>NC_089503.1:383305356-384505356 GCF_036850995.1 Saccopteryx leptura
GGATCTGGCTAGACCTTGGTGAGGAAGTTTTGACAGCAGGTGACTGTGAGACCTTGAGCTCTCAGAGGTAGGTGTGACTGACTCTCACCTTGACCTCAACTTGCCCCACCCAGGGACACTCTTCCAGACCTCTGCCTTTGGCGAGGAAGCCCGGGATGTGTCCCCACCTCCCTCCTTGAGCCCAGAGCCAATGTGTTTCAGGCAGAGCGATTCTACCTAGTGTCTTATTTTTCACTGTTTCACTTTTAGCCCTCGGCGCAATGGGATGAATTAATCCTACTCCCAGGTGACCGCTCAGCCATCACGGGTCCTGGCTAGCCCCCTCATTCTACGTGTGCCCCTTGGCCTTGTGGGCCACTCCCAGCTCCAGCCCCCTAGGCCGCCATTTCAGTAGATTCTTTCATGTGTTCTAAAGTGCGGGGTTCTGCAGGCCTGTGTTGTCACATAGCATTAACCATTTTTGTAACAATGTTATGTAACCTGTTTGGGGGACAGGGTTAGTGGATTCAAGTTGGAGAGCAAGAGTGCCTCGCTGAGACGGTCTGTGTTAACGACTATGGAAGAGACTGCAGATTTTCTCTGTTGTTTCCTAGGACATAGGAGCACAGGATTGTGGGCCACGGGCGCCCTGCTGAGCATGGCTATTCGCTGGGCTGGGTCCTCTCCTTAGCCCTGCCACAGACTTACTGTGTCCTCTGTGACCGTCTCAACTGGGAGGTCCTCGTGCATTAAACAGCAGGTTACAGTAAGGCTCTCCCGAGGCCCCACCTACCTTGAATAGTCTCTGTCACGCAGAGAGCCGGCATCTAGAACTCACCAGCCCTAGAATTCACTTATTCCTCTAACAGAGTCTTACTGAACACCTAGTCCGAAGGCAGATAGTCTAGGCCAGTGGTTTCCAACCTTTTTATACTTGGGGACCAGTGAAAATAGGGGAATTATTTCAGGGACCGCTAAGGCAGAAATAAAAACTATGATTACTCTTTTGTGCATTGTCTTTTCATTATAATACTAGAAAATGAAAATTTTCTAAAATAACCAGATGAACAGTAAAAAAAAAATTTTTTTAAATATACTACAGTTGAAATTTCTAGAAAGCAATATTTAATTCAAGTAAAGCACGTGCAAAACCTGCTGTTGCTCCTTTGCAAGAAACCGTGCACCCTGTGGTCCCAAGGCTGCAGTTGTTCCGAGACGAGGTGCCGCGTTGACATCCATTCGGTTTCTGTTTGGTTTTTATTAGAGGTAGGGTCCAAAAAGTCTCCTCACACAGGTAGGTAGTAGAAAATACAATATTCTTCTTCCAGTGATATCCCAAATTATGAAAATGATTGCAGTTTATGTTTGGCCACCAGAGTGACATCAGAGGATAAATCTATCAGTTTTTCTTTTTCACAATGATGACGGGAGCAGGAATCGGTGTCTTCCATCAATGGGTTATTGACCCAGAGGTTACCTTTATGGGGACCCTCATTTTTAGGGTAATTAATAATGGTCAAAGTTTTGAAATAATGCTCTTAAATGTTGACTTATTAAATATGAATTTCCAGTTGATGTCTGCATTCTTCCTGTATGCTACTTTCCCAAAGAACAAGTTTCTGTTTGAATGCACCCATCTTATTTTGTAATGTAAAAATGTTTGTGTTAAACCCTGAAGGGAAAATATTCAGCCCGTTGAATATTAAATACATCTGCCACATACACAAGCTCAGCCGTCCATTCTTCATCCAACTAAAGCTCTGATGAGTTTCGCTCTTGCAGAGAGCGACTTCTTCCCTCAGCTCACAAAGGCGTGAAAGAACCCGTCCTCTCCTCTGGAGCGCCGCCTCACCTCCGAGTGGAGGAGATGGTGTTGTGAACCCGTGCTTTCACAGAGTGTCATGAACAGTCTGGAGTTCAGACATGGACAAGGACTATCACTAACAATATCCTGTCACTGCGTCCTTCATCACTGTGTTCAATTCAGGGGAAAGTTTCTTTGCAACTAAATGCTGCTGGTGAATCATACAGTGTGAGGACAACACTTCTGGATGAGCAATGTCCTTTATTTTCACCACTACCCTTCAGTGATGTCCAATCAATGCTCACAGCACTGTCCATACACACTATATAAACATGCCAACACACTTTCCCCAACCTCAGCCCTCCACCTGAAAGCACTCATTAAGAGCATTAAATATCTCTGAACGAGTGGTCTGACGAGGTAGATCAAGACACCAGACTCATTCTTTCCAAAGTCTTTATAGTCAATATACTTCATCATGCAAAGTAGAATAGTATGGTTACTCATGGCAGTTGATTCATCAAGTTGAATGGCAAAACATTTTATTTTTTTAGGTGAGAGGAGGGGAGATAATGAGGCAGACTTCCTCATGGGCCCTGACCGGGATCCACCCGGCACCCTCCGTATGGGGCTAATGCTCAAGTACTGAGCTATTTTTAGCACCTGAGGCCGATGCACTCAAACCAACCGAGCTATCCTCAGTGCCCGGGGTCACACTCAAACCACTGAGCCACTGGCTGCGGGAAGGGAAGAGGGAGAGAAGGGGGAGAGGAGGGGAAAAGAATCAGGTGGTCACTTCTCCTGTGTGCCCTGACCGGGAATCAAACCCGAGACATCCATACGGCAGGTCAATGCTCTCTATCCACTGAGCAACCGGTCAGAGCCAGCAAAACATTTCAATTTCTTTATCCCCTCTACAATTTGCTCTTCAATGTCGTTGATCATATCAACAATTTTCTGAATGGTATTGTCTGAAAGCGGTATAGCCTCAAGTTCTTGTGTGGTTTAAGGACCCAAAATTTCCTGAGTGACATCTAAAAGCAGGGGTTTACTAATTCTTCATCAGTATTGAATGGTTCTTTTTTGTTTTCCATGTTCAAAGGGCAGCAAAATAAGATTTGAAGCTAGTAATTTTCTTTATTTGAATTTTGACTTTTCATTTGATTGTGTCATCTTTCCAAAAAACCCAGTGGCTACTCAGTAAGATCACTAAGCTTCAAATGTAAATGACAAGTAAGTCTGGAAGGTTTCATTGCATCATTTGAGAGAATTTCAGGACATACAACATACAAGGGCTGTCGTGACAATTCACTACCAACTGCTACAGTGAAACCAAGTTTTAAATAAATCCTCATTGTACTGCCTAACAGGGCTTCCTTCTTTATTTATTTATTTATTTATTTATTTATGGTTTCTGTTGCACCTTCCAAATTTCAACACATTTCTTTTTCACTGTTTTTTAAACTTGAAGCACTAGTACTTGGTTTACTCAGTGTCATCACTACTTTTCTTTTGACTATTGTCTTCACTTTTGAAGAAGGTTAAAATGATTTATTGTTTTTCCTTTTCACTTTGTAGGGTTTAAAATTTACAGCACAATGACACTAAAACACACAATAATTTATTTGCAAGCAACATGGGCGCATTCTGAACAGGCGAATACACGCACGACTATTTGTGCAGCGTGGGGAAAGAACAGTACTACTGAAAGAGGGGGTGTGGCCCAGAAACGGAGACACGCAGCAGACACAAGCCTTACCACACTGCACACTCCAGGGCACTGCGGGGCACGCTGGTCCCTGGTTTCAGAACCCCACGTGTACGATGCACCGAACACTAGGTACATTTGTCCGAATGCTTTTTGTCTGTTGCACACAATCTGTAAATGCTCTGCATGCTACAAAAGGCTGTTCCAAGAGCCTTCAAGCTCCGAAGATATCTAAGACAACCTCAGTAATATTTTCATCAATGATCCAGGCTGATAGTGGCAACCACACTGAGCATAAGCGAGTGTGACTAAGATCATTGGGTCTCTAATTTTCATACGTCAGGGTGGTTAAGTCTTGCAGACTAGCATGAAAGTTCTAGCGGACTAGCGACTGAAAAACACAGGTGTAGGTTCCAATCCCCGCTTCTCCACTTGCTATGTGACATTGGGCCAGTTACTTAACCATTCTGTGCCTGTTTCCTAAAATGGAGACAGTAATAACACCCACTCTCCAAGGCTGCTGTGAAGGTCGAGTGAATAGTGCCTGCTACCTACCAGGCATTCAGTAAAGGTTCTTTTTGGTGGGGTTTTTTTTTTGTTTTGTTTTTTTTCATTTAAACCCTATACCAACCCTATGAAGTAGTATTAGTTCCATTTCACAGATGACAAGACCAAGGCTCACGGAGCAAACCGGCCCAGGCTTACATAATGGTATTGTCAGGACCAGAGATGGCCATAGGACATTGATCCCCAGTGTGCACCCTGGAGTCGTGCAGAACCTTCCTAGTGCTGATCTGCGGCGAGGGGCCAGCCAGGGGCCGCTGTGGACAGCTCCCGGCTGGGGCTGTCTTCAGTCCTCGACGTCCTCCTTCCGAACCACGTCCCACTCACTGGCCCGTTCTGAGCAAGAGCCTGCTCCCCCCAGGGATGTTGTGAAGGTCCATGCTCCCCAAGCGGCCTCGGGACCAATGGGAACCCCGATGCCGGCCTGGTAACAGCACGTCCACAGAGCTGTGCTGGACGGGCACAGGCTGAGGAGTTAGGCCTTGGGTCTGGTCCTGGCTGTGAATTTCCACCCTGAGTTATTCCCCTTCCCTAAGCGTGAGTCCCCACGTCTGCACAGTGGAGGCAGCAAGTCTTCGCAGGGACATATGAGGGTTAAGTTTTAGGAGATCATTCCAGTCTTGATCAGAAACCAACCTGCCAGACGTGGGCAGAACAGAAGGCCTGTTCCGGGCGGAACCATCACCCACCACCTGCACTCAGCATTCTTGCCGCCTCCCCTTCCAGGAAAATGACTGCCGTGCCACCCGAGCAAAGACGCAACTGTTCTCATTATCTGGAGCTGCCAACCGTGGAATGTCAGTGATGGAAAGGACCCCGTAGGCCATCTGGGCCCAGTGTGCCACACCCGTCTTAGCTGGAAGGTCAAGCGGTCCATCTGCTCCCGGCTGCGGGCCCCTACATCAGGTGCAGGCCGCCTCCAGCCCAGCGGCACCCTCCTCCCAACAGGCAAACTAAGTGAAATGAAGACCCCTTCTCTTCCCTCACCTGGTTCTCAGATCACCAGATCTGACCCCCGCGTGGGCTCAGGCACTAGGTTTGCGCGCCAGCTGGACCAGAATAGGGCATGCCCTCCATCACATGTGAGTACTTCATCCTCAGCCAGGGTTCCTGCACTGACATCTAGATCTTTTTGGCGTTCTTTAAAATTATACTAAGTACACTTCAGGAAACAATTTGCTCACAATCCGCTTGACCTCAATGAATGATTTTAACCGTTAAAACTGTGTTTATTGGGAGACTTGGCTTGGGGGGAAGGGAGCACAATAGGTGTGCGAATGGTGTCATATTGAGTTCTACACCTGAAACCTGTATAGTCTTGCATACCAATGTCATCCTAATGAATTCAATAAAAATGAACAAAGACAGGTAAAGAAAATAAAGTGTACTTTAGCCATTAAAACAGTGCATGTTCATTTCTCTTAATAGAAATATTTTCTGGGGATCCCAAGACACCCAGCCAGAAAACAAGAAAGACCACGAAAACAAAAAGCAAGAAAGGCCAGAGAAAGCAGTGAACACCCTTTCAGTGAGGGAAAGCCCGGGGTCTGAGGGCGGGGTGGCCCTGAAGGAGTTTGTGGTGGGGAACTATGGCACCATGGGGACAGGCTCCCTGCACACCTGGTAGTTCAGGGACAGGTGTCTGAGCCCAACCTGTGGGCACCTCAATGCAGACCTCTCAGGTCCCTCCCGTCCTGACACCAGAGCTGGGCTTGGACTCAGAAGCTGCGGGTTCCTGATGTGGTTTAATCTTCCAACAATCTTCCTGACCTTGGGGCGGCATTTCCTCCTGGAATTCAGCTCCCTCGTTTGCAAAGTGGGGCCATATCACCTCTCTAATACCAATGAGGACACTCCCCACTCCCAGGACAAATAAGAAAACAGGACAGTAAAAAGAACTGCTTAGAAAGCTAGAAGCTACTGGGTCACCTTTTCCCCTTTTGTTCATATGTGTCCCCTAAGTTTTCTCCCATGCCCACGGGTTCTGAGTTAAATAAAAACGAGTCAAGTAACTAAAGGAGATGAAGCGGAGTAATTTCACCGCGGAGAACGTGGAGCCAGGCTGCTTCCGGGGCCGCCTCTGAGCCAGGCACAGCTGTCGGTGCTTTCCGCGTGTTCCCGCCGGTTCTGGTTCTGGTTCTGGTTCTGCCAGGGAACCAGTGTGGTTTCCCTTCTCAGCTGCACAGTCCAAGGCTGCAGTCCTCGGAGGCGGGACATGCCAGGGGGGCACAGGCGCCCGGCTGTGCCATCGGGGTCAGGCTGGTCCTCCCAGTCCCGGGAGAGTGGGAGCTTCTCCCTCGGAGACAGGCCCTCCCGTCGGAGCCACAGTCCAGGAACCTGCTTGGGGGTTGGGGGCCACTCTGGGTCAAGGTCAGGTCAATTTACTATTATTGACCTGTGTTGTAAAGCCTGTGCCCAGCCACAGCTTTGTGTGGGTGATCTACTTATAAAAGATTTCTGTATAAAAGCATTTCATGCATGTGCCCTTCTCTTCAGTACTGTAATAAGAAACGTCTTCTAAAATTGATTTTTCTCATTGTCTTCACACTGGCCAGGGAGCTTAATTGACTCCAGGGGTGGAGATGCACTGTATCTGTCACGCAATGATTTACTATTTCCCTTTCTGAAAAAGGACTAAATAAAAAACAAAGTTAAATTTCTACACATCCTGCCTTTTGTAAGCAGACTGCTTCTATCAAAAGGCAAATGCTGATGAATGGTATTTTTGAAATCCTGGGGTTAGAGTCCACCTGTTCTTCCCGTTCATGAGCTGCCGCCACCTGTTGTCACCGTGTCTGTGCACCGGAGCAGTGTCCCACCCCATACTGACAGCGAGGGGCAGTGCTCCGAGCCGCCCAGAGCAAGGGGGCACCCCAGCCCTTTGCTGCCTTGCAAGGGCCGGCACCTCTCAGGCCCGCAGTGTCTGCCTGCTGCCCCAGAGCCCCGATCTGGCCACAGGGAGGGAAGGGACAGAAAGGAGACCGGGAGAGCCTCTGGGGCTGGCACGGGCACAAACCACTGGGTGAGGCCGACTTGCGCCGACTCCTGGAGCCAGTACTGTTTGCCCTCCATCTGAGGTTTTATCTGCCAGGGAGATGGGCAGGTGGCCAGGCCGTCTCCGCTGAGGGGTTGGACAGCCAGGCCGCGGCATGCTGCCACACCAGATGTCATAACCGGCCACTCAGGAGGAGCGCTGGGCTGGAAGTCAGGAGGCCCAGTGCAAAGATGGCCCAGCTGGGCTCCGGGAGGCTGAGGCCCCCTCCCCGTCCTGTGCCTCGGGCTATCTGAAGAGCAAAGCTGTGGGCAGCCTAACAAATTCCCACATCACGTGCAGGAGTCTCTCAGACATTGACTGTTTAGATTACAGTGGTAGTCAACCTGGTCCCTACCGCCCACTAGGGGGAGCTCCAGCTTTCATGGTGGGCAGTAGCAGAGCAACCAAAGTATAAATAAAAAGATAGATTTAACTATAGTAAGTTGCTTTATAAAGATTTATTCTGCCAAACTTAGCAAAAATCCAACATAAAGTACTTGGTAATTATTATTATATGTTTTAACTTGCTGTAACTCTGCTTTATAAATTTTATAGTTACTTCCTTACTTTATAAATCACCATTATACTCTGTGGAACCAGTGGGCGGTTAGAAAATTTTACTACTAACAGATACAAAAGTGGGCGGTAGGTATAAAAAGGTGGGACTACTCCTGGTTTAGAATATATATATCAGTCAACCAATTTTTTTAAAGCATCTTTTTATTTACTTTTTATTTTTATGGCCCTGGCCAGTTGTCTCAGTGGATAGAGCATCAGCCCAGCATGCAGATGTCCCAGGTTTGATCCCGGGTCAGGGCACACATGAGAGGTGACCATCTGCTTCTCCCCGCCGCCCTCCAGCCAGTGGCTTGATTGCGTCGAGCGTGGCCCCAGGTGCTGAGGATAGCTCAGATGATGAGAGAGCATCAGCCCCAGACAGGCTTTGCCAGGTGGATCCCGGTCATGGCACATGCGGGAGTCTGTCTCCTCTCTTCTCACTTAAAAAATATATATATATTGATTTAGTGACAAGAGGAAGAGAGACAGGAACATTGATTTGTTCCTGTATGTGACTGGAGACTGAACCAGCAACCTCTGTGCTTCAGTACGATGCTCTAACAAACCAGGCAATCCAACCAGGGCTACAAGTATCTTTTTAAACATAAAACATATTCAACCATATGCATACTTTAACATGCTAAAATGAATTTTTGCTTCTGGATTGTTTTGGGACAGACTTTCCTATACTGTCACTTCTGGGATTGCAAAATGAGGTTTAAAAATGTTAGTACTGGCCTTGGCTCAGCGGACAGAACATTGGCCCAGCACATGAACGTCCGTCCCAGTTTGAACCTGGTCAGGGCACACAAAAGTGCACACAAGAGAAGTGCCTATCTGTTTCTCCCTACCTTCCTCTACCTCCTTCTCTCCCTCTTCCCCTCCTGCAGCCAGTGGCTTGATGTGTTCAGGCGTAGGCTCTGGGAGCTGAGGATGGCTTCACTGGTCCGAGAAGCAGCCTCAGGTGCTAAAAATAGCTTGGCTGATTCGAGTACCAGTCCCAGACACAGGTTGCCTGGTAGATCCTGATTGGGGCGCATGTGGAGTCTGTCTCACGGATTCCCCTCCTCACTTAAAAAAAAAAAAAAAAGTTACTTTTTGCATTTACTTCTCTGTGTAACCAAAATACAAGATAAATTGGGTTCTGAGGTCAATCTAAGGCTATATTCATCAAAACATTTTTCTGCCTGACCAGGCAGTGGCACAGTGGATAGAGCAGGGGTCCCCAAACTACAGCCCGCGGGTCGCATGCAGCCCCAAGGCCATTTATCCGGCCCCCGCCGCACTTCTGGAAGGGGCACCTCTTTCATTGGTGGTCAGTGAGAGGAGCATAGTTCCCATTGAAAAACTGGTCAGGGCCCTGGCCGGTTGGCTCAGCGGTAGAGCGTCGGCCTGGCGTGCGGGGGACCCGGGTTCGATTCCCGGCCAGGGCACATAGGAGAAGCGCCCATTTGCTTCTCCACCCCCCCCCCCCTTCCTCTCTGTCTCTCTCTTCCCCTCCCACAGCCAAAGCTCCATTGGAGCAAAGATGGCCCGGGCGCTGGGGATGGCTCCTTGGCCTCTGCCCCAGGCGCTAGAGTGGCTCTGGTCGCGGCAGAGCGATGCCCTGGAGGGGCACAGCATCGCCCCCTGGTGGGCAGAGCGTTGCCCCTGGTGGGCGTGCCGGGTGGATCCCGGTCGGGCGTATGCGGGAGTCTGTCTGACTGTCTCTCCCCGTTTCCGGCTTCAGAAAAATACAAAAAAAAAACAAAACAAAACACTGGTCAGTTTGTTGATTTAAATTTACTTGTTCTTTATTTTAAATACTGTATTTGTTCCCGTTTTGGTTTTTTACTTTAAAATAAGATATGTGCAGCGTGCATAGGGATTTGTTCAGTTTTTTTTATAGTCCAGCCCTCCAACGGTCTGAGGGACAGGGAACTGGCCCCCTGTGTAAAAAGTTTGGGGACCCCTGGGATAGAGCATCAGACTGGGACCCAGAGGACCCAGGTTCAAGGCCCCGAGGTCACCGGCTTAAGCGTGGGCTTATCTGGTTTAACACAGATCACCAGCTTGAACCCAAGATTGCTAGCTTGAGCAAGGGGTCACTCACTCTGCTGTAGCCTCCCCCCCACCCCGTCAAGGCACATATGAGAAATCAATCAAGAACTAAGGTACCGCAACAAAGAATTGATGCTTCTCATCACCCTGTTTGTCCCTGTCACCAAAAAAAAAAAAAAAAAAAATCCCGTCTTTACAAGCCAGTATCTCCTTACAATATTATTTACTATGTTATCACTCATATCTACTACAATACAGCATTATCATTCCAAAAAAGATTTGGCTCGTCCTCATGTTGGAAAACCACTACTCCTGATGATCTCTAAGTTCTCCTCTAGCTCAGACTTTCTACTGATCTCCAATTCTAAACCCTGAACAAATTCAGAGGGTCTTAAACTTATCAGTCCACATAAAGCCTGGAAGTTTCTTCCCTTTGCTTTTTATGCACATGACTTTGTTCTTTCCATCCAAACCCCGTTCTTCCACACTTAGCTCACAGGTAAGCCTCTTCTACACAAAACACTTCATTCACATGGCTCTTGGATCTCAACCTGGGTTTCTTCATCTGTACAGGAAGGTAACAGAACCTCCCTGAAGTGGAGAGGGTTGAGCTAGTGGTTTATGTATGTAAAATGTTTAGCAAAGTGTTGGCAGCACATGAATTCAAGAAATGCTAATTATTGTCGCTCTTTATTACTGCCTTTATTGTTGTTGTCAGAGTGGGAGACTCTGAAGTCAATGGGACTCAATTCTAAACAGGAACTGTGACTTCAGGCAAAGACTTTGGCCTCCTGGTCTTAATGGGGCAGTACTGCCTCCTAGTGGGTAGTTGGGAAACTGACACGGGTTTATGTTTTTTTTTAACTGTCATCACATTGGCCAGGGAGCATCACTGACTTGAGGGATCGAGGAGCTACTAGATGTCTGTCACACAAGACATACCCACAGGACTGAACCCTACTACAAGTATTTGCATACGGCCATTACAGATACAATGATTGAATGACATCAAGACATTGCCTAGAGCCCTGGGCGGGTAGCTCAGTTGGTTAGAGCAATGTCCCAATACCCCAAGGTTGTGGGTTTAATCCATGGGCCAGGGCATATGTGAGAATCAAACCAATGAATACGTGTAAGCAGAACAGCCAAACAATGTTTCTCTCTCAAATCAATAACAAATTTTTAAAAAAGACACTGACTAGAAAAGACTGAATAATCCATCACTGTGTGCATTTGAACTACTCCATGTCCCCTGATTCAGTTATTCCCCTCCATCAAGGGATGTATAAGCCTCACACGGTATGTAAGTGCCAGGAACTGCTTTGAGCACATCTCATACACTGACTCAAACCTTCCTACCAACCCATGGGACAGGCACTTTGTCCTTTTCTCCCTGCCCCATGTACAGTCCCGAGTTATTTTTGACAAGTTTTAAGTCCCTGCTTATTTGTGAGAATTCTGTGCTTCATTTCTGTAATTCAGCAGTCTGTTATTTCTCCTGGCGTGTTATCCCTACTTCAATTAAGCTTCCCCCCCCTCTCGTCATCTTCAAGGAAGTCTGGTCTATTGTTCCTGTTTCGGTGTCTACATGTCACTGTGAATTTTTCCGCAGGGCAAGTAAGCAGCAGCTCCAAGTGGGTTCAAGCACCTGACTTGCGTCTTCTGGCACTCATACAGAACACGGTACAAGTACATACTATTTTATAAACTTCCCTTTGAACTTTTATAATTGTTAAGGCTTTATCTTGACTTTTTAAAAAATAATGAACATAGAAAGTAGACTTCACGGCCCTGGCCGGTTGGCTCAGTGGTAGAGCGTCGGCCTGGCGTGCAGGAGTCCCGGGTTCGATTCCCAGCCAGGGCACACAGGAGAAGCGCCCATCTGCTTCTCCACCCCTCCCCCTCTCCTTCCTCTCTGTCTCTCTCTTCCCCTCCCGCAGCGAGGCTCCATTGGAGCAAGGATGGCCCGGGCGATGGGGATGGCTCTGTGGCCTCTGCCTCAGGCACTAGAATGTCTCTGGTCGCAACAGAGCGACGCCCCAGATGGGCAGAGCATCGCCCCCTGGTGGGCGTGCCGGGTGGATCCCGGTTGGTGCATGCGGGAGTCTGTCTGACTGCCTCCCCATTTCCAACTTCAGAAAAATACAAAAAAAGAAAAAGAAAATGAAAAAAAAAATAGACTTCACTTCAGAAGTCAAGGACCACTCATCTCAAAAATTTTCTTTACAAAAAGAGGCTGAAGTCTCATATGGACACCACTCCCAACTGAGCTTTATGAGAATGGACGATTCCCCAAAACCAGACTTGATAATGAGAAAAAGCCTGTGTGCTCAGCATGTGGGAATTCAATTTTAATTCCTTCGTGCCTGGTTCTCTCTCCCACACCTTGTCCAGGGGCATCCACCACAGCAGCACTGTGAACGTGCTGCACGGAGCAAAGGAAAGCAGCATTTTGCCGTGACAACGATCTCATGCAGCTGCTACGGAACACCAAGGCAGAAGTGCCAGGAGTTCCCAGACCAGTCCACAGCTTCTGTATAGAAACCACCAGGGCTGCCTCTCCCAGCAAGGGTAAGAGGCAAGGCCAGACAGGGACGGGCGAGGGACCCAGGCCGAGACCAGGCACGTCTTGTCAGTACACAGGGACGCCTGGGGGACTGGGCCATGGAGGGAGGAGACAAACGGACCAGTGGGACACTGCGGGATAAAAACAGACCTGAATCCTGACTGCTCTTGAGGACCACCTGGGGACCTTTTCAAGGCTACAAACACCCAAGTTCCCACCTCAGGCTAGAACACAGCCTCTAAATAGGGGCCCAAGTATTAGTTTTCTAATGTTCTCCAGTTGAGCCCTGGCCAGTGGCACAGTGGACAGAGCATTGTCCCTGAGCGCCAAGGTCAGCCTGGGTTCAACCCTGGGATCTCCGATTTCATTCGAACCCAGGGCCACCGGCTTGAACCCAAAGTCGCTGGTTCAAGCTATGGTCAGGGCAAGCATGAGAAGCAATCAATGGGTGTATAACTAAGTGGAATGAGTTGATGCTTCTCTGTCTCAAATCAATGGAAAGTGAGTTTCCCAGTTGATTCCAACGTGCAAAAGACAAAAACAACCAGACATACGTAGACTGATCAGCAGTGCCCTATTAGGTATATTTGTTATCCCCAATTTTACAACTCAGTTATTTGTAAAATTTTGGCACAGTTGAAAGATGAAACTTCAGCTCCTGACTGGCCTAATTTTGAGACCCATTTGAACAGAGCCATGCAATACCGTTTTAACCACCTTCTCCCTCATCTGCCTCCCCGTTCTTTAAGTCTGCCCAGACCTCTTTAACTGTGCATGTCCCTCCTGACCTTGGACCCCTCAGATCAGCGTCCCTTCAAACTGGACAATGGACTTCAGTGTGGTCAGGTCCAGGGTCAGGAGAAACCACCCCCAGTGCGTAGGGGATGCAGTGACCCATGGGGGACTCTGTCTGCCCAGCACAAGGAGGCCATTTTGCTGAGCGTCCTTGACTGCTTTACTGCACACCAGTTCCTGTGAGCTTGCCACTATGGCTACTTCCTGAGCACCATGTCACGTGAGTCATCTGTGTCACATCCCTACATTCTCGTGGCATCAACAGTAGGAGGTAGTTGTTTCCTATTGTTATGCCCCATTTTGCAGACCAGAAAAATGAAACTTCAGAATTTCCCGTTGGTCCAGTCACCCTGGCTACTGGCTTAGAGCCAGTGTCACACTGGTCCCCGGGGTTGCACCTGACTAGCTGCTGGGGTGGTCCTTGTGCCATGCTACCCCTGCAAGAACGTGGGCAAACCCACCTTCTCATCTCGGAACAAAGGACTGGGACTACGGGCTCACGGCCTCCTTCAGTTAAGCTCCATCTGGTCCCGCAACCTCAATCGCTGCTGGGCTGCGACCCTGGACTTGTCCGGCCTCCCCTGTATATCACTCTGTTCAATAAACAGAATGAGCACATCTGCCAATTACTGCTACCCTTTTGAATCATTTCCTTCCTGTCAAATGCTGTCAAGCCCAAAAAGCTGTCTCTTGTTCAAGAACCAATCTTGCCTGACCAGGCGGTGGCACAGTGGGTAGAGCATCACACTGGGACGCAGAGGACCCAGGTTAGAGACCACCAAGGTCGCCAGCTTGAGCGCAGGCTCATCTGGTTTGAGCAAGGTTCACCAGCTTGAGCCCAAGGTCGCTGGCTTGAGCAAGGGGTCGGTCACTCCATCTGCTGTAACCCCTTGGTCAAGGCACACACGAGAAAGCAATCAATGAACAACTAAGGTGCCGCAAAGAAATGATGCTTCTCATCTCTCTTCCTGTCTGTCCCTATCTGTCTCTGTCACAAAAAAAATAAAATTTAAAAAATAAATAAAAAGAACCAGTCTTGACTGGTTCACCATACAGCTTTACCTTGAAAACCTTGCTTTCCACCCACCTCGACTGAGAATCACTAACACTCACTTGAGGAAAGGCAAGGAGCATCCGTCCAAGCCAGGAGCCTGCCAAGGCTGGTGGACAACACAGCTTGGAGCACAAAGCCCACCGTCAGAATCCAAGTGATCAAATAAATGTGCCTCCAGAACTAGACCAGTACTTCCCCCCCCCCAGCGACTAAGAAGTACTTCACGGTAGACTCCTAACGGGGGCCAACTGGTTTGGAAACCACAGAGGTGCTGTTACGAATCTCTGCAGCAGCCGGCCGTGTCTGGCCATGGAACTCTTCTGGGGTGTTTCCAAGGGAAAAAATGGATAACATGGTAATTGGGCACTTTTCTCCAGATAAAATTTAAAAAGTTAATTTAAAAGCCCCTCAAGTTTGATGTTTTAATAGTCCTTGTCTAAAAAGTAATACCCGTATTGTTCTCACGTTCCTAAAAGGGTTAATACTGGGGTGTCAAGACCAGGAGACTGGAGAAGCCCTAAGTAGTCAAGCTTTGTAGCATGACACGAGTTAACAGTTGCCTGACCAGGCGGTGTCGCAGTGGATAGAGTGTCGGACTGGGATGTGGAGGACCCAGGTTCGAGACCCCAAGGTCGCCAGCTTGAGCGCAGGCTCATCTGGTTTGAGCAAAGCTCACCAGCTTGGACCCAAGGTCGCTGGCTCGAGCAAGGGGTCACTCGGTCTGCTAAAGGCCTGCGGTCAAGGCACATATGAGAAAGCAATCAATGAACAACTAAGGTGTTGCAATGAAAAACTGATGATTGATGCTTCTCATCTCCCTTCATTCCTGTCCGTCTGTCCCTATCTGTCTCTCTGACTCTGTCTCTGAAAAAAAAAAGTGAACAGTTAATGAGGACAGACAGAATCAATGTCAACCCATTTACATTAGCACAGTGTTGTCCTTGACAGTGATATTTACTGACATTATCATTTAGCATCAAGACAAAGGCTAGGTAGACCTTTAGCAAGAATGTCTTAACCAAGTGCTTAATTAACAAAAACGATTATGGTACCTGCCCAGATGACAGCATATATAGTATAGACTCACAGAGCATCTAAACCCCAGATGTACATGCATTGGTCGCAGAAAAAGGAAAATGTGCAAGGAAAAACGGTCAGCATTTTCTAGCTGTAAAAAAAAGTCTCACCACATGCCTGCCCTAAGACAAAAATTTTAACAAGTCGCTTCCAAAAAGACTGGAAGAGATCATTTTCCAAGGTAGGTACAATTTACATTGTTCTATTTTAAAAGATGTGCCCTAAAGCCTGACAATCACTGAATGGTAACTAAAGGATACTGGGCTGAGAAAGTAATGTAGTGGAACAGAGAACAAGGGCTTTGTTGAAGTCAAGGCTGGCCCAGGTTCTGAATACCCCCCTCAGCTTTAGAAGTCATCAACGTGAGGAATCTCCTGCCCTCACCGTGATACCGCTCAAGCGGTGGAAGCAGCACACAAACAAAAAGGCCCTGCACGTTAGCCACGCACCCAATGATCAACCCTCTCGCCCCATGGGCAGTGGCACAGTGGTTAGTGTCCAACCTGAGATGTCCCAGGTTCAAAACTCTGAGGTCGATGGCTTGAGCCAAGTGTCCTGGTTCAGCTTGACCCCTCCAACACCCCTCCCTCCCCCCCCCCCGTCAAGGCACATATTTTCATAACCAACCAATGAATGACTTAAAAAAAGTGCCTCAACTAGAGTTGATGCTTCTGTTCTCTCCCTTCCCGTCTCTCAAGAAAAGAGAAAACCTCTCCTGGAGTCCACAACAGGGGTGAGGTCAACGTTTTCTTTCTTCCCTGAACCATCCAACTCTTCACTGAAGCTTCCAGCATCCTTTGGCAGCTAATTTCTGATCCAGTTCTTAGCTCTTTACAAATAATGCTATGCTTATCTGCTGCTCACTACTTATAAAGTGGACACCTTCTACTCCTAACTTCTGGACGCTCATTTCACATCAAATGACTGTTATACTTTGTCAACATATTTCTTACTAGGACTGCCAGTTTAACTTCCTGTCCCTGGCTAACTCCCCGCCCCCGCCGACAGCTGGGATACAAGAGCCAGCCACTTCATGACTGCAGTGTGCCACTCCCAACTTCTCGGCCTTCCTGCCCGTACTGGTCAGTCCCACCGCTGCTTATTTGACATGGCTGGAACAACCAAGTTACCGGACTGGACCTCCTCGTTGCACCTTTAAACCCTAGCGCAGTTGCCTTCAATAGCTAGCTCCTGCCTGTCAACTTCCTGATTAAGGTACTCATTTCACCTCCGATTTTTTAAAGGTTTTATTTATTGATTTTACAAAGACAGGAGAGAGAGGCGTTAAGAGCAACAAGCAGCAACTCATGGTTTCTTCCATGTGCCTTGTCTGGGCAAGCCCGGGTTGTGACTAGCGGCCTCAGCGTCCCAGGCTGCTGCTCTATCTCCTGTGGCACCACAGGGCAGTTCCACCCCAGACTCTTCACCTAGCCTTTCCTGTGAATCTGCCTTCACTGCCCGCCACCCCTGGCCACGACTTCTTTTCATCTGCTGCTAAAGATTTGTACTCCATTCCCCACTAAGTGCCTGTTGTCATGGACTGCCACATTAGGAAAGTGTGACCAGTAATGATTAAACAGCAAATCAACACTCCAATTTGTGTATGTAGTTGTAAAGCACTCTTGTTGAAACTTAACATGGGTAGTTTTATCTGAAAGTGTATTTCCTCATTATAAAAAAATTCTGGTGGCAGACAGCTGGAATGGGTTAAAATAAAGCTGATAGTTGCCTAAGCTTTAAAGGCATTAGAAATTGTTTCCTAAGGGAAATTTTCTTTCAGAAAACCTTTAGCTTTCAAAATTTACTGTTTTATTTTAGCAACGGAGACAGAGAAATGGACAGGTAGGGTCAGAGAGGCAGGCAGTGAGAGATGAAAAGCATCAATTCTTTGTGGCGGCTTAGTTTTTCATTGATTGCTTTCTCATGTGCCTTGATCAAGAGGAGGGGCAGCGGGGGGTGGGGCTACAGCAGAGTGAGTGACACCTGGCTCAAGCCAGCAACCTTGGGGTCATGTCTATGACTTCATGCTCAAGCTAGAGACTTTGGCTTTGAAGTTTAGGGGCTTGTCAGCAAATAACCAGGCATTAGAAAGGATACTAAGGACTCCAGATGGGCAGAGCATCGACCCATAGTGGGGCTTGCCAGGTGGACCTCAGTGGGGCGCACGCGGGAGTCTCTCTGCCTCCCCGCTTCTCACTAAACAAAATGACACTAACTCACCCCAAATGAAATATGAAGTATATACTAAAACAGAGGTGCCTATTCACAAGTGAAAAGGACTTTAATGAGAAAAAACCACCTACATACCACTTTTCTAGAGGGCTTAATTTTGCTCTAGAAATAAAACATTCATCTCAAGACCTTGCCAAAGGACCACAAGGAAGCTAAGTATCAATGTTTCCAGAGACTTTCACTTCCTTGAGACTAAATAAATACATATAGTAACTCAAAGCACTAAATGTCCAGATTCTAAGTGGAGTAAAACTCGTATACAATGCTTTTACGTATATCACAATTGAGGAAAAACTATGATGAAAAAGTAATACCTGGCACTGGCCAGTTGGCTTAGTAGTGTCGGCCCGGCGTGTGGAAGTCCCCGGTTCAACTCCCAGCCAGGGCACACAGAAGCAACCATCGGCTTCTCCACCCTTTCTCTCTTCCCCTCCTGCAGCCAGGGCTCCAGTGGAGCAGCTGGCCCAGGCACTGAGGATGGCTCCAGCAGCCCAGGTGGGCAGAGCATCGCCCTCTAGTGGGCATGCCGGGTGGATCCCGGTTGGGCACATGCAGGAATCTGTCTCTGCCTCCCGACTTCTCACTTCAGAAAAATACAAAAAAAAGAAAAAAAAAAAAATTAATACCCTACACATATTTCACCTTATCTTGGGAAACCTTTTTATTTTTTTAGTTATATGTTCCAGGTAAATAAATTAACTAACAACTGTTAAATAACATCTAAATACTGTATTGTGAATTTCTGCAATTAGGGCAAAGTTGAATGGGGAAAATTAAGCATACTTAATATAGGGGGACCTTGGGTTACAAGTCTCAACATTCTTTTCAAGTTTATGATGCTCACTCCCATAAACACTCAAAAAAAATTGAGACATGTTTTGGCTTATGCTGTGTCATGCTGACAGACTACGTGGGTAAACTAGTTTGGAAGAGAAGTTATCAACCTTCCAGACAAGCCTGGAACAAGTCTTGAAGATCGAGGCCGCAACAGATCCTGTACCTTACAGCATCTGCTTCTGGAGGTGAAATACCTGTAGTACAGGTAGAATCACCTCCAGCACCTCCTGCATGCTTCTTAGGCAATCCTGATTCACCTGACCCAGTATCTCCAGAACCTTCTGCAGGTTCTCCTGCCTCTCCAGCTTCCTCTTCCCAACAGGTCACTCTCTCCCACCCTGCAATGTCCCTTTCAGTGTGCAAGTCAACCACAGGAATAAAGGTTAAGGGATTTTTTTACTTTATTATTTTTTAAAGAGAGAGAGAAGGGAGGAGCAGGAAGCATCAACGCTCATATATGCCTTGACTGGGCAAGCCCAGGGTTTTGAACCAACAACCTCTGTGTTCCAGGTCAACGCTTTATCCACTGCACCACCACAGATTAGGCAAAAAAAATTTTAACATATTTTTTCTCTTACTATAGTACAGTGTACAATATAGTATATTTATGTCCTTTTCCCTTTCCTGTGGCTTAGTTGTGTATTTATGTTCTAGAATAAATTATGACTTTATAACTGTGTGAGGACAGGTAAGTGACAGGCCAGGGTGTGTTTCAACTTACTCCAAAATTTGGGTTATGTCACTGTCATAGGAAAAGAGCTATGTTGTAATCTGAAGACCCCCTGTACTACGTTTAGCAAATTTTCAATGCTCTCTTCTCAGAACCTCACAACTGTGCTACACTAAATTCTTTTGAGGTATCCAATGAGTAAAATAGGATGAAGAGAATTTGTGGACTATGAAATCACCAACACTACCAGATTGTTTTGACAATATACTCCAACCCAGTTTTTTCTTCAGTGACTTTAATTATAAAAATCTTTCATGCCCCCCTCCTTCCAAAAAAAGGGAAAACCAGAAAGCAACAGTCCAGTCCAAAAATATACATCTGGAAGATGCACCAACTAGGTCTGGCAACTAACTCATGTTCAGGATTCTGAAAAATAAAAGCACATTAAGACAAAGCACTAAACCAGCAGCTCTTACAGAACTAGGGATTTTATCAACTGAGAGAATTCTCCCAAACAGCATAGGGCTAGAACACTGAAAACAGGGCTACTGAGACTAGTCAGGCTGTGCATATTTTGAAAATTTTCTACAATCAACACTACATAGTAACAAAAACTTTATACTAGTGTGGACCATGATGCCACAATAAAAAACAGTGAGGACTTCCCATCCAGATAGGGCTTTGTCTAACCAAAAGGGTGGAGATACACCATCTACTGATCATGATTTTCTAAAGGAACTGTGAAAAGGATATAAACAGTAGATAAATTACCTCATAAAACTAAAATTTCTCTGGCTAATTTATCTGTCTTCACCTTTCTGCTTAAGAAATGGAGTTCAAAAATAAACCAAAATAAGTGAACTAGTAGACTGTTACATATTCCTGAAAGCATAAAAACAAACGATCCCTAGGCTTCCTTAAATTACCAACAGTGACCTCCAGTGAACACCTATAGTCATTATACCCCAGGTCAGTTTTAGTGATTTATCATTCAATTCAGAAGATGCATGACCAAACTAGCTAATGGGACATGTAATTTTAAAAACTATAGTAACTTCAGAACTTTTAATAGCCACAATCTGAATGTGCAATGTAACATTTTAACACTTTCTACCTTCCATATTTTTGCAAGCCATAAAAATTGTACTGGCACCCTGGCTAGTTGGCTCAATGGTAGAGTATCGGCCCAGGATGTGGATGTCCTGGGTTCAGTTCTACATCAGGGCACACAGGAGAAGCACCCATCTGCTTCTCCCTTTCTTCCTCCTCTCCCTCCCTCCCCACCTGCAGCCATGGCTTGATTGGAGTGAAGTTGGCCCCAGGTGCTGAGGATGGCTCCATGGCATCCGCCTCAGGAGCAATGGAGCAATGCCCCAGATGGGCAGAGCACTGGCCCCTAGTGGGCTTGCCAGGTTATCCCAGCCGGGACTCCTGTGGGAGTATGTCTCTGCCTCCACTCCTCTCAATGAATTAAAAAAAAATTGTGCTGGAGTTTTTGATTCAAGTGATTGCAAATTTGGATGCCCGCAAGTCAGGGTAACTCTGAGGTTGACTTTACCTTAGCTTCTCTATTAGCCACACTAGACTCATAATTACTGTCCTTTAACAGAAACCCTTCTAACTTAGGACTAGAAGTTGTATACTGCCCAAAAGCCCATATATATTAATGTCCATCTATAAAAGCAGTGTAATTATTGACATACCATGTTACTTTCACAACTTTTTAGCTATCTTGTCTTGTTCCTCCTACCAGAAACAGTATTTAGGCTTTAGTAGGAAATGCCAGAACCAAATGGTTCGAAGCCAGTGCATATCAACAGGTCATCTTAAGTCTTCTGTAACAAGGCTCACAATATTCATCGTTAATACCAACTCTCCCTGGTGACACCAATTTGACTCTCCTCCCTTGTTTGTATTTGCATGAAAGGTTAAGGAACAAAGGAAATAATCTGTTTAGGACCTACAAAATAGCTACAGATTCAACTCAATGCAATGCCTTTCATAATCAAGTCAGAACAATCCAAAACTATCATAAAGTAGCACATTTAAGGAAACTAAGCCACAAAACTGTTGCATTAAGATTTAATCTAATAGCACAAAATTTTGATATTACAGCTCCTCTGGTTTTCTACGAGGAAGGTTATGCATGCCTCCATATTCAGATCTGCACTGTTACATTTTGAACCATATAGTGAATTTTACATCATAATGGATCAATTTGGAATTCCCATGCAACACCTCAAATTATATAAAATGGAAGCAATTTTGAAAAGCTTTGTGGAAAGTTCTCATGCTTAAAGCCTTTTTATATGGGCAACTTTGGGTTATAATGTACCAGCTTGCTCAACTTTAGAATGTTAGTCACTGAGTATCATGGACTTTGAACTGGCTTCTATTCCTAAAGAAAAAAAGAATGGTAAGAACAATCACTTAGGAGGCAACCAAAAATTGCCTTCACTTCAAAAGCCTCAATTTTAAGATTTGTGTAACCAACTGCTTTCCATGGGATAGGAACTATGGTAATAGCGGGTTTGACTATTACAGTTATGCTATTATTTTATTAATTCAAAAGCACTTTACAAGAAAATATAAGTATGGCTTCCAACTGGAATGTTATACGTGAACTTGAAAACCAGCTCACATTTTAGTTTTGCAAGGAAAAACAGGCTTTCAGGTTAAACAACAATTTGTAACCAAAACTTTAATCCCAAGGATTCTCACAAAACATATTACAAATGACAGCATGAAAAAAAATTTGTGCACAGTAACTCAAAGTTCAGCTCTACAATGTACCCTTAAACTGGCAGGACACTGGTATCTTTGAATCGTCTCAAATTTCCAAATGAAGAATGTTGTTACAAAGGGTTATATGTTCATATACAGCAACCACATAAAAAATTTATGACCGAAAGCAAAGAAAGGTAAACTAGCTTTCTTAAAACTTCTTAGATTCTACACCAACTGGACAACTTCCGCCCAGTGTAAGACTAGTTAAAAAATTTTTAAGCCTCTAGTTTAATTTTGCAGCTTTAATTTTTACCTATACTGGCTTGTGTTCACAGCAGCTTTTGAAGACTGCTCGTCCAACTACAGCTGCATATTACATCCCAGCTATGGAAAGTTGAAGTTCAAATTTTGCCAGTCTTGTTTCCACAATATTAAACATCACACTTTAGCTGGGCAGGAGTTTAGAGGTTTATTATCAGTCTACCCAAGACTAAAGTTCAAAGCAAATTTAATTTTGCTTAAGGGAACATTGTAAAGTAACAATTCTTGATATTAACATGCCTCATATGATCTATTTTAAACCATAGAGAATTACATCTTTATGTGTCACTGTTCCAAGACAAACAAATGTGAACAGCTAATACATCTTAAAAATGTACCAAGCTTATGAAGTCTCAAACAAAACTTGAATTTTCTGTACATACTCCTGTCAAATGAAGGGATTTCCTGTACACCACTCCTCTTGCAAACTGGTCTTCTATTTCCTTTCATTTGACCTAGATCGGCTAAAAAAAAAATAAAAGTTTTATCTGTAACTTGGTGACAGTGACAAAACACCTTCAGACTTACATACAATTAAAAGGAAAAATGTAGTACGATACAGTTATAAAAGTCATTAGCAAAACGGCTAAAGATGGACTATTTCTGATTTTAGTACAGTATGTAAGGTCTTAAAAGGCCCATGGCATAAAGATCTTACCTACGAGACCTAGAGAAAGATCGGGACGGCTTGTGATTTCTCTCCCGAGACAGTGATCTCTCTCTTCTCCTATCTCTAGAAAGGGACCTTAAGAGCGAGGGAAAAGAAAAATACCCGTTCAGGATTATACACATCAAATATTTCTAGCAAGTTCTTTCAAAACTAAAAGCTGGTTCATTCTTTTATCTTAATACTGGTTCTGTGTACCACCTGATTCATAACTATACCTCAGGTCTAGTACCATTAACCAAATCACTTAGAAAACAGCCTAGGAACAGCAGCAACGCTGCCATTTCTGAGAACACGGCCAAACGCTATTTACCTGCTCCGGCTGCGGGAGAAGCTTCTCCGTCTTGGAGATCTAAAAGCAGAAACAGGAAAGTTAGGCTAATTGTCAATTAGTATTTATGGCGTGAGGCATTTCCCAACTTTTCAATCTCACTGTTGGGCCCAGTGAATGTGCCGAAGAACTGGCACCCATCGTCCAAAAACAAAAAAAAAGAAAAGAAAAAAAAAGGGCACAGAAGGATTAAGGAACCAAAAGCTCAAGTGAAAAGCAGGTATTCCAACCATGGACTCACTATAACAAAGAATGCTTCACAGCAGATCTGTCCAATGCACAACTTCATGTCAAACTAACTTCACTACCCAAAACACCACACCAAAATGTAGTCCCACAGTAGTTCCAAAAACAGCCCCATAAACCGGTATTTGGAACCCATGCAAACCTGTAAGTCCATGACAAGACTTAGGTACCAGGTGGATAGTGTCATCTCATGAAAACGCGCTAGGTGTCAATACTGATGCCATTAAGTGCTACATTAGACTGCATTGTGATGGTCACATTTAAGAGTGTGTTTAGACTTATCAAAATTACCTTAGCTTGGCCCATTTCACCCCCAAATTTTAAAAATTTTGAAAACTGTTAGTAAAACCATTTAAAGGTGATAGGAGTCAACAATTTTTGCTAGAAAGGAAAGCTAAACCTGTTAGTTATTAAATTTTTTAGTTTGGCATCTCACACATGCAAATAAGTTTCACTTGAAGGTCTAGTTACATTATGAGTTCCCTATCACCCTTAAAAGTTTTATTCAAGCAATATATATGTACATTACCATTCAATTATGCACAGCCAGCCTTTGATCCAGAAAAAAGAATTACTTTAAGCCGCTTACTCCTTATTTTAACCAGCAGTAAACTGTATAAGCAGGAAAAACTTACTAGTTTTGGGTTTCAACAAGCTAGAAATGGTGAGGTGAGGCTGCCGGACTGACGGCCAGGAAGAATTTGCTGAAAAGGTTTTGCCAGATGTTGCGTTGGATTTAGTTGGTTGGCGAAGGGGGTGTTGTGGATTTTTCCTGCTTTTTTGTTAGCCGAAGGCTGCTGCTGTAGTTGTTGTGAAGACATTTGGTAAATAAACAGCTGAGCTGATTGGCCAGGAATGTGTGGGCGGTCGAGGCGGCTGCTGCCGATTTGGTTAAGGTTGGAGAGAAGGCTGAGAGAAAACAGCATGCTCGGGAACCAAAGGGCGGTGCAACCTGACGACTGGCCATGCCTGGGTCATGTGAAACGACACCAGCCAAGCTGAATGGGGCGCGCTGGTCACATGACGCTGAAAGGGCTAGTTGACTGGCTAATGCAGACTCAGAGGGTGGTGAGAAGAGACATGATGGTGACTCTGTAACGGGGTTCATTTTTATTAATAGATGGACCAAAAAGCACAAAAAAAAAATGAAAAACAAGCCATCAGTACAACCATCTATTAGCTAACAAATACTCTTTATTATGATGGGCAACAGTGTGTTGTTTTTCAAAATAGCAAAAGGGGCAAGATTTTGAACTCCTGGTCTCCTAAAGGACTTCACTCACCTGTAAGAGGTAAATTCAGTCCTACAGAAACTATTTTGGAGGTCTGAGGAGATGTGGAGTTAGCATCCAGACAACACTGTCTGGTCCAAGAATGATGCCATTTTCAATTATAAAAAAACTGATTTCTCTCCTATTTGGGTTTGAAGAATAGATGACTGGGATTGCTTTTTTAGCCCCCTTTATTGGTCAGTGACTTAAGTTAGTTTCAGAAAGATTTCTATTTTACCAGTTGTAACATTAAAACAGCTGCCTGACTGATAAATATTACAATCGTGCTAATAGCAGAACACACATTTTTGTGAAGAGCTAGAGTTGAATGTAATGTTTTGTCATTATGGAGTCAAGAAATGGAAAAAGGCCTAAATTGAAGTATAAGGGAAGACTTGGAAAGATGCAACTAGAAGATGAACTACAAGATAGATCCAAGATAGAAGTTACTGACTACCAACATGAACCTAAAGACAAAAGCCAACACTCAGCACAACTCACATACCCCAAACTATACCCAGCACGTTTCATAAAAGCCTCCGACTCTTCAAAGTTTAAAAACCCACCAACAAACTTCCACGAGAAATACCTGCTCCTAAGGCTACTCCATTACACCAATACCTCTAAACACGCTCTCTCCCAAGTACCTGCGCCTGGGCGGAGGACTCCTTCTCCGATAATCATCTCGAGGGCGACGACCCCAAGAGGGAGGTGGGCCGCGATTTCGACTTCTCTTCTCACCATTTGAGAGTTCCACTCTTACCCGGCAGCCACACAGTGTTCTAGGAAGGGAAAAACCCCATTAAATTTAATGCAGCCAAAAAGCACTCCCAGTCAGCTTCTTACTAAAGAACAGATTTGAATGCCTGTAGGACCCTTAACCAAAACAAGTTTTAGTTCCCTTTTCTTAAGATTTGTTCATTTTGGAGAGAAGAAGGAGAGGAGGGAGCAGGAAGCATCAACTCCCCTATATCCCGTGACCAGGCAAGCCCAGGGTTTCAAACTGGCAACCTCAGAACTCCAGGTGGATGTTCTATCCCCTGCACCACCCACCACAGGTCAGGCCTGGCTCCCTTTTCTTAAAGGAAACCAACTTCCTGGTGGGCTGTCTCAGTGGATAGAGCATCAGCCCAGCTATCAACATCCCGGGTTTGATTCATGGTCAGGGCACACATAAGAAGTGACCATCTACTTCTCTTCCTTTCCCCCTTCTCTCTTTCCCTTTCAGTCAGTGGCTAAACTGGTTTGAGTATGAGCCTTAGGTGCTAAAAAATAGCTTGGTTGATTCAAGCATCAGGCCCAGAGAACTGGGGGGGAGGAGGATATGCATGCAGGATTCTCCCTCCTCTCACTTAAAACAAAGAAACCCTGGTCGTAGAGCTGTTGGTTAGAACACTGGTCAGAAGCACAGAGGTTGCTGGTTTGATCCCTGGTCAGGACACATACAGAAAGAGATTAATGTTTCTGTCTTTCTCTCTTCCTGAGTAAAATCAATAAATAAAAGTTTTTAAAAATTAAAAAAAAAAAAAAGGAAACCAACTTCTTTTCAGTTTATTACTTTAAGAGTCAGTCTATCATTGGACTCAACGTTAACTTTTTAACAAGTGGCGGAAAACCCTGAATTCATCCTCAAAGTACTAGTTCATCTGAACTGTACACCTTGTAACTTCTTCCTTTGAGGTCCCAGTGCTTGTTTACTGATCTTACACAGTATTTGCTGATCTCTCCACCACCACCCCAACATACTCGTCCATGTAAACAGCAACAAACAGGACAACAGAAGACTTTTTTGGCCATTTTACACCACTCTATCCCCTCAAATTACAAGAGGTGACATTAAAAAATTCCAACAACCATGAAGTTTAGATAAGCCACCATATCTGGACAGTGAGGGGAAGAGCTGTGGCCTACAAACGTCTTTCTGCAATCTGCTTGGACAAACAAGCTTCTCCAGTCAACCCTCAGAACATTCCATTTTAGGATCTTAAGTTACCTCCTTGGTTTCATGAAATACAATGGTTTCAAAGGCCAAACTGAAGGGGGAAGGGCAACACCTGTTTACTATGAAGACTCAGGCATTGTCAGCCAGCTAACAGAACACTAATTACTAAGGAAAATTGCTATCCAATCCGCACTTCCTAAAAGGACCTTTCAAACACGTAAAAAGATAAGGCCTGGTAAGCTCAGTCAGTGTTGTCCTTCCAAAACAAGACTGCTGGTTTGATCCCCTTTCAGGGAACATATGAGAAACAATCAATGAACGACCAAGTGCAACAACAAATGAATGCTCCCCTCTCTCCCTTCCTCTCTAAAATCAATCAATTTTAAAAAGGTAACTGCAATAACCCCTCACATAACCATCACTCAACTACAGTGATCAGTTTGTAGTTTTAAGTTCATTCTTAAATAAATATTTGATTCCACAATTGTTTTAAAACAATTAAATGATGAAAACACACTTGACACTGTGGAGAATTTAGATTTAAATGTTTTGACCATTTTTTGATACAGCTATCCACCTAGAATTGACTATTAAACTTAACTATTTTCTTCAATGGCCAACTGAATAAAAAGAAACTTCCAACATGACTTCACTGAAACTGTTCAGCCCACTTATGATTGCAAAAAAAGTTTATGTAAATCTCCGGTAACCTCAATTTTGAGCTTAACCAAGGAAGATAGCTAAGGGATTTTGAATGTTAGAATCTCAAGCAACCTGTGGAAGAGCATAAGCCAACGATGACATTACCTCCCATCGAGCTCTCGGACAGCATCGGCTGCATCTCGGGGATCTTCAAACTCAACAAAAGCAAAGCCGGGAGGGTTCCTAGCAACCCACACACTTCGGAGTGGTCCATAATAGCCGAAGGCGCGCTCCAACTCAGTCTTGTTACCGTTGTTTCCTAGATTACCTACATAAACCTTACAATCCAATGGACAGGAATCACGATGCATTTCTGTCAAAAACAAAACAAGAAAAATATTAAAGATTTACCCAAATAATCTACAGTGGAAAAACAGCCTTAGGAAAGACTGCCAAAATGTCCAAGAATCAAGCAAGTAATGCTATCACCATCAAAACATCTATTTCCCCCTTAATTGTTACTGATAACTGTCAGGAAACCAGCACAAACTGCTTAAAAAAAAAAAAAAAAAAAAGTCCTGTACCTCTTTGAAAAGCATGGGAAAAACAAAAATGCACTGGAGGATCATTTACTACTATGTGGGCACCGACTTAGGGACTTCACCTGCTATTTCAATTAACCTCAAAAATAAAGCGCTTAGACAAGGATGCTAACCTACTCAGAGGCAAACACCGAGGCCCCAAAAGCAAATGCAACAAGGCAGAAGAAAATTGGTTAAGCCTAAACCACTAGAAAGGTGATAAAAATGTGCCTTATAAGAAAAAAAAAAAAAAAATGCCTTATCAACCAAAACTTAAACAACTTTATTCCTCAATGCAACAAGACAATGTTAGTTTTAAAAACCGTGCCTCACACCAGCACAATTCTTAATAGCAAAAAGGTTTATTAACTTACATGGCCAGCAATGGACAAAAATAAGCAGTGTATTATCCACACAATGGACTACTACTCAGGAAAAGCAGCACTTATAAATGCTACAAACGTGCACGAAAACATGCTAGGTCATAGAAGCCAGACTCAAAACTGTGTAATATATTACGACTCCATCTACAATGGAACGTCCAAAACAGATCAATCCAGACAGATCTGTCTGGTGGAATTGAACGCACTTTGGGGGCTTGTATTGAACTTCAAGTCCCCTTAGCAACGATCCCAATCCCCATATAGGCCAGTTTCAATTGCATGAAAGAGCGAGCGGCCTCGTCAATTAACTTAGTTCAGGGCTTTTTCACAAATTCCACGTTTCTGTTCACTTTGGGCTTATCCAAGGAAGAAAGACCATTCTGGACACAACCTCCTCCTGTGTGTGACCCCACCCTGTGCCCAGGAACTGAGATCAATCCGCGGCTGGAGACGGGTTCCGTGACCCATTCCAGGCCTACGGATTAATGGAAGGTAGCTATAGGAACGCTGCCCAAGAAAGATTGGCTTAAAAAAAAAAAAAAAGAGAGAGACAGACTCGTTTCAAGGCGTAAACAATGAAATCAAACTAAAATAACATGGAAATCAAGATGATTCCAGAAACCACTCAATATAGATCAAAAAGGTACAGAGGCAGCTTAAGAATATATGGGGCGACTTAAAAAGGCGGGGGCCATAAACCGCAAGGCCGCGCGGGCCTGGAGTACAATACGGTTCCTGGTTCCCTCCACCGCAGCCCGAGTCCTGGGTGAGCCCACACCCCGGATCCCCCCCCGCCCCCCGCCAATAAAGATTTAGAGCCACCGCCACGGCAAGGCCCGGCCGCGGCCTCGGCCTCCGGTGGGCCTGCAGCCCCCCGCCACCACCCCGTGCGGAACGTCACAAAATGGCGGCGGCGTCCCTTTGTCTCAATCTGGCGCCGCCATTGGGCCTGGCCCCACCTCGGCACTCGGAAGTTTCCTTTTCCCCCTCACTCCTTCCACGCTGGACTCTTACCGAGATCTTGAGTTAGAAATGCGGCGGCTCCAATCTACACACACCCTCGGACGGCTCCTCCGCTCCCTTCCGCCCGGCTCCCAAACACCGTCAACCCTGCCCGGCGTCCACGAAATGGCGGACTACCGCTGTCTCCTTGCCCGTATTTATAGAGCATGCCGGAGTCACATGATTGGACGGTCTTGTCCAATGAGAGGCCGAGAAGGCCATGACGTCGCGGCTAGAAAAGCAACGAAAACCGCGGTTGCTGGGAGCGCGCTCTGGCCGCGCCGCCTGACTGGTTGGGGACGTGTGCATTCGCGCCCTCGTGGCCCCAAGGCCGGGCTCCCTTGGGTGTTGTTTCCCGATCTCCGAAATCCAACTTATTCTGTTTCCTGTCCCTCATCTCCAAATAGGCTGGAGTTATTAACACCACCGCCGTCACTGCCAGAAGCTGATAGCCATTTGCCTCTATTAAGATGAAGGTATTAGGAATTCATTACTTGATCCTCGCCAGCGATGTGGCTGGAACTAAGAACCATCGTGTTCACAAGCGTGCTTCAGCGTTGCTCCCAAAGGTCACTGAGCTGTTTGTGACGGAGCTTGCCACCGGACTGTGCCCGCCAAGTCTCACACGTACGGAAAAGCCCGATCCTGGAGAGTGCCCAGCCCTGGCCCTGCTTTCCCGCCGCTCACCCCAACTGCATGCAGGCTCTGGCAGAGACCGGTGGCGTCATCAGCCTGGACTCAAAAACCCTTTCATAGAAACTCAACGAGACGTGCCAGGCCACCTTTAGCGAATAACAACAATAAGAGGAAGTTCCTGGAGAAGTTTGCATTTAAAATCTGAGCCCTCCACCCCACCCCAAACAGATGCCAGGAAGGGCACTTATGGTTTTTCCTCCTGGAAAATGGGGTGTTGGTGGGGACCGTGGGCTACCTACCCCTTCCTGTTTCCCGCTCCCGCTAAGAAGGCAAAGCCATAGGAATCCTTAACTGTTGGGAGAGAACTACCGCGATCGTGTTTGAAAAATAACAGGTCTCCCTCTCTCCAGCAGGGAACTAAGCCAGGAAGTTTCTGGCTGGTGCCCTCAAACTTCCTCCCCTTCCCTCTTGCAGGAAAGTCTGACTTACCTATTGGCTAAAATAGATTTAAATGTGCTCTGAAGGAAAGAGGGGGAAAAAACCAAAAGTAACTTGTTTTTCAATCATTAGCTGGAAGATATGCTGTAAAACCAGTAGCCACGGCCACCATCACAGCTGCCTGGCCTGTGCAGGTTCACATTTGATTTGGACAGACAGTAATGAAACAACAGAGCCAAGAACTGGTGGGCCATTAGCTTTAATCCTAGCTTGCACCCCCCGGGCAAGAAATACACACAGTGGGAAAACATTTCCCTTTCCATTCAGGGCTCCCAAAGCCACTGACTTATCCGAGTTTCCTAGAATCAAACGTTTGTACCTCACCAGCCTTATTCACCTCTGTTCCCCATTTCCTTCTCTTTGCACAAACTGGCTTCTCCTTCAGCACTCCACCATCTTGGCTGCTACTCCTCTCCTCCGTGTGGCCTTTCTCTGCTCTCCTCCTGCATGGGCTCCTCTGCCCCATTTTATAGTGTAGAAATCAAAATCTTTTAACAAGGAAGTCTTGTTATACAAAGACTTATACAAATAAGGAAGTCTCTGATACAAAGTCACTTATCTGAGGTATAATGGGATTTCTCATGAGAGTGCACTACCTCCTATCATGCAACAGTCAAGGGTGTGGGGAAAAGCTTAGTCTTAAAACTAAGCCTTAGGCTATAAGATCCCTAACTGCTTACAGCCTGTGCCCCACACTCAATGCAAACTATAAGCGAGCAAACATATATATCATATTTAAAAACTTATTTGACCAAAATATGGCAAGTATTTATTTGCCTTATCTCTGCCAAAGGTTTTCATTTGAAATCTTATCTCTTATTGTGGCTCTAAAAGGTTTTTTCATGGGGGGGGCATGAATATTTAGTTGCGCTGAGCCTTTGTTTTCTTGTAAAATGGGAATTTCAGACCGCAGGGGAAGAGAGGGAAAGGGAACTTCCAGCAGCTGAGCTACGCCCTGTGCTGGGGTTACCTGGAGTGTTTTACCAGGTGAGGGAGGATTCTAGCCAACCCTCATTCGCTTACTTTGCTCTCATTCTCTAAATATTTTTCTCTTCCGGCTCACTTATGTTTGCCTTCACTTGCTCCCCTCCTCTGTGTTTCTTTATAATTTTTTCTTCTGCCAAAGCAAAGTCAGTCCTGGATTTGTACCACAACCCCACTGCTACCTACGTACCTGCTCAAGTGTCTTGACCCTGATCTGTGGCGCAGTGGGTAAAGCGTGACCTGGAACGTTGCGGTCTCTGGAAACCTCCTGCCTGGCCTGGTCAGGGCACACGTGAGCAGCAACTACTACCAGTTAGTGCTTCCAGCTCTTACCTTCCTTTTCTCCTTCTCTCTCCCTCTCTCTAAAATCAATAAATAAAATATTTAAAAACAAAAAACTCTAGCCCTGGCCAGATAACTCGGTTGGTCGAGCAGGGGCATCTTCTCAAAACGCAAAAGTTGCCCGTCTGGGCACATGACGAAACAGATTGATGTTCCTGTCTCTCTCTCTCTCAAATCAATAAATAAAAATACATTTTAAAAATACCTAAAAATTTTTAAATAAAGTGCCTTGAAAAGAATGCCTTAATCTTAACCTCAGGATTCGTTTTCTCTCTGTTAAATGGAATAATAAGACCAGCCTTGCAGGGCTGTGAGGTGCTGTCACCTCCCGTAAGAACTTTAGTTTTTGTCTATTGTGGAAACAAGTCTGGCACACCGAAGACAATCAATACGTATTTGTTTAATTACTTAACTCAGTGGTCCCCAACATCCGGGCCGCGGACCGGTACTGGTCCGTGAGCCATTTGGTACTGGTCCGCAGAGAAAGAATAAATAACTTACATTATTTCCGTTTTATTTATATTTAAGCCTGAACGATGTTTTATTTTATTTATTTATTTATATATATATATTTTTCTGTATTTTTCTGAAGCCGGAAACGGGGAGAGACAGTCAGACAGACTCCCACATGCGCCCGACTGGGATCCACCCGGCACGCCCACCAGGGGCGATGCTCTGCCCACCAGGGGGTGATGCTCTGCCCCTCCGGGGCGTCGCTCTGTTGCGACCAGAGCCACTCTAGCGCCTGGGGCAGAGGCCAAGGAGCCATCCCCAGCGCCCGGGCCATTTTTGCTCCAGTGGAGCCTCGGCTGCGGGAGGGGAAGAGAGAGACAGAGAGGAAGGAGAGGGGGAGGGGTGGAGAAGCAGATGGGCGCTTCTCCTGTGTGCCCTGGCCGGGAATCGAACCCGGGACTTCTGCACGCCAGGCCAACGCTCTACCACTGAGCCAACAGGCCAGGGCACAATGTTTTATTTTTAAGAAATGACTAGATTCCCTCTGTTACATCCGTCTAAGACTCACTCTTGATGCTTGTCTCTAAGTTCGACAATTATATTTAAAAATACCACAGTTTTTACGCCGGTCGCATAATTTTATTTTTTGCATTTATCCATCCCACCTTAAAGGCTGGTCCTTGAAAATATTTCCTGACATTAAACCGTCCATGGCCCAAAAAAGGTTGGGGACCACTGACTTAATTCATTGAAAGAAATATGTATGGCCCTGGCCAGTGGCTTAGTGCATAGAGTGTCAGCCCAAAGTATGGACATCCCAAGTTCGATTCCTGGTCAGGACACATTGGAGAAGCGACCATCTGCTTTTCCCTCTCTCCCTCTCTCTTTCTCTCCCTCTTCCCCTCCTGCAGCCAGTGGCTCCATTGGTTCCAGCATGGCCGAGGGCACTGAAGAAAGCTCCACTGGAATGCATAAGTTGCCAAAAATAACTTGGTACTGGAGCATCGGCCCCTCATGGGGTTGCCAGATGGATCCCAGTCAGGGCACATGTGGGAATCTGCCTCACTATCTCACCTCCTCTCACATAAACACACACACACACACACACACTCACTCACACACACTCACACACTCACACACACACGAATGTAAGTCATCTGGCACAATCTCTGCTCAAAAAATGCCTAAATATTCCTTTTAGATCTCGGTAACCCATCCTTTCCCACAATTTTTTCTGTTTTTGTGTGTGTAATGCCGGTCTAGTATGCATCTTTCATTGTAGCACTGGTAATCCTTCCAACTGTAGTCTTGAATACATTTTAAACCTCCTCTGGCTATACACACACCCTTTCTATATTCTGGTAACTGCAGCCATGTGAATTACCCATTTAAATTCTGGAATATTTTAATGTTCTTTTGAATTTTTTTTTAAATTTTATTTATTCATTTTTAGAAAGGAGAGAGAGAGGGAGAGAGAGACAGAGAGAGAGAAGGGGGGAGGAGCTGGAAGCATCAACTCCCATATGTGCCTTGACCAGGCAAGCCCAGGGTTTCGAACCGGCGACCTCAGCATTTCCAGGTTGACGCTTTATCCACTGCGCCACCACAGGTCAGGCTTGTTCTTTTGAATTTATACGACCACCAACCATTCTTGTCTAGACCCTAGAACCACATGAAACATCAAGAGGACCTCTCAGAATTTCTTAGTAGGGACAGGGAATGGAGCTCATATGTTGTAGGAAACATCTCTCTTGATATTCTTGAGGGAACTACCTTTCACACATTAGACAGGTGTGGTTGGATCCTGCAACCCACTTTTTCACCGATAGGGACATGACCACCCCTGGTTAATTAAATCATTCCAGTTCTAAGCCTCCACTCCCAACCCCATTAGAAATGATGAGTCATCCAGTCAGAACAGTTACTAAGCCAGCATTGCTGCTAGGCCAGCCAGAGAGGCGTGGGCACATTTCCTCTGGCTGGTGCGTTCCTGAGCCAGGGCAGCGTCCTGTTTCCAGAAGGGAAGAAGCAGCCCGAGGTAGACCCAACAGAAACGCAGGGAGAGCTGAGACACGGGGAAGCGGGAGCCCTGGACCTCTTGTTGAAAGGCCCTGAACACAGTCCTACTTTTGGAATTCCCAGTTATTTAAACATACAAGTTCCCTACCTCTCCCCTCAACTTGCCTAGGTCACTTTGTATTGGTTTTCTTTTCTCTGTCACTTGCACACAGAAAGATTCCAAATATAGAAATTAGTCTGACACATGCTTCTAACTATCTCAAGTTGAGACCGATGGCACTAAGTTATCTTCCAATTCTAAAAGAATTCACCCATTATCGCCTGACCAGGCGGTGGCGCAGTGGATAGAGCGTTGGACTGGGATGCAGAGGACCCAGGTTTGAGACGAGCGCAGGCTCATCTGGCTTGAGCAGAAAAAGAAAAAGCTCACCAGCTTGGACCCAAAGTCGCTGGCTCAAGCAAGGGGTTACTCGGTCTGCTGAAGGCCTGAGGTCAAGGCACATATGAGAAAGCAATCAATGAACAATTAAGGTGTCCCAACGGAAAACTGATGATTGATGCTTCTCATCTCTCTCCGTTCCTATCTGTCTGTCCCTCTCTCTGACTCTCTCTGTCCCTGTAAAAAAAAAAAAAAAAAAAAAAAAAATCGCCCATTATCAATAAACTAAGTAGTTTTTTTTAACTAAAAAAAAAAAAAAAAAAGTTACTGCTTGGTTGGTGGTGGCACAGTGGATTGAGCATCGGCCCAGAACACTGAGGGCCCAGGTTTGAAGCCTAGAGGTCGCCAGCTAGAGCACAAGCTTCTGACTTGAATATAGGATTGCTGGCTTGAGCACAGGATCATCAACATGATACCAAGGTTGCTGGCTTAAAGCCCAAGGTTGCTGGCTTGAGCAAGGGGTCACTATCTCGGCTTGAGCCACCCTCCACCCCCATCGCCGTCAATGCATGTATGAGAAGCAACCAGTGAACAACTATACGAGTTGATGTTTCTCATCTCTCTCCCTTCCTGTCTCTGTCTCTCTCTCCCTAAAAAAAAAAAAAAAAATACTGATGACCAGGCATTAGGGTGCGTCTAATACAGTGGTTGTAGATTTCTTTTACCTGCATTTCCCACTTTCTTTGTGCTTGTTTTTGCGCTCATTGTTGAAACAGTGATTCGTCATCAGACACAGATGAGGACGAGCTAATGGATGGGATTTTTGACAGTAATGAGGAGTTATGAATTTTATGATGAATAAAACTTGAGTTCAGTAACTTTATGTAATACATTTTTTTTTTCAAATTTCAGGCCCCAATATTAAAGTACATCTTATACATGGGGAAATACAGTAATACTTTAAACCAGTGGTTCTCAAACTTTTTGAAGTTGGGGCGCATATAAAATCCTACAAATAATTGTAGGTGTGCTATATACACATTTCTGAGAAACATGTTATAATAATTAAGTCAAATATTAAAGAAAAAACATATAAAGTCCAAGCATGCTTTTATGGTAATTAAATGAAATAAATACATTAAAAAACATTTTTATATTTTTTGAGTTATGCTTTTTAGAATTTATAAGAAAGAGGGGTTAAAAAAGTTATTTTTATATATATAGATACATTCTTAGTAAGATTTAGTAAATTCAGCAGGTCTCGGCATGAATGTGTTAAGTTTTTTCATTCTTGTGTTTATGAAAAACATGAGCCTGATGTGTCCTAGCGATTTCTTCAATGTTTGGGCATATATTTGAAAGGCAAACTCTCATTTCCTTGTCAATACGTTGAAGAATTCCTCTCTTTTTACTCTTAATTGTGGTGAGGGTAGAAAATCCTAATTCACATAAATAGGATGTTGAAAATTGTAGTAAAATGTTTAAATCATCTTTAGATATTGCCACATATTCTTATTTTATAGAAATCCAAAAGGCTTCAAGAGACAATTCCTATGTTTAATCATCAATCCACGATCAGTGGATACAGCTGCCAGTTCTTCTTCTTCTGTTAATGTTAAACCAAAATCACTTGAAGCTTCCGTGAATGGGTTTCTAATCCAGTCGTATTGTTCAGTGATAAGTGATTGAAAATGCCATAAATTAAATTCTGACCATCAGCCTTCAAGTCCTATTTTATTTACACTTAACTTTTGCTCATTTCCAGAATCAGATTATTCAATATCATGCTTCTTTTTGAGAAATCTATCCATTTTATTTGGGTGTATTTATCTAAAAATAATATAATGATGTGTTAATAATAAGTATAATAATGATGTGTTAATAAAAACAGCAGTATTTCTGTAATGAAATGATGGTATAATAGAGTAACTATATTTATTTTTATATCTGGGCACATGCCGTGAACCAGTGCAGCTAGTAATTCCAGGTCCCGAGTGGGAACGGTGCAGAATTAAGGAAATACGTGGAATTAAGAAAATACGGGGTCGGGAGGGCCCTGTAACTGCTGCTGACAAGAACAAAGTGCACCCAAAAACTGCATCTTGCTTTATTTATAGGGCAAAGTGAGGCCATTAGCAAATCTTAACTTTACATCAAACAAAGGATAGAAGAAACTTGCCTCCAGTCTTTCCAGGGAACATGGAGGGTAGTGTAAACAATCCAGCACCACAGCTTAACAGCCTTTTGCAACTTAATCAGGCAAGTGAGGTGGGGGGTTGGGCAGACTGTCAGCTTACAGCCAATTCCCCACACTTTTGTCCCCCAAAAATCTAAACTCCAAAAACCCTGTTGGTTTTTTGGTCCCCAACAGGCACATATTTCTCTGGAATACGATAGGGCGCATCTGGAAATCTTCTAGGGTGCACACTTTGAGAACCACTGCTTTAAACACTGTGGTTGACTTCAAGGAAAAATCTAATGAGTATGGTCCATAACAATAGTTCATTAACTACTTGGTTCAATGCCTGGCAGGAAGCGGATTGCACATTCAATTCAGGGTTATTTACTAAGTTTATGGGCAGGGTTAAGGAAACTCACAAGGGAAGGCAGGACTCCCAGAGGCCCAACGGGGCAAGAATGAACATGGATACCAGACCCAGCCCAATGCTGTAGCTACGTAGAGATGCCACTGCGACCTTACGTAGAGAAACTGTGGCAAACCAGTTATGAGGATTTTTTTAAATTTTATTTTAGAAGGGAATGAGGTCAGAGACAGAAGAACTGGACAGCTCTCTCTTCCAATAGTCCCATCTTTTAATGGTACTTTCTATAGCTCAAAGCCATCGGGAAGTCTGAGAACAAGAGGGTGACAGCAAGCCCCAAAGTCAGCGTCCCAAGGCCCGGGGCAGAAAAGACCGGAAAACTAATCCAGGGCTGTGCTGTTTTAACACAAGAGCCATGAGGCGCATGTGGCTATCGGAGTCTGAACTGAGATGTGTTTGTAAATGGAACATACATGCTAGATTTCCAACAGTATGGAATAAAATACAACAACGTAAAATATCTCATTAGATATTTTTATATTGATTATATGTTGAGATGATAATATTTTTGACATATTGAATTAAAAAAAACTTTATTATTAAAATTAACTTCATCTATTTCTTTATACTTTTTTAGCTGTGGCTATTAGGACACTTAAAATTACATGTGTACCCTGGCCTGGTAGCTCAGTTGGTTAGTGTCGTCGGTTCAATCCCTGGTCAGGGCACACAGAAGAGTCAACAAATGAATGCATAAATAAGTAGAACAACAAATCAATGTTTCTCTCTGTCTGTCTGTTGCTCTCTCTCTTCCCTCTAAAATAATTAATAAAAAAAATTACATTTGTGGCCTTGGCCAGATAGCTCTGTTGGTTAGAGCATCGTCTGGAAGCAATGAGGTTCCCGGTTTGATCTCCAGTCAGGGGACATACAGGAGCAGATCAACAATGTTCCTGTCTCTCATTTTCTCCCTTCCTGTCTCACTAAAATCAACAAATAAAAATTAATTAAGGCCTGGTCGGTGGCTTGGTCGATAGAGCATCAGCCAGGCATATGGATGTCCTAGGTTTGATTCCCAGTCAGGACACACAGGAAAAGCAACCATCTGTTTCTCCCCTCCCCTCCCCTTCCCCTTTTCTCCCTCTTCTCCCACAACTAGTGGTTTGATTGATTCAAGCATGGCCCCAGGCACTGAGGATAGCTCTGTTGGAGTGCATCAGCTTCAGGCTCTAAAAATAGCTTGGTACTCAAGCATCAGCCCCAAATGAGGGATGTTGAGTGGATCCCATTTGGGGTGCATGCAGAAGTCTGCCTCACTATCTCCCCTCTTCTCACCTAAAAAAAATTATAATAATTGAAAATATTTTAAAAAATTATATGTGTGACATATTTCTGCTGGGCAGTGCTTATCTACCAGGACAAATGGAAATAACCTCATGCAATTACAACAAATAGTCATTTAAAAACTCATTTTAACTGTGTGGTTTCACTTATATGCATAATCTAAAAAACAAAACACAAAAGAATGAACAGCCCTGGCCGGTTGGCTCAGTGGTAGAGCGTCGGCCTGGCTTGTGGAAGTCCTGGGTTCATTTGCGGCTAGGGCACACAGGAGAAGCACCCATCTGCTTCTCCACCCCTCCCCCTCTCCTTTCTCTCTGTCTCTCTCTTCCCTTCCCTCAGCCAAGCCTCCATTGGAGCAAAGTTTGCCTGTGCACTGAGGACGGCTCCATGGCCTCCGCCTCAGGTGCTAGAATGGCTCCAGTTGCAATGGAGCAACACCTCAGATGGGCAGAGCATCACCTCTGGGTGGATGAGCATCATGCTGGGTGGATCTCCATTGGGTGCATGTAGGAGTCTGTCTGACTGCCTCCCCACTTCTAACTTCAAAAAAATACCCCCCCCAAAAAAAGAACAAATAAAACAAAAACAAACTCATAGGAACAGGGATGGTTACCAAAGGGAGGGTTTGGGGGGGATGGGTGAGAAGTATATTTAATAATATGATGATATGTTTGCATGGTGACAGATGATTACCAGAATTTGTGGAGTGATAACATTATAAGGTATAAAAATGTTGAATCTCTATATTGCATACCTGAAACAAATATTACTTGTATAATATTGTATACAAACTATACTTAAATAAAAATTTAAATATCAGCAGAAATGGAATAAAATACATTCCCAGAAGAAAATAAATAAATAAAAGCTTATTTTAGTTCCATATGCTGGACAACTATGTGAAAATAGTGTTTCTGTAAATTACTTTTTTTTTTTGTATTTTTCCGAAGTTGGAAACGGGAGGCAGTCAGACAGACTCCCGCATGCGCCCAACCGGGATCCACCTGGCACACCCACCAGGGGGCGATGCTCTGCCCATCTTGGGGCGTCGCTCTGCCGCAATCAGAGCCATTCTAGCGCCTGAGGCAGAGGCCACAGAGCCATCCTCAGCGCCTGGGCAAACTTTGCTCCAATGGAGCCTTGGCTGTGGGAGGGGAAGAGAGAGATAGAGAGGAAGGAGAGGGGGAGGGGTGGAGAAGCAGATGGGCACTTCTCCTGTGTGCCCTGGCCGGGAATCGAACCCGGGACTCCTGCACACCAGGCCGACGCTCTACCACTGAACCAACCGGCCAGGGCTGCTAGTTGATTTTTGAGGAGTATCAGGACTATTCAGTGGGGAAAGAATAGTATCTTCAACAAAAGGTGCTGTTACAACTGGATTTCCATAAGAAACAAAGTAAAGTTGGACCCCCCTATTTCATACCATATACAAAAATTAACTACAGATGAGTCAATGACCTAAGTATTAGATTTAAAACCTTCAACTCCTATAAGAAAACATAGGGGTAAATCTTCATGGTCTTGAATTTTGTGATGGATTGCTAGACATGACAAGCACAAGCATAAGCAACAAAAGTAAAAATAGTTAAATTAAACCTTATCAAAATTAAAAATATTTGTGCATTAAAGAGCATTATTATGAAACTGAAAGGGCGCCTGACCTCTGGTAGCGCAGTGGACAGAGCGTTGGCCTGGGACACTGAGCATCCAGATTCGAAACCCCGGGGTTGCCAGCTTGAGCATGGGCTCATCTGCCTTGAGCCTGGGGTCACCATTCTGAGAGTAGAATCAGGGACATGACCGCAAGGTCGCAGGCTTGAGCCCAAGGTCACTGGCTTGAGCAAGGGTCACTGGCTCAGCTGGAGCCCCCTGGTCAAGGCACATATGAGAAGCAATCAATCAACAACTAAAGTCCTGCAACAACAAGTTGTCTGTCCCTATGTGTCTGTCTGTCTCTCTTTCTCTCTAAAAAAGAAAAGAAAAGTTTAAGGAACAGGTCCAGCAAATGAGCATTGTTCATGTCAGTTATAATTTATGGTTTTATTGAGGTTCTATTTCCTCTCATGCATCACGCTGTGTCCTGGGAAAGTTTAGTCGTCTCAAAGTGCATCACAGAATCAGCAAAGAGAAATTAGGTAAGGAAACTAGCAAGGCTGGTGGGTTTTAAGAGGATTCGCAAGGATTCTTTTCTTTGAGAGAGAGAGAGAAAGAGAGAGATAGGAAGGGAAAGAGATGAGAAGCATCTCATAGTTGTTTATTGATTGCTTCTCATATGTGCCTTGACTGGGGGTGGGAGAGGGGGTTCAAGCCGAGCCAGTGACCTTGCATTCAAGCTGGTGAGCCTGCGTTCAAGCTGAATGAGCTCGCACTCAAGCCAGAGACCTCGGGGTTTTGAACCTGTGACCTCAGTGTTTCAAGTTGATGCTTTCTCCACTGTGCCACCACCAGTCAGGCCATCACTATTCTTGTATTTTTCCGAAGCTGGAAACGGGGAGAGACAGTCAGACAGACTCCCGCATGCACCCGACCAGGATCCACCCGGCACGCCCACCAGGAGGCGATGCTCTGCCCACCAGGGGGCGATGCTCTGCCCCTCCGGGGCGTCGCTCTATTGCGACCAGAGCCACTCTAGTGCCTGGGGCAGAGGCCAAGGAGCCATCCCCAGCGCCCGGGCCATCTTTGCTCCAATGGAGCCTTGCTGCGGGAGGGGAAGAGAGAGACAGAGAGGAAGGAGAGGGGGAGGGGTGGAGAAGCAGATGGGCGCTTCTCCTGTGTGCCCTGGCCGGGAATCGAACCTGGGACCCCTTGCACGCCAGGCCGACGCTCTACCACTGAGCCAACCGGCCAGGGTGCCATCACTATTCTTAATTCTTCCCAACCCAAAAACACCCACAAAACCCCACACAGGTAACAGAGTAATGCAGACATGATCTGTTTGTCAAATATATAATTATTATATGCTTATTGTATATATTATGTGTGTGTGTGTGTGTATACACACATATACTCAGAGAAAAAAAGTAAGAAAGGTTATATATAAAAATGATAGCATTTACCTCCAGGTGGTGAGGTGGTTGAGGATTATTTTTAGCTGTTTGTTTCTCTATGTGGTCTAATTTTCTATAATTATATTTTAATAAAAAATAATACAAGTTTTTTTTATTGAAGAGTCAAAACACCTAAAATATAATTTGGTTTTAAAACTTTGATTTTAGCCTGACCAGATGGTGGCGCAGCGGATAGAGCATCCACCTGAGATGCTGAAGACTCAGGTTCGAGACCCCAAAGTCTCTGGCTTGAACATGAGATCATAGACATGACCCCATGGTCAGTGGCTTGAGCCTAACAGTCACTGATTTGAAGCCCAAGGCCGCTGGCTTGAGCAAGGGGTCACTGGCTTAGATGGAGCCCCCTGGTCAAGGCACGTGTGAGAAGCAATCAATGAACAACTAAAGTGACACAACTACAAGTTGATGCTTCTCATCTCTCTCCTTTCCTGTCTCTCTCTCTCTTTCTTACTAAAAATAAATAAATAAATAAGTAAATAAATTTATTTTTAGCCCTGACCAGATAACTCAGTTGGTTAGAGCCTTGTCCTGATCTGCCAAGATTGTAGGTTCAATCCCTGGTCAGGACACATATAGGAACCAACCAACAAACGCATAAATAACTGGAACAACAAATCAATGTTTCTCTCTCTCTCTTCCTCCCTCTCCAAAATCAATCAATAAATACACTTTGTAAAAAATAATAATAATAATAATAATAATACAATAAAACTTTTAAATTGGTCCCCAGTTTCCAACAATCCTCAGTTAATTATCTAATTTCTTTCTGGTCTGGGGGTGTTCCATGACCCCACGTTTGTGAGTTAGCTGAGAGTATTTGAGTAATTGATTTTCCCGACACTGCCCCCCCAACCAAATACCTCTCTCCACATGCACCAACCATGCCCCGCCCTCCACAACACACACAATAACTTTCACCCTGTGGTTTCCTCTGGAATCCACCTGATTTATCAAATGTCCTTGTAGCACTTGAAACAAGTGGAAACCGGGATACAGAGAGATTAAGTAACTTGCCCAAGGTCACACTTCTAAGGAACAGAGATGGGATTCGAACCCCAAGTCTGGCTCTGAAGCCCGGTGACAACTGGAGGAACGGAAAGCTGCAATGCTCAAAAATCGTGGTCATTTGGAAAGACTGTGTTTAGCATCTGGGGCGTGTGTTTGTTTTTTCAGCTCCCCACATTCCTCCGGGAACCCCAAGGAACGGCGTGTTACATGAACAGATGTTTCCTGGCTGTGCCCGGCCCCCTGAGACCGCTCAGTTCTTGAGCCTCCTTTTCTGATTTCAGCTCTACCCTCTGCCCCCCTCAGTGGCCCTAAACTTCCATGCCGGCCTCGTTGTGTGACCTTATTTGGTTGTCAGAGCCCCGAGCAGTCCAGAAAGGGATCCAGGCCAGAATAAAAGGATCACTTGTGCAGCGAGGGGTGGAGAAATCCTTTTTTTCAGTGACTCAGGCTCATGATCTGGAGATCACAAATACGGGAACCAACTTGGTGTCAAAAGCCACTACCAGAAGCGACTGAAGAGGGCAGAGTAGAGGTGTCAAGGTTGTCACCGTGCTTAGTGTGTGCTTAATTCTGTGTTCCGAAATGGATGTGTCTTTGTTCAGTTCCCCAGGCTCCTTCTTTCCTGAGCATCTAGAGCAGGGGTCCCCAAACTTTTTACACAGGGGGCCAGTTCACTGTCCCTCAGACCATTGGAGGGCCGGACTATAAAAAAAACTATGAACAAATCCCTATGCACACTGCACATATCTTATTTTAAAGTAAAAAAAAAACAAACAAAACGGGAACAAATACAATATTTAAAATAAAGAACAAGTAAATTTAAATCAACAAACTGACCAGTATTTCAATGGGAACTATGCTCCTCTCACTGACCACCAATGAAAGAGGTGCCCCTTCTGGAAGTGCGGCAGGGGCTGGATAAATGGCCTCAGGGGGCCACATGCGGCCAGCGGGCCATAGTTTGGGGACCCCTGATCTAGAGTTTACACATCAATCCAAAAACTTAGGTGGCTAGTACCACAGCTACCGTAATTTAGCAAATAGTTAGACATAGTCGTTCCACCTTTTCCATGTTTTTATTTATTGACTTTAGAGAGAAGAGAAAGAGAGGAAGAAAGGTGGAGAGGGAGGAGGAGTGGGAAACATCAGCTTGTAGGCACTTCTCATACGCCCGGGGGGCAAGCGTGGGGTTTCGAACTGGAGACCTCAGCGTTCCAAGGTGACGCTCTATCCACTGCGCCACCACAGGCCCGGCCCTTACAACGTTTTAAAAACATTCAGATTGTTTCTTCCTTTTCTCCCCACTGCCCTTCCCTCTTTCTTTTAATCCTGAAACTCTCTGAGTAGATGGTCTTGTTTTTTATATATGACTTTTTTTTTTTTAGATTTTTATTCATTGATTTTAGAGGAGGGGGCCATCAACTCATAGCTGTTTCTTATATGTGCCTTGACCAGGCAAGCCCATTGCTCCAGGTCAATGCCTATCCACTGCGCCCCCACAGGTCAGGCAGGAGGTGATCTTATTATCTCCATTTCATGGGGAAAACAAACAAACAAACAAACAAACAAAACACTGAGGAGCATGAGGTTAAGTCACTCGCTATGGTCCCAGGGTTCAGAATAACCAGAGGCAGCTTAGCCCCCTGCTGTCAGGATCCCGTCACAATCCCATACTGCGGCTGAGCCCTCAGGCGGCTGGGGTTCCTGTCCTTAACCTATCACACGTCAGCCTGAGGACGGGGTTCCTGTCCCTGACCTATCACACGTCGGCCTGAGGACGGGGTTCCGGTCCCTGACCTATCACACGTCGGCCTGAGGACGGGGTTCCGGTCCCTGACCTATCACACGTCGGCCTGAGGACGGGGTTCCTGTCCCTGACCTATCACACGTCGGCCTGAGGACGGGGTTCCTGTCCCTGACCTATCACACGTCGGCCTGAGGACGGGGTTCCTGTCCCTGACCTATCACACGTCGGCCTGAGGACGGGGTTCCTGTCCCTGACCTATCACACGTCGGCCTGAGGACGGGGTTCCTGTCCCTGATCTATCACACGTCAGCCTGAGGCCTGAGGACGGGGTTCCTGTCCCTGACCTATCACACGTCGGCCTGAGGACGGGGTTCCTGTCCCTGACCTATCACACGTCGGCCTGAGGACGGGGTTCCGGTCCCTGACCTATCACACGTCGGCCTGAGGACGGGGTTCCGGTCCCTGACCTATCACACGTCGGCCTGAGGACGGGGTTCCTGTCCCTGACCTATCACACGTCGGCCTGAGGACGGGGTTCCTGTCACTGACCTATCACACGTCGGCCTGAGGACGTTCCTGTCCCTGACCTATCACACGTCGGCCTGAGGACGCCTCCCCCGTGCATTTGCTCTCCCGTTCCAGATTTGGAGTTCCCAGCTCTGGCTCCTCGTTCTCAGTGCCATCAGCGTGCTCCGTCCTCTACTGCTCACTGTCGCCAGGAGCCCTCGGCTTCCTCCTGGTCTCTTCCTGCCCCCCCCCCCTCCCCCCGTGTGTCTCTCCAGAAGGAACTGAGTTCTTGGCTTTACCTCTGGCTGGTGTTTATTCCTTCACACCTGAGCCACATATTCAAATGCACGTGCTTCTTCCTTATGTCCCCAGAGTCCTCCAGACCCCCAAATCACTATCTTTCCATCCTGGGCTCCTCATCTGAGCCTCTCCGCTTCCCGGTCCCTCTCCACTGACCAGGGGCGCATGGCCTTCATACCTGGCCTTGCCCACCTCCTGGCCCTTTCCTCTTTCCTTTCCGGAACCAAGCCGTGGACCTCCCCATACGGCTCCCTTTGCCTGGAATGTTCTTGCCTGGGTTTTCCAAACGTCTGATCCCAACAGTGAAGACATCCGTGCGACTTCACAAACCAGTGCCACAAGTACATGACAGCGAGCAGCGTCTAGGCCGCCTCGACAGTGGGTGACAACTCCATGTTCAGGTTCACGTTAGAATAGCGATGCCAGGTCCCCCCAGTTAGAATTCTAATCCGGTGTGTCCACACCCAGAAGTTATTCAAAATATTTCACCATAGTTCAGCCTGGACCATAGCTGATCACGAAAGCCATGGAGGGTGACAGGAGACGAGACTGGGCGCTGTGTGGGGTGGGGGACCGGCACTGAGGGTGGGTGGGGTTGTTCCGAGCAGCCGCAATTGTGTGTGAATATTTAACAGCTGCTCCCTCCGTTCTGAAGCCTTCCAGCTGAGCATCAGCCTGGTCTGCCTCTTACCTCTTAGCTCCTATGTCCCTTACTGACTCACCATCTAAACTTGCTTTTAGATTCCTCGCTTTTCTGCTACATGGTACGTTCTGCCCCCTCCTTGTTTGGAAGAGAGCCCAGGAAGTCACCCCGAATTGATTCCTGATTTCTGCAGGAAAAGTAGTATGCTCAGACAAAAGTCAATGAAGAGGGCTTTCCTGGCAAAGAAACGTATCCCAGGGCCATTGGGCCCCAGCGGGTGCGGGCCGGGCAGCGCGACAGCCTGGGAGACCCTGGTCACTAGTGGCCTCGTGGAGAATGAGGGCGTCCATGGCAGGAAGATGTGATGTTTCTCAATAGACCAGGTTACTAGGAAGCAGGTGCCCAGGACAGGCATATTGTGATAACTTTTCAAAGCACCTTGGCAACCGAATTCATTTATTTTGGAAGCAAACTCTCACCGGGTTTCCTGATTGTTGGCTGAGGTTGAGACCTTGAACATCTTCCTCAAGCTCTTATGAGTCTTATTGTCCTCACTTTCACATTGCAAAACGAGAAAACAAGAATGCCCTACCTGAATCAAAAAGGTGTGTGAGGATTAAAACAACCTTTTTTTTTTTTTAATTGGCAATTTAAAGGGAAAGAATTAAACATGTAATCTTTTTTGTGGGAAATACATTTAGGGTAACTATATACTCTCAGTTGATGGGAATGAGAGAAAGCACTCTTTTACTGAAGACCGCCAGCTAGTCAATGTGGAAATAAGATTAGAAATATAAAAGCATTTTACAAGCTTGAATGAAATTGATTCAAGCAAGGACTGTCATCTGGTGTTAAAATCATTAGGTAATTAGTTGGCTCAGTGGTAGAGTGTCAGCCCGGCATGTGGATGTCCGGGGTTCAATTCCTGGTCAGGGCACACAGGAGACACAACCATCTGCTTCTCCACCCTCCCCTCCCCCTTCTCTCTCTATCTCTCTTCTCCTCCCACAGCCATGGTTCAATTAGTTGGAGTGCTTCAGCCCTGGGCACTGAAGATGGCTCATGAGTCCTCCATCTCAGGTGCTAAAAATAGCTCAGTTGTGAGCATGGCCCAAGATGAGCAGAGCATTGGCCCCAGACAGGGGTTGCTGGGTAGATCCCTGTTGGGGTGCATGCGGAGTCTGTGTCTCTATCTTCCCTCTCTCACTTGGAAAAGAAGAAGAAGAAAAAAAGCCTGGCCATACTAAGTGTTGATGGCAATACAGAAGAATTGGAACTCTCACACAATGCTGGTGGGAATGTAAAATGTACAAACATTTTGGGAAATAGTTTGGCAATTAATTGAAAAGTTAAACATATACCCACCCCATGACTCAGCAATTTCACTCCTAGCAAAATTTACCCAAGAGAAATGAAAACATGTGTCCATACAAAGACTTATACATCAATGCTCATTCACAGCAGCTTTCTCTGTAATGGCCCAAAGGGCTCTTTGAGGAGATGAAGGGTGTGATTCCCAGATCCCCTCAACCACCTCAAAAAAGAGATGGGGTTACCTAGAAAAAATAAGTGGAGGAGCCTCTTGCCTACCAAAGCGACTCCTCATGACACACACTGGAGACCCAAAGGCTCTTGAGAATTTCATAGCAGCAGAAACTCTGACAGCTCGGACTGAAAGGAACAGAGAGAAGACAAAATGGAAGAAGTCTGTTGGAACCTCCCAAATTCTACAGAAACAGGCTGCTAAAACTACTGTGCTGTAAAACACACACACTTTTCATTGGAAGGGAAAGATGACTGGTATGATGGCGCCTCGAACCCAGAGAACAGAGCTGAGAGCCACGATGGATTAGTCCTAGACCTTGAAACCTAGTGCAGTTTACCTGGCTGGATTTGGAAACTTTGGGGGGACCAGTGATTCTTTTTTTTTTTTTGAAAGAAAGAGCTGGAGACAGAAAGGGAGAGAAATGAGAAGCATCAACTCATAGTTGCGGCACCTTAGTTGTTCATTGATTACTTTCTCATACGTGCCTTGACTGGGGAGTGGAGGGCTACAGCAGAGCCAGTGACCCCTTGCTCATGCCAGCGACCTTGGGTTCAAGCCAGTGGCCATGGGGTCACGTCTATGATCCCATGCTCAAGCTGGCAACCCTGCACTCAAGCTGGCGAGCCTGCGTTCAAGCCTGCAACCTCGGGGTTTCGAACCTGGGACCCCAAGTAGTATTTCATCAGAGCATTCTGTTAAGCGTAGTGGAGTGTTCAAGGTTACAGCAGATGTAAGAAGTAGAAGTTGTATTTCCTGACTCCTGTACTTGATGATAACAACAGTTCTGTGTGAAGAACAGACTCCAAAGTCAGATAATTCTGAGTTCAGATACTGGCTCCACACCAGGGACAGATCCAGGTTTTGTGGGGACTGAAGCTTATGCAGTTTTGAAAGCTCTCCCTAAGGAGAGGGATAAAGCTTATGAATACAAAATTAGGTGCAGGGCCTTGAAAGGGGCCCATGTAAGGGAAGGCCTGTGGCTTGGGCTTTATTAGCTTCCTGCTTAATTAGACTCCGGCTACTCTGCATAAGCACTTTATTTCCAAGTTAGTTTTCTACTCTCTGAAGTGGAGTAGTAACTCGTATCTCTCGTGGATGTCAGAGGACCAAGTGAAAGAACCTTGCTGAGCCCTGTCCGGATAGCTCATGTGGTTAGAACATCAGGTGGATACACAAAGGTGTGGGCTCCATCCCCAGTTAGGGCACAGACAGAAACAGATCATTGTCTTTCTCTCTTTTTCCCCCTTCCTCTCTCTAAAATCAATCAATAAATTTTTTTTAAAAAAGAGAGAGAGAGAGAAAGAAAAAAAAAATCTAGCTGAAGGGCTTGGTACAATGTTCGTTCATTGAGTAGAGGGACTCAGTAAGTGATTGTTTAATAATAATAATGATTTTTAAATATACTGCTCACAAAAATTAGGGGATATTTCATCACTTCATATTCATTTTGAAATATTCCCTAATTTTGCGAGCAGTATATCGTACTCAATTAGAAGCCAGTTTCCAAGCACGGTGTTGACATAGAAACATGATATGGGGAAGAGTTATTTTGTCAGCTCGTTTAAGTCTCAGCTCTGCATCTCAGCTCTCCCTGGAGTCCCATTATTTTGGCTTCTCCAAAACCATCTCTCCACAGAGAAGTCCATGTAACAATTAGAAAGCAGACTATCCGAAAACAAGGGCAGATGGAGAGAATATCACGGGAGAGACATCTGCTTGGTCCCCCCAAAGGGCCAGATTTCCACTGTGTGGACATCAACAAGAAGAAATGACATTGAACCATTTTAAGTCTCTCTCAACCAGCCACAGAAGGTGGGTTTCCAGGTGCATTTTGGAGTTGAGAGGGAAGGCAATGGGACAGATTGCATCCTGATAGTGTCCTGTTCTGGTCACTCGCAGGCAGACCGTTTATGCTTGTTGTTCTGAGGCGTCCTGAGGGATTATCAAAAAGTACGAGGCGGCCCTGGCCAGTTGGCTCAGCGGTAGAGCGTCGGCCTGGCGTGCGGGGGACCGGGGTTCGATTCCCGGCCAGGGCACATAGGAGAAGCGCCCATTTGCTTCTCCATTCCCCCCCTCCTTCCTCTCTGTCTCTCTCTTCCCCTCCCGCAGCCAAGGCTCCATTGGAGCAAAGATAGCCTGGGCGCTGGGGATGGCTCCTTGGCCTCTGCCCCAGGCGCTAGAGTGGCTCTGGTCGCGGCAGAGCGACGCCCCGGAGGGGCAGAGCATCGCCCCCTGGTGGGCAGAGCATCGCCCCCTGGTGGGCATGCCAGGTGGATCCCGGTCGGGTGCATGCGGGAGTCTGTCTGACTGTCTCTCCCCGTTTCCAGCTTCAGAAAAATACAAAAAAAAAAAAAAGCACGAGGCCTCTGGAGTTGGCTTCCTGTCCCCTGAAGACCCAGCAGTGTTCCCACAAAAGCATGAGGTCACACTTCCACTTGCATCTCACCTTCTCCTCCCGGGGTTTGAGATTCTAAAAAATACAACGGAGATATTTTAAGGCAGAGTTCCTTGAAAATATAATGGAATCTTCCCCAACCACGTATCTTCTCTTGGTTATCTGTGGGCTTTTGGTTTGGGTGCTGGTGTCGTTTCATTTAGATAACAAACCAGAGACGAGGGAGGCTGTGAGGGAAGAGAGAGGTCAGAGGATGGTAGGAGGTAATCAGTTAATTAAGGGGAGATTCGTGGGTGATTCGTAACCATCTTGCCAGCGACTATTAGGCACAAGTACAAGTTTTCTTTTTCTTCATATTTACAAAGGACTTAGACCTATTCACCATTCACAAAATCTTCACACACCTCCCCCCCAAAAAAAACTCCTCTGCATGATGCCGAAGATGAAATAGCTCTTCTTTGCTTACTCTCTGGCAAAATGATTTTTTCCTCCTGCTACACCTATAGATCTGCTAAGGACATCAAGAAGGTTCTGGACTCTTCTATGACCCTCAAACCCTTATTTACCTAGATTCTCTAGCCGCAGGGCTGTGTCAGGAGTCTGGAATAATAACTGATGGTTTTCGCTGCAGAGTTTTCTCCTGTCCCGGGCCTTTCCCCTGCTTTGTGTGCTAAATCATGGTCGTCTCAACTCAGGAAAGGATGGACCGGCTGAGGGAGAGGAGTCTCTTCCTGGCTTGGAGGCAGGACCCTGGGGTGGGGGTGAGGGGGGACAGAAAGGACTCAGGTGCAAAGACAACAGGCAAGGCTTGGAAGAGTCCCCTCTGCCCCCAGAGGAGACCAGGGGCCCTGGACTGAGCGGAGGCAGACTGGGGAGCTCAGGACCCAGCACCCCCCGGGCCCGGTGCCGCGGCCAGACTGCCCAGGCATTCTGGGCTGGGAGTGGGCCCCAGCCCGAGAGGAAAGCGTGGAGGACTGCTGTGGTGTCTTCAGTGGTTGCTCAGTGAAATTTCACACAAAGAAGGCTGTGTGGCCATTCCCAGGCCGCTCTCAGGGAAGGTTGCTTTAATCATTTCCAATAATCCCTTTGGACAAAAATCTGGGGAAAAAAATAAGTAAAACATCAAAATGTGAGGAGAAGGAAGAGGTGCTTTCAGATCCCCTAAAACTAGGCTCCGGGGGGAGTGTGAGCTCTTGGTACATTTTCAGCTGGGCCAGCATAACAGACGACACTCGGGAGCGGAGAGCCGCCCTCCCCTGGATGTCGGCACCACAGAAGTCCCTGGAAATTAGATACAGTTCAGGAGAAAGGCTGGGGGCGTAGAATGACCCTCACAACTCTAATTGCTGTCTGTGCTCATGGCTACTCAAAGCACAGGAAGCCGTGAGGACTGGTCCAAAGGAACAGGCAGGCATGCCCTGAGCTGAGGCTGGAAGGGGAAGTTAGACAGAACTCAGTGTTTGTTAAGGTAGAAAGAAAACACAGTCCCTGGCTGGCAATTCCCCGTGAGGAATTTCCCCGTAGGGAAAGCAGCAAGGAAACAAGGAGGAGGGCCTGGGTAATGGCAGCAAACACTGCAGAGAGTGTAGGCGGTGTGAAGACCATCAGGTTAAAGAATGCAGAAGAGGCCCTGGCCAGTTGGCTCAGTGGTAGGTTGTCTTCCCAACGTGTGGAAGTCCCGGGTTCAATTCCCAGCCAAAGCACACAGGAGAAGCGCCCATCTGCTTCTCCACCCTTCCCCCTCTCCTTCCTCTCTGTCTCTCTCTTCCCCTCCCGCAGCCAAGGCTCCATGGGAGCAAAATTGGCCCCGGGCACTGAGGACGGCTCCATGGCTTCCGCCTCAGACGCTAGAATGGCTCCAGTTGCAATGGAGCAATGCCCCAGATGGGCAGAGCATCACCCCCTGGTGGGCATGCCAGGTGGATCTGGGAGTCTGTCTCTCTGCCTCCCTGTTTCTCACTTCAGAAAAATACAAAAAAAAAAAAAAAAAAGAATACAGAAGACATTGGTGCTGACTAGGTCAACACCAGCCTATGAGAAGACCGCATCATGGTAGCAGGGTGCGACGTGCCACAAAGATGGGAAATAGAGAACTCGGTCACGAAACCTGACTGTGGAGGGAATGGCGAAGGGCGACAGTGGGAGCCGTAGGTGGGGTGGAGGGAAAAGGCTTTGACCTTGAGGAGCCTCTGCATCTCCACAAACACTGACAGGAAGCAGCAAGCAGAGAGAGCACTCAGGAGAGTGAGGACGGAGAGGTGGACACTCAGTAGCAAAGGGTCCCTGACAAGCTGGGAGGTGGCAAGCCGAAGCCCGGATAGGAAACCGGCTTCCATAGGAGGAGAAAAGGCGGAGAGCAGTGACCGTGGTAGATTTGGGGGCGGGAGGTAAGAAAGCTGCCCGGTGGCCTCTGTGAAATAGGAGGTGACAGATCTGCTCATGGGGAGGGGTCGGTGGATGGGAAGGATTAGCAAAACCAAAGGCTTGAAGAAGGCAGAAAAGATCTGAAAGGGCTACTGGAGTGCGTACAAATTCCAGATAGGCAAGAAAAAACCTTAAATTTCAGTACTTTTCTCCCTTCCTTCCTTCCTTCCTTTCCTAAACTTTCATTTCCTTCTTTCCTTCCTTCTTTCCTTCCTTCTTTCCTCCCTCCCTCCCTCCCTCCCTCCCTCCCTCCCTCCCTCCCTTCCTTCCTTTTCTTGTACAAAATTACTTAATCTGAGGGGAAGGTACAAATAAGCTAAGTAGATGTTCTGGGACAGCAGTACCTTTGCTTTGACGTTCAGCTCTCGTTCCTCTAGGTGGCAGAGGCTTCATCCTGGATGACAGGCAGGCAGTCCACCCGTGAGCCTGGAGCTCAGCGGAGGCAGACAGGCTGCAAACATCCGTTTGGGGTTCCTGAGAATACAGTTTGTCTCTGGAGTCCCGAGGTGCGTGCGTGTGTGTGTGTGTGTGTGTGTGTGTTAACATGGCTCAGGGAGAGAGGAGAGGTTGGAGAACCAAACTTGGAAAAATTCCGCCGTTTAAGGACCCAGTAGAGGAGAAGAATCCACAGCGAGCTGAGAAGGCAGGAAGAGAAGCAGGGAAATGCCATGTCACAGAACGAAGGGAAGTGGATATTTTAAGGAAACGAAGAGGTCTACTAAGATTGGGATTATCAAATATCTGTAGGTGTCATGTGTTCTTTCTTTGGGTAGGGGCCCTAAAATAGTGCGGTTAAAATCATACTAATAATCATAATACCTAATAATAATTGAGTACATAGTACCTGATTATATCATTCAACCGACCCATCAATCAATCATATATTAACACCATGAGCCAAACTCTGTGCTAAGGACAGTGTCTGCTCTCCTGGTCCTCGTCAGGGCTTCTCACCCCTCCTCACTGTCACCCAGGAGAACATCATAGTGTCAGCACAACCCCCGGGGGGAGTGGATGAGGGCGCCCCCCAGGGCTGCCTCAGCCTCTCCGGGCTACACTGAGGCTGTGAGAACAGTATCTCATTATCACCTGCCTCTGATGACAGTGTTTTTGTTTTTTTCTTTGACTTAAAAAAATGTTTATTGCATTGATTTTAGAGAGAGAGGAAGGGAGAAACAGAGAGAGAGAGAGAGAGACAGGAACATCAATCTGCTCCTGTATGTGCCCTCACTAGGGATCGAACCAGCAACCTCTATGCTTCAGGACCGTGCTCTAATCAACTGAGCTATCCGGCCAGGGCTCAGAGCCTTTTCTATGCCCATAGTGAGTATGCCTGTACAGGAGTTTTATTGTTATGAAGGCAGAGCTGGGACCGCCCAGGGTAAGAGCTGTAAGGGATCACTAGGGGATTTTAGTCAGAGCCTTGGAGAGTGAGGCAGGTTTCCAAAGCTGGGTGATTCCAAAACAAACAAACAAACAAAAAACTACATTAGATTGTTCAGTTTTGTTCAGTAATGAGGAGAGGGTGGTAGAAAGGAAGGGAAAGAGAGGAGCTTGTTCCAAAAATTAGGAAGAGGAAAAAACTTATTCCAAAAATTAGGAAGAGTAAGCTTCGAGGATCTCAGAACTGTCTGAGATTCAACCTTACTATTTATGAGGTGAAAACTTGTTTGGGCCCTGGTCCGTGGCTCAGTGGATGGAGTGTAGGCCTGGCATATGGACCCCCCAGGTTCAATTCCTACTTAGGGCACACAGGAGAGGCAACCATCTGCTTCTCCTCTACTCCCTTTCCTCCTTCTCTTCCTTTCCCCCGCCTGTAGTAGCTGGATAGGTGCAAGTGTGGACCCAGACACTGAGGATGGCTTCATTGGAGCACATCAGCCTCAGGCACTAAAAATAGCTAGGTACTAGAGTATCGGCTCCAGATGGGGTTGCTGGGTGGATCCCAGTTGGGGCACATGTGGGAGTCTGCCTCACTATCTCCCCTCCTCTCACCTAAACTAAACTAAACTAAACTAAATTAAAACCCTGTTTCTTCAGCACATGTTGGTAGGCAGGCACTGGTGCCTGCTCTGACCATGCTGCACACAAAGGGAACACCCTGGAGAGAGTCTCGTTTCCTACCAGAGAGTGCAGTCGAAAACAGTACTTCAGGGATTAAATAGGATTGCCAGCGGGATCATGGAGTTTACTATTAAAAAGAAACCCTTTAGGATTAATTAATTTTGGTGAACCCATTATTAGAAAAGTATACAAAAAAAAAAAAAGAATGAGGCAGTTCTACTATTTGTCCTGATATGGAATGATTTCCAAGATATCGCGTTTTCAGTGAAAAATACAGGTTGCAAAACAAGTGTTTCAAGTGCTAGTTTGGAGTGCCATATATGGATATGCTTGCATACTCAGAGAATAGGGAAGGATGTGCAAGAAACTGACGCCAGCAGACCCACCGGAGGAGAGCTTGGTGAACTGGGATCAAGGTGGAGTCTTTTTATTTTATGCTCTTTTGAATTTTGTACCAAGTATGAGTATACAAACAGCCACTCCTTAATTTGCTTTGGAAATGTTGACATTTGTGTACTGGATTTTCTTAAAGCATGAAATACCAGAGTCTACGAACCACACCCTGAATGCTCTCAATTTGAGGCTCCTGACTAAACCAGCCATGCAAGTGTGACTTTCCAAAAGGCCAAACGTTGTCAAGAGAGAGAGAGAGGGAGTGGCAGGGGGATTGATGCCTTTGCCCCTTTGAGAACATCAGAGAGAGAAAGGGTCTTGGAGAGTTGGTACAATCCTCTTTCTTTATAAATGAGGAAATTCAGGCAGAAAGGGGAAGAGACTTATTTGCCTAATAAAGAGCTCAAGCTCTTAATGTAAATAAGGAAGAAAAGTAAGTCTCTATATCAATATTTGCATAATAAACTCCGGAAAGATACACAAAACACTAATGGCTATGTGCAGAAGGAAGGTGAGAGACAGAGAAAGGAATGACATTTTTCTCTTTGAACCATTTATGATCCTTGATCTAGGTACTGAACAATATGAGCCTATTTAAAACGTTTTTAAAGAGAGGTGGACCATGACATCGGCATGATTTACAGCTCTGAGTTCAAGGAAGACATTGTGAGGCTGTGGGCTCAGGGGTAAAAGAAGAACCCGGTGTTGGAAGCACAGGTCAAATCCTGCTGCTTCAAATGCAATGACTGAATTATTTTATATTGAAATTTGCTTGAGCCTGACCTCTGGTGGAGCAGTGGATAGAACATCGACCTGGAACACTGAGGTCGCCTGTTAGAAACGCCAGGCTTGCCTGGTCAAAGCACATATGGGAGTTGATGCTTCCTGCTCCTCCCTCCTTCTCTCTCTCTCTCTCTCTCCTCTCTAAAAAAAAAAAGAATAAAATTTAAAAAAAAAAGAAAAAATGAATACAATCATACAAAAAAGGGAAATTTGTTTGAAATAACATAGTCTCTCAGTTGGGCTTAGACCTCACTTTAACAAAAAATATTTTATTTATTCATTTTAGAGAGAGGAGAGAGAGAGAGAAGGAGGGAGGAGCAGGAAGCATCAACTCCCATATGTGCCTTGACCAGGCAAGCCCAGGGCTTTGAACCGGCAACCTCAGCATTCCAGGTTGATGCTTTATCCACTGCGCCACCACAAGTCTGGCAGGTCTCATTTTTATTATAGGCAGATTTGTCCCCAAACTACGGCCCATGGGCCACATGCAGCCCCCTGAGGCCATTTATCCGGCCCCCACTGCACTTCCGGAAGGGGCACCTCTTTCATTGGTGGTCAGTGAGAGGAGCATAGTTCCCATTGAAATACTGGTCAGTTTGTTGATTTAAATTTACTTGTTCTTTATTTTAAATGTTATATTTGTTCCCGTTTTGTTTTTTTACTTTAAAATAAGATATGTGCAGTGTGCATAGGGATTTGTTCATAGTTTTTTTTATAGTCCGGCCCTCCAATGGTCTGAGGGACAGTGAACTGGCCCCCTGTGTAAAAAGTTTGGGGACTCCTGGTCAAAATCATGCAGTAACGGCCCATTGCTAGTCTGTGGGTTCAGTCATAGGGAGAGTGTAAAACCAGTTGCCACGGCCACCATCACAGCTGCCTGGCCCATGCAGGTTCGCATTTGATTCAGACAGACGGTAATGAAACAACAGAGCCAAGAACTGGTGGGCCATCAGCTTTAACCCTAGCTTGCACCCTGCAGGCAAGAAATACACACAGTGGGAAAACACTTCCTTTTCCATTCAGGGCTCCCAAAGCCATTGACTTATCCAAGTTTCCTAGAATCAAAGGTTTCTAGCTCACCAGCCTTATTCACCTCTGTTTTCCATCTCCTTCTCTCTGCGCAAACTCTGCACAAACTGGTTTCTCCCTTATTCACCTCTGTTCCCCATCTCCTTCCTTCTCCCTGCACAAACTCTGCACAAACTGGCTAATCCCTCAGCACTCTGCCATCTTGGCTGCTTCTCCTGGCCTCTTCCACGTGGCCTTCTCTGCTCTCCTCTCTAATGCTAATCTCAGGAACCGAGAGAGCAAGCTCTCCATCTGCCCCACTTTATAGTGTAGAAATCAAAACCTTTAATCGAATATACAAACAAGGAAGTCTCTGATACAAAGTCACTTATCTGAGGCATAATGGGATTCCTCATGAGAGCGCACCACCCCACATCAGGCAATCAGTCAAGGGTGTGGGGAAAAGCTTAGTCTTAAAACTAAGCCTTAGGGGTTCCCAAACTTTTTACACAGAGGGCCAGTTCACTGTCCCTCAGACCGTTGGAGGGCCGCCACATACAGTGCTCCTCTCACTGACCACCAATGAAAGAGGTGCCCCTTCCGGAAGTGCGGCGGGGTGCCGGATAAAGCGGGCCGTAGTTTGGGGATGCCTGCTAGGCTATAACCACCCTGCCTGCTTACAGCCTGTCCCCCACACCCAATGCAAACTATAAGCAAGCAAACATATATATCATATTCACAAACTTATTTGACCAACAGAGAGCCACTACAGAGCACGAGGAAGATCCGTGGACAGAAGTCAGGAAAACCTGGTCCTAGCCAAGCTTTGCAGTTTAGTTCACCTCTGACTTTGGGCAACCTAATTCCCCTCCACAGACCAGTTTTCACACCTGTATAATGGAAGGATTAGATGAAGTGATCTCTAGGTTCCCTTGAAGCTTTGATATTACTGGATTTTGAAACAGTTAGCAATGTAGAACTAAAGGGGAATGTACGAGATCATTTTTCAAAGCCAGGAGATGGTAACTGGCTGGTACAGCTACCATCGCCTGGCTGTTGGCTCTCCTTCTGCTTCTTTGACTAGAAGTTACAGAAGAACTAGCAAGTGATCCTCTTGGCTGTCTAGATCTGCGTTCCTCAGAGCTAGTGTAGGTAAATGTTAATCAATGCTCTGTGACGTATCTCAGATACATTTGGGAAATCCTATATATTCAATGTTCCCGATGGAGAGTTGAAATGCTATTAAGGGTCCTAAGAAGGCCTGCAATAAAAGACTCACATAACAGTCCTGGCCTGGTGGCTCAGTGAACAGAGCATCGTCCGGGCACGCTGAGGTTGTGGGTTTGATGCCTGGTCAGGACACATATGAGAAGCAACCAATGAGTGCACAACTAAATGGAACAACTGGGCAGAACAAGTTCATGTTTCTCTCTCTCTCTGTAATCTTTCCCTTCCTCTCTCTCAAATCCATGGAAAAATTAAAAAACAAAACAAAACCCACACAACCTGCCCTGAACAGGTAGCTCAGTTGGCTAAGGTGGTAAGTTTGATCCCCGGTCAGGGCACATACAAGAATCAACCAATGAACCTGACCAGGCAGTGGCGCAGTGGGTAGGGCATTGGACTGGGACGCTGAGGACCCAGGTTCGAGACCCTGAGGTCGCCAGCTTGAGCACGGGATCATCTGGTTTGAGCAAAAGTTCACCAGCTTGAGCCCAAGGTCACTGGCTCGAGCAACGGGTTACTCGGTCTGCTGAAGGCCCGCGGTCAAGGCACATGTGAGAAAGCAATCAATGAACAACTAAGGTGTTGCAACGCGCAATGAAAAACTAATGATTGATGCTTCTCATCTCTCTGTTCCTGTCTGTCTGTCCCTGTCTATCCCTCTCTCTGACTCTCTCTCTCTCTGTCTCTAAAAAAAAGAAACACAAGTCAAAAAAAAAAAAAAAAGAATCAGCCAATGAATGCATAAATAACTAGAACAACAAATTGATGTTTCTCTCTATTTCTCTTTGTCTCCTTCTCTCTCTCAAATCAATAAATAAAAATCTGGAACCCTCTGGTGTGTCCTATTACCTCCATTTGGAACAAATGGGATACACATGCCTTCATTTTTAGGGAATTTATGAGGTCAGCTATCAGCTGACAGTTAAGTTAGGACCGTCCTGGGGCCTCTACAAATACGGGAAGATTTAGCACATTCCTAAGGGAGCCTGAGAGTCTTGTGACTCATACCGCTCTCCACCCCACCCGTTGAAAGAAAACCTCTCAACAGTGGGAGCCACAGAAACTCCCTCGTTTTACAGGAAAGTTCCCATCTAAGCACAACGAAGTCAGTGGACATCTTACCCCTTTCGGTTCTGGCTTTCAGATTTAGTTTTTGCTTTGGGAACTTTTCTTTTCTCTTTTTGTTCAGAAATTCTCGTTGTCTTTCTCTCCTTGCTCCATTAAGTTTGTATAATTCCCTCCCTCCTAAGATTTTCACTCCCGAATAGGTAGGCGGGGAAAGTTCACGCATGAAGTGGGTACTGGACCTGCCATGCTTCACATCCTCCGTTAGTCTGAGATCCTTCACCCTCAACTCCCAAAGACACACTGACTCATCATGACACACACACCACAGTCACTTGGAAAAATATTGACTTAAAAATCTGTATTTCTGAAGACTTCCCAATTCTTTTGGCCCCACCATTAAGCATTCAGTTGAAGGAAAACAAAAATCTCGAAGCAGGAAAAATCATGAGATCAAAGCCAGTGTCGTGTTATGTGCTGTCATGTCTGTAAGTCTGAAACCAAGGAACAATAAATATGGAAGGTTACTGTTTGCATCTAGTGGGGTTTTTTTTTTTCCTTTGAGGTCTTCAGGTTTGTAGCCTAAGTACCAGGACAAAAATGTGCAGAGAGCGGTTGCAGACCCAGCTAATTATACTAATGCTTCCCTGAAGGATGGAGCTGCCAATGAATTCTCTTTCTCCTGGCCGGGCTTGGTTACTGGCAGTGACCCCAGAGAATGTGCTTTCCGAGCTCCTGCTCTCCTAGGACCGTGGGAAAGAAGTGGAGACGAGAAGGCTGATGGAGGAGGGTGGGGGAGGCGAAAACGGCCTCTCCCATCCACTCTGTCGACCCCAGCACAATGTTGTGATGGGTTGTCTTAATTCACCTGGGAAATATTTACCTAAAGCTCTAGTTAATATCAAAAGGGAGGGCCAGGAAGTTAAATGGGGGTGGGTGGGGGGCACACCAAAGAGAAAATAAAATAGCATGGAGAAGAGAGATGACTTAGGAGGATGAAGGCTGCCATGGTTAATTTTGCGTTAACTGGGCTCAGGCTACAGTGCCCCATTTGTTCAAAGGCTCCTCTAGCTGTTCCGGTGGAGGTCCGTGTATTTTAGATGTGATTAACGTGGACGATCACTTGACTTGAAGCAGATTGCCCTGTATACTGTGGGTGGGCCTTTTTCAGTCAGTCGACGGCCTTCAGGTAAGGTGACCAATCGTCTTCCTTTAGGGAGGACAGTCCTTCTTTTGTAAGTTCCATCCTCCTTCAAAAAGTGTCCTCCTACTTGTCCTCCTTTTTGATATTGGAAGACTAATCTGTAAGTGTCCATATTCGATCGATGCAGAGTTGATCCATTGCGTGTGATGTGACGTATTTGTATCTAAATGAGTACTTTTTTTCTTACAATTATTATTAAAAATTAATAGGCATGTAAGCATAATTATAATATAAAATATTAGGTGACAACATAGAAATCCCACCTGTGTCCCCAGTCTGCTCGCCAGCTCTGTGGGTCTCAGACTCAGAGCCACAATACCAGCTCTTGCCCAAGGGTCCAGCCTGCCTCACAGATTTTAAACACGCCAGCCCTCACAATCATGTGAGCCAGCTCCTTAAAACAAACCAATTTCTCTCTCTCTCTTTCTCTCCCCCTATATACAGGGGTGGGCAAAAGTAGGTTTACAGTTGTTTATGTGGAAAAATACATGCATGTCATTATTACACTAGTTTTCTATTTTTTTTTTTTTTTTTTTTGCATTTTTCCGAAGCTGGAAACGGGGAGGCAGTCAGACTTCCGCATGCACCCGACCGGGATCCACCCAGCATGCCCACCAGGGGGTGATGCTCTGCCCCTCCGGGGCGTCGCTCTGTTGCATCCAGAGCCATTCTAGCGCCTGAGACAGAGGCCACAGAGCCATCCTCAGCAACCGGGCCATCTTTGCTCCAATGGAGCCTCGGCTGCAGGAGGGGAAGAGAGAGACAGAGAGGAAGGAGAGGGGGAGGGGTGGAGAAGCAGATGGGTGCTTCTCCTGTGTGCCCTGGCCGGGAATCGAACCTGGGACTCCTGCACGCCAGGCCGACGCTCTACCACTGAGTCAACCGGCCAGGACCTACAATAGTTTTCTTAACTCAGAAACATGTCTTACAACTGTAAGCCTACTTCTGCCCACCCCGTACATGTCTCCTGTTGGTTCTGTTTCTATGGAGAACCCTGACTAATACAGAAAGCTCTAGAAGGACGACCCTAGAGACAACAACAACAATGGAGCCGGTGTGAGCTTGCCCATCATCTGAGAAAAGTCTTCCCGTTTTGGCAGGGAGGTCGCAGAGAAGGCAGTGACAGGTACTTTAAAACAAAATGACACACAGGAAAACAAACCGAAGGAACCGTTCACTCCGGGGAAAACAAAAAAGTGGGACAGGAAGACGGCAGTTTTTCTGCCCCATTGGGCTCAGCTGTAAACGCTGAATATTGATTTCAGGAAGATGGCAGTGGTTGAAGCAGTTATGTGGAAGTTGTGTGAGTTAAATCCTCACCTTCACAGAGGAAATTGAAAAAAAATGTTGACGACTGAAAACAACAAATAGCGATGTTATTCAGTGACAAGGAGGTAAATGGCAGAGGAAACAATTAAAAACGGTGAGAGCAGCTGCTGCTGCTGAGTGACTCCAATGGAACGGGTGGGGCGAGGAACTGCTGTTTATACCGCCGTGACTTGTAGATCGTTTGGTCTTTCTCAAGTCCATACACGTATTACGTTGATAATAAACAATAAATTAAAAGTTATGTGGAAAATTTGGAAAGTACAGGAAAGTATAAAGAAGAAAATAATAACCACTCATAATCCTTCCACTTAGAGAAAGCATGTTGTGGGGAAGTTGGTCTCCCCAGAATTAGTAAACAGCCTGCACAAGATGGAGTCAGTGTGGACAGGTCCAGTACGTCAGAGCTGGCCATGCATGACTAAGGGAAACAGGCCGGGACAGTGCGCATGTGCACCCGCCTTACGTAACTGATAATGTTACCCCTACTTTCTGTAATCATGGCTTGGTGCCACTTTGGTGTGATTTACTATAAAACTCCTGCGCCCTGTGTCAGGCTGCCGCAGCCGCCCAGTGAAGCATGCATCATCTGCCCACAGCTCCCCTCAGCTTTTTCCAGCTTCCAGCCCCTCATACCCTTCTGTCCCTTGCCTCTGAACTTGAGCCCAACACAAGTATATATACATATTAGAGAAACAGGATTATTATTATTATTATTATTATTTTTCCTGAAGTGAGAAGTGGGAAGGCAGAGAAACAGACTCCTGTATGTGCCGACCGGGATCCACCCAGCATGCTCACCAGGGGTGATGTTCTGCCCATATGGGGTGTTGCTCCATTGCAACCTGAGCCATCCTAGCGCCTGAGGTGGAGGCCATGGAGCCGTCCTCAGCACCCAGGCCAACTTTGCTCCAATGGAGCCTTGGCTGCAGGAGGGGAAGAGAAAGATAGAGAGAAAGGAGAGGGGGAAGGGTGGAGAAGCAGGTGGGCGATTCTCCTGTGTGCCCTGACTGGGAATCAAATGTGGGACTTCCACATGCCGGGCCAACGCTCTACCACTGAGCTAACTGGCCAGGACCAAGAAATAGAATTATTAACTGAATTGAGGGAAATTGTCAGAGCTTGAGGATTTAAAATAGCATAACTTAGATATAAATCAACACATAATAAGAATACAATACTGTACATGTAATATGGCAGGTACAATCGTATCTAGTCTGATCATACACAGTACGACTTCTTATGTGTTCATGGGTGTCTCAGAAAGCAAAGCAGTCTGGAGGTGTACCAACCACAGCAGTATTTGGCAGTGACCAGGGCAGGCGCTCGGGTGGGTAAGTGAGGTGTCTGGGATGCACAGTGTGAGAAGCTCGCTCGCAGGGTCATGCAAGTGCAGGGGGTGCACCCTCTGAGCTTGAGCACCTCCTTCAGTCTTGTGCCTCATTGGCTTCCCCGGAGTCGGGCCCTGGTGGGAACCGCGGGCTGCTGGGTCAAGGACACTTTCTCCTTGTTTTACACTCAGACGCAGGTTCAAGTTCCTTCCTACTCCAAGTGTGGTACGGAGACCAGCAGCAGCATAAGCACCAGCCGGGAGCTCGTTTGATGCGCAGAATCTCAGCTCGGCCCAGACCTTCTAAGTCAGGATCTGCGTTTTAACTGAATCCCAGGGAATTGGTGTGCACATCAAAGGGTGAGACGCACCGGGCTAGCTAGCACCCGTTATGGAAGAAATATTCAGAGATAACTGATGTCGTTGCCCCACTGGGTGGCGCACGTACACACTGCCTGTCGACTGTGGTCTTTGCTGAGAGACTGAGCTTCATCTGGTGAAGCAATCGAAGGTCAGCCTGATGGAGGAGAAGCAGGTGGGTTCCTTGGGACAAAGAACAATTTGGGGCAATGTTTGAACACAAGAGAAAGGCTAGTGCAGTGGTCGGCAAACTCATTAGTCAACAGAGCCAAATATCAACAATACAGCGATTAAAATTTCTTTTGAGAACCAAATTTTTAAAACTTAAACTATATAGGTAGGTACATTCTTTATCGAGGTAGTGCCCGCATGTGGTATTTTGTGGAAGAGCCACACTCAAGGGGCCAAAGAGCCGCATGTGGCTCGTGAGCCGCAGTTTGCTGACCAGGAGGCTAGTGGATCTGAAACTGGGAAAAAGAGCAAGGCAATAAAATACTAATATTCAAACCATGGCACTCAAATCCCATAGGGATGAAGAATAAGTATATTATAAAAAAGTTTTTTCCAAGACGTTTTAGAGAAATCTGTTATAAAACTGAGGTTGGCCCTGGCAGTTGGCTCAGTGGGTAGAGCATCAGCCTATTGTATGGCTGTCCCTGGTTCGATTCCTGGTCAGGGCACACATGAGAAGCGACCATCTGCTTCTCTCCCCACCCCTCTTCCCCTTTTCTCAGTCTTCCCGTTTTGCAGCCAGTGGCTTGATTGGTTCGACCATCGGCCCTAGGCGCTGAGGACAGCTTGGTTGAGTCCAGTATCGGCCTCAGATGGGGGTTGCCAGGTGGATCCCAGTCGGGGTGCATGCGGGAGTCTGTCTCACTCTCTCCCCTCCTCTCACTACAAAAAAAAAACAACAAACAAAAAACTGAGAAGTTTGGATTAGGTGAATTATAATTATAATTATATAAAGGCAAAGATACCGTATTTCCCCATGTATAAAATGCACACTTTCCCAAATAATTTGGGGTCTAAAAGCTGGGTGTGCCTTATACAGTGATTGTAGATTTTCATTACTTGCATTTCCTGCTTTATCACGCTTGTTTTTGCACCCATTGTTGATGACAGGGATTCGTCATCAAACACAGATGAGGACAAGCTAATGGATGGGAGTTTTGACAGTGAAGAGGAGTTGTATGAATTTTATGATGAATAAAACTTGAGTTCAATAACTTTATGTAATACATTTATTTTTCAAATTTTGAGCCCCCAAATTAAGGTGCATCTTATATATGGGAGCATCTTATACCTGGGGAAATACGGTAATACAAGGAGAGGTGAGCAAGACACTCATCTTTTCTTCCTCCACTTGTAAAAAAGAATGTGGGCTCTGGCCAGATGGCTTGGTTGGTTAGGGTGTCCTCCCAAGGCACAGAGGTTGCCAGTTCAATCCCGGTTGGGGCACACACAGGAACAGATTGAGGTTTCTGTCTCTCTCTCTCTCTCTCCCTTCCTCTCTCTCTAAAATCAATTTTTAAAAAATGGAGAAAAAAAAAGAATCTGGCCAAGTGTGACCAGATAGGTTGGCAATAGAGAAAATATAGAGGAATTGCCTCTGTTCAGTGTTGCCATTAACCAGAAGTCAATTAGTCAAGATCCTGCTATATGTTAGTCCTCCATTTATATTAGAAAGTTCGGTTAAAAGAGAACAGCAAAGTAATACATACATACTACCTTGGCAACATTATTGGCTGGAAAACCCAATACCCATTCCTAAACCCTTTCTTTCTTGCCTGCCTTCATTACAGAGCATAAAAAAGCTAAGTACTTACTCTGATCAGTTAGCTCAGTCAGTTAGAATGTTGTCCTGAAATGACAAGGTTGTGGGTTTGATCCCAGGTCAGGGCACACATGGGAAGCAACCAATGCATGCATGGCTGAGTGGAACAACAAATGAGTGCTTCCCATCCCCCTCTCCTCTGCCTCCCTTCCTCTCTCAGTCTCTCATCAATAAATAAAAAGAAAAATTAAGCCCTGGCCGGATAGCTTGGTTGGTTGGCATGTCGTCCTGAAGCACAGAAATTGCCAGTTTGATTCCTGGTAGGAATGGCTCAATTTTCCTCTTTCTGTGTCTCTCTCTCCCTACTTCTCTCTAAATAATAAAAAAAATATTTTTAAAAATGCTGAGTATTTGCTTTCCCAGAAAGAGTAGCCATGTGACACAATTCTGGTCAATGAGACCTCTATGGAGATCTTTTTTTCTTTTTTTTTAGAAAAAAAAAAGTTGATTTTAGTGAAGAAGGGAGAGAGAGAGAAATATCAACTTATTGTTCCACCTATTTATGCATTCATTGGTTGACTCTTTTATGTGCCCTGATGGGGATTGAACTCCAAACCTTGGTGCATTGGGTCGACACTCCAACGAATTGAGCTACTCGGCCGGGGCCTCAGTGCAGGTGTTTAGAAATTATCTGGAGCAGTCCCCACTCTCTGCAGAGCAGATCCAGAGTGATCTTTCCAGGACTTGTAGTAGGATGAGGAGAACAAGACATTCGCCTCAGTATAAGATCTATGAGGGCAGCAAGTAACTCAGTAATCAAGATATCTTACTGCAATATTTAAAAATATATACTTTTTAATGCAAACAATCCACGATGAACAAAATATCAACATTTAAAGCAAAGGAAGGATCTGACAACACCAGTACAAGAGGCAAATAATGTCGAGTCTTGCAAGAGGGCTCAGGTCACCCTAGGCTCCACCTCACAGTCCGGGGTGGGTGTAAGTGATTGGTGGCACTTAGCGTTTGTGCCCGTGCCCTAGATGCAAGAGAATCAAGGCGACAGGATATCTGGAATTTTTAGTTTCAGTGAGAAGTGGGAACCAATGAAAGGAATTCTGGTAGTCAAAAGGAATGACAAACGTCCACTACACTTACTGGTGTCATGGCAAACTGTCATTTTTTGGGTCCCTGCAGAGAGAGCAGTATATTCTAGCTGAGGTATTCTGAGGAAAACCTTTTTAGTTATTAGAGTTGAAGTATCAATAAGTCAATATAGGCATAAAGAGAGTGGAGAACGAAGTCCTTCTTCTGAAACTGGGAGAACATGAGGTTTGAACTGGGCTTTAAAGAGAGGAAAGGGGAAAGGAGAAAGAACATTGCTTTGGCAGTCAGAAAGTGGGGTTCACTACTTCGCTGTGAGAATTCAGGCAAATCATTGTAGTTCTCTGAATGTTACTTTCATGTATAAAAACTCATCCAAAATTGGACAGAGAAAGACAAATACTGTACAATTTCATTTCTATGTGGAATATAAAAAAACAAAACGAACAAACAAAACTAGTCAGAAACAAACTCATAGAGAGAAAGAACTGATGTTGCCAGAGTGGAAGGGGGCAGGAAATGGGCAAAAAGGGTGAAGGGGGTTAAGAGGTACAAACTGCCAGTTATAAATAAGTCATGGGGATGAAATGTACAGCATAGGGAATATAATCAATAATATCATAATAACTGTGTACAGTAACAGTCTTACTGCAGTGATCACATCACAAGCTATATAAATGTCTAATCCCTACGTTGTATACTTGACACTAACATAGGTCAACTTTAATTTTAAAACAATTTTAAAAATTGAATGTAAAAAATAAAAAACACCCTAAAAGACTCATACGATGTAACCTGCCCAAGAGCTGTGTGGATCAACTGAGATAAAAATGAGTGAAAGTGTTTTGTAAACTGCAAAGCTCTATGCAAACATGTCACACTGTTATGAAGTCATTGAGGATGACTAGAACTTTGACAAAAGGCACTGAGGGTCAAGGGCCTCTAGGCAGAGAGAATGAAGGGTGAGATGGTCTTGTATGAGACTAGACAAAGTTTTGAAGTTTATAAAGATGAAAGCAGTCAAGGAAGGCCTATGTTCTTAAGACCATTAGAGAACAAAGCCTGGAACCCCACGCTTGAAGGATAAAACCAAGACCTTTGGTCTTACAGTTACAAGAGAAGGAGAGAGAGAGAGCACCAGAACATTGCAAAACAATCTGATGAAATGGCTCACACACATGCTTCTTTTGCTCCCTAAGTGGCCTCTTTGAAGGCCAGAAGGAACCATTCTTGTTTCCAGGAGCCTGACACTTACTGGTTTAGGGCCTTGTGCTCCTTTTTCAAAGAACGAGTGCTCAAAGGCTAGGTATACTTAGGACCTCTTCACCCCAAAGCGGTTGAGTATCTTTGAAAAGGAGGCTCTTATGTGCACACGGGGACACCCTCCCGGTAGCCCGTGTTCAAATCTACGAGAGCTAGCCTGATCCCCAAGTAAGTCATGTTAATCATTACTTTAAGGAAGAGTAGGTGGAGGTCAGGGTTCCAGCAGACCTCGTGCTCCAAAGTTCGAAAATCAAGGGAGGGGCGGGTATGACGACTACACATGGTTTTAAAATGTCACAGGACTCCAGTTAGGCGCGGGTACGCACGCACAGACGCGCAGAAATGAGTGCATGCCAAACTGATTGAATCCGAGTGAGGGCTGTAATCTAGTTAATTGTATCCGTCTAGTTAATTGTATTGTGCCAATGTCAATTTCCTGGTTTTGATAGTGTTGCCTAGTTACATAAGACATTGAGGAAAGCTGGGTGGGTTACGGGTCTATGGGACTTCTTTGGACTAATTTTGCAACTTTTTTGTGAGTCTATTTCAAAGTAAAAAGTGAGAAAACAAAACACAAAACACAAAGGAAACCTCTCCCTCAACTCCCCCCTTCCCCCCGCCCAGCCCACCCAAGAACCGAACCGCACCTCACACTTCTGCCCTCACCCTGGCCTCTGTTCTGGTAAGTCCAGGAGGGTGTGGGTAGGTGGGCGGGGCCGCGCACGCGCAGTCCCGAAAGTCCCCGCCGCGTCTCCGGGAAGTCACGCTTGCGCAGTCTGGGTCCCTGGTCGCCCCGCCAGCCCCTCTCCGCAGTGGGGGACCCGAGTGCCTTGGCCCCTCCGCGCTGCCGTCTTTTCCGGCAGTTGGAGCGCTTCCTGTTGTTCTCACCTGCAACCGCCCGTGGTCCCCTACCTCGGAGCACCTCCGCTGTCCCCTCCCGTCCTGTGGCGACCCCTCTGGCCGGACCGGCGCCCGCGGCGGTCCGCCGCCCCCAGCTCAGCCTGCCTGCGGGCTCTGGTGAGTGTCCTGCCGCCGTGCTCTTCGGTCCGCGCCGGGCTTTCGCCTTCGTCTCCTCTCTCCCCGGCTCGGGGACTGTCCCCTGCCCGCCTGCGCCCTTCTTGCAGCCCAGCCGGGCCCCTCGGCCGCTCTGTCCGGCTCCCGACAGCCCCCGCCCCGCGGCCGCTGAGGCTCCTCGGCGGCCCTCCCACGGTCTCGCGGGCCTAGGCTCCCCACCCCGGCGCGTCTCGCGCTCCGTGTGCCGTTGGGGTGGGGAGCCAGGCCCTCTGCTTTCCAAGGTGCCAGCTTTGTCTGCCTTCTGCTGTCTCAGTCCTCTCCGGGATCTCGCCCGTTACCAATTTTCCCGCCCCCCCCCCTTTAAATTTTCCATTGATTTGAGAGAGAGGGAAGCATCAACTCGTTTCCTTTCGTTGTGCTCTCATTGATTGCTTCTCCTGCTCCGACCCGACCCGAACCGACCACCCGGTCAGGGTCTCTCTCTCATTTTTTGTTGTTGTTGTTGGAGCCCAAGAGCCTGAGAGTTGTAGTGTGAGGCAGAGCTGTGTAGAGCCCACGGTAGGGTGTGCTGGTACCTATGAGTCGGCTCCCTTCCCCATGGTCTGTCCTTGGGTACCGGCCTTCAGATAACCTTAAACATCACGGGAAAATTTGACTTTGGGTGATGGGTGTGCAACATAACCGAATGTCAAAATAACCTGGAGATGTTTTCTCTGAACATATGTACCCTGATTTATCAATGTCACCCCATTAAAATTAATTTTAAAAAATGTAGTGAGGACTCTCCTATTAAGAATGGAGTGAAACAGGCAAGTTGAGAAGGACTTAGAGGGAAGTCTCAGTGTCAGAGAGTGTGTGGAATGGCTGGTCGAGAGACCAGATCTGCCAGCTGCACTTGGAACTGATTAAGAGAGGCAGGGAGAAACTTGTTGCGCTTGACATGTCCAGAGGGGGGCCTGGGGTGAAGTAGACCCTGTGCTTCCTCTTCCTCGCAGGTCACCTTGGCTCTGAATTGGAATTAGCCAGGCAGTATTTGTGGTTTCCCTAAACATAAAACAGCCATCACAAATTACAGGCTCCGCTCTACCCCAGACAGTAGATACTGACTTCCTGGTAAGAGGATGGGAATTCTCTCCTCCAGCTCTGCGTAGAAAACCATTCCCCATCACACATAAGTATACTCAACACCCAGTAATGGACACAAGTGTTTTCCCAGTAGGCTTTTTATAAGGGGCTCACTCAGTGTATGTAGCATTGCGCAGGAGATCGAGGAGGATATTAAAAATAGTATAAGACTTGCTTTGCAGTGGCTTACTGTTTAGTAAGACAAATTAGGTAGGTCACTCTTAAGGAATTGTCTTAGCCCCACTGTTGAGTTGTCCAAATGAAAGATTTGGGTTGTCTAGTCACAAGAAAGTAAACCGAATTGATGAGAGAGGTGTATTTATAGAGATAACAGTACCATTGTAAAGTCAGTCAGTCAGCCACGTGTAGCTTTCTAGATGGAATAAAACAATGGTTTTCATTTCACCTCCTTTTATGTTTGCAGTGTCTACCCCTGCTTATGAGCATCATGTCCTTTTGTCAATTTTTAAAAACTTTTCATAATTCCTCACCTACATATTTATTTACTAATTCTGCAGAGTTGGAGAATGAAAGAAATAGGCTAGTCTGTAGGTCAGGCGTGAAGGCTTGGATCATCAAAAACATGAAGGAAAGCCATGTCTTTTTTTTTTTTTTAACAGGGATAGAGACAGAGTCAGAAAGAGGGATAGATAGGGACAGACAGACAGGAACGGAGAGAGATGAGAAGCATCAATCATCAGTCTTTCATTGCAACACCTTAGTTGTTCATTGATTGCTTTCTCATATGTGCCTTGACCGCAGGCCTTTAGCAGACCGAGTGACCCCTTGCTTGAGCCAGCGACCTTGGGTCCACGCTGGTGAGCTTTTTGCTCAAGCCAGATGAGCCCACACTCAAGCTGGCTACCTCAGGGTCTCAAACCTGGATCCTCCGCATCCCAGTCTGACGCTCTATCCATTGAGCCACTGCCTGGTCAGGCAAGCCATGTCTTATAAAAAGCATCTGGCCTTGGCCCTGGCCGGTTGGCTCAGTGGTAGAGCGTCGGCCTGGCATGCAGGAGTCCTGGGTTCGATTCCCGGCCAGGGCACACAGGAGAAGTGCCCATCTGCTTCTCCACCCCTCCCCCTCTCCTTTTCTGTCTCTCTCTTCCCCTCCCGCAACCAAGGCTCCATTGGAGCAAAAGTTGGCCCGGGTGCTGAGGATGGCTCCATGGCCGCTGCCTCAGGCACTAGAATGGCTCTGGTTGCAACAGAGCAATGCCCCAGATGGGCAGAGCATCGCCCCCTGGTGGGCATGCCGGGTGGATCCCGGTCGGGCGCATGCGGGAGTCTGTCTGACTGCCTTCCCGTTTCCAACTTCAGAGGGATACGGGGAAAAAGAAAAAAAAAAAAAAAATATATATATATATATATACATATTGATATATATCACATTATCAAATGTTATGTATGTGTGTGTGTGTGTATATATATATACACACACACACACACACACACACACACTAGAAAGCCCAGCGGTCATACGAAATGACCGCTGTTCTAGATATTATACATTGTAATTAAAATGATTTGTGCAAAGGTGTCTGCTAATTCAAACTGAATTACCCAGGGCAGGCGGCGAGGACGCCCCTTTGCTTACTGCCCCACGGGGTTTCCCCCTTCTACTTGCTTAATTGCTTAAAGTAGAGTGCAATGAAGGAAACCACTGGCGGTACATTTCTTAAGAGCCACCGCTAGCTCAATAAATAAAGGTGATTTAAATAATAAAATGTTAATTCACATGTCAAAGATCTCTTTGTACACAACATTTCTTGTGTAGATCTTTCCATCATTTTTAAGCTCGCCTTGCAGAGGACCATCAATTATTTTTAATTTTACGTCCGTTCTTTCACAAACTCTTGAACAGGCAACATAAAGTTGACCGTGTCCAAATGCAGGCTCAGGTAAAAAAATGCCAACACGCTTAAGTGTTTGGCCCTGAGACTTATTGATGGTCATAGCAAAGGCAAGTTCTACAGGAAATTGTCTACGTCTCAATTGAAACGGCAACCCTGTTTGAGATGGAGCCAAATCAATTCTTGGAATGACATGTATTTCACCTTTAGAGGAGCCAGTCAAAGACTTAGCTATTATGACATTATTTTTCAATTGGAGAACCTCTAGTCTTGTACCATTGCAAAGACCCCTTCTGGTGTTAAGATTTCTTAACAGCATAATAATTGCTCCAATCTTTAACCTCAATTTGTGAGGTGGCATGCCAGAAGGCGGGACTGTTTGAATGCCGTGGCAACTTCACCCCATTGGCTAGTACAGGTACGCAAGCAACCAATAAGCTATCGGTGACAAATAGACACTTAAGCCGCATATAATAAAGATAAGTGAGATATATACATATCTCAAAAGTTATTAGTGGCTTAACTCTAGGCAGTGAGAATACAATAGGTCATTTTATTCTTGTTTATGCTTTCCACATTTTCTTGTTTTCTTCAATGAGCATGTACCATTACCGTTAAGTTACCAATAACTTTAAAATGTAAACTTTTGGCCCTGGCCTCTCCATTTCCAGCTTAAGAAAAATACAAAAAAATACAAAAAAAAAAAAAAAGCGTCTGGTAGCTCAGTTGGTTAGAGCATTGTCTGGATACGCCAAGGTTGCAGTTTGATCCCAGGTTAGGGCACATACAAGAATCAACCAATGAGTGCATAAATTACTAGAACAAACTGATCTCTCTCTCTCTATTTTCCTTTCTTCTCTCTCTGTAAAAATCAATTAAAAAAAAGTATTTGGTTGATCCAGTGAACCTATAAATTGCTGTAGGGCAGAGTAATTGTATCTTTCAATGTAAGATTGTTAGAATTAAACTAACCCTTTTATGAGTGGAGAAAAACAGGAGGAGGTTTTAAAGAAAGGTTAAAGGGGAAGGCCAGGGCAGCCTTTGCCTTACGTTAGAGACTATATGTGCAGGTTGAAAACCATTTTGTTAGAAAATTTGTTGGCCTATTACAGAGCATCTTTGAGTGAACTTAATCTCCTGCTGATCTTTTTTTCTTCTTCTTTTCCAAGGGAGAGGAGGATAGATAGACAGACTCCAGCTTGGGCTGGACTGGGATGCACCCAACAACCCCTGTCTGGGGTCTATGCTCTACCCATCTGGGGCCCAGCTGGAAATTGAGCTATTTTTAGTGCCTGAGGTGGAGGCTCAATGAAGCCATCTTCAGCACCCGGGCCGATGCACTTGAACCAATTGAGCCATGGCTGCAGGAGGGGAAGAGAGAGAGAGAGAAGGGAGAGGACAGGTGGAGGAGCAAATGGTCGCTTGACCTGGAATTGAACCCAGTACAGCCACACCCTGGGCCGACTCTCTACCAGAGCCAAGTGGCCAGGATCTTCTGTTGACCTTTTAAAAAGTTTAGTAAGTCATGCCAGTGACTTAAGTGGGCCAAATCCCCCCCCCCCCCCAGTTTCTATGTGCTCATCAGTGTAAATGTAATTTTGTTGTTTTAGCTTTGTTGAAAACTGAAAAATCACTAACTTGCTAAACTTACATTTATTAACCACCTATTATTTGGAAGACACTGTTTGTCTCAGGCTTAAACTCATTCACTCTAGTTGTATTTTTAAGTTGAAGTAATTTTAGTTAAAATACACTGCTCACAAAAATTAGGGGATATTTTATTGCTTCATATTCATTTGGAAATATCCCCTATTTTTTGTGAGCAGTGTATATAAGGGGTTTCCAGAAATTTTCAGACAGTGGATGACTGGAGTACAATGTGCTCACTTGCTTCAGACTTGTTTTTAAATCTGTTTTTCACATTTCTTCATCAAACTTAGAGTGCTTGTGGTTTTCATTGTGGGTGGAGAGGGGGTACAGGCTGACAAACAAGGAACCACACCCAAGCTTTATAACCAAACAGAGGTTGGTTTTTTTTTCAAAGAAATTCTGATTCCTAAAAACACTTGAGTTTGTTTTGGTATTAGCAAAAACTTCCCATAAAAATATCTTATTTTATAATAAGGTAGAGCTAAGTTTAATGTCTCAAATTGGTGATTACTGATCATTTGACACACCATGAATCAAAATGTTTGGCTCTGAAGTAGAGCCTTGATTTTGAATCTCTTTGCTCTGAAAGGATTATTCTTTGTTTTTTCCCCCGAGTAGTATTTTATAAAATTGCTTAATATTGTCTTTTTTCTTAGTAATAAAAAGTGTTTGTGCATTCCTTAAAGGTCTTAGTTTTCTCTACAAAATAAAAAAGTTGTTAAGTATTAAGGGGAGAAAATGAACCTTGGCTCTCCGGATTTGTAGTCAGCTGTGTTTTGGGATGAGAAGACAGACTTGGAGGTAGGGTGTGTGGGAGGAAGACACAGAAGGGGAAAATGTTGGACCTCATTGCCAGTGCTGGAGCCTGTCAAGGTTGGTGAGCAGTCTGGCCAAGTGTGACAATATAGGTTGACAGAAATTTCTGGGGGGAAAAGGAGATTTCAATTTAGGAAAAAAATGTTCAGTCATCCCGTTAAATTTTGTTGCTTTCTCATAGGTAAAACTAGGAACTTAGGGTGGCTTGTTTCTATGGTATTATCCATCACTAAAATTGTGATGCATTTTTTTCCTTGGTAATATTGTTTCCATCATAGGTCTTTGTTTTAACTGGTAAATTCATATAGATAGTAAACATTTATCAAATATATATGTCAGAATGCATATATATACTGTAGATGAGCATTTTAGTCAGACTTTTTAAACTGTAGAAATCATAAATTTTTTGTTGCTGTTGTTCAGTGAGAGGTGGAGAGGCAGAGACAGACTCCCACATGTGCACCAACTGGATCCACCCAGCAAGCCCACTAGAGGGCGATGCTCTGCCCATCTGGGGTGTTGCTCTGTTGCTCAGCAACCAAGCTCTTCTTTCCGCCTGAGACCAGGCCATGGAGCCATCCTCAGTGCCCTCAACTTGCTCCAGTCGAGCCATGGCTTCAGGAGGGGGAGGATGGGGAAAGAGAGAGACACAAAGAGAAGCAGGATGAGAAAGGGTGGAGAAGCAGATGGGCGCTTCTCCTGTGTGCTCTGACTGGGAATCAAACCCGGGACATCGACACCCAGGCTGATGCTCTACCACTGAGCCAACCGGCCAGGGCCAAAAATTTAAATTTAAAAGTTATTGGTAACTTAACGGTAATGGTACATGCTCATTGAAGAAAACAAGAAAATGTGGAAAGCATAAACAAGAATAAAATGATCTATTGTATTCTCACTGCCTAGAGTTAAGCCACTAATAACATTTGAGATATGTGTATATCTCACATATATATATAACATTTGATAATGTGATATATATATCAATATGTATATATATATTTTTTTCATATCCCTCTGAAGTTGGAAACTGGGAGGCAGTCAGACTCCCGCATGCGCCCGACCGGATCCACCTGGCACGCCCACCAGGGGGCGATGCTCTGCCCATCTGGGGCGTTGCTCTGTTGCAACCAGAGCCATTCTAGTGCCTGAGGCAGAGGCCATGGAGCCATTCTCAGCGCCTGGGCCAACTTTTGCTCCAATGGAGCCTTGGTTGCGGGAGGGGAAGAGAGAGACAGAAAGGAAGGGGGGGGGGTGGAGAAGCAGATGGGCGCCTCTCCTGTGTGCCCTGGCCGGGAATCGAACCCGGGACTCCTGCATACCAGGCCGACGCTCTACCACTGAGCCAACCGGCCAGGGCCTATATATGTATATTTTTTTTAAATAATTCTGTGAACAAAATTAAGATCCTGGTATATAATCTGTTTTGCAACCTATTCTTTTCACTTAAAGTGGGAACATTTCTCCGGGCATTAAACATTTGAACATATTTTAATTGTCTGCATATTATTTCATTGTAGGCTTTTTAATAGTTTAATCAGTTCTGCTGTTGGATATTCAAGTTATTTCTAGTTTTTCTTCTTTTAAAAAAATTTTATTTATTTATTTATTTTTTTTACAGAGACAGAGAGTGAGTCAGAGAGAGGGATAGACAGGGACAGGCAGACAGGAACGGAGAGAGATGAGAAGCATCAATCATCAGTTTTTCATTGCGCGTTGCAACACCTTCGTTCTTCATTGACTGCCCTCCCATATGTGCCTTGACCGCGGGCCTTCAGCAGCCCGAGCAACCCCCCGCTGGAACCAACAACCTTGGGTTCAAGTTGGTGGGCTTTTGCTCAAACCAGATGAGCCCGCGCTCAAGCTGGCGACCTCGGGGTCTCGAACCTGGGTTCTCTGCATCCCAGTTCAATGCTCCATCCACTGCGTCACCGCCTGGACAGGCTAGTTTTTCTTTGTTTATAGTGTTGCATCGAACTGTCTTGTGTGTGAACCCTTATGGGTCTTTGATTTCCCCAAGGTAGATTCTTAGATGGCAAAGAGCTATACTGTGTCTACAGTATATATTCTTTTTTTTTTTTTTAATAAATTTTTATTAATGTTAATGGGATGACATTAATAAATCAGGGTACATATATTCAAAGAAAACATGTCTAGGTTATCTTGTCATTAAATTATGTTGCATTCCCCTCGCCCATAGGCAGATTGTCCTTCGTCACCCTCTATCTAGTTCTCTGTGCCCCTCCCCCTCCCCCTAACTCTCTCCCTCCCTCCCTCCTATGTCCTCCCTCCCCCCACCCCTGGTAACCACCACACTCTTGTCCATGTCTCTTAGTCTCGTTTTTATGTTCCACCAATGTATGTATTCTTAATTTACCCATATGGTATTGTGATAATGTTGTTTTTGTTTTTTTTTAAATACAACACTTTTTAAAGATATATTCGTGTCACTTTGAGGTGCTGGTAGATTTGCTTCTGAGTGCTACATGCTGTTTCTTTGTATTCATCCCCAGCATTTTCTTTCTTTTCTTACTGAATTGCCTCTGTAACTTGTTAACAAGATGATGGCATAATGTACATTTTCTTGTGTATGTCCCGTTACAAGCCTGTGTGACAATTTCTCTAGGCCTTTTACTTAGGGGTAGTAGTTCAGGGTCATAGGACACTAATATATACATATTTTCACCAAGTGTTCTGTTTGTTTGGCTGTTGTTATTTACAGGTACTTGTCTGTCCTCCAGAAAAGTTGTACCAATTTACCTTCCTACCGGTAAGGTAGGAGAGCGCGTAATTGTAGGTTGTAACTCTGAGACTAACACCTCTTCTTTTCTTTGTTTCCAGCGGCCATGGCAATGACGGGCTCAACACCCTGCTCCTCCATGAGTAATCACACGAAAGAAAGGGTGACAATGACCAAAGTGACACTGGAGAATTTCTATAGCAACCTTATCGCTCAACATGAAGAACGAGAGATGAGGTAAAGAATTTTGTCCAAGAAAATTATGTCATTGTTTTGGTATTTATGTCTGGTATCATACAGAACCTTCATAATATTGTTGAAAGGAGACAAGAATAACAACAGCCATGTTATAGCCTATCCCATTGCAGTGGAATGACAGTGTCATTGGTTTCCAAAGTCCTTGCTGTTATAACCCACATATTTCTACTATTACATCAATGACACAAAATTCCATGATAGTATAAAACAATTAATTGAGCCACATCCGTGGAGCTCATGAAGGCAGTGTGATATAATGGAGAGAACAGCACTTATGTAGTCAGACTTGGGTTTTGCATCTGCCTTTACCATTTGGTAGCCGTGTGAGGTTGGAACAAGTTCCTTGTCTTTCTGGGTATCAGTTCCCCCATCTGGAGAATGGGGGCAATACTGCTTGCCTTGCAGAATTGCTGTGGGGATTAGACAAAACAATACTTGAATACCTACGATAGTGCTTTACACATAATGATCACTTAGTTAACAGTGGTAGTAGCAGCTTTTGTTACTGCTCTGGTGTCTATATACTGTTCATGTAGTAACTCATGATTAAAATTTATTCCTAGCATTTTGTTATGGAAATATTCAAAAGTGCAAATAAGTTGACAGAGAAAAATTATTCAGATACAATTTAATATTTTTATTTTGTTTCCTTTAAAGGAGAGGGGCAAACAGAAAAGGAGGGGCTACTTAAAATGTTTTAAATCCTTGAAAGGACCTCTGAAGCATTAACAATTTCTGAGGGATATTTTCCTCTTTATTAATATTTTAGAACACAGAAAATATTACCATAGAGCAGTGGTTTTCCACAACTAGTCTAGGGTCATGAAATTTCTGGCAGACCAACACCGGTCTGTGAACTGGTAGTTAAAAACCACTGTCATGGAGTATACCACATAGGTTGTTATTTATGTGGAAAATAAAAACCATTTGAAGATAAAAAGAAAAAAAGTGCAGATAAGTTGAAAGAATGCCCATAAATACGTCATCTAGATTCTGGAATCTGGAATATCATTTGTTGTCTTATCACATATCTGTGTATTCATCCCTCTGTGCATTCTTTAATCTATCTTAATTTTTTGCTGTACTTGAAGTATGTTTTAGATGTCACTATATTTTTACTTCTTAATATTTCTGCTTGCATAACAAACTAGAGCTCAGTATTTTAAAGGAGTAAAATTTGCATTCAGTGAAATGCACAATCTTAAGAGTTGGCATTTGGCCCTGGCCAGTTGGCTCAGCGGTAGAGCGTCGGCCTGGCGTGTGGGGGACCCTGGTTCGATTCCCCACCAGGGCACATAGGAGAAGCGCCAATTTGCTTCTCCACCCCCCCTCCTTCCTCTCTGTCTCTCTCTTCCCCTCCCGCAGCCAAGGCTCCATTGGAGCAAAGATGGCCTGGGCACTGGGGATGGCTCCTTGGCCTCTGCCCCAGGTGCTAGAGTGGCTCTGGTCGCGGCAGAGCGACGCCCCGGAGGGGCAGAGCATCGCCCCCTGCTGGGCAGAGCTTCGCCCCTGGTGGGCGTGCCGGGTGGATCCCGGACGGGCACATGCGGGAGTCTGTCTGACTGTCTCTCCCCGTTTCCAGCTTCAGAAAAAGTACAAAAAAAAAAAAAAAAAGAGTTGGCATTTGATGAGTTTTTTTCTTTAAAGATTTTCTTTATTGATTTTACAAAAGAGAGGAGAGTGAGGGGTGGAGAGTGAGAAGTATCAACTCATAGTTGCTTCACCTTAGCTGTTCATTAAATGCTTGTTGTATGTGCCTTTACCGGGCAAGCCAGGGTTTCAAACTGGTGATCTCAGCATTCCAGGTTGGGGCTTTATCTCCTGTGCCACCACAGGCCAGGCCCATTTGATGAGTTTTGACAAATGCATGCACCTATATAACTTAGATTTCTATGACAACATAAAACATGGCCATTATCTCAAAAAGTTGTTTCATTTCTAAAGATGATACTCCTTCAACCCCAGGCAGTCACTATTGTGATTTTGTTTCTACCATTGATTTGGTCTTGCCTATTCCATATAAATGGAACATGTAAACAGGTTCATATAGTTAAGGACTCGTTTTGAATAAGGCATCTTTCACTCAACCTAATGTTTTCAAGTGCATTCGTATTGCTGTTGTATTGATAATTTTGTTCCTTTATATTGCTGACTACCGTTCTGTTTTTTGACTATACTTCAGTTTATTTATACATTCTTCTGTTGATAAACATCTGGACTGAAAGTTTTTCAGTTTTTTGCTATTTTGAATGAGTTTCTATGAACATTTGTGATAGATCTTTTAGTGAATGTTTGTTTTCAGTTCTTGGGTGAATATAGGAGTGGAATTGCCAGGTCATAAACATACATAGGCATATGTTTTGATTTTTGTATTTTTCTGAAGCTGGAAACGGGGAGAGACAGTCAGACAGACTCCCGCATGCGCCCGACCGGGATCCACCCGGCATGCCCACCAGGGGGCGATGCTCTGCCCACCAGGGGGCGATGCTCTGCCCCTCCGGGGCGTCGTTCTGCCGCGACCAGAGCCACTCTAGTGCCTGGGGCAGAGGCCAAGGAGCCATCCCCAGCGCCCGGGCCATCTTTGCTCCAATGGAGCCTTGGCTGCGGGAGGGGAAGAGAGAGACAGAGAGGAAGGAGGGGGCGGGGGGTGGAGAAGCAAATGGGCGCTTCTCCTATGTGCCCTGGCTGGGAATCGAACCCGGGTCCCCCACACGCCAGGCTGACGCTCTACCGCTGAGCCAACCGGCCAGGGCTCTTTCTTTTTTTAATTGAATTTATTGGGATGATGTTGGTTTGCAAAACCATACAGGTTCTGTTCATTTTCTTTCCAATGTCTTTAGATGAGCAGAAAATTTCAATTTTGGCATTTTTTTCTTTTATAGTTATTGCATTCTGTGACCTCTAAGAAACATTTGCCTACCTCCAAGTCATAAAAATATTGTTTTCTTCTGGAAGTTTTATGGTTTTAGTTTTTACATTTAGTACTATTATTCGTCTTGAATTAGTAAGTGTGTGATATGAAATGGGGGTTGAGATTTATTTATTTTTTTCTTTTTTATTCAGCAAGAGGAGGGGAGGCAAAGAGACTCCTGCATGCGCCCCGACTGGGATCCACCCAGAAGTCCCACTAGGGGGCGATGCGCTGCCCATCTAGGACATTGCTCCATTGCTCAGCAACCCAGCTCTTCTTGGAGCTCTTCTTCGTGCCTGAGGTGGAGGCCTAGGAGCCATCCTCACTGCCTGGGGCCAACTTTTTCCAGTTGAGCCATGCTGCAGGAAGGGGAGAGGGAGGGAGAGAGGGAGAGAGGGAGAGAGAGAGAGAGAGAGAGAGAGAGAGAGAGAGAGGCGAGAGGGGTAGGGGTGGAGAAGCAGACAGGAGCTTCTCCTGTGTGCCCTGACCAGAAATGGAACCAGGGACAGTCACATGCTGGGCTGAGGCTCGACCACTGAGCCCACTGGCCAGGGCCAAGATTCATTTTTTTTCCTTTGGATATCCATTTATTTTAGCATCATTTGTTGCAAAGATTATTTTCCCCCTCCCCCATTAGATTACCTTGACACTTTTGTTAAAAATTAAAACCATGTAAGCGTGTATCTATTTTTGGGTTCTCAATTCTGTTTCGTTGATCTAGTTATCCCTGTGCCAGTGTCACATTGTCTTGATTACTGTAGCTTTGTGGTAAGTTTCAAAGTCGGCTATGAAGTCCTCAACTTATTAATAGTTTTGGGTTTTTTTTCCTTTTTTTCAAGATTGCTTTGGATATTTTAGGTTCTTTTCATTTCCATATAAATTGTAGAAATGGTTGTCATTTTTTACAGGAAAGCCTGATGGAATTATGATTGTAATTGTATTGCATCTGTAGATCAGTTTGGGGAGAATGGATATCTTAACAGTATTGAGTCTTCCGATGCATGAATATGGTATAGCTTTCCATTTTGTTAAGTCTGCTTTAATTTTTCTCAGCATTGTTTTTTAGTTTTTAGTGTGGAGGTATTATGTGTCTTTTGTTCCTTGTACTCTTTTGGGTGGGTTGGTGCTATTATAAGTGGATATTTAAAATTTCATTTTCCTGTTCTTTGCTGTAGCATATAGAAATATAACTGAATTTTGTATATTGACCTTGTGTTCTGTGACTTGCTAATTGTATTCTGTGACTTGCTAATTTACTTATTCTAAATGCAGCTTATTTTTGTAGATTCCTTAGAAATTTCTATGCAAACAACCATGTCCTATTTAGATAGAGAGTTTTACTTCTTTCTTTCCTATCGATATAGCTTTCTTTTCTCGCCTTTTTGCATTGACTGGAATTTCAGGTGCAATATTGAACGTAAGCATTGTGAGTAGATATTTTTGTTTTGTTCCTAAGTTAAGGGCAAAAGCACGCACTACTTCACTGTTAGTTTTGATGTTACAAATATTGTTTTGTTTCTTTTTTTTTTAAAGATAGCAGGGGAGATAGTGAGACAGACATCTATCTGCATGTACTCTGACTGGAGTCCACCTGAGAACCCCATCTGGGGCCAATGCTCGAGTCAACTCAGCTGTCTTCAGCACCCAGGGCCGATGCTTGACTCAGTTGAGCCACTGGCTGCAGGAAGGGAAGAGAGAGAGAAGGGGTAGAGGGAGGTGGATAGAAGCAGATGGTTGCTTTTCCTGTGTGCCCTGACCCAGAATCGAACTTGGGATGTCCATACACTGGACCGACACTCTATCTACTGAGCCACTGGCCAGGGCCAGAGTTGATTCTGATAACTTTACTGAAACCAATTTAATTAACTTGGAATAAAGCTGTGGAAAACTCAATTTGAGTTTAGATTTAAAATATAGTCAGAAGGAGCTGTCTCTGTGACACACATCGTGTGATGTACTTTGAACTTCTAGTACAGTCGGATGTGGTCACTCAGAAAATATGTGGTCAGAAGGCATGATGTATTTGATACCTAAGGCACAAAAGGAGCTGAACGTGGTTGCGTTCTTACCGTTCTTGCCCTTGATAGTTTGACTCTTCCTGTTCTTCCCTATTTCTTTTTTTTTTTTTGTATTTTTCTGAAGTTGGAAACAGGGAGGCAGTCAGACAGACTCCCGCATGCGCCTGACCAGGATCCACCCGGCATGCCCACCACAGGGCGATGCTCTGCCCATCCGGGGCGTCGCTCTGTTGCATCCAGAGCCATTCTAGCGCCTGAGGCAGAGGCCATGGAGCCATCCTCAGCGCCCGGGCCATCTTTGCTCCAATGGAGCCTTGACTGCAAGAGGAGAAGAGAGAGACAGAGAAGAAGGAGAGGGGGAGGGGTGGAGAAGCAGATGGGCACTTCTCCTGTGTGCCCTGGCCGGGAATCGAACCCAGGACTCCTGCACGCCAGGCCGACGCTCTACCACTGAGCCAACCAGCCAGGGCCTATTCTTCTCTATTTCAACTATTTAGCCACTGATATGGAATTAATTTACACTTCTGAAACTACCAATAGTACAGCCTTCTCCCTCCGATACATGGGCACATATAAATGATATCCCAAAATGTCTGGGAATTAGAAGAAAAGTGGGAAGCTGACAGTCACGTACTTCTTTCCATCAGGGACAGAATAGAACTTTTACTTCCTGAGCATTTAGACACACATTCTTTGTCATCATTTGATGCTGTGGATTTGTAATAGGTTTTCTAACAGTATATTCATTTCAACCAAATACTATTATTGCAATACATAGTCATTTACCAAAACAAAACTCATTATCTTTCCATTATCTTGCCTCTGTCTGTGTTTCTTATCTTGGTTAGTGGCCGCATTGTCCTCCCACACAAGAAATTCTAAGACCTTGCTGGTCATCTGTGCAATAGCTCTGTTCATTTCATTTTAGGTTTCTAGCACTAGTTCCAGATCTTGACTACACATCTGAATCCTTACATAGCTTTTGATTTGCCTCAGTCTGTCAGTTGCCTTTCCTGCCAGTGCATTAGCTCATTACTGCTGGTTGCCATTCTGAAACAGAAACCTCGTCACATCAGTCCTTGTGCACATGCCTCTGGAGGTTCTCAGTTGTCCTCAGACTAAGAGCCACTAAGAGGCAGGCACACATAGAAGTGTTGTGTGCCTCTGCCACACTGGGCCACATGCGGCTACTTCACGTACCCTGTGCTTGACTCTTGCCTGCCCTGCTCACATCGCATGTCTTCTGGAATGTCGTCAGTGGTGGAGGGGAGAGGCCAGCCCCTGCGCTTTTATTTATTATGCCGAATAAATAAAGGTCACACGGAATTGGTTGTAAGGAAGTTTTCATTTTAGTTTTATTATATTGGTTTGAGACTAGATCAAAAATATTCTCGAATACAGTTCCTAAAGTTCAGTACTCCAAGGGGTTAGAGTCCTTAAGTTTTGTAGTGATGCCAGTTACCTCCCTTGGACATCCAGACTCTGCCTTTTACCTTTGTTGTTTATTACTCTTTGTGGCAGGAAGAGGAGGAGGAAGATGTAAAAATAAAGGAAGTAGATTTCAGTCAAGGAGAGGGGGAGAAACACCCTGATATGAGGTTATCAAACACCAGCTGTTTTGTGGTTTAAGGAGGAAATCCAGTTCAGCCAGGGAAAAAAAGGAGAGCGAGCAAGCAAGCGAGTGGGAACTTTTCGAAATACGGTTCTCTGTTGCATTAGCATCTTATGCAATCTGTTTCAAAATGAAGAACTAAGAAGAGTGGGGATCTTTTCACTGGTCTTAGTAACATGTAATTTGTTGCTTTAATGAGCTCTTTTAAGATTTACCTGTTATTGTCATTAAAAAATAATTATGTTTGCATAGACTTTCCAGAAAATTATTCAAATGTTACTTCACATGTTTGTTTATTTTTAGACAAAAGAAGTTAGAAAAAGTGATGGAAGAAGAAGGCCTAAAAGATGAAGAGGTAATTAAAATCAGAATTTTCCCCCTTGAAACCCAGCGTGGCAGCTGAATCTTGTTCAGGAAATCGTTAGTCTTCATGCACTGGGGGGTCGGCTCAGCGGCGGACTTGGGAGGCCAGTGTGCCTCTGGAGTTAGGCGTTCATGCAGAGGGGGTTATTAAGCACTCAGGAGAGGAAGACTTCTCCAGGTACAGCTCTGATAAATTAATTAGAATTAATTTAGAATTCCAAGAAAGAAGGAGATGAAACTAGATTTAAATTGTTAAACGGCAAATGATAGCACAGTTAAATAATTCACTGAAGGTGCCGTAGAAGGGGGACACATTTTTGAAGTCATTATCAAGGCAGAAGATCTCTCAAATGGGGCCTTTCCTCCAGTACCCACAGATGTGGGCGGAGAAAATGGAGTTAACCAGAGACTGCCGGGAACCGAAATGGCGGTGGAAATGCTTTCAAAATTAGAAATGAATCACAAAACCCAGGGAAATGGCGAAAAACACCCCAGACTTATAGGAATAATAAAAAACTAGAGCATAAAACGAACTGCAGTGTGTAAAAAACCCATAGGGAAATTAAGAAACACACACAGTTTTTATACAACAAAGGTGAAAGGAAAACGTTGCTCATTGGCCCGCCTTCTTTAGAAAGGTTAGAATAGTGGACTGCTGAGGGGGCTTAGTGAGAGCCTTGGAGGGAGCGCCCACTGGGCAGTGGGGTTTGGTCCTGGTAGCTGAAGGCTGGGGGAGGGAGAAGTGACCTCTAGCGTCCTTCTGTGGTGCTTTCCCGTGTGAAAGGGCCATGCTTAGCCTGGTGTGGCCCTGCTTTCTGGATGGGTCAGGTCGCCAATATGGCTTTGTTGTGGACTTCCAACCCCCACCACCATTCCTCTCTCCCTTTACTTACCCCTTAGAAACGACTCAGGAGGTCAGCTCATGCTCGGAAGGAAACAGAGTTTCTTCGTTTGAAGAGAACAAGACTTGGACTGGAAGATTTTGAGTCCTTAAAAGTGATAGGCCGAGGAGCATTTGGTGAGGTAAGAACCCACAGCTCCAGCTGCTTACCGAGTACAGAAATACCTTTGACCCTCAAAGCTCCTGACGTGCCGTGAGCGCGTGGTTGTTGATGTGACTGAAACACGGGGTAGGACAGGGCAGCCTGCCGCCTCACACCCTGACCCTCCACTGTCCCAGAGCTCTTTGTTCTCTGTTTCGCCAGAGGTATGTTGATGTTTTAAGTATTGGTCTAAGGGAGTGTTGGAAGATAGAAGAACATCAATCCTTATCACTTACTGAGCTTTTCTCCTATAGGCACAATACTCATACATAGATGACTCGGGGGGGGATGTATAATTGCAGTGTGCCACAGCCGTTGTGCAGTGGTGCTGGAAGTGGGCCCCGCTGTCCCGACCTGGAAGCTCTCATTCCCCTGGAACCACGCTGCCTCTCCAGCAGTGAGCTAACAGCATGTCTTCACCCTGTGCTGCTTCCTGCTGGACTGGCACAGCGCTGAACAGCCGGCCCTCGGAGGCAGGATCTGTGCGGATGAGTTACACGGATAGTGGTGGAGAGCTGAGAGAATCTGTACCTTTGTCCCAGCTGGTCTTGCAAATACATCCTGCTTGGTCACCAGAGCAGTCTGGTGGGGAGGGTTTGAATGAGCCCGTGTGAGGTCATCCCCGGGAATGGAAAACATCCAGAGTGGGTGACCTGATGCAATAGTTTCGTTATCTTTGGATAAAAGCAGTGTATTACTGAAAAGCCGCACCTCGAGGAAGTGTAAGTGCATGTTCAAATCACAGGCGGAAGGTTGAATTGATCCCTCCGCATTCCGATCCCGGCTGGCCCCTTAGGAGAGGAACCGCCTCTACATAGGGACTCAGGATGCATACAACCATATTTCTCTAATTTTACATGTCAGATTCTTTTCCTCCTTGTTCTTTTTTAGAGTGAGGAGGGAGAGAGAGAGAAAGTGGGGTGGAGCAGGGAGCATTAACTTGTAGTTGCCTCTTATGTGTCTTGACTGGTGGGCAAGCCCAGGGATTCAAACGGACCTCAGCATTCCAGGTCGGCGCTTTCCACACTGGTCTGCTGTTGTGTGTTTTTTTTGGGTTTTTTTAGACAGAGACAGGAAAGGAGAGAGATAAGAAGCATCAACTCATAGTTGTGGCACTTTAGTTGTTCGGTGATTGCTTCTCATATATGCCTTGACTGGGGGCGGTGGGCTCCAAGCCAGCGACCTTTGAGCTCAAGCCAGCAACTGTAGGGTCATGTCAGTGATCCCACACTTAAGCCGGTGACCTCAGGGTTTTGAACCTGGATCCTCAGCATCCCAGGTCAACACTCTGTCTACTGTGCCACCACTGTTCAGGCACTTTTGCTATTGTTTTAATTTAAACATTGTAATCATTTACTTATGGTTTCGGAGCTGACTACACAATATGTGCCACGGGGTCAGTGAGTCCTTAAATTCAAAAGTGAGGGTTTTAAATCAGATCAGTTCAGCTAGGGAGCTAAAGCTGTTCGCATGTGGAGGTGTCTGAGGATGTTGCCAGCACTGACTTCACGGGTCTAATGTATCTATTTTGGAACATCGAAAAGCATTTTCTTCTGCTCTGTTCTGTTTGCTTATGTTAAAATTGTAATATGTTTTCAGTTTAAATGTTTCTGTAACACATGAAAGCATTAACTTGGCATTGTAAACTTTTAACGTGGCATCTTACATTAACTTTCAGGTGCGGCTGGTTCAGAAGAAAGACACCGGGCATGTGTACGCGATGAAAATACTCCGTAAAGCAGACATGCTTGAGAAAGAGCAGGTAAAGGCCGCTGTGAGGCTCAGCCAGCGCATGCGCTTTTGTCTCCTAAGGTGGATCTTTCTGCTTAACAGGGATGTTTATTCTTATTACAGTTATTTTAGCTGTCAGGTATGAATATACATAGAATATTCCCTTCCTTTATCCAACAAAAAAGTAGGTACACATATTTTAAAAGTACAAATAATGCCTACGTGTTATGCACACTCTCTTTAAAATTGCAAACCTGTTGGAGAAGCGTGTGCTATATGTGCATCCCAGTGGTCGCAAGTTGCCCTTCTGAGCCTTTTTTGAAGCATGTTCCTTACTGAATGCTGAGAGGTAGAAATTGTATGTACACCTTGGAACTGAGGCTGAGGAATTAGAAGTTGGAATTTGCACTGAGGCTGAGGAATTAGAAGTTGGAATTTGCACTCTAGAATGTGTCTGAATACACATTCTTCTCTACACGGAAACCAGAGTTGGGTCTGCTCAGTAACTGACCGTTCCCTGAAAGGGAAGAGGGAATGAATGAATGGATCTGAAACTCGATGTAAGTGGCAGAGCATTGCACATCTTCCTGAAGAGTTAAGAATGCTTTCAAAACCTAAACCTACTTTGCAAATAGATTTATAAGATACATAGGTAGTTTATGCCAAGTATACTTTAAATATCGGAACAGTATATTAAAAAAGAATATAGACTTTCTAGAGATCTGGTTGTATTTAGCTGGTCGCTTAAGAACAGGTTGCAGTTGGTGACACCTGCAAACACCCCATGGGAGACTGTCAGACGCTCCAGGAGGGCGAAGTGAGAGCCTGTGGCGAGGAGGGCTCTGGGTGCAGAGCCCGTGTGAGTGGGGAGACTGGCCCACACCCTGTTCTTTCTGCCTCTTCAGAGGAGGTATAACCGCTGAGGACTCATTCAAGTCCCAGCTTGACAGTTGGGCTTTATATTTTCTCTCTGATTTTCATATTACCCAGAAGCTTTAGACTCCTGAAAATTTCGATTGAGAGTATCAAGTACTCTGGCAGTAAGTCTCCAGACACTGTTGTTTATGCTAACACTAACCTTATTAAAAACGCACAACAGCTCTACTTATGTATTTTCTGGAAAAGAGTGTGTAGTATGGGTGTGGGCCCTGAGAGTTTCTATCCACCTTGAAAAGGAAACTAAAGCTGTAGTGATTAGTGAGTATATTTTGTGTTGTACAAGTAAGGTTTATTTTTACAAGACATATTTCCTACATCTAAGGCTCAGAATCTTTCTTTATGAAACAATTAGCATTCAGAATAAAACTGTAAGGAAGCACACGTCATGATTCTCACCTAGTACTTCGTCATAGTAGATGCCAGCTCCCCAGCGCTGGGACAGATGACCCAGGCACTGTGTAAAAACAGTTCGTAAGTGTTACACCTTCTTCAAAATTAGTGTGGAACATTTTTCTACATGAAAGTAAAGGAAATGCCTGCTAGAATGAGGGTTTGAGTCCAACTCAGTGCCCTGGGTTTGGTCTCAGTGTGGTCCAGTGAAGGCTCCTGGCCACCGGCCCTCCCGGGTCAGCCGTCCTGAAGAGTGAGCAGCAGTCTGTGCTAGTGAGCGTGGCGGCAGACCAGTGCACACCCGTCTCGGCTGGGTGTGCTAGTGAGCGTGGGGGCAGACCAGTGCACACCCGTCTCGGCTGGGTGTGCTAGTGAGCGTGGGGGCAGACCAGTGCACACCCGTCTCAGCAGTCTGTGCTAGTGAGCGTGGGGGCAGACCAGTGCACACCCGTCTCGGCTGGGTGTGCTGGTGAGTGTGGGGGCAGACCAGTGCACACCCGTCTCGGCTGGGTGTGCTGGTGAGCGTGGGGGCAGACCAGTGCACACCCGTCTCGGCTGGGTGTGCTGGTGAGCGTGGGGGCAGACCAGTGCACACCCGTCTCGGCTGGGTGTGCTGGTGAGCGTGGGGGCAGACCAGTGCACACCCGTCTCGGCTGGGTGTGCTGGTGAGCGTGGGGGCAGACCAGTGCACACCCGTCTCGGCTGGGTGTGCTGGTGAGCGTGGGGGCAGACCAGTGCACACCCGTCTCGGCTGGGTGTGCTGGTGAGCGTGGGGGCAGACCAGTGCACACCCGTCTCGGCTGGGTGTGCTGGTGAGCGTGGGGGCAGACCAGTGCACACCCGTCTCGGCTGGGTGTGCTGGTGAGCGTGGGGGCAGACCAGTGCACACCCGTCTCGGCTGGGTGTGCTGGTGAGCGTGGGGGCAGACCAGTGCACACCCGTCTCGGCTGGGTGTGCTGGTGAGCGTGGGGGCAGACCAGTGCACACCCGTCTCGGCTGGGTGTGCTAGTGAGCGTGGGGGCAGACCAGTGCACACCCGTCTCGGCTGGGTGTGCTAGTGAGCGTGGGGGCAGACCAGTGCACACCCGTCTCGGCTGGGTGTGCTAGTGAGCGTGGGGGCAGACCAGTGCACACCCGTCTCAGCTGGGTGTGCTGACGGAGTTTAGGTTCAGAGTGCCTTAGTCAGAGGAAAAGCTTTTTGTTTGCTTTTACTAAGCTGAGCAAGAAGTACAGCTACCCAGTGAGGGTTCAGGTTGTCATTTTGTCCTGCAGGGACAGAAAATAAATTTAAAGGGTAAGAAAATCATTTAGCTACTTTCTTCATGTTTTTCTAATGTGAAAGGAAAACCTTCAGTGTGATGCCAGTCTAGAGTCAGGATGGGACAGAAGACTGGTGTCCCTGTGTTCCCATCAGCTGGCCTGTAATTCCCCACCCATCAGTGACAGTTACAGAGCAGGGAAAGGGAGCCTCTGGGGAGGGTCACACTTCTGGCTCTTCTGTCCCTTACCCTATATTCCTGACTCCACTCAGACCTTGAGCTTCCCAGCGGCTGAGTCAGCCCCAGGAGAGAAGGGCAAGTTGAGCTCAGTGATGATAGCTTTCCCCTTGACAGACAGCGGTTGCTGTAGTCACTGTTCCGTCCTCTAGGGTGAGTGACAAGTGGTAGTAGCAGTGCCTCCCCTTTTCTCTGGCTCCCCGTAGTCGGTCAGGAGAGGCCTTAACACAGGGGTCGGGAACCTTTTTGGCTGAGAGAGCCATAAATGCCACATATTTTAAAGTGTAATTAATTCCGTGAGAGCCATACAACGACCCGTGTACATTAGGCATTATCCAATAAAAATTTGGTGTTGTCCCGGAGGACAGCTATGATTGGCTCCAGCCACCTGCAACCATGAGCCTGAGTGGTAGGAAATGAATGGATTGTAATATATGAGAATGTTTTATATTTTTAACATTTCTTTTATTAAAGATTTGCCTGCGAGCCAGATGCAGCCATCAAAAGAGCCACATCTGGCTCGCGAGCGATAGGTTCCCGACCCCTGCCTTAACAGGAGCCGTGGACGCAGAGGGAGATGGAGGCTGCCTGCACAGGCTTCTGTCTGGTAGCGACCGGTTCACAGCCACGGCTGTAGTTCCGCGAGTAAGCGCTTTGCTCGTGTTCAAGCGGAGTCGAGGCAGTAGCTTCGCTGGGCTTTGTCCGGGTCCAGAGCACTTTATCACCCTACGTTCCATTTTCCCCACTCTCGTGCTGTATAATTAGAGTCATAAAAATTTAAGTTTTCTGCTGTTTAGCAATTTCTCAAAGAATAATTTTAGTTGCAACTGAAAACTTAAATAGTAAGTAAGCAGAAATGCCTTCAGGCCCCAGGGAGTTAGCATGGAAGACGGCCGCAGCTTATGTGTCAGACGGGAGAGGGGCAGAGTTCGTGTCCAGATGGGAGTGCTTGGCTGTGCTGAGAGGTTCCAGTAAAACAGACAAGCAAATAGAACGTTGTATCAAACAAGGCAACACCCAGGGCCTGAGTTTGCCAACGGAAGTACCAGTGCGTGGACCTTGGTACAGCTTCATCTCCAAACACTGGCAGCTCAAGGCCTGCAGCGTATGTTAAGACCAAACCTGTCTTCAAGGACTGGATTGGGTTTAATAAATTGAGATCATGTTCAGCCCAACCTTGCATCTTGTGACACTTAGAGGAGAGGGGGTGGAATTTGATAATAGACAGCACGATTTTGATTACTATTATATCAATATATTCAAAGTAGATAAGGTAACTGTCATAATAAAACATTATTTTAATGAATTCTACCAGTTCTCCCGAACCTTCGGCAACCTGGTCTCCTTAGTAGATATTTCAGGAAGAGTAGAAAATTGGAAATGTCATAAATTTGAACCTAAACCTTTTCTTAGGTGTTCTTATATTTCAGTTCAGTGAGCAGTAACTGGGCACACACTCTGCACGCAGTGACTGCAGCGCTGTGGCACTGCTGTTCTAGAGTTGTCAGCAGGGCACGGGCTGGCAGGCCCCCCCCCCCCCGGCATGCCCGAGCAGTGACTGGGCACACACTCACACTCTGCACACAGTGACTGCAGCGCTGTGGCAGTGCTGTTCTAGAGCTGTCAGCAGGGCGCGGGCTGGCAGGCCCCTCCCCCCCGGCATGCCCGAGCAGTGACTGGGCACACACTCTGCACGCAGTGACTGCAGCGCTGTGGCACTGCTGTTCTAGAGTTGTCAGCAGGGCGCGGGCTGGCAGGCCCCCCCCCCCCCCGGCATGCCCGAGCAGTGACTGGGCACACACTCTGCACGCAGTGACTGCAGCGCTGTGGCACTGCTGTTCTAGAGCTGTCAGCAGGGCGCGGGCTGGCAGGCCCCTCCCCCCCGGCATGCCCGAGCAGTGACTGGGCACACACTCTGCACGCAGTGACTGCAGCGCTGTGGCACTGCTGTTCTAGAGCTGTCAGCAGGGCGCGGGCTGGCAGGCCCCCCGGCATGCCCGAGCAGTGACTGGGCACACACTCTGCACGCAGTGACTGCGGCGCTGTGGCAGTGCTGTTCTAGAGCTGTCAGCAGGGCGCGGGCTGGCGGGCCCCCCGGCATGCCCGAGCAGTGACTGGGCACACACTCTGCACGCAGTGACTGCAGCGCTGTGGCAGTGCTGTTCTAGAGCTGTCAGCAGGGCACGGGCTGGTGGGCCCCTCCCCCCCGGCATGCCCGAGCAGTGACTGGGCACACACTCTGCACGCAGTGACTGCAGCGCTGTGGCAGTGCTGTTCTAGAGCTGTCAGCAGGGCACGGGCTGGCGGGCCCCCCGGCATGCCCGAGCCAGGACTGGGCACACACTCTGCACGCAGTGACCGCAGCGCTGTGGCAGTGCTGTTCTAGAGCTGTCAGCAGGGCGCGGGCTGGCGGGCCCCCCGGCATGCCCGAGCCAGGACTGGGCACACACTCTGCACGCAGTGACTGCAGCGCTGTGGCACTGCTGTTCTAGAGCTGTCAGCAGGGCGCGGGCTGGCGGGCCCCCCGGCATGCCCGAGCAGTGACTGGGCACACACTCTGCACGCAGTGACCGCAGCGCTGTGGCAGTGCTGTTCTAGAGCTGTCAGCAGGGCGCGGGCTGGCGGGCCCCCCGGCATGCCCGAGCAGTGACTGGGCACACACTCTGCACGCAGTGACCGCAGCGCTGTGGCAGTGCTGTTCTAGAGCTGTCAGCAGGGCGCAGGCTGGCGGGCCCCCCGGCATGCCCGAGCCAGGACTGGGCACACACTCTGCACGCAGTGACCGCAGCGCTGTGGCAGTGCTGTTCTAGAGCTGTCAGCAGGGCGCGGGCTGGCGGGCCCCCCGGCATGCCCGAGCCAGGACTGGGCACACACTCTGCACGCAGTGACTGCAGCGCTGTGGCAGTGCTGTTCTAGAGCTGTCAGCAGGGCGCAGGCTGGCGGGCCCCCCGGCATGCCCGAGCCAGGACTGGTTGAGAGTCTCAGCTTCAGTCTTTTATCATGAAAGATTACATTCGTTCCTACCTTATCTGCAGTTTTCTTTCTGTGATTTCAGTTACTTGTGTTCAACAGTGGTCTGAAAACATTAAATAGAAAATTCCAGAAATAGCTCATAAGTTTTAAACTCTGCGCTGTGTACGCACGCCGCCTGCCCGCCACTCGGTAGCTGTCTCAGTCATCAAGGTGACTGACGTGGTATCGCAGTGCTGTTGAAAGTTATTCTTATTTTACTGAATATGGTCCCAAAGCACGAGGGCAGTGATGCGGGCAGTTCAGACATGCTGACGAGGGGACACTGGGCTTCCTGAGCGAGAAGATTAGGACAGGACAGTTAGGTACTCTGAGAGCAAGCACACTCGCATGACTTTAATCACGGTATATTGTTGTAATCATTCTGCTTTATTACTGTTGTTAACCACTTTCTGGGCCTCGTTTATAAATTAGACTGTACCACATATATGTTTATATAGGGGAGAACATAATATATACAGGGTTCCATGTTCCCCTTGGTTCCAGGCATCCGCTGGGGGTCTTGGAAAGGATCCCTCTGGGATACAGAGGGACTACTGTGTTAGAACTAAAATACATGCAAAATCATGGTAATTTTAAGCAGTCAGAGATTCAATGTTTAGCACTGTTCAAGTTGCCGTTTGCATTACAGCCATTCATTCTATGTTTTTAAGCCTTTTATCCCTTTAGTTTTCATTACCCAATACCCTCAAGTCAAATGTCGATTTTGAGTCAGTAGGTTTGCCTAAGCATCAATTAGATCTTTGGCATCATCACAATTTAATACTCAAACTAGTATTTAAATTGTTTAAACAAATATACAGTCTAATGAAGCAAAGCAAGTGTTGTCATTAATCAAATGCATGTACCTCCAGGTCGGCCACATTCGTGCGGAGCGCGACATTCTAGTGGAGGCAGACAGTTTGTGGGTTGTGAAAATGTTCTATAGTTTTCAGGATAAGCTAAACCTCTACCTAATCATGGAGTTCCTGCCTGGAGGTAATTACTTGATGATAAAAAGGTCATTTTTCCTTTTTGTTCTGTGGTTTCTTTCTCACCTCAGTTAACCCTCCTCTCCAATCCTGCTCACAAAATTACTTTCTGTCTCTCCTTTAGGTCTGTAAAGGAAGTCAGTAACCTGTCTTGTGCTGGGTGCCTTTCTATAATTCTTAGTGCCTAAAATTAACCTTCATATTCATTCTCATGATTTCAGATGGACATTTCTTTTTTCTTTTTCTTTTTAAATATATAGGAATAAACTAGGGACCCTACCTCCTCATCTGTCAGTGGGACTCATGTATAATCAGTTACCCAAGTGACAAAACCGAAATTATAACATTCTTTGCTGTAACTCTCGTTTCTTTTTCTATAAGTTATGTTAATAAGGAGTGAATTTTTAGTGGCCAGAATCAGTTTCTTGTTTCTGAGATTTGAAGTTTTCTGTAACTCGGCTTGTGCATCTCCTGAGACAGCTTCTGCACAAACCAGGACAGGATGCTCCTTCTCTTCCGGGAAACGGTCTGTTTCGCGGTGAGCAGGTGCACTGAGCGAGCGTGGGGTGGGGGTGGGGGGGTAGAAAACTTTCTTTTCTGATTCTATAGCAAAGCAAACATAATTGTGGCATAATATTTTGATCTTGCGACAGCCTTTAGTTTAGATCTAATCAATTATTTTTTATTAATGAAGGTCAGAAAAGAGGCTGATAGAATGAGGAGAAATTTTGTATTATTTAGATGACAATTCTTTTTTTTTAATCTTGACTCAAATCCACATATTCTTATCTTTTTTTTCTATTTTATTTTATTTTATTTATTCATTTTAGAGAGGGGAGAGAGAGAGAAAGAGAGAGAGAGAGAAGGGGGGAGGAGCAGGAAGCATCAACTCCCATATGTGTCTTGACCAGGCAAGCCCAGGGCTTCGAACCGACGACCTCAGCATTTGAGGTCGACACTTTATCCACTGCGCCACCACAGGTCAGGCCTAGATGCTGATTCTTAACAGGAATAAGAACCAGCCCAGTCACCAGCCCCTTGACACATGTGCCCTCAAGCCTTACGGCCACCATCTTCCATGGCTGCTCATGTCTGCGGGACCTACCCTCTGCCCTTGGTGGAGCTGGCCTGCAGGGCCACAGGCCCACTGGCCTGAGCTCCATGATCATCGGGGCAGGCCCGCTCAGGCAAGGCTGGTGGCTGAATCCCTGGGCCACGGTGAGGGCCACCCAGCTCCCTTAGAGCTGCCTGAGTGCGCTGGCCCGTCACTGTTCTCTAGAGTCACTGTGTGGCTGCCAGGAGTGCAGAGGGATTCATAGTTTTCAAGTCTTAGTCAAAAAAGAGCATTTTAATAAAAGGTGTGATTTTTTTTTGCCTGGGGGTAAAATATCCACTTTTCTCTAAACAATATAAAAATTCCCCGAAAGTGATAAATGAAATTCAAAAGCAGCATGATTCTCTGTTGAAATCAGTTTTCTTTCTCTTTTCCCTGTTCTAACATAAACAGCTTTACCTGAGGTCTGAACTGAACCTCTCCTATTTCTCTGAGCTTTAAACTACTTATACGTATTGTCTTTGCTTTGCTTTTGTCTAACTGTCGAGTTATGATCAGAGTCTTTGTCTTGCCATTTTATATTACTGGTATTAAGCAGAAATAATTAAATTTTGACTTGGCAGAAAACAAAATGTTTATCTTTTAAGTGCTAACCTGTTGATACAGTGTTACAAGAATTGCATAAAGCATATTAGTGTCTATTTAAATACCTATGCTGAAGGGCTGGCAGGATTAGCCCACTGAGCTTGGGGGTCAGTGGGCGCTTTGGGGAGGTGACAGTCACACCTTCTCTATGGAGCATTTTCTTTTTTTGTGTGTGTGTGTAACAGAGACAGAGGGATAGATAGGGACAGACAGACAGGAAGGGAGAGAGATGAGAAGCATCAGTTCTTCGTTGCGGCACCTTAGTTGTTCACTGATTGCTTTCTCATAGGTGCCTTGACTGTGGGGCTACAGCAGACTGAGTGACCCCTTGCTCCAGCCAGCGACCTTGGGCTCAAGCCAGCGACCTCAGGGTTTCCAACCTGGGTCTTCCGCGTCCCAGTCTGATGCTCTATCCACTGTGCCACTGCCTGGTCAGGCTCTATGGAGCATTTTTAATTTAGTTTTAGTTTTTGCTGATTAGCTGTTTGCTTCCTAAATCCGTTTTTATTCCCACTTATTTTTGTTTGTTTGTTTATGTTCTAGTGTTTTGTGACTAGAAATTGGAAGGCTTGTTTTCCGCCCCCCTAAATGTTTACATGGTTGTTGGCATTTCAGCCTCTCTAACAATGGTGGTACAACCAATGTGGAAATGCCATTTGGTTCTGGGTAGAGAGAAGGTTGCAGATATTATGCAGACAAAGCTTAAAGTAGCTTTTATCCCCAGTTCAAAATTTTATCATAAGCAAATTTACTTTTTTTTTTTTTTAGTGTGAGACAAATTTTCATTTTCTGTCAAAGTAAAATGGAAATCATAGCTCAGTGGTAAGCATCAGTTAGCTTAGGAGAAAGTGCTTAGCTCTCTGAGGCTTTGAGCTTTACCTTGTAAGTGTTAGAAACTACTTACTGCTTCTGCCACCGTGGGTGGCGGTGTGGGTCAGCCTCTGGGACGTGGCAGAGGCCTGATGTTGGCAGATAGGGAAGACGTATCTGAAAACTGGCGCTGACTCCTATATTGTGTGTGTGTGTGTGTGTGTGTGTGTGTGTATGTGTATGTGTATGTGGTGGTTTTATATCTTGTTTCCAGGGGACATGATGACCCTACTGATGAAAAAAGACACGTTGACAGAGGAGGAGACTCAGTTTTACATAGCAGAAACAGTGCTAGCCATAGACTCCATCCACCAGCTCGGATTCATCCACAGAGACATCAAGCCAGACAACCTGCTCCTGGACAGCAAGGTACTGCGGGGCGGGAGTGCCAGCAGGGCCGTGTGTGCATGTGTGTGTGTGTGGAGTGACAGCAGGACCGTGTGTGTGTGTGTGTGTGTGTGTGTGTGTGTGTGTGTGTCCCGGCCTGAGCACCCTCTGCTCTGCCCCCTGCTCTGCCCCTGCTCTGCCCCCTGTGCTGCCCTGCGATCACGGCAGGGGCGCTGTGGAGCTGTGAATGTCTTATATATTTCTCTTGGTGTTTTTGTTTTTTTACAAGTTTGCTGTTACTGTACTTTCTTTCTCTGAAAGGCTTATGATTCTACAGTTTTGTTGTTTTTTAAGATTCTATTTATAGATTTCACAGAGGTGGGGGGAACAAAAAGTAGTTGCATCACTCTAGCTGTTCATTGGTTGCTTGTTGTATGCGCCTTGACCGGGCAGGCCTGGGGTTTCAAACCCATGACCTCAGCATTCCAGGTCGACATTTTATCCATTGCGCCACCACAGGCCAGGCTGATTCTCCAGTGTGACTTGAATGTTCCTCTTAAAAATAAAGGACATGAAAATGATTATGGAGTAATCACATTGAAAATGATTAGGAGTAAAATTGATTTATAGAAGGTTATTCTGGTCTGGCCTGTGGTGCCGCAGTGTATAAAGCGATGACATGGAATGCTGAGGTCACCAGTTCGAAACCTTGGGCTCGCCTGGTCAGGGAACATACGAGAAATGAGTTGATGCTCTCTCTCTCTTTCACCTCTCTAAAAATCAGCAAATAAAATGTAAAAAAAAAAAGAAAAAAAGTTGAAGGTTATTTTGTAATAAAGCCAAAGATAGTCATCTTGTAGCATGTAATTATTGGGGCGTGTCACTTAGTGAGCCCCAGCCCCCGCCCATCGGGCTGCCTCCTATGGAGGAACCCGGCCAGGAGCCGGGAACGGAGGCCCAGCAGCAAGCGCAGCTCTCCCCGCAGAGGTCAGGTCATGGAGCAGCCTCGGCAGTGGCCTTTTCATATTTGTTTGCCGTGCACATGAGCTCACAGCGAATGTGAAGAGGACCCTTGTGCTGCTAGGTTGGGGGACACTGCCTGGGCGTCCCCTGAGCCCTGGGCATCTCCTCAGCCCTGGGCATTCCTGAGCCCTGGGCGCCCCTCCAGCCCTGAGCCTCCCCTGAGCCCTGAGCCTCCCCTGAGCCCTGAGCCTCCCCTGAGCCCTGAGCCTCCCCTGAGCCCTGGGGTCCCTCCAGCCCTGAGCCTCCCCTGAGCCTCCCCTGAGCCCTGGGCGTCCCTCCAGCCCTGAGCCTCCCCTGAGCCCTGGGCGTCCCTCCAGCCCTGAGCCTCCGGTGGCTGTGAAGCACAGATCCTGACCCCAGGAAGCTACCCAGGCTCTTCCAGCCCTAGTAATGCAGAAGGTCATGTTCTGTCACAGATTTGTTGTCTAGACTGAATTTTTCTTTTAAGAGAAAAGTAAATTTAATTTTTAGAGTAATTTTCTGTCTTCTGATAACATTCTTGCTATCATTGAAAACCTGAATTTTTTTCTTTAAAAGCTTTGATTCTGTTTCAAGAGGGCAAGAGATTTATCAGATAATTAATAGTATTTTTTCCCCTTCATTATATCAGTGCACATACATAGTAGAAGATTTGAACAATACAGTTACAAAGAAGAAAAATATCAGTAACCTCACAGTGCAAAGATAAGCACTATGTCAGTATAATAGCTTCAGTACCTTTTCTGTTGGTGTCCATAATTTATATACAGTTAGCTTTCTAAAAGTAAATAGCTTGGTATTCTTGGTATGTAAAATATTAACGCATATAAGAGTATTTTTTTATGTCCTTGATTTCAGATACATTTTTTTTTTTTGTATTTTTCTGAAGCTGGAAATGGGGAGAGACAGTCAGACAGACTCCCGCATGCGCCCGACCGGGATCCACCCGGCACGCCCACCAGGGGCGAGGCTCTGCCCACCAGGGGGCAATGCTCTGCCCCTCCGGGACGTCGCTCTGCCATGACCAGAGCCACTCTAGCACCTGGGGCAGAGGCCAAGGAGCCATCCCCAGCGCCCGGGCCATCTTTGCTCCAATGGAGCCTTGGCTGCGGGAGGGGAAGAGAGAGACAGAGAGGAAGGAGTGGGGGGGGGGTGGAGAAGCAAATGGGCGCTTCTCCTATGTGCCCTGGCCGGGAATCGAATCCGGGTCCCCCGCACGCCAGGCCAACGCTCTACCGCTGAACCAACCGGCCAGGGCCTCAGATACATTTTTAATGAGGTGTTGGCCCTACTTTGCTGGTCCTGGGTTCACGTGCCCTGGTCTGGTCTGCCAGGTGCCTTAGGGCCATCTCAGTTGTACCCTGTAGTCTGTGTTCCGGTTCAGCAAACAGTGAAGGCTAAGAATTTGGGGACTCAGTCTAGCTGAGGAGGAACAGGGAGCCCTGCGAGGTGCAGTTTTACTCTCTGTCTATGCCAGCCAGACTCGTAGAGGAACTGTGTTCACAGGGAGCCCAGTTCTGTGTGGGCTGTATGAAGTGTAGGAGTGAACATGTAGGAGCTCTGAGTTTCTGCTGTCGACTCGAAATAGCTAGAGTCCCCAGAAACCTAGGTTAGCACAGCATGTGCTCCAGGCACTGCTCCTTAGGACACCTCCTTTCTTAGAGGTGTCCAGGTAAAACATGTCATTACCAGAACTACAAAGTAAACTCTGTTCCTTGACTTGTACAACAAGTTATTTGCAAGTCTGAAAAAAAAAAAAAAGATATCAGGTTAATAGACTCAAAGCTGTCTTTGTTTGACAGTTTACCTGTGTGCACACGCACACACAGCCAAATCTAATGGAATTTCTTTAAAAGCAAAACAAAATAAAACCTGACCCATCTGTGCTGGGCCTCTAGCCTTGTACCCCAGGAAGTTTGTACGTATTTTAGGGTCTGAAGGAAGGTGGTGTCACGAACGGCCACACATGTTGAAGTCACTGGGCTCAGATGTTGGCCACACCACTTCTGTGTGGCTGGGAGCAGTGTAGATCTGTGCATCGGGGTTCCCTCTCCTGCTTTTGGTTTTCCCTCCTTCTCTGCTTAAAATTCACCCACCCTCTGAACATCAGCCTCTTTCTCGGGGCTAGTTACGTGCCAGGACCCTTGTCTGCACTGATTCCCGTGCTCCTGCCAGGAGGTGTCATTACCCCTGTTTTCCAGACCAGGTGGCAGGGGTTAGATGATCCTGGTCCGGAGAGAAAGAGCTTGTTGAGTTCTTGTTTTGGTTCTGCCATTTCACCAGCAAGCCATTAGTGACTCTGAGTCATTATATGTGTGGCTTAAGAGTGAAGAACGAGACGACACATTTAAAGCCTGGTGTCTGGCTCACAGGAGCTGTGAGTGTTGAGAGTGATGGCATCAGAGACTTAGGATTGGAATGCAGTCTGGCCACATTTATCAGGAAGTGTTGAAGTGTAGGAGTGAAAATGTAGAGGCTCTGAGTTTCTGCTGTCCACTCGGAATAGTCAAATCAAGGTCATTTCCTTTGTCTCTGGAATAGTTTACTCCTTGGAATGAAGGAGTTACATCCCAATGAAGTAATTCAAGAGAAGAAGAAGCTATATGAACAAAGATTTGTTCCTTATTTAACAACCATTTATGAAGGCCATCCTCTGTACCAGGCATGGTTGGGGTTGAGAACACGGGCCCTCTGTGTCACAGGGGTGCTTGAATCCTCATCACAGTAAGAGTGAAGAATTGGGGATGAAGTGAGTGTCCAGTGTGGGGGACGTTAGGTAGGCAGGAGGTACTAAGGCATTTGAATATTATCTGTAAATATTAAAAATGGTAATGTCTAAGCCTGTGTCCATATAGAAACACAGAGGAGTATTTGAGTTAGTTTAAGGAGTAAAATTATCTTTAGATGCTATAGAGGGTTCAACTATGTTTAAAAGTCTGTATGTAGACAAAAACAGATAATATGCAAAAATGAAAACACTGTTGTTAATTTAATAGAATTTGGGGTGATCTTTTAAAAATGTATGTGGTACTAAATATATTTCCCCATAATGAAAGGACGAGAGGCAGCACCCGCAGGCTGGTGCTGTGGTGAGTCTGCAGGGAGCGGGCGGGGACCCTGTGTGCCCCACGCCCGCGAGTGTGCACCCATCGCCGTGTTTCTTCTCCTCAACAGGGCCACGTGAAACTCTCCGACTTTGGCCTTTGCACAGGCCTGAAAAAAGCACACAGGACAGAATTTTATAGGAATCTGAACCACAGCCTTCCCAGTGACTTCAGTAAGTGTGAACGGTGAGGTTAGCCTTTTTATTCCTTAACCGGTCCTTGCAGAGCTGCCCCCGGGCCACGGGAATGGGCAGGACCGACTGGGAGAGCCTCCCGTGGAGCCTTCGGAGAACTCAGCGTTGCGCCCGGGCAGTGGGGCAGGCCGAGGGGCCCCAGAGTGTGACGAGTATGAAGGCCCGAGAGCTCACTTTGAGTGCTCCTGAGGTTCCTGGGGAGAAATCGGCCGCAGAGGAAGATCCTGGGAACAGAGCCAGATTCGAGCCATCCTAGGTGCTGCTTTCTGTCACAGCCGATAGACATTTATCGTTATGAGTGTCCCTGTCACAGAGCGCGAGCAAACCACTGAACTCACGTAGTAGAACTGCAGCTCATCTTAGAGAAGCTTATATCAAATAATGAATTATAGATTCAGGAGTTTCTGATGAACAGTTCCTGCTCTTGGAAATTTGATGGTGATTTCGAGAAATTGTACATGTCGTAGGCCCGCCTTAGGACCTTTGCTTCTGATGGGACTGGACTGATTAAAAGCCCTGTTACTGTGACCTGGGCCTGCCCTGTCCTCTGTGGCCCCCTGAGGTGCATGGAAGAGCTGCTCGCTCTCACAGTGTGACTAACACGTGCCCCGGGTCGGGCTTGTAGACTCGCTGTGTTGTCCTGATGTGTTGGCAGACTCGAGGGTCTCATGAGGTATGAACTGGAGCCTAAAAAAGTGGTCAACATTCCTGTCTGAACTTTGATTAGAACTTGTTTTCAACTTTTAGCTTTCCAGAACATGAATTCCAAAAGGAAAGCAGAGACCTGGAAAAGAAATAGACGTCAGCTGGTAAGTAATATCTGTAGTTTCTTAAATACTACAAGCCAACTCTGAATATGTTCAAAAAATATGCACATAAATTTGAGTTTGATAAATGTTTGCAGCATGTCTCTCCCTTGCTTTTAAGATGACCGTAACATGGCACTGTCACTATGTCAGCAGCACCAAACTCATCATTTGAAGGCAAATAATAGGTTGTTTTGGTTGTGGCATTTTCAGTAGATGGCGTCATTCTGACCTTTTACAGTGGTGACAGCCCCTTTCCTTCCTGTTCCACCTTTGTCCTATTTTTATGGTGGTAAAGGGGTCATATTTAAGCTGGAGGTCTCTCGAAATGAAACTAAGGACAAATACCTCCCGGAGCTGTAGGGCAGTGGTTCTCAGACTTCTCAAACATTGGTTCGCTTCCGCAAGTCAAGACTCCTCAGTTTACTGGCCCTGCCCTTTCCTAGTTAGCAGTGGAAAACAGAACCAGGTGTTGAAAATTGGAAGAGAAAATTAAGGGAAATACTCATTACTTACCTTAAAAATATTTGAATACACATAAAATCATGTGCTGCCGGTTTAAAAATGGCATTATTGGATTTATCATGATTGTATATTGGAAGTTATTTATTTATTTGTGACAGACAGAGAGATAGAGAGAGGGACAGAGAGGGACAGATAGGGACAGATAGACAGGAAGGGAGAGAAATGAGAAACATCAATTCTTTTGTTGTGGCTCCTTAGTTGTTCATTGATTGCTTTCTCATATGTGCCTTAACTGGGGGGCTACAGCAGAACGAGGGACCCCTGGCTCAAGCCAGCAACCTTGGGCTCAAGCTGGTGAGCCTTGCTCAAACCAGATAAGCCTGCGCTCAAGCCGGCAACCTCGGAGTTTCAAACCTGGGTCCTCCGTGTCCCAGTCTGGCACTTCATCCATTGCACCACTGCCTGGTCAGACAGAAAGTTATTTAAATAGTACAAATTCACCACTAAAATGTTGCTGCCCAGCAAACTTTTATTCCAATTCATTGGTTCATATCTGAAGTGCAGGGAACACGTCCTGATGTCTAGTTATTAGAGAGTTAACGGAAATGTGTATGGCTGCGTACTTAGGCTTTGCCAGAAACCTGTAGTGAACGGATTTGAGGATGGTAGAGATAAACTAAAAGCAGTCATCAGAGTGCGAGAATAGCACTGGGGGGAGACTGTGACCGGCTCAGAGTGGTGACGGTGCGCGTGCCCGCTGCACAGTCGGCGCTTCTCGTCCGTGTGCAAACACGGCAGCCACTGGCGGGTCTGCCTGGTGCTGCTAGTCAGCTGGACCGCGCAGGGAAGTGCTGCATTAGACTTCTCTGGAGAGAACTCAGTGACTTAGCAAGGTCACTGGTAAGTAGCTGTCATGTGAAAGTGGAAGCCTGTAGAATTGTTTAAGAAAGAATCAAAGGAAGGGCTTGCCTTTTTTTTTTTTCCTTCTAACTTTTTGAGGCCCATATGTGGACCCAGACTGTGCTTTGAGCATTATGGTTTTTATGTTAAACCTGGGCCTGGGGAGAGGCAATTATTTAAACCAAACATCTTTGCAAGATATGCAATTAACCTCTGATCATCTTCCTGTGACATTAACTTGGGGATACTTAAGTTTGGTGTAGTTGGCCACGTGATCGTATCCTTTCCTTAGGATCTCGGATACTTTTTAAATGTCTACATTCTCGGTGTGGTTGGAACACTGTTTACAAGCTGGCTGAGGGTTAGGGAATGTCAGGAGTAAAGGTGGTCAGGACTTCTGGGATGTCTGTTCATGGAGCAGAGCTGAACCAGGGCTGCACGCCAGGGTCACCTGGGAACTTGAGAGCGTACTGCTGTCTGGGTCCCTCCCCAGAGATTCTGACTCACTTGGTTTTAGGTATATAGTCTGCAATATCTGATTTTAAAAAGGACTCTGGGTAATTCTGTGCAGTGAAGGTTGAGCCCCTCTAAGGAAGAGACTATTTCTCAACAACAGCTTCTGTCCTGGTCGGATAGCTCAGTGGGTTAGAGCCTCGTCCTGAAGCACAGAGGTTGTGGTTGGATCCCCGGTCAGGGCACACACAGGAACAGACCGATCCATTTTCCTCTCTCTTTCTCTCTCTCTCTCCTTCCATTCCACTCTCTATAAATAAACTTTAAAAAAAATCAGTAGCTTCTACATTATTGGGAAATTGACATTTACCTATGTTTTGGAAGCTAACAAAAGGTAAAGAATCTTCTTTGATTTTTTTTCTTTTAAAGCAAGCCAAGATTTAACCTTTGGCCGCTGTATTAATATTTATTTGGGGGGTAATTAAGCTTAAGTACCTTAAGTATCCTTATGTTTTGAGACAGACTTTATGTTCTTTGACACACACCAAAGGGTCATGTCCAACTTACTAGGAATCACAGGTCTACAAAAGAGAGTTCTGTTTCTGTATTTGAAGTGCAGTATCCTTTAATAGTTTAAAATCTGGCCCTGGCCAGTTGGCTCAGCGGTAGAGCGCCGGCCTAGCGTGCGGAGGACCCGGGTTCGATTCCCGGCCAGGGCACATAGGAGAAGCGCCCATTTGCTTCTCCACCCCTCCGCCACACTTTCCTCTCAGTCTCTCTCTTCCCCTCCTGCAGCCAAGGCTCCATTGGAGCAAAGATGGCCCGGGCGCTGGGGATGGTTCTGTGGCCTCTGCCTCAGGCGCTAGAGTGGCTCTGGTCGCAACATGGCGACGCCCAGGATGGGCAGAGCATCGCCCCCTGGTGGGCAGAGCGTTGCCCCATGGTGGGCGTGCCGGGTGGATCCCGGTCGGGCGCATGCGGGAGTCTGTCTGACTGTCTCTCCCTGTTTCCAGCTTCAGAAAAATGGAAAAAGAAAAAAAAATAGTTTAAAATCTTTTAAAAATTAAGTCTGAGCAGACTAAGGTTCTCATGCTGTGATTAACATTCTTGCCTTTTTATTTTATCTGTGGTAGAAATGGAAATGTATTAAGGTAGTTTTTATTGCCTGTTTTGATAACTTGAAGGCAATAAAGCCAACTCTTAGTCTTTAAACGGTCCTTTAACCCTTTGAGCAGTACAAATGTTCATGTACATCCTTGTGCCTCCCGACCATCCAGAGTACGATCATAACAAAGATTTTTATTTTAAAAGTGTGTAAGGCAACATTAAAAAAGGCCAATGTGTGTTCTTGTTTCCATAAATTGGTTATCAAACAAACATGATTTTAAGTTAATAAAACTGTAACTGGAACTGATTTCATTTTTTGAAAAAAAAACTCACTCATGGAGCGTCAGTGAGCATGAGAAAAACGCACTACTCAAAGGGTTAACCCCGAGCTCTTCACCTGTGGTAAGGGGTCCCTGGCAGCTAGTACCAAGCGGAAGGGAACATTAGTTCATGCGTAGTAGGAATTACTGCTTTACTGCTCTAGGCTAATAAGCTTCGTACTGCTCACCCGCCCTATCACTTTCAGTCCATTGAGAGCCACTGAGTAAAGCAGAGGCTGTGGGCGCACTCCCTGGCTATAGACATCATACTGCAATGTTTCAAATTGCTCTGTGGTCTTGGGAAGCCTTAGGCCCAGCAAATGACTAGGGAATAGGTAAGTGTCAGCTGTATTATTAAACCACAGAGGTGAGAGTTGAAGTACATCTAGGCATCCAATCTTTGTCACTTTATTTATTTTTTAGTGTAACTTTACAGTAGTGGTTGAGTAGGAAGTGGAATTATTTCCCCCGAAACCCTAACTGAAACATAAGTTGGAATGTGTCATATGTTTGAAATGACTGTTAACAGCCAACAAACTCTTTTAGAGTATAGCTCTGATTGACCCTGTAAATGTCCAGACAACAAAAGGAAAAAGGATAGATTTGAGGTATTAAGAGCCTGGAGCTGGAGGACGCCTTGGCTGGAAAACAGACAGAAGTTGGGGAAGGGGGCAGTCCTCGGCGAGACAGAGCTTCTCCCAGGTGGTCAGAGGGAGCCTGAGCTCCCCAGGCGCTGGACTGAGGCCCCGGAGTGAGAGCGTTGCCTCCTGTCACCGGTTGTGCCTGCTGCTGCTTGTATTTTATAACTCCTGGAGTTCATTTGTTGTTTTTTAAGTGAGAGGAGGGGAGATAGACGGATTCCCGGATTCCCGCATGTGCCCCAACTCCGAGAGTTTTTTTTTAATACATTAGTATTTTGTAGTAATTCCTTTCCTGTGGCAGCAGATCTCTGGTTTCTTTTTCTTTTTCCCTTTTCATTTTAGATTTTATTTATGCATTTTAGAGAGAGGAAAGAGAGAGAAAGGGGGGCAGGAGCGGGAAGCATCAGCTCATAGTTACTTCCCGTATGTGCCTTGGCTGGGCAAGCCCGGGGTTGCAAACCAGTGACCTCAGCATCCAGGTCGACGCTCTGTCCCCTCTGCCACCACCAGTCAGGAGAGCTCTGGTTTCATAATAGAAATCTTTGAACGAATAGATTGACAGTACTTAATATTCAGCTTTGCTGGAATAAATCTAGTATATAAATTGAAAGGTTTTTATACTTTCTTAACTTTCTGCAATTAGAATGAAAATATTTCTTTCTGCTCTTGGAGGTATGCCCAATCCATATTTCAGGCTTAAACTTAAAAAACTAACAAGTCCTGGTGTTTATGTTACTTAATGTATTTATTGATAAAAGAAAACGATGTACAATTATGTGTGTGGAAAAGCGGATTTCTATTATATAGTATACACAAAATAAATTGTAGATGGAAAGTAAAACTGAAAGTTTAGAAGCAAATGCTGTAAAGTCTTTGTGACCTCAGAGTAAAAACATTCTCAAATACAAGAAGTACAGATCATAAAGAAAAGCGTGTTTTATTTTACTACTTTAAAGAAAATTTCTGTATATTAAAAGACACAAATGAGAAGATAAATCCCATGGTCCCACTACTTTGGAATTACCTTGCCGTTCATGTGCACAGCCTACAACCCAGCAGCTCTACCCCTAGTCATGTGTCTTGGAGAAATCTTGCACTTGTAAACCAGGAGACATGTCAAAAAATGTTTATTACATTTTCATAACAGTAAAAAACTGCCAATTACTGAGTGGTTCCTGCCCATCAATAGGAAAATGGTTACATTCTGGGATAGAATATGTTACAGCCATGAAAATAATTGAACTGTAGCTATGTGTGACATCATGGATCAATTTTGGAAACAAAACATTGAAGGAAAAATCAAATAGCAGAAGACTGCATGTAAAATGGTACCATTTTTCCAAAGCTCAAGGACAAAGCTAAAAAGCTCTCCTTTAGAGAGACGTGGTGAATTCTATTTCTTTGGAAAGCAGAGGAATGATAAACATACTGGGGTGTGGAGAGGGGCGAGCAGGGCTGGGGGGAGGAGCTCGCGGTTTGTGTTCAAGATACTCGTAATATTTTTGTTCTTCAGTTGAACTCATGGGTATTCGTTTTCGTTATTATGCTTTTTGATTTAATAATTACATATTTCTGGTATGTGACAAATATTACATCATTTAAAAATCATTATAAAATGATAAGCCGCAGACTGGGAGAAGATACTTGCACTATTTACAACTATAAAGGATGAATGTCCTGAATCAGGATTAATGCCCTGGATTTATAAGAAAATTTTATGAATCAATAAGAAAAAAGATAATACAACTAAAAAAATAATAGAAAAAACAACTAATGGGCAAAGGATCTGAACAAAAGACCCGAATGACTGATTAACATTAGCACTCAACCGTATTGGAATTAAGGGAAATGCAAATTAAAACAGAGAGATCCAATTTCATAATCATCAGATTGGTAAAAATGATAAAGTCTGAGGAAGCCGAGTTTTGGTGAGATCCGGAACATCAGGAGCTCATTCCCACTAGGGTGTCCACTAGGCGTGATGGCTTTGGACAGTTGGAAGCTGTCTGATTAAGTAGAAGACCCAGTGATACTATTTCTCTTATATTCCCTAGTGAAAGTTTTGCAAAAGTGTCCTGGAGGAGTTACAAGAATGTTCATTCAGGTGGTATTTGTGCTAGTGAAACATTGGAAGCGATGTAAGTGCCCATTTACAGGAGAATGGAGAAAAAACCAAAATACTGTGACATTGTATAATGGAATAGTATACAGCAGTGACATGGGTGAACTAGGGCCACATGAATCAGTCTCGCTGATAATCGGAGTAAGAGCAAGCTGTAGCCTTACAGACTAATACAGCACAGTGTGAAACCCTTTATTAGAAGTTGAAATATACAAAAATTAATATTAGGTTATTACTTATGTGAGTGTTCCTACAAGCCTAGCACAAAACTCCAGGGGGGGTTAACTTCAGTGGAGAGGGAGGGAGGGACCCATCTGGCTTTAATTGTTTCTTTAGTTTTATTTATTTTTTTAAAGACAACTGATTTGAGACAAATATGGCAGATTATTTAACTTTAATATGGGTAATGGTTATATAGTGTCTGCTTTGTTTCTGGATGTTTGCAGTACTTCCTAATAAATGTCTTTAAAAGAACACAGCAGTAAATTTTTTTTTTTTTTTAACAAGGATAGAGAGAGAGGGGGACAGATAGGGACAGACAGGAACGGAGAGAGATGAGAAGCATCAATCATCAGTTTTTCGTTGTAACACCTTAGTTGTTCATTGATTGCTTTTTTTTTTAAGATTTTATTTATTCATTATAGAGAGGGGAGAGAGAGAGAGAAGGGGAGAGGAGCAGAAAACATCAACTCCCATATGCGCCTTGACCAGGCAAGCCCAGGGTTTTGAACCGGCAACCTCAGCGTTTCCAGGTTGACGCTTTATCCACTGCACCACCACAGGTCAGGCCATTGATGGCTTTCTCATATGTGCCTTGACTGTGGGCCTTCAGCAGACCGAGTGACCCCTTGCTCGAGCCAGCCATCTTGGGTCCAAGCCGTTGAGCTTTTTTTTTGCTCAAGCCAGATGAACCCGTACTCAAGCTGGCGACCTCGGCATCTGGAACCTGGGTCCTCTGCATCCCAGTCTGACGCTCTATCCACTGCGCCACCGCCTGGTCAGGCACAGCTGTAATTTTTAATTCTAGAAGTCAGATAATACTGCCATCTCCTAGATTAGAGCCACCACGTGGTGAGTCCCCAGTGCCGAGCACGCTGGACACTGTGCTTGCCCAGGACTGCAGCCTGGTCTGTGAGGAGATTACTTGATTTTAGAAAACATTCCTCTCAGAACTGTATCTGTGTATAAGTAGTTAAATTTGTAAACAGACATTATGAACCTTTGACCTATAGGTTATAACTTTAGCTTTTTCTTTTTTTAAAAAAAATTTCCCAGTGACTTGAGAGAGGGGAAATGGGAGAGAGTGAGAGAGAGAAGCATCAACTTGATTTCACTTAGTTGTTCCATTTTAGTCGTATGCTCATTGATTGATCTTCTATGTGCCCTTACTTGGGGTCGAACCCACGACTTCTGGCACGCTGAGTCGACACTATCCACAGAGCCACCCAGCCAGGGCCTAACTTTAGCTTTTGGTAATAAAATTCCCATTATGATTTCCTCAAGTCAAAGAATGTAGATGGTAGAAAGAGGGATGATTTGGAGCAAGACAATTTCCAAACTGCACTCTGTCACTTAACCAGTTCTGACGCCGTGGGCAAAGCCATTTTGGGTGTCAGATTCTTTTTATGTGCAGTGTTGGGTTCATAAGGTCCTCTCTGCGGAGGTGCCGGGACTGGTCTCAGCAGCAGTGAGAAGTACAGAGCGGGCCCTTCCTGCTGCCTGGGGTCTCGCGCTGACAGGGCTTTAGTGTTGATTTCGGAAGCGCTCTGGCAGATCGGGTTTGCCGTAGAGCAGCCAGGCCTCCTGCACATTTAGTCTGTGGGGAGCTCAGGAGGGCTGGTGGCCTTTGGTCTCCAGACAAGAACTCGGGGCATCCTCCCGCTGGCTGGGCCCCCCTGACGTGTGGCGCGTGTTTCAGGCCTTCTCCACAGTAGGCACTCCTGACTACATTGCCCCCGAGGTGTTCATGCAGACCGGCTACAACAAGCTCTGTGATTGGTGGTCGCTGGGAGTGATCATGTATGAGATGCTCATCGGTAAGTTGCATGCTTCCAGGTGGTGTTTTCTGTGTAGCTGGGGGAGAGTCCTCTGCTGACAGCAAACTGTTTCAGTTAGATCAAGTTTGGGCTTGATCTAAGCTCTCTGCCCTCCCTCATCTTCCAAAGTTAAGTTTACCAGGGCGAAAAGCCTTGGCCCCGGAACCGTTTCCCACTCTCTTCTGGGGCACACGGGCATCCTGTGGTTGCTTCGGGGAGCACTGCCCACGCTTCCCTGCTGCTCAGTCCTCGCGGTCCAGCAGCTCCCCCTGTCCCCGGGCGGGCGGTGACTGGACGTCCGCTGTGTGCAGAGCACTTTTCCTTCCCTGCCTCTGGCTCTCTCTACTCCCCACGCTGTCCCCTTCCCTCAAGGCTTCACAGCATGGAACCCTGTGACCTCTCTCCTTTAGATGGTAGCTCTCATTTAGGGGACCCACCAGTGGGGGTGGGCCCATGCCTGCAAGCACTGGAAGAGGCAGGGTGTTTAGTGGTCCTGAGTGTGTCTGTGCGGGCGACAGGCGTGGCGTCTGGTTGCCCGGGGAGCACAGGGTGGATGCCCGTGGGGCGGATGGGATCTGTGTGTGGGTCGCTGGGTGATGTGGTTTGTGACCACTTGTCCTCTTGCCTGTAGCTTTCAAAAGAAGGATGGCGGTCCCTTTGAAAACCATGCTATTTTCTTAGATAATGTGGCACTTGACCCACACACGGGTGTTCTTAGCCTGGGGTTTCTTAGCGATGCTTCACCCTGTATTTCTCCTTCGGGCACAGTGGTTCCCACATCTGCAGCTCTCCTGCACCCCCTTCTCTCCCCGGCCCCAGAGCACCTCTTCACGAGGCTCTGGGGGTTCGGGAAAGAGTGGAACTCCTGTCCATGCCACGGAGGGAAGGACAGAACAGGTCGTTAAAGATCCATAGCATGATGTTGAGGAGAATAATCTCGGATTCCAAGTTCAGCGATATAAAACCTCCAAGTTCCTTTTTTATTACAGGCTACCCACCTTTCTGTTCTGAGACCCCTCAGGAGACATATAAGAAGGTGATGAACTGGAAAGAAACTCTGACTTTTCCTCCAGAAGTCCCTATCTCTGAGAAAGCCAAGGACCTGATTTTGAGGTACGGGCCGGAGGACGTCTCCCCTATCCCTACCCAGGCTTTTTGACAGGAGTGAATCCATTTTCTAAGCTTTCATAATTTCCTAAGTTTGCCTCCTGCCTCCTCCCATCTCTCTCTTTTTAAAAAAAGGGGAGGTTGTTCCTTTTCTTTTTCCGAAGAGACAGCTTGCATGCTGAAAGGCCTGTGTCTTTTCCAGATTCTGCTGTGAATGGGAACATAGGATTGGAGCCCCTGGAGTTGAGGAAATCAAAAGTAACCCTTTTTTTGAAGGTGTTGACTGGGAACATATCAGGTATATCCATACAACAGCTTTCAGGATTATTTCAGAGTCTAGTTTGCTTAATACTAATTTAGAAGCGGCACTATTGGCAAACCAAGTAAGGGAAGTGATCTTTTTAAAGAATTCAGGTGTATTTCCCAATTTAAATTCATGGTGAAGATTGGGAGTTGGAGCTACCTGTCGGCCCTGAGCCAAAGGACGTGTTGCAGCCAGCAGTTATATCCACAGGGCAGTGAACTTTGGGTTCCACGGTGAAGGGAACCTCTAAGAAGTGTATTTTCCTGGAACTTACCAACCTCTCTGGTGTCGGACCAGACCGGACCGTGGGCAGGACTTTGGGCAGGGGCTGGCGCTGGGGTTGGAGAGGGAGGAGCAAGCTCAGGGGCTGGGGGCGTGGCGCAGAGTGGGGAGGCAGAGGGCAGGGGGCGTGGCCTGGGTTGGAGAGTGCTGCCTGCCCAGCTCTGCCTGCGTGGCTCCTGTGGGCCCCCCAGCCAGGTCTGGTCGTTCTTCCTAGATAGGAGTGAGACGCTGCCATCTTTCATAATTGTGTACTGATTTGCATCCTTGTGATTTTTTACTTGGCTTCCTTTGTGCCACATTTCTAGCCACCCTGATCATTGGTACCTCTGATGAGGGGCAGAGCCCTGCTTGCGGGCCTCTCCCAGGCCCGAGTGTCCTTCCTAGTGGACAGGGCAGGCCGTCGGGGAGTGCAGAACTGTGGGGCTTGAATCTCTCCTCCTACAATGAATGGTTCTGGTCTTCCCAGCTAGGAATAGTTGTTATTTATGTTTCTTCATTGCAGTGTTTTGTTTGGCTGTAGTTAGTTGGCGTGGTTGGTCCGTGGTCAGAAGCTCTTCAGAGAAGAGACATGCTTCCAGCCAGGGGGTCTTCCATGTCAGACCAGGAGTCTTCTTCGGAGAAGACATGGCTCGTCATAGGCCGTGTGATTACGAACCCCAGTAATTTTTGGCATGTCTGTTCTTGGCAGAGAGAGGCCTGCTGCAATATCTATTGAAATCAAAAGCATTGATGATACCTCAAACTTCGATGAGTTTCCAGAGTCTGATATTCTTAAGCCAACAGGTAATAGCACCAGCACTGCCTCCTTCTGCTCTAAAAGCGCATGGTTTCCCGGTTCAGGGTGCGGTGTGCACAGCAGGGTAGAGAGCGTGGAGAGGGACTTCAGCTCTTCGGGCTCCTCGTAAGTATTTCCTGAGCCGGTGCCGGGGCGGCGAGGCCGGCCTGCAGGACGTATGCACCTCCGTGCTTAGCCTGCCCAGCCAGGGGCGAGCCACAGAGATTCGTTCTCTGGCTATTAAACTAAAGGTTAGGTCACCTGAAATGGAAGAAGTGGGAAAATAAAACTTAAAATATATGTGAAAAAGGTTCAAGGAACATATTGGCAAGCAAATGTAGAAAATTCACAGAGTGAAAAATAATTTTTCCCAAATAGCAGAGTGTCCTTCAGAATGGCATGTCTTCAGTGCCCCGTGGTCCGTCGGGGTGAGGTGGCGAGTCACCTCTCACATCTGTTTCTTTCCCAGTGGCCACCAGTAATCACCCCGAGACCGACTACAAGAACAAGGACTGGGTCTTCGTCAACTACACGTACAAGCGCTTCGAGGGCCTGACTGCGCGGGGGGCCATCCCTTCCTACATGAAAGCAGCCAAATAGCGCCCTTGCCTGGGAGCCCGCGCCGAGCGGAGTTCTGTGTACGCGCGCCCCGGCCCTCCTCTCGCACGTGCTTCTGAAGTTTATGGCCCCGCCCACCCGTGCATCACGGTAGACTGTCCTGACGGGACAGTGAGTGGGTCCTCCCGCGCAGGGCATCGGAAAGCCACGGAGCGGACACAGCCTTTCTACCACATTGGCCGTAGCGGCTTCTTTAGACGTGTCGTGAGCCAATTTGATAGGTGTTAAAAACTAAACAAAACTTGAGTTTTCCTAAGTTCATTGGAACGGAGGGGAAAACAGCCATCATCCAACCTTACTGAAATTGTAACGTATCCTTATTGACTACAGCCAATTCCCGTGATTTTGTGACACCCTTTCTGCCAAGCCCACCAAGTATTTGTGTCTTTACAGCGGAACATTCCACAGTGCTAAGGAAACAGCAATATGAAAGCGGCAGCCAGCGCTGCGGCTGGAGGTGACCCCGTCCTCTGCGGGCAGTGATGGTCATTTCTCCCCGTCGCTGGCCCGGATAAGTGGCTTGTTATAGCCTCCCTCCATGGTGCACTTTATTTATGGTACTAGGATACAGACCCTCAGTCCACTGAGGGATGTCCTCCCACACACCAGACATACTCATGCTGCTTTTCTGAGTGTCGATGGCAGAACACCAGCTTGATCTGCTGTTGCTCCTAGACAGCCCTAAGCCACTGAGCATTGCCAAGGAGCCCGGACCACCTGCAGAACCCTTTCTCTTGTGCTGTGTTGGAGAATCCCCAAGATGGCTGTGGCTGTGGGCCAGCAAGAACGTGGTTTTAATCCTGGGAACATGGTGTGGAGAGCCAGGCAGAGGCAGGGGACCTGGCACCTTCTTGGCTGAGGGGCTGCTCCTACGCGGCCTCCAGAACCTCCGTGAAAGTGGTGACGGAACCAGCCCCGTGGGAAGTGCAGGCCAGCCTCCAGAACTTTGTCAAGGTCACTCCTCAGTCCTTGGTGCAGCTGTGTTCTGTCTTCTCTCTCGGCATTTCTTCTCTCCCAACTTCAAGTACCATTTTGCCTTGGAACTGTGGTTACGGATTTTTCTTTTGCAGATGCCTCCCCCGGGGAGTGTTCCTCTCCATCCTGAAGGGCGGCTGCACTCGGGCCGACGGGCCTGCTGTGGTGTTCTCTCCAGACCCCCTCGGAATTCTAGCACAAAGTGCCTTTTCTTTCACAGCTGCCACCACCGTCAGAGGGACTTTGCTGTGTCAGGAAACTGGAGGGGTTCCACATTCATGCATTAATACTTTTTAAAATGTTGATAACTCTGAAAGCATCATTTGCACCCGTGTAGTGACTTTCCCTGCTGCTGAGTGTCACGGCCAAGCTGCAGCTGGGAGGCTGCTTCCTGCCAGTCTTGATGTTGTTAAGATCCGCTTGGAAGGAAAGTGTGTCCTAGCCTGGCCATTCAGGAAAGAAAAGTGGAATTCAAAGGCACAGTAGCAAGTGCAGCTGCTTTGGATCTTCATGTCTTCGAGGAATAAAAAAGAACATTAAGGAAGTATTAACTCTGGGTGAAGGTAACGTATCTGCCCCTTAATCTTTCATTCATGCTGTTAGTAAAAAGGAAGTGAGTGCGGTCCTTTTGTGCAACTTTGTATTTCCTTGTATTACCTGTCGGGGTGTTGACCCTATGTGTTGTGCAAGAGTGTGTGTGGTAAGCATGGGTCAGATGTGACAGGGGTGGTGACTGTGTGCTGGGGAGTGGCAGGGAGGATGGGAGGAGGGAGAAATGTCCACCTTTTAACTTGTAAACTTTTGAATAAACTGTGTGAAGAAAAGAGGTGTAATCTGTGATGTATTCTGATTGAAGTGTGGCTTCCAGCTCAGAGAGGCAGGCCAGGCACTCTGCAGCCGCAGGGGAGCCGAGACCCGAGGTCCTGAGGCGCTGTCCGTGTGGAGGCCCCGTCTCCTGTTGGGGACACACGTGTTCTTGCGCCTGGTTCTGTGTTATGAGGCGTGGGCTCTGCCTCGCAGTGAGGCCAAGGGGGACCTTTCTGACAAGTGCTCTCAGCTGGCAGCCCCTTTCCTCAGCCTGGGCTGACCGTGGGTCTCACAAGCTCTCAGGATGGGACTTCTCGGCCCCCTCCCTCCTCCATCTCTACCGGAGCAGGCTGTCTCCAGATCTTGTCCAGCTGAGTCCGGTTGGGTCTCACTTCTCAGCCCTCCAAGGCAGGGAGGCAGGCAGGGGCGCAGACCAGGGTAGGACCTGCGGGCCGAGGGCCCTCCATGCAGCTGGCATTCCTGTCTTTCCCAGGCTTGGAAATGTGTGCGATGGGCTCAGTGTTGGTACTGTTCACGGATAATTCTGTTTCCTGCTCTTAAAGGGAATTAGGAAACAAATAGAACGTCAGCCGTACCGCCTTCTCATGAAGCTGGCCGTCAATGTCCTCCTTCTTGATTCAGGCTCTTCAGTGCCTGTTTCTTTTCAGAATTATTTTTGTGCCCTGTGCTTCTGAACTGTAGATCAGTTTGAGTGGAGAATTCTTACCCACAAGTGGCTTAACAGAACACAGCATCGATTGTTAAGTGAATTTTAGTGTTGACGTAACAATACTGTTAACCACGACCCCAGGTTGTTGGGAAGCTTAGGGAAGTTTCCTGGAGATGTTTGTCAGCAGGTGTTTGGCAGAGGGGCGTGAGCAGTCCGGGACTCTGGGGGCTGCTAGTGTGGCTTCTCACCAGCAGCAAGGAGCTGAGAGGAACTACTGCTTTATGAAGAACACTACAATCACTTTTGTTACATAATTTCCCTCTCCCACTTCAACCCACACCAGTCTGGTTCCTGCCCTTTGTATGAAACATGTATTAATTATCCCGTGTATAGAGCATGCTGGTTTATTACAATTCCTCTGCTCACTGGTGTCCATTGGCTTCTTTACTCCTGACCTTACTTGATCAGCCTGCTGCACTCACACTGTTGACTTTAAAAACTGTTTTTACCTCTCCGACTTCCTTGTTGGTTGTTCCTCTACCGGTGCTCCTCAGAGCGATGACTTTTGCCCTCTTTTCACTCGTGATCTCTAGGATATCTGCCCTGTACTGTGGCTTCAACTACGATGCTTTTGTGGTCTTCAAAGTGACCAGCCTACCTAGACCACTCCCCAGGATCTCCCTAGATCTCATGTAGCCAACTGCCTACTGGAAATGGCCGTCTGGAAGGCCTCTGGCCTCAGACAAAAGCTGTCCAGAGCTGCTCCTGCCTCCAGAGCCTTTTTTTCTAGCTCAGTCTCCCCAGCTGTCCAAGCCAGAAACCTTACAGGGCTCCCAGCAGTAAGCATGTCCAGGTCCGGAGCGGGGCCACCTGTCCTGCCAGTAGCGCCTTCATTCCCTGACACTGCAGTGGGCTCCTTCTCTTTCTCAGACACAGAGACAAATAGGAAGGGAGAAAAATGAGAAGCATCAACTTGTAGTTAGTTGTTCAAAGATTGCTTCTCCCTTGATGGGGGGAGGGAGCCAGTGACCTTCAGACCATGTCTATGACCCCACACTCAAGCTGGCAACCTCAGGGTTTCAAACCTGGGTCCTCAGCGTCCCAGGTAAATGCTCTATCCGCTGCGCTATCACCTGGTCAAGCTGCACTCGTCTTTTTTTTTTTTTTTTTTTTTTTTTACTACAGAGACAGAGGGATAGATAGGGACAGAAACGGAGAGAGCTGAGAAGCATCAATCATCAGTTTTTCATTGCGACACCTTAGTTGTTCATTGATTGCTTTCTCATATGTGCCTTGACCGCGGGCCTTTAGCAGACCGAGTAACCCCTTGCTCGAGCCAGTGACCTTGGGTCCAAGCTGGTGAGCTTTGCTCAAACCAGATGAGCCCACACTCAAGCTGGCGACCTCGGGGCCTCGAACCTGGGTCTTCCGCATCCCAGTCCAACACTCTATCCACTGCTCCACCGCCTGGTCAGGCTGCACTCGTCTCTTAAATGACATTTTTGCCTCTGGTCCTTCTTTCAAGTATGTCATCCTTTGGAATTACCAAAGAAATTCTTTTAAATTTCAAGTCTGATCATGTCATTTTGTGTGCAACCCTTGGGGGCTCCCAGTACGCCTCTGCCCGAGGTCCCGGCCTTTCCTTACTCTGGCCTCATGTCTGTATCACCCCAGCCGCCTTCCTAACAATACAATTTTGTCCTCTTTGCCCACAGTTGAGCTGGCCTGGGATACCTCCCCTCGTATTCATGGACCCAAAACAACTGGTATCTTTTCTTCACAACTTGGTTCATGTGTCACCTCTAGAATGCTCATGTGAACTTGACCCCTCACAGTAGAAACTGGCCACTCCACCCTTCTGGGCTTTGAGTGACCGGCACTGTCGACAGAGATCTCCATGTGGTTACAGAAGCCCCTTGGAGGGAGACGCCGTGTCCGGGGCAGTGTGTCCCCGGCCAAGCAGTGCTCAGCAGTGCGCTCACATGGCCACGTCTCCAGATCATGCTGAGTGAGGCCCCAAGCCACCACGGGCAGGCCTGGGGCACGCATGCTGAGCGCCTGGGTGGTAGTGCCCGCAGGCTTCCGGCTGGGTGAGCTGAATGCTCAGCAGACACCAATGGCAGGACCACCCGGACAGGGCAGGGCCACTGGACAGGGCAGGGCGAGAGGTCCTATGGGGCAGGCAGGGTCCTCCCTGGCCGGCCTGCACTCCGCTCTCCCTTCTCATCCGCCGCCCTCCGTGGCGCAGCTCCTCAGCTGCTACAAACCAAAACGGGGACGCGACGTTGGAGTCCTCTTACCTTTCAGGTTTACGTTTGACTTTGTGGGGTCTGAGGGTTCAAGGGTCTCAAGTGCAAGCTAACCAGGAACTAGAGAGAGCATTGGGGCTCTGGAAGCTGGGGGCACAGAGGAACGGCAGATGGGCACACGCAGCTCAGCGCGCCCTGTGGCCCTGCAGGAGAGGGGACCGGCCTGGGCAGGCCCCTGCTGCTCTTTTTGGTCCCTTTTAACTTCTAATTTTATTTTCTACCACCCCCCCCAAAAAACCAAAAAGACACAAATGATAATATTTTATTATTTTTTTTAAAAAAGGAGCATCCCAAATACAGGATTACGTAAACACTGGCGGGTGAAATGTGCAATTTAAATACAGAGTGAAGAGGCCGAGGGAAGGCATCTGCCTGTGAGAGTTCTGCAGAGGCGGTCCCACCCGGAGCACGGTGTGGCGCCGTCCCCCGTGGAGGCGCCGTTTGCTTTCTGAACTCACCGTGCCCATTTCAACACTTTCAAAATGGTGGCAAGAAGTGGCATTGAATAGATTACCAAACCCCTTCTTAACTTTCTATTTTCGCTCAAAAAGTGTCTCCATATCATACTTGGTCTGCATTCAAGCCTGTATTCGGATCGTCGTTACTACCCAGGGACCTGCAGGAACTCTCTCTGCAGACATGCGCCCTTCCCGGACGGTCCCCAGCGCTCCCAGGTCTGTCTCCATCAGCTCGCACACCTTCTCTGGGATTTCCGCCTACAGCAGCTGTGCGGGCAGTGAGGCTGCTCTCCCCTGTGCTGTCTGTCCTTCTGTCAACACCTCTCCTCCTCCCCTGTGCTGTCTGTCCTTCTGTCAACACTTCTCCTCCGCTTTGGAGAAATCATTACTGTCATCACCAGACACCCTTGAACAGCCTCCTTGCCCACTATAGTCTCTGAGTCCCCAGTGGCAAGGGCGTCCTACTCTCCCACACGTGATGTGATGTGGACACAGACTCGGACTCGAACCCTCAAGTCCAAGTTCATCTTGGCTTGCTGATACCTCTGAGCGAGACAGTCTGGGCAAAACCATTTCTCTATGCACATGATCCTGTGTGAACCACCTGGCTTTCTTTAGGCACTTAGAAGAAACACTGAGCCAGAGCCCACCTCTTCTGTATCAGAAACACCTGCTCAGGGGACCAGTGCTGACCCCAAAGGGAAGGGCCGCAGCCCAGCCTGTGTTCCCGTGGGGCGGAACGTCCTGGCCCTGGGAACGAGCTGCTGTGGCTGAGCGCAGCCCCCCAATCACAGCAATGCAGAGCCCCGGGCTGGGGGGTGTGCGGGGCGGGAGAGACCTCCTCTCCCTGGGGCCCAGCCTCCTCCTCAGCCACCACCACTGGCTGGCACAGGCACACTGACCTCCACCGCTTTTCCATGGGGTTGGGGCCAAAAGCACAAGCCAGGTTGGGGGAAAAGAATCTAATTCTTCACAGCCTGAGTGAGTCAATGGTTTATGTGGAAAACAAGTGTGGAGCCCACGCCATCCTTTCAGCTTGGCTTCCTGCCCGACAAGGACCGACACGGCGTGAGCACGGGCCACAGCGCATGGACGCCCCGGACACCCCAGACGTCAGCAGCACAGCAGCTGCGACAGGCACACAGACCACACACAGCCAGGGCAGACTCCCTCTCTGTGACATGGCAAGAACTGAAAGTGCAAGGGAAGCACCAGCAAACAGCTTCTGGGCTGCTCAATGACTAGTGGGCATGACCGTACACTGGTAGCGCCACAGCCAGACCTGACCTCAAGTATGAGCCAATCAGCGTCACAGAAATAACACTGCCCTCTGGTGGCTAAGTAACCCCAACCCCACACCTTAACCTGGCGTCAGCCTTCCCCACGGTGCCAGTGGGCATCAGAACGCTGTCAGCGGGAGGTGATTCAGCTCAAACCTGATCACCATTTCCGAGTGGGAAACAGCACTGACTCCTGCTGACCACGCGCACAGAGAACAGGTCCTCAGAAACCTTGTTCTGTAAGCCTGGAGGGGCAGCTCTCAGCACCATCTGACTTCACCTCTGGAGGCCCGGGACTAGCAGTCATAAAACAGAGTCGAGCAGCTGACCCCATGGGAAAGGAGTTGAAGAGAACTGGACATGCTCATATCCTGAAGAACCTGAACGAAACGACACCTCTTTGTAGCCCGTGATGAGTCAACGCTCTGGGGAGGTGACTGGACAGCCAACCTGGACCACAGAATGGGAGCTCATCCAATGACACACGTGGCTCTAGCCATGCAGACACCGGAGGACGTGGGTCATTGCTGGGGGGAGAGATCTGGGCGGTCACACGCTATGCATTATCACGCAGCTGACCGACCGAACACAACCACTAGGTCTAATTTCTTTTCAGCTCCCCCTCCTTTGGGGATTATATTAGTATGGCTTCTTAGTGTGAGCAGCCGACAGGCCGTCTCAAAAATGAAAAATATCCTGGCATCCAAAATAACTCCACGAGTATGAAAAGAATATACAAAGAAAAAGTCTGGACTGGGACAAAGCTGGTGTCCCCCCAGGGACCCCCAGTGCTGGGGAGAAGACGGTGCCCACATCCTGAAAGCCTTCAGGTCCCCTCTGAGCCTCCCAGCCACACCCACGGCCATGTGCCACTCCAGGGCGGAGACCGGCGGCTTCCCGCTAGTCCAAGCCTGGACAGCGCACGCGGCCTGGTCTGGAGAGGTTCTTCTACTTGAGCTGTGAGTTTCCTCCCAAGTGAGTCCTTCATTGAGGCTCAAGCACCACGAAGCTGGGGCTTTGTGAACACTGCTCTGCCATCACCCTTCCTGCCAGTGAACGGGTGGTTTTGGAGCGTTTGCTGCATGAATGAAAAAACAAAACTGAATTTAAGTGCCTAAGAATTTCCTTTTAGACAGTCTGAGTGAGAGCCTCGCTCTTCCCTGATGCGATCTGGGCTCAGACGCCACCGGGAACGGCACCTTCATGAACCTCCTCTGAGCATGCCATTAGCGCCCATCTGAGGAAGACGGAGATGATCTCCTTTTCCCTTTGGTCCCTTTGCTAAGTAACGTGCCTGCTATCAAAGCAAGCACACAGAAGCCAAGAACAAAGCATAAAGGACAAGAACCGCTCTGCTGGATATGAGGCAACCGGAGTCCTGACTTCCTTTTCTGCTTCTGCAGTTATGCAAAGACTCACTGAACAGCACCAGACCTCAAATTTCAAGTGACCAGGGCTACTGCAAAGCAGGCAGCTCACTTCCCAGTGGGGCTGTGACCCCCTGCCGGGGGTGCAGGTACCCTGGGAGGACGCACGTGGATGGGAGAGTGGGGCAGGATGGGGGAGAAGCACGTCTCTTGCTCATGGGGAGGACTGGCTGTGGGCAGCCCAGACAGAAAAGCTTCGAGGAGGGGTGGACCCACAGCTGGCCCTACTCCTGAAAGTCGTTAGAAGCCATCTGAGAAAGTGGGGCGTTTAGCCGGTCAAGTTCGTCCACCTGGGGCGGATGATGCATCACGACCTCCTGGTCCTCCAAGACATCCTCCCCAGTTGCTACCAGATTAGTGAGCGATTTGCTCCGAACACACTGGAAATCCACGTGGCGGCTCTTCCCTTCTTCCTTCTCCCACGACATCTGGATGAAGGGCCGCTGCACGTAATTGTAGATGACTTCGGATCGGCCACCAGGTCTTCTCTTAATCTTTTCTTTACAGGTGGGGTAACCTAAAATAGGAAAGGCCGTCCTCATGACTTCAGCATGTGCTCACTCTGGCTGCCTGACCTCATCCTCACCACATCCATTTCCTCCCAAATCCAGAGACGCAGGAAAGTGACCAGCCTCTGACAGCGATCTCCCAGCCCCAGAGACCCTTTCCCTCCTGCACAGTCGGTCTCAGCCCTGGAAGGGAAGTAAAAGTTCTACCCCTCCTAATGGGAGGGGAGAGGAGCTTCTTACTGATCTCGGAAGCTTTTAGTTACCGGCAAGGACCCTGGACAGAAGCCCTGCGGGGCGCGGCTACTCCAGGCCTCTGCTGCTGGTGCTCAGAGGGCACACCGGGAGAACGAGCTCAGGGAAGGAGGAATGTTTAGCCTAAAGAAAAAACAGGGATGCCGCCAACATATCTGCCAGGCTGTCATATGGAAATGGCAGAGATCTTACTCAGAGTCTAGACCGAACAGGGCGGCGGTCGCCTATTAGAGATGTTGAGAAATGTCCCCACAGTGGAACAATGTGATGTCCTGCCCTGGGCAGTGGAATGATCCCTACCACCCTGTCCCCAGGGTTTCCAGAAACAAAGGAAGCACACAGTCTAAAGAGATTTACTGCCTGACCAGGTGGTGGCGCAGTGGATAGAGCATCAGACTGGGATGCAGAGGACCCAGGTTCAAGACCCCGAGCCCGCCAGCTTGAGTGCAGGCTCATCTGGTTTGAGCAAAAGCTCACCAGCTTGGACCCAAGGTCACTGGCTCGAGCAAGGGGTTACTCAGTCTGCTATAGTCCCACGGTCAAGGCACATATGAGAAAGCAATCAATGAACACCTAAGGTGTCACAACAAAAAACTGATTGATGCTTCTCATCTCTCTCTGTTCCTCTCTGTCTGTCCCTATCTATCCCTCTCTCTGACTCTGTCTCTGAAAAAAAAAAAAAAAAAAGATTTACTAGAGGATCTCAAAAACCTCTTCCAACTTGAAATCCCAACCTAAGTCAGACACAGTGAAGATCCGCTGGGTTCTGTGGGTAAGACCCACGACTTAAGGGAGAGGCGCAGGACGCAGGAGTCAGAGGCCTGTGGAGGGAGGCGGGTGGCCTCGGCAGTCTCCGAGACCCTTCCACGGAGACCGCAGGTTGGGAGTCACTGCTCAAGAAAGGATCTTTCAAGGTAAAGCAATTCCGTCAGTGTGTCTAGGCATTTCTCAAAGGTATGTATGCTGGTCACAGCCAAACCTGACCTCAAATATGAGCCAGTTAGTTTCAAAGAAATAAAATTACCCCTGGCTACAAAATAACCCTAACCCTAAGCCTTAACCCAGTATTAGCTTACAAAACTTAAAAATGTTGAGTCTCTACGCTCTAGTGTTCAGGAGGAGCCTTCCTGATCGCAGAAGGATGCCCACCGAGATGGCTAGCGGCCCTCGGACCTCCAACGGGGGAGCCCCAAGACCTGCTCCGCCCCCCAGAGGCCTGGCCCGCACTGCGCTCCTCCTGAGGCAGGAGACTGGAGCTTACTCCTCCGCTGCCTTACCGCGTTTGCAACTGAAACAGGATGAGGAGGAATGTATGGGCAAACAAATGGAAAGTGCTTCACACTCGGGGAGGACTGTCGTTCTCCTGTGTGTCCACTGTCTCGGTCCCCTGGCGGCCGGGCTGAGGGACCGGAGCTGAGGCCCTAGCTCCAACGTACCCCGTAAGCCATGCAAGCTGAAAGCGGACTGGACTCCCTTACCTTCGATTCCAATGCGGATGTTTTTCAGGCCGCGTTCCTTTAACACTGTTTTAGCAACATCCCGATTCTCAATGTATTTGAAGAACCTGTAGAGCTTGGAGCTATAAAGAACTGGGGGAGAAAGATCGGGTGTTAGTCACGGAGCGGAGACCTCCGCAAGGAGGAAGGGGGGCTGGATCACAGATTAGACATTAAATAATACAGTAACCATAAGAAAAAATCCATACAAGAAATTTTTATCATCGCAGGGCAAGGAAGGCCTTTCTGGGTATGACGTAAAATCCAGAAGCCATGAAAGAAAAGCTTATCCCCCCATCACATAGAAATATATCTCTGCTTAGTCACAACCACCACTAAAGCTAAAGCGACAAATAATCAACTGGAAATATTTGCAACTTGTACTAGAAAAGGCTAACCACCTTGATATACAGTGGTCACAAACAGTGTTTGCACAAATTGCTAAGCAAGCGACTAACAGTCTCATTTGTAATGGACAAAAGGCACGAGTACAGTTAACAGAAAAGGAAATAAAAATGGCTCTTAAAAATGAAGATGTTCAGCTTGACCTGTGGTGGCGCAGGGGATAGAGCGTCGACCTGGATGCTGAGGTCGCCGGTTTGAAGCCCGGGCTCGCCTGGTCAAGGCCCATATGAGAAGCAACTACTAGAAGTTGTTGCTTCCCACTACCCCCCTCCCCCATTCTCTCTCTTTATTCTAAAGTCAGTAAGTAAAATCTATTAAAAAAAAAAAGGAAGATGTTCAGTCTTATTCATGAAATGAGAAATATAAATTAAAACTCTAGTAAAAAAAAAACACAAAAAAAAACTCCAGTAGCAGCCTGACCAGGCAGTGGCGCAGTGGATAGAGCATTGGACTGGGATGCGGAAGACCCAGGTTCGAGACCCCAAGGTCGCCAGCTTGAGCGAGGGCTCATCTGGTTTGAGCAAAAGCTCACCAGCTTGAGCCCAAGGTTGCTGGCTTCAGCAAGGGGTCACTCAGTCTGCTGAAGGCCCGTGGACAAGGCACATATGAGAAAGCAATCAATGAACAATTAAGGTGTTGCAACGCGCAACGAAAAACTAATGAATGATGCTTCTCATCTCTCCGTTCCTGTCTGTCCCTGCCTATCCCTCTCTCTGACTCTGTCTCTGTTAAAAAAAAAACAAAATAAAAAAACTCTAGTAGCAGACAGAAAAGTTTAGTAAAACACTTTTGGTAAACGGGTGCAGAAAACAAATTCATGTTTTGTGAGTATAAATTGGCTCAAGCTCTGTGGAGAATAATTTGGCAAGATCTATCAAAATTACAAAAGCTTAAGGCTTTTGGTACAGAAATCCCACTTAGAGAAATATCATTCTATAGCGACGTGCATGTGTGAGAGACTTGTACAGAATAGTCACTGTGGCGTCACGATTTATAGCTTAAATGTCTGTAACAGGGCTGGTTAGCGATCACAGCACAATCATGCGATACAGTACTGTGCCGCTATAGAAACTCGGGAAGCTTTCAGTGTAAGAAATGGTAATGAAGCCTGACCAGACGGTGGCGCAGTGGATAGAGCGTTGGCCTAGGATGTGGAAGACCCAGGTTCGAGACCCTGTGGTCGCCAGCTTGAGTGCAGGCTCATCTGGTTTGAGCAAAAATTCACCAGCTTGGACCCAAGGTCGCTGGCTCAAGCAAGGGGTCATTCGGTCTGCTGAAGGCCCACGGTCAAGGCACATATGAGAAAGCAATCAATGAACAACTAAGGTGTTGCAACAAAAAACTGATGATTGATGCTTCTCATCTCTCCGTTCTTGTCTACCCCTCACTCTGACTCTGTGTCTCTGTAAAAAAAAAAAAAAAAAAAAAAGAAATGGTACTGAAGTCTGTGGAACACGGTATCATCTGAGAGAAGGAGAGCCTCGTGCAAGTGCCCGTGTGTGCGCTGAGTGCATCGGGAAGACACTGAGGAGGACAGCGGACAGACGAGGCCCGCTGGGAACGAGACTTTTCAATGTATATCCTTTCGTACTTTTTGGATTCTGAATTATCGCTAATTCAAATGGATTTAAACATGAAACAGACGGAGGTAAAAATGCCGGCTCAGAAGTGACGCCGGACCAGACGCTGGTGGCAGCAGGGCAGGCAGACGTGCACTCTGCTCCCCGGACACAGGGAGCACCCGCCTCACTAGGCTGAGCTGACCACCCAGGCGGTGTGCTCATCACTGGCTCAACAGTGACATTCCCAGTGCTCCTGGGACCTACTGCTCCCCTGGGCAGCATGTCACTGGCCAAGAACATGGCGTCATGCAGGTGGCTCCTACTTTGGGAATATTCCTCCCCCATGGGTGGGGGGTGGTCTTCGTCCCAGTCCACAGAATCCTCATCCGTCAGCACAACGATGTGGCACTCTCGCTCCCCCTTCTTGGCACAGCCCACCATGATGGGCAGGATCAGCTCTTCGAGGTAGTGATCGAACTGCTTGTGGGCACCGTCGTTAGACAGCTCGTGCAGCAGCGCGCCTGGGGAGAGAGGGACCCAGTGAACACCCCGCGGCCCACGTGCGTGTTCCTGGAGTGACAAGACGCGAGTGATACTGTTACCACTGATAAGGTCAGAGAATTGACCCATGAAAGGGCAGACTGTTTGTTTCCTGCTGCACAGAGATAACTAGCCCATTTTGTTAGGTGTTTCACATTCTACCATGCTTCCGTTTCCTGCTTAATATTAATAACACCTGAGCCTTCTGATGAATGGAGATTCTGCTGAACACAGGGTCATACCATAAACATGAATTCTTCCTGAGACAGAACCTTCATTTGGGGACGACTCTGTGGCACTCCTGAAGATGCCCGGGGCCCCAGCGTCATGCACCTCGAGTACCACAGCTGAGGAGTCATCTCGTTTGGTGACACCAAGGGGCTTGCGCTAAGGATACGCTAGACCCAGTGGAGAAAGCACCAGTCCGGAGAACGTGGAGGACTCTGCCAGGAAATGTGTCATGAACTTTAAAGAACAATTTAAAAATAATTTTCAGGAAGCCTGGTAATGATAAGAGCATGGACTTTGTATTTAATTAGTTCTAATCTCAGCTTTTAATGCTTTGAGTTTTAAATAGCTAATTTCTCAGTCTCATTTGTTAATTAAGGTTATCACCCATCTTTTAGGGTTGTTATAAGCACTTATGCCAAGTTCACATCTGTAAAGCACTTAGCAAACACTAAGTTAAAATAATAATATATATTGAGTGGGACACTTGAAACCATGTCAACACAATAAATTAAAAATTAGAAAAAAAATTAAAATAATGATAAAAATAATGGTAAGAACCCAGCTAACTTACACTGTTTAACTTTATTAGTGAGACATCCCGCACACGTGAGACTCAGTAGCGAGACTTCCCGCACACGTGAGACTCAGTAGCGAGACTTCCCGCACAGGTGAGACTCAGTAGCGAGACTTCCCGCACAGGTGAGACTCAGTAGCGAGACTTCCCGCACAGGTGAGACTCAGTAGCGAGATTTCCTGCACACGTGAGACTCAGCACCCTTATCTGTTAAAAGGTTGAGATACCCAGGTCCCAGGAAGGGAAGGACTCAGCCTGATGACCCAGGGGTCAAGCCACGTTTAGAACCCACTCCATGTTCTCGTTCCTCCGCCTCCTCAGCGCTCAGAAGCACAGGGGATGGAGCGCATCCCGCCTCCACCTCCGCGGATGATTTTCAATCCCGTGAAACTCTTTCTGTTTATCAATAAAAAGTGCCAGTCAACTGCAGGCCAACTAAGTCCCACTGCACCTGTACTTACTCAGATCCTGACAGCGGATAGTGTTGAAGTCGAAGTTGATGCAGAGGTAATCACACGTATCTCTCAGGTCTGGGATAGAGATGCCGTCAGGACAATTGATGATGCCAGTTTTGTAATAATCCTGTCAACAGGTTAAGAAGAAGAAATGTAGGCAAAGGACAAGATGAAAAATGACCGCTTCAACACCCTCTTCATCGCTGGTTCTGTTCAAGTGATGGGTTCCGAGCACCATCACGAAGCTGGGCGACTCATTAAATAGTAGTGGCTGCAGGCGGTCCTGACATGTGTAATCACCATCTGACGCCTGATCAGGCTCACACAGCGAGAAGGCTTACGTTACAAGAGGAAAAGAGAAAGCAGGAGAGTCAGGAACACGCCTGCTGGAACTGTCAGGGCGTGGACCCTGCGGGCCCGCGGGCAGGATGTGACAGAAAGGCTAGCACGCACCAGCACCGTCCGGAAGACAGTGCAGCTGATCCCCTCAGCGATCTCATACTCGCCCTTCTCGTTGGGCCGGGTGAAGTTGTACTCTCGTCCGGGTCCAAACATCCTGAAAGACAGCAGGCAACGGGGTGACCATCTCCCACAGGATTCGTCACCTCCCCTCCAGGAGACTGTCCATGTTACTCTCTCCTAGTGAGAGGTAGTGGAGGCTGGGGGCCCAGCCCCCAGGGAGGTACTCGGGTCTCAGGAAATGCCCCTTAGACGGGAACGGAGGCAGCCATTGCATTCAGCGTTGGAGTGCTTGGAGGCCTGAGACCTCACGCGTCCCCAGCGTGGGCTTCTGTGACAGCAAATGAAGTGAAACAGCACCACAGAGCTGGATGGGCGAGGGCACCTCTCCCACCCCGCCCCGGCCCAGGACTCTGCCTGCACGTGCACCGGGCAGCCCGGGGCAGCCTCCCGCGCTCCTGCCCTTGCCTGGTCTTTCCCCTCCTCTGCCAACATGTCTGCCACGCCGGCCCTCAGTACTCCTGGGCTTTGCTTTTCACGTCCCATCTGACAGGTGGATTTGTATTACTAGGTACAAATGTGTTCATGCTTTCCCTTCCTGGTACAATTTAATGGTGGAGCTCTGGGGGAAAGTGCCCTTCTTCCCTCCAAGGAGTAACTGGCACACAGGACACGTAAAAAGGGGGTGGTATTCGAGTGAGCAGTGTGACACAGGTCAGAGCCACAGGCCTGCTCTGGGCATGAACTCAGAGGCCATGAGGATACAAGGAGGAGTCTTGCTTTCTTATTCCTCCTTTCCCATCCCTCCTCCCTTATGCCAAGTCCCCTCCGGCAAAGCTGGCCCCTGCCTTCTAGGACCCTGCTGCACCTCTGTGTGAGCTGCGGTTAGGTTACCTAACCGGAAGCCAGGCGCTGCCTCCAGCCGACTTCAGTTCCCTGTGGGGGCACGCGGCCACTTCCTTCCTGGACCTGCGGGGAAGCCCTACCGTTCCACTGGGCACACTGTCAGCCTCCCCTCTGAAGACCCGGAGAAGACTCCCTCGACCATATATCAGGAGTCCATCCTGATAAAAGCCGTCTCCAAAGAATGCCGACGTTTTTCTGGAACGTTCTGGTTGAAATCTAGCCAAGACAGTTATGACTCAAAATAGTGAACACCACGCCATGAATATACTCCCCTCACCATCAGTGGGACCTAACCTCAGAGATATTTCTCTAGGAACGGCATCAATCCGGTCTCCCTCTCCTAGCCTGTCCTCTGTGACTAGCGGGTCACAGTAAGCTCATTATTAGCTGGACTTACAAATACTGTATGTAGCCACAGGACAGAATTCATGATCTTAGTCAACTCAGCTGATGGGCCATTTAGATAAAGAAACCTTCCTGAGATAATCTACTCCTAGATTCAGAGAACCAGTCACCCAGGAACCTGTAACCCAGAAAATGCTTGCCTTCCCGTGATCGCTCCTTGCAGAGGGAACCCAGCTCGGCCCGCCAGCCCCCGCCCCCCCCCAGGAGCCCTGTGGGGGCGGGGCTGGAGGCAGGGCACCGAGAACTGAGGCCAGGAAGTCAAGTCTGGTAAAACATAGGGCCAGCTTAGAAGATGTTTTAATGTCCTAGATTAATCTTAATTCAGACGTTTGAAAAATATATAGGTTTGGGGTTTTTTTTTTATGTGAGAGAGTCAGAGAGAGGGACAGATACGGACAGACAGGAAGGGAGAGAGATGAGAAACATCAATTCTTGTGGCTCCTTATTGTTCATTGATTGCTTTCTCATGTGTGCCTTGATGGGGGGGCTACAGCAGACTGAGGGACCCCTTGCTCAAGCCAGTGACCTTGGGCTCAAGCTGGTGACCTCGGGGTTTCGAACCTGGGTCCTCTGCATCCCAGGCCGATGCTGTGACCACTGCGCAACCGCCCTGGTCAGACGAAGTTAGATCTTTAAATAAGATCTACTCCTAAGTAGATGAAAATCCTTAAAAGCCAAATGTGTGTACAAACCCGTTACTGGTACTGTTATTTTACTCTCAGCCCACCGGCCCTTCCCCAGGTTAAGGTCTCTGACCAGCCAGGAAGGGGACTCCTAACTCGCAGCCCGGCTCCCAGAGCCTGCTCCTCCACACAGGTGCGGGCCCCCACTAGCTCTGACCCTGAGCCCTGGGGCGGGGGTGAAGAGTGGAGGGTGAGACCACAGTCTGAAGAGAACAAGGAGAATGAAGAAGACGATCACACAGCAATGCAACAGGCGGACACAGGCTCCGGAGGCCAACAGCGGCGGAGGCTCTGAAACACCACAGCGCGGGTCCCTTTCCAAGCACCATGGCAAAAGGTGGCAGGAGAACAACGCTTTCGGGGACTGGCTGTGCTGTCCTGTCATGTGAAACATTTGTCTAATTCTGTCTTTTCTTTATCAAGAGACAAAAGAAGTCCCCCCCAAAAAATAAAAGAAAAAGAAAAGATCATGATTTACAGATCTCACCTCATCCCACCAAGTCTGACTCATGGAACCCAGAAAACGTGAATAGAAGAAATTGTGACTAGAAGAAATCAAGTAGCTGACTTCTGTTTTGGAGTGAGTGCACAGAGGCACAGGGAACGAGACGGACCATTTCCCAGGGTTCTCCCTGTCTGCACGGACTTTCGTTCACTACACTGGCTTTGCACGTAACTCCGGTACCCAGGCCCACAAGTCACCCCCACACAGGGTTTCTGAGCTGCGTGTTCTCCCTGTCTCTCCATGGGGGGGGGGGGGGGGGGGAGGAAACTGGGCAATGCAATGCTTTTTATTCTCGCGTCTAAAGCCAGATTGACAGCAGGTGTTCTAGTCACAGAAACAGAGCATTTGGAAGGAAATGATCACCAATTACCTCCCCAACATGGTATCCGGATGAGCAGTGAAAATCTGCGGGTTCACCACAAAGCGTGTGCCATCTACAAGAAGTGTCACTTTCTCTGGCGCCTGGGGATGGACGTGACTGCCAAAGCCCGCCGTGCTGTTCCCGAAGCGTTCTGGAGCAGGAAAGGGCTCATGGCTCCGTTTGCTCCCACTCGGGAAGCAAGGGCCTCTGATGTCCTCGGGGAGCGGCATTATGTGCGGGAACAGAGGGTTTGCTGGTGGGGACGCGTGGTCAAGTGAAAGGTCTAAAAGATCAGACAGACAAACCAAAATAGCTCAGCAGTGGAAGCCTTGGGGGAAAAAAAGAAACCCTCTCTTCTTTAAAAAACAATAAAAAAAATTAAACCAGAAGCTCACAGGTTTTCAGGGGTTCACAGGCAAAATTCTTGCCTAAGGCAAGTAAAGAACAAATACACCAAGAGACTTATATTGGACCCCCCCAGTTCCCCCCCCATGCATGTGTGCACATGCATGTGTGTGTAGTGGGAATAAAGATAATAAAGGTAGTAATACCCACATTTTAAAATAAAATTAAAAGTTTTAAAAGTAAACTTGTGCATGGTTTAAACAAATGAAACATTAGGGAAGACGGTTCATGGAACAGCACGCTCTTGCCACCCCCACGACCACCCAGGCTTGTTTCAGGGGCGGCCACTTTCTTCTTCTGTCTTCACTTCTGTCTCTAAATAAGACTCACAGTTCCTGTGTTTTATGATTTAAGGAACCTGCTACCTCTGTGTGCCACAACTGTGTGGCAAGTTTTCCACAGTCTTCAAAAATGTCTCCAAGTTTTATTTTCCAGAAAGATAATGATGGATCCTGTCTAATGCATCACTTTTTCTATTAAAGTCAGAGGAAAAACACATTTTCACTCCTCAGAAAAGAACTGACCTCACCAACAGCACTTTTGGAACACGCAAGTCTTCTTACTGACAGCCAAGTCCACTGCGAGTGGCCCTGGGTGAGGGTTCATGCTTGGAATCTCAGGGTTGGTATCAACAAAGAGCCATTTTGGTTAAGTGATTTACTTTCTTTTCCTTTTTTTTTCTTTTTTAAAGTGAGAAGAGGGGAGGTAGAGAGACAGACTCCCACATGTACCCCGACCAGGAACCACCTGCAAACCCCTATCTGGGGCTGATGCTCTGCCCATCTGGAGCCATTTTTTTTCTTTACTTCTTTTTATTAAAATTTTTTTAAAAATCTCATTTTTAAAGAGAGAAGCAAAAGAGAGAGAGGGAGAGGGAGAAAGAGAAAGTGAAAGCAGAAGCGGGGAGGAGCAGGAAGCATCAGCTCCCATGTGTGCCTCGACCGGGCAGCAAGCCCAGGGGTTTGAATCAGTGACCTCAGCGTTCCAGGTGGATGCTTTATCCACTGCTCCACCACAGGGCAGGCCCATCCGGGGCCGATTTTATTTTTCTAAGCCTGGCTCATCGTCTGTGTAATGAGAATAATGTTCATTCATTCCATCTACTGCACAGGACTGACCAACTGCAAGCCTGTGAGAGCAGGTAGAAGTGGCCTGCACCAACTGCAGTAATGAAATCTGAGGTGTGGCCCTGGCCAGCTGGCTCAGTGGTAGGGCATGACCCAGCATGTGGATGTCCCAGGTTTGATTCCTGGGCAGGGAACAAAGAAGCACCCATCTGTTTCTCCACCCCTCCCTCTTCCCCTCCTGCAGCCATGGCTCGACTGGAGTGAGTTGGCCCGGGCACTGAGGATGGCTCCATGGCCTCTGCCTCAGGTGCTAAAATATAGCTCCAGTTGCAATGGAGCAAGCCCCAGATGGGCAGAACATCGCCCCCTAGTGGGGTTGCCGGGTGGATCCCAGTCGGGTACATGCGGGAGTCTGTCTCTGCCTCCCCTCCTCTCACTAAATAAAAAAATCTAAGGTGTACAGAAGACCATCAGGAACACGTACTGACCCAGGAGGCTCCTAAATTGGCAGTTCTCCTTGTATTTTATTTCAATGTAAAAATGTTTCTTAATGAAAAATTTCAAACAGGTTGAAGCAAAGCATTAATACAATATGTATAAGCCATTACCTACATTTGGCAAGCTCGGTTAACATTTTTCTACATTTTCTTCCCACCTTTTTTGGGGGGGAATTATAGAAACAACTGTATGTCTCACTCCCACCCTTCCTGTATTTTAAATCTGTATACAGTAGTTCATGAACACGGAAAATGCCCATGACTCTGGGAAATTAGTCTAATTTTCAGGCACTTAGGTAACCAAAGTACATTCTATTTTTTCTCCCACTAGTTTCTAGAGAAAAAGAAACCAAAATCTAGATCAAAAATCAATTTTGGGTTCACATCCTACAGCTGGAGGATTTCAGTTTTGAATGTGGCCCTGATTTTGCCAAGAGCTAAGTTTCCCCAAATCCACAGGCAGCCTGTAGCAAGAAACACCTTAATCACCAGACCAGACAGGCTTGCACAGGGCAGGGCAGGTCTCAAAAATGAAAAGAGGTCTCTAAGTTGCTACTACAGTTCTCTAGAAAGCTTCCCGTGCCCCCAGCAATGAAGCAATTAAATGAGGCTGATTCCTGAAGGGTGCCTCGGGCTCCACCCTTAAAAGACAAGTAGGAAGAGACACATTGCAGGAATTCTCCCAAAGGGTGCGCTCTAGGGGGCAGTCACTCAGCTTCTCTGTCAGTTTTTGTATCTAAAATAATACCACACAGTCTGATCAGAAAGACACAGGTTCAAATCCCGGTCCCCTAGGTCCTAGCAGTATGCCTCCAATTCCTCATTTTTAACGAGAAAATGAGTCAAACTTTCTGTTGAAGGCCAGAAATGAAATATTCTGGGCTTTCTGGGGCAGAGTGTGCCATTGTAGCAGGAAAGCAGCACAGACAACATGGAAACGTAAGGGCATGATGGCTGTATTTCAAACCTGTACTTACAAAAGCAGGCAGCAGCCCAGAGGTGACCACACCCTGCCACCCTCGATCTGAAGGATGTATGTAAAACTCCCAGCACAGCGAGTGGGCAGTAAGTGGGCAGTGCTGTGACTGTTGCTACTGATTTTATTAAAAGTCAGAAAGAACCTAATAGTTTATCAAGAGCCTTCACTTCCTGGCCTGACCTGTGGTGGCGCAGTGGATAAAGCGTCGACCTGGAAATGCTGAGGTCACCGGTTCGAAACCCTGGGCTTGCCTGGTCAGGGCACATATGGGAGTTGATGCTTCCAGCTCCTCTCCACCTTCTCTCTCTGTCTCTCTCTCCTCTCTCTCTCCCTCTCTGTCTCTCTCTCTCCCTTTCTCTCTCCTCTCTAAAATGAATAAAAAATAAATAAAATAAAAAAAACCTTCACTTCCATTAACTCAATAATCTTCCAGCCTTGAGGGGTAAGAAGGATGTTAATATTCTTGTTTTCTCAATGAAGGCAGTGGGGCTCGGGGAGATTAAGGCTATGGTGACAGTGGATAGGTCGCAGAGCTAGAATTCGAACCTATCTTCTGCCTGCAAACCCGTGACTATTTTTCTTTCTTTTTTTTTTTTTTTCATTTTTCTGAAGCTGGAAACAGGGAGAGACAGTCAGACAGACTCCCGCATGCGCCCGACTGGGATCCACCCGGCACGCCCACCATGGGGCGACGCTCTGCCCACCAGGGGGCGATGCCCTGCCCATCCTGGGCGTCCCCATGCTGCGACCAGAGCCACTCTAGCGCCTGGGGCAGAGGCCACAGAGCCATCCCCAGCGCCCGGGCCATGTTTGCTCCAATGGAGCCTCAGCTGCGGGAGGGGAAGAGAGAGACAGAGAGGAAAGCGCGGCGGAGGGGTGGAGAAGCAAATGGGCGCTTCTCCTGTGTGCCCTGGCTGGGAATCGAACCCGGGTCCTCCGCACGCTAGGCCGACGCTCTACCGCTGAGCCAACCGGCCAGGGCACCCGTGACTATTTTTCATACATCATTACTGCCAACTTAGATGAGCTGCTAGACGAATTAAATAAGCAGAGAGTTTCTGTGATGGTTAGCTTTATGTAACTGTGATATGTAAACTAAGCCAATTCACTGGATATGTTCCTTAGATGAAGAACATTTATGTCTTCTGGGCAGAGCGGATGCGTGGGTTCAGAAAGCCCTCCAGATTAAGTCAAGATCTATCTCATCAGCGTACCGTCAGTCCTGGGACCCAGAGGATACGTGAGATTCTGAAGACCAGAGGAAGTCAGGCAGCTTGTTTCTCTTTCCTGGACTGCAGCTGGGGTGCCGTCCATCAGGCCGCTGGGCTCCTGCCGCAGGAACCTGTCGTTCTCACCGCCACGCTGCACGCTCATGCCTGGGCCCTACGCCCAACTGTGGGCTTGATCGGGAAAACCCTGCAAGACAGGAATAGGCAGGACTCAGAAATTTCAAAACAGGTTGCCGACGACTTCCGTGGCACGAAAATCAAGCTCGAGGGCTGACAGCTCTCCTCCTTGTTTGAGAAGATATCACATCTCCAACACTTCTACGATTTTATATTGAGAGGAATCGGCTGATGTAAATGATCTGTTGGTGAACCTGTTACTAGGACATCACTTTAAGTTTTACCCACAGAATGGCACTGACCGCACTGATTTTTATGGTGCTGTGATAATACGGTGGTGTTTAAAAGGCAAGAGATTTCTGCGATCTGAAGAGAAAGCAGAGTCTATAACATATGGTGTTGTTTATACCAAAGAGACACCAGAGGGGAAGAGTCCAATTGGTCACTTAGAGAACACCTGCCCATATATTTTTTAAAAACCAACACATACTTCGGCAACCATAGAGCACCAGGAAATGGAAAATATTCACAGTGATAATGCTACTAAAATGAGAACTGAAACTCCGAGTCACCTGCCCTAAAAAAAGCGAAATTATCAGTTCTCTCTTTCACTTTCTATAGCTTATGCTCACTCCCCAACACCCAGCTATCACTGGCTATCACTCAAAATCACACCAAGCTATCACTGGCCTTAAAGCTAATGGTCCCCCCAGCAGGGGGCAGCCATCACAGAAACAACTACTGAGGGAATGCCATGTGCAACGTATCCACTGATCAGGCAGAATGGAGAGGCCAGGCAGAGGGCTTCTAACCTCTCCTCCAGGCAGTCATGCCCCGCAGCCCTTCCCCTTGGGGGCTGCCCATCTTCTGAAAACATTCCTGACGTCCACCCTACTCAGCACTTTCTGTACTGTACTGATTTTGGTGTTTTCATGGAAGAATCATCTTACATCATCTATGGATTGCAGGCTAACACCAATTTGTGAAGAAGGTCACTAAGGGCAGTAACATGTCTTGTTTTGTTTGTTTTTTTAAGTGAGAGGCAGAGATAGTTTCCTACATGTACCCTGACCAAGCCCCCTAAGAGCAATCGATGCTCTGCCCATCTTGGGCTGCTGTCCTGGCAATGAGCTATTTTTAGCACCTGAGGCAGAAGCCATGGAGCCATCCAGGGCCAACTTGCTCAAACTGAGCCATGGCTGCAGGAAGGGGGGGAAAGGGGAGGGGAGAGGAGAGGATGGAGAAGTAGATGGTTGCTTCTTCTGTGTGCCCTGACTGGAAATCAAACCTGGGACTTCCACACACCAGGCTGATGTACTACCGCTGAGCTAGCTGGCCAGGGCTTAGTTATGGCCATTAAAATAACTTTATGCTAGGAACTATCCAATGTAAGGTATTTTCCCCCGCCGAGAAGGAAGGAAGGGGCCTGGAGCTGCAAAGTGTGGAATAATAAAAGGCTTTATTGAGTACAGAGCGCGCATCCCGCCCAGCGAGTTTCCTTGGCCCCGAAGAAAGAAAGATGGAGGAGATGGAGGCCAGGGAAGTCGCAAGGATTAAACCGCGTGGGAGATATTTAAAGGGGTCCCTCTAGGGAAGTAGAGCTAATATGACGTGGTGAAATCTCACTGGCTGGCAGACGGTCGCTTTTTTCCAAACGGTTCCTGTGAAGCCTCTTTTGGTGCGCTTGGTTGTAGGCAGTCCTAGCCCAAGTTCCCGGGTCTGACCTTTCCCACCTGACCATCCCCCATTATCCACCGACCTTACATCCAAGGCACAAAACAGACCAGGCAAAGCTCATGACTCCTAATAAAAATCCAGTTAACATGCGACAGAATCTCTGGGGTGATGTCCCTAAAATCCAGGACACTCTTGTACTTGCTGTTACCCAAAGCCCGCTAAAGGAAGTGACACACAAACTGTTAAAGATTACTTAATGGCAAACTTCCAGGAACTAGACAAGATAAGATAGCAATAATATCTTAAAAAGGAACAGCATTGTCAACACAGCAGGCCATTTTACAGGAAAAAGCTAAGTGTGTGTACAGTAAGAAAAGGTCTGAATGCCTCAGGGAAGAGATCCATGGGCCTGTCCGTGCTGAAAATCCTGGAGGCAATCCACATCACCGTGTCAGAAGATGGTTCAAGGACTGGTTCCAAGAGTGTCAAAAGTTTTCACTGATTCTTGCCTGACTAGCAGTAGCGGTGGCGGTGGCACAGTGGATACAGTGTTGATCTGGGACCCTGAGGTCCCAGGTTTGAAGCCCCGAGGTCACTGGCTTGAGTGCAGGCTTGCTACTCAAGCTTGATTTCTGGTCACCGGCTTGTATTTGGGATCATCGAAACAATCCCATCCTAGCTGGCTTGAGCCCAAAGGTCATGGGCTTGAGCAAGGGGTCACTGGCTCGGGTCAGCCCCCCCCCCCAAGGCACGTATGAGAAGCAATCAAGGAACAATTAAAATGATGCAAATACAAGTTACTGCTTCTTCTATCTCTTCCTTCCTGTCTCTGTCCATCTCTCCCTCTCAAAAGAAAGATTTCACTGATTCTTAGCAAAAGTAAGGACAAAGCAGACAATCACACTCACACACAGATGCACACATCACACAGACACACATGCACCAATTTTAAAACCCTTGACATTAAAACATCAATCTAATAATAGGTTTTAGGAAAAAGAAGCACTACTATATTAAATGTATGTTTGATTTTCAGATACATCCTGATTTCAAAAAGATTAAAATGTCAACTGAAGAATTATAGTAGGTTAATGTAATGTTTTCTTGGGAAGGACTACCTTTTGTACCCAAATTATATCTTTACTTCTTTTTTTATGTTTAAAGATGTCTTTTCTTTAATGAAATCATGGTAACAGAAAGTGATGCCCGGATGTTATTTAATGTCCTAACTGCTGGCAACTTCACAAGAGGCTCCCAACTGCCCGCCCGGGCCCCACAATATTACTAGTTATGACTCTCAAAAGATGCGGGATCTCAGTCACCTTCCACCCGACTACGAAAACATGTCCAGTTCAGTCCTGTCTACCAAAAATAGAGTCTCTTGCTTAGCTCACTGTACCGCTGGGCAGAAAGCCTTGGCGGAAAAGACTTTTTTCCCCGTGTTGAGCTGAAGTCTGCCTTCCTTCCTCTGAGTGCCCACTCTGACCTACCTCCAGGCACTGGTTTTAGTCCTACCCCCTGGAATAACGTCCCTCAGAAAACTGTGGTAGAACCGAAAAAACATTTGTTTGAAGGTATTAGACAACCGGTAAGATAGTTCCTGGGGAGATGTGATGGTCAATTTTAAATGTCAACTTGGGGAGGCTGCAAGTATTGAATCAAACACTGATCTAGGCATTACTGTGAAAGTACCTGTATTTGGTAGATGGGAGGAAGATCTCTACTTCACTCTGAGGAAGAGCAACCTCGATCATCTGGATGCCTGACCCAGTCAAGGAGTCTCTGAGGAAGAAGAAATGTGACTATACACGGCGGCTTCAGCTCCGGCCCGAGCTGCCAGCCGGCCCCTCCTGATGGCCGCGCCCAGTCCCCCTTGTAAGCCAGCTCCCTGCAAGCATACCGTGAGATACATGTGTGTAGTTACACACAGACGGTATATCACATTATTCTGAGATAGGTACACACACACAGAACCGTATTCTGTAACTAAATCAAACAAACCAACTCCAGGACCAAACAGCCTGACTAGCAAATTCTTCCATGCCTTTAAGAAAGAAATTCCATCAATCTTACACATTCTTCCAGAGAATAGAAAAAGAGGACCATTTCCCAATTTGTTCTGAAGGCAGCATAACACGGACCCCAGACTTGATAAAAACATTACCAAAAGGGAATGTTGGTCCCGTTCTCTCATCAACAAGAATCCTAAACACATCATTAAAAAATCAAATCCAGATACATTAAAAAAAGATAATGCAACATGACAGTGATTTTCAACCTTTTTCACTTCATGGCACACATAAATTAATTACTGAAATTCTGTGGCACACCAAAAAAATATACTATACTCTTTCCTGATCTGACAAAAAAAAAAAATAGGTATTAATTCTGATTGATTTACAAAAATAACAGTAATAATAATAATCATTACCAACTCTTTTAGTTCCACAGTGACTTTTTTAAAAATCAGGTGCCTATACTTGTATATAAGGATCTCTGGTACCAAGAATTAAACGATTAGACACAACTTTTTATGTGATGTGCCCAGTAAGATGCAGCTCTATTTTATGACCTATATATTTATGGTTCAAGACAGGGCATTCACACTGGACACTATTGTGTTGGCTGGTGTCATCTTTTTATTTGGGAAAAGAGGTCAGTGCCCCTTACTAAACAGTCAGGTATTGCATGTTTTAAATTAAAAAAATTTTTTTCCCATTGATTTGAAAGAGAGATAGAGAAAGGGAGAGAGAGAGGGAAGTAGGGAGGGAGGGAAGGAGAGAGGGAGAGAGGCATCATCTTGTCGTTTCCCTTAGTTGTGGACTCACTGATCGATTCTCTAACATGCCCTGACTGGGAGTCGAATCCGCGACCACAGGCGATCCAGATTAATGCTTTATCCACTGAGCCAACCAGCCAGGGCCAGGTATTATGTTTTTAAAATTCTTGTGGCATATTGGTTGAAAATTGCTGCATCATGACAAAGTTTGACTTAACATGTAAAATCAATCAATATAACTCACCACAATAAAAAGTAGTTTTAAAATACTAACTAAAATAGCATGAAATAGGCCCTGGCCGGTTGGCTCAGTGGTAGAGTGTCAGCCTGGCGTGCAGAAGTCCCGGGTTCGATTCCCGGCCAGGGCACACAGGAGAAGCGCCCATCTGCTTCTCCACCCCCCCCTCTCCTTCCTCTCTGTCTCTCTCTTCCCCTCCCGCAGCCGAGGCTCCATTGGAGCAAAGATGGCCCGGGCGCTGGGGATGGCTCCTTGGCCTCTGCCCCAGGCGCTGGAGTGGCCTGGTCGCAGCAGAGCGTCGCCCCCTGGTGGGCGTGCCGGGTGGATCCCGGTCGGGCGCATGCGGGAGTCTGTCTGTCTCTCCCCGTTTCCGGCTTCAGAAAAATACAGAAAAAAAAAATAGCATGAAATAGTATTAATATTAGGTTTTAAAAAGGCAGGTTGAAATAATAAATATATTCATAGAAAAACAGATGGAAAATATTCATAATTATTCTCCTTTACTTGTAGGTTCATCATATGATTTTATTTTGAAATGGTGTTTTATTGAGTACTCCAAAGTCTCTAAAATACTTTTTAAATGAGAGAAAAGGAAGGTGTATCTCTAACACAGGGGACTCTTGAAGAAAATGTTGTAATTTTTTAAAATAAAAGCTTAGAACAGGAAACTTTGTTATGGCAGCCCTAGCAAACTAATACACAGATAAAACTGCAAAAATTAAATTTCACTCTTTCCCACCAAAATGAGCTTTAGGACAAACACACGGAAGGAGTCTCATATGGTTTTCTGGCAATGTTTTTCAACCTCCCACAGACGAGTGCTGGCCTGAGAAAGAGTTAACACCCTGACATGTGAAGATTACAGACCCAATGATCTTAGTCCCTTAAGCTCAGGGCGATTGTCACTTATCAGCCTGTATCACCAATGAAAATACCACTGAGGTTGTCTTAGAGATCTCAGCAACTTGCAGGCTCATTCAGACAACCTTTTATACCTGCAGAGCATTGACAGATCGTGCGCAACAGACAAACAGCATTCGGGCAAACTGATGTCATCCTCAATGCATCGTGCATTGGGGTTCGGAGATCAAGCATCATCTTGTACAGTGTCGCTCTGTCACGCGCAGTAAAATAAAATTTTATTCATTGCACACTTCCATTTCTGGCGGACTAGGTCACTGGTCCCCAAGTCTAAAAAGATTGAAAACCATTGTTTTACGGTATAGACTGGGATTTTCAAAGGGAGCTGTTTTATTCTAAGAAAGTTGAAATTTCTTTTAATAATCTCAACAATAATTTACTCTCACTTTCCTCTACAACCTTACTGACAGTATTTCACATCCATACAGCATACCATTCAGATTTTGTTCATATCTGTTACTGCAACTGATCCTCACAACCTTCTCTATGAAACAAGCAGGATTGCAGTAACAGAGACACCTGAAACCGAGTCCTCCGGCCAGGTCACAGGTCTTTCCACTGCGCCTCAGTGCTTTCCAAACTTGGGGCAAGACTCCCCGTTTTTGTAAGGACAGAGATCATTCACTTTATATCTATACTTATCATAAAGCCTTAAAATTTCAACAGTGGAAAACACAATATGAACCTAAAGAAGACAGTAACTTGAAATAAATTATAATGAATAATAGTAATAAAACCAATGAACAGCCAGCATTTCCTGAGAATGTGCAGCATCTCAGGCACAGCTGTGAGCACTTCACAGGCATTAACTCAATCCCAATAACCCTCCAAGGTGGGTACTATTATAATCACTATGTCAGAGACACAGAAACTGCCGGGTACTTTATCCAAGCTGGTACATGAAGGAGCTAGGATTTGAGCCCAGGCAAGATGGGCTCCAAAGCCCACATTCTTAACCACTACCCCATGGGGAACAGCTGACCCCTGAACACGGGTTAGGGGCATCGACCTCCCACACTGTTCAAAAACTGCACAAGTTCTCTGCATACTCAGATTCCCAAACGTGGAACTGACTGACCCTGGGATAACACAGGTTTAAACTGAGAGGGTCAACTGAACTGCAGTCATTTGAAAAATAAAAATTCATATTCATGAAACCTCATAGTTCAAGCCCATGTTGTTTGAAGGTCAACTGTATGAGGGTCTAAGGCTATTAAGCATAAACCTCAACGGTTTTGGAGCCAGCCAGATGGAAGTTTGAACACTGACAATAGGTTTATGACTTTGGGCAAGCTTAAGCTCTGCGTGTCTCGGATTCCTGAGTTATAAAATAAAGAGCACAAATTGAGACAATGGACATAAAAGCATTTAGTACAGCGTCTGACAGACAGTAATGTCGATGATACAGCAAGTCCAGTATTTCTCATTCTACTTTTCATGAATACATAAGAATGATCCAACATCTAATGTGGGACTCCCAGCAAAACTAAGTATCAAAAAGTTCTCTTCTTGCCTGACCGGGTGGTGGCGCAGTGGATGGAGCGTCCGACTGGGATGCAGAGGACCCAGGTTCGAGACCCCGAGGTCGCCAGCTTGAGCGCAGGAGAATCTGGTTTGAGCAAAGTTCACTAGCTTGGACCCAAGGTCGCTGGCTCGAGCAAGGGGTTGCTCGGTCTGCTGAGAGCCCGCGGTCAAGGCACATGTGAGAAAGCAATCAATGAACAACTAAGGTGTTGCAACGAAAGGCTGATGATTGATGCTTCCCGTCTCTCTCCGTTCCTGTCTGTCTGTCCCTCTCTCTGACTCTCTGTCTCTCTGTAAAAAAAAAAAAAAAAAAAAGTTCTCTTCTTTCATCCCTACTTCTTTCCTTCCTGCTATTGCAGAAATGCACATATACCATTCGGATAATCTCGCTTCTAGTAGGAGCATCAGAATATATTGAATCATATTAGTAGTTACATCAGTCTTTTATTCTGTCTCCCACAGAGATACCTAGTAACTTTGGTAAGGACAACAGTACAGTTATGTGACAACTTCAAAAGATTCTGGACATTGTTCAAACATCTAACACAGGGGTCGGGAACCTATGGCTCGCAAGCCAGATGTGGCTCTTTTGATGGCTGCATCTGGCTTGCAGGCAAATCTTTAATAAAAAAAATAATAACGTTAAAAATATAAAACAGTCTCATGTATTACAATCCGTTCATTTCCTACCGCTCATGTTCATGGTTGTGGGTGGCTGGAGCCAATCACAGCTGTCCTCTGGGACAACACCAAATTTTTATTGGATAATGACGAACACGGGTCATTGTATGGTTCTCACAGAATTACATTTTAAAATATGTGGTGTTCATGGCTCTCTCAGCCATAAAGGTTCCCGACCCCTGATCTTTACATAATAAAAGATCACCAATGTACTTAACTTTTACTGAATCTTCAAAAAAAAAACAAAACATCTCTTGGGATTACAAAATAACTACATATTTGCTCCTGTTTTTCCTTTTTCTACTTATTCCAGGCTCAGAGTTCCTTATTTTTAGTATTCCCACTCGTCAGGATTTATATGGTTCGATGACATTCTCCTTCAATCTCCCTTTTTTCCAAACACTGCTACTTCTGTAGTCAGTGAACGTCTCTGCCGTTTTCTTCATCTCCTTACAAGTTAATTTCTCTGGAGCTTTTCCATGTTTGAAGCCTTTTTCTCGAGACAGCTCAGGGGGAAGAACGCTGGGCCAGGAGCCAGGAGTCCTCACTCAGCCATCTCATCTCTCAGAGTCTTTATCTGAAAGACGAGAGGCTCGCGCTGGATACATTTGTAATAGGTTTCCTTATATCTCTAAGCGCATATTTCCATGACTCTGGGTATTCCAACCAGAAATCATTCATTTTCCAACAATTTCCCTAAACTGTCTATCCAGTTAGCCAAGGAGAGGCAGGCACATTCAGATCTGGGGGCAGAGGAAGTTGTGATAATCAGGAAACCCAGGACTTTGGAAGGAAAGATGTGACATTTGGTGAACCAATAGGAAAAAAGATGAATTAAGAGGAGAAATCAGACACCAAAATGATACTGAAGTCGGAAAGAAGGTCAGAAACACAGAGCCTGACTCGAACCTCACGCCTCCACATTTACTTAAAGAAGGACTAAGAAACAGAAAAGGCTTCTGGTAGCAGACTTGAGGATCCAGCCCTGCCTGCAGGGAGCCGTGGAACTCGGGGCCACCTCTGCAAGGTTACTGCTAAAATGACCTGCTACCCGTGCTCTGCACAACACACACATTACTGGGGTATCTGATGACGGAACTGAAAGCCCTCCTAAATGCTACCGGTGCTGCCACAAACCGGGGAGTCTGAAAGCTCAAGGCCCTGGGGGATGGCACGGCACCCGCCGCCCTGGTTCTAAGGGAAGGAGCCCCAGTTAGCCGAGAGGAGGCAAATCCTGCTAATGGCACTGTTGGTCTGATAATATGGAAAATAGCCCCCAGAAGGAAAAAGGACACATGAATAGGCCCTGGCTCTCTCTCAGCCACCAAGGCAATGTCAGAAATATGTATGAAAGTCATTTCCTACCCTGGTGTCAGAGTCTTGGCTCATGGACCGGCGGGGGGGGCAGGGGAGAGTAAATCAACAGAGGGATAAGGGAGCTGGGCAGCTCTCAAAGTCCTCAGGCCGCCCTATGGTGCTGTTTCTTCAAGTGTGGGCCCTGGGTCACCAGTAACAGCCCAAGAGAGAGGGTGCTTGGTTAAAATGCATACTCAGGGACCCATCACAGATCTCCGGAACCAAATTTCTGGGAATGGTACTGGCATTTACGATTTTTATTTCTTGATGGATTTTAGAGAGAGAGGAAGAGAGAGAGAGAGAGAGAAACATTGATTTTGTTGTTCCATTTGTTATGCATTCATTGGTTGATTCTTGTATGTGTCCCGACCCAGGATGGAAGCCACAACCTTGGTGTGTTACCAGGACAACACTCTAACCCCATTAATCTACCCCGCCAAGGCAAGTACTGGCATTTTTAAGGAGCAAACCTATGTCTGAGAACTACTGCACCCATAATTTGGGGGAGGGTGCTGATATTACTACACATTTTGGGAGCCTTAAGAAAACAACACAAACCCCTCAATTTCTCAGGTTAACAGCTGCAGCTAGTCGCTGCGCAGCTTACAGGGGGACAACAAAAGGGCCTGGAAAATGCATGTCCACAAACTGGTTCCACGGTTCCTCCACTGCCCTGTTTATACACTGTTAAGTTGGCTGGCTGGTCTGTTTATAGATAAATCGGTTCAACCCAGGAATTTTCAGAAAGAAACACAAACTCCAAAACAGAAGAGGTTTTTTTTTTTTGTTTTGTTTTTTGGGGTTTTTTGATCGTGCAGTGCCAGGGCTGTCAACCTGAAGTCACTGTGGGCTACTAAAAAGTGAGGTTTCATTTAAAAGAAAATGACCGGTTAGGGCTCTGCCCAGCGCCTCTGCAGACAGGGCCGCCCACGGAGGCTCGCGGGTGCGGGTGCGGGTGCGGGTGCGGGGCAGGAACGCCGAAGCAGGCGCGAAAAGCGGCGAGCAAATGCACTCTGCTCGAGTTGAGGAGGCAGTCCCACCAGCTACGTCATTTTTAACGAGTTTAGTGAATAGCCGGAAAAAAAGAAAAGAAAACTCGTGCCTGCGACTGTTTCATCAATGAACGCTCGGGAGTTCCGACTGGCGGCGAGCCCGACACAGCCAAGGCCCGCAGGAAACAGCTCGGGGACACTTCGGCCGCCCCCGCGGCCGAGCCGACGCTGGCCGGACAGGTGACGCCGCCCCGGCTCGCCGGGCCCCCCGCGGCACGGACACCGGCGCCGGGCCCGCCTGCCGACGCTGCTCCCCGCGGCGAGCGCAGCCCCGCGGCCTCGGCCCCGGGCGGCGTCCCGGGCAGACGCCCCCGCCCCCACCCGACACAAAGACAGACCGCGGGGCCGCGCCCGCCGCCCCTTACCTGCCGCCGCCCGCTGCCGCGCTCCGGGGCCGGGAGCCCGAATCCGCCCGGGAGGCGCGCGCACCCCGCCCGCCCGCCCGCGCCGCCAGAAGCCGCCCCGGGACCGGCCGTGCCGCAGCGGCGCGCGCCCCTCGCCCCGGCCGGCGCGGCCACGCGGCTGAATCACCCGGCGCTTCACGTTAAGAGTCCCCTCGGCGCGCGGGGCACGCTGGGAAAGCCGGGCTCCAGGGCCCGGACCGAGACCGCGGGCCCCACGCGGGGGCGGAGACCGGGGTGGGCCCCTCTTCGCTCACCCACACGCCCCACGGGCGGGAGGAGAGCACACTCTTCCACCTGCACCGCCAAAGTGGATTCGAGTTCTCAGGTGCGGATACCCACTTTCAATTATTAAAGGTCTAAAACGGAAAAGTTAGTACAGGTCTCAGTTGTAAAAATAAACTCGCTCTATCCCAGGACAGCTAATGCATTATATGTAGAACATTGTGGAGCCCGGATCGCTCCATACGTCTGAGGGACGGAGGTAATAAGAGCAGTGGAATTGTTTAAACACGTTTTCCTTGCAAGCCCCTATCCTGGGTGTGCATTCTGACCAAAAGGAAGGGGGCGGGGCGCTTTTTCTTAAGCCTTGAGTGCAATGAAACTACATGCTGTAGCAAACGAGGTGGAATTACGAACTTGAAATCAACTGGAAGCAAATTATTGGAAAACTGGTTGTGTTACAAGAAAACTATTTTAAGATTCATAAACACCTAGGTATGATCCTCTAACATGAAAGAAATGGCATCAATCCTCACTGTCATGATTTCTAATGGCTTTTGTGCTTTCAAGAGTTATCATACGAGTGAAATAAAACGTTCTACTGGTTATGCAAACTATTCTATTTTTTTAAATGTTGAGAACCATATAAGTTAATAATGGCATGATTCCTTAAATTCTGAGTCAACTTTTTTGTTACAAAAGTCTCTAAAAATTAATTTGAGGGCTAAGATTGTGATTCGAGCTGAAATCTCAGTAATAGAAGAAAAGAGTTTGACTCATTCCACCAGGTTGCAAATGGTTGCCAGATACTTGCACCAAATAGCAAAATTGCATTTTGCAAGATCAACAGCATTAATTGCAGAAAACTAAAATTTTTCATTATAATTGGATCTTAGAGGTCTAGAGGTCACTCCCCGTTTCTACTGGTTCACTTCTCTTTAAGTGACGGTGAAGCATTCAGTCCTGTGTTTGAATCAGGCCAGGCTAGGCTTTGATGCTGCACCAACCACCGGAAGGGACAGGAGACTCCAGGGCAGCGGACTTACACGTGGTGACTCAGCAGCTCTGTTAACCAAGCACTCGATTGGCAGGAGGGCTTAGAGTGGAGAATCCTGCCAAGGCTTTTCTTTGCCTCACCTGAGAGTGAACCTCTCACTTCTGCTGACACGTCATGGGCCTGAACTAGTCACATTGTTCAACCTGATTAAGAAGGCTGGTGGGTATCATTTCCTCTGTGCCTGGGAAAAAGGAATGCGAGAAATGGTTTGGTGAGCACATAGCCCTGTGTCTGCCACAGTGTTCAATAGTAAAAATAAATATAGACAATTGGAGAGCTATAGGATCCAGACTTTACAACCAAAGTAAACGTGGAGGATTATTCAAACTAATGCCTTTCTTTCCATTTCTATAAAGTACAGTGTTCTGTCCTTCAAGGTAAAGGAAAAAAAGCGGGGGGGGGGGGGGACTTTCTAATGTTCCTGTAAGAATTCTTGAAACAAATTCTTCCTTTCTGGAAAGGTTTCTCTCTGCACATTTGTAATAGACAAAAACCTGGCCCAAAGGTTGGAGAATCAGGCTAACAACTGTGTCTTTTAATTAATAGTTAAGACTAAATGGTTCTATTTTTTTGTCTTTAATTTTATATAATTAATTAATATAATGAATGAATATCAGACCTGATACCTTTTTTTCTTTTTTTGAGTAGACATCAAGGAGACGGACTAGAACAAATGTCTATTCACAGAAAGCACAGGTGTATGCTGACTTTTATCATTTGATTTCTACTCTAGTGCAGCTCCAAAACCTGAATCTCTCAGATGTATTTCTGTCTGAAGCTGAAACCCTTCCTAATGTCAAATTGGCAGACGTGGAATTTTCAGTGGTCTTAATAGCCAATTGAAAAGGCAATACAGTTCATCTCACTAACTGTTATCGGAGTCTCCTTAAAACATAACATCTATTACCAGTAATGTACAAAGCACTTTTCCCAATATTTTACATTACTTAATCTTTTTTAACAACTTGGGGAAAGAGATTTGATTACTCGGGTTTACAAATGAGGAAAACAAGATGTAATCGAATTATCTAAGGTCTTTACACTACTCAGCGGTGCTGAAGAACTGAGAAGCCAGGCCCTCTGACCCCAGCATTCTTGCTGGACCTCCGCCAAGGTAGGCACGTCCCCTGACTGCGTGCAGGTCAACTCCTGAGCACATGCTGGAGGCACCGTAAATGCCTTCAGCCGTTAGCACCAGACAACTAATTTAAAGTTGATGCTATCTATCTTAGAATGAAAATATTTTTAAAGCAATAGCCATTATCAATTATCATATAAGAAACTAATTATTCTTTCCACAGACTACATCAAATGTACAGTGGTAAATATAAAAACAAACCAAAAATCGCAAGATATTTGAACTCTCAAAGTAATAATGTTTGCAGGTTCTTAACTAACTGGTTTAGTTGTGTGATCTCTAGATGACTGCAAACATCTAATGAGACTATTTGAAAGAATGATCACTTCTGTTTGAAGTCCACATTGTGCTCAGCTATAGATGGCAATAATTATTTAATTTCTCACTTTCTAGATGGAAGCTGGCCAGAACCCTGCATTTTGACCCAAAATAGATCCACAAGAAACCTTTTTACTTCACTTTTATCAGCTTACCTTTGTTAACAATCTCTTCATGAAAGTCTCAAAGGCTTACGACCGGCAGGAAGCAAAGATTGGACCTTGAATAAATGTTCAACCAGAGAATCAAGCATTTTAAGTTTCTTCGTGGCTGGAATTTACTACTAAATCTTTATTAATATACATTTGCTTTACATACAACTTCAGTGTGCCTCTTAGTCTCGTTTATAGGAATGTCTCATATGCTAATTCAACAAACAAGTAGCCACAGTCCAAAGGTATAGGACCCCAAGAGAACTACGTAGATGATGATGGTAGGATTTCTCCTCTTAAGGAATTTTACAAAGTGAAGGCTAGTTATCTGGGCAACCAAGTAAGAAGTGAGGGAAAGCGAATCTGCGTCAAAGTATTCCACTATTATGTAAAAGAGAAATGATAGAGTAGCCCGATTTTGTAACCTCCCATGAATTAGTAGATACAGGCATTATGGGTCAACATTTTCAAAGATCATAAGAAGAGGGAGAACTAGACATTACGTGCCTCTTGAGGGGAAACCACACCACTGCTTAAATTGCTGCTGATGGGATCGAACCTAAATCTGATCTAGATGTGGGATCAGCAGCCAGTTTGTAGGAAACACAGGGAACAGTGGAACATGTTGAACTGTACTATGATCCTGGAATTTGCAAAGTCCTGACTATGGAAAACTCTATGGGTCAAAAGGCCTCTAGATAAATTATAAAGTTAAAAAAAAAAACCAAAAAAAAAAACCACAACAACTGGCCCTGGACGGTTGGCTCAGTGGTAGAGCGTTGGCCCGGCGTGTGGAAGTCCCAGGTTCAATTCCCAGTCAGGGCACACAGGAGAAGCGCCCATCTGCTTCTCCACCCTTTCCCCCTTTCCTTTCTCTTTCTCTCTCTCTCTCTCTCTCTTCCCTTCCCGCAGCAAAGGCTCCATTCTCCATTGAAGCAAAGTTGGCCCGGGCGCTGAGGATGGCACCATGGCCTCCACCTCAGGTGCTAGAATGGCTCTGGTTGCAATGAAGCAATGCCCCAGATGGGCAGAGCATCGCCCCCTGGTGGACATGCCGGGTTGGGTGCATGCGGGAGTCTGTCTCTGCCTCCCCGCTTCTCATTTCAGAAAAATACGAAAAGAAAAAGAAAACATGAGGCCAGTCCTACCTAAGAGCTGAGTTGTATTTTCTTCACACAGAGCATTTGCAAATACATCCATTGGGGTTTTTGAGACTATAAAAATTTAAATTCCTCTAAAAAGAAAAATAAATGCTTTGAAAAGAACAAACCCTTTGAAAGATATTCCACATTGTACTACAATTGTGGAATTTTATTTTGATATTCTTTTCTTCTAGAAGGCAATGGGCAAGCAGGTAGTGGAGTGTATTTTGAGTGTCAGGGGAAAGGTAAAATGGACTGATGGAAGATAAGGAGACTAAAACAATTTCTTGAAGTTTAATGGTCAAATTCCAATAGCACACATTTTCCACTGAGATTGTGTTGAGGGCACGAGCTCCCCCCCACTCCCCCACGTCCCCCCGCCTATGTGCCAGACTCTCAAGACTGCATGACTTTTTAAAGGTACATCGAATGCTCAGCTTGAAATTCAAGAATCAAATAAACCTCTGTGAATAGAAGTCCTATGAGGAATCAGAAAATGTATTGATAGAAGTAGCTTACCCTGGGCTTTGGCAGTGGCTGGGTGTAAACTGATAATATGTTTATCTCTCATGCCTCCTGTTACCACTTCACAAACAGACTCTGACCTGCCCATCCCATATGCCCCAGCCCTGCCAGTTCCCATTGCCTGTTTGTGAACAAACAAGTCTCATTCGTGAACCCAATACTGAGAATGCTGGGAAGTGTTTGTTTTTAACCTTACATGAGTTTAAAATAAACTGCATTTGAAAAACAAAACAAATAGACAAACCCCAAAATATATATTCTTCAAACTAGGATTTCAACTAGTGGACTTGGAGCTTTTGATGACATAGACTCCAGTCCCACACTGAGCCACCACAGAAAACCACGAGATCCTTTTACCCTGCTCCAGTCTCACCTCCTCTTTCCCCAAACCTTCAAAGCTGAGAAAGGGCAAAATCTGTTTACCAAAGCATGTGTCCTGGGCCCTTACCTCCACTCTTTAAAATTTTTTTTAAATTTATTATTGATTTCAGAGAGAGAGGAAAAGATTGAGAGAGAGAGAGAGAGAGAGAGGAGACAGGAACATCAATCTGTTCCCGTATGTGCCCTGACCGGAGGCCAAACCGCCAACTTCTGCACTTTGGAATGATGCTCTAACCCTAAGCTATCAGCCAGGGCACTGAGAAATTCTAAAATGAGAAATACTGGGAACTAAGCAAAGCCGGAAAGGTTGCTTCTGATTCACCAAGAGCCCAAAGAGTTCTCCTTGCTCCTTTGGGGATGGGATATGCCGACTTGGAAATAAGTCAACGTCTGTGAAGGTACAAGGTACCTGGAAAGGAGATAGGAAGTTATGACCTGGTATCAGATCCGGAAGGCAGTGCGATGTAGTGAAAAATAAACACTGGGGAAAGCGCCAGGTGACCTCGACGCTAGGTCGGTAAGTGGTGATTTACTGAGGGAGCAAGTCACGCACAAGCTTGGGTTTCCTAACCTGTAAGATAATAGCTGACCTAGCTTTGTCATGAGGTTGCTATGAGGAAGAAAACATAACTAAAATGATGTGAAAAGTATTTTACAACCTACTAGAGAAGGTTAAGGTACTATTAGTATTAATGTCATGCACACATGTGATCTGAACCTGTAGTGTCTTTAAAAGGAACACCCCAACACATTTTTAGGAGATAAAATTGCCCTCCTCAATATGGACCGTAAATTGTTAGATTAGTTGTTATGGACCTAGATTAAAATAGGCTGATTTCCAGCCTGACCTGTGGTGGCGCAGTGGGATAAAGCGTCGACCTGGAACACTGAGGTCACCGGTTCAAAACCCTGGGCTTGCCTGGTCAAGGCACATATGGGAGTTGATGCTTCCTGCTCCTCCCCCTTCTCTCTCTCTGTCTCTCTCACTCCTCTCTCTCTAAAAAATCAATAAATATGGCTCAGCGGTAGAGCGTCGGCCTAGCGTGCGGAGGACCCGGGTTCGATTCCCGGCCAGGGCACACAGGAGAAGCGCCCATTTGCTTCTCCACCCCTCCGCCACGCTTTCCTCTCTGTCTCTCTCTTCCCCTCCCTCAGCCAAGGCTCCATTGGAGCAAAGATGGCCCGGGCGCTGGGGATGGCTCTGTGGCCTCTGCCTCAGGCGCTAGAGTGGCTCTGGTCGCAATATGGCGACGCCCAGGATGGGCAGAGCATCGCCCCCTGGTGGGCAGAGCGTCGCCCCTGGTGGGCGTGCCGGGTGGATCCCGGTTGGGCGCATGCGGGAGTCTGTCTGACTGTCTCTCCCCGTTTCCAGCTTGAGAAAAATGAAGAAAAAAAAAAAAAATCAATAAATAAAATATTTTTTAAAAAAAGGCTGATTTCCTTAACATTTATTATGAGGTTTGAGTGAATATAAAAACATGTTATAGTGACAATATTTTCAATATTTCCTCCTTTTATCCATAATCACTAATAACAATAGAGTTACTAATTTAAATAGAATTTGACATCTTTTCTTAAGGGGACATTTGGTTTTCTATCAAATGTGTCCTTTTTAGTGCGTTTTTAAAATGGTACAGTAATTGCCCTCATAGATTCTTATTCTTAAAAGGTTGCCCCTGCCACACACATCAATGTTCCTATCTCTCTCTCCCTTCCTCCCTCTCTAATAAAAAACAAATTTAAAAAAAAAGGAGCTCTGAGGAGCTGTGTAAAATGAAGGACTTTTAGAAGCAGAAGAGGGGGGAAAGAGGGACATTGTACTGGCAAAGAGGCCTGTTAGTTATTGCAAGGTTACCTCGTCCTTTAGGGGCGGGACAGCGGGGTCTCTATCTGTCATACCTAACTAGTGCTGATCAGGTCATTCCTGATTGACTGGTTTAAGATTCTATCTCAGGGAGAGTCTAAACTAGTTAAGTCTCAGTTTGCTGATGTGGGGCTAATAGTAAGTGACTTCATTTGGGGCCTATTATCTTGCTATTAACAGTAGGCAGGTACTAGCTCTAGTTCTTCTAGTAGCCTGGCAAGACAGACCTGCATTATAGATACAGAAATTGGCTCAAAGGAGGTGAAGTTATCATTTCAGGTTGCATTAGGTGAACTCCATGGAACCATTTCAGCTTTGCAATTCTAAGGTTCCATAGAGAGAAAATCCGCTCCTTGGGCTTATGTTTCCCTTTCAGAAATTATGTCTAGCCTTGGCCGGAGAGCTCGATTGGTTAGAGCATCATCCCTAAATGCAAAGGTTGTGAGTTCAATCCCCGGTCAGGGCACATCCAGGAACAGCTCTTCCTGTCCCTCCTGCTCTCTCCCTTCCTCTAAAATCAATACAATAAAACATTGAAAAAAAGAAGAAATTATGTTCAGGAGTCACTTATAAAAGGCCCGATGTGGAAAGAGCCTTGAAAATTGTAAAGCCAGTAGCTGCGGCCACCATCACAGCCACCTGGCCCATGCAGGTTCACATTTGATTCGGACAGTTGGTAATGAAACAACAGAGCCAAGAACTGGTGGGCCATTAGCTTTAATCCTAGCTTGCACCGGGCGGGCAAGAAATACACACAGTGGGAAAACACTTCCCTTTCCATTCAGGTCTCCCAAAGCCACTGACTTATCCGAGTTTCCTAGAATCAAAGGTTTCTAGATCACCAGCCTTACTCACCTCTGTTCCCCATCTCCTTCTTACTGCACAAACTCTGCACAAACTGGCTTCTCCTTCAGCACTCTGCCATCTTGGCTGCTTCTCCTCTCCTCCACATGGCCTTTCTCTGCTCTCCTCTCTAATGCTAATCTCAGGAACCAAGAGAGAGCAAGCTCCCGGTCTATATTTATATAGTATATTTCTATACTTTATAGTATAGAAATCAAACCTTTAATCCAGTATACAAACAAGGAAGTCTCTGATACAAAGTCACTTATCTGAGGCATAATGGGATTCCTTATGAGAGTGTACCACCCCACATCAAAAAGGGTGGGAAAGACTTAAAACTAAGCCTTAGGCCAGGGGTCCCCAAACTTTTTACACAGGGGGCCAGTTCACCGTCTCTCAGACCATTGGAGGGCCGGACTATAAAAAAAACTATGAACAAATTCTTATGCACACTGCACATATCTTATTTTAAAGTAAAAAAACAAAACGGGAACAAATACAATATTTAAAATAAAGAACAAGTAAATTTAAATCAACAAACTGACCAATATTTCAATGGGAACTATGCTCCTCTCACTGACCACCAATGAAAGAGGTACCCTTCCAGAAGTGCCGCGGGGGCCGGATAAATGGCCTCAGGGGGCCGCATGTGGCCTGCGGGCCGTAGTTTGGGGACCCCTGCCTTAGGCTATAAGGATCCTGCCTGCTTACAGCCTGTCCCCTACACCCAATGCAAACTAGAAGCGAGCAAACATATACATCATATTTGCAAACTTATTTGACCAACAAAAATCATCTGTGTCAGGCTTTTCACTTGTTAAGAAGGAATCTAAAGTCCAATGAGGGTCAGTGACCAGACCACGTTGGTGACTTATTTTTCTCTTTCAGTTTTGCCCATAATGTAACCTGATTCTACCTGGATAAAAGTATAAATAGGAAGGTAGGTCAGGAAGTGGTATTTGGCCTGGGCTCCAAAAGCTTCTTAAAGATGACCTTGGTCCTGTGTGCAAGTACTGTCCATTCAAATAAGTACTATTTCCAAAATTTGAAGGTCACTGGAGGACATCCCTTTTCTATGGAAAGGTATAAAAAAGGGTGGTGAGTCTCTTCCAGCCAGAACCACTGAACCAGTGAAAAGTCAAAGATGATTCACACACGATTAAAAAGAACTTGATTTTAAAATTCTTTAAACACTAAAAAGAGAATACATTTCAGTAAACAATTAACTTTCTTCTTTTTTATTTTTTTTAGATTTTACTTATTGATTTTCAGACAGAGGAGAGAGAGAGAGAGAGAGAGAGAAGGGGAGGAGCAGGAAGTATCAACTGTAATAGTTGCTTCTGGTTATTTGCCTTGACCTGGCAGACTGGGCCAGCCCTGGGGTTTTGGAGGCAGGCGTGACCTCAGCATTCCAGGTCACCTCTTTACCCACTGCACCACCACAGGCCAGGCAACAATGAACCTTCAGAAAACAATGCATTTGTATGTATTATGGCTAGCTAAGGGGGAGAAATCCCACGGAAGGAAGGAGAAGGAAACGGGAGAGAAGAGAGAAAGGGGGAGGCAATACCAAACTAAAGAAAATAAAAAGAGGGAAGAAAAAATAACATAGGAAGAAAAAAGAGTTCAGGAGAAGGAAAAGAAAAGAAAAGAGAATCACAAAGAAGAGTGAGGAAAAGAGAAGGAGGAATCAGACAGGGGGAGAGAAACTGGGAGTGGGCCAGAGAAGTTGCAGCTGGTCTTACTTAGAAGGGAGAGAAAGACCGGGAACTCGGAGAAGCAGAGAGGAAGCCGGGCGAGATGCGTGAGGGGAGGGCCTCTCGACAATAACCCTTCCTGCCCGCCCGCTGTCTGCAAGGTGTTCTGATCAAGTCAGGTCCAGGCAAAACCAACGTGCTGCAAGAGAGTTAAGGATTTTGTTTCTTTAGTAAACTTTCTTTTTTTTTTTTTTTTTTTAATGAGCATGAAGAGTAACTTATGCTTATTTAGAAACTGGAAAATAGTGGAATAAAGGGTCTCTGATTCTCTTTCTCTGGGTGAAAGAGAGGAGAAAAAAAGGATCTCTAATTCTAGGCTATTGACAATTGTACTGTCTTTTGTTAGGCGCTCTTCCTGGTGCGCAGTTGCAAGGGGGGAGCCGGCTCCTCCTAGAGATGGCGGAGGTGCCCAGGGACAAGCAGGAACCCACCCAGTCCTCAGGCCAGGCTGGAACGCCACACCGTCACTTCTGCCCCAGGCTCCTGGAGTCATAGTGGAGGTGTGGATGCCAAGAGTGAAGGAACGCGGCCAACAAGCGCATTCCCAATTTTATATCATGTAAAAAGTATACGTGTCTAAGTATAACAGAAATGGAAAATTGCACTTTTATCGCTTCTGGGACAATGCAAGAACACTTCGAAAGTCACTTTTAAAAACAAATATGTCGCCCTGGCCGGTTGGCTCAGCGGTAGAGCGTCGACCTAGCGTGCGGAGGACCCGGGTTCGATTCCCGGCCAGGGCACACAGGAGAAGCGCCCATTTGCTTCTCCACCCCTCCGCCGCACTTTCCTCTCTGTCTCTCTCTTCCCCTCCCGCAGCCAAGGCTCCATTGGAGCAAAGATGGCCCGGGCGCTGGGGATGGCTCCTTGGCCTCTGCCCCAGGCGCTAGAGTGGCTCTGGTCGCAATATGGCGACGCCCAGGATGGGCAGAGCATCGCCCCCTGGTGGGCAGAGCGTCGCCCCCTGGTGGGCAGAGCGTCGCCCCTGGTGGGCGTGCTGGGTGGATCCCCGTAGGGCGCATGCGGGAGTCTGTCTGACTGTCTCTCCCCGTTTCCAGCTTCAGAAAAATGAAAAACAAACAAACAAACAAACAAAAAACCAAAAAAACAAATATGTCATCACGCTCCTATTCTGAAATGATATGTATGGTTAATGGGAACTTCATACAAATTCAATTTAAAAATCTGTAGAATGCCCTTCTCTTAGAGGAGAATGAAAAGGAAGTTAATTTATAATAATAGTTACCATAAACCAATATGATATGTATTTCAGTATATTAAAACTCGGCGTAAGCCCTGGCGGGATACCTTGGTTGGTTAGAGCGTCTTCCTGACACCCAAAGGTTGCAGGTTCGATCCCTCATCTGGCACATAAAGGAACAGATCGATGTTCCTGTCTGTCTCTCTCTCTCCCTTCCTCTCTCTCGAAAATAAACAAATAAAAAAAATTGCATAATATAAGAGAAGACTCAATCAAATAGTCGCTTGCTTGCACCTATTTGTAGAATCGCTGTGAATGTGACACCCACAAATACAGTATGGTGAGGTGTGTTAACTTAGTAACTCGGTTACCATGTGTGGCATTGCAGCCCTCTGGTTTTCTGATATAATAAATCTTGTTAAAGTTTAGAAAAACAAAATGATACTAACAATGAAAGTGTAAGTTCCTCTTGATTTCGTGACTTATATGGAAGATGAAGTCTTAGAAAACCCAGTGTATACAAAACCCATGCAAAAAGTCTTTGTGTTTATATATGTGAAACAGACTTAAGTTCTAAACTCAGATAGTCATATATGGATTGTTTTTAACTTACCTGGATATCCAGAGAAACAGTACAGAGTTATATAGGATGTAGGACAATTTGTAGGATCGTGGGGGGAAACTTTCACAGTTGGTACCTTGACATTGGAGTAGGTCAGTCTAGGGCAGGCATGGCCAACAGTGTTTACCCCCGGGCCAGATCAGAAAGAAAACTTTTTTCATGGGCCGGACGAAATATTAAAATTAAAAAATGTTAAATACAAAAACAATTCATTTAAGTAAACAAAATTTTATTATGTAATTTATTTATGAATAAATGTGAGTGAAAAAATTTTAATATACAATATTATTTTAATAAAAATATAATTACATACTGTATAAATATCCAAACTGTATCGCAATCAATCAAAATAATATTTAATTAATAGGCTGAGCTTGAAGGGGTTATATCACAAATAAACCAACTATTTCGTTTTACAGCCTGGACACGTTTTCAGTTACTAACTGCAGCTATTGTCTATGCTACAGTGCCGCTTGATTCGGCACCCTCGACCACAAAAATAACGAATTGTTTGACCTTGGGTGCACACTGGCAAACTCTGCCTAAAACAATGTGGGTTTCACATCGCTACTAAACATCAAACAGTTCATATCGAGTACAAACAAGTACAAAAGTTGTAAATCTTTATAATGGATTTTTTTAAAAAAAATAAAGAAGTACCACGAACCCATTCGACCAATTATTGGAAGTTAACCCTAGATTAGTCACACATGGAATTCTTTTCCACATATCACTATCTTCTTAAATATCTTGATTTCCAATAATCAAAGACACTTCTGCTTCTGAGTGGCTGAGATTTTAAAGTAGCAAAGAATATTAAAAATTTAATTGCAGGCTGCATAAACTCATTACGTGGGCCGTATGTTGGCCATGCCTGGTCTAGGGTCCTTGATTCTACCTATTAAATCTGAATACAACCCCCTATTAATATAACTATCTAAATGCACTCCAACATTTTCAACACCTGCTCTGTGTTCAGCAACACTGAGGGACCATCCTCCGTGAGGTCCACTAATATATCCCGGACTGTAAAGATTTTGCTCACTATTAAAACCTAGCACCTACCACAGTGCCTGGCACATAGAGCTCCAACTTTGTTTTGGCAAGTGCTCACTTAACATCGCCACCGGAATGACTTCTCAGATACCCAAACACTGAATATATCCAATTCACCATTTCCTGCCACTGCACCCCTCTCCCAAATACAACTCTACCCAACAAGGCGAAATACTCTATGCTGGTATTCTCTGGTTCAGTTAATGCCACTGTAATCCACTTATTTGATCATCAGAAACCTGGGACTTATCCATGAACATTGTCTCCCTGTCATCCCCTTTTCTAATCAATCAACTCTAGTTCTTTAATCTTCTTAAATTTACACACTTTTTCTCCATCTCCTAAGTTACTATAAGGGTCTCTTGCCTGCTTCCAAACCATCCTCCATCCAGTAGCCAGAGTGGTCTTTTGAAACAGGGGTCTGATCATGTCACTCTCCTGTTTAAATGCCTTCCGTGGTTTTTCACCGTTTTAGGATCAAATCTAAAGCATGCAGCAGGGCATACAAGACCCTGCAGGACTCGGCCCCTGCCTACGTATCTTTCCTTCTTTCGGGCTTGCCCACTATTCTTCAGTCACCCTGGCCTTCTTTTACTTTGTTTCTTTTTTTTTTTTTAATTAATTTTTATTTTTTAAACTAATCCAAACACATAATTTAGAAATCAATCATTGCTAAATAGTTTATGACAAAACCTCCCCCCACCCCCACCCGGCAGGATCCCTGCCTTTATCTCTATTGGTTTACTTCCTTCTTCTGGTCAACTGCCCACCTTCTCCAGTAGTTTCCTGAGAAAAGATGCATGGGAGGCTAATTTTTTGAGATATTGAAAAACTGGGGCTTATTCTAGTCTCATTTTTTTTTAATTTCTAATTTTTATTAATTTTAGAGAGAGAGGAAAAGGAAGGGAAGGGAGGGAGAGAAAGAAAAAAGAGAGAAGTATCGACTTGTTGCTGCACTCCACTTATGCATTCATTGATTGATTCTTGTATGCATCCTGACTGGGGATCGAACCCACAATCATGGGTTGTGAGGATGACCTTCCAACCAGCTGAGCTACCCAACCAGGGCCTCACTTGTTGATGTAAATAGCTATATAGTCCTCAGTTAGAAAACATTTTCCCTCAAGGTTTCCAAGGTTCTGTTGTCTTCTAGCATCCAGTACTGCTGTTGAGTTTGTTTTAATTCCTTTTTTTTCAATCTGGAAGTGTTTAAAATCTACTGTTTATCACCGATATATGACATTTCAAGATGTGTGTGTGTGTGTGTGTGTGTGTGTGAGTGTGTGTGAGTGTGTGTGTGAGTGTGTGTGTGTGTGTGAGTGTGTGTGTGTGAGTGTGTGTGTGTGTGAGTGTGTGTGAGTGTGTGTGTGTGAGTGTGTGTGTGAGTGTGTGTGTGAGTGTGTGTGTGTGAGTGTGTGAGTGTGTGTGTGAGTGTGAGTGTGTGTGTGTGAGTGTGTGTGTGTGTGAGTGTGTGTGAGTGTGTGTGTGTGTGAGTGTGTGTGAGTGTGTGAGTGTGTGTGTGAGTGTGTGTGTGTGAGTGTGTGTGTGAGTGTGTGAGTGTGTGTGTGTCTGTGTGTGTGAGTGTGTGTGTGAGTGTGTGTGAGTGTGTGAGTGTGTGTGTGTGTGTGTGTGTGAACCGTGGCATAGTTCTTTTCATTCGTCATTCTGGAAATTCAGTGGGCCTTTTCATTCTGCAGCCACATGACCTTTGGTTTTAGGAAGTTTCCTCACATTTATTTATTTCATAATTTTTTTTCTTTTCTTTCCTTTTTTTTTTTTTTTTTTACTGAGACAGAGAGTCAGAGAGAGGGATAGACAGGAACAGAGAGAGATGAGAAGCATCAATCGTTAGTTTTTCGTTGTGCATTGCAACACCTTAGTTGTTCATTGATTGCTTTCTCATATGTGTCTTGACCGCGGGCCTTCAGCAGACCGAGTAGCCCCTTGCTTGAGCCAGCAACCTTGGGTCCAAGCTGGTGAGCTTTTGCTCAAACCAGATGAGCCCGCGCTCAAGCTGGCGACCTTGGGGTCTCGAACCTGGGTCCTCGGCATCCAGTCTGGTGCTCTATCCACTGTACCACTGCCTGGTCAGGCTCATAATTTTTTTTCTAAAGCTTTAGTGGTTTTTTCTCCCTCCCACCAAGAGTTGTTATTATTCAGGCATTTTACCTTCTAGATCCTATAGTCTTAACCTTTTCTTCTAGTGTTCATATATTTGTCTTCTACAAGTGAGTGTTTACTGATTTATTTATTTATATTTTTATTGACTGTAGAGAGAAAGAGAAAGGGGGAGAAAGAGAGAGAGAAAAAGATCGATTTATTGTTCCACTTATTTATGCATTCATTGGTTGATTCTTTTCTTTTTTTAATTTAAATATTTTATTTATTGATTTTACAGAGAGCAGAGAGAGATAGGGGTGGGGGGAACAAGAAGTATCAATTAATGGTTGCTTTACTTTAGTTGTTCATTATTTGCTTGTTGTATGTGCCTTGACCCGGCAAGCCCAGGGTTTCAAACTGGTGACCTCAGTGTTCCCGGTCAATGCTCTCTACCCACTGCGCCACCACAGGTCAGGCCCATTGGTTGCTTTTGTATGTGCCCTGACAGGAGATTGAACTTACAACCCTGGTGTATCTGTATGATACTCTAACCAACTGAGCTACCTGGCCAGAGCAAGTGAGTTTTTAAAAGAATTTTCAAACATAATTTCCAAGCTCATAAAAGTTCTATTCAGAAGTTAATCTCCCTGAGCTGTTAAAAGAAGAATAAAGAGAAAATTATAACATTTCTGCTGGTACATTTTATTATTTTAGTTAAAAGTAGCAAATTTTAGGCCCTGGCCAATGGCACAGTGGATAAATCACCTCAAAGCACCAAGGTTGCTGGCTTGATCCTGGGGTCGCAGGCTCATTTGTGAGGGCACCAGTTCAACCTCTGGTCACTCATATAGGAGAAGCAATCAAGGCACAACTAAGTGCGAAACAATGAGTCCATGCTTCTCTCTCTCTCTCTCTCTCTCTCTCTCTCTGTCTCTCAAAAGAAATTAAAAAGTTGCCTGACTTGTGATGGCACAGTGGCTAAAGCATTGACCTAGAACGCTGAGGTCGCTGGTTCTAAACCTCAGGCTTGAGCTCCCCGGCCCGAGCAGGCGCGCCAGCCGCCATGGCGCACCGCTGCCTGCTGCTGTGGGGCCGGGGCGGCTGCTGGCCCTGCGGCCTGCCCCAGCTACTTGTTCCCCGCTGCGGCATGGTGCCGACAAACGGTCCTACCTCCGGAAGCTTTATTGCTATGCTACGACTCAGACGACGACCAGAAAAAATTCTCTTTTGGCAGATATAATTGCTGCTTATCAAAGATTCTGTTCTCGACCTCCGAAAGGATTTGAAAAATACTTTCCTAATGGAAAAAATGGAAGAAAAGCTAGTGAACCTAAAGAAATTACGGGGTGGAAAAAAAGAGTCAAAGTCTGCTGCTTCGCGGCCTTCTGGAGGAGCTGGTGGCGGTGGAAAACGTGGTGGCAAGAAAGATGATTCTCACTGGTGGTCCAGGTTTCAGAAGGGTGACTTTCCATGGGATGACAAGGAATTCAGGATGCACTTTCTCTGGACTGCTCTATTTTGGGGTGGAGTCATGTTTTACTTCCTGTTCAGGAGCTCTGGAAGAGAAATCACATGGAAGGACTTTGTCAATAACTATCTTTCTAAAGGCGTAGTAGACAGACTGGAAGTTGTCAACAAGCGATTTGTTCGAGTGACTTTTACACCAGGAAAAACTCCTGTTGATGGGCAATACGTCTGGTTTAATATCGGCAGTGTGGACACCTTTGAGCGGAACCTGGAAACTTTGCAGCAGGAACTGGGCATAGAAGGGGAGAACCGGGTACCTGTTGTCTACATTGCTGAGAGTGATGGTTCGTTCCTCCTGAGCATGTTGCCCACAGTGCTCATCATCGCTTTCTTGCTGTACACCATACGAAGAGGGCCTGCTGGCATTGGGCGAACAGGCCACGGGATGGGTGGGCTCTTCAGTGTTGGAGAAACCACTGCCAAGGTCTTGAAGGATGAGATAGATGTGAAGTTCAAAGATGTGGCCGGCTGCGAGGAGGCCAAGCTAGAAATAATGGAATTTGTGAATTTCTTGAAAAACCCAAAGCAGTATCAAGACCTAGGAGCAAAAATCCCAAAGGGTGCCATTCTCACTGGTCCTCCAGGCACTGGGAAAACGCTGTTAGCGAAGGCCACAGCTGGAGAAGCCAACGTCCCTTTCATCACCGTTAGTGGATCCGAGTTTTTGGAGATGTTTGTTGGTGTGGGTCCAGCTAGAGTTCGAGACTTGTTTGCCCTTGCTCGGAAAAATGCCCCTTGCATTCTCTTCATTGATGAAATAGATGCTGTGGGAAGGAAGAGAGGAAGAGGCAACTTTGGGGGCCAGAGTGAACAGGAGAATACACTTAATCAGTTGCTTGTGGAAATGGATGGTTTTAACACAACAACAAATGTAGTCATTTTGGCAGGCACCAATCGGCCAGACATTCTGGACCCTGCACTGATGAGGCTGGGGCGCTTTGATAAGCAAATCTTTATTGGACCACCAGACATAAAAGGAAGAGCCTCTATTTTCAAAGTTCACCTCAGACCACTAAAATTGGACAATACCTTGGAAAAGGAGAAACTGGCAAGAAAACTTGCATCCTTAACTCCAGGGTTTTCAGGAGCTGATGTGGCTAATGTCTGTAATGAAGCTGCTTTAATTGCTGCAAGGCACCTTTCAGATTCCATAAACCAGAAACACTTTGAACAAGCAATTGAACGAGTGATTGGTGGCTTAGAGAAGAAAACCCAGGTTCTGCAGCCTGAGGAGAAGAAAACTGTGGCTTACCATGAGGCAAGACACACGGTTGCTGGCTGGTATCTGGAGCATGCAGACCCACTTCTAAAGGTGTCCATCATCCCAAGGGGCAAAGGACTAGGTTATGCTCAGTATTTACCCAAAGAACAATACTTGTACACCAAAGAGCAGCTCTTGGATAGGATGTGCATGACTCTAGGTGGCCGGGTGTCAGAAGAAATCTTCTTTGGAAGAATTACAACTGGGGCTCAAGATGACTTGAGAAAAGTGACTCAGAGTGCATATGCCCAAATTGTTCAATTTGGTATGAATGAAAAAGTTGGGCAAATTTCCTTTGACCTCCCATGTCAGGGTGACATGGTATTAGAGAAACCTTATAGTGAAGCCACCGCAAGATTGATAGATGACGAAGTACGAATACTTATTAATGATGCTTATAAAAGAACAGTAGCTCTTCTCACAGAAAAGAAAGCTGATGTGGAGAATGTTGCTCTTCTATTATTAGAAAAAGAAGTATTAGATAAGAATGATATGGTTGAACTATTGGGCCCCAGACCATTTGCAGAAAAATCTACCTATGAAGAACTTGTGGAAGGCACTGGCAGCTTGGATGAGGACACATCACTTCCAGAGGGCCTGAAGGACTGGAACAAAGAACGGGAGAAGGCGAAAGAGGAGCCCACAGAGGAGAAAGTCGTTAATCAGATCCAAGGAGGGAGGCCCTTTTAGCATGGATTGGGGTTTCTGTTCGCATGTTATTTCAACTCTGGCTTTCTCAGAAGAATGAGAAGATTGCTGAGTTGACCTTAACCAGCTGCTGACCAGTTGGAGTGGTACAAAGAGAATGTGATCCTCGGCCTCAGGAGCCCAGTGGTGTGGCAGGTGATTTTCCCAAAGCTCTTGGGCAGCTGGGAGAGTAGAGATTGGTGCCCATGACTGCTCCCTCTCCACCATCAGTGAGGCCCGCTAAATGGGTCAGGGAGGGAGAATCTGCGAGCTGGCAATGTGGAAGAGGTCTAGATTTCACTTTCCATCTCCCCACTCTGCATTCCCATTTCCCTTCAGAGGCTGTGAAGTTCAGTTGGAGTCCTGATAAGAATATTTTAATTACTAAGATTGAATCCAATCACATGTTGCTGTTTTATTGGAGTGGATTTCTACAGAGAGCTGTAACATATTTAAATATATGAATGTATTATGTAAATATGTCTTCTTTACATCAAAAATAAACATTGTACTTTTTTTTCTTCTGAAAAAAACAAACAAACAAAAAAACCTCAGGCTTGCCTGGGCAAGGCACATATAAGAAGCAACTACAAGTGGATGCTTCCTGGTCCCCTTCCCCCCTTCTCTCTCTCCCTAAAAATCAATAAATTAAATATTTTTTAAAAAGTCGCCAATTTTAGCAATTAATTTAAAAGGTGCGTCTTCCATGTAACTAAATACAAATCTTTTCAGACCACATGCTTTTTTTTTTTTTTTTCTTTCATTTTTCTGAAGCTGGAAACGGGGAGAGACAGTCAGACAGACTCCCGCATGCGCCCGACCGGGATCCACCCAGCACGCCCACCAGGGGGCGATGCTCTGCCCACCAGGGGGCGATGCTCTGCCCATCCTGGGCGTCGCCATGTTGCGACCAGAGCCACTCTAGCGCCTGAGGCAGAGGCCACAGAGCCATCCCCAGCGCCCGGGCCATCTTTGCTCCAATGGAGCCTTGGCTGCGGGAGGGGAAGAGAGAGACAGAGAGGAAAGCGCGGCGGAGGGGTGGAGAAGCAAATGGGCGCTTCTCCTGTGTGCCCTGGCCGGGAATCGAACCCGGGTCCTCCGCACGCTAGGCCGACGCTCTACCGCTGAGCTAACCGGCCAGGGCTAGACCACATGCTTTTTAAAATATTTTACTCCTTTTCCAGATACCTTCATTGTCCAACTGACAAACCTTTTCAAATAGGTATTTTTTACAGTAATTTTATTTTTTATTTTCCTTTTTAAAGATTTTTATTCATTTTAGACAGAGAGAGAGAGAAGGGGGGAGGAAGGAGCTGGAAGCATCAACTCCCATATGTGCTTTGACCAGACAAGTCCAGGGTTTTGAACTGGCAACCTCAGCATTTCCAGGTCAACGTGCTTTATCGCTTTATCTACTGTGCCACCACAGGTCAGGCCAAATAGTTATTTATAGTAAGCCTGATAAACTTGTAAATACTAGTGATTGTTAATTCTCTTATATGTTAAATTCTCTTGAATTTTACATGCCCTGGATACACTGGACCACTCCTCCACCAAAACAAAGGAAGATTTCAGTTATACCATTAACTTTCCACCTGTTGAGAGCCTGTAACAAATACCTCACTTGACTAGGTTCAACCAATTCATTTACTGCTTCATTCTGTTTTGAATTCTTTTCTAAATAGGCCACAAATCTTACAGATATCCATATAAAATCTTATACAATTATATTTATTTGTTTTTATTTATTTTATTTATTTTTTACAGAGACAGAGAGTCAGAGAGAGGGATAGATAGGGACAGACAGACAGGAACGGAGAGAGATGAGAAGCATCAATCATCAGTTTTTCGTTGCGACACCTTAGTTGTTCATTGATTGCTTTCTCATATGTGCCTTGACCATGGGCCTTCAGCAGACCGAGTAGCCCCTTGCTCAAGCCAGCGACCTTGGGTCCAAGCTGGTGAGCTTTGCTCAAACCAGATGAACCCGTGCTCAAGCTGGCGACCTCGGGGTCTCGAACCTAGGTCCTCCACATCCCAGTTCGATGCTCTATCCACTGCGCCACCGCCTGGTCAGGCCCTATACAATTTTAGATATCTCTCCTGACTTTCCCCCAAGTTTTTATTATGAAAAATTTCAAACAAAGGAAGTTTGAGAGTATAATATATTTGCCATGAGTATACCCACTAGTTAGATGCAGCAATAATCAACATTTTGACAAATATTTGCCTTTTTATTGCTATTTGTTATGAACTATTTCGAGACAATCTTAGTTCAATTTTCAACTTATTGGATTGATGTGACAATATTAGAAAAAGAAGGGTGTGTGTGGGAGAATAGGCTTCATTAGTGTCTGTGGAGACTGTTGAGATGGACTGTGTGTATGAGGATTAAAGAGAGAAGACAAGAGTCATTCCAGGGAGGAAACACACACACTGAAGTAGGACGAAGAATGTATTCCATCTCCAACCCTCCTCGCCTCTCTAGGTATTTTTAATCTATTTTTATTTGGTTTCACTAATTTGTCTCTCATTTTCTATGTGTACTAATTTAGATTGTTCTGTTGATGGAATGCAGTTATTGAACAGATGGAGAAAGTCTGCAGGGAGATGAGGGGGTGGGGTGGGGTGGATCTAAAGGCCAAGCAACAGGGAGATGTTTATCTAAGTTAAAAAAGACCTTAGAGATCGTCCCGTTCCATCTTTCACCCAAATCTATAACTTTTGCATATATGGCATAAAGGCTGCTTGTATTTTTAGAATATCAGTATTCATCTAACACACCAAATATGTACTGAGAAATGGGGGAAATCCTCTGAAAATATATCTTTCAACAGGGAAAAAACATGAAGAAGAAAAAAATTAATACTGTTGTTTATGAATCTAAAGAACTCCTGAAGCCCTCTCCCAAAGTAACGAATTGTTGCAAATCACTGGGGGTGAAATACAGTTTTCAGAAGGCATACATGACCAGACTTGCCAGCGACCAGCCAGTTTCAGCCATGTCCAGAAACCCAGGTAAGAGATTTATATTAAACTAAAAGAAATATTTTTCTTGGTATTGGAGACACAAATTTGGGCATTAAATGGATTACTTCAACATTTAACTGTAGGAAGACAGTGCTAAATCTATTTATCAAAGTTCTATGAGCTAAAAATCTAAAACTGACTTTGCTCTATGGTATAAAATGTCTTAGTTTTTATTAGCCCTGAATCAGTGATGTGATAACTAATTAAGATGATCCCAAAGCAACTTAAATAGATCAAATTTATCTTTTAAGAAAAACTTGTCTTTAAACTTGACCTGACAATGTCTGCACTTACTTTCTATTTAAAATTTTTTTAAAAATATTTATTTTATTGATTTTAGAGAGAGGAAAGGATGGGAGGAGAGGGGGGGAGAGAGAGGGAGGGAGGGAGAGAGGCAGGGACATCAATCTGTTCCTGTATGTGCCCTGATTGGGGATGGAAGTGGCAATTTCTGCGCTTTAGGACGATGCTCTAACCAAGCTATACAGCCAGGGCTATTTTTTATTTTTTATCACTATTTTAAAATTGCTTTTAGAGAGACAGAGAGGAAGAGGCAGGAGAAAGAGAGAGAGAGAGAGAGAGAGAGAGAGAAATAGGAAAACATTCATTTTGTTGTTCCACTTAATTGTGCATTCATGGGTCATTTCTCGTATGTGCCCTGCATGGGGATTGAACCCTCAACCTTTGTGTTTCTGGACAATGCTCTAGCAGACTGAGCTAGCTGGCTAGGGCCTGTCTGCATTCTTAAGGTAGGGAAAATTCAGTTTGGAGACCTTCTTGATTTTGCCAGTACAGAAAAGAATTGAAGGAAAAATTAACTTGAAATTTAGTTTTGCAAAAAATATGTGACTCCTAAATGTCCCAGACTGTTGGAAATTTCGTCTTATGCTTTGAAGAGCATTAAAGAACTTTGGGGTCAAATTTATGGGTTTTTATGACTTTTAGATTAAAATATGCTAGACACATGAAAGGTATTATCAAAACTAATCCCAAACTATTCTCCAATTTCAAAAGAATCACATGCCACTGAGAAAGTGGAAATTTCAAGCATTGTGATAAATAAGCCTTTGGCCACCAATATCAAATACGGAATCTATTTCCCAGAGAGCGCTCTATTGACATAAATATTGAATTTTCATCTGTTCAAGTGTAAACAATTCTCAAAGCCTGAGATCCTGTCACCTGTGAATAACATATTTTAAAATTGAGATGTAATTCATACTCCGCGAAGTTCAATCTTCTCAAGCGCACAGTTCAGTAGTTTTTTGTTTTTTTAGCATTGTTCACAAAGTGGTGCAATCACTATTCTAGAACTTATATTTTACTTAAATCTTTGGCAGCACGTTTCCACGCTCACTGGACCGCCTGGTCCTCAGCGCCCTCTGTCAAGCTGATGGGGACGTTCCGAGGTGCCCGTGTGGGCGGTTACCACTTTCACCCAAAATGCTTTCCTAATCAGTTTCACCTCAAAAGGAGAAACAGGGTGAAGAATTAACAACGCTACCACCTTTGACTTACAGAGTGGCAGCCTACAACCTGATCCCCACGTTTGTCCCCGTGCCTAGAACTCCCCCGGCGGCGGCCCGTGCGTGGACTCTCACCCGTGCGGGCGCTAGCCGCCGGCGGGTCCCCGGGGAGAGGCGGGCGCTAGCCGCCGGCGGGTCCCCGGGGAGAGGCGGGCGCTAGCCGCCGGCGGGTCCCCGGGGAGAGGCGGGCGCTAGCCGCCGGCGGGTCCCCGGGGAGAGGCGGGCGCGCCGGCCTCCCCCTTCCCCGGCGCGCTGCTCCCGGCCCAGCAGGCAGCAGCGCCTTTCATCCTAATGTTTCCGGCTCTCGCTTAAGAAATGGGAAGTGCAGACTGAAATGAGAGAGGCAGTGATGACAGGGATGTGGAGCTGTTACTCCGGCGCCCAGAATGACAAAGCTAGGGTAGCCGGACCTCGGGGCCGGGCAATGCACCTCCGGGCCGGGCGTCCCCGCCTCCCGCTCCGCTCAGAGTCGGGTGCGGATTCCGCGCGCTGTTGCCGGCTCGGGAGACCGCCCCGGGCCCAGCGCGCTCCCCATTGGCCGCCGCGGGCCCACGTGACCTCCGCACACAGCGCTCGCGGCGCGCACGCTCCGCCCCCTCGACCAGGCATCTGGCTCCCGCTGCAGCGCGTGCGCCCGGCTGCGGGATGCCCTGCAGAGGATCGGGGAAGCTTTCCTTAAACGAATAAACAAAAGCCCCAAGTACTACTGTCCAAAGTAAAGAAAGCTCTTAGTGGGAAAACTGATTGTCGTGCAGGTCTCCTTACCCGCTCTGTGGCTTTGGCCCTGGGCTGCGACGCAGACTGGAAATGGAAATGACCAGCCTCTATTGGCCGCAAAGTAGCTTGCTGAGGCCAAACTTGATCTGCTACTTTGTTGACGTCTACGCGTACGACCAACTCTTTAGGGAAAAAGAAAACAATTTTTGTGTGGGGAACCTAGAGCCACTTTTTTTCTTAGAGAAGGTGAAGGGGTGGGTCGACTCCTGGGAAGTCCAGAGAAACCATTCTGAGCAGTCACTTAAGGGGAGTTAGAAACTCCTGGGAAAGCAAACGAGTAAAAGCAAAAAGAGATCTTGCCCATCTTGAAAAATGTAATAATTACTGATAGGAAGGGGAAGAGTTTCAAGAAGCCATATCTATGTCTATTTCCGTGAGCATGTAACTAGATAGTATACATGGTATGTAATTGTAGAAGTCAATACAGAGCCCAGAGATTAGCAGTTTTCCTTCTTCGAGAGTGCTTGGATGCTCCTTCTGCCTATTTTTCTTCTAAGGCTTACCAACAATCTCCCTCCTCCTCTAGGAAACATTTTCGCCTTTCTTTTTCTTATTCATTCAAGAAAGTACGAGGGGGCATACTACATTGCAGGCACTGTGCTAGGTTCTGGGGTGACAATGGTGAGCAAAAACAATAACAGCCCTTCTCTCCTGGAACTGCAGTCTGGGTAAAGGAGGCAGGTGGCCGTGAACTACCCGTCCCAGTGTTGAACATAATGTAAGTTCTAAGACATGTCCAGGTGCTGTGATGAAACTTTGACCTAGCAGGTGAGGGAAATCTTTCCTCAACAGGTAACCCTGAACCCACACCTTAGGGGAGGTGAGAGTTGCAGGCAGAATGAACAGCTTGTGCAAAGGAGCGCAGTCAGCCCCTCCCTTTCCAAAGACTGCCTGTCTCAACATTGGTGGATTGTCGGTGGACGCCCCCAACGCAGAAGAAAATATTGTGCCCCTTAAAAAAAAAAGAGGGAAAATCAAAATACATGTTAACCATATTTTTAAATAAATAAAAAAGTATTATGTATTATTCATGTTATAATTGGACATATGAAACCAAACTGGTTGTCATTAGAAAAAAGTATAAAGTTGGGGTTTTCTTCAGAAGTCAGGGCCCAGGGCGCGCACCCAGTGTACCCACCCTTAAATCCACCTCTGTGTCTCAACCATTTCCACTAATGCATTCTTATTAATTAATGCATTAACACATGCATTAGTCCTGCCTCTTATTCTCAGAAGACACTTTTTTTTCTTTCAATTTCGAGTTCTTAAGAAGTAACTTGTGCCTGACCAGGTGGTGGTGCAGTGGATAGAGCGTCGGACTGGGATGCAGAGGACCCAGGTTCAAGACCCCAAGGTCGCCAGCTTGAGCACGGGCTCATCTGGTTTGAGCAAAGCTTGGACCCAAGGTCGCTGGCTTGAGCAAGGGCTTACTCGGTCTGCTGAAGGCCCACGGTCAAGGCACATATGAGAAAGCAATCAATGAGCAGCTAAGGTGTCACAACAAAAAACTGATGATTGCCTGACCTGTGGTGGCGCAGTGGATAAAAGCGTCGACCTGGAATGCTGAGGTTGCCGGTTCAAAACCCTGGGCTTGCCCAGTCAAGGCACATATGGGAGTTGAAGCTTCCTGCTCCTCCCCCCCCCCCCTCTCTCCTCTAAAATGAATAAATAGGCCTGACCTGAGGTGGCGCAGTGGATCAAGCGTTGACCTGGAACACTGAGGTCGCTGGTTCAAAACCCTGGGCTTGCCCGGTCAAGGCACATATGGGAGTTGACGCTTCCTGCTCCTCCCCCCTCCTCTCTCTCTCTCTCTCTCTCTCTCTCTCTCTCTGTCTCTCTTCTCTAACATGAATAAATAAATAAAAATAATTTAAAATAAAATGAATAAATAAAAAAAAATAATTAAAAAACAAAAACTGATGATTGATGCTTCTCATCTCTCTCCGTTCCTGTCTGTCTCCCTATCTATCCCTCTCTCTGACTCTTTCTCTGTCTCTGTAAAAAAAAAGAAGTAACTCGTAACCTGTTATTATCGATATAGACGATTATCCAATAGGATAGTCTAGTATAAACACATCTAATATACATGATCACTTCTGTTGTTTTACATAATAAAAACATGCAATGATTATAACAAAATGTAGAATATGATGTCTCTCAATAAAAGTAAAAGTACTATAGCTATTCAAAGTGCTGAGAGATCATATTATTTCAGAAGACTCAAAAAAGGCATCTAAGAGACAGTAATTATGATAAACAAATTACTAATTCGAAATGACTTGTAACAGTGGCTGACATATTATAAGTGCTATGGAAATGTTTACCTAAAAATACGTTTTCATGGCTGGAAAACTAAAGAATATGAAAAGGTACATAGTGAAAAGTCTCTCCTGTGTTTCTGTCTCCCATCTGCTCAGTTCCCATTCTCATCACTCCCCAGCATAGGCAACCATTGTTCTTAGACCATAGGATTTTATGCAGATACGAACAATTGTGAACAGACAGACAGGAAGGGAGAGAGATAAGAAGCATCAACTCTTCGTTGCAGCACCTTAGCTGCTCATTGATTGCTTTTTCACATGTGCCTTGACCGTGGGGCTACAGCAGACCGAATGACCCCTTGCTCAAGCCTGTGACCTTGGGCTCAAGCTAGTGAGCCTTGCTCAAACCAGATGAGCCCGCGTGCAAGCTGGCGACCTCGGGGTCTCGAACCTGGGTCCTCCACGTCCCAGTCCAATGCTTTATCCACTGTGCCACTGCCTGGTCAGGCGTGAACATAGATTTTTATATTTCCTCTTTTTAGACAAAAGGGAGCACATTAAGTAGACTGTTCTTGCTTGCTTTCTCAGTTAACAGTATGATTTGGAGAGCTTTCTGCATTAATCCTTACAGAGCGACCTCATTCTTATTTACCATGGGATAATATTTCATTGTGTGTATACACCATCATTTATTTAAATAGTTTCCTATTGCTGTATATTTGAGTGGTTTCCAATCACCTAATATTGAAACCAACACTACAACAAATAACCTTGAACGTATTTATAAAATTTGGTAAATAAATAGGTTACCCCCCAGAGAGATTGTACCAGTTGATACTCTCACTACCAATCCAGGCTTCGATAAGATTCTATACCAAAAGAGTTTAAAATATGTGAATTGGCATTATTGTTGCTATTTTTTTTCATTATTGTTGCTATTTTACAACTAAATGCAAGGAGAACTGTCTTCAAGACAAACTAAAAGGCAGAGCTGTCCTTAGATTAATATACAGGGTAGCCATTCTCCACCCCCTTACCCGACTGCATCTTTACCATCACAATCAACAACACTGGGTGAGTAACTTCTGTGTGTAGGGAACTGAACTAGGTCTCGGAGTTATGAAATGGATACATGCCCTCAAGGGTTTCATCATTCAGTTGGTCAGAGGTGCACAAACTATAAACAGTTATTATGTTGAGCTCCAGATTGCAAAGCACACCTCTTGCTTTCTGCACACTCAGTTCTTGGTTGCATCAGGTCTCCAGGCTCTACCCCTCTGCCCCTTTTGTAATCCCTCTTCCTAATGCAGATAATGGGCTAGAGTTTGCATTTCCCAGGTGACAATTACTTCATCAGTTAAATAGTTTCAAATCATTATGCATTTGAGTGACACAGGCAGGGCTGGCCCTACACTCTTTGTCTTTTTAATTTTTTATTTATTGATTTTAGAGAGAGAGGAAAGGACAGCTAGATGATAGATGATAGATAGATAGATACATAGATACATAGATGATAGATAGAGATAAAAAAAACATTGACTTGTTGTTCCACTTGTTTATGCATTGATTGGTTTACTCTTATCTGTGCCCTGACCTGAGGACAACACTCTAACTGAGCTACCCGGCCAGGGCCCTAAACTCTTTCTGAAGTAGGTGACATTTGTTTGGAGGATCTCCCCACTCTCTCCCTTTTCTTCTCTCTGACACCTTCTCTCCTCGGCCCTCATTGGTGCCCTCACCTTTGCCAGGTAACTGTCAGAAAATCCTTGTGGAGTGTTAACTAATCATCCATGTGGTATTTCACAATGGCTTGAGGCAGAGAGAGTATGTGTCTGTCTGTCTCAGGATACTCTTGAGAACAAGAACAGAAACTGAAACGACAGGCAGTAAGGTTGCAATGTTGACCCAAGGGCCATATATCTCACCGACTAGTGAAGCCGCCTGGTTAGGGGCTCACCCTTGGCTGAGCTGAATTAACGCACTAAGACTGTCCCTCTTCATCCCGTCCTCTCCCGCGGACACTTCGCTCTGCTGTAGGGTCCTGGAGCGGTGGGGAGCGTGCTCTCGGAGCTCTTAACTTTCAAACTCAGCTGGCACGGCAGTATCGGTTGTTTTTCCAATTGTATCCCCCACCCCCACCCCCTGCTGCACGAGCCTCTGCCCTTTCCACTCGGGTTGCAGTGATTCTTGCTAGTTGCCCCAGGTATTTAAAAGTGTGGCTTTGGGTAATGCTGCTGCTTTTTTTGCATTAAGGTTTTTAATCAGGCCGTGGCTCAGTAGTTCAATTGGTTAGCGCATCGTCCTGATACACTAAAGTTGTGGTTCGATCCCGGGTCAGGGCATTTATAAGAATCAACCAATGAATGCATAAATAAGTGGAACGACAAATCAATGGTGTTTCTTTCTTTCTCTCTCTCCCTCCCTCCATCCTTTTCTCTTTTCTTCCCTCTGTCTGAAATAATTAATAAAAAAAATTAAAAATATCTTAATCGAAGCAACTTTTATGTTCATGGAAACAAATCTAGTACTGGGAGCTTATGGTGGAAAGGGCCTAACGCAGTCTGACAAATCGAAGGCCTTCTGTGAAGCTTTGTTGAGCGAATGAATGACTGAATACAAAGTCAGTATCCAGCCTCTCTCTCCCTCTCATCTCCACACTCCGCTGTTCCACACTCCACAGAGGGCAACTCTTTACTTGGCCATATTTCCCAGTTTTCTAGATCTGTGATTTCCACCCATGGCTCTATGTCAGAAGCACCTGAGGAGCTTAAAAAAAGTTACCTATGTGTTGTTTTATCTCCCGACCAACAAAATTGTCTTTTTTTTTAAGTCTCTAAGCTGATAGTCATGTACAGCCAGAGCTGCGAACAACTGCTTTATTCCTTTGTCTCTTCATTTATTGATGCCACTCATTGATTCCTAGACCTGTCAGATGAGGTGTAGCTCATAGTACACCCTCTCGTTCCATGTTTGATAGTTAAATTATTATTTTATTTATTTATTTATTTATTTTTTGTATTTTTCTGAAGCTGGAAACAGAGACAGTCAGACAGACTCCCGCATGCGCCCTACCGGGATCCACCCGGCACGCCCACCAGGGGCGAAGCTCTGCCCACCAGGGGGCGATGCTCTGCCCCTCCGGGGCGTCGCTCTGCCGCGACCAGAGCCACTCTAGCACCTGGGGCAGAGGCCAAGGAGCCATCCCCAGCGCCCGGGCCATCTTTGCTCCAATGGAGTCTTGGCTGCGGGAGGGGAAGAGAGAGACAGAGAGGAAGGAGGGGGGGTGGAGAAGCAAATGGGCGCCTCTCCTATGTGCCCTGGCCGGGAATTGAACCTGGGTCCCCCGCACGCCAGGCCAACGCTCTACCGCTGAGCCAACCGGCCAGGGCCTAAAATTATTATTTTAATACTTCTGGTTTTTTGTCTATATAACTTAAATAATTTATTTTAAAACTTTTTTTTTTAAGTGAGAGGAGGGGAGATAGACAGACTCCTGCATGTTCCCCAACCAGGGTTCACCTGGCAACCCCTGCTTGGGGCTGATGCTCAAACCAACTGAGCTATCTTCAGTGCCTGGGGCTGAGGCTTGAACCAATCACCTGAGCCACTGGCTGCAAGAAGGGAGGAGAGAGAGAAGAGGGAGGGGAAGGGAAGAGAAGCAGATGGTTGCTTCTCATGTGTGCCCTGACTGGGAATCGAACCTGGGACCTCCGCACATGGAGCCAACTGGCCAGGGCCTGTTTTGTTGCTGTTCTTCATAAATACTATTTTGCTTGAAACTTCCCCTGTGGGAGGTTAGGATAAACTTTTCTTTTCTTTGGGTACAACTTTAGGACCCTCGCCAGCCAGAAAGAGAATGCACATCAAGGTCAAATATATCTTTTTTTTCTCCTGTTTTTTGAAGGCGGTGATGATTGTTTTCGCTTCCTGTTTTACAACTCTGATCAGTTTTCTTCTTTATATTTCTGTTAGTGACTATTTTCAGCCACTTCAGTACCCCGTCCCAGCAGATGGCCTCGTTTCTGTTCCATGTAGAAAATCAATATCATCACGGCCAGACACCTGAGTCTCCTCTCCCTGGGTTCCAGACCTCCCTATGGGAACATCACGCCTTCTCTCCTCTCCTAGCTCCCAAGAAAGAGTCCCGCCCCTCCTGTCAAAGCTCATTCTCCCGCGTGTTTTTGCCGCAACAATTTGACCTCCATTGTCTTCTGTTTTCCATCACTCCTGCTCCGATTTCACTCCTCAACCTACAAACCTGCTCAAAACTCTCAGAAAATTTCTTCAATGCACCTCCTCTTCTTGCCACTGCCTTTCTCTCTCATTTCTTTATCAGGGTATCTCTTAGAAGAGGAGTCCACACTTACTGATGCCAAATCTAGTCTGGTAACTCAAATGCACACTTCTCTGCTTTGCGAACTATTTTTTATCCTTACTGCATTCTCTTTTGTTATACTTCAGTCCTGGGTGATATCAGCAATCTTTTTAAAAGGTTCTATTTTTCCACCCCGGCCAGGTAGCTCAGCTAGTTAGGGCATTGTCTCCATACGCCACGGTTGTGGGTTCAATCCCCATTCAGGGCACAATACAAGAATCAAGTAATGAATGTATAAATAAGTGGAACAACAAATCGATGTTTCTCTCTCTCTCTCTCTCTCTCTCTCTTTCTCCCTTCCACTCTCTAAAATCAATTTTTAAAATTATATAAAAAAGGATCAACTTGTCCTTGCTAAGAGACTTTGAGCCTTCCAGATATTGTTTAGGAGTCCTGATAAATTTAACCAAATTGCTTTAAAATTGTTATTCGGGTTAAGAATTGTTAGGAATTGAACATTCCACTATGATACGTTTGTGATTGATTATGAGAGGGCATGTCCTTTGAGATGGGGCAACTACTGCTGATTTTGTATTTGAAACATTTAAATATTCAAAGTGATCGAACTAATGCCCCAAAGTCCTCCTGAAAGAAGCCACTTTCTGCAACTAAAAGAAGAGGTCAAGTGAGTTTGAGAAGGAGCCTTAAGTTCCGGGGAGGTGGTTTGTCTCTGGAAAAGGGGAGCGTGTGTTTTCCAATCTGGAAGCAAAAGGTCCAGCACGTGAAGAGGCCCAGACGACTAGTCCCCCATCTTCACTTTTGTCCATCTGTTATATCTGTATTCCAACAATGAAAAGGTTGTGCGAACTCCCTTGACGCTCTGGAGTTTAGGGGTGGGGGCTAGCAGCCATAAAGACTATGTGTACTGGGCTGAGTCTTCCTGAGAGTAATCACCTCCCAGTCAACAAGGCACTTCCCTGAGATTGCTTAAAAGGATGCTTAGTCATATAGGGAAAGTGCTGCGAAGTTTAACACCAGGAAATATCATCTTAGGAAAAAAAAAAAAAACCCACCGTAAAACAATTCCTTTAAGTTTAAACCTAAGACACATTTTAATTTGCTTCACCTATGGACCATAAACTTACGGCGTGACCTTTCATTGTTTTCTGGACTTTCTCACTGCCTCTCCGCCCCTCTCCCACATGCTCTGTAATTTCCCCAACTTTTCAAGTACGCTGTGTCTGGTGTCAAGTCTCCGTGTCCCCTGGGGGCTTCCCAACTACGGCTGTCCTCTGGCGGCAGTTACCATCCAGGGACTTTCCTTCACGTGGGTGGGATCCACCTCTGGCTGGATCTTCTTTTTTTTTCTTGGTTTAGTCACGCTCTGTTTAGCCTGTTTTACAGGAATGCTTCCTCAAGAGCCTTCCGAAGAAATGGTGTGTGGGAGAAAGCTTCCTGGGTCCTTGCCTGTGTGCCAGCGCTTTCCCCCATGGCTCACGCGGTCTAGAGCTCAGCAAGGCTGAGAATTCTAGTCTGATGATACGTTTTTAGAGGACATTAGTGTTTTACTGTATGTCTTCTAGTATCATTGTTGATGAGAGAGTCCGCTGCCCAGCTAAACCCCACTTCTCTTTGGAGGTTTTTAGCATCTCCTTAGGCTTGAAGGGGTTTTGAAATTTCAATATGGTCAGGAGGTGAAGTTTCTATTCCCCCATTTGTTGTCCTGAGAATTTGATGGGGCTTTTACGTGTGTGTGTGTGTGTGTGTGTGTGTGTGTGTGTGTGTGTGTGTGTGTGTAAGGGGTACTTTCTAACCTTAAATTTGGTGTCCTTCAGCTCTGAGAAGCTGTCTTAGACAGTTTGTTCTGAATCTGTCCTCTATTTCTCTCTTTCTGGGAGGCTTATTAGCTAGATGCTGGTCTTTCCATAGTGGGACTCTTCTCTTGTTTTCTTCTCCCCTATTTTTCAACTTCAGATGCTTTTATTCTGAGTGATTTCCCCGCCTTTATTTTTTCAGACCATCAATTGCGTTTTTAAGTTTGGCAATTATACTTTTTCCATTTGAAAGAATGTTCCAGGATTATTCTTTTTCTCAGAGCATCCTCACACATACATATTAGCATTTGCAGCCCTGGGTGCCCCTGAGTGCCAACACGGTGGCCCCTAGCCCCGCGACCCAGGACTCCCCCGCCCCCACCCGGACCCGTCCCACGCGCGGGCTCAGCGGGGGACGAGTGGGAGGTCTGTATGGGGCCAGCGTTGCCGCCTGAGAGAGAGAGAGAGACAGACAGACAGACAGACAGACAGAAACGGAGAGAGGAGTGAGACCTAAGGCGCGAGTCCAGAACCCCTCACCTGTCTGTCTGGGCGGCTGGAACGTTAGCTGCGCCTGGAAACAGGTTGCCTGGCTGTGACCCGCGCCACACCGCAGCGTCTTCTGCCACTGCGCTCTGTCAGCTGGGAGGTAGGGGTGGGGGCGTGGAGGGATTGAGCAAAAAGAGAGAAAGAGAAAAATTAAGGGACACAGGCAACAGTGTGGTCATTAAGGGGATGGTTAAAGGGGTGCAAATGGTGATGGGCAGACACTTGACTTGGGGGGTAACCATGCAGCACTGCAGTGTACAGATGTGTTGTAGCGCTGGGCACCCCAAACCTGTATAATTTTGTTAATAGTGTCACCCTCAATAAATTCAATTAAAAATAATTTCAGGCCCTGGCCGGTTGGCTCAGTGGTAGAGCGTCGGCCTGGCGTGCAGAAGTCCCGGGTTCGATTCCCGGCCAGGGCACACAGGAGAAGCGCCCATCTGCTTCTCCACCCCCCCCCCTCCTTCCTCTCTGTCTCTCTCTTCCCCTCCCGCAGCCGAGGCTCCATTGGAGCAAAGATGGCCCGGGCGCTGGGGATGGCTCCTTGGCCTCTGCCCCAGGCGCTAGAGTGGCTCTGGTCGGGACAGAGCGACGCCCCGGAGGGGCAGAGCGTCGCCCCCTGGTGGGCGTGCCGGGTGGATCCCCGTCGGGCGCATGCGGGAGTCTGTCTGACTGTCTCTCCCCGTTTCCAGCTTCAGAAAAATAAAAAATAAATAAAAAATAAAACAATAATTTCACACATTTTTTTCTATTCCTTGAATTCTGGCTGTTTTTTTGTTTGTTTGTTGTTTGTTTTTAGGATTACTGCTTTGTTTGTTTATCTGGTATCTCGTAGTCTGTGGTTCTTAAATTGCGATACTTTGTTACTTTGTTATTTTAAAGATATAGGGACTGGAGAGCTGGTAAGGTTTCTGTCTGCTGTGGTGTGAGTAGGGCTGTTTTCCTAGGTGGTGAGGTAGCTAACATTTATATACTGTTTATCCAGGTTCCAGACACTGTCCTGTGCAGGTTAAATATATTAACTCAATCATCTAAACAACCCCTCTCAGAGGAAGTTACTGTGGCATTTCATTAAGTTTAATATTTCATTGGTAGTAAGATGTACCATTATTTGGTTTACTACAAAAAAGGTAAGCAATGCTGTTGAAGTATGACACACTACAGATTAAAAATCACGTTCTGATTTTAGAAGCCTTAAAACATTCTTAGAATTGGTGAAATAATATATTCCTATTCACATTTTATGGTTGAAACTGAGGCATAGAGAGATCAAATAAATTCCTCCAGCTTCCAGAGTTTTCCTTGTAGCAGGTTTTACATTTGAACCGAAGTGATCTGGCTTCTGAATTTTACCACTGTGCCCGACAAATAGAGGGCTCTGAGTTGAGGGAAGGGAGGTTTTGGGGAGATGTTTAGGGAGCTTTCTGACCCCAGATTCCTCAAATACCAGAACAAAGGCCATCTAATCTGAGGCGCCAGCATCCCTAAAGAAGCTTTAGCTACTCCCATAGTATCTGTCCTCTTATTAGAAAAGGGAGGTCTGGGTTTGATTGATTGATTGATTGATCGATCGATTGACATTCCGTGCATTGAGTATAGTGCGCTGGGATAGCAGGGGCTCCAGGTGGTGCAGGTGATCCCCATCAGACCCCGGTCAGTGGTGTGTCTCTCAGCCTGGGGCCTTGGTGGGGTAGATGGGCTTCTAGCCGCAGGAGCCCCTGTGGTCGGTTCTTGGCATGTCCTCTGCCTAGCTCATGTGTCCGTATCTTGTCTCATTCCTTTCTGCCTTTCACAAACACGTCCAGAGTTCTCATCAACTGTTCGCCTTGCCTCCCATTCTCTTCATTGTGGCGCTTTTGTTCTTTTTCATACTTTACTATTTGGTGGGGTTTGGGAAGCTTTAGGAGAAATGAAGAGGCCAGTGCTTGTGCTCAGTCTTGAACCAGAAGCCCCTAGTAGACCTTCATTTTTTAGTGAACACAATCAGGATTGTAAAAGGATGATCACCCTATGAGAAAATCAAATATTCACATGCTAGCTGGCGGTGGAAGAGCCCTTATTAAACCTAGAGAGCGTGTTTGCTGGAAAGTTTCCCTAAATGCAGCTCAGGGGAGGGTTGGTCAAAGTTAGGATTCTCAAGGTACAACAATATTTTTAAAAGTTCCAATGCCTTGGCCCTGGCCGGTTGGCTCAGCGGTAGAGCGTCGGCCTGGCGTGCGGAAGTCCCGGGTTCAATTCCTGGCCAGGGCACACAGGAGAAGCGCCCACCTGCTTTTCCACCCCTCCCCCTCTCCTTCCTCTCTGTCTCTCTCTTTCCCTCCCGCAGCCAAGACTCCATTGGAGCAAAGATGGCCCCGGGCACTGAGGATGGCCCCATGGTGCTAGTGTGGCTCTGATCGCAACAGAGCGACGCCTGGATGGGCAGAGCATCACCCCCTGGTGGGCATGCCGGGTGGATCCCGGTGGGACACATGCGAGAGTCTGTCTGACTGCCTCCTGGTTTCCAGCTTCAGAAAAATACAAAAAAAAAAAGTTCCAATGTCTTGAGGCTTAATTTACTTTATACAGGAGGCTTTATTACAGAAAGATTAACAGTGAGATTTTTCCAAATTCCCCAGTAGGCCATTTAGACTATGGTTTCATTTTTGGAAGTCTGTATGCATATATACATACTCACTCAGATTTCAAGCACAAAATGAGATACTTATTCCCTCTGGATATTAAAGATGCAATACTTAGAAAATAATAGAGAGCTTTGCTTTTTAATTTCACTTATCTAAATGATCTGGTCACAAGACTTCTCACTTCAATACATGATCATTTTAGAACTTGGATGCAATGACTTGCTTCTTGTTATCTTATAATATTTCTTATAATATGGCCTAGCTATTTTGATGCATAAATGTCTTTAGCCAGCAAATAATGCCACGTATAGGTTGAGCACAACAGAACTCCATCCATTTTGCATTCAACTTTTATTAGGAATGGATTAATGACCAGAACCAAAAATATAAGACACTCGTATCAGGGACTTAATTTTTAAGTTTCACTTTCAGAGTCTGCCCCGAAGTCAGTTTATAGCCAACACAATCTCCTTCACAAGTGTATCGACCTTCGGCAGTTCTGGACAGTGATAATTAATGTAGTATTCATGATTACTTGTTTGGTTGCAGGGAGGAGAGACCCACTCTAGTCACCTCCAGAAAGCTGTGGTTTCTGGTGAGGGTGCTTATGAAAAAGAACTGAACTTGGAGGTTCAGGTTCTGAGGCAGTTGTGGGGTTAGTCTGCTTTTTTTGAGCCTTGGTTTCTTTCTGAGTGTCCGCCTGGCTCTTCTCTGTCAGCCAGCCTCCCCTGCCTCTCCTTTAAATGTGTCCTCCCCCTTCATAATTTTCACTGGCAAATGACTTTGACTTATTCTGGGCCCAACATAATCCTGTGCCATTTCTAGTCCCACTGCCAATGCTTCCCTTGGTCCCCTGAGTCTACGCTGAACAGAGAGGAAGGGACGCTGTTCTCTTTTGGCACTAGGTTCTGAGTACCTGGCTCACCAATAGATTATTGGTTATTGGGTCAGGTGTTCTCACAGCTGACCCAATCAGCTGTGAACTGGGGTGGCCCTGGCCGGTTGGCTCAGTGGTAGAGCATTGGCCCAGTGTGTGGAAGTCCTGAGTTTGACTCCCGGCCAGGGAACACAGGAGAAGTGCCCATCTGGTTCTTCAGCCTTCTCCTTCTCCTTTCTCTTTATCTCTTTATTCCCCTCCTGCAGCCAAGGCTCCATTGGAGCAAAGTTGGCCTGGGAGCTGAGGACCACTCCATGGCCTCTGCCTCAGGCACTAGAATGGCTCTGGTTGTAACGGAGCAACACCCCAGATGGGCCGAGCATCGCCCCCTTGTGGGCATGCCAGATGGATCCCGGTTGGGCGCATGCGGGAGTCTGTCTGCTGCCCTCCCTTTTCACTCCGGAAAAATACCAAAAATCCCCCCAAAACCAAAAACCCACAACAAAACAAAACCAAAACCCAAAACCATGGACTGGAGTTGGGGTGGAGCTATGTAGAAAAAAACCCAATTGCTTAGGCAACAAGTCAGATTCTCTTGGAAAAGGGGTGTGGGCAAGTCAATGATTGGCATCTTTTTTTTTTTTTTTTTTCTTTTTCTTTCTGAAGCTGGAAACGGGGAGAGACAGTCAGACAGACTCCCGCATGCGCCCGACAGGGATCCACCCGGCACGCCCACCAGGGGCGATGCTCTGCCCACCAGGGGGCGATGCTCTGCCCCTCCGGGGCGTCGCTCTGCTGCGACCAGAGCCACTCTAGCACCTGGGGCAGAGGCCAAGGAGCCATCCCCAGCGCCCGGGCCATCTTTGCTCCAATGGAGCCTCGCTGCGGGAGGGGAAGAGAGAGACAGAGAGGAAGGAGGGGGGGCGGGGGTGGAGAAGCAAATGGGCGCTTCTCCTGTGTGCCCTGGCCAGGAATCGAACCCGGGTCCCCCGCACGCCAGGCCGACGCTCTACCACTGAGCCAACCGGCCAGGGCCTGATTGGCATCTTTAATACAAGAACACTATGGTATGTTTCCAGATTCTGGATCATCATAAGCAGCAGCAGCAGCAGCAACACACACACACACACACACTCACACTCACACTCACACACACACACACACTCACACACACACACTCACACACACACACACACACTCACACACTCACACACACACACACTCACACACTCCAAGTAACAATGTCCACTAGTACGTTTTAGAAGGAAATTTTCAACAAGATTTGAAAGATGGTTAGGAAACACCATTTTTCCTGATTCCACTTTCATGTCTCTGAGTTTTCTCCCACCGTCTTTTGTTGTGGGCTTTTGTTCTTTTGCCTACTTTGTTAACAATCACTCTTATCCAGAGGTGGTGTCATCAGCTATACAAACTGAAATATCTCATCCACTTCCCTGTGTTTTTATCGAGTAAATGAATAATGACTTTTCAATCTTCAAGTTCTGACAACCCAAGCTTCAAATATTATCCAGATGGGTGCTAAGATGTCCTACAGGTATCTTAAATTTATAAACAAACTCAAATTTTGTTTTTTTCTCTTTCTACCCACTTCCCCTGCCTTCCAAACCTGTCCTCCTCCGACCCCCATTCTCTGTATAGGCTGATGGGGGCGTCACCCCTCCCCATCTGCAGAGCTAGAAAAGTCGGAGTTTCCCTTTGCCTCACTTTGCTCATCGAATTGATTGCCAAATTCCGGAATATTCTGCTTCCTATATATTTATACATTCTGTTCTCACCCTCCAATCCCTATTAGTCCTGCTCTAGTTTAGACCTGGGTTTAAATTCTGTCTCTCGCACTCTGACTTTCAATCCCTAGGCAAGCTGTCAACCGTCTCCTAAACCACCAGTCCTCAAACTTAGCTGCAAAATGGATCCGCTGGGGGAGCTTTAAAAAAACGTACCCATGCTTGCTCCAACTCCAGGATAACGATGTCATTGGAAAGGAGTGCGGCTTGAGCATTGAGAGTTTTAAAAGCCCCATCCGCCCAAGGGTTCCGAGGTGGAGCCAGGGTTGAAAAGCGCTCTCTAAGCCCCAGCTTTCTCCTCCGTAATAGGGAGGTGAAATGACCTCACAGGGGCGTTGTGCGGGCATGGTCAGCAAAATAATGCGTGTACTGTCTGGCATGTGGTAAGCATGTTAGTTGCCATCAGGCAACTCCTTATCACCCCTCCTCTGGACTCGGCAGTAGCCTCTAAACCCCTGCCCTGTCTTACCACTTTCTACTCTGACCCCAGAAGGAAATAGCTAGAAGGCAAACCTGATTGTATCATCTCCTGCTTCAAACCCCTCGGTGGGTCTCCTGCTCTACTGGATCAAGTCCAAGCCTCTCACCGTGCCTTCATGACTTAGCTCTCGCTTGCTCTATTAGCTTTGTTTCCCACCACCCTCTCCCTGCCTCACAACAAAAGCACTACTTAGAGTTAATGCACAAAACCTCACTCTGTGTCCCCTGCAGGTCTTTGCTCACGTGGTCCTTCTGCCTGGAATGTTCTGTTGGCCGCGCCCTCCCCGCTGACTCTGGTCCCCCAGCTCTCTCTTCTTCTCCTGGCGAATTCTCCTTTATCCTTTGTCCTTCAAGACTGAACTCAGATATCACCTCGGCTGGGGTGTCACCCTGACCTCTCTCTAGACCCTGTGTACTATGACATTTTGAGTTGTCGTTTCTGTCTCTCTCCTACTGGTCTACTTGAAGACAGGCTTATTCTCTCGGTACAAAACCTGAAACATCAACGTCCTCACATTTTATTGGTACAAAGTAGGTTCAGTGCAAGACTTGCTGTATTTATGAATCCATACTTGTATCCACTTTAGCCCAAATTTATTTCCTTGTCCGTATTCCTAAAGCGGTTGGAAATTGTATCATCCCTAACCAGTGTGCTGTGAGCAACTTAAAGACAGAAACCTTGTCTTTTTATTTCTTTATAAGTTTCCCAAAACACCCAGCCCAGCAGTTTACTCAGAGTGTTGCTTAAACACACTCATTGGTGGCTGGAAGCGTATAGCATTAAGAAGAACTCATTCAAGGATTGTGGGTAAAAAAAAAAAAAAAATGGAAAAACATCCTTTAAAAAACTGTAAAGATCCAGACCTACCCCATACAATGACTCCTAATCACATTTGGTTTTTGAGCACTTGAAATGTAGCCAGTGCAATTAAGGAGCTAAATTTTAAGTTTTATTTAATTTTAATTAATTTAAAAAAACTGATATTTGATTTAATTGTTGGAAAACTTTCAACTATGTTTGGAACAGCCTGGATATACGAATCTAATTTTTAAATGTAAACTTCAGCCCTGGCAGAGTGGCTCAGTGGATAAAGCATCGTCCCAGCGCACTGAGGTCACGGGTTTGATCCCTGGTCAGGGCGTGTATGAGAAGCAATGAATGAGTACACAACTAAAGCAACAACGAGTTGATGCTTCTCTCTCCCTCTCAAATCAATGGGGGAAAATGTAAACTTCAGGAAATCTAAATACAGATCAGGTTTTCCAATGAAAAGTTAGCTGCTAAACTGAGATGTGCTGTAAGAATATATTAACACTAGAGTTCAAAGACTTAGGTATAATAAAAGAAATGCAAAACATATCGTTTATATGTTGTAATGATAACACTTTGGATATGCTGGTTTAAGTAAAACATATTACTGATTAATTTTATATGCTTTTGCTACTAGAAAATAAAAAATTAATACATAGCTTGGATTACATTTCTATTGAACGGAACTGATCTATTTCCAACGCAAGCCTTTTGTTTCTTGATCGTCATTCTAATGATGGGGTTTCATCCCTCTCATTGTCTAAGACAGTTTTTAGTAACTAGGGGTGAGTAATTACAGAGAGTTAACGGAGTATCTCTTTTGAACTCTTTTCTCCCCGGATGCAGATCACAACTCACCATCTCAGCCCAAGGAAAACGGCATTGACCAGAGCCCTCATCAGGAGGAAGTAATCCACAAGTTGGCCATGCAGCTGAAAAACATCGGAGACAGCATCGATCATAGGATGGTCCAAGCGGTGAGACCTCTGTTTCTCCGGCAAGGGCCGGTCGGGTGGGAGAAAGGGCCGGCCGGACAATGGCCGCTGCGTGGCTGGGATGCTCGGGAATTAGCAGAACACGTGGATGTATAATGGCCGCATAACCGAACATTAGATCTGAAAATTGTGAACCTGGCTCAAGGTCGGTATTTGACCTCACACCTGCTGGTCCATGGAGTGGGAGCCTCAGCGTCACTCAGCAGCTGGGCAGAGGTGCCAAATGCCAGCCTATGACTGGAATCGCAGTCTACCTTTATGCACACCTGCCCGGGGGATTCGTGTATACATTAAAGCGGGGGACACTTTGCTCCCCGCCCTTAAGCTAGGATGCTTGTGGGAATTTAAAGAATTACAGCTGCTCAGCGCCCCACCTTGAGAGATTCTGATTTACCTGGCATGGGGTGTGGCCCCGGGCACAGCATTATATTTTATTTATTTATTTGTTTATTTATATTTTTTTATTTTTTGTATTTTTCTGAAATGAGAAGTGGGAAGGCAGAGAGACAGACTCCCGCATGAGCCCAACTGGGATCCACCTGGCATGCCCCCCAGGGGGCGATGCTCTGCCCATCTGGGCCTTTGCTCCGTTGCAACCAGAGCCATTCTAGCGCCTGAGGCAGAGGCCATAGAGCCATCCTCAGCACCTGGGCAAACTTTGCTCCAATGGAGCCTTGGCTGCAGAAGGAGAAGAGAAAGAGAGAGAGAGAGAAAGGAGAAATGAGAGGGGGAAGGGTGGAGAAGCAGATGAGTGCTTCTCCTGTGTGCCCTGGCCGGGAATTGGACCCGGGACTTCCACACACTGGGCCAACACTCTACCACTGAGCCAACCGGCCAGGGCCCTGGGCACGGGATTTGAAAAGCTTCCCAGTGAACCAAATGCTCAGTCAAGAAGGACAGCCTCTGCCTTAGACCATAGTAACCCTCCTGAACCAACCCAAAGGTAGGATCTAAGCCCCACTCCCGCCCATTTCTTAGCTTTTCGAGCTTATTATGAGAGATAATGAGGGAAACAGGAAAGAATAGTGATTACTGTTTGAAATCACGGGGTGAGGAAAGACACAGCAACTTGGTTTCCCTCAGAACAGGCCGCAGTTAGCAGCAGAGAGAGAATGATCGCACGGGGCGGGCGACAGGAGGGTGGCTGCCCCTCAGGGCCCAACTCCTTGCCCTGACAGGCACCTCTCCTGTGATGACTGCGTGTTCATCACGGCGGCCGCCACCAGGCTGGCTTCGGGGAGTGCCGGGCCCTCCTTCGCGGTCTGGTCCAGCTGCGGGCAGCGCGCAGCCTGGCCCTCAAATGAAACACTCCTCGGGGCGAAACGTGAATGGGAGGTTCCCAACAACAATGCGACTAAACTCGAGAAGGAAACAGAAGACAAAGTAAACCCAGGCAATCAAAGGAAACACTCGACAGACCAGTTTCATTCAAAGCGATGTTTATTGAACACCTACTATATGCCAGGTTCCATTTCAGGCCTTGGGAGCTAGAGCAGGGAGCCGGTCAGAAGATGAGCCTGCTCTCCTCCATCTCCTAACCCGGGAGGGGGGACAGGCAGCCCAGCAGACAAGCCGAGGAAGTCTATTCCGGCAGGATGCCGACTCGAAGCAGCGTGAGAAGGCGCTGAGTGATGGAGACGGATTTTGGAAGGGGCCGGCAGGGAAGGTGGTGTCTCTGGAGAGGCGATATTCCGAGCAGAGACGGGAAGGGAGGGAGCGGAGGCATGGGAGCACACCGGTGGGAAGTGTGTTCCAGGCAGAGGGAACAGCCAGTGCAAAGCCCCTGTTACAGGCACAGGCTCGAGGAGCAGCAAGGAAGCCAGGGCTGGAGTGGAGCACGGCGAGGTCTGGCAGGTGGCCTTGGTCTTAGAGGAGGACGTAGGTGTTTGGGGTTTATGCTAGATATGAGGGAAGGTTCTGGAGAGGAAGAGCAGGAGAGCGCCGTGAGCTGACTGACACTGAGAATGGAGTCTGGCCGGTGCTGGGAGTAGGCTGTGTGCATGCAGGGGCTAGAGAGGCAGAGGAGAGCCCCAAAGGCGAGCAGAGGGGACCGGCCTGTAGCTGTGGAGGCTGTAAGGAATGATCAGACCCGGCGTGGATTTCAAAGGTAGGATTGACTAATGAACTGGCTGTGCAGAGTGAGAGGAAAAAACACATTCCTTCAGTGGTCTTGGCCCGAGTGTCTGAGTGGAGGGTAGTTCCGTTTACCAAGATCAAGAAGACGGGACAGATCTGAGGGGAAATCCGGTGTTCTATTTGGGAAACGTAAGTCTGAAGTTCCTACTGGACACAGAGATTGAGATGTTGTGAAGTTGTGTAGTAGTTGTAAGGACCAGTCTGGAGTTATAGGTGACCTGAAGCCCGCGATAAGAATTTGGATGATAAGGCCTTGCTTTCTTCCTGGGCTCACAGGATCAGTAGTGACCTTGCCCCGAGCCTAACTCTGCGTGGAGGGTGAACTAAAGCTACGTAATAACTAGTGCTTACTGACGGCTTGCTGTTTGCCCAGGGGCTACACTTAGGGTTTTGCTTGCATTGCTTTTTCATTCTTACAACCCCCAATGGAGCTGGGACTATTACTATTTTCACATTTCAAAGGAGGAATTGTGTCTGTGTGTGTGTGACAGAGACAGAGAGAGGGACAGATAGGGATAGACAGGAAGGAAGGGAGAGAGATGAGAAGCATCAATTCTTCGTTGTGGCACCTTAGTTGTTCATTGATTGCTTTCTCATATGTTCCTTGATTGGGGGGCTACAGCAAAGCGAGTGACCCCTTGCTCAAGCCAGTGACCTTGGGGGCTCGAGCCAGCAGCCTTTGGGTTCAATCCAGCGACCATGGGGTCATGTCTATGGTCCCATGCTCAAGCCAGTGACCCCCAGCTCAAGCTGGATGAGCCCGCGCTCAAGCCAGTGACCTCAGAGTTTCAAACCCGGGTCCTCTGTGTCCCAATCCATTGCTCTATCCACTGTGTCACCACCTGGTCAGGCTCAAATGAGGAATTTGATGACTTGGAGAAATCAAGTAAAAATTTCTCTGAGGTCACACAGCTGGTAAGATGTGGAATTAGGATCTGAACCCATGTCCTCTGGCTCCAAAACACAGACACCACTCCACTGCTGTCTGCTACTATTGGCTCCCTACCCCCCCAGGAGCCACCCGTAGCCATCTGCTCTCTTTGACATTTGGACCCAAGAGCCTGAAGCCCAGAGGCAGGCGGGAGTGCCCTCCCACCTCTGTTACATCTTTTGTGTAGCACCCCTTCCGGAAAAGACCTCCCAGAGGGCCTCGCCCTCTGGTCTCAGTGGACAACCACATCAGGATATTACATCAAAAGCTCAACATACGCAGGAGAGATATTTTCACATGGTCTCGCTGTTCACTGAATCTTCAACTGTGGCATTAGGTGTTAAATGTGCTGACTTTAGTGTCCCAGTACTGGATCCAAAGTCTGGCTCACCACTTTAGTAAATAGCCAATAGTAAGACCTCCCTGGGTCTCATCTGTAACACAGAGATAATAAGAGTACCTACTGGCCCTGACCGGTTGGCTCGGTGGTAGAACGTCAGCCCAGCGTGTGGAAGACACAGGTTTGATTCCCAGCCAGGGTACACAGGAGAAGCACCCATCTGCTTCTCACCCTTCCGCCTCTCCTTTCTCTCTCTCTCTCTCTCCCTCTCCCGCAGCCAAGGCTCCACTGGAGCAAAGTTGGCTGGGGCACTGAGGACTGCTCCATGGCCTCTGCCTGTGGCGCTAGAATGGCTCTGGTTGCAACAGAGCAAGGCCCCAGATGGGTAGAGCATCGCCCCCTGGTGGGCATGCCAGATGGATCCTGGTCGGCACCTGCAGGAGTCTCTCTGCCTCCCAGCTTCTCATTTCAGAAAAAAAGAAAAAGAAAAAAAAAAAGAGTATCTACCTTTTGTGGCTGTTGTAAAAATTAAATGAGTGAATCTATGTAAATCACTTAGAACAGAGCCTGACCTAGGGAAAATGATCAGCAAATGCTATCTAAGCCCAAGAATTAATTTTTTTGTCCTCGCCCTCTCAACATTTGGAGTTGAATATCTCCTTACCACGTACCATTTCTTAGGGCATCCTCCTGACATTTGCCACCTTTCTAGGTTACAGTTTCTTCTGTAGGAAAGTTCTCACTTTTCATTCTAGGGAATTCCTTAGTTCGATGTTCCTGCTTCTTGATTAGCTCATTCTGAGAACTCATGGGTCCTTCTAATATTTTTCTCTGAAAAGGAGAGACCAGCGTAGGACAAATCGCAACCACCTGTTTTCTGTTTGACTCAACTCAGTCAAAAGATCACTGCTCCCGTAACTGCCTTTTCCATTCTGCCTCCTTTTCTTTCTCTCCTTGACCTTTTAAGTTGTAATTTATTTACAAGTCTTTTATTTTTTTAATTGATTTTAGAGAGCAAGGAAGGGGGAGAGAGAGACAGGAACATCAATCTGTTTCTGTACGTGTCCTGACTGGGGATCAAACCCCGACAACCTCTGTGCTTCAGGACAATGCTCCAACCAACTGAGCCATCCTGCCAGGGCTTACTAACAAGTCTTAAACTTATCTCTGCAGCTGACTGGGTCAGCACCAAATGCCCCAGCTTTTCTTTTCTTTATTTTCTTTATTTATTTATTTCTTTATTTATTTATTTATTTATTTATTTATTTTTGTATTTTTCTGAAGTTGGAAATGGGGAGGCAGTCAGACAGACTCCCACATGCGCCTGACCAGGATCCACCCGGCACGCCCACCAGGGGGCAATGCTCTGCCCATCTGGGGCATTGCTCTGTTGCAACCAGAGCCATTCTAGCGCCTGAGGCAGAGGCCACAGAGCCATCCTCAGCGCCGGGCCAACTTTGCTCCAATGGAGCCTTGGCTGTGGGAAGGGAAGAGAGAGACAGAGAGGAAGGAGAGGGGGAGGGGTGGAGAAGCAGATGGGCGCCTCTCCTGTGTGCCCTGACCGGGAATCGAACCCGGGACTCCCGCACGCCAGGCCGACACTCTACCACTGAGCCTACCAGCTAAGGCCTCTTTATTTATTTATATTGTTATTTTTTCCCTTTTTTTCCAAGTGAGAGTTGGAGAGATAGAGAGACAGACTCCCACATGTGCCCCAACTGGGATCCACCTGGCAACTCCCATCGAGGGCTGATGCTCTGCCCATCTGGGACTGCTCACAACGAATCTATTTTTAGTGCCTGAGGTGAAGGCTCCACAGAGCCATCCTCAGCACCTGGGGCTGATGTACTCAACCAATCAAGTCATGGCTGCGGGAGGGGAAGAGAGAGAGGGAGAGAGAGAAAAGAGGGAGGGAGAGGGGTGGAGAAGCAGATGGTTATTTCTCCTATGCGCCCTGACCGGGAATTGAACCTGGGATATCCACACACTGGGCCGACACTGTACCACTGAACCGACTGGACAGGGCCTAGCTTTTCTTTCTTTCTTTTTTTTTAAAAAATAACTTTATTGAAAAATAAAATTTACATACAGTTCTCCCATGTAAAGTGTTCGGTGAATGGTTTTAGTGTATTCCTGAACTTGTACAGCCCTCGTCATAATCAAATTTTAGAACATTTTTATCGCCCCAGAAAGAAACCCCAAACCCACATGTGGTCCTTCTCATTTCCTCCCATTTCCCCTTCCAGCCTCACCGGTCTGCTTCCCATCTCTGTGGGTGGATTTGCCTATGGCCAGTCCCTGTCAGCGGACTCACGCATTTGTGGCTTTGTGTCCGGCTTCTTTCACTTAGCATCATGTTTCTTCAAGGTTCACCCCTGTTGTAGCACATGTCAGTATGTCTTTATATTGCTGAATCGTGTTCCATTGTCTGTCTAGATCACCTTCTGTTTACTGATTCATCAGGGGATGGACCTCTGGGTGGTTTCTGCTGGTTGGTCATTATGACTAAGGATGCTCTGAACAACTGTGTTCATGTGTTCGTGTAGGGTTTGTTTACAGTTCTTCTGGGTACACTCCTAGGCGTGGAATTGCTGTGGTACACGAGCACTCTTACGTTTAACTTTGGGAGGAGCCTCCAGACGGTGTTCCACGGTGACTGGATTCCCCCTCTACATTCCCACCAGCTGTGTACAAGGTGCCAGTTCATTGTTGCCGCGTGTTAGCAACCGTATGTTTGATTATAGCCAGCCTCGTGGGTTTGCAGAGGTATCTCATCGTGGCGTTTTGCATTTCCCTGATGGCTAATGCGGTGCACCTTCTCATGTGCTTATTGGCCATTTGTGTTATCTCTTTGGAGAAACGTTTATTCACATCCTTTGCCCACTTAAAAAAAATTGGGTTAATGGCCTTTTATCATTGATTTGTAGGAGTTCTTTATATATATGGTCTAGAGATGTAAGTTTCTTATCAGAAGTATTATTGGCAAATATTTTTCTCCCATTCAGCAGGTTTTCTTTTTACTTTCTAGATGGCATTCTTCTGAAGCAGAAAAGTTTTTAATTTGGTGAAGTTCAATTGAGTTTTTCTTTTGTCTCTAATGCTTTTGGTGTCATACCTAAGAAATCATCGCCTAACCCAAAGTCATGAAGACGTGCACCCACGTTTTCTTCTACTAAGAGACGGGCAGTTTTAGCCCTTAACTTTAGGTCTTCGTTCTGTTTGGAGTTCATTTTTGCCTGTGGTGTGAGTTAAAAGTCCATCTTCGATCTTTTTCCTGTGGGTCCCCCGTTGCCCCAGCACCGTTGGTTGAAAAGACTGTTCTTTCCCGGCCACTCTTGTCGAAAATCAATGGACTGTGACTGAGGGTTTATTTCTGGACTCTCAGTTCTATCCCATTGATCTGCGTGTCTGTCCTTACGCCTGCCCCAGCTTTCCTTGCCGCATTTCATAAAGCCGGCATTGACCTAGAAAACTTTCAAAGATACCTTGTCCTGAACTGCCATATTGTGGTGTAGAACACTTTGAAATAGACCACGCCTTATTTTCAAAAATAATCTCAGAATTTCCTCCTCAGTTTGGCTCGAAAATGCAGAAGGCTTTAAACTCCTGCTGCTCCAAGGCTTAAATCAAGCCACGTGAACAGAATTTCAAGCCTGGCATGGGACGTTTCTCTTATGGATAGCGACCAGTTATTCTGCGTCTGCTCTCTGTGGAGTCAAGCGGGCCCACTGATTCTCCAGATCCCTTCCTGCTTTTAATATAGTTGGAGAAACTTTTACTCTCGCTCCTGGGATACCCTGACAAGGAGCTCACGGGGCTGTGGCGCAGCCTGCCAGAGCGGGGGCCCTTGGACCCACCACACGTCTTGCCTGCCTGTTCTGTTCCCTTAAGCAAGCGTTCTGTATTTTCAAACAGGCCTGATTCTCGAGATAACATCTGTTTTGCTGTTCGGTTATACAAGGGTTTTCTCATGCAAGGACCTGGTCTTTTTCTTTTTTTTCCCCCCTCTAAATCCAGGGTGTGTTATTTTCCTGGATATAAATTGTGTTCTATAATAGTCTTCCCATCACTTTTAGGACCTTGAATATGTCTTTGAAATTCTTCTCTACAGGAAGGACTTTTTCCTTCTGGGTTCTAGAAGCTGCCCCCTCCCTGTCCCTACAGGCCTCAGAGTGGCAGCCACACCCCAGGAACCAGCCCTGGGTGTTGTACCACCTGCTGGGGTCCCCTTCCCCTCTGCAGAGAGAGTCTCTTTATCCAACCCTGCCTGAATTATCCTAATTTGCAAGTGCCATCTGTTTTCTTGGGGACCCTGACTGATACAACACCCGCCTGGGACACTTCTTTTTTTTAAATTTTTTTTATTTATTCATTTTAGAAAGGAGAGGGAGAGACAGAGAGAGAGAGAGAGAGAGAGGAGAGACAGAGAGAGAGAAGGGGGGTAGGAGCTGGAAGCATCAACTCCCATATGTGCCTTGACCAGGCAAACCCAGGGTTTCGAACCAGCGACCTCAGCATTTCCAGGTCGACGCTTTATCCACTGCGCCACCACAGGTCAGGCTGGGACACTTCTTAGTTTGTCAGAAAGAAGGGAGGGAAACTCACATTCAGCAAATAATTTCTTCCAGCTGCTCTTTGAGAACACCCTCAGAGGGCAGAAGCAAAATGGGACTTCTTTCATTTCCTTCCCCCAGAAGCCCCCATCCACAAGCAGTGTGGGTATTGCAGGAGGGGCAGCTGAGGTTCAGAGAGATTCCGATCCCAGGTCACCCGGCGAGTAAGTGACGAAACTGGGCTTCTGACACGCGGCACACGAGCATGTGACTCGGTGGTCATTTTCCTCTGCCTCGCTGGGGGGACATGCATTCAACTTTCCCTAACTGATGTCAATTAAAAGAAGGAGGGAGCCCTGGCCGGTTGGCTCAGTGGTGGAGCGTCAGCCTGGGATGAAGGAGTCCCGGGTTCGATTCCCAGCCAGGGCACACAGGAGAGGCGCCCATCTGCTTCTCCACCCCTCTCCCTCTCCTTTCTCTCTGTCTTTCTCTTCCCCTCCCACAGCCAAGACTCCACTGGAGCAAAATTGGCCCAGGCGCTGAGGACGGCTCCATGGCCTCCGCCTCAGGCGGTAGAATGGCTCTGGTTGCAACAGAGTGATGCCCCGGATGGGCAGAGCATCGCCCCCTGGTGAGCATGCCGGGTGGATTCCGGTCAGGCACATGCGGGAGTCTGTCTGACTGCCTCCCTGTTCCAACTTCAAAAAAATACAAAAAATATATATAAATAAATAAAAATAAATAAATAAAAGAAGGGGGGAAAATCCTTTAGCGATTCCGAGTTACTGCCAGGACAAAGTCGAAATTCCTTAACCTGCTGCTAAGGATTTATCATCCATTCACTTTTCCAACTAACGTTGACTGAGTACCTGCTGTGCGCCAGGCTCTGTTTCGGTACTGGCGATAGGGCAGCGATCGAGAGAGACAGGATGCCCTGAGCTGCATGGGGTTTCTAGTCTAAAAGGGAGCCACGTCACAATAAACGGATCAAGTATATGGTTGAGCAGACAGTCATAGACATTTAGGAGAAGAATAAAGCGAGGAAAGTGGGGGGGAATGCGGAGGGTTGAGCATTCTGAGTAGAGGCGTTTAGGGAAGGCCTGGAGGAGATGGTGACTTCAGAGCAAACCCTGTGCGGCAGGGGACGGGGCTACGTGGAGAGCCGCCCAGACAGGCAGGTTTTCAGGGGCCTGCGGGCCGGCCGAAGCTGGGGACGGGAGAAGGCGAGACGGTCAGAGAGGCAGGGTGGTGGTAAATGCGGCCGGGCCTTCGGGTCACACCGTAAGGACTTTTCTTCTGAGTGAGCCTCGGCCACTGGAGACCATGGAGCAGGGGAGCCGCATTTCAGGTCGACTGAGGCTGCTGTGTTGAGACTAGAGGGTGGGAGGAGGCACAGGGCCAGGGAGAGCCCTTTGGATCCGACCCTCCGACCTTCTGACCCTCTGACTCTCCGCCTCCTTCACCCGATGCCCCCTTATCAACAGTGGCCTTAGGGCTCCACAAACCTGCTGTGCTCTGTCACCTCCAACTTCGCTCCTAATTCACTCCTTTCTCCACCCATCCAAGTCCCATGGGTTCTTCCAACCCCAAAGCGAACTTCTCTTGCTTCTCTGAGAGGACTAAGGAAGTGAGTGCTCTGGCGAGCCAGGCAAAGCTGTTATCGGCCCCGAAAAGAGGGTCCCCACCAGCTGGCCCAGTGGCGGGATTCAAATCACTTAGCAACTGGTTCTCTGCCCTAAAGACCATTTCAAGTACAAAAAGGTGATATACCGAAAGGTAGTTTATTATTTCATGCATTTAATACTTCAAATAAGAACAATAAAAGAGGCACACCAAACCAGATCATGTTACAAGAAAGAGTTAAAAAATATGAATGAAAAAATACCTGACAAAAAAACAATAAAACTGCTATTTAAGATGTTTCCATCTTGCTTCTTGACTGGGGTCCTCACTTGCAATGTTTTTCACCTACGGCCGGAATGAACATGACTACGGGGGCTTAGAATGCGCTGTCGCGCAGGTGAACATTAAAAAAAGAGTCAGGAATGTCAATGTGCGATTTCCACATTAGAGAGATCTCTGATGACAAGTGCCATTTTAACAACCGGTTCGCTGAACTCAGCAGAAAAATTAGGTATCGGTTCTGCTGAACCGGTGCCAACCGGCTGAATCCCCCCCCCGCTGAGCTGACATTTGGGGTGGGAGAACGCATCCAGGGGAGAACTTCCCAAGGCCGCGCAGAGGGTATGGACATCACTAAGCGGACCAGGAGCCGCCTCCCCTCGGTTCACACAGTTCGTCCAGTTCATAAAGCAGCCCAAGAAGCCTATTTGGATAGGCCCTGGCCGGTTGGCTCAGTGGTAGAGCGTCGGCCTGGCATGCAGGAGTCCCAGGTTCGATTCCCGACCAGGGCACACAGGAGAAGCGCCCATCTGCTTCTCCACCCCTCCCCCTCTCCTTCCTCTCTGTCTCTTCCCCTCCCGCAGCTGAGGCTCCACTGGAGTAAAGATGGCCTGGGCGCTGGGGATGGCTCCTTGGCCTCTGCCCCAGGCGCTAGAGTGGCTCTGGTCGAAACAGAGCGACGCCCCGGAGGGGCAGAGCATCGCCCCCTGGTGGGCAGAGCATCGCCCCCTGGTGGGCAGAGCGTAGCCCCTGGTGGGCGTGGCGGGTGGATCTCGGTCGGGCGTATGCGGGAGTCTGTCTGTCTCTCCCTGTTTCCAGCTTCAGAAAAATACAAAAAATAAATAAATAAAATTCATTTAAGAAGCCTGTTTGGGGGCACTGATTGAATTAATATTAACACTGAATTTCTAACTTTGAATTATTCTCTTACCTTTAAAAAAAAAAAAAACCCTCTCTCTCTCTCTCTCTCTCTGAACAGGATCTCCAGTGGGAAGGCAGAGAGGCACTGGTTCGTCTCGTCCTAGTTCTGTTTGGAGGAGTTCATGCGCCGCTGCGCTTCTTCTGGAATAACCATCTGATGATGTGAAGAGAATATGAAGGTCAAGTTCTGTTTTCCTTCGACCCTCTGAGAAACACGAACCCCACCGGCACAGATGGGAAGAAGAGCCCTCTCCGTCTCCCTCTCTTTTTACCCGGCACTGTTGGCTTAGGCCTGGTCCATTGGAGAACCGCGGACTCGCTGACCACTCCTCTGTTCAGAGCTAAGGGACAGCTGAGATGGCCTCGTGGTGGAGCCCAGGGCGCTGTGGGTGGCCCCAGTGCTCCTTGTTAGGACGCCTTGAGCATTTCTTTCCACGAGTGACACTGAACCTCATTCTCAAACCAGAGGTGACAGAAACAGGCGCTTTTCCCCGGGGTCCTTCCTGGGTCCCCGCAGCCGCCTGTTGGCCCCACTCTAAGTGTCTGTGTCCAGAGCCACAGTGCATCATTCTTCTCCTTCCTTTCTGTCTACCTCATATCCCACCCCTCCCACCTTTAGAAGTACTACAGGTATTAAGACAGTTTGTTGTTATAAATGATAAGTTCGATATATGTTTGAGTTCTTTGTGGGAAAAGTATTATTTAAAAAATAAAATAAATATTGTTATTTTATTGAGCATGAACCACCTGTGCAGATTTCTTTTGTGAAGGAGGGATTCCACTTATTCCTGCTCCTGTGGGTTCATACTTTTGCAGGCTTAGATCATAGGCAGCCTTGCCTTTGCCCTTCCAAAGGGAAATGTTCCCGTTTTTAGTTATTTATCTATTTTTTAGTTTGCCCTAGGATTTGGCTTCCTGACAAGGAACAGATCCTTAAACAGTTTTCTTTCTTTTATTCCTCCTCTTTTGAATAGGTATTTAGTCATGTGGTTCAAAAATCAAAACAATATAAAGAAGTTTGCAGTGAAAACCCTTGCTCTTATTTTCTATCTTGAATCCCAGTTACATTTGTTTGTTACACATCCCTCCAGAGGTGTCTTAGTACAAATATCAATATACTACACACACACACACACACACACACACACACACACAAAAGGTAGTGTGTAATATATACATGCTGTTCTATACCTTGGTTTATTTATTATTATTATTATTTTGCTTAGTATGGTGGTCAGGCACTGTTTTTTACCAATGTGAGCTCACTTACTCTTCATAACAACCTTATGAGACAGGTCTTCTTATTAGCTGTATGTTGCTGTTAAGGAAACTGAGGCAGGAGTCAATACAATGGGGCAGTAAAGAGGTTAACTAACATGCTCAAGGGCACAGTGACATGGCTGGTGTTCCCGGCCAGGCAGGCTGTCCTCAGACTCCAGGTTCCTACCTGCTCCGCTGCCCTGCCTCTGGAAAGCTTGCCAGGGTCCACAGAGACTCCCTCACACAATGCACAGTATTCTGTAAGATGGATATACCATAACTTATTTCATCAATCCCTTTTGAATGGATGCCTAGTTTTGTTTTTGCTTTGTGTGTGTGTATGTGTATGTTTTTCTGAAGCTGGAAACGGGGAGGCAGTCAGACTCCGCATGCACCCGACCAGGATCCACCCGGCACACCCACCAGGGGGCATCGCTCTGTTGTGACCAGAGCCACTCTAGTGCCTGGGGCAGAGGCCATGGAGCCATCCCCAGCGCCCGGGCCATCTTTTGCTCCAATGGAGCCTTGGCTGTGGGAGGGGAAGAGAGAGACAGAGAAGAAGGAGAGGGGGAGGGGTGGAGAAGCAGATGGGCGCTTCTCCTGTGTGCCCTGGCCAGGAATCGAACCTGGGACCTCCGCACGCCAGGCCGACGCTCTACCACTGAGCCAACCGGCCAGGGCCGCTTTTTTTTTTTTTTTTTTTTAAGTGAGAGGAGGGGAGATAGTGAGGCAAACTCCCCGCATGCACCCTGACCGGGATCCACCCGGCAACGCCTGTCTAGGGCAGATGCTGGAATGAACCGAGCTATTTTTAGCTCCTGAGGCTGACTCATTTGGGCCAACTGAGCTGTCCTCAGCCCCCCAGGGGCTATGCTAGAACCAATCTACTGCGGGAGGGGAAGGGGGAGAGATGGGGGAGAGGGATGTGGAGAGAAGCAGGCGGTAGCTTCTCCTGTGTGCCCTGACTGAAATTGAACTGGGACATCCATACACGGGGCTGATGCTCTATCCACTGAGCAGACCAGCTAGGGCCTGGTTGTTTCTTGTTATTTGGCATTATAAGCCATACTGAAGTAAATACTCATGTACTACATTTTGAGTATGTGTAGGTATATTTGTTGAAAGAATTGCCGTTGATGGGAATGCTGGTTGAAGAATAAACGCGTTTGTAACTTGGCTAGATTCTGCCATGCTGCTCCTGGTGGGGTTGTACCTGTGTGCGCATCCAGCGAAGTGCCTGTTCCTCTCAGCCTCTCCAGCGGACTACGTTAATCAGCTTTTGAATTTTTGTTAAATGAATGGAGTAACAGCAGTATCTCAGAATTCGCACAGCTTTTTAATAAGGGAGTGAGTGTGAGCATCTTTTTCTATGTTCAGGGCCCCACTGGGCATTTTGTTTTATGTGGACACTGCCTATTCGTATCCTTTGCTCATTTTTCTGTTGTATTTCTGGCTTTGTTCTTACCGGCTTCTGGGAGCTCATGGTACATCCGTGCTGAACCTTCCTTCTAACAGCATCCACATCCTCAGATGGTGTGCAGGTTATTCTGCACGTTTGTTGGTTTGCTTTGGTGCTTCCAACCTCTCCCCCTTTCAGCTCAGAACAGAGGGAGCTAAGACAGGTGCCCGCGGGTGCTGGGCAGGTGGGCCCCGCTCCTGAGGCAGCCAGAGGCATGGGAAGAGGTGCCAGCCGGGTCCACTGAGTCGGGGCTCTAGGTCAGGAGGAGCACCACGCCAGCCCTGATGGTGGCTCTTGAGCCCAGGGATTTGGGGTCCCCACCCAGCCAAATGTAATATGAACAGAGGTCCCCCACCCCTAAGGGGAGGCACCTGCTCCAGACCCCACGGCAGGAGCGGGCCCCCCTCCTATGGCACAAGGACAACGACGTAAGGTTGGTCTGTTGTGGTCCCGAGCCCAGGACAGGGGCTCCCTCCTCTCCCCGAATCCCGCCGAGTCCCACACTCATCTCCCTGGGAGCCAGGACCAGGCCGCCCGAGGAGCTGTCCGCGGGCCGGAGGGTGCAAGCGGGGACCCACGCCTCCAGACGAGCCGCGGCGCCCCGGGGTTCCGCGCCCGCGGGGCCGTCCCTGCCCTCCCCCAGGCCCGCCGGGGCGGGAGTGGAAGCCGGATTCCGCTCTTTCGTTTTCGTTTCCCGGAAGGATAGCGATTACCGGAGCGCCCCGCGCGCCTGGGAACCGAGCGCACGCCACCCGGCACTTCTTGAAAGAGATCTCCTCCTGCGAGACCTCTCCGCTTTGCGGGGCAAGTTAGGGGTTTGGGAGGGGAGGGTCCGGGCGTGCCGGCCTAGGGCCCCGCAGCCGCAGGCGTGGCAGCGTGCACCACGGACAGCCGGGCGGCTCCCGCGCCCCCACCTGTGATGCAGGTAAGAGCCTGGCCACCGAACCCCGCAGCGCGAGCGCGGGGCCACCGGCCCCCACCGCTTCTCCACCACCTAACTTTCCCTACCATTCCATCAGGACTCCCCGCCCCCCTTCTCTCCCCTGGAGGGGATCTGACTCCCCGACACACGCCCAGACCTCGCCATCCCTCCCTCTTGGCTCCTCCCGCTTTCTCTCTTTGAAACCCCTCCGCGTGCTGCTCCTTCTTCCCTTCTCCTCACCCCTGCAGCACCCACATGTGGAGTCTCTGGACGTGTCTGCACAAGACAGCCCCTCACAGGGGACACGCACAACCCCCACGCGGGGGCCCTCTTCTTAGAGTCCCTCTGCTTTTGCCTTATTTTCCTTGGGAGCCTCGGAACCGGGCCCAGAGCTGCTCTACCCCGCACCCCCCCCCCCCCAGGCCTTTCTCGGCTCCCCTCTCTCCAGGATCCGCATTCATGCCTTTATCCAGAGAGCTCGCTCCCTGGCTTGATGCGGAAACCCCGTGCTCTGGCTCCCCCAGCCCGGGGTCGCGGGGGAGGGGGTGGGGGGTGGGCACCTGGCCTTTCCCGGGCCTGCAGGCCGGCAGCCACAGGCCCGGAATTCCCCCTCCTCTGGCTTGGAACAGGGTGGAGGAGTCGATGGTCTTCTCGGAAGCCCTAGGCCAGTCTGGGGCCGCCAGTCCCTTCTCCAGCTTGGCAAGTCCCCCACTGTCTCTGAGGCTGGGTTACCTGGGAAACAGCACCAACTGGGGCAGAGTGGGGGCGGGGCGGCCAGCAATGAAGCGGGAACTACCCAGAAAGGTGTTGGACCCTCTCAAGCAGTGACCCAGGCTCTGGAGTGTGCCTTGCTGGCTTCAGGTCCGCGGTCTTCCACTGCAAGTTGCCCTCCTTGGAGATGAACGCAGCCCTCTCTCGGGGATCCTGGAGTGAGCAAGTGACTCTTGCTGGGACTAGTTTCACTTTTACTTTTCACGATGTTGCAGCTGGAGACCAGGCGTGAGCCCCCCCCCCCCCCCCCCAGGAGCCTCCTGTTTCTGCAGCATCCTTCGGCCCCTTTCATCCTCTGGATGAATGGACTTGATGAGTGTCCTCTGGGGGCTACGCCGATTGGAATATTGGAAAGGCACAGACTTCCCTCGGGGGGGACTTTAGGGCTCAGAAATGTATCCTTTCTTTTTCTGTTTTGAAAATAGCATTTAATGGTTTATTTCTGACTTAAGATCTTTTTATCCTGGCCCCTCAGGCCCCCAGTGAGTAAGAAGTATTAAGCCCTCAGAGTCTTGGCAGGGCAGACTTCTCAAGCACATGCACGAAAAGCTCAAATAGGAAAGATGAGATTTATCACGTGTCCTCCGTGTACAAGATGTTAATGGTGTCAAGCTGAAGACCGACATGGCTCCTACCTTTATGGTAGACCGGGGGATGGATGCTCTTTCCCTTGGAAAAAAAATTCTAATACGTTTAAGGATGACCGTGCCGGTACCAAGAGGCTCACTATTGACTGCCCTGGTTTCTCCTCTGCCCAGGAGGGAGCGCTGGCCGGTTCTCCTGTGAGCCCCGTGGCGGCCACGCCACCTCCAGGTACCCAGACCCAAGCCAGATGTGAAGCGCGGGTAGACCTGCTGGGTGAGGCTGGCATCTGCAAGCTGCCAGGAAGACTCCGTGAGTAGAGGGGAGGAGAACGGGAGATGTTTGAAAAGGACATAGATGGGAGGCGTCAACTTCTCTTGTCCGAGGACTTAACGTCCCTCCATTTGCTGTTTCTTTGCTGGGTTTTCTTGAACTAGGAGGTCAGAGGAGGTAAATGTGGAGCCTCCCTGCAGAGAGAACCGCTGACATGCCCAAGCGTGAGGGTGCCTGTCCCCTCACTGGTGAGATGAAGGTTGGGGACCCCGTGAGCAGTTGGGTCTCTTTCTCTGGAGTCTGAAGACAAAGAGCTAGGGGTGTTGTGAGCGAGTAAGCCAGCCGGGACTAAGCAGTGGACAGTTGTAGGTATGTGGAATCCTCTTGTGAAAAATTATGTTGACTTTTTATTGTTACAAAAGTAGCATGTGTTTATTAGTAAAAAACTGGGATATGGCAGAGACGCAGCAGAAGAATGATGTAAAGAACAAACCAATCCACCCCAAAATAAGCACAGGAAATGTATTGGCCGTGCAGTGCCTTCATTGCAGCTCCTAAGTCCTGCTCTTGCCTGAAGGCAACCAGCTGTGGGGCAGGCTGTAGACTAATGCATTTATGCCCGTGTTTCAAATGGCAGAGCTGAGAGGTAGAAAGCTAAGTGATGCGTTGGAGATCACACAGGCTCTCTGTGCAAGGCTTTGGTGCAGCCAATACTCTTCTAAGAGATCTTTAAATGCACTTCCTAAGCTGTAGGAACCGTGTGGGACAGGCAGCTGGCTGACCGTGGGCAGGGTCTTTGATCCGGGTGGGGGTCCTGGGGCAGCTGTAGGAAGTCATGCCTGACCTGGACTGTGAAGTGCCCAGGCCACTTCCTGCTCGGCCGGCCCTGCGGATGGAATACTGCTTTATTGATTTGACACCCATCTGATTTCCTGGCCACAAAGTGCTTTCCGAGGCACCGACAGGACTCAGCAGGATGTGGGGTCGGACTCCACAGGCCTTAGGGAGACCCTGCAGCCCCCTAAAGCCTCTGCTCTTTACTGCCTGGTATTTTTTAAAGTGGGGGACAGAGCCTGCCTTTCCATGATTAGAGGGAAGGTGGAGGCCGAGACAGGGACACAGGGACAGGTGAGGAGCCCGGAGTGCCGAGGAGGCCCTCAGTGCTGGCAGAGCTGGTGGAGGGGAGTGCCCTGTGTTTGGGGAGAGGGTAGGAGCCCTGCAGGGAACCCCTGCTGTTTCATTTTGTCCAGATGCTGACCCTGACCTGGAGTTTGGGGCTCAGGGCTGCTCCAGGGAGATGTTTGGTGACACTTACATAGAGGGTAGGATTTGGGCTCCATTCCCAGCCCAAACCATGGTGAGGAAGAAAAACAGGACCTCGGGGACAGACCTAAGACCCTGAGTGGTACTGCTGAGCAGGACCTGAGAGATCACCTAATCAGTCCTCTCGTGGCAGCTGAGAACACTGAGCCTCAGGAGGGAGGGCTTCTCTGTGGGTCCCCAGGGCCCTCTGCATGCCCCGGAAGGCCTCTGCCGTATTCAGAGACCAGCCCACAGCTGGCTCTCCAAGCCCTAGGATGTCAAGACTGGTAGAGACCCTAGCTGTCACCTCAGGCAACAACCTCATGTTCCAAATATGGAAACTGAGGTCCAGGAAGTTTGTTCTGCCTGAGGTCAAGTATTCATCAGTCCTCTGCCTTCCATTGGGTGCCTTTGCTCAAGGTACAGAAGTGGGGACTTAGAAAGGTTAGTTAACTACCTCGGTAAATACAATTATGTAAGCCTTTTCATTTTTTGAAACCTCCTTCAGCGAAGCCCCTCTGCGATGGTCATCAGGCCTTTCTGCACATTTCTAGTGATAGGAGTTTCCTCCCCCCTTGAGCCAGCCCATTCTCTGGTTACTCAACTCAGAATACAGGGTCGTGGGAGCTATCTAGAACTCCCGTGGTACTAGTCCTATTGCCCTGGGTTAGGTTTCCCCAGAAGCAGACCCTGAAATACTTCACAGAGGAGAGAAGGAATTCAAAAGTGTTCTCCCAGGCCAGTTAGCCCTGTGGGCAACTGGAGCTCAGTCCCAATGGGGACCTCTGGGGGGGCAGTGAGAGCACAGCCGAGGTTGTCTGTACCCAGAGGTAAGGAAGCTGGGTCTCCTGATGGGATGACGGCTGCTTCCAGGGCTCTGGACTACCCAGCTTCTCAAGTTGCCCCATTCACTGGCTGAGTCAGGCGCAGGGTCAAGGGCAACGCCTGGCCGCCTTCAGGGTGCAGAGGTCAGAGAGCCAAGGGCCATGGGCAGGGCACTACCGCATCTTCTGCATTTCTCTTTGTAGATTCCATGACTCATATTTACTTCTGAAAATATTGAGACAACACAGTTCTGGCCTTTAGTATACATCTAACAGTCTTGAAAGATAGGGTACCCTAAATGACTCATTTTCCTGTCGACAGAGTCCCAAATCAGCAAACTGCTGACAGCTCGGGAGGGTCTGACCTTTCAGGTGGCTGGGGTGATGGTGTCAGCCTGACTCTGACACGGCTGGAAACTGGATTTCCATCACTGGGCAGCTCTCTGACACTTGTTGCCGGTCACCCACCCCATTCCCTCCTCCACGTCCACCTTCCGTTCTCATGATCAGGGCTGGTTTGCCCCAACAGGGCGGTGAACACACAAAGCAGGTTCGGTTTCGCTTGGGAGTCGGCATGAGCAGGAGGGCGGTGGAAAGCCCACTCCAAGGACGATGTGACGCCTGGTGACTGCGGTGCGCCGGGCGGAGGGATAGGATGCGCGGAGCGCAGGGATAGGATGCGCGGGGCGCAGGGATAGGATGCGCCGGGCGCAGGGATAGGAGGCGCCGGGCGGAGGGATAGGAGGCGCGGGGCGGAGGGATAGGAGGCGCGGGGCGCAGGGATAGGAGGCGCGGGGCGCAGGGATAGGAGGCGCCGGGCGGAGGGATAGGAGGCGCGGGGCGCAGGGATAGGAGGCGCGGGGCGCAGGGATAGGAGGCGCCGGGCGGAGGGATAGGAGGCGCGGGGCGCAGGGATAGGAGGCGCGGGGCGCAGGGATAGGAGGCGCGGGGCGCAGGGATAGGAGGCGCGGGGCGCAGGGATAGGATGCGTCGGCCTCCAGCAGACTGGCCTCCGCTCACGAAAGGAGACTCAGACTCTGCGTCCCTCTGTGCGAGTGGAGAGAGAGGGAGACTTGCCCCCCACCGCCGTCTCAGGGTCTGTCTGCTCGTGGCCAGGGTGGGGGGAGGGGGCCGTCAGGAGCTACGAAGGCAGTGCCAGTCCTATGACCACTTACAGGCCCGGGGCTGAGGTCACTGGAGAGTGAGTCTGGGAGGAGGGATGCCACCCCAAGAGACACCTTGGGGGATCTTGAGAGGAGGCCATTTAGACATGATCACCAGCTCAGCCTGATTCAGTGGCAGAGAAACTGAGCCTCGCTGAGAGCAAGGGTCACCGTGATGCCCGCGGTCAGATGGGGCCCTCACCCAGGACGCTCAGGTCTCAGTCCCGAGTCTCCTGCTGTCCCAGGGGTGCTCTCCTGGGAGAAAGCTCTGTGCACTTCCTGCAGCCGGAGGTAGAGGGATTGAGGCATCTTTGTGTTTTGACTTTGACTTTCAAAGCTCCTAGTTGTGGCTAAGCCACAGGCAGAGACAGAGAGGCCGCCTCCTGTCTTCAGAGGTCACAGGCAGAGGACGGTCCTCTACAGCTCCCTGGCGGGGTGGCCAAGGGAAGACACCCTCGGGAGCTTCAACGGAGTTTTCACGCCGCGGCTCAAGCTCACATTCGTCACTGATAAGATAGTCCTGGGCACTGATTTTAGTAGATACGATTCTAACAGCCGTGGCTTCCTGGTACCCTAGAGCAGGGCGTCCTACAGGTGAAGGTGCTCAGGAATCTCCTGGTACAGTAGGTCTCGGGTGGGGCCCAGGGTTCTGCACCTCTCCTGGATCCCCAGGTGTCGCCACCGCTGCTGGCCACGACGCATCTGCGGACTCATTCACACCGTTAAGTCTTAACAGTGATGTTCACAGTCTGGTGCAGACTCACTAAGGAGGTGGCATCAACCAGTGTGTCAAATCAGTGTGTTTACAAAGTGACACAATGTTTATCAGAGTACGTAGTAAACAGAAAAGGTCACCGTGATTTCACAAACACTTTGTTTTGGCTATTTGTATACACGTGTGTGGGTCATAACAGAAGGCTCATTTTCTACGGTGGGTTGAGGTCAGAATGGTTGGAGAAACGCTGCCCTCGGTCAAGGCCCGTTTGAAACAGTAAGTTAGGAGGTTGCAGGCTTTAAAGCAAAAGGCAATGTGGAGTAGGGTGGATGGAGACTAGAAGAGAAGGTTGTGGAAGCTGTTAGTTTTTTTAAATTTTATATTCAGTATGAAGAGGGGAGGCACAGAGACAGACTCCCGCATGCACTCCACCAGGATCTGCCCAGCAAGCCTTTTATGGAGTGATGCTCTGTTCACCTGGGATGTTGCTTTGTTGCTCGGCAACCAAGCTTTTTTTTTTTTTTTAGTGCCTGAGGCAGAGGCCATGGAGCCATCCTGGGCCAACTTGCTTGAACCAGTTGAGCCATGCCTGCAGAAGGAGGAGAGAGAGAGAAGGGGAAAGAGGGTGGAGACGCAGATGGGCGCTTCTCCTGTGTGCCCTGACCGGGAATCGAATCCCGGACATCCACATGCCTGGCTGACGCTCTACCACTGAGCCAACCGGCCAGGGTGAAGCTGGGAGTTTTGACAGTGGCGTCATCACCCAACAATGAAAGGGAGTATGGCAAACAGCAAACAGATGGGAGATTCCTACAAATGGACAAAGAGCCTTTTCTTCTAAGCTCAGGGTATGGGCTGGGCTGTGTGCACTGTGGTGAAAGTGGAAAAGACCCCTTCTTTGGGCACAAGCCAAGCCAAGCTGTGGCTGGGGTTCACGCTGCTCCCCCCTTCCTCCCCCTTCAGATGGTTCCTTAGTGCGGGACAGTAGAGCTGTGCGTGCTGGCCTTGTCCCCACAGCCTGGCGACAACCATAAAACTGAGTGTGATTACCAAGGAAAGCAGTATCAGCCAAACAACCAGGGCAAGAACTGGGGTGACAGATCTGAGGGGCCCCTGGACAGACAGTGTCAGCAGTAAACTAAGAACAATGTTAGTGCTGACCCATAGTCATCGTGGCAGAGAAACAAGGCAGGCTCCCCCAGTGAGGGTGCTGGTCATCATAACAAAGGCCCGTGGTTGGGTTTTTAGGTACTATGCCGCGGAATAGATGCCCTCACTAGGTCTGGGAAGGAGGTTCTGCCACTATCCCCGCCGTACAGATGTGGAAACTGACCTTACAGTGGGATGAATGATCTTGTCCACAGTCACCCACCAGTAAAATGGTGAAGCTGAGATTTGAACCTACGTCTCTCAGGCCCCACAGCTGTCACTCACTCTGAGCAACAGCCTCCAGCATGAAACAGTGACAGCCTCCATTTTTAGGAGCCCAGCCAAGCACGTTACCCGGTGCCCTGCTTTTGCCCTGCTTTCAGTGGGGTCTCGGAACCAGGACAACCCGGTTGCAGGGTTTTTGACCTGATAAGGTTGACAGTTGGGAGCCACTTGAGTATCTTGAGCAAGAGAGAGGAGGGGGTGCAGTGGGAAGAGAGACCTGGTCAGGTGGGCTGGGGGTGCAGAGGGGGCTGGGCAGGATGCCCAGAGGCCGTTTTGGCCCTCGCTGATTCGATCAGCTCCCTCGCTTAGGCAGCTTATCTTTATTGAGCATCTACTATGTGGCTGGCATTGCTGTAGGTGCTGGAGAGACAGAAATGGCTGCAACTGACACAGTCTGTGGCTCATGGTGCCCACGTTGGGGTGGGGGGGGGCGGTGCAGTGACTACATGAGGAAACCCTACGCCTGGTGGTAAGGGCAACAAGGGCAACACAGCTGAGGGAGGAGGGGCGCCCCATGTCCAGCCCTGCTCTGCGGGTGGGGGCAGAGTGTTGACTCTTTAGGTCAGTGATTCTCAAACTTTTTGAAGTCAGAGCGCATGTAAAATCCTACAACTGCTTGACCAGGTGGTGGTGCAGTGGATAGAGTGTCGGACTGGGATGTTGAGGACCCAGGTTCCAGACCCCGAGGTCACCAGCTTGAGGACGGGCTCATCTGGTTTGAGCAAAGCTCACCAGCTTGGACCCAAGGTCGCTGGCTCGAGCAAGGGGCTACTCGCTACTCGGTCTGCTGTAGCCCCACGGTCAAGGCACATATGAGAAAGCAATCAATGAACAACTAAGGTGTCACAACGAAAAACTGATGATTGATGCTTCTCATCTCTCCATTCCTGTCTGTCTGTCCCTATCTATCCCTCTCTTTGACTCTCTCTCTGTTTCTGTAAAACAAAAAATCCTACAAATAATTGTAGGCACACTATATGCAAATTTCTAAGAAATATGTTATAATAATTAAGTCAAACATTAAAGAAAAAATATAAAGTCCAAGCGTGCTTTTATGATAATTAAATGAAATACATACAAAATTAAATTTATTCTGAAATTAAAAAACATTTTTATGTTACCTTTTTTTTTTTTTACAGAGACAGAGAGAGAGTCAGAGAGAGGGATAGATAGGGACAGACAGACAGGAACGGAGAGATGAGAAGCATCAATCATTAGTTTTTCATTGCGCATTGCGACACCTTAGTTGTTCATTGATTGCTTTCTCATATGTGCCTTGACCACAGGCCTTCAGCAGACCGAGTAACCCCTTGCTCGAGCCAGCGACCTTTGGTCCAAGCTGGTGAGATTTTTTTTGCTCAAACCAGGTGAGCCTGCGCTCAAGCTGGTGACCTCGGGGTCTCGAACCTGGGTCTTTGGCATCCCAGTCCGACGCTCTATCCACTGCGCCACCGCCTGGTCAGTCCTATGTTACATTTTTTGAGTTATGCTTTTTAGAATTTGTAAAAAAGAAGGGTTAAAAAAATTTTAAAATGACAAAAAGTTATTGTTTTATATATAGATACATTCTTAGTAAGATGTAGTAAATTCTGTAGCTCCCAGTATGAATGTGTTAAGTTTTTCCATTCTTGTGTTTATGAGAATCAGGAGCCTGATGTGTCTTAGTGATTTCTTCAATGTTTGGGCATATATTTGAAAGGCAAACTCTCATTTCTTCATCCATACATTGAAGAATTCCTCTCTTTTTACTCTTAACTGTGTTGAGTGCAGAAAACCCCCACATATCATCTTAACTTTACACCAAACAAAGGATAGAAGAAACTTGCCTCCAGTCTTTCTGAGGAACATGGGGGAGTAGTATAAACAATCCAGCACCACAGCTTAACAGCCTTTTGCAACCTAATCAGGCAAGTGAGGTGAGGGGTTGGGCAGACTGTCAGCTTACAGCCAATTCCCCACACCTCTGTCCCCCCAAAATCTAAACTCCAAACACCCTGTTGGTTTTTTGGTCCCCAACAGGCACATATTTCTCTGGAATACCATAGGGCGCACCTGGAAATCTAATAGGGTGCACCAGTGTGCCCTGGCGCACACTTTGAGAACCACTGCTTTAGGGAGACATCCCCCCCAAGCCCTCCCACTGAGCCCTAGACAAGCAGCTCCTCCCGCCGCCCCAGCCACCAGAGTCTCTGTTGAGATCTGTCCAGAAACTGGGAGCCGGCCAAGCTGGAAATTCCCAGCGAGCAAGTCTTGGGACAGGACAAATACAGTGATAGCTGGCTGAAGTCTGGAGAGACAAAAGATGGTTGGTGTGAAGGAACTGAAAACACGGGGGCCATTGCCAAGAGGGAAATGGGATAATAGTGCTGCCTCTTTGGGCTGCTGGGCTGTTTGGGGGGCAGTGTGGTGCAGTGGTTAGGAGCCCAGCATTTCCACCCCTAGGTAGAGACCTCAGAGACACGATGACCACATCCAAGCACGTGCATGCAAATGTTCATTATGGCTTTCTTCACAGCAGACAAGAACCGGAAACACCCCACATATCCATCAGCCCGAGAATGGACAGTCTTCACCATGGGCTGGCCTGCAGGTGAAGCCCCAGAGGTTTGGATAGACTGCCAGGGAGACCCAGTGCGCCCAGGCCAGTTACGAGGCCCAGAGACTCCTGGGCAGTCCACACCTTAGCCAACACTCACCAGCACTGGCTGGGCTCTTAGGTGTGCCAGGCTCCGTGCCAGGCATTTCCCAAGTGTGACTTCATCTTCCAGTAAGAGCTCTATTTGTCTCGGAGGGCACATGCCACACGCCAGACATGGGCTTTCTGGATTCTCCCACGGAGTCCTCGGAACAGCCTGTGTGGCTGGCACTGCGTGTTCTAACTTTGGTTGCTGGAGGCGGGTCCAGATGAGGAAACTGAGACAGTCATTTAGGTCCCGTTGTTGACAGCTGGCCAGGCACCGTCATGGGTATTTTTTGTTGCTGTATGTTTTCCGTCAAGTGTACTGATCATAAGTGGACAACTCCATGAATTTTTATGTACGTATGCACCTGCGTAGCCATCACGAACATTAAGGTCTGTCTAGACCGTTTCCAGCGCCCCAGAAAGTTGCCTGGTGCCTCCTCCCAGTCAGTTTTCTGCCAGAGGGCGACCACTCCTGACACCTCTCCCCAGAGGAGTGCTGTTTCTTCTTTTTTTTCTCCCCTGAATGTGCCCTGACCAGGGAATCGAACTGGCAACCTCTGCACTCTGGCACGGCACTCCAACCAACCAAGCTATTTCTTTTTTTTTATTTTTATTTATTGATTGAGAGAGGAAGAGAGAGAGCGGGGAGAGGGAAGGGAAGCACTCATTTGTTGTTCCACTCAGTCATGCATTTATTGGGCGCTTCCTGTGTGTGCCTTGACCGGGGATCAAACCCGCAACCTTGTCATTTCAGGACAATGCTCTTAACAGACTCAGCTAACTGGCCAGGGCCAATTTTTGACCTCAGTTTTATGTCTGGCTTCCTTCCCCAGCAGAGTATCTTTTTTTTTTTTTTTTTTAATATAATAATTTTATTTTTTTAATGGGGTGACATCAATAAATAAGGATACATATATTCAAAGATAACAAGTCCAGGTTATCTTGTCATTCAATTATGTTGCATACCCACCACCCAAAGTCAGATTGTCCTCTGTCACCTTCTATCTTGTTTTCTTTGTGCCCCTCCCCACCCCCTTTCCCTCTCCCCCGTAACCACCACACTCTTATCAATGTCTCTTAGTTTCACTATTATGTCCCACCTACGTATGGAATAATACAGTTCCTGGTTTTTTCTGATTTACTTATTTCGCTTCGTATCATGTTATCAAGATCCCACCATTTTGCTGTAAATGTTCCGATGTCATCATTTCTTATGGCTGAGTAGTATTCCATAGTGTATATGTGCCACATCTTCTTTATCCAGTCATCTATTGATGGGCTTTTTGGTTGTTTCCATGTCCTGGCCACTGTGAACAATGCTGCAATAAACATGGGGCTGCATGTGTCTTTACGTACCAATGTTTCTGAGTTTTTGGGATATATACCCAGTAGAGGGATTCCCAGCAGAGTATCTTTAAGCTTTATCCAGGTTTTGTGAATGGCACTCGGTTGGACTTTCTGGTTTATTACCGAGTATCATTTATTGCATGAAAATATCACAATTTGATTGTCCATTCTCGGGCTGATGGATATGTGGGGTGTTTCCGGTTCTTGTCTGTTGTGAAGAGAGCCACAATGAACATTTGCATGCACGTGCTTGGATGTGGTCACTGTGTCTCTGAGGTCTCTACCTAGGGGTGGAAATGCTGGGCTCCTAACCACTGCACCACACTGCCCCTCAAACAACCCAGCAGCCCAAAGAGGCAGCACTATTATCCCATTTCACAGAGGGGGAAATTGAGGCTGAGAGAGGCTGAGCGGTGACTTGGCTAGTGAGGGGCTGAGCTAGAGCCCAAACCTTGCGCGTGGGGGTTTGGCCCCAAGCTGGTGGCTGACCCACTCACTGCTTGGAACCTGGTCCTTTCCTAGGGTACAAGTCCTATTCGAAAAGCCTTTTGACCTCAGTATTCTTTGAAAACATGGGGAGTGAGGAAGTCCCTTTTCTTTGTCACTGGACTGGAGGTAGTGACAGGGACTGGATGAAAGGTGAGCATAGGAGAGATCACATCATAATGAAAGAGAAACGAAATCACCCTCCAGGCAGATGGCAGGCTTCAAGGTTTCAGGTGCTGCTGTGGGCTGTGTGTGACCTCAGGGTCCCTCCGCGACAGCCTGGGAAGTCCCCTGCCCATCCCTGCGGACCTGGGAGCAAAAACCACATCTGTGTTTGATAATGTCTGCAGGTGCAGGGTCTCTCCCTCTTAGTGTCCTTGTAGTTTCTCGTGGAGGCAGAATGGCCAGAGGTGTGGGGGAGGGGGGGGAGGGATGGGGGAGGAGTGTGATCCCTCCTCCACGCTCTGGCCAAACACAGGAAAATGGGCCGCTCTGACTCAGGAATCATAGTTTCAGATCTTCAGACTGACGCCTCAGTAATCATGAAATAGGCAATGCTGAAAAAAAAAAAAAAAAAAAAAAAAGCAACGGCCAGCTGTCCGCAGGAGCCCCGGCAGGCCAGGCTCCCGACAGGGGCTCCCTCTGCGCTCCGCATCTGAAACCGCAGGGCTGTCTGTGTACCACCAGGCTGCGCTCCCGCCCAGGCCCGAAATCCCCACTTCCACCAGCAAGGCGCCTTTGCCCGTGCATTCCTGCCCGGGGCAGGTGTTATTAAAACACCATCTCATTCTTCTGTGACTGCGCCTGGCCCTGACTGTGGAGGTGACACTTCCCACGTGTTTCTTAGTTTATTAGCAGGTCTGCTCTACCACACGGGAGTACTCAACTGGCAGGGATTCTGCCCCGCCCCTCTCCCGGACATTTGGCAATGTATGCAGACAATCTTGGTTGTTGCAACTTGGTGTGTGCGTGTGCTGCTCACTAGCAGGCAGAGGCCAGGAAGGTTGCTAAGCAGCCTTACTGAGCTCTGGACAGCCTCCACAGCCAGGAATTCCCAGGCCCCATGGGTCAGTAGGACTGAAGCATCCTGCTCCACTGTAAACTGAGGTAAGATTTTTTTTTTTTTGTATTTTTCCGAAGCTGGAAATGGGGAGAGACAGTCAGACAGACTCCCGGCACGCCCACCAGGGGCGACGCTCTGCCCCTCCGGGGCGTCACTCTGCCGCGACCAGAGCCACTCTAGCGCCTGGGGCAGAGGCCAAGGAGCCATCCCCAGCGCCCGGGCCATCCTTGCTCCAATGGAGCCTCGCTGCGGGAGGGGAAGAGAGAGACAGAGAGGAAGGAGGGGGTGGGGGTGGAGAAGCAAATGGGCGCTTCTCCTATGTGCCCTGGCCGGGAATCAAACCCGGGTCCCCCGGACGCCAGGCCGACGCTCCACCGCTGAGCCAACCGGCCAGGGCCAGGTAAGATTTTTTTTGTTTGTTTTAGAAGATATTCAGAACCCTGGCTGGATAGCTTGAAGCACGGAGGTTGCCAGTTCGATCCCTGGTCAGAGAACATACAGCAACCACACAGACCAATGTTCCTGTTTTAGTCTCGCCCTTCCTCTCTCTCTCTCTCTCTCTCAAATCAATAAAACCAAAAAAAGAACAAAAAAAACCCTCAGAGATGCTCTCGACCTGTATAGGCTTTAACCTTTTATCTGCCATTTGCAAGTATTTTTCCAGAATCTGACCTCTTTTAGGTTTGTTTATGATATCTTTGTCACAAGTACAAAAATTAATGTAGCCAAACGTGTCCTTCATTTTATGACAGCCTCGGAGTTTCCTTTCATGGTTATGGTTGACGAGTCCCCTGTTCTTCTTTAGTGCATATGGTTTCTTATTTCTACTCTGTTGAAGTTTTCATTAGGCCATAACTAATCAGAAATTGGTTTTTGTGAATGGTGGGAGGTTAGAGTTCAAAGATATTTTTTCTGCGTGGCTTTACCATATCTTAAATGAACTATCCTTTGCCACTGAATTGAAACCCCACCCCTGCCGTATTTTAACTTTGCGCACATTCACACAGACACACCCCCTCCAGGCTCCCTCTTCTTTTTCAGTGATTCTTGTCAATCTTAGTTTAGTACCGTCAGATCCTGATTACATGACTTTGTGCTGTGTGGCGCCACAAAGGTCACTTGTCACCTTTATTCTTTCTTCTCCCCTTCAGTAACGTTTTGGTCCATTTCCACCATGTATTCTTCCTTCCTGTTCACTCGTAGATCCCAGAATGAGGCTGGGAAAGCCTCCCCTCCCCTCTGAGCCAGACCGCGTGGCCTGCATCCTGCGTTGGCAGCGCAATGCGCGTTCCCCTTGGGCCACCAATCAAGATTGTTATTAGACTGTCACTGACTTTGCTGAGGCCCCTCCCTCCTGCCAGTCTCCCTCTGTGCCCTATCCCCATGGCACAGTGCTTGGCACATGGCCAGTGCTTGTTAGATATTGGCTGAAGGAAGGAAGGAATGAATGAATAAGAAGATGATGCACATCGAAAAAAAATTTTTTTCCATTGATTTGAGAGAGAGAGGAAGGGAAGAGAAGCATCAACTCGTCGCTCCACTTACTTGTTCCATTTAGTTGGGCACTCATTGGTTACTTCTTGTACGTGCCCTGACCAGGGGTCGTACCTGTGACCTCTAGCATGCTGGGTCAGTACTTTATCCACTGAACCGCCCGGCCAGGGCTGATGCACATTTTTTTTTAAAAAAAAACAGGTTCCAGGCCCTGGCTGGTTGGCTCAGCGGTAGAGTGTCGGCCTGGCATGTGGGGGACCCGGGTTCGATTCCCGGCCAGGGCACATAGGAGAAGCGCCCATTTGCTTCTCCACCCCACCCCCCCTTTCCTCTCTGTCTCTCTCTTCCCCTCCTGCAGCCGAGGCTCCATTGGAGCAAAGATGGCCCGGGCACTGGGGATGGCTCCTTGGCCTCTGCCCCAGGCGCTAGAGTGGCTCTGGTCGGCAGAGCGACGTCCCGGAGGGGCAGAGCATCGCCTCTTGGTGGGCAGAGCGTCGCCCTTTGGTGGGCGTGCTGGGTGGATCCTGGTCGGGCGCATGCGGGAGTCTGTCTGATTGTCTCTCCCTGTTTCCGGCTTCAGAAAAATACAAAAAAAAAACCCAAAAAACAAAAAAAAAACAACACAAAAAACAGGTTCCAATGAAAACTACTTTTCTCTGTTATGTTGTTTGGGAGCAAGACAGTCAGAGGCTGAGTTGGTCTCTGTCACTGCCAGGGTGAGATGTTGGACAGCTGCCTCTCCCCTCTGCCTCAGTTTCCTTACCCAGGCTCCTCCACTCTCACACGGCGGGGGCGGGGGGGGGGGGTCCTGAGAGGGACAAAGAGCTCTTGGCAGAGAAAGCATGCCCCGGAGCAGACCCCGGCCGATTCGTCACAGGGCAGTGCCGAGGGTCCAGGACTTTCAGGGGCTCATGTAACAATTCTGATTTCTTTTGAAATCAGAAGAAAAAATAACTTTCAGGTAGAAGAAAATGTTTTAATCTGTAACAAATACTTAGCTTTATGCCAATGCAGTCATAAAACACAATTTAAAAAGAAATTTAGTGGGGGAAGAGGCCCATGAAGGCAAGAGTGCCCGGGACCCACGGGAGTCATGCTGTGGCCCTGGTGCTAAGTGACCCGGGGCTGGAGAGGGGGTAAATGACCGGCACTGGGAACACACCTGCCAGGGCAGAGGGGGCGGGGAAGGGGGAGAGAAGAAGGCGGCCACTTGTCTGAGTGTTGCCTAGAGGTGGGAACACAGCAGCCAAGGGTGGGTGGGGACTCCTCTGCCCCCTGAGCTGTTCCCTGGGCCAACCCTGACCTGAGCTGTCACCACCGAGTGGAAAGGTACCGCAGCCAGACAGACCTGGTTCCCGACCGGGGTGTGCCTCACGCTCCTGTGTGACTGAACCTCTGGGAGCCTCGGTTTCCTTACTTGGAAAACAGTAACAACCCCTTCTTTGCAGGACTGGTTGGTCTTTCACGCGATCCTTCAACGCGTGTTTATCGAGCACCTACTGCGTTCTAGGCACTGTCCTGGAACATACACGCAGTGTGCCCAGCACACCCAGCCCAGTGCCTGGCAGAGAGGGGCCCCTCATTAAACATTTGTTGAATGAGTGATTGGAAAACGGGCTGGGGTGGGGGTGAGGCGGGAGGGAGCACCAAAAATAGATGTGACTACATACATAATGCATAGATAATGATAAGCATAAACATATAATTATATAAATGTAAAGCGTAATCACAAAAAAAGTAAGGTGCCAGGAGAGGAAAGAACAGGGCTCGGTGACAGACAGTGACTGGGCGTGGGAGGCAGGAGTGTTTAGGGTGGGCTTCTCGGAGGAGGTGGCAGGAACGGGAGGATGAGATGAGCGGCTGGTGGGGAGAGTGCCCCCGCCGGCCCGCCCCCAGCCCGCGTGCGTGCTGCGCTTGCAGGGATCCAGCCGGCGCTCTGGAGCCGGGAGGACGTGCTGCACTGGCTGCGCTGGGCCGAGCGCGAGTACGCGCTGCAGCGCACCGCCCAGCGCGGCTTCGAGATGAACGGCCGCGCCCTCTGCATCCTCACCAAGGACGACTTCCGGCTCCGCGCGCCAGGTTCAGGTGTGCGAGCTCCCTGGCTCTGTTCTCCAGCCGAGGGAACCCAGCTGGGCCCGGGGGGAGGTGCGGGGGCGTTGGCTGGAGGGCCACGCTCACCTGCCAGCCCTGAACACTGGCGGACGCCCCTCCTTCCATCGGAGCCAGAGCTGCCCTGCGGCAAAGGGGTCAACTTGGCTGTTGTTTTCAGAGTTCGGGGGCCCAGCCTGCTCCCTCGCTTTCCCCTCCCGTTCCCTGTGGCCCTGTCTCCCCTGCCACACTACCGCCGCTCCTCCCCATCAGCACTGGGCTTGTGACAGGACATGCCACCCAAGGGGCAGGTGACTGCAGCGGAATGAGGCCAGCCCGCCCACCCAGCCTGATCAGCTGCCCGCTCCCGCTCCACCCCAGGTGACGTCCTATACGAGCTGCTCCAGTATATCAAGACCCAGCGGCAAGCCCTGGCGTGTGGCCCATTTCTGGGAGGGGCCTTCAGGCAGAAGATGCCTGGTCAGTACTGCCCCTGCCTTCTGGCAGGTGAGGAGGCCCTTATCCGAGCTCTGAGCCTGGTTGGGAGGGTTGGGAGGGCAGGGCTTCCCCCAGCAAAGTAATGAAAAGGGAGAGGTGTGGGGAACCCCTGTCCCCTCCCTGCCCTGCGCCCCCAGCCCTCACGTCTTGCCAACAGGCCCTGCCTCTCACCTCATTGCTCTGCTCTCCTCTCCAGCAAAAGTTGTTTGTATGGTGTCTGTTTCTTCTCCCCCTGATCTCTGCATGGAAACCACTCTTGTTAGGGTCTCTGGGGACCTGCACTTACGGATGACCATGTCCACTTGCTGTGACCTCTCACAGCCTCCCATCCAGTGGGTCACCCTCCTCCCCCAAACCCTTCCCTTGGCTTCTAGGACACCCCACTGGTCACTCCTTCCCAGTCTCCTGGTTCTCCTCTTCTCCCGGACTTCTGAATGCAGGATTGCCCCGGGGCTAGGGGCCTCTTGTCTGCCTGCACTCAGACCTGGGTAATCTCACCTAGTCTCGGGTGTGAAGTGCCAGCCAGTGCTGATGACACCCCTGTACACCTGGACCTCCCGGAGTTGGAGACTTGAGCCCCCACACTGCCTGCCCCACCCCTGCACTGGGATGTCGAGTGGCCATCTCAACTCTAAGAGCAACTCGACTCCTGAAACAAATACCAGGCTCCCGCCTCTCCCCCGGGTCTTCCTGTCTCCTTCCTGTCTCTGGCCAAAATGCTGGGTGCCACGTTGGATTGCTTTCTCTCTCTCCCAGCTTTGGACCTCCTCACTGGCCTTCTTCCTTCTCCTCTTAACGTCCTGCGATCTGTTCTCAACGGAGCAGCAGGGGAAAATCATTAGTCAGGTCATATGACACCTCTGCTCCAAGTCTTCCAATGGCTCCCGTCTCACCTGGAGTCCAGGCTCCAGTTCTGACGGTGACCTCCTGACCCTCTGCCGTCCTCTGCCACCCCTGTCGTCTGTGCTCAGCTGCTCCAACCACACTGGCTGCCTTGTTCACTGAACGAGCCAGAGACACTTCTGCCTCAGGGCCTTTGCACTTGTTCCCTGTGCCTGGCATTCCCTTCTCTAGATTCCCACATAGCCCACTCCTCTACCTCCTTCAGGTGTCTGTTCGGATGCTAACATGTTGATGAGGCCTTCCCTGAGCAACATGCACCTTTCCCAGGATTTCCTCTCTGCCTTATGCCGCTTTATTTTAACCCCTTATTATATACTGTTTCTATTTCCTTTTCTTATTACTATTTTTTTTTTTTTAGTGCAAGGAGGGGAGGCAGAGAGACAGACTCCCACATATACCCCGGCTGGTATCCATCTGGCAAGCCCACTAGGGAGTGATGCTCTGCTCTGCTCATCTGGGGCCATGCTCAGCAACCAAGCCATTTTTTAGCACCTAAGGTCAAGGAGCCACTCTCAGTGCCCAAGGCCAAATCACTTGAACCAATTGAGTCATGGCTGCAGGAGGGGAAGAGAGAGACAGAGAGAGAAGAGGAAGGGTGGAGAAGCAGATGATCGCTTCTCCTGTGTGCCCTGACCTGAAATCAAACCCGGGACTTCCACACGCTGGGCTGATGCTCTACCACTGAGCCAACTGGCCAGGGCCTATTTCCTTTTTTATTTTAATCATCTACCTGCCCCCACCCTCAACTAGACTATAAGCTCCATGAAGGCATGGGCTTTTTGGGGTTCAGTGATGTGTCCCCAAGATTCTTAGAACAGTGCCTGGCTCATAGAAGGTTCCCAATAAATATTTTTTGCGTGGATGGAGAACACACTAGGCTGAGATACAGGCCCCGGGCTCTGGACCCAGCTCTTTCAGGACTTGGCTTTGCAAACAGTTTTACAGATGAAGGAACGCTGGGAGACGGCGTTACTTGTGCGGGGGCTGGGGTGAGCACAGGGCTATCTGGCTCTCGCCCACGCCCTCCCCTGCCTCCTTGACCTCTAAGCAGGAGCTGGGCGGAGGAAGATCATTGGGAGAGCTGCCCCACAGGGCCCCCAGGCATGTCATCGAGGGGGCTGGGTGGGGGAGGCTCTGGTCCCATGGAATCAAGGGTGCCATTTGCTTGCAGAGGGGACCAGGCTCTCTCAGATGGTGCCCCAAAGAGGCCTCTTGCAGCAGCCACCAGATCTGGGGCTTTCAAACCCCCTGAGCCACCTGGATACCCCTGACCTGGCCAAGTGGCCCCTCAGCAGGGAGAAGTCCCTCGACTTACCTCACTGTGCGGAGTTCGGCTGTAGGGCCGAGGGAGTCTGCTCCTTCTCGACGGCGTCACCAGCCCCCATCGACGGCAGGATCGCAGGTGGGTAGGAGGCTGTGTTCCCCTGGCCTGGCGGGGGGCGGCGGTCGTCGTCACAGGTGACAGGTGACAAGGGGTTTCATCTGGGGCATGAGAGGCTCTGCCTGTGCTGGGCAGTGGGGGTGTGGGGTGACTGTCCTGTGTGCTGGGCACAGTCTGGCCATAGCAAGCAGTGCAGCCTGGCATTGCCAGGTGCCCCTGATCTCCAGAGCAGAGATGGTGAAGCCAGTCATAGTCAGTCAGATGAGCATCTAAGACTTTACTTACTTTTACCTAGTTGAGCGAGGCATGATTCTTTATTTAGTCCCACAGCAGCCCTTGAGGTTGGGATTGTTATTAGCCCCGCTCCCAGATGAGGAAAACGAGGCACAGGAAGGCTGAGTGATTCTCCCGTGTTCACAGGGCACTGCGTGGCAGCGTTGGGGTGTGGGCCCGGGCGGGGTGGCCCCAGGGCTGAGCTCTCACCAGGTGACACCCTGGCACTTTGCGTTGGTTGTGAAAGGACCGTCTAGCAGACAGGCAAGCAGACAGACTGACAGATAAGCACCGGGCGATGTGTTCTAGCCGTGCTGCGGCCACCGTGTTTATGCTAAGACCCCACGGAGGGGGAGAGCCTGGCTTCTGGGTTGGAAGTGACTGGCAATCAGTAAGTCACAGTTCTATGGTTTTTAAAACAAGAACACTTGACATTCTCTGAGCACTAACTCTGCACCAGGCACTGGGCTAAGGGTTTGTTGTTGGTGTTTGGTCTGTTCTCTTATTTTGTGCTCACATCACCCAGCTGAGGAAACTGGCCTGGAGGCCCCGGCAGTGGGACTGGAGCGCTCTGGGCTCCCGGGCTCCCTCTGCCGCTTGCCCTCTGCAAAGGTACATTTGATCTTCCTGCCTTCAGGATGGAGATGGATGTTAGACCCTGCTTTAAAGAGTCCTGGGAGGGATGCCGAGTGACTGCCAGGGGCCGAGAGGGACGGGAGGCTGCCTGCCCCTGCGAGAAGGGCGTTGGCTCTGTTGTCGGCAGAGCTGTCTGCTCTGCCTGCCACCCAGGAGCTTGTGCCTTGGGGTGCATCTGTACCTCCCCGAGCCCATCGCCTCCCTCATCTCTCCCTGGGGATAAGGGTAGCTACAGCTCAGAGTTAGGGCGACTGAATGAGACAACGAGTAGTGGGTGCCCCGTTTCCGCTAACACCGCGGTGGTCCTCACCGTCCTGCTGCATGCCGGGGCTGCAGCCTCGAGGGCCCCGGGGCCCACCCGTGCAGCCCCGGAGAGCGGCTGCCTACACCCCTGTGCTCCATTGCAGACTGCCGGCTGCTGTGGGATTATGTGTACCAGCTGCTCTCTGACCCCAGGTACGAGTCCTACATCAGATGGGAAGACAAGAAGGCCAAGACCTTCCGCGTGGTGGATCCGAACGGGCTCGCCAGACTCTGGGGAAACCACAAGGTGAGAACGTCAGTCAGCGGGCGGGACGGTCCCAGCGCATCCGGAAGAGGACAGGCCAGCGGTCAGACGGACCGCTCAGCACTAGGGCGGGCCCAGTCCTCACCTGATGGGGCCTCACAGCAGCTCCAGAAGATGTTGGGATCATTTTATCCTGGGCAAACCTGAGCCACAGACAGTTACTTCCTGAGGCTGGGGACTGTCCCTGGGACTTGGGAATCTTGCCTTCTGATTTCTTGGTCCCACCTCCACTTGGCACGGAGACCTTTCAGAGTGTGTTGACATGAACTGTACCAATCGTACGCCGTGAGTGGTTGGACCAGATGAGGAACCCGGTTCCCTGGGGGAAGCTGGGACAGAAACCCAGGTCTCGGCCCTCAGGAGCTCTGGTGACAGGGCCGCAAAGGCCTGTGTGATGACGGGGACTGGCATTCCCCACATGGGGACTGCCCGTGCCTCCCTGGGTGTCTGCCGGGGGGCCCCAATAACCAAGAACCTATTTCAGTAAGAACTAGGATTTAAAATTTTAACTCTCATGTTTCTCTCATGGTTTACAGTGGTGATACAAAGCAAGTGTCCTTGTCTATAAATTAATTCACTGAAGTAAAAAAAAAAAAAGAATCTTTTAAGAAAAACTAATACTGATAATGATCATCTGTAATACGTAGCACTTCCTGAAATGGTAGAGCGTTTGATTGGCAGGCGCTGCTCGGAGGGCTTTACCTATGTTAACTCATTTATTTTTTTTAGAGATATTTATTTATTTATTTATTTATTTATTTATTTATTTACAGAGACAGAGAGAGAGTCAGTGAGAGGGATAGACAGGGACAGACAGACAGGAACGGAGAAATGAGAAGCATCAATCATTAGTTTTTCGTTGCGCGTTGCGACACTTTAGTTGTTCATTGAATGCTTTCTCATATGTGCCTTGACCATGGGGCGACAGCAGACCAAGTAACCCCTTGCTCGAGCCAGCGACCTTGGGTCCAAGGTGGAGAGTTTTTGCTCTAACCAGATGAGCCTGCGCTCAAGTTGGCAACCTCGGGTCTCGAACCCGGATTCTCCGCATCCCAGTCCGACGCTCTATCCACTGCGCCACCGCCTGGTCAGGCTATGTTAACTCATTTAATCCTCACAACCGCCTCGTGAGGGTAGGCGTTGCCAGATGGGGAAACTGAGGCACGGGTTGGTTTCTCAGCTTGTCCAAGCGCCTGCAGCCAGCAGGTGGTAGAGCGGGGACTTGGAGCAGCCGGTATGTAGCTCTGTACTCCACTCTCTCTTGCGGCTTCTCCGTAGTGCTGGTGGCTGCAGCCAGCAGGTGGTAGAGCGGGGACTTGGAGCAGCCGGTATGTAGCTCTGTACTCCACTCTCTCTTGCGGCTTCTCCGTAGTGCTGGTGGCTGCAGACGGGCAGGTGACTCGAGTTTGGGTGTGCTTATCTGGTCCATCCCCGCATAGTACGGGGTGCGGGGACTGAGGTTCATTTAATGAGCACATACTAAGTGCTCTCATGAACTAGCAATGTGATCTTTACCACAAACCTGTGAGACGGACGTTCTTATCCTCGTGTTATATAGCTCGGGACCCAGAATCAGGGAGGTAAAGAAGCTTGTCCGAGGGCACACGGCTGCCAGACGGCGGAGCTGGGGCTTGAATTGACACCAGAGTCCAGCTGCTTTGCCTTACCCTGCGCTGCCACCCCCAGCGAGAGAGGAGAAAGTCACATGGCCCGTGGGCCCGAGCCACCATGCTGCCTCTCTGATCACGCTTCCAACTAAGTGAATATTTATTTGTTACTACTTGTGACATTTGCTATTTAAAAGCAGCATGTGGCCTGATCGGTGTTGGTGCAGTGGATAGAGCGTTGACCTGGGACAGTGAGGTCCCAGGTTCGAAACCCCGAGGTTGCCGGCGTGAGCACAGGCTCACTAGCTTTAGCATGGGATCATCAACATGATCCCAAGGTCTCTTGCTTAAAGCCCAAGGTCGCTGGCTTGAGTAAGGGGTCACTGGCTAGGCTGGAGCCTCCCCTGCCCCCTCCCATCAAAGCACATATGAGAAGCAATCAATGAACAACTAACGTGATGCAACTATGAGTTGATGCTTCTCATCTCTCTCCCTTCCTATCTCTCTCTCTAAAAAAAAAAAAGAAAGAAAGAAAAGAAAAAGAAAAAAAAAGCGGCACGTGACTCTCTCCTGCCCGTGGCTCGCAGCCAGGTAGATGAGAGCAGCACCCCGATATTTCTCCCCTGACCTCCCCCTGCCTTTTTCCTTCCAAACCCAAGAGAACTCTCGGGCACCCTCACAGAGCCCCCGGGCTGCCTCCAGGTGTGAAGACCGAGGCCGGGAAGGAGCGGGGTGGGGAGTGGGGGGTCACGCAGCTGCTCTGCCTTCCAGAACCGGGTGAACATGACCTACGAGAAGATGTCACGGGCCCTCCGCCACTACTACAAGCTGAACATCATTAAGAAGGAGCCAGGGCAGAAACTCCTGTTCAGGTGGGTGGCCGCGGGCCGGGGTGCAGACGGAAAGTGGGGCTGCAGCTGGGGGGGGGAGGCCCCCACTGCCAGGGCTGGGGGTGACGCGCTGCCGGGGACGGGGTTCCAGGTTTCTGAAGACCCCCGGGAAGATCACCCGGGATGAGGGCAGCCGCCTGGCGCAGCCGGAGGGCCGGGCGCAGGACGAGATGGAGCTCAAGGAGGAGAGGCTGGAAGTTTCTCCGTGAGGGGTACCCATGGGACAGAGACCGCCTCCCGTGAACGCTGCCGGCTGCACGGCCGGCCTCCTCCCTCCGGCCAGGGAGGCAGGGACCCGGTCCCCAGCCGGGCTTTGCACCCAGGGGGTCAGAGCTGTTGTCTCAGGCCTCAGAGCTGCCTGGGGGACTGGGCCCGCCTCCGAGAATGGGGAGGCTCCCGTCCAGAACACTGTGGGGGCCTCTTTCTTCGAGAAGGGCAGCCCTGGGGCTAAGCGGGGCGCAGGGTGGGTGCCCTCTTTCCCTGCCTTCCTCTGGCTCACTGCCCAGTTAGGGAGAGGTCGCCTGGGCTGGGAGCATCAGCCCAACTCCTGCCTCTTACTGAAGGAAGCAGAAGGCGCTCTCTGAGCCTCAGTTTACCTGCTCGGTCAGAGGGGCGCGGTCCCGGAAACCTACCCGCCCTCGGGGGCTGATGTGTGATGGACAAAGGGCTATTGTTTTGTGAACCTTACTGATAGTAGCAATGGTGATACCTGGCATCCAAGTGCTTACTGTGTGCGTGCCTTGTACTAACGGTCCCGACCATATTTTATCTCCTTCAGTTCACACGCCCACCCCCCAGGGGGCACGGAGGGCAGAAGCGGGGGCTAAAGGTGGGGAAACAGAGGCAGAGACGCGCAGAGCTGGGATGTCTCTCCAGAACCCAGTGCTGGGACCTGTTCTCTGTGCGTGGCTCTGAGTGACGTAGGCGCTTCTGAAGCACACAGGCTGTGACCTTGCCTCTCTGCCCTTGGCTTCTTTGTGGGACAACCCTCTTGTCCCCGGTTTCCAGTCCTTTGGTGACCCTGTGACTATGACCCGGGGAAGGTTGCCGCCCCCTCCCCCTGTGGCTTCCTGTGCTCCTCCCACACCTGTATCTGCCGTGTGACCTTGGACAGGTTGTCCCACCTCTCTGGAGCCTCCAGTTTCTCCCATGTAAGGGGCGGGGTGCCGCCCTGACTGACCTCGGGGGACGAGCAGGTGTCCGTGCGGCGCTCCGGGTTGGCCTGCTCTGCAGGAGCACTCGCTGCGCTGCCCGAGGACCACAGACCGCAGGCTGCTCTGGGGTGCTGGTTCCGCTTCTCCTCTCTGCTCCCCACCCACCCCCACTGCTGGCCGGGCCTCTGCCCCTGCACTGACCCCCTCCCGGACACGGGACAGGGCTGGGGAGAAAGCAAACGGAGAAGGGAGTAGTTTCACTTCATCTTAAACAGAGCTTCTTAGAGTTGCACCTTCTCCCATGGAAGGAGGAGAAGCCCCTGTGGGGCCGGGCGGAAACCCCCCGTCTGGCTGAAGCTGCGGTGGCCGGAGTCACTGTGCAGGGGCAGCTGATAAGCAGGCTCGGACTCTGGAACTCAAAGCCGGGACCGCTCACGAGCAGGGAAGCTCCTGGCTGAGTCCTGTCTGTGGCTCCTGACAGTGCCACACCCGACGGGGCCAGTCCGGGGGTCTTGGCCAAGGGTTCAGCAGGAAAATCCTGTCCCTTCCATCTTCATTGAGACTGTTCTAGCAGCTGGACTTCGGTCCAGGATGGACCCATACCCCGTGGCCTTTTCCACCATCCCCAACGCACAGCTGCAGAGCTGAGTGGGAGGAACCATCGAAATCAACTGGTCCAACCTCTCGCCCGACGTGGCCATTTACATGCAAGTTCCCATTAGATTTTGACAGACACTAAAGAAACAGTGGAGCCAAAAAATGGTGGGCCATTCCCTTAAGCTAGCCTCGCACCAGCCAACGAGCAAACACACACAGGTAAAAACACTCCCCTCTTCATTCAGGGCTCACAAAGCCCTGACGCATTCTCTGGTTCCACAACCAGGAGAATCTTCTCCGGTTCCTCCTAGAATCAAAGGCCCCACCAGTCTCAGCGGAGCTCGCAAAACCCTTCAGCTCTGGTTCCCCATCTGCACACCTTCATTCTCTCTGTTCTCTCTGCAAACATGGTTTCTCTCTCTGCCTCTTTTCCTTCTCTTCAAAACTTTCTGGCACAAAAACCTCTCCTTCAGCAAACATTAGCAAGATAATGGCCCCTCCCAAGCAGGAAGGTAATTTGCAATTTCACAGATCACGTACTGGTGGTGCTTGGTGCCATTTTTTAACATTAAAAGTGAGCAAACTAAAAAAATACATTTTAGCCTGACCTGCGGTGGCGCAGTGGATAAAGCGTCAACCTGGAAACGCTGAGGTTGCCGGTTCAAAACCCTGGGCTTGCCTGGTCAAGGCACATATGGGAGTTGATGCTTCCTGTTCCTCCCCTTCTCTCTCTCTCTCTCCCCTCTCTATAATGAATGAATAAAATCTTTTTAAAAAAGTGCATTTTAGCCCTGGCCGGTTGGCTCAGCGGTAGAGCGTCGGCCTAGCGTGCAGAGGACCCGGGTTCGATTCCCAGCCAGGGCACACAGGAGAAGCGCGCATTTGCTTCTCCACCCCTCCGCCGCGCTTTCCTCTCTGTCTCTCTCTTCCCCTCCCGCAGCCAAGGCTCCATTGGAGCAAAGATGGCCCGGGCGCTGGGGATGGCTCTGTGGCCTCTGCCTCAGGCGCTAGAGTGGCTCTGGTCGCAACATGACAACGCCCAGGATGGGCAGAGCATCGCCCCCTGGTGGGCAGAGCGTCGCCCCCTGGTGGGCGTGCCGGGTGGATCCCTGTCAGGCGCATGCGGGAGTCTGTCCGACTGTCTCTCCCTGTTTCCAGCTTCAGAAAAATGAAAAAAAAAAAAAAAAAAGTGCATTTTACAAACTCATTTGCCCAAAAATAGATAACACAACGGGGGCAGTGACGGGGAATGACTTGCCCAAGGTTGCAGAACCCAGCTCAGCCTGCTGGCCCCTAATGTTGCTTTCTTCTTGTCTCAGAACTTTTTCCTGGATCCATGAATGAAGTCATAGGTCACTTCTTCCAGGTACCATGTTGGCATGTGCCTGCTGGTGTGTTCATGGTTGAAAACAGCTGCGTACCCTAAGGACCGGGTCTCTGCCCAGGGCAATGAATCTCAGCCCACACGGGGACTCCTGGGGCAGCGGTGGGCTGTGGGTGTCGGCAGAGTGCCCCACCCGGATCCCAGGTCCTCGGAGTGTGCACGCAGCCCCGGGCCCCGCTCCACCCTCTCCCCACATCCCCAGGCACAGTGGGCTGCACCTGGGACCGCGCCTAGGTGCCAGGAATGCAGGGATCCTGCAGCCCTTCCTTCCGTGAGCGCTGACTGCACGCCTGCTGTGTCCCTGGCATCTGCGAGGCTCTGGGTTTACCTCCATTTTTTTTTTTTAACAAATTAGATTTCTGAAAAGTTGTGGGTCACTTGAAAACAGCACATGTCAGAATGGACTTATTCACAAATAATTTTTTTATTTTTTTGTATTTTTCCTAAGTAAGAAGCAGGGAGGCAGAGAGACAGACTCACGCATGCGCCCGACTGGGATCCATGCCCACCAGGGGACGATGCTCTGCCCATCTGGGCCATTGCTCTGTTGCAACCAGAGCCATTCTAGCGCCTGAGGCAGAGGCCATAGAGCCATCCTCAGTGCCCGGGCCAACTTTGCTCCAATAGAGCCTTGGCTATGGGAGGGAAAGAGAGGAGGAAGGGTGGAGAAGCAGATGGGTGCTTTTCCTGTGTGCCCTGATGGGGAATAGAACCCAGGACTTCCACACACCAGGCTGATGCTCTACTGCTGAGCCAAACGGCTAGGGCCTCACAAATAATTTTAACAAGTAGAAAATTTATGCCAGATTACATTAATTTCCACAGTAAATAAAAGAGTTTATAAAAACAGCGATATATTAAGAAGTTTACCAGGCGGTGGCGCAGTGGAGAGAAAATCAGCCTGGGACGCAGAGGATTTGAAACCCAGGTTTGAAACCCAGAGGTCACCGGCTTGAGCACGGCTCATTCGGCTTGAGCATGGGCTCACCAGCTTGAGCCCAAGGTCACTGGCTTGAGCAAGGGGTCACTCGGTCTGCTGTAGCCCCCCAGTCAAGGCACATAGGAGAAAGTAATCAATGAGAAACTAAAGTGCTGCAACAAAGAATTGATGCTTCTCATCTCTCTCCCTTGTGTCTGTCCCTCTCTAGTCATCTCTCTCTCTCTCTCTGTCTCTCTCTCAAAAAAGAAAAAAAAAAAAAGAAAAAAGTGAAGTTAATTAACGAAATAACCGATACAAGCCACGGTCTCCATCCAGTCAAGCTGTTGACAGCATTAACCCAGGACACAGCTCTGAGTTTGTCCATCTTCCCCTTGACATGCACCCTGTTTTGAAATTGCTTTTTAGTTTCATTTTTCAATTACAGTTGACATTCAATGTTATTTTGCATTGGCTTCAGGTGTAGAAAATAGTGATTAGACAATCATACACTCCATAAAGTTTCTCTTTGTTATTTCCAGTACCCACATGGCACCATACTCAGTCATTACAATATTATTATTATTATTTGGGGGGGGGGGAGGGAGAGAGATGAGAAGCATCAACTCATAGTTGTGTCACTTCAGTGTTCATCGATTGCTTCTCGTAAGTGCCTTGATGGGGTGAGGAGCTCAAGCCAAGCCAGTGACCTCTTGCTCAAGCCAGCAACCTTGCGCTTCAAGCCAGCGACCTTTGGGCTCAAGCCAGTGACCTTGGGATCATGATAATCCCGCGCTCAAGTTGGCAAGCCTGCACTCAAGCCGGATGAACCTGCGCTCAAGCTGGCGACCTTGGGGTTTTGAACCTGGAACCTCAGTGTCCCAGGTGGACGCTCCACCCACTGCGCCACCACTGGTCAGGCTACCCGTATTACTGGCTATATTTCCTACGCTGTACTTGACATCCCCATGACTATTTTGTAGCTACCAATTTGTACTTCTAAATCCCTTCCCCTTTTCCACCCGTCTCCTCAACCCCCTCCCCTCTGGCAACCACCAGGCTGTTCTCTGCATCTGAGCACAACACGGATTCTCACTGTGAAAGTCTTTCCCCCACCAAGAGGTAAGCGGCAGACCTGGCTCTCCCAGCTTCACTGAGGTCGAGGGGTACAGCATGGCGCTCTTTCTGGAATCTGGTGCCCCGCCCGGTCCTGGGCTCTGACAGCAGGATGTCTGGCTCATGCTGGTGACCCGCGGCCTTTCTTGTGCAGGATCCTAGTGGTGACAACCTTTCCTGACTTCCTCCTCCGGTCCCTCCCCATGATGTTAATGCACATTTTCTACTCAAGTGTTCTCTCAGTGGTTTTGGAGACACGCAGGAAGCACACCCATTTACAGAGCAAGGGCTTGGTGGCTGCAAACTGTCCAGTGTCCGGCGGCACCTGCTGGGCTCAGACGGAGCCTGGCCAAGGCTGGGGCCAGGTCCACTCCTCCACGGTGGCTTGGCCACTCCTGGGACAGCCCTGACATTAGGGTGAGGAGTTTAAAGCGGGTTGTCTTGAAATCAGAACATGCAGTTTTAAACATATCTTAATCAGGCCCTGGCCGGTTGGCTCAGTGGTAGAGCGTCGGCCTGGTGTGCAGAAGTCCCAGGTTCGATTCCCGGCCAGGGCACACAGGAGAAGCGCCCATCTGCTTCTCCACCCCTCCCCCTCTCCTTCCTCTCTGTCTCTCCCGTTCCTGCAGCCAAGGCTCCACTGGAGCAAAGTTGGCCCGGGCGCTGAGGATGGCTCTGTGGCCTCTGCCTCAGGCGCTAGAATGGCTCTGATTGCAGCAGAGCATCGCCCCCTGGTGGGCAGAGCATCGCCCCCTGGTGGACGTGCCGGGTGGATCCCGGTCGGGCGCATGCGGGAGTCTGTCTGACTGCCTCCCCGTTTCCAGCTTCGGAAAAATACAAAAAAATAAAAATAAAAAATAAAAAATAAACATATCTTAATCATAATCTTAATTTTTTAAAATTTCCAAACCCTTGCGAGTTAACTGCTCCAGCGGGGTGGCGTGGGAAGGAGAGCAGGCCCCGCCCTTGGGTCGGCACACTCCCGGAGGCGGGGCACCTGGCAGGCAGATGCAGACCCACGCGATGCGGTGAGGGGCGTGCCCGCTGGGTCAGTGGTGACGAAGGGACACTGTGAGCCCTGCTTGGCAGGTGCTGGGGAAAGTGTCCCTCGGAGGGTCGTCCAACCTTCCGCCCTGCGCCCTCTTTTCATTTTCGAGGGGTGAGTATGAAGGTGAGATGGCGGTGGGTGTTCTGGTCACAGGGGTCAGGGAGGAGCAGGTGCAGGGGCAGGGAGGGAGCTGACTGCGGAGGCCTGTTCCTGTCCCTGAGAGGAGGCTAGGGGGTCTGAGGCTTGTGCTCGGGCCGGCCTGGCACCCGAGCCCAGGGAAGCAGGCTGGGGCAGGGCCCAGGCCTCCCAAGGGTGAGGAGGAAGCCTTCCGGAGAGGGAGGGACTGTCCCGTGTCTGGCCCACGAAGGAGGAGGCTCCCAGCAGCCCTGCCCGCACCCCCGCCGCTCCACAGGGTGACTGCTCTGTGAGGACAACACCACACTGTGGACACCGGTCCCCAGGGAACCTGCCGCTCAACCAACGGACATTGCGGCTTGGCCTGCACCCTGACGCCCAGGCCTCGAGGTCGCGTGGGGGGATTGAAACCATGCCCTTTGCTCACAAAGAAGTGAGATGGAAGGAGAGATGACGAGAGGAGCAGCTGGCCTGGGCCGGGGACTCAATGCGGGGATGGGAGCATGTCCCCTCAGAGGACCGCCCAGAGCAGAATCCTGCACTCACCCTGACGGCTGCGCCGGCCCACGGGGCTCTCAGGTACTTCTGGTTTTGCTCAACTTAAGCGAACTCCGTGGGGAAATGAGAATACACGAAGCTCATCGTGACTTCCACCGGTGGGCAAAGGCCTTTGATGACAACCAATGACATAATAAGATAAATAGAAATAATAGTATAACAAATATTGTGAAACTATGCTCCTTGGTAGACAAACTCTTTCAGAATCTGATATCTATGGGGCCAGCACTTGAAGAGGTTTTCTTTGGGGAGGGATGCGATGGTAGGTGTGTGTGTGTGTGTGTGTATGTGTGTGTGTGTGTGTGTGTGTGTGTGTGTGTGTGTGTGTGTGTGTGGTGTTTTGGTGGTTCCATGGAGGCTCAGGCAGAACCGGACACATTGGGAACTTTTACCTCTGGGCAGACAATCCCAGGTCATTCCCAATACAGAGATGAGCAGAATGAACAAAGGAGCCTTCTCCCGCCCTCCTCCAGGCAGCTTTCCTGGCTTGTCATCCAGGAATCTGGAATAAAGTTTGGGAAGGATGCGTCTCTTCCAATGCCAAGGCACGCCTCCGCTACCCCTGAGTCCCGTTGATGAACCCTCCCTGTAATGACGACCTCTCTGACGCCTGCTGGTGGCTGCCTGACCCAGGGCAGGGGCCCCGCTGAGCTCTCACAAACCGTGTGGGTCCCCATGTAACCATTAGAGACTATTCTGGCTTCACCATCTGCCAGGATTCTGCAGACACAGGCTGCTTGCTGGCTTCTCTCCACGGACGGGTCTGCAGTTTAAAGCCATGTCCACCAGGTGGCGCAAAGCCTCACTTGTTGGTGTTGGGAGACCTCTATCGGCCGACAGTGTCTGTTCTGTGACAAGTGGGTAAACAGACATGCAGCCCCTGCTTGAACACCCCCAGTGACAGGGAGCTCACCACCTCCGGGGGCAGGGTAGGCAGCATGAGGAAAGGTGGAATTGAAGGTACCAAAAAGCCACCTGTTCAACGATGTCACCCTTCCTCTCCCAAACCACACTGGCTTCTGAAATTCCTGTCTTCCCAGTCTCCTTGTTGGAAATAAGTTATGTTCTTTTATTTTCACCGTGTCCCCGAGCAGCTTATCAACTTTCTGAGCAGAGGCCCTGATGAGACTTTTTATTTCATTTTATTTATTTATTTTTGTTGAATTTATTAAGGTGACGTTGGTTAATACAGGTATGTAAGTTTCAAGTGTACAATTCTAGTGTGAACACACCATCTGCAAGTGTATTGTGTGTTCACCACCCAAGTCCTGTTTCCTTCCGTCACCATTTATCCCCCTCATACACCTCCCTCCCCCCTGCCCTTTCCCTCGGTAATCCCTGTGCTGTTGTCTGTGTCTGTGAGGGTTTCTTTTCCTTAACCCCCTCACCTTTCTCACCCAGCCCCCAACCCCCCCTCTGACAGCTGTCAGTCTGTTCTCTGTATCTGTGAGTCTGTTTCTATTTTTTGTTAGTTTATTTTGTCCAATAGATTCCATGCATAAATGAGATCGTATGGTACTTGTCTTTCTCTGACTGCCTTATTTCACTTAGCATAATAATCTCCAGGTTCAGCCCTGGCCAGTTGGCTCAGTGGTAGAGCGTCGGCCTGGCATGCAGGAGTCCCGGGTTCGATTCCCGGCCAGGGCACACAGGAGAAGCGCCCATCTGCTTCTCCACCCCTCCCCCTCTCCTTCCTCTCTGTCTCTCTTCCCCTCCTGCAGCCAAGGCTCCACTGGAGCAAGGTTTGCCGGGGTGCTGAGGATGGCTCTGTGGCCTCTGCCTCAGGCTCTAGAATGGCTCTGATTGTGGCAGAGCGATGCCCCAAGATGGGCAGAGCATCGCCCCCTGGTGGGCATGCCGGGTGGATCCCGGTCGGGCTCATACGGGAGTCTGTCTGACTGCCTCCCCATTTCCAGCTTCGGAAAAATACAAAAAAAAAAATCTCCGGGTTCATCCATGCTGTTGCAAAGGGTAATATTTCCATTTTTTCCCCCCACAAAGGGTAAGATTTCCTTTTTTTTTTTACAGCCGAGTAGTATTCCATTGTGTAAATATACCACAACTTTTTCATCCACTCATCCACTGATGGGCACTTGGGTAGCTTCCAAATTTCGGTTAGTGTAAATACCGCTGCAATGAGCATGGGGTGCATATATTCTGAATCAGTGTTTTGGATTTCTTCAGACATATTCCCAGAAGTGGAAACACTGGGTTATAGGGCAGTTCTGTTTTTAATTTTTTGAGGAAATTCCATACTGCTTTCCATGTTGGCCGCTCCCATCTGCGTTCCCACCAACCAGGGCTCCCTTCTCTCCACACCGTCGCCAGCGCTTGTGTGCTGAGTTATTGATGAGCGCCATGCTGATAGGTGTGAGGAGATATCTCATTGTGGTTTTAATTTGCGTTTTCCAATGAGACCTTTTACAGGTCTGGGACACAGGCCAAGGGTGTGTCCAAGCCTCTGCACCCCCACGCCCCACGCAGCCCCCCCGAGTAGAGTCACAAGGACAGAGGCTCCCTCGGTTCCCTGGTGACTTTCGTGAAGCCGACTGCTGGGCCTCAGTTTCCACATCTGTGACATGATTCACAGCCCTCTCCGCCCTGCGTGCCCCATGAAGTTGTTAAGAAACTTCAAGTGAAGTCACGTAGTCATTCATCGAACAAACACTTACTGAGCGTCACCCACGATGGGGCGGGGCAAAAGTAGGTTGACAGTTGTTCTTATGGAAAAGACGACAATAATAAGTAAATAAACAAATGAATGAATAATACAAGACTCTGTGTTTTGCCTACTCACGACTGCAGACCTACTTTTGCCCCGCCCTATATGTTAGGCAGTGTTCTAGAAACTGGGGAAACACAGCGGTAATCAAGTCAGGCAGATACACAGTGAGTGACAGCATAAGTACCAGGAAGAGAAATAAAAGGGTCAGGGGAAGGGGGGCTGATGTCCAGCTGGGCCGCCAGAGAGACGTGAAAAGCACATGACAGGAGGAGCGAGTCACCCTCACCTGCATCAACTTTCCCCCTGTAGTCTGTCTGTCTGGCCTGCGGCTCATGCCCGAGGTAGACGCTGCTGTTATGTGTAGTCACAGGCGATGTGAAGAATGCCGACAGGAAGGCTGGACGGAGACCAAGTTGGCTCTGAGCCGCCTCTGTCTACACCTGTCCTGGCCCGTGGAGGAGCCATAAGCTAAGCGCAGGAGATCATCAGGTCTCCTGAGCAGATCTCAGGTGCCCCCGGCCAGGCCGCCTAAACCGCCCGGCTCAAAGACGCACTGGGGGATTGTGGGAAAGACGCTGGCTGGAAAGCCCCAGGGTTGTCCAGATAACGCTTCAAATCCCAGCCATTCTGATCAGAAAGGGATTCCCCTAGGTCACAGGATCACACTCTCCAGCTCGGGGACAGGCTCAGGTTCTCAGCCTGTGGGATGGGGTGGGGGGTGCACATCCCCCCCATTCTCAGGGAGCAGGTGCTTGGAGGCGGGGCCTGGACATGCTGTGGGAACCCCAGAGAGATTCTGACACACCTGATGAGGGGCGTCCCTCCCCACCTGCACTCCCTCGCGAGCACCGCAGTCTGACCCCACGTTAGGGGTGGGGAGAGTGCCGATCAGAGATGGGAGGGGAAGCCCCGAGGTCTGGGATCCCCACTCGCATCCAGACCCCCTTCCAACCTGTGCAACAGACCCTGCCAACAAAACTCCAAAGTGATTTATGGGGAGGAAAAAAAAAGGTTATGTTTTCCTGGCTGAACAGTGACTAATTCTCCAACTTAGGTCTTGTTCAGTCACAACAAGAGACAAGAGAGAAGGTCTGAGCTAGAGCTAACACAACAGCAGAGGGTCCCCAAAGGAATATGTAACAGAACCTGACCAGGCGGTGGCGCAGTGGACTGGGATGCGGAGGACCCAAGTTCAAGACCCTGAGGTTGCCAGCTTGAGAGCGGGCTCATCTGGTTTGAGCAAGGCTCACCAGCCTGAGCCCAAGGTCACTAACTTGAGCAAGGGGTCACTTGGTCTGCTGTAGTCCTCTCCCCCACCCCCCGTCAAGGCACATACAAGAAAGCAATCAATGAACAACTAATGAGCTGCAACAAAGAATTGATGCTTCTCATCTCTCTCCCTGTCTGTCTGTCTGTCCCTCTCTCTGTCTCTGTCACAAAACCAACCAACCAAAGGAATACCTAACAGAAATGAAAGTTTGTGGCTCAAGCACATCTTTATTTTGAGCAGACGAAGGGCCTTTCTGATCATACAAATCCAGTCATCCGACTTTGTGGCGAGGGCGACATGCCCACAAGAATCCAGCTCCACGTCCAGGGAAGCCGGCCGGAAGGTCCTGCTTCTGCTGCAGGCGTGCAGTAACGAACTCCTCTGTGCATTACAGCATCGCATCCGAGCTAGGGTCTCTGCGGCTTCCCATGAGAACTTCGTTTCTCAGCCATGCCAGGTTCGGCTGGTGGGGTGGGGGTGGGGACGGGATCCTCTCCACGAAGTCATTCGGGGACCGGGGCTGATGGAGGCGCTTCTCCCTTCTTCCTGTGGTCTCCGTGTGGGCGGTGGACCTCCAGCCAGCAGGTGGGGGAAGAGGCGGCACAGAGGAAGGGGTTTAGATGGGCCAGGCCGTGTGGGGAAGCATCCCTCACTTCCGCCCCCAGGTCACAGGCAGGATCAGGAAGCTGGAATCCCAAGTACACCCCCTGCTCCTTCTGAAAGACTGGGCCATCCTTACTCATACCCCTGTCCGCCCCTCTTCCTCCTGCTCCGTGGCCAGGAGGCTGACCTGCACGGCTGTTATCAGTGCGCCCCCTGGTCCTGTGCTTCGGGGTGGGTTCCTCAAGGAAGCCGCTGTCTGGAGGAGATGGGAGGGGAGTGCGGCCAAGTCCCCCAAACCCCCGAGGCCCTCCTTGCCGGCTTCCAGGGGTGGGCTGGCTGTGTTCCTGTCCTCAGGGGCCACAGTTCCGGTCACCACCTTCCCCGTACAGTTGCTCCCTGCAGGTTGTGTCCCTGTGCCCTCCACGTGTCCTTGTTTAGGCATAGAGGTGGCAATTCCCGGCATTGCTGCTCCAGGAAGTCACCATTGGTTGTTTCCCCTAAACCCTGCACTCGCCCTTGTCAACAGCCTCATTACTGACGGTGCACGTGGCTCCGAGTGCACGTGCCGCCTGTCTCCCTCTGTGACGGCTGTTGGCACAGGCGTGCAGAGGGGCGGGGAATGGAGTCCTAGCCTGGGCGGACACTCCCCACAGTGTGCCAGGGGCTGTTTAGTGACAGCCAGCGGCCTCTGCCCATTCCCTTGGATCGCTTTGCTTTTTGCCTCTCTGTCTACGCTGTTTGGGTCTCTTCTCTGCACCCGTGTTTTCTCAGCTGTAACGTGAGGAGCTAGGCCAGGGGAGCCATTCAATTGGCATTCGGTAGCCCCTCCAGTGGCCAGTGGTCTCTCGGTTGCCCTGAGATCTTTGGCTCCTTGTCTGTGAACTCAGCTGCAACTTTCTTTTTCGGGAGCCGAAAGAGAGGTAATCCTGCCTGACCTGTGGTGGCGCAGTGGATAAAGCGTCAACCTGGAAACGCTGAGGTTGCCGGTTCAAAATCCTGAGCTTGCCTAGTCAAGGCACATATGGGAGTTGATGCTTCCTGCTCCTCCCCCCTTCTCTCTCTCTCTCTCTCTCTCTCTCTCTCCTCTCTATAATGAATAAATAAAAATAAATAAATAAATAAAAAGAGAGGTAATCCCATAACCCACTGCCGGCCATGCAGCCTCTCCTCATTGCGTTTTATGGGCTGCTGACTGTGTCCCCTAAGATTCAGATGTTGAAGGCCTACATCCCTAGCATCCCAGAACGTGACTGTATTTGGAGATAAGGCCTTTAAGGAGGTACCTGAGCTAAGACAGGCCACGTAGGGTGGGCTCGAAGGCAGGGGGACTGGTGGCTCGTAGAAAGGGGGGCGAGGGCACCGAGAGACACCAGGGTAGGCAGGCACAGAGGAGAGACCTTGTGAGGACACAGTGGGAAGGGCTGCTGTCTGCAAGACAGAGAGAGGCCTCAGAAGAAACTAAACACCTTCCACTTGAGCTTCCAGCCTCTGGAACTGTGAGAAAGTAACTGTCTGGTGTTGAAGCTCCCCTCCCCACCCCCGCCCTGGCCTGACTGTGGTGCTTTGTCACGGCAGCCTGAGCTGACTGATACGTGTCCCGTCCTGGCCCTTTGAGGCTTCCTGTGTTCTGGCTCAGTACTTTGATAAATGAACTGGGGATGATGTTTTAATGGAGACGATCGAGTCCCTCAAACTTCCCTCAATAACATAGCTCCACTTGGAACATTAATCTTCAATGCCTCTCCCCTAAGAGGCGTTGGCATCGCGATAACGCAGGGGTCAGCCCAGCACCCCTCTGCCATCCTGCTAACAGGGGATTTGTGCCCCTGGGAATGGCTCCTGTCCTCCTCTATCAGTCCCCTGCCCTTGGCCGTGGTGGAGGGCCCTGTAACCCAGGCAGGGCCCCCGACAGCAGCTCGTCCCCCACGTGGGGACGGAGAGTTGATGCGCACCACAGGGACACACCATATGCATAAAACAAACGACAAAATCCGCGTGATCACCTCCATAGACGCAGAGGAAGTGATTGACAAAGTCCGAATTCTTTTATGATGAAAATGCTCAACCAACAAAGGTTGGAAGAAAACTTCCTCAATCCAATAAATCTTGCTGCAAAGCAATAAAAGGCGTCCAGGGTTGTTCATCGGTGACATGATATTGCCTAGGGAATGTCCTGAGGAAAACAACCTATTAGAGCTCATCAGTGAGTTCAGCAAAGTTTCAGGTTACAAAATTTATCTACAAAAGTCAATGGTATCGCCTGACCTGTGGTGGCGCAGTGGATAAAGCGTCAACCTGGAAAGCTGAGGTTGCCGGTTCGAAACCCTGGGCTTGCCCGGTCAAGGCACATATGGGAGTTGATGCTTTCTGCTCCTCCCCCTCCCCTTCTCTCTCTCTCTCTCTCTCTCTCTTCCCCCTCCTCCCTCTCTAAAATGAATAAATAAATAAATCTAAAAAAGAAAAAAGAAAAGTCAATGGTATTTATTTTATTATTATTATTTTTTCTTTCTTTTCCAAGTGAGAGGAGGGGAGATAGAGAGACAGACTCCCACGTGTGCCCCGTCTGGGATTCCCCTGGCAACCCCCATCTGGGGTTGATGCTCTGCCCATCTGGGGCCATGCTCACATCCCAGCCATTTTTAGCACCTGAAGCAGAGGTTCCACAGAGCCATCCTCAGCGCCCTCGAACCAATCGAGCCATGTCTGTGGGAGGGGAAGAGAGAGAGAGAGAGGAAGGGGAGGGGGTGGGGTGGAGAAGCAGATGGGCGCTTCTCCTGTGTGACCTGGCCAGGAATTGAACCCAGGACATCCACCTGCCAGGCCGATGCTCCACCACTGAGCCAACTGGCCAGAGCCCAATAGTTTCTTAAGTATGATACCAAAAGCACCAGCAACAAAAGAAAAAAACAGATAAATGGACTTCATCAAATTTAAAAGAAACTGAAAAGACAACACAAAAATTGGAGAAAAATATCTCCAAAACATTTATCTGACTTGTATTCAGGATATAAAGAACACTCACAATCCAATACTTAAAAGACAAATAACCCAATTTAAAAATGGGCAAAGGACTTGAATAGACACATCCCAAAAGAAGAGATACACAGGACCGATAAGCCCACGACCACATGCTCCCCGCCATCAATCATTAGGTGAACGTAGACCAAGCCACAGGGAGGTTCCGCTTCACATCTGCTAGGGCGATCATGATGAAAAAGACGGACGGTAGGCTGTGTGGCGAAGATGTGCAGAGTCCCCGTGCACGGAGCTGGTGGGACTGCGAGGTGGTGCGGCTGCCATGGAAACCAGCTCGGCAGCTCCTCGAAAAGCTAATGGAGCTAACACGGCTTTCTCATGTGATCCAGCAGTCCCATTTTGAAGAACATGACCAAGAAAATTAAAAAAATACATGTCCACACAAAAAATTCATCAACCAAGGTTCACAGCAACCCCTCATCCATAACAGCCAAAGGCAAACACAACCCAAGGGCCCATCAGCTGATGCGTGGATAAACAAAGGTGCTGTAGCTGTACAAGGCAATATTATTTGGCCATTAAAAGTAATCAAGTTCTGGCCCTGGCCGGTTGGCTCAGCGGTAGAGCGTCAGCCTGGCGTGCGGGGGACCCGGGTTCGATTCCCGGCCAGGGCACACAGGAAAAGCGCCCATCTGCTTCTCCACCCCTCCCCCTCTCCTTCCTCTCTGTCTCTCTCTTCCCCTCCCGCAGCCAAGGCTCCATTGGAGCAAAGATGGCCCGGGTGCTGGGGATGGCTCCTTGGCCTCTGCCCCAGGTGCTAGAGTGGCTCTGGTTGAGGCAAAGCGACCCCCCAGAGGGGCAGAGCATCGCCCCCTGGTGGGCGTGCCGGGTGGATCCCGGTTGGGCGCATATGGGAGTCTGTCTGACTGTCTCTCCCCTTTCCAGCTTCAGAAAAATACAAAAAGAAAAAAAAAAAGTAATCAAGTTCCGGTAGACGCTATCCTACGGATGAACCGTGAAACCACTGTGCTCAGAGAAAGAAGCCCAGTGCAAAAGGCCACATGCCGCAGAATTCCGTCTGTCTGAAATGTCCGGAATAAAATATCCACAGAGACAGACGTTGGACGAGTGGCTGCCCAGGGGCAACCAGCAGGAGGGAGTGGAGGGGGACTGCTGGTAGGTACGGGAGATCTTCGCACAGTGACGCCAACGTTCTGAAATTAGAGAGCGGCGGTCGAGACACAGCTCCGTGAGGATACTAAGCACCATCGAAGCGGACACTTGGAAAGGGTGAACTTCTTGAATTAGGTCTCAGTAAAGATGCTATTCAAGAGAAAAAGAGTTTATGGACAAACAGAGCCTTCTGCAGAAGTTCGGCTTCCCCGAAGGGAGCAGCAGGTTGAGGGGACCTTCCCGGGACTGTAAGAGGGAGATTAGGGTTCGAACCCAGGATTTGAGTCCTGATGGTTGTGAGTTTGAATCCTGCCTTCCTTCGCCTCTTATGAATTGTGGAATGTTAGGACTCTGAGTCTCTCATTGAAAACAAAAAATAATTCCTAACTCGTAGGGTTCTTATGAGAATTAACTGCGTGGTAGCTTAAAGTAAGCAATACAGAACAGCTGTGATAATGATTGTTCTCTCTTGGCCAGAGAGGAGAGAGGTCTCTGGAAGGAAACCCCTGGCCTTGGACAAAAAGTGAGAAGAAGAAGCCCAGCAGCCTCATGTTAGATATCAATCGTTTGTGCCAAAGTCAGCCCAGGCCCCACTCGGCGGGGCTGGTAATGCGCTTTCAAACGATGAGGGCCAACCTCTCAGAGGGCCTGAACGTTTCCTTCTCATCAATATCAGATTCTTGTGTAATAGATGGTTTTATTTTTCCTTCTGCCTTTTTTTTTTTTGCATTTCTCTGAAGCTGGAAACGGGGAGAGACAGTCAGACAGACTCCTGCATGCGCCCAACCGGGATCCACCCGGCACGCCCACCAGGGGGTGACGCTCTGCCCACCAGGGGGCGATGCTCTGCCCATCTGGGGCGTCGCTCTGTTGCGACCAGAGCCACTCTAGTGCCTGGGGCAGAGGCCAAGGAGCCAGGACCATCTTTGCTCCAATGGAGCCTCGGCTGCGGGAGGGGAAGAGAGAGACAGAGAGGAAGGAGAGGGGGAGGGGTGGAGAAGCAGGTGGGCGCTTCTCCTGTGTGCCCTGGCCGGGAATCGAACCCGGGACTTCTGCACGCCAGGCCGATGCTCTACCACTGAGCCAACCGGCCAGGGCCTTTCCTTCTGCTTTTGTGTACTTTCCAAGTTTTCTGCAGGGACGAGGTATCTGATCAAAGTGTTATTAGGAAGCGTGATTCATGACAGGCTGCCCTTTGTCTAGACTTTTCTTTCTTGTTTCTTGAACAGCTCGGTCAAGATAAGTATTTGTGAAGCTGTGCCAGTCGGGATTCAGTTAGAGGAAGCAGGAACTTGACCAGCTCATCTCAGCAGAAAAGAAGTCAGGGGCTTGCAAAGTCACTGAAAGGGTTGGAGGAGGGGTTCTAAGTGGGAGCTCAAAGAATGTGCTGGGACACCAGAGGGCCAGCCTTGCTCCATGAAGGGGTGTCCACCTGCTGGAACCTGGCTGGAAGATACACAACTTCTCTCTCTCTCTCTCTCTCTCTCTTTTTGTATTTTTCTGAAGTGAGAAGTGGGGAGGCAGAGAGTCAGACTCCCACATGCGCCCGACCAGGATCCACTGGGCATGCCCACCAGGGGGCGATGCTCTGCCCATCTGGGGTGTTTCTCCAATGCGACCTGAGCCATTCTAGCACCTGAGGCAGAGGCCAGGGAGCCATCCTCAGTACCTGGGCCAACTTTGCTCCAATGGAGCCTTGGCTGTGGGAAGGGAAGAGAGAGATAGAGAGGAAGGGGGGGGGGAAGGGTGGAGAAGCAGTTGGGCGCTTCTCCTGTGTTCCCTGGCCGGGAATCAAACCTGGGATTTCCACACACAGCGCTGACGCTCTACTGCCGAGCCAACCGGCCAGGGCCGATACACAACTTCTCTTGACCTTGCTTGTCGCAACAGCAGCTGGATCTCAGGGAACACAACCCCATCCCGCTCACTCCTCCCACCTTGGGCCAGGACATCTAGTTATCGGATCCAAAGTCACATCTAAGCCAGACCTGTGGTGGCGCAGTGGATAAAGCGTCAACCTGGTAAGGCTGAGGTTGCTGGTTTGAAACCCTGGGCTTACCTGGTCAAGGCACATATGGGAGTTGATGCTTCCTGCTCCTCCCCCACTCCTTCTCTCTGTTTCTCTTCTCTCTAAAATGAATAATTAAAATCTTAACAAAAACAAAGTCATATCTGACTGTTGGGGACCGAAATATAAACAGGGTGTTTTTATATCCAGGGGACAGGTGCTGGGCCTAACTACCCATCTCACCTGCCCAGTTAACAAAGAGCTATCCCTGATTACTGCTTATCCCACCCATGTTCTCCGGAAGAGGCTGGAAGCTAGTTTCTTATTGGTGTAAAGTTAGATCTAAATGGTATGGTGAGGGTTGTCTTTGAGTTGTCTTGGAAACAACTGAATTGCTAATGGACCATGTTTTTTTCCCTGAATAAAGACGGATGCGCTTCTGGGGGCGGCCATTGCATCGGCTCAGGAGCAGTAGAGACTGCTTGCTGTGTGGTCCTCCCGAACCCATCTTTATGTATATATCTTTAATTCTCTGTCTATCATTTATTTAATTCCATACCTTTTCCCATTCGAGGACCCCGTAACAGACTTGTTGTGGCTGGACCGTGACATCTGACACTCTAGCTGCAAAGGAGTCTGGTAAGCGTGTTTTCCAGCTTTCCAGCCCCCGTGACAGTGGGAGGGACCTGAGGCTTTGAAGGCGGGTGAGACGGACCTGCACAGAGTCAACCCGTCAGGACCATCCTCCTTACAGCAAGATTTTAACATTTAATTTGGTTCAGTACTTACTCGAGCTAAACACCTGATACTCCCTTCCTTTGTCCGTATAAAATTTATATCTGCAGTGTGAAACGACTTCTCTTCCCATTCATGGGGCCTCTATATTTACCTCTGAAGCCCCGTCTGCAATTCCAGCCCTGGAAATCTGGAGAAGGGGTTTGCTCTGAGGAGTCCTTGTGTTGAACTCCGAGGGCTTCACAGCTGGCCAAAGCCGAGATGAATAACTGCTTTCTCTACGGGGAGTGAGAGGCTCCCGTGTGGTTCAGGAAGCAAGAACTTCCCTGTATTCTCCAGAGCATGACGGGCACTTCCTGCAGGAAGCAATATACTTGATAAGTGGAATATTGTTTCAATAAAGAACCAGCTGCTCGGAAACACGCTCAGAGCCCAAGAAGCATTTGAGAGGATGCCGACCTTCACTAGTGTGGAAGGAGGGGCAGGCCCCCTCTTCCCTGAGAAGGAAGAAACGAAAAGAATACAAGGGAAAGGAGCCAGCTGGGGTAACCGAGTCAGCCAGTGATAAATTATCTATATCCTGGCCTGACCTGTGGTGGCGCAGTGGGTAAAGCATCGACCTGGAACGCTGAGGTTGCTGGTTTGAAACCCTGGGCTTGCCTGGTCAAGGCACATATGGGAGTTGATGTTTTCTGCTCCTCCCCTTGTTCTCTCTATCTCTTTCCTCTTTCTTTCTCCTCTGTCTCTAGTTAAAATGATTAAATAAAATCTAAAAAACAAACAAACCCATCAGTGATGTAAAAAAAATATCTATATCCCATAGTTACAATACAAAACAAGATCTGTATGTAACTATGGCCAGTGATCTGGAAACCCCTTCCTCCTTGTTTACCCCACTGAAACTCCCCCTCTCCTCTCCTGGAGTCCTGGGAAACCTTAAAGAAGTCACACACCGCCTGACCAGGCGGTGGCGCAGTGGATAGAGTGTCGGACTGGGATCCAGAGAACCCAGGTACGAGACCCCGAGGTTGCCAACTTGAGCGCAGGCTCATCTGGTTTGAGCAAAGCTCACCAGCTTGGACCCAAGGTTGCTGGCTTGAGCAAGAGGTCACGTGGTCTGCTGTAGCCCCCCCCCCCCATCAAGGCACATATGAGAAAGCAATCAATGAACAAGTAAGGTGTTGCGACGAAGAATTGATACTTCTCATCTCTCTCCCTTCCTGTCTGTCCCTCTCTCTGTCTCTGTCACTAAATAAATAAATAAATAAAATTAAAATGCTTAAAAACAAACAAACAAACAGAAAAAGAAATCACATGCCCATTGCTCAGATACTGTAAAGGTATATAACCTGTAAGAAAATCAACTTCAGGGAGGCTGTGTTTTGGAGCTATAATCTCCACATGCTCCGCCGGCTTAATAAATTCTCCTTCCTTTATTGATTGAGTTATCTGAGTGTCTATCCTTTGTCGGGTCGCTTCCTGCAACACTAGGAACAAAGAAAGGCAAATTCAAACAAGAGCAGCTCATCTGACCGGCGACAAGGAACGAGATCAGGCTTGTCCCCATCCCCCGTGGGACCCACACCCCCCGCTGGAGGGAGAGAGGTGCAAACTTCCGGAAGGGAATTTAAATATGTCTCCCCTGCAAGCTGGCCATTCTATGTCTGAGAATACATCTTTCAGAAAAGTTCACACACACACACACACACACACACATTTATAGAGATATTCTCTGAAGCACGGGGCTTCAGTTACAGAATCTTGGGGAAAATCCAAATGTCTAGTGTTGGTCAAATAAGTTTGTAAATATGATATATAGGTTTGCTCGCTTATAGTTTGCATTGGGTGTGGGGGACAGGCTGTTGCAGGCAGGGTGGTTATAGCCTAAGGCAGGGGTCCTGAACTACGGCCCGCCCCCGCCGCACTTCCAGAAGGAGCACTTCTTTCATTGGTGGTCAGTGAGAGGAGCATAGTTCCCATTGAAATACTGATCAGTTTGTTGATTTAAATTTACTTGTTCTTTATTTTAAATATTGTATTTGTTCCCGTTTTGTTTTTTTACTTTAAAATAAGATATGTGCAGTGTGCATAGGGATTTTTTCATAGTTTTTTTTATAGTCTGGCCCTCCAACAGTCTGAGGGACAGTGAACTGGCCCCCTGTGTAAAAAGTTTGGGGACCCCTGGCCTAAGGCTTAGTTTTAAGACTAAGCCTTTCCCACCCTTTTGAGGAATCCCATTATGCCTCAGATAAGTGACTTTATATCAGAGACTTTTTTCTTTGTATATTGGATTAAAGGTTTGATTTCTACACTATAAAGTGGGGCAGACCAGGAGCTTGTTCCCTCTAGGTTCCTGAGATTAGCATTAGAGAGGAGAGCAGAGAAAGGCCACGTGGAGGAGAGGAGAAGTAGCCAAGATGGTGGAATGCTGAAGGAGAAGCTAGTTTGTACAGAGTTTGTGCAGAGAGAAGGAGATGGGGAACAGAGGTGAATAAGGCCGGTGAGGTAGAAACCTTTGATTCTAGGAAACTTGGATGAGTCAGTGGCTTTGGGAGCCCTGAATGGAAAGGGAAGTGTTTTCCCACTGTGAGTATTTCTTGCCCGCCGGTTGCAAGCTAGGATAAAGATGATGGCCCACCAGTTCTTGGCTCCGTTGTTTCATTACCATCTGTCCGAATCAAATGCAAACCTGCATGAGCCAGGCGGCTGTGATGGTGGCTGTGACTACTGGCTTTACATCTAGCAATGGGGTTTGGATAAATAGACCCAATGAAATGCTCCTCAGCCAATGAAAAGAGCAGTAGGTCTGCAAGTCCTGAAGTGGAAGGGACGTGTGGATACTCTCGAAGGTGCAGGGTTGGGCTCCTCTTGGCCTTCTGCCAAATGGTGATGCCACCCTCGTCTGTGAACACTTGGAATTGGTAGAACCGTCATTCGGAGAGCACGGGCACAGCGAGGCGTAGGTCGATTCTGTTCCTTGAGATCATTTATATAAATCACACTGAGGAATTAGACCAAAGGCGTGGGATGGTCTCTAGTCTTCATGTCTTCCATTAAGTTGTGAGAATTCTACTTACGGTCTTTCCCCGTGTATAAGACGCACTCTTTTTTGAATAATTTGGGGTCTAAAAACTGGGTGCGTCTTATATAATGGTTGCAGATTTTTTTTACTTGCATTTCCTGCTTTTTTGCACTTGATTTTGCACTCATTATTGAAGACAGTAATCTGTCATCAGACACAGATGAGGACAAGCTAATGGATGGGAGTTTTGATAGTGATGAGGAGTTGTATGAATTTTATGATAAATAAAACTTGAGTTCAAAAACTTTATGTAATACTTTTTTTTTTCTTTCAAATTTCAGGCCTGTTGGGCAGATAAAATGTATTATGCTCACTTTGTTAAAGATGGTACTGCCCACGTGAAGCCGTTGCCCAGGTGATGTTAATGTGTGTTGAGAATCCTTGTAGCCTGGGGCTTAGTTTTGGGATTAAGCCTTTCCCACCCTTTTTGATGTAGGGTGGTACAATCCAATCATGCCTCAGAGAAGTGACTTTGTATTAGAGACTTCCCTGTTTTGTATATTGGATTAAGGGTTTGGATTTCTACACTATAAAATAGGGGCAGAATAGGGGCTTGGGCGCTTGGTTCCTGGGATGATTAGCATGAGAGAGGAGAGAGAGTAGAGCCAGCAGCGGAAGGAGGCCACGTGGAGGAGGCCAGGAAAAGCAGCCAAGATGGCGGAGTGCTGAGTGAGATGCCAGTTTGTGTAGAGTTTGTATCTGGGATAAGGAAGGAGATGGGGAACTGAGGAGAATAAGGCTGGTGAGCTAGAAACCTTTGATTCTAGGAAACTCGGATAAGTCAGTGGCTTTGTGAGCACTGAATGTGATTGGGTTTTGAAGCCCAGTGTATTTTTACTTGCCCGCCGGGTGCAAGCTAGGGCCCACCAGTTTGTGGCTCCGTTGTTTCTTTACCGACTGTCCGAATCCAATGCGAACCTGCATAGGCCGGGCTGCTGTGATGGTGGCCCTGGCCCTGCCTGCTGGCTTTACAAGGCCCCAAAATTAAGGTGCGTTGTTGGGCAAATAAGTTTAATGTGATTTTTTACGCTCACTTTTATTGTTAAAGATGGCGTTGCCCAGGTGGATGGCCCTTGCCTAGGTGATAATACTAATTACCTTCCTGCTTGGGAAGTGGCTTGATTATGCTAATGTGTGTGGGAGGAGGGGGTTGTCCTGCCGAAAAGTTTTAAAAGGAGGAGCTAAGCGGCCATTTTGGAGGATAGAGACCACCACGTTGTTGTTGTTGTTGTTGTTGTTGTTGTTGTTGTTGTAGAGAGAGGAGACTATGTTGTCGCAGGGCGGAGAGGCCACGTGGAGGAGAGGAAGCAGCCCAAACGGAGGCATGCCGAGGGGACTGAGTGAGGCTGGTGAAGTCTTGGATTCTAGAAAAACCCAGAAAGATTCTCCTGGTTGTGGCACAGGAAAACATGTGAGTGGGTTTTGGTGTCCTGTGTGTTTGTTTTTACTCGTTGGCCGGTAGGAGTCTAGAATAAAGGAAACCGGCCCACCGGTTCTTGGCTCTGTTCTTTCTCTGCGATCCACCCGAATTAGACGCGAACGTAAACCCGCACGGACCAGGCGGCCGTGATGCTGGCCGGGGCGACTGGCCCTGCATGCGTCTTATACACGGGATCATCTGATCCAAGGGGGAATATGGTCATTCTCAGTGCCCAGTAGAAAAAAAGGACGGTTGAACCTGGGTGTTGAGAGAGGTGACCTCGCTGCTGCTGACAAGCTGGTTTTGGTTCCCGCTCTGGTCCCTCCCTCCTCCCTGCCTGTCTACATGGACGCGGGGGAGGGGCCCCTGCCAGTTCCGCTCCGGCCTCTGAAAGTTTCAAGCGCAAAGGTCATCAGCACACGGCTGAGAAGCCGCTGTTGGTAAAATGACATTTTCTTACTGTCACTTTGCTTGGGAAACGCAGGCGTGGCGGGACATCCCTCTCAAGTGTCACCTTTCTCGGAGTACACAGCCTTTCATTCCTAAGTTAAAAAAAAAAAAAAAAAAAAGAAAAGGAAAAGAAAGAAATTATTCAGGGCTTGGAAAGGAGAAGGGAGTTTCCTTTCTTCTTTGGCTGAAAAATCCCTTAAGACGATGTTTATTGTGGAGCCAACACAAAAACATAAACAAAAAAAAGGGGGGGGGAAGAGCAGTATATTTTGAAAGTGTTCCTGTCTGTGAAAACGAGGAGGGTGATGGCAATAATAATAATAAATGATGCTGTGCTATTTTCTATAAAAAGCATCCCAGAAGAGCAATTTCAAAAAAAGTGATCCTCTCCAAGGAGTGGGGTGTTGTGGGGTCTCTGGCCTTCTGAGTCACACACAGACGTGTATTATTATTGTAGCACAGCAGAAATGACCCAACGGGGGGCTTGCCTGCCTGTCCCGTAGGCTCTTGTTTTGATAAAAGAACTTCAAAGCCCCTGGTGTGGGTGGAGTGATCCGACTTATCAACTGAGAGGACTTGCTAATTAATGCAAAAGCCCACCTCTTCCCCCAATCACGCTCCTTCCTGCTGGGGCCTGGGGCCTGGGGCCCGAGATCTCCGCCACCCGATCACATTCCCCTGTGAAGAGAGTGGGGCCCTCACGTTTCACCTTGCGACCTTGCGGACAACCTCTGTGGTGGGAAGCTGTCCCCACCCTGGACTGGGAAGTTGGAGCTGAGAGACTAAGAGCCACCAGGGGCAGAAAGAGCTGTGAGTAATGCCTCAGGAATCGATCGGGGCTTCAGGCGCCTCCATACTGGCTTCACGTTTTTAATTTCAAGATTAATTAGTTTCTCTTTTGTTTCATTGGATTTTATTTTTTTAGGGCGTTCTGGGTGTCTCAAACCTGGGACCTCAGCATCCCGGGTCGACGCTCTATCCACTGTGCCACCCCAGCTGGGCAGGTTATCTACCTCTTTTTTAGTATTTGTAAAGTGGCATTGTTTTTACATGTAATGTTGCCCTGCACCTGGAAATTATTTTATACTGTAGTATCAAGTGTAGATCTAAACTAATCCAGCCGTTGTCCCCAATCCCATCTACTACATAACCCACATCTTCTTGTCAGTTTGTGTTCTTTCTCATACATTGTTGGTCAAATACGTTTGTAAATATAATATATAGGTTTGCTCGCTTATAGTAGTTTGCATTGGGTGTAGGGGACAGGCTGTAAGCAGGCAGGGTCGTTATACCCTAAGGCTTAGTGTTAAGACTAAACCTTTCCCACCCAAACTGACTTTGTATCAGAGACTTCCTTGTTTGTATATTGGATTAAAGGTTTTAATTTCTATACTATAAAATAGGGCACTATAAAACCAGGAGCTTGCGCTCTCTCGATTCCTGAGATTAGCATTAGAGAGGAGAGCAGAGAAAGGCCACATGGAGGAGAGGAGAAGCAGCCAAGATGGTGGAGTGCTGAAGGAGAAGCCAGTTTGTGCAGAGAGAAGGAGATGGGGAACAGAGGTGAATAAGGCTGGTAGAAACTTTGATTCTAGGAAACTCAGATAAGTCAGTGGCTTTGGGAGCCCTGAATGGAAAGGAAAGTTTTCCCACTGTTATTTCTTGCCTGCCAGGTGCAAGCTAGGATTAAAGGTAATGGCCTACCAGTTCTTGGCTCCGTTGTTTCATTACCATCTGTCCAAATCAAATGCAAACCTGCACGATCCAGGCAGCCTGATGGTGGCCGTGGATACTGGCTTTACATACATGAAATTCCTGTGTTCCTTGGAATGGTTTCAAAGCTATCTGTTTTTTCCTTTTGATCTGCCTGGTAATCTTGTGGACAACTTTATTTTCCTTCTTTATCTTTATTGTATATTTACTACCTGGCAGAGAAAATGTCTCTTTCTCATCACAATTATTTTTCTTTTCCAAAAGCTTGATAGTAATCCTACCTGTTAATTCTCCAGGTGGAGATATAGCCAGAAAAATTTTTGTCAGTTTCTAAATTCTAATTGGGTGAAATTCTTTGGAATTTTAATTGGAAGTGTGGTGAGCTGTGAATGAATCAGCAGAGAAGTGAGACTTTTCCCAGAGGTTTTCCATTCAAGTGTATAGATGTTTCTATAGTTTCTCATGTCTTTTATATCTTTTATATCGCTTATAGGTCTCGTATGTTTCTTCTTAGGGGAAGTTAGAGGATCTTTTCATTGTTATTGTGATTGGGATATTTTCTGTCATCACACCTTCTAACTGGTTACATAGAAATAAAATAACTAGAAAGCCTAGTAAATAACAGTAAAAAAAAACCACCCTAGCTTTTTAAAATGTATTAATTTTGCACACAGCCTCCTTTGTTTTATTAATTCTAATTTTTACAAATATTTCTGTTGATCCCAATTTTCTGGCTATGTAATTATATTTTAACAAGGATAATAATATTGCCTTCCTATCTATATCTATATCATGTAGCTATCTATATCATCTATAGCAGTGGTAGTCAACCTGGTCCCTACCACTCCCTAGTAGGCGTTCTAGCTTTCATGGTAGGTGGTAGCGGAGCAACCAAAGTATAAATAAAAAGATAGATTTAACTATAGTAAGTTGTTTTATAAAGATTTATTCTGCCAAACTTAGCGAAAATTCGACATAAAGTACTTGGTAAGTAATTATTATTATATGCTTTAACTTGCTGTAACTCTGCTTTATACATTTTATAAAGTAAAGTTACTTCCCTACTTTATAAATCACCATTACTGTGAAACCCGTGGACGGTTAAAAAATTTTACTACTAACAGAGATACAAAAGTGGGCGATAGGTATAAAAAGGTTGACTACCCCGATCTATAGCTATAGCTATAACTATAACTATAACTATAGCTATCTATAGCTATCTCACCTATCTAAGGATATAAATCTAAAATAAAACTAGAGAATATAAAATGGAGAACCTTTGGCATGTACCCTCAGAAAAATGCAAGTTGAGAACTGAGACTGATTTCCATTAAATATCTATCTGATTTACAGAAAATAGGGACTTATCTCCTGACCAATTAATATCTGCCAGGAGTCTCTCCCCATTTTCAAGCCAATGGACTTAGTGCTTGGATTCTGGCTGGACTTCCCCTTCTTTGTACTCCTTGCCTAAGCCCTCAATGGACTCGTCCGTAGCTCGCTGTGGCATGTGTTTCTAGAACTGCAATTCCTCTGCTATTCTCAAATGACTCAAATTTCTGATAATTTGAGGTGGCTTCAGTGTACCTCCTTATTTAGGTTGACATCAATGGTGTCAGAAGTGGGATCTGAAGGAGGTCACCCCTAGAATCAAGGGAGGTGCCCGCACTGAGCCCCGTGATCTCAGAGCTTCTGTGAGTCGCCTTTTGTTTCAGGTTTGGCGAGTCTCCTTGCGGGTTTCCGGCTCCCTCCTTCCTGGTCGAGCTCTCTGACTTCCTTCGGGTTTTGGATTTGGATAAGGATGGATTGTCCTACAGAGCTGGACTTCTGCTTTCCGAATTTGAATGTGCTTGGTTTGGATGTAAATTTGTGGGTTTCCTGAAATGGAAATTGGTGAGCGCAGGCTGGGCACCTAAGTGCTGCTAGAGCGCTGGCCCCCATCCTACGAGAGACAAGTGCCTCCGACACAAAGGCTCCTGTATGAGGGCAGTGTGGTCGCAGACAAGCACGTTGTACAATGGGTGGCTTACCTCCCACAAGAAAATTCCATGCGAAGAAGGACACAGAGTCACGGGGTAGACAAGGCTGACCACCAGGAAAAAGTATATAGACTCTCATAAAACTACACTATTAAACAAAACTCAAGTTCCAACTCTACACATGCCTACCCCTAGGCTATCTAGGATTTATTTCTTTGCTCTTGGGAAGACTCCAAAAATGGGGGTCCCAGTCATCTAAATACATCAAGGATAGCCCCTCTTTAGGAATCCTTCTTGGTCTTATGTTAAAAAAAAATTATGGTGCCTTCTCATGTACAGACCAATTTTACTGAAGACGACCTAGAACAGGGCTCCCCAAACTTTTTACACAGGGGGCCAGTTCACTGTCCCTCAGACAGTTGGAGGGCTGGACTATATATAAAAAAAACTATGAACAAATCCCTATGCACACTGCACATATCTTATTTTAAAGTAAAAAAACAAAACGGGAACAAATATAACATTTAAAATAAAGAACAAGTAAATTTAAATCAACAAACTGACCAGTATTTCAATGGGAACTATGCTCCTCTCACTGACCACCAGTGAAAGAGGTGCCCCTTCCAGAAGTGCGGTGGGGGCCGGATAAATGGCCTCAGGGGGCCGCATGTGGCCCGCGGGCCGTAGTTTGGGGACCCCTGACCTAGAACTACAATGACCATGATGAAAAACGCTCCAATTAGACAAGCTCCTTCGTTGAAGCAAGGGTTCCCAGTGGGATAGCTATCCTTTTGTAGCCCACTTTTGTATCTCTGTTAGTAGTAAAATTTTCTAACCACCCACAGGTTCCACAGTAATGGTGATTTATAAAGTAGGGAAGTAACTTTATAAAATGTATAAAGCAGAGTTACAGCAAGTTAAAGCATATAATAATAATTACTTACCAAGTACTTTATGTCGGATTTTCACTGTTTGGCAGAATAAATCTTTATATACAACAACTTACTCTAGTTAAATCTATCTTTTTTTTTTTTTCTTTAGAGAGGAGAGGGAGAGAGAGAAGGGGGGGGAGGAGCTGGAAGCATCAACTCCCATATGTGCCTTGACCAGGCAAGCCCAGGGTTTCGAACCAGCGACCTCAGCATTTCCAGGTTGACGCTTTATCTCACTGTGCCACCACAGGTCAGGCCTCTATCTTTTTATTTATACTTTGGTTGCTCCACTACCGCCCACCATGAAAGCTGGAGCGCCCCCTAGTGGGCGGTAGGGCCCAGGTTGACTACCACTGCTCTAACGCATATTCTATTCACCTGTCTGAATTGTCTTTCCTCTCTGTGGACAGTGCATGGCCACGAACCAAAGTCTGCCCCCTTAGTGGTCTCACAGACACCCCCACATCTACCCTTGAAGGAGGGCACCCATACGGGTCCCTCCCAGAGTTGACAAGACACAGGAATTTTCTGGTGAACTGCTACTTGTCATTTCCTTAAACAGTCAAGGGAAAACGAAAACTAAAATGAGTGGAAACCCTGGCCGGATAGCTCGGTTGGTTAGAGCATTGTCCTGAAGCACAGAGGTTGCCAGTTCGATTCCCCGGTCAGGGCACAGCTCGATGTTTCTGTCTCTTTCTCTCTTGCTAAAATCAATAAAATAAAATGAATAAATGGAAAACCTTGTTGAATCCTGGCAGATACCAGAGCCTCTCTCTACAGCCCCCTGGCTTGGGAGCCTGCGGACTGGATCCTAGAAACACCGGCAGAGGAAGCCAGTGACGGGTGGGGAGGCACTCCTGCCAGAGTCAGCTCTCTCGGATCCCTGTTGTGTGCTCAGCTGAGAGAGGGAGATAATGTCTCACGGCACCCGTTCCTTTCCAAATCCAGATCCATTGGTTATTGATCCTTTCTCTCTCAGGGGTAGCTGTAACCTTCTTGTTTGTCTCATTTCATGTCCCAAGTTCTTGGCTGGTTAATCATGAGGTTGGAGGCCCCAAAATATGGCTGGATGGAAGTGTGTGTTTCATCCCGTTTGCAACTAGGGTCTATTGCAGGGGGTCCCCAAACTACGGCCCTCAGGCTGCATGCGGCCCCCTGAGGCCATTTATCCGACTCCTGTTGCAAGGGGCACCTCTTTCATTGGTGGTCAGTGAGAGGAACATAGTTCCCATTGAAACACTGGTCAGTTTGTTGATTTAAATTTACGTATTCTTTATTTCAAATATTGTATTTGTTCCCGTTTTGTTTTTCTACTTTAAAATAAGATATGTGCAGTGTGCATAGGGATTTGTTCATAGTTTTTTTTTATAGTCCGGCCCTCCAACGGTCTGAGGGACAGTGAACTGGCTCCCTGTGTAAAAAGTTTGGGGACCCCTGGTCTATTGCCAGCCCTTGGAGGAGTTTCTAAGCCTTTCTTTCTTTTGGTTATCTTTGGGAGTGGCTCTGGATATTTTGCACGCTCTTTGGGAATGCCTCATGAGTCCGTGGGGGTTGTTTGATACTGTCAGGAATACTTACTGTTTGTCCCGGATGAAACCTGATGAGATATTTGAAAGGATTTTTAAAAAGTAGCTCTCGGTTCAGAAGCTGGCCAAACCGGAAGCTGATAGGTCCAGGTCCACGTTTACACCTATATTTCTCTGTATCTGTATCATGTGTGTATATCTATCTATATCTATTTACCCATCTACCTACCTAGTTACCTTTTAGTTATTACTTTTATTTCTATTTCATGTTTTGTTGCATTGGTCAGAAATTCTGAGAACAATGTTAACTAATTATAAGATAATTGCCTTTATATGTATTTTATTCCTGTTTTCCGTTGAAACCCCTCTGGTTTCTCACTATTGTGTGTGATGTTTGCACGTTTAAGAGATTTATTCTCTTCTTGTCTGCCGTTATTAGTTTGCCTGTTTTGGGGTACAACATCCTTTGCTTAGCCAAAGCTTCTCAGAGGCGGCAACGTCTAAGCACAGACCTGGAGGGTGAGTAGGAGCTGGCTATGTGGGTAAGGGAGGTTGGAGGTGGCAGGAAGAATGTTCTGGGCAAAGAGAACAGCATGTCCAGTGACCAGAGGTATAATGGCTTGTTGGAAGAACTGGAACATTTTTTGCATTATGATTTGCATTAGAGGCTCTTTTTTCTTTTTTTCTTTTTCTTTTTTTTTTCATTTTTCTGAAGCTGGAAACGGGGAGGCAGTCAGACAGACTCCCGCATGCGCCCAATCGGGATCCACCCGGCACGCCCACCAGGGGGCAATGCTCTGCCCATCCGGGGCATTGCTCTGTTGCGTCTAGAGCCATTCTAGTGCCTGAGGCAGAGGCCACAGAGCCATCCCCAGCGCCCGGGCCATCCTTGCTCCAATGGAGCCTCACTGCGGGAGGGGAAGAGAGAGACAGAGAGGAAGGAGAGGGGGAGGGGTGGAGAAGCAAATGGGCGCCTTTCCTGTGTGCCCTGGCCGGGAATCGAACCCGGGACTCCTGCACGCCAGGCCGACGCTCTACCGCTGAGCCAACCGGCCAGGGCCTTAGAGGCTCTTTTGTAGTTAGCCCAAGTTTAGTTTGCATATGCATAAATAATTGCCTTTAAAGAAACTCTTGGTGGTATAAACAAGGAAGGGAAATGGCAAATATTGATTGATTGATTCACTCATTCATCCACTCACTCACTCATTCATTCAATGAGAACTTCTTGAGCACCGTCTTAGTGCTGAGCACCGGGCTAAGAGGCTACCAAGGAAAACATAAGGAGGTCCCTGTCCTGAAGTTTCTCATGGTTTTGTAACTAAAACAGATAGAAAGGTAATTTCCAAGGTATGAGGGCTGCCCACACTACCATGTCAGGGAGAGCACATTCTATTTCTAACCTCCTTCTCCCTGGCCACCTAGTCATTTTCCCAGCCTTCCTTGCAGCTAAGGCTGAACATATAACCAGTTTTGACCAATAAGATACAGGAAAGATCTTCTGAGACATGTCTGGGAAGATTCTTCACATTAAAGGTGAAGCCACACATGACACCATCACTTTGCCCTACTTGCTGGCCTTTGAGGAGGATTGTGATGATGACACAATGAGGTCTGTGGCAGCCATCTTGGGACCATGAGGAGATGAGCATCAGGATAACACTAGTTCTTGTTAGCATCAAACCTGGAACTACCTACCTTCAGGGACTCCTGGTTGGACGAGCTCATTACACATCATTGTTGCATTAGCCAGTAGTTCTCAGCTGGAGATAATTTTGTCCTCCAGGGGATATTTGGTATTGTCTGGGGGTATTTTTGGTTTTCACTATTGGCATCTGGTGGACAATGGCCAGGGATAATACTAAACATCTTATAATACAGAGGACAAGCCACACAACAAATAGCTATCTGGCCAAAAATGTCAATAGAGCCAAGGCGAGACACCTTGGCTTAAGCCATTCTGACCAAGTGCTTTCCTTACCCAGAGAGTGTGAGAGCTTGGCCTCAGCCACGGAGGGTGAGCAGTCCAGTGTCCTTAGGAAAGAGGAGGGCAGGGAAGTATTCAAGCTGGCTGTACTCATGCAAATACTGTCAGGCTCTGATCAAGTTCCACGAGAGGACTGTGGGCCCCCAGTTCCTAAGGTGAGACCTCATCATGGGGTCTCCTAGACCTAATGCAGTCACTGCCCAAGTGCTGACTGTGTGCCCTGGCATAGGTGCTCAGGTGATGCCTCCTTCAAGTTTCCTAGCAACCTTCCAGGATTGGTATCAGTTATTCCCGTTGCACAGCTGTGAACACTGAGGTTAAGATGAACAATGGGCCCTGGCCGGTTGGCTCAGCGGTAGAGCGTTGGCCTGGTGTGCGGGAGTCCCGGGTTCGATTTCCGGCGAGGGCACACAGGAGAGACACCCATCTGCTTCTCCACTCCTCCCCCTTCCTTCCTCTCTGTCTCTCTCTTCCCCTCCCGCAGCCGAGGCTCCATTGGAGCAAAGATGGCCCAGGCGCTGAGGATGGCTCTGTAGCCTCTGCCTCAGGCGCTAAAATGGCTCTGGATGCAACAGAGCGATGTCCCAAGATGGGCAGAGCATCGTCCCCTGGTGGGCATGCCAGGTGGATCCTGGTCGGGCGCATGCGGGAGTCTGTCTGACTGCCTCCTGATTTCCAGCTTCGGAAAAAAGAAAAAAAAAGAAAAAAAGATGAACAATGGCGTGCCATGGGTTCACCTGCTTTGGAGACTGGCTGACAGGTCTTAGTCTGCCATTTAGCAGTGTCACTGAAGCATTGTCTTTTTGAGCTTTACTTTCCGAACTTGTAAAATAAAACACTATCTACTTTATAAACACATTAGGAGGGTAAAAATAGATAACGCATGTCAAAGCTCTTAGTACAGGGCCTGACACAGAGAAAGCATAAATGGCTGTTATTAGTACTCTAACTAGTGTGTGCCTGCTGGAAGTGAGGAGCCGGGGACGGGGCAGCTCTGTCTCATGTCAAAGCTGCTAGTCATCATGATGCTCAACTGAGTTGCCCACTTACAGCGGGAACCTGGGAGCAACTGAGGGAGGGGCGATTGTGCGGTCCACGAGAGGGACAGAAAAGTCACTGAGGCAAGAGTGCGTAGATGGGAATAGAGATTCGTTGAGCACTTTTAGGTACAAGCCCAAAATTCAGTTGTTTTTGCTGCACAGGAATCAAAAGAATATTCTGAGACTACCGTCTGGCCTGAGGACTTCGGCACTGAAGACGGCTCTTTTAGGCGGCTCAGTTGGTGGGAGGCGCAAACACAGGGTGCAGCTGGACTTTGAATTGGTGGATTCCAAGCAGAGTGTGTGGCCCTGGGAAGGGGGTGTGTTCAGACCCTTGCTCTTTGCTCCTGGGAATTTCCATAATGCAAAGGACCTTGCCAGTATGGAGGTAGAATTCTGGGAAACAGGATTCCAAACTCAGAGGGGTTGGAGTATCTGGTGGGAATTCTTTCTCTCTTAAATGTGTCACTCAGGACTGCCCCACCCACGGCTCCTGAGACAGGGCACTCTCTTAAATTGCTTTCTTCATTTTTCACACAAGACCAAGTTTATCTTCTATGTCCCTGTGTTGTGTACCCAGGTCACACGACAGGGTAAATAATTTTTCTAAACAAACAGACAGACTCTCAGGGAAAATATTCTCCATTTTATGAACAGACCGTTTGCTCATTTTATTGTTCCTGGGAGTTTGAGTCGTTTCAAGTTTTTGAGTTTGGGGTGATTACAAATAGTGCTGATCTATTGCTCTTAAAAATGTTGTTTTGGGGACACATGCATGCATTTCTGTTGTGCGTGTGCCCAGCACTGGAGGGCTGGCTCACTGGTGGTGTCTGCTCAGCAGAAGTAGATGCTGCCACTCCATTTCCCAAGGTCTCTGTGCCATCGCCACGCCCACTGGCAGCGGAGGAGTTTGGGTCACCCCACATCTTCTCTGACACTTGACAGTGACAGTCTGAGAATGTACAACGATAGCCCCACACAGCAGTGTGGCTGATCTCATAAACATGAGATAGAGGGGGGGGGGGGGACATAAAAGAAAGCATGCAGTGTAACTCCCATTTCTATAAAACCCCCAAATAGGCAAAAATGACATAGGTGGTTCAAAGTCAGGAGAGTGGTGCCCACGAGAGGTGTGGTGGGGGTGGTTCTGCGGTGCAGGTAGTGTTTTGTTCATTAGTCTGGGTGCCGGTGATGCAGGTTTATTTCTTCCCTTTATGGAAATTCTTCAGGCTGTGTAGTTATAATTTGTGCACTTTTATATTATACTTAAATTAATTTTTTAAAAATTAAGTGAGAGTAGGAGAGGCAGAGAGACAAACTCCTACATGCTCCTGGATCTGGATCCACCTGGCAAGCTCCCTATGGGGTGATGCTCTGCCCATCTGGGGCCATTGCTCTGTTGCTTGGCAACTGAACTATTTTTAGCACCTGAGGCAGTCCAGGGAGCCATCCTCAGCACCCAGGCCAACACAATTGAACCAGTTGAGCCATGGCTGCTGGAGGGGAAGAGAGAGAGAACGGAGAGGGGAATGGGTGTAGAAGCAGACGATCACTTCTCCTGTGTGCCCTGACTGGGAATCAAACCCCAGACATCCACATACTAGGTTGACACTCTACCACTGAGCCAAACAGCCAGGGCAAATTAAAATTAAAAAAAAAATTATTCTCAATCTTCTCTGCCTTCTGCCATCTTTCCTCACAGCACCTGGTTGGGAATTGTCCCCATCAGAGTCCCTTGCATGGCCATGCCACCTGTACAAGTTGCATGGGGCCCATGCCCACAAGGGCCTGGGATTGGTTTCATGCTCCTCTGTCTCTGTTTTGAAATTTTTCACACTTTTGAACAAAGGTGAAAAATTTTGCACACATCACGCAGCTGGCCCTGGCTGTGGGCCAAGTGTCTCTCCACAGGTCCCCCGAGGCTTGGTCTTCGATGGGCACCGAGGACAGGGTCAGATTGGCCCTCTGCCCAGGTGGAGAAGGTGCCGATGCCCACGATGGCCCCAGGATGCCTCTCCCTCCGGTGAGCCCCTGCGGATGGAACGAGTGGGTCTAGGGCAGCTCCCTGCACAGTGCTTTCCTCCCCACCCGCGCCACCCGACGTGGCTCTCTGCCCCTCCCTCCGTCTGATTTCTTTCTTTAATTGTGGTAAAATACAGCCCAGTAGCATTAAGTACATCCACCGTGTTGTACAACCCTTCCCACCATCATCTCTAGAACTTTCTCATCTTCCCGAGCTGATCCTCTGTCCCGCGAGACAGTAACTCCCCCTTCCCCTCTGCCTGCTTTTCCGACTTTCTCTGTGTGCCCTCTTCCCAGCCACGCCACAAAGGTGGGGTATGCATGATGCTTGGAGGAGGTGGGTAAGAAATCACAGTTCTGCCCTGGCCGGTTGGCTCAGTGGTAGAGCGTCGGCCTGGCGTGCGGAAGTCCCGGGTTCGATTCCCGGCCAGGGCACACAGGAGAAGCGCCCATCTGCTTCTCCACCCCTCCCCCTCTCCTTCCTCTCTATCTCTCTTCCCCTCCTGCAGCCAAGGCTCCATTGGAGCAAAGATGGCCCGGGCACTGGGGATGGCTTTGTGGCCTCTGCCTCAGGCGCTAGAGTGGCTCTGGTAGCAACAGAGCGACGCCCCAGATGGGCAGAGCATCGCCCCCTGGTGGGCGTGCTGGGTGGATCCTGGTCGGGCGCATGCGGGAGTCTGTCTGACTGCCTCCCTGTTTCCAGCTTCAGAAAAATGCAAAAATTAAAAAAAAAAAGAAAAAAAAAAAAAGAAATCACAGTTCTGTTAAGTCAGTGACATCAGGGATCTACCTAACCCCTGTTTGAAGGCCATGTTGGCTCCCGGTGTCTACAGTATCCCCTAAATGCAGTGTTGAGACAGTGGCCAGCACAGAGAACCCAGACCTGTTTGCTTCACAGAATGAATGAAGCATCCCTAACTCCGCTGCCAAGAACACACTGTGGGCCCTTTATCGAGCACGAGCAAGGGGCCAGGCACCCTCAGTGCACAGGACTTAGAAGGTGCCTGGCACTCAGTTCTTTGAAGCGTTATCACATAATAACATAGATGCATATTCTTATAAACAAGGAAACCCCTTTTTCGAGTGAGAAACAAACTCAGACACGTGACCCCCGCCCCCGCCCCACCCCCCATCCAGAGGTCACATGGCTGATATATGGTTTCAGCTATGGGTGACCTCAAAGCCCAGCGTTTTAAATGTTTACTTTAGAAATATTTCATAAATACATAGATATTAACAGTCTGGGAATTGTCATTTGTAATGCCACCCCACGTCAGTTAACCAAAATACAATTTCTGACTTTTTTTTTTTTTTTACTTTTGTTTAAATGACACTAGCTTTTCTTTTCTGATGTATGAGAACAAACATCAGAAACTAGTTAGAGTGCTCTGTCAAGAGGCAGGACAGCCCACCCAGGGTGGCCGGGTTTGGGACACACATCCCGATCAACGCTGCCCTCTGCGTTGTGTCTGCAGGCCAAGGAGGACAGGTATTCCACTCATGACCCTTCTCTGTCCGTCCTTTCTCTGGAGTGCTTCGGGGAGAGCGGAGGGAGGGTGTGGAGATGAGAATCCTGTCTGCCCCCTCCACCCCCACCCGTGTTTCCCATAAGCACCTGTTTTTTATTCTGAGGACTGGCCCCCGGCCAGCTCAGGGCTGTTTTCTGAGCGTTGGTTTCTTGTTGGGGTTGAGTGTAATAAGGAAGTTGTCAAACGAAACTGCTGTTTTCAGGGTGGCTGGAGTGAGCCTCCCATCTCCTGAGGAGCGGGAAACAGCGCTGGGCGGGCTGGGCCGGGCCGGGTCAGAGGGGGCGGCCCCTGGGTCCACGGCCCGTGAGCTCAGCTCCTGGGAGACAGGTATATATGGGAGACAGCCTGGAGACTGGGAGCAGCAGTAGCCGCATCTTCTCCCTGGGAGAGCGGGACCTACTCTTCCTCATTGGATACAACTTCTGGCTGACAGCGGGCAGGCTCAGCCTCTCAGGGGTTCTGCCACAGAGCCCCCTGGTCCGGAGGTCCCGGCCAACGGTGTCCTGGGACAGGAGTGACTTTCGTGATCCGAGGTTGGTGGAACGATATTTTCTCCTTAGGGGACTGGAGCAGTGGTTGGGTCTCTTGGGGTCCTAAACGGAGTGTAGACCCAGGGGGTTAGGCCCTGAGTCCGGTCCCAATATTGCTTCCAGCTTGCTGGTCCCCCCTGAGGCCTCAGTTCCTTCCTGTCTAGAACGACACAGCAGGGCTTTTAGGACGTGATCTCAAACGGGTGTCACAACGGGCGTCACGCGGAAGGGTCTGAGCTCAAGTCAAGGAACTTCACCCTGTCGGGCCTCAGTTTCCCCCTTCGCAGGATGGGGTGGCGTCCCGTGCCTCGCCTGCTCGTTTTTCTACTAGATGTTGTATCTGTCAAATTATTGGTCAAATTGACGGGAAGACACGGATTAAAGGGAAACGTCACATACATGGAAGGGGATGTGGTTACCTACGACTGGACTAAGGTTTACATTTTCAGGTTTTTGCAAGTTAGTCCAAGTCCAGAGAGACCTTACAAAAGGCGTTCTGGTGGCCCGGTGCCCTGACAGGGACCGGAGGGGGGCCATCATCTGGACTGGGTCTTGGAGAGAAGACCAGAGCGGGGGGGGGGGGGACGGTGGTGTGGCCCCCCCCCCCCCGGGACTCGGACTCGTGATGGATGGAGGGGGGCAGTGGTCGTCCCTGGCACCCTCCAGCTTTGTGAATGACGCCCCGCTGCCCCCGCGCCAGGCCTGCCCCTCGGAGGGGGCTCATTCTTTTGGGTTTTGAAAAATCCTCAAAAGATCCCCTGGGAGCTTCTGGGAACTAGGCACCGGGTGACAGTTTCATGATGAGAGTCAGGAACGGGCAGGCGGTCCAAGCGCACACTTGACACTGAGCTGTTGGTTGGCCCAGGCTGAGCTCTCGTCCCCAACGTCAGCTGCTCAGATGACTCTGTGGCCTGAGGCTCCATGTGCAGAAGGCCACGGGACCTGGACCTCCATCTGAGCCTGAGGCCTTGACGTGGAGAAGGGCCGGCTAGGGAGTGACCCCGGGGGAGGGTGACAGGTCTAGAAGCAGTGTGATCTGAGAGACCCAGGCAAGTGGGGCTTATGGACTAAAACAGGGAGGACTAGAACAGGGAGGACTAGAACAGGGAGGGCTCGAAGGGTGGTGCCGTGACCTCTCCACAGGGGTGTGAAGGGCTTCAGCTCGGCCTGAGGAGCTGAGCATTCTGCCTCCAAGTGTGTGAGTTCCCGGTGCAGGAAACGCTCGCTCCGACAGGGGTTGCACGTCTGCCTTCCAGGAAGGTGGCCTACGGGGGTCCGACACCGTGGGAGGTGGGGCTAGATGCTTGTCAGGCCCTTAGGAGCCTGTTTAGGGCCCCGCAAAGGACAAGGATGGGCTGACTATTGAGGGGAGAGATGACCGCCTTGTCCCCCACGAGAGTCAGGCCGGTGGAGGTTGAGGGTCTTACCCCAGAAGGCTCCTCCGTCCCCTGCGAGCGGGGAGGTGTGACCCCTGATGGGACCCGCACCACTGAGGAAGCCCAGGTGGAAGGCTTTGAGCACGGAAGAAACTGGATGTCACCTTCCAGGTCTGGAGGGTCCATGGGGCTGCCTGTGCTGAGGAGAAGCTGACATGAGCGCAGGGTGCTGCCCTTGACCCTCCAGCCCACCGACTGGCTTTCTGCTCAGGACTCCACGAGCCCCTCCCTGTGTTGACAATCTCTGACTCTGGGGCACAGGTGTGTCTTTACCTGGGCACATGTGGTGTGTGAGTTGATGTGTATAGATCACAGTGGGTCTGTGTGTAGATGTAGTTATCTCCGTTGGTGCAAAATAAAAGATTTGCTCACTTCCAAGTCCGTGTGTGTGTGTGTGTGTGTGTGTGTGTGTCTGTTTGTGTGTGTGTGTCTGTGTGTGTGTGTGTGTGTGTACACATGCTTGTCTATGTTTACGGGAGGCTCCGTGGTGTAGGAGAGAGAATAAAGAATTTAGAATCCAGAGAAGTGGATTCCAGCCCCAACTGTCTTCGCGTCCCGGCGTGGGACCTTGGGAAAGTCTCTTAACCCTTCCGAGCCTCTGGTCCCCACCGCAGCCCCTCTGATTGACAGGGCATGGCCAGGCGGCAAAGGGATAACATAGATGAAAAGGCATTCTGGAGGCCGTGTGGCAGCACACAGGTGAGCTGGTCACGTGTGGGCATGTCTGTGTATCATTTATTCGTGCCACCCACACTGAGGACCTGCAAAGCGGGGCGGCTGCGGCAGGGGACTGCGTGTTCTCGGGGCCGCTCTCTGCAACTGGGCTTCAGACGAGGAGGGCGGACGGCACACGGATGCTCAGATAATTATTCCCTGGCCCTCGGGGTGGAAAAAAAAATACAAGGTGCCCTGAATCCATGTAGGTGCACGGTTGCGTGTTTCTGGGATACGTGAGTGTCTTAGTCCATGCGGGCCGTTGTCACAGCTGACCACAGACCGGGCGGCTTATGAAGAACAGAAATGTATTTCTCACAGTCCGGGAGGCTGGGAATTGAGACCGAGCAGCCAACAGATGCAGTGTTTGGCGAAGGTTTCCTGATTCCTAGGCAGTCCCCTTCTCTCTGTGTCCTCACGTGACAGCAGGGCCAGGGGGTCCTCTGGGGAGCCTTTGAGAAGGACACTATCAGTGACCTAGTCACCTCCTGAGGGTCCCGCCTGCTGACACCCTCACATCGGGTGTTAGGATTTAACAATGAGTTTTATTTGGGGGGCCACGAACATTCAGTCTACGGCACTGTCTGTGGGTGTTGACTCGGTCCACATGTGCGTGTCACATGTGGTTGGCTATTTGTTCAGTTCTATTGTGTGGAGTCCGGGAGTAGAGACAGAATCGGTCTACGACACAGTGCCTGGCGCCAAGCAGTTACAGAGTGACTGGGCCGGGTTATTGATTAGAGAATCATGTACAGATGAGGTCAATGTAGACTCAGATAATAAACTAAAAATAGCAGCGTGCTTGGAAACACCCGGCAAACACGTCCGGCCTGCCTTAAGCCCAGGTCTGCCCGGCGCGCCGTCCGGGTGGTTGGCTGGTGTGCGTCTCCTCTTATCAGCGGTCCTATGATGCAGCTCACCCCGGGGTTTCAGAGCAGGCTTGGACTTTGCCCTGAAACTGGTTTCCGCCAAGGCGATAAACAAGTTTATCCGAGCGGCCCACCGGGTTTCCACGCAGGGAGGCTGCCCTGTCTCAGGGTTACTGGGCTGGGAGCACACCCTTCCCCGCCAGCCAGGCAGCATGGGGGTTGGCCCATGGGCACAGAAGAAGGAAAAAAAAGAGAAAGGGGAGAGAAGGTCTTGCTTTGATGGATTCTGGACAGGCAGTGTCGACAGAGAGTCTGGGAAGATTTCATCTCAGCACACAGAATTTGGTGTGTAAGAGAGAAAACACAATCTTCCCGGGAGTTAGGGACGTTCAAGGTCTGAGGACATGGACATGTGGGCCAAAGAGAGGCTGTTGGGCAAATAAGTTTGTAAAATTTGTATTTTCTGGTTTTGCTCACTTTTATTATTCAAATGACCGCTGCCCAGGTGAAAGGGCTAATTACCTTCCTGCTTGGGAAGCGCCATTGTTATGCTAATGTTACTGGAGGGGAGATTCTGCCCCCCACTGAGAGGTGCCAGAGGATTTCTTTTTCTCTCCTCCCTGATCCCTTGCCCTCCATGAGAAAAGCAGGTTTTCTGCTTTTCAGAACAGCCCACTCTGCCGTTTTGGGTTTTTTTTTCCATCTGCCTGAATTCAATGAGAACCTGCATGAGAATGGCCACAATGGCAGCCCCTGGCCACACAGAGGCTCTTCCAAAGTGTCTCCCTGGGGTGGGTGGGTTTGCCCTCTGGCCACACTGTCTTGACCCCAGGAGGGGCCATCAGAGAGCTGGGAGCTGCCCAGAGAGAAAAGAGTTTGCAGGAAGAAGGGAGTGGACATGGTAGCAAATGCTGCAGCATCTTACGGGGAGGAGGGAGAACGAGAAGAGATCCCTGGGTTTGGGATTAGGAGGAGCCTTCCTGCACCAGGGAAATGCCAGGGCTGCCCATCGCCCAGCCCACCCCCACCCCCCAGCCTCCCCTGCCTTCGGGGCGGTAGCTGCTCCTCCCTCAGCTGAGCGCTGCTCTTCCAGGGAGGGAGCGGCCAACATCAAAGCAGTCTGGAAAAAAACACTGTTGCTGATGATGCGCTGATAGATGCTCTGATTCCAAGGAGCGGCGTGTCCTTTGAATGCAGTAGGGGGACACTGTGACCATCAGCAATGGTGAAAACGGTTTCCATAGCAATGACAGGCTTTGAACAGATTACTGTGCCTTTTTTTCCATTAACTAGGGAAGGATGCTCTGGCCCTCCACCCACAGTCCTCCACCCGCAGTCCTCCCCCCGCTCCCCCGCCTCGAGCCCACGCTAGTGCAGGAAGAAGAGGGCTGACCAAACCAGGGTGCCCTGTGTGTCTGGCTGGTGCTGTGATTTTTCTCTGCCAGCCCCGTCCAATTAGCCCTGAGCTCTGAAACACGCAGGAAAGTCAGAGAGGACTCGAAGACACCCCTCAGTAAACATTTGTGGCTCAGCTTGCTTCGATTTTAAAATCGAATAGAGCTTCGACCTAAGTTTTTCTTCTCTTCAGTCCAGACACATTTGTCGTGTGTTGCCATGCAGGCAGAGCTACCCCACGGACTGGACACGTCCTCGTCTGTGTAATAGGTCCTTGCTGAGGGCCACTGCTTGCTGTGCCCTTCGTTGTTCTGGGCACTCAGGATACAGGGCCCAGCACACCAGACAAAGGCGGGGAGAGAGACTCAGACAACAATCAGTTAAACAGCGGGCAACCAGGGGAAGGGGGGAGAGGATATGTGAGTGCAGGGGGGGGGGGGGGGTGTCGGTGACAGGGATATTTGAGCAGAGCCCTGAAGGAAGTGAGGGAACAAATTATAAGACTGTCTAGACTCGCAGGGGTCTCTAACTCGCGGCCCGCCCACCAATTTTGTGCGGCCCGCAGACTAATCAAACTTCGTGGATTAGTCTGCGGGCCAGTCTGCAGGCCGCACAAAATTGGTGGGCCGCGGGCCCAAGTTTGAGACCCCTGGTAGAGGAAGAATGTTCTAGAAGTAGTGAACGGCCAGTGTGAAGGCCCAGAGGCAGAGCAGGCCTGAGGGATGGTGAGCAGGGCGGTGTGACTGGAGTAGGTGAGGGAGAGGTGAGTGGACAGGTAATGAGACCAGGTCAGGAGGTCTTGCCCGCTATTGTAAGGGCTTTGACCCTGAGAGAAAGGGGACGAGGGTGCCCCTCCCTCCCAGGGTTGTTGAGGAATGGAAATGGGACAACAGCTTGGAGAGTTGCGGTCACGGCCTGTAGCGGGCAGGGCGATGGGCACCCCTGGCGGCATGCCGGCCCGCCGGGCAATGGGCACACCTGGCGGCGTGCCGGCCCGCTGGGCGATGGGCACCCCTGGTGGCGTGCCAGCCCGCTGGGCGATGGGCACCCCTGGTGGCGTGCCGGCCCGCCGGGCGATGGGCACCCCTGGCGGCATGCCGGGCGATGGGCACAGCTGTCAGCATGCCGGCCCGCCGGGCAATGGGCACACCTGGCAGCATGCCGGCCTGCCGGGCGATGGGCACAGCTGTCAGCATGCCGGCCCGCCGGGTAATGGGCACACCTGGCAGCATGCCGGCCCGCCGGGCGATGGGCACCCCTGGCGGCATGCCGGCCGGCTGGGCAGCCTGCGGGAGGCCTGCGCTGACTGAGCCCCTTGTTTCCGTTGCAGCACCATGGAGGGTCCGCGGCGCGCGGGGCAGCCTCTGTCACAGAGAAGAGCCAGGTCCCTGGACAGGCTGCAGAACCCCAGGAAAATCTCAGAGCCGTGGGACAGCCAGAGCCTCTCCTTGCCTGCCAACCCCTCCAGCCGGGGGCCTCCAGAGAGGACCAGCCACGAGGGGCGCAAATGCCCCCAAAGCCCAGGGCCCTCCGAGGCTCCGGACAGCACGGGCACCGCCCTCCTGGAGGGGACCAGGGAGTTTGTCCCCTGCGAACAGAGACCCCCGCAGGACACCAAGAAGGACAAGGCCCAGGGCTGGGCCCAGCAGGGCTGGCTGAAGACCGCACTGAACTTCCTCCTGAGGATGGGCCCCGAGGAGCCCCGCGAGAAGGCCGGCAGGAGGGCGAGGGGGAAAGAGGGCCTCCCCCAGCCCGCAGAGACCTCCGAGCCACCGGGGGCGGTGCCAGCTCCCAGGAAGAAAGCCCACGACAAGAAGGCCAACCGCAAGAAACACGGTCACAAGAAACACGCGGACGAGGAAACCAGAGGGTCCCGAGATCAGGAAGCTGAGGGCCAAGAGGTGGCGGTGCCCAAGACGGCTGCTGTCACGTGCTCCGAGGAGGCTGACCCGGGCCCAGGACCCAGGGGTGAGCAGACTGTGCCTGTTTCTATGGTAACCCCACTGCCCCAACCCCAAGGGCTAGGGTGCTCTAAGCTGGCTCCTCAAACCTGTCAACAGAGGGGACCTGGAAGTTAGGACGGCTATTAGGAACAGCACCATGGCTGAGAGCGGAGGTCATATACCCTAGCTCCACCTCCAGCTGAGCCGTGGGCCTGGGGCTGCAGCTGTCCTCTCCGAGCCTTTATTATTATTTTTTTATCATGGATAATATGGAGATAATGACATTTGCTTTCTCATGGGGTGGCCGTGGCCCAGAGATGGCACGTGGGAAGTGCTCCGTAAATGACAGCTGTACGGTTAAGTTCTCTAGTTCGAGGAAGAAGGACCAGGAGGAGTGGGAAGGCAGGGAGGGAGGCGAGGACGGCATCCCGACCCCACCCCCACCCCCCAGTTCCCATGTGAGGACTGAAGGTGGGTGTCAGGGCGGTAGGCAGAGCCACCTGCTGGGTGCTGGTTCTGGACCTGGCTCCATCGGGCATAGACTTGCTGTGTGATCTCGAGCCAGTTGCCACCCCTCTCTGGAACCTGTGGCTCCTCATTTGTAAAGTGAGGGAGTCGGTCTCTGAGGTGACTTCCTTTTCTGACATCCAGCCTCCCAGAGTTGAATGCCCACAGGCGCCTGGAGGGAGATGGAGCTTCTGCTCCGTGGCATTCAACAGTCACTGTGTTTTAATGGAGAGAACAGACCCAAGGAAGAGGCAGGATATTGTGGGGGGGCTGGAGGGACAAAGGTCTGGGTTGAAGCAGCCTCTTTTCAAATGGAAACCTTGGCAGGTTTCTGATTTTTTTATTTTTATTTTTGGTTAAGTTTGGAGCTGGCTACAGCAGTGTCTGCCTGTGCTGTGTCCTTGCGTCGATGAACAAAGTCAGAAAAATGTCATGGACATCCCCATCCACACACACAACCACACTTACTTTCGTCTTTATTCCAGGAGGGGAGGATTCTGATCTCCACCAGCCCCTGCCCGTCGAAGGCCGGGATGCTGGCATCTCGGAGCCTTCTCCCGAAGCCCCCGGCCCCCGGCAGGAAGAGGAGCTCACGAAGCTTGACCGTGAGTCAGAATCACTGTGCCCTCTGCCTGTGCTGTGTCCTCTGCCTGTGCCGTGCCCTCTGCCTGTGCCGTGCCCTCTGCCTGCAGTGGGGTCGGCCGTGACCCAACGGGACCGACCGCTCTGGGTGTCTGCTCAGGCCTCCATGGTCGCTCTCGAACTGCATGTGCTGATCTTGCCCCCTGGGGTGCTTCCAGCCACATTTTCTTACTGGAGAGCTACGCAGAAGGGAGTCTCAGGAATCGGAACGGTCCCTGGCACATGCTTCTGCTTATGTGTGAATGAACATGGGAATTTTTTTTTTTAATTTTCTTTAAATTTATAAAAGGAGTTTAGAATAGAGGAATATAGAGTTATATATATAACTCGGAGCCATATATATATATACATATATATATAACATATATATGTATATATATATATATGAGTGGAAAGAATAGTTTAGTGCACACTCATATACTCACAGTTGTTAATAGTCAGCCATATTTGCTTTGTGTGTGTGTGAGTAGTTTTGTTGCTGAAACATTTTAAGTAAAATAATGCTTTATCTTTAAATACATAAGTATGGATCACCAAGAAATAAAGACAGCTTCATACACAACCACTATCCTGTCACTGCCCCTAGTAAAATTAGTAATGTTCCATTAATCTAATTCCCTGTAAAGAATGAACATATATCTTTTTGTATGAGAGAGAGAGAAATAACAGAGAGGGAGGGAGGGAGAGAGAGAGAAAAGCAGCAACTCATTGTTCCAGTTAGTTGTGCCATTGACTGCTTCTCGTCTGTGCCCTGACCGGGCTCAAACCAATGCCCTGGGGGTCAGGCTGGCACCCTTGGGATTGAGACGGTGATCCTTATGCTTTGGGATGGCACTCCTCTATTCACCGTGCCACCAGCCAGGGCAAGAACGGGCATATTTTTAAAGATGGAAACAGGCACTATCCGTCTGTCGAAGAATAACAAAGGGCGTTCAGTTGGTTATTGTGCGGGGTGTTTATTTTGCACGCTAATTGTTTTCTCACACGAGAGGGAATCAGGTGGTAGACTGAGTCAAGGAGTAAAGGCCAACCAGGATTTATAAATGAGAGAGAAGTGAGGAAGGGGACGGAGGGGTGACCCAGTCTGCCGACATCCCAGGGGCAGGAGATGTTGTGTGCACCTCCTTCCATGTAAACTGCAGCTGGCAGAGTGGCAGCTAGCGGAGGCCACTCTGGGCACACTGACCTTGCAGAGGAGGATGGGGCTATCAGAGAAGACCATTGACGTTGCTTGTGGCTCCCCTGTAAAGGCTTGGTAGCGTGGTCACCGCAGCAACGGGGCAGGCTGCCTGTGTCACGTGGGCTGGGGGGTCTCTGTCCTCCAACCCCACCTTCGGCTGGGCCTCCACCATTCCTCCCACTGGCATTTTGCAGGTTGGAAGGTGAGCGTTAGCCTTGCAAAGCATTTCCAAGTCCAGCCCCTGATTTGACCCAGCGGTGGGATTCAAATAACTTAACAACCGGTTCTCTGCCCTCATGACCGTTTCAAGTATAAAATAATGATACACCGAAAGATAGTTTATTATTTCATGCACTTAATACTTAAATAAGAACAAAAAAAAAGAGGTATACAAAACTAGATTAGAAGAGTTTTAAAATATGAATGAAAAATACTAAATATTACCTGACAAAACACAATAAAACTTATTAAAGACAGTTCCATATTGCTTCTTGATTGGCGTCCTCACTGGTAATGTTTTCCCCCAATGGATGGAATGAACATCACTAGGGGCGCTTAGAACTCGCTGTTGCGCAGATAAATGTTAAAAAAGAATGAGGAATGTCAATTTGTGACTTCCACATGGGGTGGCTGCCCAGGCGCTCACCTTCGAGAGGACCCTGATGACAAGTGCCATTTTAACAACCGGTTCGCCGAACTCAACAAAAAATTAGGTATTGATTCTGGTGAACCCATTCAAACCGGCTGAATCCCACCATTGGTTTGATGGCCGGACAGCCTTCTTGGGGAAGCAGAACAAGGATTCTGATCCACTTTACACGGGGGGTAGAAGGCCCAGAGAGATTAAGAAATTTACCCAAGGGCCCTGGCTGATTGTCTCAGTGGTAGAGGGTTGGCCTGGCGTGTGGAAGTCCCAGGTTCGATTCCCGGTCAGGGCACATAGGAGAAGCGCCCATCTGCTTCTCCACCCTTCCCCCTCTCCTTTCTCTCTATCTTTCTCTTCCCCTCCCACAGCCAAGGCTCCATTGGAGCAAAGTTGGTCCAGGCGCTGAGGACGGCTCCCTGGCCTCTGCCTCAGGTGCTAGAATGGCTCTGGTTGCAATGGAGCAACGCCCCAGAAGGACTGAGCATCACCTCCTAGTGGACATGCTGGGTGGATCCCGGTTGGGTGCATGTGGGAGTCTGTCTCTCTGCCTCCTCGCTTCTAACTTCGGAAAAATACAACCCCCCCCCCCAAAAAAAACAAAAACAAAGAAATTTACCTAAGGTCACACGGCTCGAGGCACCCAAAGCAATAATTCCCAGACCAGTGAGGCCCTGAGGAAATAGTGGGACACAGGCTGAACGTCTGAAGGACTGACTCGAAATTTCCTGCATGGAATTTCCTGCCTTGGCCCAGCACCCTCCCCCTGTGGGGAGGAACAGCCCCTGGGACCTGGCGCTTTCCACCACATCTGTGGCCCAAGGGGCAGTTATAGGGGGACCCTCACTCCCTCACTTAACCCGGAAAGCCCGAGTCGGTCTCCAAAGTCCAAGCTGGTCGTTGGGAAGCATTCTCTGTGCATCTGGAGAGAGTGACCAGTCCGTTTGCTTTCTTCCAGAGGACACCATCATCCAGATGATCGTGCAGGTGCTCCGGGAAATGGGAGACCGCTTGGAAGAGGAGGTGAGGAGCCAGCGGCCTGTGAAGGTGCCCGGGGGCTTGCTGCCTGCTCCCCTCCTTCCTCTCCTCTGCCCCCTCCCCGTCCTCCTGCTCCTGCCCCACCGTCTCTGCCTGTCCTTCCTGGCCTCCCGGCTCCCTGCTCCGGCGGTCACCTCCCTTGCCTGGGGCCACCCTGGGCCACTTGGTCACCACTGAGTTGGCTTCTCAGAAAGCTCTCTCCCCAAGGTCAGAAACCTGCCTCAGTTTCTCTCCTCTCCCCCCACAGAGACTTCAAGCCTTTCAGCCAGAGAAGGCCCCACAAAACACCGGGCCGGCCCTCAGGAAGAAATCCCAGGAGAAAAAGTCTCCTGTCAAGAGAACCTTCTCTCATAAGAAACATGGCTCTGAGGAGCCCAGGAGAGGGGCCGCTGTGGATGCCTCCGGCCCGGAGTCCCGGCCGTCCAAGAGGCCCAGCTTTCTGTACCTGTGTGTCGGGGGCCACCGGCCCTCCATCTCCAGCAGCCTCGGTGAGCAGGCTCCCGGTCGCCCTAGCAACGTGGCAGCTGCCTCCAGCTCTGGGGGCTTCCCCGGGGCTGGGATTGGCCAGCGGAGAGCCGCCAGCTCAGCTGACTTCTGCTCTTCCCTGAGCGGTACAGGGACGGCCGTGGGGCCACCCCCACATGTGAACCTCACTGTCTAGGCAACCCGGCGGACCCCCCACTGGGAACTGTGTTCAGGGACCCCGTCGTCCCCCCCTCCCTGCAGCCTCAGTGGCTGCACACTGGCCATGAGATCAGGTGCCGGAAGGCCTGGAGCCTAGGAGGCAGGAGACCTGGGTTCTGAGCTGTACCGTCCGCGTCATTCTCCGTCTCTGTGCCTCGGTCTCCTCGCCCGTGAAGTGGAACTCTTACCCTCCGTGTCCCTGTGATCGGTCAGCTCGGGGCTGCTTTCTACCTCCACCTGGCAGCCAGGAGGACTGACACTCAGGGAGGTCAGACCAGGTGTTCAGGCGAGGATCAGCCTCGCGGGCCGCCCGGCCAGGGTGGCTTACGTTTTACAAAGGGGGACAGTGCTTTACACCTGAGAGCGGGCTTTCCCGCAGGGGGTTCTGGCCCGACGTATTAAGTCATTCTGTGGCATTTACTCTCCCATTAGTGGATCAAGCCAGGAGGGTGGAGGGGTGAGGTCACCAGGGGAGGGAGGTGAGGGAGCAAAGCCTGGGATGCCAGGCATGTGAGCGTGCAAAGGCCCTGCACAGCGGCTCCCCTCCACCCAGGCTCACAGCCCCCTTCCCCCAGCTCACTCACCCCCCTCACTCCACTGTGATCTACCCACGTGATCTGGCCGTGTGATCCTGCCACAGCGGGTTGGGTGGAGGCTCGGCTAACTTCTGTGCTCGGCTAACTTAACAGCCTCGAGCTCACAAAAGCACACTCACCATTGCCTCTTGCTTCTCAGGCTTGGAAGAACCTGAAGTCCAAGAGGCCTTGTCAACAGATGGCGGGGGTCCAAGGCCCTCCGAGTTTTCCAGCCAAGCAGGAAGCCGGGGACCCGGAGAGGACTCGCAGCCAGACAGCACCTCGGAATGCAGTCAGTACCCCTCTCCTCCTTTTCTCAGAGGTCCCTTGGGAAATGTCTCGCCAGACCCCCCCCCCCAAAACCAATGCTTGCAGAAGGGAAGCGGGTCCGGAGGGAGGCAGAGGCTTGTCCTGAGCTCCCCGTGCGGGCAGCGGGCTGGGGAGGCGGCGCGGGGTCCAGGGCACAGGTGGAGGGCCACGCTGCTGCTCCTTACGCTGCCTGAGCCTCGGCGGCGAGGGGCCTCCCGTGGAGGGGCCGATGTAAGGTGCTGCGGGAAAGGCACTGGCCCACGGCCCGGCTCGGCACGGCAGGACACGGCACGGCTCGGTAGACAGTGTGATTTCGGACCTGGGTTTGAATCTGCGTTCTGACCTCTTCCAGCCGCATGAACTTGCTTCATCTCCGGTCTCAGTTTCCTCATCTGTGCCACGGGGATAATAATATACAACTTCACAGAGCTGTTGGCACTGTTGGAATCAATGCCCACGGAGCACTGAGAGCTGTGCCCATTAGCAGCTATTAAATGTCAGCTGCATTGACTGTGGTCACTGCTGTTGTGGTCAGAGCCCCCGGACAGCAGAGGGGACAGGAAGGGGCAGGCGCCATGGGAGGGAAGCCCCAGGAATGGGGGCTGTCATCACGACGGTGGCTGTTTTATCAGTGGCGGAGCTGAGCTCCGAACCACTCAGTCAGTTCTGTGTACACGTCTGCTTTCGCCACCGCTCTCGGCCTCGTTTGGTTTCCACAGAACATGTGCTGGAAGGGGAATCGAGGAAGGCCCCTGTGCTGTCTCCCTCACGCCCAAAGGTGGACACCGAGGCCCTCACTGGGGAAGGGGGAGGGAGTATGTTCCCCTTGAAACCACTCTGGCCAGACCTGCGATGGCACAGTGGATAAAGCACCAATTTGGAAAGCTGAGCTTGCCTGTTTGAAGCCCCAGGCTTGTCTGATAAAGGCCCATATGGGAGTTGGTGCTTCTTGCTCCTCCCTCACCTTTCTCTCTCTCTCTCTCTCTCAAATCAATAAATAAAAATCTTGAAAGAAAGAGAGAGAGAGAAAAGAAAGGAAGGAAGGAAGGAAGGAAGGAAGGAAGGAAGGAAGGAAGGAAGGAAGGAAGGAAGGAAGGAAGGGGAAGGAAGGAAGGAAGGGGAAGGGAAGGGAAGGGAAGGGAAGGGGAAAAGGAAAAGGAAGGAAAAGAAAAGAAAAGAAAAGGAGGCCCTGGCCAGTTGGCTCAGTGGTAGAGCGTCGGCCTGGCGTGCAGGAGTCCTGGGTTCGATTCCCGGCCAGGGCACACAGGAGAAGTGCCCATCTGCTTCTCCACCCCTCCCCCTCTCCTTCCTCTCTGTCTCTCTCTTCCCCTCCCACAGCCAAGGCTCCACTGGAGCAAAGTTGGCCCGGGCACTGAGGATGGCTCTGTGGCCTCTGCCTCAGGCGTTAGAATGGCTCTGGTTGTGGCAGAGCGAAGCCCCAGATGGGCAGAGCATCGCCCCCTGGTGGGCGTGCCAGGTGGATCCTGGTCAGGCGCATGCGGGAGTCTGTCTGACTGCCTCCCCGTTTCCAACTTCAAAAAATACAAAAAAAAAAAAAAAAAAAAAAGAAAAGGAAGGGAAACAAAAGAAACCAGCTCTGTCCTCAGGCCACATCTGAGGAAGCTGTGAGTCCCCCTGGGTCAGGACTGGAACAGCCACTTAGGAGATGAAGATGGCCACAGAGAAGCTTCTCACCACACTAGAGAGTAAGCAACCCCTGTTCTTTTTTAGGAGAATTTATCCAGAAGATCATCGCCCTACTCCAGAATGAGGAGGAACAGGAGGCAGAGGTGAGGAGACTCCCCGCCTAGACCCTGATCCCCACTGTGGACACGCCCCCTGCCCCCTCCCTGAATTCTGCATCTTGCCAGGCTCCCCCCATCCCTCCTCCTCCCTGAAGCCTCCCTGGATGCTGCCGGACACTGTTTTCCCATCTCTGAGCCTCAGTGGCTCTTCTCTCTGGGCCACGCCCTCTGTCCACAGTGGGTCTCTCTCCGTTTCAGGGGATACTGGTCTCTTTTCCCAGCTCACCTGCAATTTCTTCAAAGTCCAGGACCCTGACTCAGTCTCTCTTGTCTTGCCTGCAGCAAGATGTCCAGGGGCCAGAGCTGCCTGCAGAAAACCCGGCCCCACCCTGCAGGAAGAAGTCCCAAGAGAAGAAGTCCAGCTTCAGAAAGGCCTTTTCTCATAAGAGACACGGCTCCAAGGAGCCCAAGAGAGCAGGGGCCGTCGGGGCCGTGGGGGCCGCCAGCCCGGAGTTCCGGTCCCCCAGGAGGCCCAGCTATCTGCCCCTGTGTATGGGGGGCCATCGGCCCTCCATCTCCAGCAGCGTTGGTGAGTGGACCTGGTGTTGCCATGGTAACTGAGGCTGCCTCGGGCCCCAGGCCCTCCCCCAGGGCATGGGTTAGCTGGCTGTGTGGCCTGTCTCGTTCAGTCTGGACTATTGCTTTCTGCTCTGAGCAGAGTGGGGAGGTGTGTGAGTGAGGTCTGCAGGGAGGAGAGAGGAGTGGTTGCTGGCAGGACCCGCCACACACACACACACACACACACACACACACACACACACACTTCAAAACAAATGTTGTATGAGAACAGTGCATCTGCACATTAGACAAGTGCGTCAGAATCACCCGGAAGGCTGGTAGAAAAGCACAGCCCCAGGCCGGGTGAAGCAGGCTGTGCTCTGGGCTGTGTTCTCAGTGCACTGAAGTGTGAGGACCCCTGGTGCACCGCGGCTGCCCTGGCGTTTACAGAGGGCCAGCTGCGTGCCGCGTTCACACGCGCTATCTCCGTTAAGCAGCTCACAGCCCTGCGAGGCCAGTCCCATTACACTCACACTGAGCAGGTGGGCAAGGCGAGGTTCCCACGGGCTCAGAGACTCGGCCCAGCCTCCCGAGTTAACGGGGAAGTGAGTTCACCTGGTGGGGCCTGTGGGCAGGCCTGCTCGTCTTCCCGCTGGCCAGAGGGGGCAGAGGAGGCTGGTGGAAGAAAGAATGAGATTTCTGGAGGGGCGAATAGAGTCCTGTGGACTCCTCAACGACGGGGTGCCCAGAGGGCGGGGAGCTCACCCAGGAGCCCAGAAAACCAGGAGCCGCTCGCGCCAGTGCCTTCGGACCGCTGCCTGTCGGAACCTGGCCGCGGGGAGGGGCTTGCGGACCTGAGACAGGTGCAAACGCTCACTCCAGCTTCTTGTCGCCCTCAGATGTGGAGGGTCCCGAGCTCCAGGAATCTCCACCTGCAGAAGGGGGTCGAGTGGCATCCTGCGAAGCACCCTCCCAGGCCAGGAGCCACAAGCCAGAAGGGAGATCTCTGTCGGATGGAGCACTGGAATCCAGTCAGTACCACCTTCTCTCTCACCTGGGCTGCTGCCCTGTGGATTTCACAGGCTGAACCCGCGGAGGGAACTGGGGGTGGCGGTGGGGGGCAGATGACAAATGTCCGGGAGGCTCTAGAAGGGTGAGGAGGAGACAGGTTGGCCCTTCAGCTGGGGCTGCTGGGACAAAGGTGGAGGTGGAGAGTTTTCTTCAGGTAGAGACCACCTATCCATTCTACAGGACGTAACGTCACCCCACCGCACCCTGTTGGTTTGCTTGCGTGTTTCATTATATTGCTAGCCTACCCTGGGTCTCATAATCAGTGGCATACCGGCAAACAGGCTCTTGGGTGTGTGTGTGTGTGTGTGTGTGTGTGTGAAGAAGGACAGCCCCGATCCCTAGCCTCTGTAGATTTGTGTGCTATAAATATCCTCACTGTGGCCAATTTCAAGCTGCCAAGAGTTTGTGTTAATGGGTCCACAATTTCCCTGGGTATTTACAATTAACCCTTGGTACCGGCAGCCACCTGCACAACGCTGTCCTTAGCTGATGGGTGCTTTCCTGTGCCATCCGTCACCGTGGCGTTCCCCTCCCTGCATTCTGATGAGCTGCTCCGGGTCCTAGCCCCCTTTCCTGACTGTGCTACTCTGTAGCCTAACTAAAGGGACTTAGGAAAGTCTCAGTTTTCCCATCTGTCAAATGGTTACAGGTGAGGCGCAGTAGCCAAAAGTCCTTTTTATTTCCATAAAGCAAACCCCAAACAAAGCTCTCCTGCTGCAGCTCTAGTTTAGGGAAGATGTTTCTCTGCCCTTCAAAGCTACCGTGGGTGCTGTGTTTTAGAGACAAAACCGTCTGTAATCCCGTGGGTGTGTGACTGCGGCACCCGTCAACCGTCTCTCAATTCTTCCTTCTTTCCCGTAGAGGAGCTGATCATCCAGAAGCTGGTGGCCCTGCTCCAAAAAGCGGATGGCCACCTGGGGGAGCAGGTAAGAGCCACTCAGCCCCCGCCAGGCCGACCCCGGGCGCCTCATCACCCCACAGCCGAGATCTGTGTTCAGTCCCCATTTCTGTATCTGGGTGGCCTTGGGTGTGTCCCGTAACCTCTCTGAGCCTCGCTTTCTTCTTTTGCAAAAGGGGGGGGATAAATGCCTACCTGACAAAAGTTTAGTGCAGGCCCAGCCAGTGCCACACAGGTAGCCGATGAGATACACGTTAGTTTAATATAACGATATAGCTAGAGCTCAGGCGGCTCCCTCGGCCAGCCAGAACCTCCCTCCCCCAATCCCAATCCTCCTTGAAGTTGAGCTCACGCCCCACCTCCCTGGAACACCCCCTCCCCCCTTCCCCCCCGAGCGTGGATGGATGTGAAGTGGGGGAGGTCCTGTCACACCCTCAGCATCTATGTGGTCTCCAAGTCTTCCAAGCGTAGAGACTTTCCTCCTCTGGTAGACAGCCTCTAGCGTGGTTCCCTGCCCCTGAGAACCTCACAGCCGACTTGGAGAGACAAACACGGGTCGCATAGGACTAGGGTCACATAGGACTAGGACGGGGTCATCAGGTCTGAGCGCAGGTCACAGATGAGTGATCACGGTGACGGACAGAACCTGTAGGGGTCTGACCTTACAGTGCACCCCGCCCCCCCACCCCCCACCAGCACCTGCATCCTTCTGCCTGAGGCTTGGCACCTGGCACCCTCTACCTCCCAGGAGCAGCCCTCAACCAAGGGCTGGTGGGTACACACCCCAGCTCCCTGGCTCCCTGGGGTGGGAGAGAGCCAGCTGGTTCCGGGACTCCCCTGAGGGGATCTGGCTTCACACTGCCCATCCTGGTCCCAGCTCTTCATTTCCCCTGCCGTGTTTCCCGGGAACCCTCATGGCATAGGGGGGCCGTACCCCAGACCTGTCTCAGGTCGGCCTCAGGGGAAACCCTACCTGAGACCTTCAGGTCTTAAGAGAAGGAAGTTTAGGGTGGGAATTGAAATTCATTCAACATTTCTGCTGACGAACATTTAACATAAACCACTTCATTTGATCACCCCCCTTCCCCAACCGTAATCAGGAGGATGGGATACTATCCCTCCCATTTTCGACATGACCAAGCAGAGGCTCAGAGAGGTCACTCAGGTGGCAGATGTGATTGACGTGTAGTTGTCTGGGCCTGAAGACCTGCTGTGTTCCCACTCTGTCCAGCTGTCGGCAGCTGGACCTTGCAGAACAGATTCTGAGCGGCTGTGGGTGGTGGAGGAATTTACCCCAGCCAGCCGCACACCCCAGGGACCGCCTGGCTCGTGGAGTCGAGGGAGGGGGCCGGTGGCGGAAGGGTCACCTACCAGCAACTCTGATGGCCTTCTTTTCTGCTTCCAGATCAGGCGACACCCCAGCTTTAAGAGGTTTTTCTACCAGCTCCCGGACTCCTCCCTCAGAAAGCTGGCAGCCATCCTACGCCGACAGGCGGCCTGCTCTCCTGACCCCGACAGGAACCTGGCCGAGAGGCCCTGCCCGTTTGCCTTCGGCTTGGCTAACACCAGCCGCAGTTACCACGCCGTTCTCAGGCTGATGGGTCTGCGCTACCCCCACCTCTCTTACATGGGGGCCCCGCAGGTGAGAACCGGCAAAGAGGCACAAGGGACCACAAGGTCCGGTCACCAGAGGACCGACTCTCTGTCCCCTCCCCTCCTTGCCTAGTACAGGACTTTTAGGGTCCAGCTCCAATGCCACCTCCTCGCTGGGTCCTTCAGAGACAATTCCACGCCACGGGGACCCCTTTCTTTCCCAAAGCCCTCACCGGCTCTACTGGATGGGAAACGTCTCCTTTATTTGCCACTGGTCCTGAACTGTGTATTTTCACACTTTCTGATACCGGTGTGGAGTATTGGAAGGGCTGCTCTCTTAGCACGCCCTCCTTTTATTTCATGGGTTCTGCTGCTGGGGGCTTCCCAATTTGAAACTGTCGTGAAATGAACATAACAAGACAAAGTAAGTTGACATAGGAGATAAGGGGAGGTAGACAGTCGAGGAGGCGCTCTGTGGGCTGCTGGCTTCTCCTGGGCAGACCACGGACATTAAGGGTAGCTCCCCACTCTTTACTCTCAGCCTTCAGGTTGCCGTTGAGCTTTTTCCCTCCCCCCAGGCTCTGAGATGGTCCCTTTAGAAATAACACTTACTACTGAGTTTTTAAAAACCCGAGTTTTCCCATGTTTTCTGAAGGACTCCGATAAACAATTTTCCTCACCCCTTTCAAATCTATGTACTTAAGATAACCTGCTTTAGAAACATTGGACCCAGATCTATAGAGCAGAAGCTACTGAGTGAGGGTGTGATTTCTTTTTTATTATTATTCTTTTCCAAGTGAGAGGAGGGGAGATAGAGAGACAGACGCCCGCATGCCCCCTGACTATGATCTTCCTGGCAACCCCCATCTGGGGCCAATGCTCTGCCCATCTCAGGCCATACTTGCAACCGAGCTATTTTTAGCACCTGAGCCATGGCTGTAGGAAGAAGAGAGAAAGAGAGAAGGGGGAAGAGAAAAGAGAGAGAAGCAAATGGTCGCTTCTCCTGTGTGCCCTGACCAGGAATTGAACCCAGGATGTCCACATGCTAGGCCAATGCTCTATCATTGAGCCAACTGGGCAGGGCTTGAGGGTGTGACTTTAAAGGTCAGAAGTGTTCTGTTTGCTGGTATTGGACACACAGAACCAGAAATTTTCTAGATTCAAATGGTCCCCTGGGAAGCCAGAGCATTATTGCAATGATGTCACCGTCACTCAAACACTGTCTTCCTCCCCTGGCGCTGTTACCCTTGGCAGCCCTGTGCTAAGTCTTACAAGAAGGCTGGTCTCATTTCCCCGACACTCGTGCCTTGTTCACTCAGACACTCTGCCCAACCCTGGCTTGTTTTCCTGGTGAGATCTTGTGACTTTCAGCCTCTCTTTTCTCAACCTCGCTGTCTTCTCCCAGAGAATGGGGACGTTACAGATACTTTGCCCCTGAAGATGGGTTAGGTCAGAGCTTATGGAATGGTCTGAGTTCTTCATGCAAGATATTATGGAAACATCCGTTCTGACATCCTCGGTAGCCCTGACTCTACCCTCTTGCCTTAATCATTCATTCTTTCATTTATTCACTTATTTATTCAACCAATAGATAGTGTGCAAGGCGCTGGGAGGGCCTGTGGAAGGTCCTACTAGTAGAAAAGACAATGTGTACTGATGACAAAATTAAATATCAGTTAAATTCCAAATTAGTAGTAAATGAGGTCAATAAAGCAAGTTGGTGCTGGGAGGCTTCCAGGTGGTGGCAGGCATTGATTTAGACTTTTGAGGGCGGAGAGGCTGTATAGCTGGAAAGAAAGGACCAGGAGGACACTGTAGGCAGACACCGTGAGCAAAGACCCAGAGCGGGAGCTAGTGTGGTGTCCTGATGGGTTAACCAGAGATCTGTTGTTATCAGAGTGGAACCCACAAATAATTGAGCTCTGGCTAAAACCTCTGTTCTTTTTCTCCTAGAGCATCACAAGCCCCGAGACCCAAAGTCCAGATTGAGAGAGCCCTTGAACAAGCCAAACAACTGATGGCTTTAGCCAGGAGACCCTGAGGATGCTTCATGAACGTCCCAATCCAGTGCTTTGCTGACATGACCGCGGACAAGCGTGGACAGCCATTCTGTGTCCTCACATCATGTGACAGGCTTACGGAGACAGAGAACGCACAGGGCATTCTTCCATCAAAGGAGAGGCAGAGACTGGGCTGGGAGTTCACAGACTCAGGGCTCCAGCTGCTGACCTGCTTCTAACTTGCTGCAAGATCCTATTTGTCCCCTGTCCTCTCCAGACCCTGGATTCTGGGCTGAACTAGGAGGCCCGTTGTATCCCTCCTGGTTCTATGTTACTGAAATCTGTCTAAAGAGAGGTAGCAAGTGCTTTTACTCTGTGGCTACATATCTCCTCTTCTGACCTGGAGGTGCTCACCGATGGAAGGAATGGATGAATGAACAGAAAGGAGAGCTCTGATATCCAGGCAGCGCTCTCCAGGCTTTCCTGGAGGCCTTGCTCCGCGGCTGGAACTGTCCAGCCGGTGATTCTGTCTCTGCAGTGTGGGTTAGGGAGGACGCGGGGAGCTACCTCAACAGGCACTGGTCTGGAGTGTTGCATTCTGGGAACAACCCTCCTGCCAACTTGTGTGCCCTTGGGTGAGTCTCCTGGTTTTTACTTTCATTTAAGAGTTACTAAATCTCAAGTTTTTAATCTTATTTTAATCTTTTTTTTTTCTTTTACCGGCATATATATAGGCCCACTATCATATAGAAGACCTGCTGACATTTTTTCAGATGCTAGTTTAAAATGAGTCTTAGTTCTAAAAGGAAATGTTTGTTGAATCTCTCACCAGAACATCCACATGCATTTAACCAGGTGTGTCCCAATGCGCCGCGCCACCTTATTTATTCAGTTGACAAGCGCACTGTCCATATGGGTTAGTAGATGCCTCCCAGGAGCTCTGCGGGCTCAGCGAGGGAAGGGCTGGGGGTTGGGGACCACTGGTGTCTGACACCTTCCAACCCCGAGTCCTGTGATTCCACGGCCGCAGAAAGGAAGCTGGCGCCTTACACCTCTCCCGTCTCGTGGGGGTCCACCAAGAGTCAGTGACAAAACGAATGGGAAGGATTCTGAAATTTACACAGGGCCCTGCCCGTGTGTGCTGCTGTTTTTATGACGGCCCCAGTCCGGCAGTGTTCCGGAAAGGGCGGAGGGTTTCAAGCCGGGTGGGCGTGGACTGCCTTGGGGGAGGGGCAGGCGGTGCTCAAGGGCTGTTCACGCCTAGACGTTGTGGATTTGTAGTTATGATGACAGTTTTCCAGTTGATGGCAGTAATGTGTCTTGAGAAAGGACCTCCTTTTTGTTTTTATCCAAAGGTGAGGTGCAAGCAGAGGTGGATTAAGATTGGTTGAGGCCCCGGGCGCAGAAGAAAATATTGGGCCCCTTAAAAAAAAAAAAAGCGAGGCAGGAAAAATAAAAACACATGTTAACCATCTTTTTAAATAAATAAAAAATATTATGTACAATGAATGTTCAAATTGCACATATGAAACCAAACTTGGTGTCATTAGAAAAAAAGTGTAAAGTTGGGGTTTTGTGGAGCCCTTCAGAAGTCGGGGCCCGGGGCCCTGCGGCCAGGGCGCCCCCCGTTAAACCTGCCTCTGGGTGTGGGCCGTTGGGGACTCTGCCTTCTGCACACTGAATGGTTTCAACAGCTTGGCTCTGGTGAACCATTTGCTGCTTGAATATTCCCTACGAGCAGGCCCCGTGGGGCTGTGGGCTGGCTGGCTGGAACATGTGGCCAGAGAGGAGAGGGTGTGAACACCCGGATGGCAAACTCAATCCTGTCATCCTGGGTGGACATTGTGTTGCTATGTTGAACCTGAGGCGAGCGTACAGTAGGGTGGGATGGGGAGAGGGTGGGGCGGGAGAGAAGCCCAGGGCGGAGAGGCCTTGGGTGCTTAGAGGGAGCTGGCCTCTCACCTGGACAGAGTTTAGGAATTTCAGTTAAGCATATTCTGAAAGTCATTTAGTGTAATTGCTTCTAAGAAGTAAGGGGAGGTGAGCTATTTATGGAGTTATTCTGGGCAGCGTTTCGGAATAATACAGTGCCCAAATGTGAAGGATCGAAATCAGTTTTAATATGGGGAGGGGGGGCAGGAACCTTCTTCTGTACTTTCTTATCTGGAATGATGTTTTTTACGTTGTGTGTTTGGTATGTATTCCCGATGCGGGCATCAGCCTCATGTTTGTACTATGTTATTTGAACAAATAAAGAAACTGACTGGCACAAAGGTGTCACCTGGATTATTTATTCACAGTGAAGACAAAATAGGGGTCCACCAGCCACAGCTCGGCCCGCCATGGGACTGCAGGCTGTAGGGGCTGCCTCCTTGTCCCCACCTGGGGACCCTCTCTGACGCATTCCAGGTGTTCCATCCATTGGGTGACAACTTGCCGAGGTAGCCAACATGGTCTGGGCTGGGCGTCAGGAGACGCTGCCCACAGGCTGCTGACCTTGGAGACGAGATATGTGCCCTCCAGACCTGACGTTCTACAACTCTTTGACTCGTAAGTTCATAGATAGTTCATTGCATGTCCAGGAAAACGTGAGCCTGTCCTGATTTTCTATCATCTGTTTAATTTGTCCCTAAATTTTGGTGCCCAAACTCTTGTTACTCAGAAGAACCAGGAGAGAATTGACAGTGCCTGGTTTTTGATCTAGAAAATGTGGTCTCCATTGAAAGGCGCTGAGGGCCTCCTTTCCCCTCTCTCAGATAACACGTGAGTTCTTCCAGCGGCTCCCTGGGGAAGGCGACCCTTTTGTGTGGTGGTTTGTCTTCATTTCAAACCACGTTTCTGTCCCCCAAGCCTTGGCGTCTCGCTGTAATGCTCTGAGGAGGGCAGGAGAGGGCAGTGTTGTTACTCCCATCTCCCAGATGAGGAGGCTGAGGCTCAGAGTGGGTCTGTGGGAGGTCACACAGCCAGCTGCCTGACAGGCCAGGCTAGGACCCAGCTCCGAGACCCCTGTTTTAGTGCTCCCCATTGCTGTCTAGTCCACCAGTTCATTTATTCAGCCAACATTTACTGAACACTTAACCACGCGCTGGGTCTGATGCGAAGGACACAATACCCGCCCTCGGGGTGCTAATGGACCTCGCTGGTTATAAGAATTTTGTGCCAATGGGAATAGAGGGGTGGTGGACACTGTGTGAAGGCGGGCCTCCAGCAGCTCATACCATGGAGACTTTCAAGAGCACTGGGCTGCATGGGACACCCTGATGCTTTGGAAGGTTTTTAGGAGGTGGGCAAGAGGCCTTGGCCGGTTGGCTTAGTGGTAGAGCGTTGTCCCAGCATATGGACATCCTGGATTTGATTCCCGGTCAGGGCACACCTGAGAAGCAACCATCTGCTTCTCTTCCCCTCCCTCTTCTCCCTTTCTTCCCTCTTCCTCTTTTCTTCTCCTGCAGCCAGTGGCTTGATGGGTTCATGAGTCAGCCTCGGTATGCTGAGGATGGCTCAGTTGGTTTGAGCGCCAGCCTCAGGCGCTAAAAATAGCTCGGTTAATTCAAGCATTGGCCCAAGATGGGGGTTGCAGGGTGGATCCCGGTTGGGGTGCATGCAGGAGTCTGTCTATCTCCCCTCTTCTCACTTAAAAAGAAAAAGGAAAAAAATAAATAAATAAAAGGTGGGCAAGTAACAGCAGAACATAATTAACATAATTTCTCACCCTGAGAAGTTAGGAGGCTAAGTGGGTGAGTCAGAGATAATGAGATCAGCTGAGAACTGGTTGAATTTGGGGTGTTAGCCACACTGTAGATATCATTCAGATATGCTTATTTGGCACACCAGAGAATGTTCTGGCCTTGGCCTTGGCAACAGTGAGAGCTCCCAATTTCAAAACGCAGTAACTGTGGCATTAAAAATGAATCTATTAGTGTTTATTTATTTGAAGCATAAAAAAGAGAAAAGAACTAATTAGGGTTGTCAAATTTAGCAAATAAAAATATGGTAGCCCAGTTAAATTTTAATTTCAGATACACAAAAAGTAATTGTCTAATAAGACACACTTATACTAAATAATTAATTCATCGTTTGTCTGAAATTAAAAAACTTAACAAAACTTCCGGTATATTTTACCCAGCAACCCTGGAACTAATAATGCAAGGACAATTGGCTTGATTATCTCAGAATGGGGGAAAAGGAAATTAAGCGAAATGAAGGAAATACAGGAGGGGATTTATTGATACTTGTAACTGTAACATCAGAGCGGCTGCGTGCTGAATACCGGCTTCCAGTGAAACAACACGTGCACAGCGGGAACGAGCCTTCCTGAGTTGTGCAAGACTGACACCTTCCCTCCCCCAGTATCCCCGTCTCAGGCCTCTGGGCACACCGCCACCTGCAAAAGGCAAGCCCGCTCCTGGAGGAAAGGCCTGTGGTACTGACCAGCCCGGGCCACGGAATCTGAACGGGCCGGGTCCGAGTTGACCTGAGATTCCATTCGGCTCAGGCCTCTCGAAGGTGCATGCAGGTTCCGCCTGGCAGCAGTTTCTGCCGGGGCTTACGTGGGCTCGAGTTCCCCGATGTGGTCCTGTTACATGCAGGCTCCCGGGGCCACCTTGCCATGGGAGCCCCGCACCCTCCACGCCCAGATCTGTACCGGTCCTGCTCAGGGGCCCCGGCCCCTGTTCGGGGCTGCCCCCAGGCAGTCCTCTGGGTTTGGCATCCTAGGCTGAGTCAGGCAGATACACCTGAGGCCCGTGGACAGCCTGGCGTGCTCACTGGGCGGGCTGGGCTGGAGGTGGCATGCACTCCGGGGACGGAGGGGGCCCGTTTCCCGGACAGGCTGGACACTGAGGTCAGAGCGGTCTTTCTCGTGGGACATTGTCACTTCGCTGTGAACAGCAGGGTCTGCCCTCCTCTGGCTGGGGGAGGGGAGGCGCAGGGATGGCGGGCCTGTTTCCTTTCCAACCACGCCAGGACTCAGGGAAGTCTAGGGCCACCAGCTCAACGGGGCAGCCCCACACGGTCCCTGGGGGTGACACGGCTGCCCTGCACGGTCCCCGGGGGTGACATAGCGCCCCGCACGGTCCCCGGGGGGGGGAACCCAGCAGCCCTGCATGGTCCCTGGGGGGAGGACACGGCGGCCCAGCACGGTCCCCGGGGTGACACGGCGGCCCCGCACGGTCCCCGGGGGTGACACGGCGGCCCTGCACGGTCCCCGGGGGTGACATAGCGCCCCGCACGGTCCCGGGGGGGGGGGGAACCCAGCAGCCCTGCATGGTCCCTGGGGGGAGGACACGGCGGCCCAGCACGGTCCCCGGGGTGACACGGCGGCCCAGCACGGTCCCTGGGGGGTGACACGGCAGCCCCGCACGGTCCCCGGGGGTGACATAGCGCCCCGCACGGTCCCCGGGGGTGACATAGCGCCCCGCACGGTCCCTGGGGGGAGGACACGGCAGCCCCGCACGGTCCCCGGGGGTGACATAGCGCCCCGCACGGTCCCTGGGGGGGACCCGGCAGCCCTGCATGGTCCCCGGGGGTGACATAGCGCCCCGCACGGTCCCTGGGGGGGACCCGGCAGCCCTGCATGGTCCCCGGGGGTGACATAGTGCCCCGCACGGTCCCGGGGGGGACCCGGCAGCCCTGCATGGTCCCTGGGGGCAGGACACGGCGGCCCAGCACGGTCCCTGGGGGGAGGACACGGCGGCCCAGCACAGTCCTGGGGAGCTCGTCAAGGCTGAGGCCAGGTCAGCTCCATCAGGGGACGGCGGTGGCCAAGGCGGAGTCCGTGGTTCCAACATGAGCCTCTAGTAAGCTGTGCAAATTAAAAACTAAACAAAAAAAGAGCTTGTTTTTTTTGACACCACAGGCAACAGGGAAGTGTCCATGGCCCGGCCCTGCCTGGCCCTCCCGAGTCTGCCCTGTGGACTAGTCCCTGCGGGCGAGCACCCATCTCAAAGAGCCGGCTCAGGCGGGGTGGTGGGGGTCGGTTGGGAGGAGGGCCCCGAGCCCCGTCAGCCAGGGTGGGGGGGGGCTGGCGACATGTTCTCCAGTTCTGTCCGGTCTGTGCTGGTGGCTGTCCTTGTCCACCTGTCTGTCCAGAGCAGGGTAATGGAAGGGCTGGAAGGACCACAGGGGAGCTGAGAGGATGTTCAGACAAGAAGGTGCTCGCCCGGGGCGGGGAAGCAGGACCTCTACACCAACAGGCTTGACTGTGGGCATCGCCCTGGTCCCCAGCAGGCGTGGGTGAGGAGGGGACGGCGTCCGCGCACGGTGTGGGGGAGGAGGCTCGGCCGCGGGGGCGTCAGGCTCTCTCCCACTCCAGCTCCAGCGTCCTCTCCCGGCTTGCCGCTTCCTAGAGAAAGGGCACGGGTTCTTCATTTCCGAGACCCTAACCCAGGTCTCCCCTCCCCCCCTTCTATAAGAACATCCCTCATAGCTGGCCGCCCTCGGGCAGTCCTGAGCAAGGAGCCAGGCTCCTCATAGCCAACCCGATGCGTCCAAATTGGAGCTCTCCGTATCTACTGAAAGCCGGTGAGAAAGCTCACTGTATTACACAAGGGTCCTTTGCAGATGCAGAATCCCCACTGCAGAGCAGGAGTTGATAAAAGAGCGCTTGAAACACTATTGGGTTTTCAAAAGCTCAATTAAGATTTGGGTTTTCGGGGAGGGGGTGTGGCCCCCGGGGGGCCAAGGGCGCCCCGTACAAGGGGAGGCCCCTCGCGGATGCACTACACCGCGTGTGACTTGCACCACTTCCTATGTGTTATTTACTCAGTTTTGCAGCTTAGCGTGTCACGCATACAGATTTCTAGCAGTTAGTGGTCAACTGTTTCAACAAAATCAGTGAAGGACGACCGTCTTCCAGCATCTGACAGTCAAGGTCTCGTGGGAGGGGTGCTGCTTTCTTAGCGCACAAGGCATCCCGTGGGCTAGGGTTGACCCGGCCTGTGACCGGGAAGAGGCGTGGGGACGGAAAGGAGAGTGGGTTGACAGTGCTCAGGGGCCACCGCAGCATCGGGGGGACAGGGCAGTCCGTGTCCAGCCCCCAGGGACACTCTGGGGAGTTCCACACCTCAGGGCAGCTGCATTCCTGGATCCCACTGGGATGAGGCCGGTAGGTGACCCAGACAGCCTTGGAAGCCGAGAGCACAGAGAAGTCGAGTGGGCAGGGAGCAGACCTGCGTGCGAGAAGCCGAGGAAACATAGGTGAGGAGAAGGGGGATCACACCTGCGGGTGGGAAGACTTGAGCTCCAAACCCTCCTCTCTCTGCTGTGTGACCCCGGGCAAGTCGCTGACCCTCTCTGAGAAACTGCAGGAAGACACCTGCTGAGCCCAACTTGGAGAAATGCTGGGATGCGAATTTGCATATTCCTGGAAAACTTTCAAATCTGACTGTGTTGTTCTGTTGTTTAAACCCTGTGATGACTCCCCCCAGCGCCCCCCCCCCAACCCTGGTGAAGGCCCACCGCCTTTAGCATAGTACCGGCGGACTCCCTGCACACCTCTGAGTGCACCTCCTGGCCTCTCCCCGCCCAAACGGAGAAACTAGGACTTCCCTGTGACTTCCGATTCTCACCCCAGCTCTGGGTGGCTACCTTGGGTGATGGATCGTTTGCGGTTAACATCCAGACCCTGGTGACAGATACCTTGATTCGGATTCTAGCTCTGCCCCCTACCAACTGTGTGACTTCAAGCATGTTACTTAACCTCTCTGTGCCACCGTGCTTAGGACATAATAACCACGACATAAGTCTTAGCTGTTATTATTACATTCACATTTGAATAGGGGGAAATTCCACAGTAACTCAAAGAAGAGTCTCTGGTGGTAGAAATGTGAGGAGTCTGACAGGCTTGGTAGCAATTAGAGGAGGTGAGTAGCAATTAGCAAGATGGAGCTCCTTCCTTTCCATCTGTAGCCTTAGCCGGTCTCTGAATTTCTCCTCCTTTCACTCTGAGGCCGGTTACACAGCCCGAGTGAGATGACCGCTGAACTCTGCTGGAGGACAGACAAGGCTAGAAGAGGAAACCGTGCTGACACGAGCTATCCGGGCTCCAGAGAAGGGCAGTTCTGGCATAACTGGAATGAAACAGGACCATAACAGCTGGTCCTGGAATGAGAGGTCCAGGGAGCAGACTGGACCCCAGCCTGTAACCTATGTAGATCTATCCCATCCAAGCTATAGACCCAAAAAGAGAAAAACAATGCTTATTTTGTAATGCACTGAAATCTGGGGTGAGAGGGGGTGTTCGTTATGCAGCATTATCATAGCAGCAATAACTGACTAATACAACCAGCGTCAGAGTATGAATCTGAACATCTGATTTACAGAGGACTAGCCCATGGATGTGACAGTGTTCCTGTGATTGTAGTTCAGGAGGAAATGAACAGATCACTCCTCCTCTGTGCCTAAAATCTTTTCTGCACCCAGCCCTTGTCATTGGTGCTCAGAGCAGTAACTCTGCATGGAATTGCTTAGGATGGGCAGTTGGTGAATGGCCTCTAGGCGTTTCACAATCTGTTCCACAAAAAGCACCACAGACAGCACGTGTGACCTGACAGCAACGTCTCTCACAGCTGATAAATGTTGTTGTTTTTTTGTTTGTTTGTTGTTGTTGTTTTTTATCACAGCCTGCTTTTGTATAAAGCACCTTGATTCCTAGAAGCTTATCAACCATGGTAGCTCTGGCTGAACTGCATGGTTCCCACTGTCCTGATGTGTGGGGAAAAGCCTGGCCCGGAATCAAGGGACCCGGGTCCCCGCCTGGCTCCCAGATGAGTTCTCCCAGCCGGGGACGCTTCCCCGCTGCAGATCTGCCCACATCCTCATGACCTCAGCTCCTAGGGACAGAGATATGGACCCTCAAAGGTCAAGGAGGACTTGGAGTTGGAAACCAAGGAACAGAGTGAGAAAAATCCCAGGCTGCCCTGACCCAGTGACCATCAGGGACCACCAACTACCTGAGGGGTCCTGCATCCTCCCTGCCCATCCTTGAATCCAGAAAGTGCCTTGTGTGGTTGTGCCGTACGTTCTGCAGCAGCTCTGAGCATCTCCTCCCCACCTACTGCTTCCCGCCACCCACGGGTACCTCCCTGCTCCAGGGTGAGCCTCTGACCCTCGTCTACCTAACACACCCCTCTGCCTACCCAGGGACCTCTACCCACCACAGGAGCAACTGGAAGGACAGCTCTTAGGATGATGTAGGGATTTTTTTTTTTTTTTGAGCAATAAAAGCTTGGAGCAAATGAAATAGCAGTGTGGGTCTGTTCCTTCTGCAGAATACTTTGCTAATCCAGCAAAATAGTTAAGAGATGATACCATGCTTGGTTTGCGTTTGACGCTGGCGTTTTGAATTTGCGAGCGTGTATGTACTTAAAAGCATGCATGTGTAACAATGTTATGGTTCAGTAAAAATATAAAATAAAATAAGTTAAGGCTTGGTATAGATGGGGCTCACAGTGCATCAAATTAGTAGGTTTTATTGTTGTCTTTGGTCTGAAGTTCAAAGGTCAGGACGAACTCTTGAAAGTTGGGGATCGCGTTTAATTCATCTCTGATTTCCTCAGAGCCCAGAAGAGTGCTTGGCAGTTATCAGGTGCTCAAGCAGGGTGGTTGACTAAATCAGTGACAATATAGTATAATCCAAAGGCTCTAAGAACAGGCCTATGTTGGTTAGGGCTTCTAGTTGTAGGGGGAACAGTTAGGAGTTCTGCATGTTGAGAGCCACGGGGGCACCGACCTGCCCCGTCTGGTTTTCTAGTCCAGTTCTATTCAGAAGCTGAGAGGTAGCCGGTCAGCCTCTGGGAGTTACAGAACCACTGTCTCTACTACTTACTGAGGGCCGTCACACATCTTGCTCTCTGCGGAGCAGTGTACACAGCTGACTTCACTCAACGCTCACAGCAGCCTTATGCGTGGTTTTATCTCTATTTCACAGACTGGGAAATAGAGGCTCAGACACTCCCCGTGTGAGACGGTGGCAGAGCGGGGATTCCACATTGGATGCGTCCTAGTCCAAAACCCGGCTCCTCACCCCCATGCCCTCCCCCCCCCCCTCCACCCTGGCGATCTCCCTGCAGACCACCCCCAAAGCTGCTCCTCTCTGCGGAATCGGAGAAACAAACGTTAGTCGTGCTCACTGCGCTTTGCTGCCTGGCGTTTTGGACCGGGGATGCCTTGGGAAGCCCTTTCTGGTGCCACTTGTCTTTGGTTTGTTCTTCTTGAACACCTTGCTCACCCACGGGGAGTCTTCGGCAGGGCTGGCCCTGGCAGAGAGAGAGGTAGCGAGCGGTGTGTTAGTGACCCGTCCTGGGCCCCCCGCGCTCAGGGCCCTGCTCCAGCTGGGAAGGCCCTGGACACACTGGCGCTGTGGTTCTCGGCCCGGGGAGCATCAAGTCCCCCGCCCACTGTATTGTGTAATTCCTGAATCCGTGTCTGAGTAACATCATGCCCACCAGCCAACAGAAACTCAAACTTGTATAAAGTTGGAATCGTGTGCACAAAGGGCATAATGTATATATATGCCCAAGCACAAAATGATTAAACGCATGCAAACTCTTTCAGAAAGTCTTATAATTCAAATGATCCGGAGTGAAATCAGAATCCGGCATATTTTAATGTATTTGATGTGACACGCACGACGTGGAGTGGAAACATCCAGGTGAGAGGCGCTGCTCTCCCAATCCCTGTGGCATGCCACAGAGAAACCCAGTGCGACAGAGCTGCCCTGGGGCACGGCGGGATGAGGCTGGGGGCAGAGACACCCCCCCAACCTCCCATCTCCTGCTGGTGTCTTCCCTGGCTGACCCAGCTGGTGTCCAGCCCGCAAGGGAGCCTAGGAACTGACAAATGTGGAGCCCCCCAGGCCTTCTTGTAAGGACTGCAAAGATAACAATGGAGCACTCTGTACACAGCCAGACGATCGATGCGTATTATGAGAAAGATTTCCCTGGGGACAGTCTACCCATAGGAACGTCAGCCTCCTCCTGATCACACCACTGGCAGATCATCTGGACTAAGAAAGGCCCCCCCATTCATGCCGGGCCGCAGCGACCCAGGGGCAGGTGCTGCGTGCCTGCCTGTCCTCCCGCACTGAGACATCACCAGAGCGTCCCACTGCGCTGCACTCAGAGAAGGTGCGTCCCCCCACCCAGGGTGCACAGTGGGGAGCCGAGGACCATGACATTGTCAGTGTGAATCGGCCCATTTCCCACAGGCTGTCGCCGCTGAAGCTGACAGAAGAGAGGCGGTGGGTGTCATCACACAAACTGCAAGAGCATCCCCATGTTCCTAGGGCAGCTGACCAAGTGGAAAATATAGCTGCCTCCACCACCACCACCACCACCATCACCACCACCACCACCACCACCACCACCATCACCACCACCACCATCACCACCATCACCATCACTGCCACCACCGCCACCACCGCCATCACCGCCACCACCACCACCACCACCACCACCACCATCACCACCACCGCCATCACCGCCACCACCATCACCACCACCACCGCCACCACCACCGCCACCATCACCACCACCATCACCACCACCTCCACCATCACCACCTCCACCATCACCACCACCACCACCACCACCACCACCATCACCACCTCCACCATCACCACCACCACCACCACCACCACCACCATCACCACCTCCACCATCACCACCACCACCACCACCACCACCACCATCACCACCACCACCACCATCACCACCTCCACCACCGCCACCATCACCACCACCACCACCACCACCACCACCGCCGCCGCCGCCATCGAAGGGAAGAATGTGTTCCCAGTTAGGGAGAGACTTACGTGGACTCTGGCTTGCTGGTGGCTTCCTTCAGGGTCAGCAGAGGCGCGGTGCTTTGGGAATTCAAAGAGGCAAGAGGAACTGCAGCCAGAAGTAAAAATGTAGGAGAGAGGAGTGAGGTGACGTGGGGGAGGGGGTTTCTCGTTTTTTTTGGTATAACAACCAGAAGTACACAAGAGCAGACACCTGTCTCATTCCCGGATTCTCGCGTTCAGGACCCAAGCCATGCTGTTGGATTGGACAGCAGTGCAGGGACACCTGGCCAAGGGCTGAGGCTAACCCTCCACGGGACACGAGCCACCACCCCGCCCACAGAGCAGCCCTGTTCGCCAAGGCTTTCAGGAAAAAAAACCCCACAGGGGCCTAAACCTTCCATCATCACCTCCTTTATCTAATGCTTCTTTCTTTCTCTTTCCTTCCCTTTCCTTCCCTTTCCTTCCCTTCCCTTCCCTTCCCTTCCCTTTCCTTTCCCTTTCTTTCCTTTCCTTTCCTTTCCCTTTCTTTCCTTTCCTTTCCCTTTCCCTTTCCCTTTCCCTTTTCCTTTCCTTTCCTTTCCTTTCCTTTCCTTTCCTTTCCTTTCCTTTCCTTTCCTTTCCTTTCCTTTCCTTTCCTTTCCTTTCCTTTCCTTTCCTTTCCTTTCCTTTCCTTTCCTTTCCTTTCCTTTCCTTTCCTTTCCCTTTCCTTTCCTTTCTTTCTTTCTTTCTTTCTTTCTTTCTTTCTCTTTTTTTTTGGAATAGAAAATATTAATACTTTTATGACCATTGTTCTTAAAAGCTCTTTGCATGATTTCAGAGTATGAGGATATATAACATATAGGTTAATATATAATTAATAACAAATAAAAATGATGTGGAATTTAGTCAATTCCTCTACTTGAAGTTCTTTCATGGGGGGGGGGGGGCTTGGTGGATATCTCCAGTCTATTTGCAGTTCCTTTGTTTGTGGATTTGCCTGGAACTTTTTGTAAAGCCCCCTACCCCCAACACCGTGGCCATCCCTGTGTGACCGAGAACGTGAACCCCTGGGGAGGTGCCTCTCTGCCCAGCTCCCACAGTGGGCTAGAACGTTCTAGAGGCTCAGCTGGAGGCTACAATAGGGTTTCCTCAGGCTCAGCACTGCCGACATTAAGGGACAGATCATTCTTGGTCGTGGGACTGTCCGCCTTGCAGGATGCTTAGCAGCGTCTCTGGCCTCCAGATACTGCCAAACGTCCCCTGGGGGTGAAACTGCCCCCCGCTGGGCTCTCTGTACCCCTGTCCACCCCCAGTAGGAGTGAGGAAGGCCAGCTCAGGGCCCAGGGTTGCTCAGGCACCTGGAGACGGCTACCTTTAGGCACAGGTGTGATAACATAAAATCAATACATCTTATTTAACAAGAAATAAGAGAGAACGTGAAACACTTGGACCAATTTTCCGGCTCATATTGTTCTCATATTTTTTGTCTCATTGTGATGAAAAGAATCCAAGTAAACCTATTCCAGGGAAAGGGTCCCCCGTGACTCGGGGCAGACCAGAAAAGAAGGAGCACTTGCCACCCTGTGCTAGGATTACCCGGCTAACTGCGGAGGCCTGTCTGAGGGGCCAGGGGGACCCTGCAGCCTGGCTGCCTTTGTCATTCAGGCTTCTGCCTCTGCCCCCGCCCCGGCCCATCCACGGTGGCCAGACAGGTGTCCTCTTCATCCCAATGCTCCTTGCACTTTCCTTCTTTGCACCCGAGCTTCTAGAACACTCACAGTCAGAAATGCTCTTTTTACTCTCGTCCAATCCCATCCCAGGGACCGTGACTGTCCATAGACTCTCGCCTATTCCAACTCAGCGGGCACCTGCCAGGAGCCTTCCTCCTCCCCCCCCCCCAGAGAGGGTGATCTATTCTCCACCAACACCCCCAGTGCACTTCTGTCACTTATACAGAACTTGATAGTCTAGCTTGTATGTTTGAGGTGGGTCTCCGTGTCCCCTCGGCAGGAGGGGAGAGCTCCTGACGGTGGGGAACTGAGAACCGTTCATCTTGGCAGCCCCTAGAACGGAGCTACTCAAACAGTCTGCAGCAAAGAACCAGATTTTTGCTTTGGGGTTTTTTGTTGTTTTTTTTTTTTTGCAGGGAGGGGGAGACAGAGACAGAGACAGGAAGGAAGAGAGAGGGGAAGCAACAACTCGTACTGTGGCACTTTCAGCTGTTCTTTGATTGCTTCTCACATGTGCCTTGACCAAGAGAGGGCTCGAGCAGAGTGGGTGACCCCTTGCTCAAGCCAGCGACCTTTGGGCTCAAGCCAGTGACCTTGGGCTCAAGCCAGTGACCTTTAGGCTCAAGCCGGTGACCTTGGGGTCATGTCTATGATCCCAGGCTCTAGCCAGCAACCTTGGGGTTTTGAATCTGGGACCTCAGCGTCCCAGGTCAATGCTCTGTCCACTGTGCCACCACAGGCAGAAAGAGCCAGTTTTTTAAAAAAATCTTATTTACAATCCGCAATGGACTAGTACTTTTGTGAAATACAATCAAATGAACTGGGAAACTTCTTTGACACCATGGCAAATGTCTGTGCACATTTCTAACTGCTTACTCTCCACTTCCGCACTCACTTCACTGTGAACTAGTGACAAGCACTCCGGGGACTGTCAGTGTCCCTTGGACCACCCTTTGAGCAGCACTGAGTGGCACAGCAGCTTCCACTATAAAAATTCACCAGAACAGCAGTTGTCAAACATAAGCGGCCAAAGGAATCAATCACCTGGAGGACTCGTGAGAAAGAAATCTGGGCCCCACCCCCCAAGTCTGTGATTCAGGTCTGCAGCAGGGCCTGAAATTTCTCATTTCTAACCGGTTCTGAGGTGATGCATCACTGCTGGTTGGAAACCATGTTTTGAGAATCACTGGATTATAGAAATGGACAGGCCCTGGCCAGTTGGCTCAGTGGTAGAGTGTCGGCCCAGCATGTGGATGTCCCAGGTTCAATACCTGGTCAGGGCACAGAGGAGAAGTGACCATCTGCTTCTCCACCCTTCCCTCTCTCCCCCTTCTCTTTCTTTCTCTCTCTCTCTTCTTCTCCAGCAGCCATAGCTCAATTGGTTTGAGTGCATTGGCCCCGGGTGCTGAGGATGGCTCCACAGAGCCTTTATCTCAGGTGCTAAATATAGCTTGATTGCAAGCAGGGCCCCAGATGGGCAGAGCATCGGCCCCAGACGGGGGTCACCAGTTGGATCCTGGTTGGGGTGCATGTGGGAGTCTGTCTTTCTGTATCCTCTCCTCTCACTTGGAAAAAGAAGAAGAAGAAATGGACCAATGTCAAATACAGTGCTCTCTTGTGGTTGCCTGTCCTCACACCAGCTAGACCCGCTGAAGCTAGCCGCTGACCCTGTCACCGTGTTTCTCTAAAGCAATGCCTATCAGCCGCCAGGTTGTCACACACTTGCTGAGGGGCTCCAGATGTGAGGAAGCTGTGAGAAGCCAGAGGGCTCATACCTTGGGGCTGTGGTGAGCCCAGTTCCTCCACAGGTGACTGCGCAGGTGACGTTGAAGAACACGGAGGCGACGTGTGAGGTGCCCCCACCGCTGAAGGCCCCCAGGGTGGCCTGTGTGACCTAGATGACTGGGAGGGTGGGGGTTCGGGTGGCGATGCCGTCAGCTGTACCTGCTGCTGTGCTGACACAGGTGACAGAGCAGTTGCTGAGCGGGGTGACGAGGGCACCACCGGGAGTGACGCCGGTGGCAGGTCAGTTGGAGAATGTGATGGTGAAGGGGCCGGCAGCGCTGCAGGTGACCGCTCAGATGAAGAGAGAGGCGGTGGAACAGGTGACGTCACAGGCCGCCCGTGGGTGGGTTCAGGTGTCTGTCCGGGTGGGGACGCAGGTGAGCCACGGCCACCGCTTCCTTCTCCTTGGGGAGCCGGTGGCGTGCGAGGTTGTCCGGACTCTGCCCGACTGGCTCGCTCTGTTTGGGCGCTTGGCTGGCTGCGTTCAGGACACTGGTCCCCCAGGGCGAGTTCGATGCGGCAGAACACCTCCACCCGCGGGAAGATCACTCTCTTGGAGGGGGAGTTAAGGTAAGCGGCATCTAGGAAAGACAGAAATGTGGGGCCCCGGGTGGCGTCACTAACCTCCAACCTCAGCATGGTGTTGCAAAAAATGGTTTTCCAAATTCTTTTCTTTTAATTTTTTTAAAAATTACTTATTAATTTTAGAGAGAAAGGAATGGGGGAGAGAGAGAGAGAGAGAGAAGAGACATCAATCTGTTCCTGTGTACACCCTGACCAGGGATCGAACCCATTACCTTTGCGTTTCGGGACGATGCTCTAACCTAGGGGTCCCCAAACGTTTTACACAGGGGACCAGTTCACTGTCCCTCAGACCGTTGGAGGGCCGGACTATAAAAAAAACTATGAACAAATCCCTATGCACGCTGCACATATCTTATTTTAAAGTAAAAAAAACAAAACGGAAACAAATACAATATTTAAAATAAAGAACAAGTAAATTTAAATCAACAAACTGACCAGTATTTCAATGGGAACTATGGGCCTGCTTTTGGCTAATGAGATGGTCAATGTCTGGTTCCATATTTGTCACTGCTAGCTGTAACAAGTGATATGATGCGCTTCCAGAGCCGTGACATGTACGTCCCACGTCACCAGAAGTAGTACTGTACGTGAGCGACGCCGCGCTTTGCGCCACATACAGTACTCCAGGACCTCTCACTGACCACCAATGAAAGAGGTGCTCCTTCCGGAAGTGCAGTGGGGCCAGATAAACGGCCTCAGGGGGCCGCATGCGGCCCGTGGGCCATAGTTTGGGGACCCCTGCTCTAACCACCTGAGCTATTCAGGCAGGGTGGTTTTCCAAATTATTTTCCTAAATAGGATTAGTTTTCACCAATGGCCTTTCTCTACTTACCTGAATTTACATTTGTATTTTAATCCAAGTGTTTGACTGGGGATTAATTCACTTTTTTAGTGGCTCTTTACCGAGCCTCGGCACATGCCGGGGGTTATACCAGCCACTGAGGAGGTGCAGGTGACGGTTCCTGGCTTCCCGGAGCTTACCGTCCAGTGCAGGGACAGGCACCGACCACCCAGGTCAGCTCAAGTTTTAATCGAGAACAAGTGTTTGGCAAGGGAGGGGCGTGGCGTGAGGAGAGAGGGAGGCAGGGAGGACTTCACTGGGAGGCTTCCCTGAGGGAGGGACAGGTAAGCTGAGATCTGAAGATGGGTGGTCCAGGGGATGCTCAGGATGGGAGGGGGACAAGCATTCCAGACAGAGGGAACAGCATGCATAAAGGCCACAGGTTGGAAAGAGCATGACTAGGAGGTTGAGGGCCCTGAAGGTAGTGTGGCTGGAGCCAGGGTGGGGCACTGTGGTGGGGGACAGGCTTGAAGGGGCCCAGGGATCAGGTCACACAAGGGCTTGTAGGCAGCACCGAGGGCCCTTGATTTTCATGGAGACCCTGAGGACTTCTAGGCGGGGAGGTGCTGACCTGACTCTGGCTTTGACAAGGTCACTGTGGCTGCTGCGCGGGGAACATGGACAAGGGTGGAGGGGAGCCAGGAGAACCCGTCAGGGGGCTGCGGAGGGGTGTTTGGGCTTGCACCCGGAGGAAGGTAGAGAGAAGTACAAGATTCTGTTTAGGAGGTGAAAGGAAAGAGAGTTGGTGACGGATTGACTGCGGGTTTGCTGAGAGTATGACCGTGGGAGGGATGGGTCTGAGGACGGTGGGGAGAGCACAGGTTATGAGCTTGTTCTGGGGCATGTTGAGTTTAGGGGGCCTGGGGCGTGCCCAGGGAGAGGAGAAGTGGGCAGCTGCGTGCGTGGGTTTGGGTCTCAGAGAAGAGATGAGGGTTATATGTATAGTTGGGAGCCCCATCTATGGGTGGGAACTGAAGCTGTGACGGTGGCCGTGTGCTCTGTGTGTGTGTGTGTGTGTGGGGGGGTACTTGGAGGGGTAGAAGCGGAGTGAGAGGGAGGGAGGGGCCCGGACTGAGTCAGGAAGGAGACGGGGAGAGGGACCCCGGGCAAATTTTCTAAGATAAGCAAGACTGAGGTAGATTTAAAAGTTTCTGGTAAGAGAAATCTCAAACTGAGAGAAAATACTTACAAGAAATATTTCTGACCAAGGGCATTTATGTAGAATACATAAAAACTCTTAAATGAGAAAACAAACATTCGGTTTTTTGAGTGGGCAAAAGAGCCAACTGACAGAGCCCCCAGCGGCCAAGGATGGGACAATTTGAGGAAAAAAAAAAATAAGAGTTGAATAATAGCCCAAAGCATCCATGAGTTCATACATCTAATAAGTAAAAGAGGAGGGGAGACAAGTCTTCCATGCAGAAGAATTCCAAATAATTTATGTAGACACCTGACCTCAAGGAAATGGAGAATAACTCCTCACTTTTCCAGCATGAGCCGGGCACAGTGACATCCTTCCCAAAGGCCCAGCATGGAAAGAGCAGGAAGAGGAACTTCCCGGGGGAGAACCTGGCAAGCACCCCTGCAGTCAGGTGGTCAGTCAAGGTCAAGGTCAGCAGTGACGTGTCATGCAGATCGCCCCCCTGGACACAGCTTGCTGAGAATGGCCCTCTGCCTCTGCCGTCTTCCTCCCACAAGCCCTAACCCCCGTCTAATCACGGGGAAACCAGACAGACCCCAATGGGCGGACCTGCGACACAGTATCTGGTCGGGTCTATAAAACCCGCCGAAGTCATTACGAACAAGGAGAGTCTGAGAAACGGTCACAACCATGAGGAGCCTAAGGAGACGTGACAGCTACGGTGATGTGCTATCCTGGGTGGGATCCTGGATCAGAAAAAGAAGATCAGGTATAAACTAAGGACATCTGAATAAAGTATAGACTCTGGTTGATAATAATTTGTCAGTATTGGTTCATTAACTGTAAACAATATACCATACTACATACCAAATTAGATAGGTATAGGCATAGGTATAGGTATAGGTATAGATATAGGTATAGGCATAGGCATAGGCATAGGTATTAGCATAGGTATAGGTATAGGCATAGGTATAGGTATAGGCATAGGTATAGATATAGGTATAGGTATAGGCATAGGTATAGGTATAGGCATAGGTATAGATATAGGTATAGGCATAGGCATAGGCATAGGCATAGGCACAGGTATAGGTATAGGCATAGGCATAGGTATAGGCATAGATATAGGTATAGGTATAGGTATAGGTATAGGCATAGGTATAGATATAGGTACAGATATAGATATAGGTATAGGTATATATATAGGTATAGATATAGGTATAGGTATAGGTATAGGTATAGGCATAAGCATAGGTATAGATATAGGTATAGGCATAGGCATAGGTATAGGTATAGGTATAGGCATAGGCATAGGTATAGATATAGGTATAGGCATAGGCATAGGCATAGGTATAGGCATAGGCATAGGCATAGGTACAGGTATAGGTATAGGTATAGGTATAGGTATAGGTACAGGTATAGGTATAGGTATAGATATAGGCATAGGCATAGGCATAGGCATAGGTATAGATATAGATATAGGTATAGGTATACTATAATGTCTAACAAACGTGAGATGTGAGAATAAGAAAACCTGGATGTGAAATGTATCGATACTCCCTGTACTATTTTCATATTTTTGCTATAAATCTAGATCTACTCTAAAACAAAGAAAAACTTATTAAATGTCTAGGGGGAAATGGGCCAAAGACTTGGACAGACGCTTCACCAAAGAAGCTACTTGGACCACTAATAAGCAAATGAAAAGGCTCTCCAACGCCATTGGTTATTACAGAGCGGCAAATTCAAACCACAGTGAGAGATCACTAGGCACCTAGTAAAATGGCTAAACTTAAGAAGACCCACCAGTTGGTGAAAACTGGGGAAACAGAAACTCTCACCCACCGCCAGTGAGGACGTAAAACGATAGCAACCACGTTGGAAAAACAATTAGGTGGTTTCTTGAAAAGTCCAACGTACACTCTGGGGCTAGCCCTCAGTCCACGGACATCCAGAAGAATTGAAAACCGAATCTCACAGAGCGCCTGGCACACCCAACGCCCACTGCAGCGTTATGTATAATCGCCAAGAGGTGGGAGCCACCCACAGTCCGCTGGTGAGCAAATGGGAAAAGACAACGTGGTCAATACTCACGCTGGAATGTTATCCAGCCTGAAGAATGAAGAACAGCCTGTCACACGCCACAGCACGGACGAACCTTGAGAATATTGTAAGCGAACTCACCAGTCACAAAAATGACAGACACTGCATCCTATCTCAAGTAGTCAAACTCAGAGAAATAGGAAGTAGGGTGCTGGTTGCCACGGCCTAGGGGGAGGGGAACTTGGGGAGCCGCTGGCCAATGGGTGTGGAGTTCCAGTTTTGCCAGGTGGAAAGTTCTGGAGGCTGGCTGCTCAACGAGGGGAACAGGCTTGGTACTGAACTGAGCACTTAAAATGGTTAAGATGGTAAATTTTATGTTATGTGTCTTTATCACAATTTTATATACACAAATTATATATAATTATATAATATAATTATACATAATTATATATCATTTTAATTTATATATATAATACATCTACTGCATGATCTAGTCATCCCACTCCTAAGCTATTTACCCACGAGAACCCAAAGAGTGATGTCCATACAAGACACATAGGGAGTGTGCACAAGAGTTTTATTCATAATAGCCCCAGGTGGTTACGACTCGAATGTTCCTACACAAGCGAATGGCTAAATGAACTGTGGTATATTCATACCGTGGAATGGAATGTCAGAACAGACGAACTATTTACACCATGCGATAACATGGATGAATCTTAGAATCATTGCGCCAAGTGGAAGAATGCAGACAAAAAAGAAAAAAAAAAAAGACTTCACACTATAAGATTCCAGTTATCAAAAAAAAACCCCCCTAGGAAACGCAATTCATCTGTCAGGGCAGAAAGTAGACCAGGGATTGCTTGGGGGTTGGGGCTGGGTGAGGGAAGGTGAGAGGGACACGAAGACGCTTTGGGCAGGATAGATTGTTCTCTGTATCCTGATTGTGGTGCCATTTCACAGGGGGGGTGGTGGTGGTGGTGGTGGTGGTGGTGGTGTGTGTGTGTGTGTGTGTGTATGTAACCATCCAATTGTGAAAGGTCGGCACGAAGGGAGCGGGAGAAGGAAGAATGGCAGGAAGGCAGGAAGGAAGAGAAGAAGGGAAGAGGGAAAGGCAGGCTTGGCTGGATGTGCCTCGATGCCACAGGGCTATGTTTAGACATGGCGTCCTCTGAGCTCCAACCTCGCTCAGCGCCCACACGCACCCGTCTGGGCGGGGAATGTGGGTTTCCAAGCACACCAGGAGGCAGGCCCTTCCCTGTGGCAGGAGGCTGCTGCCAGGGAGCCCAGAGTGGAGAGGGAGACCTGCCCAGCGGCAGGAAGAAGGAGGTGGGAGCCCTGAGGAGGAAGGAGGAAGATGGGCCAGAGTGTGAGTTGAGGAGTTGAGGGTGACGCCTGTGGGTGTGGCTTCCTGTGGAGCTGACCCCTCCCCTCCCACCCCTCCAGGAAGCAGGAGGCAGAGGCTGGAGTGGACTCCCCTTTTCTGTTCCCAGATGGCAGGTGGGGATTAAGACCGCACTTATTCAGGCTGCGTCAGCACCCCCTGCTCTGTCTGGAGACGGGAGATGAATCCAGCCCAGCCAAACCCACCAGGATTCAGGTGGTGGCGCTCAAACCTGCACTGAGAAAGCCAGGCACGCGCCGGTGGCTGGAGGAGGTGGCCAGCCTGAGACATCATCTCCCTTGTGAGTGGTGCCAGGGCCATTGGGAGATCTCGCACCCTCCATATACTGCCCCCGTTAGAAAGTGGCTGCCATTCGAGTTGCATCCATAGGCTCAGGACCACCATTCATACCTGTGAAAATGTCCACACCAGCTAAGGGTGTGAGGGCGGGGGAGGGGAAGGCACCGGGTTCCTCCCAGAGGTGGGAGGGTGGAAGGAGGCGCTATCGAGAAATGGGGGAGACTAGAGATGCTTCCACCCACTGGGTGACTCTCCCCAGGGCTTCTCCTGAGGGAAGAGAAAGGAAACATCCTAGGGAGAGATCGGTCTGGAGTAGGCTGGCTGTACCCTGGGGGGTAGAGGGGTCTCCTGGTGTTTGCTGCAGGATCTGAGCCCTCAATCAGGGGACCCCCACATTCCGAGTCCCCAGCTGCACTGGCACTGAAGAAAGCGTGTAGGGGCTTCCTGTTGGTGGCAGAAAGGACCCTAGGCCCTAGCCCCCCTCTATTCCTGAGACCCCATCTCTACCCTCACTGGTACCCCTCAAGTCATTCACCTTTTGGATAGTTGGGGCTGTCACTTTGTAAATGTGACAGAGTTGTCAGAGCAGGGTCAGGGTTAGGAGGAGTCTATCTTGCAGAGAGGTGAGAGGAGGGGCCTTCTCCGAGGTCAGAGGGCCTGGATGGACTGTGGCAAGGACATAGAACTCGGATGTCCTCAGTAAGAATGACCAATTATTTGAGCACTGTGCTAAGGGCTGTGTGTGGCTCCTTAATCTTCACAATAACCTCTCAGCCCCTTAAACAGATCCATGGTCAGCAGCAGCCCCTTCATACAGATCAGAAACCTGAGGGCCCAGGAGATTAACCATGGTACCTGCACAAGGTCACACAGGTGGTGGGTGTCAGGATCCAGAATCTAACCAGGGGTCCCCAAACTTTTTACACAGGGGCAGACTGTTGGGGGGCCGCCACATACAGTGCTCCTCCCACTGACCACCAATGAAAGAGGTGCCCCTTTCCGGAAGTGCGGCGGGAGCTGTATAAATGGTTTCAGGTGGCCACATGCGGCCTGCGGGCCGTAGTTTGGGGATGCCTGAAACCCTAATTTTTACAGATTAGAAAACCAAGACTCAGAGAGTGGGACTGATCCTCCTGAGCCCACACAGCTGGAAGGACAGGAGTCTCGGCGCAGGCCACCAGCCTGGGAGCCCCAGCTCTCTCCTTCCTGCACTCCTGCTCCCCACCCCTCACCCCCACCAGGAGAAAGGACCCAGGAGAAACGGAAGAGTAGGGTCAGGGGGAGCTTGGGAAAGCAGCAAGCAATTTTGAAGGCGGAGAAAAGTGAATACATCTTAGGGAAAAAGAACCTCATTTGCCTGACCAGGTGGTGGCGCAGTGGATAGAGCGTCGAACTGGGATGCGGAAGGACCCAGGTTCGAGACCCCAAGGTCGCCAGCTTGAGCGCGGGCTCATCTGGCTTGAGCAAAAAGCTCACCAGCTCGGACCCAAGGTTGCTGGCTCCAGCAAGGGGTTACTTGGTCTGCTGAAGGCCCACAGTCAAGGCACATATGAGAAAGCAATCAATGAACAACCAAGAAGTCGCATTGCGCAACGAAAAACTAATGATTGATGCTTCTCATCTCTCCGTTCCTGTCTGTCTGTCCCTGTCTATCTCTGCCTCTGTAAAAAAAAAGAACCTCATTCAACCCTTTTATCTCATTCCCAAAATAATTTTTAAAACTATATACACAAGAAGCACACCACAGCATTGCTTATAATAGTGAACATTTGGAAACTCAAAGGAATGGTCAGGCAAAGTTTTCTGTACAGGGTGGTGTAATGCTATATGGCTGCCCAAAGAATAATTATAGAGACCATATGACAATACGGAAAAAGCTAATGATGGAACACAGGTACATGCTCTTAGACCAGGAATCCTCTTTCCTGGAAATTAACTCTAAATCTGGGAAGCTTTTTGTCTTTCCTTTTAACAGAGATGTCTGCCATGACCCTCATCTCGTTAGAGCAGGGGTCAGGAACCTATGGCTCGCAAGTCAGATGTGGCTCTTCTGATGGCTGCATCTGGCTCGCAGACAAATCTTTAATAAGAAAAATAATAACATTAAAAATATAAAACATTCTCATGTATTACAATCCATTCATTTCCTACCGCTCATGTTCATGGTTGCGGGTGGCTGGAGCCAATCACAGCTGTCCTCCGGGACAACACCAAATTTTTATTGGATAATGCATAACGTACACAGGTCGTTGTATGGCTCTCACAGAATTACATTTTAAAATATGTGGCGTTCATGGCTCTCTCAGCCAAAAAGTTTCCCGACCCCGGCGTTAAAGTGTGGAATGTATGTCGTTATGATACACAGAGGATACACAGGGGTGGGGACCACGATTTCCAAAGCAACACAGGGCATGGGCCCTTCTCTCTCACTTGTTGATCAATATGTCATGTAAAGTCTTATGCAAATATAAGCTGATCACATGTAGTTCCTCACTAACAGTACAGTTTTATTGGAAAGAAGATAAAATGGAAGAGGATGAAATGACATGAACATATAAGATATGAACTATTTCCTAAGTAGAGTTTTGAAATCCAGAAATATATTTGTAAAAGGCCCAGACTCTGTCCTGTCTGTTGACCTAAAAGCGCCCTTGGCACAGAGACCCTCACTTCTGGCTGCGCCAGCGCGGTGGGTGCCGGGACAGGGCACCCACTTCCGGCTCTCCTGGGTGAAGGGCATCTCCAGGTCACCAACTGGGGAGGAACGTTCCCTGCTCAGCCCTTCCGTTCCTGTCTTTGCCCACCCTCCTTCCTCAGGCCTCCCTTCCTCGGGGCCCCACATGGTACTCACTCAGCCGCCTCAAGTACGAAACGGCGTCATCGTACCCTCGGTAGTAGTAATTGTGCAGGACCTGCAAGGCGGGCACAGCAGGAGGGAACTCAGGCTGAGGCTACGGCGACCGACTGCGGTGGTCCCCTCACTCAGAGCGGGCCGCTGAGTCCCCCGGCCGCTGAGTTCCCCCGCGCTCAGGCTCTCTTTGATGGACTTTTCCGGGAGGTACCCGTCCAGTGTCCCACCCCACACTCCCCGCTAATGAGTGGGGGGGTGGCTCCTGATCACGTGTCCACGGTGATGCTGTGTTACTGTGTTAAGCTGTTCACAGCCAACCTCCAGCTGCCCCTGGGTGACAGCCGGTGAGATGTTTATAGCAGAAGCAGACAGGTGCATTTGGGCCGTAGGAAGAGCAAAAATTTGGGACTGGGTTCAAACCCCAGTGCTGCCTCTTATTGCCTGTGAGGCCGTGTGGATGTAAGCTCTCACGGCCTCAGCTTCTGCATCTGGAAAGTGGAGATAAAATAAGACTATCTATCGCAGAGGATGCTGACAAATCACATGAGATACTGCCCAGAAAGCCAGTAAATATTTGGGGCTTTGCGGGCCACAAATAGTCTCTGTTGTTTCTTCTTTCTTTTTCTCTTACTTCTTTTTTTTTTTTAACAGCCCTTTAGAAATGGAAAGCCCAGGCCCTGGCCGGTTGGCTCAGTGGTAGAGCATCGGCCTGGCGTGCAGAAGTCCTGGGTTCGATTCCCGGCCAGGGCACACAGGAGAAGCGCCCATCTGCTTCTCCACCCCTCCCCCTCTCCTTCCTCTCTGTCTCTCTCTTCCCCTCCTGCAGCCGAGGCTCCATTGGAGCAAAGATGGTCCGGGTGCTGGGGATGGCTCCTTGGCCTCTGCCCCAGGGGCTAGAGTGGCTCTGGTCGCAACAGAGCGACGCCCCGGAGGGACAGAGCATCGCCCCCTGGTGGGCAGAGTGTCGCCCCCTGGTGGGCGTGCCGGGTGGATCCCGGTCGGGCGCATGCGGGAGTCTGTCTGACTGCCTCCCCGTTTCTAGCTTCAGAAAAATACAAAAAAAAAAAAAAAAAAAAAGGAAATGGAAAGCCCATTCTCAGCTCGCAGGCTGTACAGAAACGAGCCGTGGGCTGGACTTGGCCGCGGGCCATAGTCCGCTGGACTGACACTGCACAGCAGAGCAGAAGAGTCCAGTTAACCCCCGTCAGCATCTGACCTCACCTCATCTCACAGGGGAGAAAGTGGAGGCTGGGACCTGAGGGGACTTGTTCAAGGTCACAGAGACCATTCGTGTAAAGGCCAGGACACAGGTCTAAGGGGAAGTTTAAGAGGTGTTGCCTGAAAGTGTCGACCTGGAACGCTGAGGTCGCCGGTTCATAGCCCCCGGCTGGCTGGGTCAAGGCACATACAAGAAGCAACTAGTACGAGTTGATGCTCCCCCCGCCCCTTCATTCTCTCTCTAAAATCAATCAATAAAATTCTTTTTAAAAAAGATCATTTGAGGGAAGGAGACACAGAAGGAGCTGAGTGGACCCTGCTGGCTGCCCCCCTTGCACCCCAGCCCCACCAAGGTCCCCGTCCCCTACCCCGCCCGGTCCTCTGGCTCTCACCATCAGGTCTGGGGGGAACAGGGCGTGGGTCATCCTGGCGATGTTCTCCAGGGAGAATTGGAAGGAGCAGTTGAACATGCGGAAGTCGTGGAAGATGGCGGGGCAGTCCCGGGGGCAGATGTCCTGCTGCCCGCTGAAGGTGGAGATGGTGATGGAGTCGGTCCAGAAGGAGCAGGGCTGCATGCCCGTGAAGCCCCCATCGATGTACCGCTGTGGGGGGCAGAGCAGGAAAGGATCACCGGAGGCCAGAGGTCCTCTCCCCATGCAGGGACTACATCAAGGAGATGGGTCCCTCGGGACAAGCCCTTGAGACTGAGGCGGCCATGGGGGAGCGGCGTGCCCACGGTCACTCAGTGAGTCCGCAGTGGCTCTGGACTCCAGCCCAGTGCTCTGCGCCCGCACGGGCTCCCCTCGGCCATCTCACTGCTGCTGAGATGGGGCTCCCGGCCTCTGTGGGGAGGGGCCATCATATGCCGGATGAAGCAGGAGTGAATGGTCTCCTGTCTCAGCTACCTGCCCGGGGCCACTCAGCTGCCCCTCCCACGGCCTTCGGAGAAGGTACGTGAATGATGGGTCTGAGCAGGCTGAGAAATAGCCCCACTGCAGGCTGCTGCCATGGGGCCAAACTGCTTTTCTCTGTTGAGGTCTCAGGCACCCTTGACGCTGTCCAAGGACCCTCCGCCCTGCCCCACAGACTGGCTGTCATGTATCCACCCTCAAGTCCCTTCCCTTCTGGGGGATCTGTTTCCTCAGTTATAAACAAAGGACCACAAATACTGAGGCTCCAGCTCCCTGGCTAACTGAGAGGCACACGGCGGACATGCAGACTGGGCTCCGTGTACTAGCCGGACCTAATTTCTGGCTTTCATTTCTTCTAGCTATGAAATGAGGAGGGCATGGGTCAGACCCTCCTCCTCAGAGCGTGGTCTGCGGACCAGCCGCACCGGCCTCAGGGGATGCCTGCTAGAGGTGTACTTTTACCTGGATCAGATTTGGCATTATTTGACAGGACTCCTGAGTGACTCACGGGCACACTAAAGTTTAGGAAGCACTAGCCTGGATGACCTTGAAGGTCCCTATCATTCGAGGTGCCAGGTCCCAATGTTGCAGGATCTATATCCCACACTCTCTGTCAAATCTGGGGGAATCTTGAGTTGCTGGGCTCAGTAATCAATTGGCGTGTCCAGAGCAAAGCACAGCCGAGCTGGGCAAGTTCATCTTAAAGCCCCAGAAATCCATTCACGCTGGGGATTCTGAGTAGGAAAACATAGAACCTTTCCAACTCTTAGTCTTCCCACTGAACTCTGAGACCACCCCTCTGCTCTCCCAGATGCGGGTCCCAGAGGCCCCGAGGCAACCCCGGATCCTGGCTCAATCCCCTCCCGCGCCGAAGCACTCACCACGCCACGGTAAGTCGGGGGGATGAGGCCACAGTACACAGGGACAAAGCAGCTGCAGTACAGGGCCTGTGGGGGGACAAGAGGGCTGAGATGCCTGAGGCCCCGGAGGCTGCTGGGAAGGGCTCACCTGCAGGCCTGGGGGGCACTGCCTGCCTGGCCTTCCTCAAACCCAAGGGGGAGGCCCTGACTGCCTCCCAGGCTCCGTCCCTGTCCTGGCCCTAACTAGTTGGGTCCTTCCTTGGTAACCAACTTGGACAGTCTGGGCCTGATGTTCCAGCTTTAAAGGGGAAGGGTGACCTCAGTGATCCCCCAGGGTCCCTTCTAGCACCAAATTTCCATAAATCCGATGGGATTCAACAAGCATCAATGTGTTTCTGGCTTCAGACCCCTGGTATCGAAGGAGGGTGGGATGCCCACTCTTGGGAAGACTGAAAGAGGGGGAGCAGGCAATTAGGTGACAGTACAGGGGTGACAGGTGCTATGATGGATGTGAACATGGATGGACAGGTGACCCCAAAGGAGGTGCACCCAACCACGGGGGACATGGGGCAGGCAGGTGAGGAAGGAAAGCTCCGTGGCAGGAGTGTGGAGTCTCCTCAAGCAGGCGGAGGGGAGTGGGAGGGGGCGAAGGGCAGCCCAGGCAGAGGGCACGGCAGGTGCAAAGGCACAAAGACCTGCTTTGTGTTGGCTTGCTCTGGCTGGCGTGGGTAGAAGTGGAAGGTGGCACAAGTGCCCTGCAGAGGAAAGTCTGAAAGAGCTGGTGCTCACAAACCCAGGCAGACAGGAGGCGGGCGCAGGAAGTACCCGTGCCCATTGCCCACTCATCCTCCACCCTCAGGACGGTGGCCGGGCCAGGGTTGGCATGTGAGTGGGGGCAGCAGGAGCCCTGTACTCACTCAGGGAAGGGAAGGGGAATAGAAATATGGGACAGAGGGTCATGCAGCTTAACCCCTTCATCGTGAAAGAAAATTGGGTATATGCATAGCACTGTCCAGCAATAACAATTCAGAGCTAACATTTATATAAATGAGGTTAAAACAGCTCACTGCTGGAGTGGACTTTTCTAAGTGATAACCCCTTTAGTGATTATTCAATCCTTTTGTCAAGGAGCATTGGGAGAAGGGGGCAGAGGGGAGGGCTGCATCCACAAACTGGTCGTAATTCCAAGGGGATACACTGTAACCCAGCCCAGGAGGCCCTACGGGAGACACGGGACCTCTGCTGGAAGCACTCCGGCCCCCACAGAAGCTGCAGGGTTAGCACCAGGGCAGGGCAGAGGGAAAAGGAGGTGCTGGGCCCCTGGGGACTCCGGGTGCTGAAGTCTTGAGGATGGAGACCAGGTCGGATTTATCTTGGACTTCTCTCTGTCCATCTCCTCAACAGTGTGCCTGACACAGAGAGATGCCAGGAGGGTGAACGGAGGGAAGGACCAGGGAAGCAGAAAACAGAAGGGAGGGAGACAGGTAGACCATTCCAGGGGCCAGTCAGGAGAAGCAGGACCAGCCAGCCCTCCAAGCTCTTCTTCCCCGCCCCACGCCTAGGCCCCGCCCATGCCAAGCCCCGCCCCACGGCCGGGCCCCGCCCCCTTGCCTCAATGAGTTCTTCTTTGGACGTGTACTCTGAAACTACAACACTCTCTCCATCCGTGAACCGGGTGAGGCTCACATGGAGCTTCCCGTTGGCAGCCTTGTAGGAGTCCTCGGGCAGGGCCTGGTACAGAAACTGCCGCATCATCTGCACCATCTTGCAGGATGGAGCCAAGGGCCCCAGGAAGGATTTCTTCACCTCGGCCACACCCACATTGAGGACTCGGAGATACTCATCTGTGGAGGAAGCAGAGAGGAGCGGGAGGTCATTGGCCTGGAAGTCATCGGCCGTCCCCAAGAGGGGCCCAAGGCGATTTTCCCTCTCACCTTGCATGCGACCAATGGGAAACCCTAGAATTCTGAAGCAGGGAAGGACTCAGGAACCCACGGGTCGTTCTGCACGGGAGGAAAGCAGGGCGCCAAAGAATGAAGTCACAGGCTCCAGAGATCCCACAGCTAGTGGATGGCAGAACTGGCCCTAGGCATCCCGACTCCATTCACATTGAGGCAAAGGACCACTTTCCGACCCCAAAATACACTGTTCACAAAAATCAGGGGATATTTTACTGTTTCACATTCATTTTGAAATAACCCCTAGTTTTTGTGAGCAGTATAGCTTTCCCCAACTTCCCACTACCATGCCTGGCAGCCCACCACCAGACTACATTTTTCTGGAGTCTTAGAGGATTTTTGCCTCTCAATATGAGATTCCCATCAAAAACACTGACACAGTTTCAAGTCTTCACCAAGTGACACCCCAGGACACTGGCTTAGCGCCACCTAAATCTCTGCGCAGGGAGGGGTGCTGATCTCGAGGCCGATGGGTTACAGGGAGGCGTGAACTCTGTCCTGAGACCACCACATTATCTTCCCTTCCTGGCCCCTTAAACAGGCCCAGCCCCCGGAGCCATGGAGACAGCTGTGCCCAGCCCAGCTGCAGGCCCAGGAGGGGAGGTGAACCTTCTCCCTCCTTCCAGAGGGGCACAGCCAGGGCACGTGCACCGGGTGGGGCTCGGAGGCAGAGGAAGGTGGAAGCTGCCGCCCCAACCCCCAGAATCCCACCAGGGAAGTTCGAGTTGTGGGCTTACTAAGAAGTACTGTCATGCTAGATTCTCATGGCAATACTATGAAGTCGATCATTTTTTCCTCACTCATTTGATCAGGAAACTGAGGCTCGGAGATGTAATATAACTTGCCCAAGGTCAGCTATTAGTAAGTGGACAGAGTGGGATTTTAATCTGGACTGTGAGATCCCTGGAACCCATATGCCATCCACCAAACTTAAGTTGTAAGCTTCCTGACCCGGGCCTGAATCTGCTTCTTTTTCTTTTTTTTTTTTTTTTTTTTTTTTTTTTTTGTATTTTTTTGTATTTTTCTGAAGCTGGAAACGGGGAGAGACAGTCAGACAGTCAGACAGACTCCCGCATGCGCCTGACCGGGATCCACCCGGCACGCCCACCAGGGGGCGACGCTCTGCCCACCAGGGGGGCGATGCTCTGCCCCTCCAGGGAGTCGCTCTGTCGCAACCACAGCCACTCTAACGCCTGGGGCAGAGGCCAAGGAGCCATTCCCAGCGCCTGGGCCATCTTTGCTCCAATGGAGCCTTGGCTGCGGGAGGGGAAGAGAGAGACAGAGAGGAAGGAGGGGGGCGGGGTGGGGAAGTAAATGGGCACTTCTCCTATGTGCCGTGGCCGGGAATTGAACCCGGGTCCCCCGCACACCAGGCCAACGCTCTACCGCTGAGCCAACCGGCCAGGGGGGCCTGAATCTGCTACTTGGTGATTGCTGGTAATTTCCACCTTGTGGGAGCTCTGTGGGAAAACCAGGAGTGGAAATAGTTCTAAAAAGGACTGCTAAAATTTTTTTGAACAAATGTTTAATTGTAAACCATCCTATAAAGAAGAACTGTCTAACAATCAGTATCTTGTAGCAGTGGCTTTTTGGGAAGTTGTGTAGGCATGAGCTGTCTGCCCCTAGAGGTAATCAAGCAGAGACAGGACGAGTACTTCAGTTAGAGAATTTTTCAAAGGGGATCCTGGGTGGGCAGTTAGGGCTAAGATTCCTTCTAATTTTATTTTGAGATTCTGGGATTCTCACAGGAGCCTGACAATGTATCTGGGAAGTTGTCGCAGTGAACATTGCTGAGGCACAGAGAGGTTTAGTGGTTTGCCCAAAGTCACGTAGTGCAGCAATTTGGGGACAAACCAAAGCTAGTGATGCTCTACTCCTCCTGTGTTTTATACAATAGTTCACAGGTGACTCCACATTAACCCTGGAGGTGGACAGGATAAGGAGCTTCCGCCTCATTTGCAGATATAGAAACTGAGTCAGAGAAACACTAAGTGTCCTTCCTGAGGTGAGACAGCCAGGCCGTGTTGGTTCCGACTCCCATCCCCACCTTCTTTCCCTGGGCATTGGACTGATCCCAGAGGCTGAGCGAGCCTGGGTTGCCATGGTGACGACCTTGTCCCACCAATATTTAGAATCACAGCTGCATGTGTGTACTAGGGACTGACCTGAGCAACAGAGGGTCGTAGCCGTCTCCTCCTTAGAGAGGAGGGTGCTTCTGGGAGGGGGGAAGGCCCTGCAGTTTTAGTGAGGTTTTATGGTGTGCCAACTTGTACAAAGAGCATTTTCCCTCGAGGGAGGGTGGCGGCCAACCCACCAGCAGGTTATGACACAGTTGAGCACTTGGATACCAAGGTGCTGGGTCATTGAGTTCTCGCCCACAGGACCATTTGGGATGTGGAATTGAACCAGGGTGGGGACACGCTGATTCTGAAATTCTTAATGAGCAAGTTGAAGTACTCACAATAAGGTTAGTGGCCTTTTCCACAATGCCCAGGAGCCAGGAGCACCTGTTTAGTCTGTCCATTCACTCCCAGACTCCCAGCAGGAGGTGCTTGCTGGCACCAATGAAAAGAAATTTATTCCTATTGCATAAGAAATACGTATTCCCTGTTGGGGGGGAAATGTTTTAAATGCAGATAAGCAAAAGAATTAATTTGACTTGGCATCCCTCCACCTAGAGATTAACTTTCGGTTTGTCTTCCTAGACTATATATTTTATATTTATTCTTACTTACGAGAATATTTTAATGGAGTCACTCTATTTACATTGTTTTATATTTTTTTTGAGACACACACACACACACACACACACACACACAGAAAGGGAGAGAGATGAGAAGTATCAACTCGTACTTGCGTCACTTTTAGTTGTTCATTGATTGCTTCTCATACGTGCCTTGGGTGGCGTGCTCCAGCCGTACCACTGACCCCTTGTTCAAGCCAGTGACCATGGGCTTCAACCCAGCGACCATGGGCTTCAACCCAGTGACCATGGGGTCATGTCGATGATGTCACACTCAAACTGATGAGCTTGCACTCAAGCTGGATGAGTCCGTGTTCAAGTTGGTGAACTCAGGGTTTTGAACCTGGGACCTCAGTATCCCAGGTCAACACTCTATCCACTGTAGCACCACTTGTTAGGCATGTAACTTGTTTTTTTTTTTTTATGCCATAAATCATATCTTTCCCCCTCAATAAGTACCCTACTTATAACCTAATTTACAAGCAGCATGGAAAGCTACTGTAAGATTATAAGGTTATTTATTGAGAGGGGGAGTCCCCAAAAGGGGTTGGCTATTTAGTTTGCTTCCTTGCTTTTTTTTTTTTTTTTTTGTATTTTTCCGAAGCTGGAAATGGGGATAGACAGTCAGACAGACTCCCGCATGCACCCGACCGGGATCCACCCGGCACGCCCACCAGGGGGCGACACTCTGCCCACCAGGGGGTGATGCTCTGCCCCTCCGGGGCGTCGCTCTGTTGCGACCAGAGCCACTCTAGTGCCTGGGGCAGAGGCCAAGGAGCCATCCCCAGCGCCCGGGCCATCCTTGCTCCAATGGAGCCTCGCTGTGGGAGGGGAAGAGAGAGACAGAGAGGAAGGAGAGGGGGAGGGGTGGAGAAGCAGATGGGCGCGTCTCCTGTGTGCCCTGGCCGGGAATCGAACCTGGGACTTCTGCACGCCAGGCCGACGCTCTACCACTGAGCCAACCGGCCAGGGCCGCTGCTTCCTTGCTTTTATAAACAATGCTGCAATTACTAAACTCATGCTGAATTCGTTGCCTGTGTCCTTCCTTATTTTCCTGAGGACGAGAATAGAGGTGGAAACGCTAAGTCAAAAGCATGTGCATATTTAGTCCTATAATGCTTATTTTAATCATGGCTTTTGGATATGCTCCATTTACAGTCAACTTAGCTATTCAGGGGGTGGTGCTGGGTGACAGGGACAGAGCAGTGGCCAACATAATAGAAATAGTACAGACATCTCCAATGTACTTACATCTAAAAACAGTGCTATTTGGAAGTCAGCAATAGTCTAGCCAGAATCATATAGCCAGGAAGGGAGGGGACAGGAGACCGTCTGATTTCTCCCATGCAGTTTAATATTCTTTCCTGCGCCCACGGGGGGGGGGGGGGGGATGTGTTCTCAAGGATGTCTTTATCTCTGCTTCTCCTTGCTTCTCTTCCTGTCTGTCTGTGTGTCTCTGTCTTCAGAGTCCCCCTCTTTCCCTCTCTCTCCCCTTTTCTCTCGCTTTTCCTAGCTGAGGGGGAAAGCAACTAATCTTCTGGTTAACAAGTCTCTGTTGGTAGAAAGTCAAGTGTTAAGCATAGCAATTGCTGGGTGCTGTGAGGAGGGATATAAATTTAGCTTGCTTCTTTATGCATCCCTGCACTTTCCAGCACCTTCTCCCATTTAAAGGCCTCCTTTCAAGCTGTAGGCTGCTGGGCTCCGAGGCACAGTGTCCCACAGTAACCACAGCTAGGTGGGATTTGAAGGCAGTGCCATGGGAAACTCAGGATTGCCTGCACCCACCCCCAGCCCACACTCACCGTGGCCCTTCACAGCTTTGTACTAACGGTGGGGAGTATGTCTCCCAAGCCAAGAAGGAGATTCTCTGAGGGTGGGCCATAGAAGGCCTTTCAGAAGCCTTTGCTATAAACTGGGAGCTCCTCAAGGGCTGGGATGGGCCATAGTCCCCTCTGCCACCAAGCCTCCCACCACACGTGGTGGGTGCTCCATGTTTGTCCAGCATGTAAACAAAGGAAAATAAAGGAAGAAAGAGCACATGATAGAGATGATCACAGGAAGAGCTATTTGACTTAATTACCCAATAAAAGCTTGGAGGCAAGGTCATCCCAGACAGATGGATAACAGAGTTAACTATATTGGTCAGTGTGGCCCACTCACCAGGTTTTATGAGTCTGTAGTGTTGAAAGTAAAAAAAAAAAAAAAAAAAAAAAAAAAAGATCCTGGGACTCTGAGGCTTCGAGGTCATTTGGAAGCTGTGCCAGGTCTCAGCCGTCAGGTCTACCACTCTTTCCTAGGACCACATCCATTTCCTGGAAAGAGTTCAGGCTTTGGAGCCAGACAGATTTGGTTCAAATCCCAGCTTTGCCACCTACGAGCTGGGTCATTGCTGGCAAGTCATATAACTTCTTCGAGCCTCAGTTTGCCACCATAAAATGGAAATAATAATACTGACTTTACTGTGTTGCTTTGAGGCAAATGGTTGTTTAAGTGCCCACACATAGTAAGTACTCAATATCGGTATGCCAGTGACTCCCCAGGGGGCTGTGAAAAAGCCACCTCAATGTCCCCGCCTTCCAGCTTTCTCATCTGATCAGGGGGCAATGACCCCTGCCCCACGCCTTTATCAAGGTGTGCTCAGGCTCAGGTGTGGATGCAAAAGAGCCGCGGAAGAGCACTGTGGGGAGGAGGGTGTGCACCCCCATTTCAGGGCGTGGGAAGGGATGGTGTGATGTAGTTAGAAGCATGGCGGGGGCTGCAGCACTTCTCCCCTGTCAACGTGGGGGGCCCTGCAGATCTAGTAGGGAAAGGGGCAGAGAAACCATTAAAGGGAAAAGCATAGGGATAATTAGATACGTGTTTCTCATTTGCTTCAATGCCTAACGTTTCTCCTTTGTGAGGGCAAGGATGGTCTCTGTCTCGGTAAGCCCTCTGTCTCTAGCTCCTGATACAGCTCCCGGAACATGAAAGGCACTTAAAAAAACACGAATAATGGATAAATAAATGAACCCCAGCAATCGAAGGAAGGACACTGAAGTCCAGGCAGAGAAGCAGCTATTCAAAGTGACTCAGGGGAAAAAAAAAAAAAAAGACTTCTTTTCCCATCCTCCACAAGCCCTCTTGCTAAGTGAAAAATCCTAGAAAGACAGGCATTTGGCAGCTGACAATTGAAATTGCTGGGGATCCCGTTCGCACGGTGCCCGAATTAGGTAGGCTGCGTGGGATGGATCTGCCGTGGAGGATGGGGCTGCGCCGGCCCCAGTCTCCCGCGGACTGGTAGCCTAGCAACAACCTCCGGCTCAGCCAATCACTGCAAGGCGCCTCCAGCGGAGGGTCCTGCTCCCCCAGCAGCGAGCGCGGTGGGCGCGGGGGAAGCAGGGACGCAGCAGCCCCTGAGGGAGGCACCCGGCGAGCAGAGCTGCATTCCCAGGAAAGCTCTGCGATTCTCAGAGAAGTCTGCGGGGTTCCCACCTGGCCCCTAATTGTAACCTGAATTATAGGCTGCCTTTCCCTGCGGGTGTATCTTGACTGCCCGACTCCACTGTCATAATAATTATTATTACCTTAACAACAGTCTTTGACTCAAGCAGGTTTTCACACTTATAGTCTCGGTTTATCCTCACAGTGACAGTGCGCCCCTGAGGGGCTGTGACCCAGGTTTACTCGCCATTTTATTTCTGTACCCAACACGGCAGGGACATTGATGGAAAACAATTTGGCTTTAAGCTGCAGCGTTGCCACTGCAAGGTCCACAGAGACCCTCCGGGGCGGTGATTTCTCAGTCAGGGAGCCTTTGTTCAAAAAAAAAAATCTCAGGCAGGAACCCAACATATAGAACAGCTAAAAACAGCGTGTTTCTGGCTTGAAGCCACGCAGGGGGTCTCCGAGCTGTCCGATTGCCCCTCCGCACCCAGAAAGGAAGCCCCCTGAATGTACAGCCCTGAAACTCCTTAGATTCGAGGAGCTTAAGTCAAACCAAAAATACTAGACTAGACAGAGGCTTTCATTTTACAGACAGAACATTCCACGCAGGATCAAGGTTGGCTCAGTAACTGCGGCTGAAAGGCTGGCTGTCTGGCTGGGGAAACGCATCGGGGATGGATAGATACACCCTACATCTCACAGTCTGTGTCAGCGTAAGCCAGAATTAAGATGTATGAGAAAACTCATTTTTCTCCTCTGTTCTGAATGCATTCTAGGCCTTAGCCAAGAGCAAAACAACTCTGACCCAGTGAGCACTTAAACAAACAAACAAAACACCCAATACTTTTTTTTTTTTTATGGAGAATAACAATCTCCCACACATACCTTTTTCTAACCCTAAGTATTTATTAAAGAACTGGCTTGAAGAGTTCAGATCAGCTTCTATCATGTCGCCATGGAAACGGCAGTGCCTTCCACTGGTTCATCACGTGGATTCCCATCGAGGCTCCTTGGGTGCCCTTTCCCAGGACCTGGGCCCTCACCCGGCCCCTGGGTGCCTCTCCCCACCCCCTCCCCGGAATCCAGGCACGATCTCCTCAGCTTTCCCCTGGAAGATCTACTGATCACCTTGAGATGACACAGGCAGAGGGAAAATGTGTCTAGAAAGTTCTCTGGTACCTCACAGCGTTCTCAAGACCATGGCCCCTGCTGCTTTCTTTCTGTTTGCTTTGAAGGCCCCAGAATTCCCTTTGGGATTCTTCTTCAAGGTGGAGACCAATGCCTCCCTTCCAAGCTGTGGTCCCTCCTCCCTATACGCTCCCTGTACCTGCGGAGGGGACTCAGGGCTAACGCAAGAGCTGCTGCTAGTCACACTCCAGTCCTGAGTTGATTCTGGTGTGTGTGTGTGAGATAAGGGGACCTCCAGGTGAGGCTCAGCTGTACAGAAAAAGGCCTTCACAGAGCACCTCCTATTTAGGATTTGCTCAAACCAGCGCTCCACTGCCTCCCTCTTTCAAAACCATGACAATTGCAAACTCATTTCTGCTGACTGGACTTATTCACTGTCCCATCTGTCCAAGGCTTCAGTTGGTTGGGTCTGTAACCTGTGTCTCTCTCCATCTATGTTCCATGAGCCTCGAAGTTCTCCTGAAACCCTGTTTACTGCTCTCACTGGCTACCACCGTTTGGCTCCTCCTTGGTAGTGGGCGCTGTGCCAGGCTCTGAGGCCTCTGGTCTATTTCATCCCTGTGACACTCTTTGTGAGGTAGGTGCTATGGTTATCTCCTCTTTACAGATGAGGAAGCTGAGACTTCACCAGTAACTTGCTCCAGGTCCTATGGCTGGAAAACAGCAGAGCCAGGCCTCAAAGACCAAAGGGTCCCAAATCCAGTGTTCTTTGCATCACAGCTCACAGTCTCCACCAGGGAGGACGTGCCTTTCCTCTCTGAGAGCCCTTGTTCCCCACTGTGAGGCAAGAAGACCGGCTGCTCTGGGATTTGGGGCTCAGATGTCCCTGGGAGACAGGAAGACTCTCTTTAGCGCAATGGAGCCCAGCTCACATGTTCAAACACATGCTCCTCTACCCCGACCCAGAGCCCCTCTCAGGCCAGGCCTGTCTCTTCCCTCGCAGTAAACACACAGTGCACACTCCTGCTTCTCCACCCTCTACTCACACTACTTGTTTTTAACCATCTATGCAGACTTCACCCTAAAGCTGAGCTTAAGATCTGGGCTTCCTCCTTCTGAAAGCCTTCCCTCCTCACCACCGCTGCCAGTTCTCTCTCCCCCTTCCCGTCGGCACCAGCACCTCGGGCGCCCTGGCCAGCTGCCTTCCCGGAGGGCAGGGCCTGATCACAGACACCCTCCTCCCCTATTATCGCCTAGCTCAGTGTTAAACACTTAGTAGGTATTCAAGATTGAATGAAGTAACTATGTGATGTTCCATAAGCAGGGACTATATCTGTTTTGATCCCCCGGATACCCCCAGCATTTAATTCAATACCTGATACACTGTAGGAACTTAATAAGTGTTTGCTGAATAAGTTAAAAATGAATGGTAAGGCCCTGGCTGGTTGGCACAGTGGTAGAGTGTCGGCCTGGTGTATGGATGTTCTGGGTTTGATTCCTGGTCAGATCACACAGGAGAAGCGACCATCTGCTTTTCCACCTCTTTCCCTTCACCTTCTCTCTATCTCTCTCTTCTCCTTCCACAGCCATGGCTCAGTTGGAGCAAGTTGGCTGAGGATGGCTCCATGGCCTCTGCCTCAGGTGCTAAAATAGCTTGGTTGCCGAGCAATGGAGCAATGACCCCCAGATGGGCAGAACGTCACCTGGTAGGGGGCTTTCCAGGTGGATCCTGGTTAGGGTGCATACAACAGTCTTTCTCTCTGCCTCCCCACTTCTCACTTAAGAAAAATTAAAAGTAAAAACAAATAATGAATGGTAAAAAATGAATAAATGATGAATGAACAAACTGAAGATTAAAAAGTGTCTTCTCTACCTAGCTGATAGCAATCTCTCCAACCAGTGGTCAGGAGGGTGGGCCTCGCCAGTGACTCAGCTGGACACGGGGTTGTGATGGGCAGACCACAGAGCAGTTTGCTCCGTCAAGCTTGGTCCTGAGTCCGGTTCCCACACAGATGGACACAAGACCCTGAGCTGGGGCTCAAGAGGAGATGGTCTGATGTGGTGGCCTCACAAAGACAGAGGAGGATTCCCTTCAGGATTAGTGGGCCAGCTCCCAGCTTGCGTGGGAGCTTAGTTTATCCTGCGTTTGCCTGTTTCCCCTGGAGCATTGGAAATGCAGCTCAACTGCCTCCGCTGAACTGGACCCCAAAGTGAAGCAAAGAGAACAAGGCTATTTTAACACTCTCCGAGTGATCTGGTTTATGAATGGACCTGGCAAATGCAGTGCAGGGTCCTGGATTGGATTCCGGGACCGAAAAAGACATCAGTAGAAAGCCCAGTGAAATCTGCAGCTAATGAGTAAGGTACCGATGTTGATGTCTCAGTGCTGACAAAGGCGCCGTGCTTATGTAAGATGCTAAGGTGCCAGTGTCAGGGAAACCGGGCTGAAGCACATCTCTCAGCAACGTTCCTCTAAATCTAACATTGTTCCAGAATAACAAGAAAAATAAAAACAGCTCGACCAAGGCTGTGAGACACACAGCACCTGCCACTCATCAGGGGCTCAGGGAACACCTGCTGATGTGGGGGGAGGGATGGAGCCCATATCACCACTCGCATGAATGCTCTCCAAATAATTAACTGTTTCAGAGTTTTTTCTGGATTTTCCATACAAGTTTCTTCTGTTCAAGAGTCCAAAGGATTGTTTGGGAAGGAAGGCTCTTTATCCACTTAACTGGAGAGGCTAAACTTGTAAAACGCACGGAACTGACTTTGAATGGAGAGATACTGATCCCAGTGTGCTCGCGGGGGTCCCGTCCACGCGGCGACGGCGTTTCTATAGCATGCTATAAAAAAAAGTCCTTTCTGCATTCACATCATTTGATCTTCCTTTCTTAATCAATGTTAAAATGATTGCTTGGCCCAGGGACTTTGGCAAGAGAACTATGGAGTTGCTTGCAAAGCAACTTCTGAAACCCTGATTAGGGAGGATGTAGAATGTAGACACTAAGAGAGATCCTGGGCTTGGCTCTGTGGTGGAAAACTGGGAAAGTTATCTAATCGTTCTCCATACCTGTTTCCTCCTCGGGTATGACTGGGTATAAACACAGTATCTGCTTGATGGAGGTGTGAGGGGGTTGAAGTAAATTATCCGTGCATCTCATTGAGCACAGTGCCTGGCACGTTGGAAGTGCTCGAGAATCAGCTATTATTAGCTCAGCTCTAAGATGGGAATCGGAGCAGGGTACCTTTTTACAGGAAACGCTGCCATCTCAGGCAGATAAGTAAGTGGGAATGATTTTTGATGAAGACACTGGATTCTGAAAGTGCACCCAGCAGCCAGGACTGAACACCAGGCTTTGTCTGAGACACACACACACACACACACACACACACACACCTGCGATGAGAAAAAAAACACCGGAGGTTTACATTTATGTCCTAAAGAACATTGGAAAGACTTCCAGTTCCAGCAATATAGCTAAACTTAAAAGGAAGCTCTGATGGCCAAGGAAAATAAAATAAAATAAATAAAATAAAACCGTGAGACATGGTTGAACTCATCAGAAGAAAGAGAAGAAGAAACTGAGAGCCATCGCAGTGAGAGAGAGGGCGGATGATGTGGCTACCAGCCCAGAAATAGGGGCTGTGGTCCGGGGCTGTGTGCAAGGAGTTGAACTGAGGACTGCGCAAGCCGGGACCCTCCCACAGCGGCCCGGGCCAGTGGAAGGTGCCCAGGGCTCTGGGTGAATAAACAAAATCTCCCACAAGAACTCGAAGCCCCAAGCTAGCCTCAGCAGGGGCGTTGAGCTTGAATTGGCACAACCTAATTACTGTGAAACTTGCTCCCCCCGTTGGTGATAACCCTGGGGTGCCTGACCAGGCCTCCACAGACCAGCTCAGATGGGTTCTTCCTCTGCCCAGGCCACACAATTCCCATAGAAAACCCAAATCTTTGTGCAGATTAAAGCCCACAATTGAGTATTGAAAATATTATTCAGACCAGGCTGGAATCCAGTGATCATTGTTTTGTTTGTTTTGTTTTGTTTTGTTTTGTATTTTTCTGAAGTTAGAAGTGGGGAGGCAGTCAGACAGATTCCCGCATGCGCCCAACCGGTATCCACCTGGCATGCCCACCAGGGGGCAATGCTCTGCCCATTTGGGACATGGCTCTGTTGCAACTGGAGCCATTCTAGCACCTGAGGCGGAGGCCATGGAGCCATCCTCAGCTCATGGGCCAACTTTGCTCCAATGGAGCCTTGGCTGAGGGAGGGGAAGAGAGAGACAGAGAGGAAGGAGAGGGGGAGGGGTGGAGAAGCAGATGGGTGCTTCTCCTGTGTGTCCTGGCCGGAAATCAAACCCAAGACTTCCACACACCAGGCTGATGCTCTACCGCTGAGCCAACCGGCCAGGACCAGTGATCATTGTTTTAATAAGCTTAGTAAGTTCTGGAAGACATTCTTTAGTTAACTTTTCTATTTCAAGATAATTTTCTTTTCCCTTATTCATCCATTCATTTAACATTCATTCATCAAAGACTTATTTTGTGACTAATATTTGCCAGGCACTGTGCCAGGAACATCCATGACTTCTTCTGTCCCTCATCACAATGGACAAAGGATGTGTTCCTATCCCAAATGACAGGTGGGGAAAACAAGGGTGAGGTGGGTCCTTGGCTGGGCAAGGACCCGCAGTGGTTAGTGGCAGTGCCATTTCCTGTCTAGAAGGACAGCCACCTTCCTTCCTAAGAGGATGGGCACCCCTGCTCTGCGGGGAGGCTACACCTGTTGTTGATCTTCAGCTCGATCCTCCAGCTCCCTGAGAGCTGCATTCGCCACCAGCCTGGCTGTCTTACTCCTCCACTGACTGACAGAGACAGGCACACGGTGGACGGCGGGAAAGAGTGGCCGGAGCCAAGGTTCTCGCACAGACAGTCTGCCCTCCAGCGCTGGCTCCGGAGTCCTAACGGGCACACTGCCCGGAACACACCTGAGCCACCTGCCAATGACAATAACCTCGGCTGCCCTAAGCCTACGGTCACCGGGATGGCAGGAGCTCCCGGAGGCGGCGCCGGACCAGGTGTGCGGGGCGGACAAAAACACCTGTGGTGTCTCCCGTCTCCAGGGGAGGAGCCATGCTGGATCCTGCTGCGCCCGCGTCTGTGGGATGAGGCTCCCACTGCTCCCTGGCTCTCTCACATGCTTCGCTAGGTCCTGTAGAAGCCCAATTCCTGTCCAGAAGGACAGCTGCCTTCCTTTCCGAGAAGGCAAGCACCGGTGTGTGCCGCAGGGCCTTTGCACCTGCTGGCCTCAGCCTGGAACACTTCTCTCGGAGAGCACCCCCGGCCCTCCCTGCCTTCCTCCCTCCTCAGCCTGCCCTGACAGACCCCCTTGAATCATTCACCATCACCCTCCTGCTGCTTTATTTTCTCCTTTGAGCACGTGTGCCAGCACCTTTCTATACGTCAGCTCGTCACTGGGGCAGACAGCGGCCTCGTTCACTGCTGGGTTCCCAGGGCCTGCCCTAGGGTGATGAATGGGGTAGTCTGTTTATCTTTGTAATTTAGCCAGAATCTGATCCTCAACTTCTTTGTCTGCGCATTGAGGGAACTAGGTTCAAACAGTGACTTTCAAATAAAAAAAAAAATCACTGGAACATTTTCTTTAAATGAAATTTTAAAAGAAAACAAAACAAAACCCTGTGTGTAAGACAGAGGACAGCAGGGATATTCTTGCCCGCCCCCCGGCTTCAGTGTGTGTCCTCTCCCTGCCCCTCCCCCGCTCCTGCTCCTCCCTGCCCCAGAGAACCCTGGGCTTCCTCGGACACCACTGGCCTAAGTGCGTCCCACCTCCAGCTAGTCACCTCTTCTCCCAAAGTCTAAATGCAATTATCTTCTAAACGGAGACGTTGGACTCACTAACCTTCCTTCCATGACATTCTGGTATTATAAGTCATAGCCGTAAGAGCCAGGGAAACCCCAAAATAGAAAAATTGCAAAGACATTCAGCGGCCTGCCTCCCAACAGCCAGCGACGGTCAGGAGCTTATCGAGCCGCTCTTATTTGAAGAGCAATTTATGGGGGCCGTGGGACCCATTAGATCCCAGATTGCTCAATCAATCTAGTTGCTGAAATGAGAAACGACGTCTGAAACAATTAAGACGGCACAGATAGTATCAAGTGCTGGAACCGGTGGACGGATTCTGTGGGCAAAGTTCAGATCAGGGAAAGACGTTGGGGGGCACAGCGGGAGGGTTCTGGGGAGGAGATAATGTCTCTGGAGAGGAGAAGGGAAGGTCAGATCAGGGAAAGACGTCGGGGGGCACAGCGGGAGGGTTCTGGGGAGGAGATAATGTCTCTGGAGAGGAGAAGGGAAGGTCAGATCAGGGAAAGACGTCGGGGGGCACAGCGGGAGGGTTCTGGGGAGGAGATAATGTCTCTGGAGAGGAGAAGGGAAGGTCAGATCAGGGAAAGACGTTGGGGGGCGGGCACCGTGGGAGGGTTCTGGGGAGGAGATAATGTCTCTGGAGAGGAGAAGGGAAGGTCATTTTAGGTAGGGGACACAGTGGGTGTTGTGGCTCACTGCCCAGGCCCCCAGGCAGGACTGCTGAGCCCCCCCCCCCCCCCCCAGCCAACAGACTGGACTTGATCTTATGGTTTGGAGTCGTGGTTTTGGTCCCAGGCAGAGAGAGAATCTCTCCATCATCTTCGGATCCCCAATTATGGTTATTGTGGCAGAGACAGCCATTTGTCCCCAATATCCATTCTTCCCTTCTTTCTTAGTGATTGAAGCTTCCATTTTTAGCTGGACACGTGGCCACCCCAATTCAAGTCTACATATATTTCCCAGCCTCCCCTGCAGGCCATGTGACTAAGTTCGGACCCACGGTGACGTGATGTCCGATGTAAGGTGATGAGATGTCTGCCGCCCCCAAGGCCTGCTCCTGAAGGAGAGGCGTGCCCTCTCCCTGCCCAATTCTGACTGGCTGGAATGCAGACGTGGCAGGAACCCTCTTGGACCATGAGCAACACAATGGAAGGAACCTGGGTCCTAACTGCGTAGACCCACCCCACCGGCCTTAGGGCACTGGGGTGCAAAGGCCACCTGAGTGAGCAAGGCTCTCCTGTCTTGTTGAACCCTCTGCCGTTCCAACCAATGCAACGACAGTACCAATCTCTTCTCTTGCAACGCTCATTCCTAGGGACCACTGCCGATCCCCCGAGCCGGCCGCGGGGACGGGGAGGCCAGCATGGTTCTCTCATATCAGACAGTGGCTGAGCTGAGGCTCAGGGAGGCTTGTCCAAGGTCACTCAAGGCTGCGTGGAGGCCCAGGACCAGCTTTGGTTTGAACTCCACTGCTCTCCCAAAAGACCCATGTGAGAAGAATGTGTGTGGCAAGCTAGGCTCACAGTCTGACTGCCGGACACTTTTGTAGCCCTTGTTCTCAGAATACAGAAAGCCTGCTTCCTGGTCAGGGCTCTTTCCCATGGGGAGTCTGGTCTCTGAGGCTGCAGGAGCACCAAGGAGTTAGCGCCTGCTGGGAACCAGGAGAGACTCTCAGAAGACGTGACATCATCACCTGACCTATGGTGGATCAGTGGATAGAGTGCCGACCTGGAACGCTGAGGTTGTGGGTTCGAAACCCTGGGCTTGCCTGGTCAAGGCACATATGGGAGTTGATGCTTCCTGCTCCACCCCCTCTTCTCTCTCCTGGTCAGGGTACACATGAGAAATAACCATCTGTTTCTTTCCCCCTTCCTCCCCCTCTCTCCCTCTTTCTCTCCTGCAGCCAATGGCTCAATTGGTTCAAGTGTTGGCCTTGAGCAGTGAGGATATCTGGGTTGATTCAAGCATCGGCCCCAGACAGGGGTTGCTGGGTAGATCCTGGTCAGGGCGCATGTGGGAGTCTGTCTCACTATCTCCAGAGGCTCCTCTCACTTAAAAAAAAAAACGTGGTCTATTTGCACAATGCGACATTCCTTGGCAGTAAGGAGTGAGCACTGACATGGATGAATCTTGAAAATATGCTGAGTGAAAAGACTGAGACAGAAAGACCACTGTTGTGTGGTCCCGTTTATGTGAAGTGTCCAGAACAGGCAAATCAACAGCGACACTAGCGGCTGCTAGGGCCTTGGAGGAGTGGAGGAATTGAGAGGTAGCTAGGGCTACTGGGCTCCTTTGGGGGATAATTAAAATATTCTATATCACTGGGGAACAAATTTTTTTTTCATTTTTCTGTTGCATGAGGTTTTAGAACTATTCCTATATATTTCTGCATCGCTGATTCCAAATCTGAAATCTGTTTTTTGATGCATGCTCTAGTTTTTATGCAATTTTAATTTCTTTTTATTAAAGTTAATGGCATGCATTGGTTTTTAAATTGGAGTTAAAGGGCAATGAGTCTTGGATTGAACATAACCACAAGGCGATTAATGTTTTACAAACATCACTTTTACATAATTGTAGTTGTTTTTAAATGTAAAAAATTATTTTCTGATAAAAACACCCTCTTATTTTGTTTTAAGATTGAATCATGGCTTCTTTGAGTAGGCGTAAATGTAAGAATAGTCCTGACACCTTCTGTTATATATGTGGCTGTTACACACTTCAACGTCAAAGGCGCAATATTTCATCATTTGTTTTTTTTTGTTTGTTTTTTATTCATTTTTTTTTTTTTAGAGAGGAGAGGGAGAGACACAGAGAGAGAAGGGGGGAGGAGCTGGAAGCATCAACTCCCATATGTGCCTTGACCAGGCAAGCCCAGGGTTTCGAACTGGTGACCTCAGCATTTCCAGGTCGATGCTTTATCCACTGCACCACCACAGGTCAGGCATATTTCATCATTTGTGACACGTGCATATATTGTCTATTTTCAAGTTCCCCTTGGCGATCAAGACAAGAATTGGGCTCCTCATATTGTGTTTCATAATTGTGAGGAAATGCTTCGTGACTGGACAAAAGGAAAACACAAAGGAATGCCTTTTGGTATTCCCACAGTTTGGCATGAACCTAAGGACCACAGCAGTGACTGTTATTTCTGTCTGATCCATACAAAGGGCATCGGCAAGAAAAACCAGCATATGATCGCATATCCTAATATTCCTTCAGCAATATGCCCTACCCCACACTCTGAGACATTCCCAGTTCCAGTTTTTAATGGTTTTATTTCTTCTAAGGACAAAGAAAGTGGACATGGTGATCAAGTATATTTTGATAAGATGCATGAGAAAATGGTTGTAGAATCTGAAGGGTCTTCTTCTGATGCCAAGCAGTCATTAACCCCTCAGCAGTTTAGCCAACCCAAATTGAATGTCAGTAAGAGATTTGGACCTATCAAAGAAAGCAGCTGAGTTATTAGCCTCCAGGCTTTAAGAAAAGAATGTACTTCACCAGTTGACTAAAGTATCCCATTTCAGGAAGCGTGAACAAATTTTTGTGGACTTTTTTTCTGAAGACAAACACTTTGTTTACTGTCATGATATCAGTAGTCTTCTCAGCCAGCTAGGTGTTACCACTTACATCCAACAGAATGGTAGCTATTTCTTGACAGCTCTAAACAGAGTCTGAAATGTGCTCTTCTACACCAGGGGTCCCCAAACTTTTTACACAGGGGGCCAGTTCACTGTCCCTCAGATGGCTGGAGGGCCGGACTATAAAAAAACTATGAACAAATCCCTATGCACACTGCACATATCTTATTTTAAAGTAAAAAAAACAAAACGGGAACAAATACAATATTTAAAATAAATAACAAGTAAATTTAAATAAACAAACTGACCAGTATTTCAATGGGAACTATGCTCCTCTCACTGACCACCAATGAAAGAGGTGCCCCTTCTGGAAGTGCGGCGGGGGCCGGATAAATGGCCTCAGGGGGCCGCATGCGGCCCGTGAGCGGTAGTTTGGGGACCCCTGTTCTACACAACGGTAATGTTTATGCAGTGGTTCTAATTGGTTATTCAACTCATCTGTGAGAAGATTATAATGACATAAAAACTGTCCTCAACTTACTGAAGTATGAGGAGCATAACTGGATCATTTGTGTGGATCTTAAAATGGTATATTTCCTGCTAGGACAATAGAGAGGTTTCACAAAGTATCCTTGCTTTCTGTGTTTGTGGGACAGCCGAGCTCAGGAGAAACACTGGACACAGAAGGAGTGGCCGAAACGTGAAGCTCTGGAAGTAAGGATGCAAAATATTGTGAATGAACCTGTAGTTAATCAAGACAGGATCATTTTTCCCCCACTTCACATCAAACTTGGCTTAATGAAGCAGTTTGTTCAGGCTTTGAATAGAGAAAGTGAATGCTTTCAACATATGATTTCTGCTTTTCCTGCCTTGTCTTTCGAGAAGATAAAAGCAGGTATATTCAATGGACCCCAAATTTGAACCCTCATACGTGACGAAGAATTTGCCAGGAAGATGAATATGGAGGAGAAAGCAGCATGGCAGTCTTTTGTGACAGTTACAAAGAACTTCCATGGCAACAAAAAAGCAGAAAACTATGAACTTCTGGTTCAAAGGATGCTGTTGGCTTTCTGCGACATTGGATGTAACATGAGTGTTAAGATTCACTTCCTGAACAGTCACCTTGATAAGTTTCCCGAAAATCTTGGGGCTGTTAGTGATGAGCAGACTACTGCTGGGGCATCAAACGAGATTGTCCTCAGCAAGTACACAAACGCCAAGAGCCACAAACGCAAATTTTTGCTTGAATAGAATTTAAATAAGTTTTGCGCAAATTTTATGATTAAAATAAATGTTTTAATATGTTCTATTTTGAAATTGTAGACAAATTCTGATGCAGTCATATCTTTTAGTATATTTACTGCATTATATAAATTATTATATTTTCACAAAGATGATGCCCAAGAAGACATTCTACTTCATTGTGTTAAACTAAATGTTGAAAATTTTACAAGATGAAAATCTAAAATCTTAAATCGCACAAAAACAGTAGCTTACAGAGAAAATCTATTGTCAGATTTGAGATCAGCATGCTCAAATTAGGTAAGAACAAGTGTTTTTGTGGATGCAACAAAAATTTTGTTCCCCAGTGTAATTGATTGCGATGTTGGATGGACAACTCCGCGAATACATTAAAAGCCACTGAATTGTATGCTTTAAATGGTGAATTGTGGCCCTGGCCGGTGGCTCAGTGGATAGAATGTCTACTGGACATATGGACATCCTGGTCAGGGCTCACATGAGAAGCGACCAGCTGCTTCTCCCCGCCCCCCTTCCTTCTGTCTCTCTTCCTGTTCTGCAGCCAGTGGCTCAATTGCTTCGAGCATTGGCCAGGGCACTAAGGATAGCTCAGGTTGGTCCCAGTGTGTCAGCCTCAGGCACTGAAAATAGCTCAGTTTATTTGAGCATCGGCGCTGAATGGGGTTTGCTGAGTGGATCCCAGTTGGGGCACACATGGAAGTCTGTTTCACTATCTTCCCTCCTCTCACTTAAAAAAATAAAATAAAATAAAATAAAATGTAAATTGTATAATATGTGAATTATATCTTGAAAAGTTGTTTTGAAAAGTTATAAAAAAAAAAAAAAGCTAGGGAAGAAAATCAGGAGAGACTGTGGGTCCAGATCTTCCCACTTATCAGAAAAGAGGTTGGGTGTGGGGATCATAGGGGGACGAGATGGACCAGCCCTTTTAGGCGAGATCAAGTCTCCCTCACCTATGGCCCAGCCAGAGGCCCTCACGGAAAGTTACTCCGGCGTAAAGCCACTGTAGTTAAACTGTTTCCCTCTACTCTGGAAAAAGCCATTGCCCATGAAACCTCGGGTACAGAATTTTCATTAGCCCAGGTCCTCAATGGGCATCTTACAAGTTTCTGTATGAAGTGTCTGACCCGTTTCCACTGCCTGGATACCCACTCACAGCATCTCAGGGGAGGTGACACGTCGTAGCTTTCCGAAGGGCGCTGGCTCTCAACCATGGGTGCAAACTGAAACTCCCTGGGTGCCTGGGTTCTGTCCTCAGGGATCCTGATTTAATTTGGTTTTGGAGAATCCTGGGCAAGAAATATTTCAAAGCTCCTCAGGTGATTTGAATGTGCAGTAGTTTTTTTTAACTACTAAAAGAGAATATCAAAATTATGGCATAGAGTATAGTAAGTATTCTATCATGAAATTTTTCACATTGACACCAGTGGTCCTGCATGCTTCACCACCCACTGGAGGCACCACACTCCCCGCTGCATGACCATGTTTGTCGCCATGTCCCGACCTCACTAGGAGTCTAGGCTCCCGCCCAGCCTGTCCCTACCTGACAGATACCTACACACCTGTCAAGCAGCAGCTCAAACACCACTTGCATGAAGCCTTCCATGATTGGAGGCATTTGCTCCCTCCCTCGGCATTCCTGTGCCTTCCCATTTTCTAACATTCAGCTGGAACTTTCTGGCATTATGAATACCTGGCGCCTGGTGCCTTCGGGTTTGAGGAGACCGCAAGCTCCTTGGGCGCAAGGACAGAGTTGCGTTGTGTATCCTGTCTCTGTATCCTCTGCAGGACCTAGTACGTGTTCAGCAAACACGCGTTGAATGGATAGATAAACGATGATTGGCTTCTTGTGCAGTTTTTATAGAGGGAAGATGCCAAGGAGTAGCTAGCTTAAGTGGGGATGGGTCTTTTGTTTTTGTTTTTTTGGGTTTTTTTTTGTATTTTTCTGAAGTTAGAAGCTGGGAGGCAGTCTGACTTCTACATGCACCCGACTGGGATCCACCTGGCAAGCCCACTAGGGGGCGATGCTCTGCCCATCTGGGGCGTTGCTCTGCTGCAACCAGAGCCATTCTAGCGCCTGAGGCAGAGGCCACGGAGCCATCCTCAGCGCCCGGGGCCAACTTTGCTCCAGTGGAGCCTTGGCTGCGGGAAGGGAAGAGAGCGACAGAGAGGAAGGAGAGAGGGAGGGGTGGAGAAGCAGATGGGTGCTTCTCCTGTGTGCCCTGGCCAGAAATCGAACCCGGGACTTCCACACTCTGGGCTGACGCTCTACCACTGAGCCAACTGGCCAGGGCCAGGGATGGGGTTTTAAGTCCACCAAATCCATATTCTTTGATAAGAAAAATATTTATTTTTCAAAATGACGCAGCTTTCCTCCCCGCTTCTGATCACATTGGAAATTCTGAATCCCCACTGGTTGTCATGGAGAGCATCTCTCCTTGGATAAATGAATGAATGAATGAATGAATAAACAAATGTTTACTGCTTCTCCAACACAAAACCAAACAGGCACCGTGTTAGGGGTTTTGACAAACATTTTTTTTTTCTGATGTTGGAAACGGGGAGGCAGTCAGACAGACTCCCGCATGTGCCCGACCGGGATCCACCCGGCATGCCCACTAGGGGGTGATGCTCTGCCCATCTGGGGCGTTGCTCTGCTGCAACCAGAGCCACTCTAGCGCCTGAGGCAGAGGCCACAGAGCCATCCTCAGCGCCCGGGCCAACTTTGCTCCAGTGGAGCCTTGGCTGCAGGAAGGGAAGAGAGAGACAGAGAGAAAGGAGAGGGGGAAAGGTGGAGAAGCAGATGGGCGCTTCTCCTGTGTGCCCTGGCCAGAAATCGAACCCGGGACTTCCACACTCTGGGCTGACACTCTACCGCTGAGCCAACCAGCCAGGGCCGGGGGTGGGGTTTTAAGTCCACCAGATCCATATTCTTTGATAAGAAAAATATTTTGTTTTTCAAAATGACACAAGCTTTCCTCCCTGCTCCTGATCACATTGGAAATTTTGAATCCCTGCTGGTTGTCACGGAGAGCATCTCTCCTTGGATGGATGAATGAATGAATGAATGAACAAACGTTGACTGCTTCTCCAACACAAAACCAAACAGGCACCGTGTTAGGGGTTTTGACAAACATTCTCACATGCCCGCAAGTCGGCCCTATCACAGAGCGAGACGCACGTCTCCGGATGAACCTGTCGGCCCTATCACAGAGCGAGACGCACGTCTCCGGATGAACCTGTCGGCCCTATCACAGAGCGAGACGCACGTCTCCGGATGAACCCACTGCTGCCCCAGCTGGCACGGGACCGAAGAGCCCGGCTGGGAGCAAGAGGAGAGGGGCCCTGGGACCCGTGTGCTGAAGAAATATTTTAAAAAGAGAAAATCTTTGGTTATATGCAGATCGTGTGATTGCTTACACATAAAATATGAGATGATCTACCAACAAACTTTTAGAACTATTAAGAAGTTCAACAAGGTTACTCAAAACAAAATTAATATGCAAAAGACCCAACATGCTTTATATCAGCAATAACCAATTAGATTAGATTAGGAAAAGATACCATTTCTCAAAGCAACAAAAACTAACATATCTAATAAAAGACATACAAAATCTTTATTGAGCCCTGCTGGCTGGCTCAGTGGTAGAGTGCCGACCCAGCATGTGAATGTCTCAGGTTCAATTCCCAGTCAGGGCACACTGGAGTGACCACCTGCTTCTCCTCCCTCCCCTATTCCCTCTCTCTTCTCTCTCTCACTGTTTCTTCCCTTCCCACAGCCATGACTGGACTGGTTTGAGTGCATCGGCCCTGGGCAGTGAGGATGGCTCCATGGAGCCTCTGCCTCAGGTGCTAAAAATAGCTCAATTGGGAGCATGGTCCCAGATGGGCAGAACACTGGCCCAACACAGGGGTTGCTGGGTGGATCCCAGTTGGGGCACATGTGGGAGTCTGTTTCTCTATCTCCCCTCCTCTCACTTGAAAAAGAAGGAAAAAAAATCTTTATTAAAGGAGGAGAAAAGGCCAGAAGATGTCATTTCAGTCAAAATCCCAACAGAGCTTTTCATCTGAGGGAGAAAGGGTCTAGAATAACAGAGGCAGCATTTGAAGATGAAATGGGAAGAGGAGGAGGAATGGGCCATGTACGATGGACCCTTACCATAAGGCTCTAGTGATTAGAGCAGTGTGATGTGGCGCAGAAGCAGACCAGTCAGCCAGTGGCAGGAAGAGAAACTATAGGGACAGACTGTTGAGATCCCAGGAACCTGAACAAGCCAGAGGCAGCACATCAAACACGTGTGGAAAGGGCCGTCTGTAAATGGTGGGGTAATGGGTTAGGTTAGCACACGGCAAAAATCATTAAAAACATAGGTCTCTACCTCAAACCAACTACAAAATAAATCCCAGCTGGATTAACCTAAATAGGAAAGAGCAAAACCTTAAAACAGGGTTTGAAAGAACACATAGAAGGTATCATGGTAACAAAGGAAAGATAATTTTTTAAAAATTTGTAAGAGGAAAAGATTGATACATTTGACTCATTAAAATAATAATTTTCTGAATGACAGGAGACATAATACACAAAATAACAACAAACCATGGGGCAGAATCAGGTAGCGGCGGTGTCTGTAACTCACAAATGATTAGGGTACAGACTATAAAAAGAACATCTACAAATTAAGAGAGAAAAAGCTAACGCCGTAGAAAAAAACAGGATAGCCTGACCTGTGGTGGTGCAGTGGATAAAGCGTCAACCTGGAAACGCTGAAGTTGCCGGTTCAAAACCCTGAGCTTGCCTGGTCAAGGCACATATGGGAGTTGATGCTTCCTGCTCCTCCCCCCTTCTCTCTCTCTCTCTCTCTCTCTCCTCTCTATAATGAATAAATAAAATCTTAAAAGAAAAAAACAGGATAAGGTTAGAAGCAGGCAAGTTACAGAAGAGGAAGCACACGTGATCAATAAATACACAGACATGCTTAACATCACTAGTCATCAGGATAGGCAGATTAAACAAAGTGAGACATCATTTCACATTCATTCGGTTGAATTAAAACTTTGCAGTCTGACAGTACCCAGGGTTGATGACATTGTGGGGAAATCGGTGGTTAAATTGCTAGAACCCCTTCGGAGAGGAATTCAGCCAGGTCTGGTATAGTTCACGTGATGCGTACCCAAGGGACGCGATCCATGTGGGCACGGTGAACACAGACATGGAGGCTCTCTGCGGGGTTGTTCATAGCAACGAAAGCGGGCCGTGGCCACCAGGAGAATGGCTCCACGAACCGTGAGATAGGCCGCCTGGGGTATATACTGGAAGAGGCAAGGAGCCTGGAAGACAGCCAGGAGACCGAGTCCTGGTCCTTATTGTGCTTCTGACTGATGACAAGTCACTTGTCCCTCAGCGTAGAGACTATCTCCCCAGATCCGAGTGCGACTTCCACCTGCTCAGACTCCCCCGACTCCACTATTTACACAACCAGCCTCTGCGCCCCAGACACCCCTTTGCCAAGAAGCAGAGTGGTTTCAAAGGTGAGTGTGCAGACTCTGCTGGCCAGGGTTCAAATCCCAGCTTTTGTCTGACCGTAGGTGAGTTATTGAAGCATTCTGCGACTCAGTTGCCTCCTCTGTTGTAAAATGGAGATAATAATAGTTTTCACCTCAGACGGTTGTTGTGAGGACCGAATGAGTTAATATCCCAAAGACTCAGAACTGAGCCTGAGACAGAGGGAGCACTAGTTAATAGCAAATCACATGGCAGTTGAAGTGAACGGGGTAGACCGGAATGGCGCTGGTGCATCGTGTAAACAAGCTGCCGCGCAAAGAGCAAGTCCCACCGGCAGCTCACCCTTCCCTGAACCTCCCTCCTAATCCCCTGCGGCCCGCGGTCCAGGCCTTGGTCACACCTGCAGTCAGATGTCCCTCCCAGGGGTTTTAGTTGCTCTCTCCTGCTGTCCAGGCCCTTCACATTCTGGCCAAGTAGATTCTGGGCAGTATTTATGGAATTGATTGAACTGAACTAATTCTGAAAAGTCCTCGAATGCCGGAGGGAGGAAGACACCATTGTCTTTCCCAGATGGCTATTGTAAGAAGTCAAGAAGGCGACATGAGGATGTTGTGGGCAATGGAGCAGGTGAGCGACACAGACGCCTGAAGAGTAAGAGAATCGGCCTGACCGGTGGCAGTGCAGTGGGGAGAGCGTTGACCTGGAATGCTGAGGTCGCCGGTTCGAAACCCTGGGCTTGCCCGGTCAGGGCACATACGACAAGCGATCAATGAACAACCAAAGTGAAGCAGCTATGAATAGAAACTTCTCGACTCCCCTCTTCTCTCTCCATAAAATCAATCAATAAAATATTTTTAAAAGTGAGACATATCCCAGAGGCAGGGTGTCGCCAAGGGTGGGATCTCTGTGAGTCCAGGACAGGGAGTGGGGGCTGTCCTGCCTGAAGGCCTGTCCTAGGGTCCATCCACTGGGTGACTGAAGCATTAACCACCACATTCACAGAGGATTCTGTGCGTAAAAAAACGATCTAGAAGGACCCAAGCAGAGCCCTTAGCTGGAACTTGAACCTGGAACTTCCACACGCCGGGGCTGATGCTCTACCATTGAGTCAACCGGCCAGGGCCGAAGATTTTTTTTTTTTGTACTTCATATACTTTTGCTCTATAGAATTTGGCATTGCTTGAATGTTGTCCATGAGAATTTATTTATTACATGCACTGACTATGGATGGGCGGAAGAGTGGGGTTGGGGGGTAGGGGGAGGGTCAGTGAAGATTTTTTTGGATTTTTCTGAAGTGAGAAGCTGAGAGGCAGTCAGACAGACTCCCGGATCCACCTGGCATGCCCACCAGGGGATGATGCTCTGCCCATCTGGGGTGTTGCTCTGTTGCAACCAGAGCCATTCTAGCACCTGAGGCAGAGGCCACAGAGCCATCCTCAGCGCCCGGGCCAACTTTGCTCCAGTGGAGCCTTGGCTGAGGGCGGGGGGGGGGGGGGGGAGGAGAGAGACAGAGTGGAAGGAGATGGGGGAAGGGTGGAGAAGCAGATGGGTGCTTCTCCTGTGTGCCCTGGCCGGGAATTGAACCTGGAACTTCCACACGCCGGGGCTGACGCTCTACCATTGAGTCAACCGGCCAGGGCCGAAGATTTTTTTTTTTTGTACTTCATATACTTTTGCTCTATAGAATTTGGCATTGCTTGAATGTTGTCCGTGAGAATTTATTTATTACATACATGATATTTAAAAGAAAAAGGATCTTGCACACAAGAGGCACTCGTGAACAGGCACCGCTATTCTCTAAGACAAAGTCGAAGTGCTCCCGCCCAGCACAGAGGTCCCGAGGCCGGCAGGGGCCTGTGGGCAGCTCGTCCTCCCACACCGCAGCTGGTCCCCCAGCCCGTCTCACCGGCTCTGCCTTCCAAGCACATCCTGGATCCAGTCATCCCACCGGCTCTCCCCGCCCTCCCCGCCCTCCACCTGCCCGGCTCACCCCCGGCCTAGACCTACAATGGCTTTCTTGTCTCTACCCTGGGAATGAGGTATGAGTAGCATCCCCACCTTACAGATGCAGAAACTGAGGTACAGAGTGTTCAGTCCTCTGCCCCAGGTCCACATTGTGAAATGACAGGGCTGGGACCCAACCGTGTGTCTGTCGTATGTGCCCTCAGCCACCCCCACATCACCTCTTGGAGAGGAACTCGAGTTTGCTCCTCTGGCTGCAAGGCCCCACGTGACCTGGCCCCTGCTGGCCTCCCTGGCCTGATCCCCACCCCCTCTCCTCCTCACCCGCCAGCTCCCTGGCTGCTCCTCCACCTCCAACATTCTTTCCTTCCTGATCTTCAAATGGCATCTTCTCTTACTACGCTCAGGTATCTGCTTCTATGTCACCTCCTCCAAGAGGGCTTCCCTGACCACCCTTTCTAGAAGAGTTCCCACTTTATTCTCTGACCTTTCCTGCTATATTTTTATTCATAGATCCTGACCCTCATAAGGTTACTTGTTTGATTGTTCATGACGTGTCCCTCTCCCTAGACTTCCTGCCTCATGAGGACAGGGACTCTATCCCTTGTTCCTGGAACAGAGCTGGGCGGCACCTAACAGCAGTGCAGTACATGAATAAATGCACCCGGGGTGGCCCATGTGGATGGACACTGGGCCTCCTCAGTGCCAGGTCTAGGCCTGCTGTCTGGGGCTGCTGGGAACATGCCCACTCGCCTGCACAGATGGTGTCTGCCCTCCGGGTCAGTGGTCTGGCCCCGTCCTTCTCCCAGGGGCCCCTGGAGGAGCCGGCAGACAGTGGAGTGAGGGCTTCCACATTCCTTCCCAGGTCCTCACCCTCCTGCCCCTGTACCCATCCCTCCTGCCCTGTACACATCCCTCCAGCTTTCCCCTCTCCAGCCACCTGGGAGCAGGCCTAACAAATCCATCCCCACCAAGGTGACACAGACAGGGAGTGTCGCCCTTCCCAAGGACGCCTGCATTTCACATGAGGCCAGGCAGGACACTTCACCCCCACATCTGACTGCGCCATGGTGCAACTTCCAAGACCAGGAGGTTTGGGGGAGATATTGCCTCAAACCCAGGGAGGCAGGACATGACAGGTAAGAGCGCTGAAGGAGAGAGAGAGAGAGAGAGATGGGTCCAAGCTCACCCGGTGGGTCAGAGGCCAGTACCAGGCAGACCTCAGCTTCCATGTCTCAGCTGCCCCCCACCCCACCCCACTAGACCCACCTCATCCTCTCCTGTCTCCCAGAAGTCCTGGCTTTGCTCCCCAAAGCGTCCCTGAGGCTCCGCTTTGGGGGCTCCCTCCAGAGACTCCCAGGAAACCCGGCACGGAGGCCTTACCCATCTCGATGCCGCAGATGACCAGGGCCGCGATCACCGCACCCGCGGATGTCCCCGCGAAGCGATGGGTCGTTTCCAGCATCCGGGGGGCCAGGTCCCGCAGGGCGTCCACGGCCCCGGCCTGGTAGAAGGAGAGGAAGCCGCTGCCCGAGAAGGAGATGGAGTGAGGGGTGTCCGGGTCCCCCTTGAACACCTGTTCTTCCATCTCCTCCGCCTGGGGTCCCCTGTGGCGGGGAAGAGTCACCCCTCAGCGCGGGCCTGCCTGAGCTGGGGCCGCCTGCCCGTCGGAAGTCGGAAGAGGCTGCCAAGCCGCCCTGCCAGCCCGGAGCCTGGAATGCGGCCGGCTGGGGCACCCACGGGTGGCGCAGACAGCCGCCTGGGCCTGTTGAGCTCCAGCAGGACAAGGTGACGACGGCTCCTGGGTGTGTGAGCAGCGTCTGGGCCTGGGGCAGGTCCGGTCCCGGCTTCATCGCGCGGCTAGATTCATCTCCGGCAGAGTCCTCGGCCGTGTGCCCGTCTGCCCGCGCCGGTACCACCCGGGGGCACGCGAGCTGCCGCCTAGGCCAGGCCCAAAGAGGCGGGCGCCGCTCAGCCCTCAGCCCAGAAGGCTCCACACATCGAGTTGCAAAACTCCCACGGATGGTTATCAGGGTGCCTCCCGCCTGGGGCGCTGCGGCAGGGGAGGGGTGGAGGCTGGTCCCCTCCGGGAGAACCGGCTCCTCCCCACGGGGGCAGGGCCGGCAGGTCGGCTCCGGCTTCTGGACGGAGCGCGCTTCCCTCGCCCCTGCCCCCTTTGGGGGTCCTCCCTGCGGTCCCCCTCCGGGAGAACCGGCTCCTCCCCACGGGGGCAGGGCCGGCAGGTCGGCTCGGCTTCTGGAGGGAGCGCACTTCCCTCGCCCCTGCCCCCTTTGGGGGCCCTCCCTGCGGTCCCCCTCCGGGAGAACCGGCTCCTCCCCACGGGGGCAGGGCCGGCAGGTCGGCTCGGCTTCTGGAGGGAGCGCACTTCCCTCGCCCCTGCCCCCTTTGGGGGCCCTCCCTGCGGTCCCCCTCCGGGCGCCGTGGCCTGTGTGAGTGCTGCGCGGCTGCACTGACTCGTCCTTCTTACACAAGCCGCCGGTCGCTTAGTCACTGGTTGGTTCACATGTTAGGACTGGCCTGGGACGGACGGAGGGACCGAGGACGTTGTTAAAGAAGACAGGTTGGGCTTCGGGGCCCCGCCCACCACCGCCTCTCCATCCTCACCGCCTTTTCTCTCAGGCCGGCCCTTCACGGACCCCCTGACCCTTTGTCAGCACACCCCCTCCCAGACCTCAGACCTCAGTGCTGTCTCCTAAGTGTCCGTCTGACGTCTCCATCATTCTAAGCGTTGGGAGCTTCATAGAGTTCACCCTTCTTCCCACTTCGGACTGGGAAGTGTGAGACGGCGCCATGTGGCCCCGAGTGTAAACAGCCGGGGAGGACAGAGATGGGTGTCAGGATCAGGGCAGAGATGTTTTGCAGCCTAGAGGGTAGGGAGGTGGCGCATGGGGACCAGGGGTGTGCCAGGCCCCCCCCCCCCGTGCACGCCCCCTCTGGAGCTGTGCAGCGCCGCTCTAGGGAGGGGGGGAATCTTCCTCACAACCTGAAAACTTCACAGCTACCCCCACACACACACACGCACCATCCCGACCTCCAGACCATGCAGAGGCAGGACCAGAATGAGAAATGAGACGCCAAGTACCCTACCCAGCGGCCAGCCCAGCCCCATGCTCTGCTGGGAGGTGGGATCAGGCCTTCACTGGCCCTTTTGGGTTTCCACCGTCAGGGCCACGCCCAGGATTCAGGTGCGGGGTTCTCTCTCTTGGGTTCGTAGTTCCAGGTATAGAATTGCCTCCCTCTGGGAAAGAGACTTTTCGATGAAATGTGTGTGTAAACAAACAGCAAGTGTGTGGGGGGCACACAGAGATTTGAGGCTCCTTGCTGGGGCAGAGGGTAGGGACGTGCCAGCCAGGGTGGAGCCCACTGAGCTGTCCGAGCATGGTGACCCTGCCTCCTTCCTGGGAAACCAGGTCAGCCCCCCTGGGTGTCTGCGCACCCAGCCCTGTCGGGGGCCCCGGGGGACAGGAGCAAGTGGAAGTATCCTCCCTGACTGAATTCAGACATTTCCAGGCTTCTTAGGAACAAGACAAGCAAATGTGAGGGAACCAGACAGCCAGACAAGGCGGTCTCTAATTAAGCACCAAATTGTGCGGGCCGAGAGTTGCGCCAGGGCCGTGGGGTGACCAGGGTGAGCAGCGTGGGCTGGAACCGCCAGGGGAGCATGTGTGTGGGCTGCGGGATCTGAAGAAGGTGCGGGTAGGGTAGGGTGGGGTTATACGGCACGGAACAGCACCAGCTCCACACAGAGGAGGGGTGGGCGGTGTGGCGGGCAGTAACACAGATGAAGTGCTTTGGGTCAGACAGACACAGGTCGAATCCCAGCTCTGCTGTTTATGGGCAGCGTGACCCGTGTGACCTCGCCAGGCTTCAGTTTTCCTCATCTGTAAAAGGGACAATAATATGTACCCATGCCGCGCAGTCGTTTAAAGGTTAAAGGTATGGCTGTAAAATGCCTGGCATGAGGCATGTCTGTTATCATCGAAGGGTAGTCGGGCCAAGGCCTCGGGAACAGGCGGGTGCCATTGCGGACACTCGGGAGGAGGTGGGCGAGTTCTTGGGCGGGAGTCCCGCCGGGCAGGGAGCCCAGGCTGGAGGACGAGGGATGAGGGCCTGTGCTGCGTCCTCCCAGGGGTGCGGGCAGCCAGGCCAGGGCGGTGGCTGAGGGAAGACAGGGAGTGGAGCCAGCGAGACTTGGGGACCGGCTGGATGGGCCGCAGGAGCCAAGGCTGACGCCCTGGGGGCGGGGAGGGGCGGGGCTGCCTTTTGCTGACTCCGGGAAACTGGGCGGAGGCTGAGTTCACTGTAAGACGAATCTGAGATGACAGCAAGACATTAGAGCTGGGGGTTCGGGGGGGACTCCGGAGATGGGGACAGATGCCCCTGCCTTTTGGAGCCACAGAGAAGGGTAAGCAGCAGGGAGTGGCACAGGGTCACGTTGAAGAAAGACAACCTTGGAGAAGTATCCCCTTCCATGTCATCTCACTATTCCCGGCGAAATAGGAAGCGAGCCCACCTCGCTCTACACGGGCTGCAGGGGCTTGAGAAGGCTGGGGGCTCGCCATCCTTTCAAGGACAAGTACTTGTCCTGACGTCCCCACTTCTCAGGCCTGGCTGTCAGATTAGGCCCCAGGCTTCATTGGGAGGACATATTCTTTTTTATTTTTTTCCTTTCCCTTTTTCTGTTTTGTTTTTATTTTATTTTTTAGCTGAGAGGAGGGGAGATAGTGAGGCAGACGCCCACATGCCCCCTGACAGATCCACCCAGCCACCCCTGTCTGGGGCCGATACTCAAGTAACAAGCTCTTTTTAGCACCTGAGGCTGATGTGCTCAGACCAACCGAGCTATCCTCAGTGCCTGGGGCCACGCTCAAATCAACTGAGCCACTGGCTTCAAGATGGGAAAAGGGAGAGAAGAGGGAGAGGAGAGAGAGACAAGCAGATGGTCGCTTCTGCCGTGTGCCCTGACCAGGAATCAAACCCGGACGTCCATACGCCAGACCAACACTCTATCCACTGAGCCACCAGCCAGGGCTGGCAGAAGATATTCTTCAGTTTCATGGAGATGGGGACAGTGGAGACCACAGCAGGTGCAAACAAGCAAACTAGAAACTCACGACTGCACCTGAGAAGGTCCTGTAGGAGCTGTTAACATGTTCACCAAGCACAGACCTTGGCAGAGTGCTCTGCACATCTGACTGCAGGGCCACAGGGCTCGCCTGTCCTGTGTCTACCTGTCCCGTCCCTCGGTGTTGAACGACCGAGAAGGTTCATCTCATTTCCCCTCGCTCCTGACAGGACACCGAGAGCCCTACGCACTTCAAGTGGACGACATCACGAAAGGATCCCATTCCAACGTTTCTGCGCTAGATTTTTAAAGTCATCCCATAACCTCTCGGGTGTTTTAAATGAAGTTCACGCCTTTCCTGTGACTCATCGGCCCGTGAGACTGCTTCTCACATGCAATTCGGACAACACACAACCCGAGCTGAATTCATGGAAGAACACGGTTTCCCCAAGTGTAAGATAAAGGGAGCCTTTTGCTGACACAGCTCTACATTTGGAGATGGACACAGCTCCTTGGGGGGCCCTGCTTAGCCTTTCATGGACGATTGAGTCTTATAAAATGTTTATTTAGTGAAGATCCCGGTTGCCTCTTGATGTGGGAAGAGTATGAAGGTCACAGCATCGCCAGTGAGTAATCCTAGCGATAATGGTTTAACCTTGAATCTCATGGAGGCCTAACTTCCAGTTTACAGTGAACACACCATACAAAGGAACCAGTAAGCTGACCCCCAGTGGGAACACCCAGACCCGCCGCACCTGCAGGAAGGACTGGGGGATGCTGTTGTCGCCACAGAGCAGCCTGCTTGTTCCATGCCTACTCCCCCGCAAAGCACCCAGAAAGCCCAATTTTTTTTTTATTATAGTTTACATTCAGTGTTATTCTGTATTAGTTTCAGTTAGACAACTGTATACTTTACAAAATATTCCCACACACACACACCTGGCACCGCACACAGTTATCACACTGTTATTGATTTCCCTGCCTCCCTTGCAGCTAAAGGCTGTTAGAGACCCAGTTCTGGCCAATGAGATGTAAGGGGAAATCTGCTGGGTGGCTCCTAAGGGAGGTTTTCCTTCTTGATAAAACAACAAAGGAACACGAGGCCAGCCCCTTTCACCTCATCACCCTCTCTGCCTGCCTGAGATGCTGTCGTGTGAGAACAGGGTGCTGGGGGCTATGACGGTCATCTTTTGGGGCACATGGCAGTCACTGAGCGCATCCATTATCTATTGCGGTGCCACAAACTACCTAAGAAAGAATGCCTCAAAATAACAAGCATTTGTTATCTTACACTATTTCTGCGGATTGGGAACCCAGATAGGGCTTAGCCGGGCAGTCTGGGCTCCGGGTCTCTCAGTCAAGCTGATAGCAGTCATCTCAGGGGCCGCTGGGGTGGAAGAATCCACTTCCAAGTGCAGTCAATGGTTGTCGGGAGGCGTCCGTTCTCAGCTGGCTGTTGACAGGAAGCTTCTCGCTTGGGCTGCCCACAAGAGGACAGATTGCTTTTCCCAGAGTAAGAGATGCAAGGGAGAGAAAGAGAGTGGGGGGGAGAGAGAGAGAGAGAGAGAGAGAGAGAGAGAGAGAGAGAGAATGAACTCAAGATGGAAGCCACAGTTTTTTTACAACTTAACCTCAGGAGTGATGCCATCCCTTCTGCCGTACTCACGCCCCTCCCACGTTTTACCAGGGTCAAGGCCACACAGACCCACCCTGGTGATAAGTGGGAGGCGTGTGAGTAGCAGAAGGTGGAGGTCATTCAGGGCCAGTTTGGAGGATGTTGGCCACACACTTGTGAGGAAAGCAGAAGAGAAAGAAGAGCCCGGGTCCTTGAGATTGTTGAGTGACGACACCAAGCCCCAAACCACTTGTCCCCTTCCTGGTGGATTAGTTCATTGCATGTTTGTTGTTGAAGCCACTGTTCATTGGCTATCCTCTGCTGACAACCTCATGACTAACGCAAGGACTGTTAAACATGTCTAGTAAGATGTAGAAATAGTACCCTGAAAACAACAAATAGAATCTGCCCTTGGCTTTTAGTAAAAACAAAAGATAAACTTCAAGTATAGATAGTTTGTTATTATAGGTGAAATGTTTTTGCTTTTTTTATACAAGGTTTTTTTCTCCTTTGAGATTATAATAAACATGGTCATACAACAAGTGGCTGACCCGTAACAATATGCACAAACATATAAAATATAAATTAAAAATACAAACAAAATTTTCTTTTTAAAATACTTTTAAGAAAAAAAGCAGGGCCCTGAGAGTTTTGGTCCTTTTTCTTCCCCTGCTGCAAATTCACACTGTGGTTTTGGTTGGGTGGCAAGTGTCTGTCTGTCATCTGTGGGTGGCACTTCCCACAGTGGGTGGGCGGTTGAGTGGGACTCTCTTCTCCAGGGTGACCAGGTTTAGTGCCTGAGACAGGAAGTGGAGGGTGAATAGGTCACAGTGGCCTTTTTTTTGTTGTTGTTAAGAAATTAAAGGCAGTGGGGTAACACTGGTCCACAGGATCCCACAGGTTTCACGTGTGCATATCGACGGCACAGGATCTATGCACTGTGTTGGGAGCCCATCAGCCAAAGTCAAACCACCTTCCATTACTGTATACTTGGCCCCCTTTACCATCCCCTACCCCCCCTCTGGTAACCACCTCACTTTTTCTATGTCCATGAGTCTCAGTTTTATATTCCATCTATGAGTGAAATCATCTAGTTCTTAGCTTTTTCTGATTTTTTTATTTCACTTAGCATAAGGTTCTCGAAGTCCATCCATGTTGTTGTAAACCTACTGTTGGCAGTAGGTCATCATTTCTTACAGCTGAGTGGTATTGCATTGTATAGATGCACCACATCCTCTTTATCCAGTCCTCTGTCCAGGGATGCTTTAGTTGTTTCCACGTCTTTTTTCTTTTTTGCTGTCTAGTCATCTTCATCAGTCTTCTGCTTCTTGGTCCACACTGTCACCCTCATCATCTTCAGCTGCCCCTAGCTGCCTCAGCCTCCTCATCTTCATCTCCATCCTCTTCCTCACCATCGTCTCCCTTCCACTCCCCCCCCCTCCTCCATCTCCCCTCCTTCCTCCTCTTCTCCATCTGCCTCATTGTCAGCCTCCTGCTCTCCACTTTCCTCACTAGCGTTCCCATTAGCAGGTGCATCTCTTCCATCCTCTGCTTCCTCCACAACTTCCTTTTTCTCCTTCAGGCCCCTGGCGGTGATCCCCGAGCTGGTGTGCACAGCCTTCGGGCACACTGGCAATCTGATGCAGCGGATTAAAAAAAAAAAAAAAAGCAAGCAAGAGTTCAAGACCTCAGACAAGAAAGCTGCCGTCCCTGGAGTGAGCAAAGAGGAGGACCCAGAGCAACACAAAGACGGCTTTTCTGAGCGGCTGGTGGGGCCAACAACTATTACTTTTGTTAGAAGAAAACGAATGTTTTTCTCTTTCTTATTCCTCCTGGACAATAAAGTGGGGTTCTGCTCATTCATTGAACCCGCAGTTTGAGGCGTGTGATGTCGTTTCTGAATTCTTGATTGACACGTGGGTAGATCCTCTGTGGGGTGCAAGTGTTTACGCCTTTTCTGAAAAGTCAGCAGTTTTAAATCTCTAAGAGGTAGGGAGAGAGGAGAGAACTGGACACCGCAGACCCGGGGACATAGCTGACTGGCATGCTTCCATGTTGCCCACAACCTTGAGTTCACCCGGACAGCCTATCTTCTCATTACAAAACAGCTCACACACACAGCGAAACGTCAACACCAGCACAGGGAACACCCATGTAACCGACCGGGCCTACTGAACAAATCTGGATGTTTCACTTCAGCGCAGTCAAATGTTTGTTCGGTTTCAAAGAGACAGCACATCACAGCGGCCAGTGACACCTCTGTTGAGTTCTTTCTGGCTCTTCCACACTCTTGCTCCCGCGGGGAACCATGTCCCAGGTTGGAGAGGATCCTTCCCTTCCATGTTTGTACATTTTATTACGTGAATATGTTCTGTAAACAATGCATAGTATTGTTTTAGAGGTATCCTTAGATTCGTGTAAGCGAACACATTGATTTGCTCTGTCATTTGCCGTATTCCTTCAGTGTTGTGATACATAGCTCGAGTCCTTTCCATTTTACTGCTTTTGGTAGCCTCGCAGGAGACCACGGGACAACGTATTTATCATTCTCTTACTGATGGACATTCCAGTTGTTTCCAAGGCTTCACTAGAACCAGCCAACCTGTGTACATGTCCCTTTGCATCGTGTAGGAACTTTCCGGGCCACCGCCACAGGGGTGTACCGACTGTACCTGTGGAATTTAAACTTATGGAGGTGGCTGAGTGACGACATGGGGAGGCTAATGTCACTGAAATAAGATTTTTATTACTTAACGTGTCTGTTTCTGGCATGCCACTCAGGGCCACATGGGGAAGCAGCAGGTTTGGGCCGGAGGCTGCAGTGAGGAAGGGAAGGCAAGGCCCTGAGCCTTTATTTAGTTTCCTGGGAGAAAGACAAGGCAGAGCAGAGGGATCAGCTGGCTGGAATAATGCCTGCGGGCTCTCTGGCTGTCTGGTACCCGGCCCTGGGTCATTAGGGCAGGGCAATACTGCCTCCTGGGGAGCAGGAGTCAGAAAGAGGAGGGTTCCTACTCCTATGAACGGATGTCTGGATGGGTTCCTACGCCTATGAACGGATGTCTGGGTTCCTACGCCTATGAACGGATGTCTGGATGGGTTCCTACGCCTATGAACGGATGTCTGGATGGATGGGTTCCTACGCCTATGAACGGATGTCTGGGTTCCTACGCCTATGAACGGATGTCTGGTGGGTTCCTACGCCTATGAACGGATGTCTGGATGGGTTCCTACGCCTATGAACGGATGTCTGGATGGGTTCCTACTCCTATGAACGGATGTCTGGATGGGTTCCTACGCCTATGAACGGATGTCTGGATGGGTTCCTACGCCTATGAACGGATGTCTGGATGGGTTCCTACGCCTATGAACGGATGTCTGGATGGGTTCCTACGCCTATGAACGGATGTCTGGATGGGTTCCTACGCCTATGAACGGATGTCTGGATGGATGGGTTCCTACGCCTATGAACGGATGTCTGGATGGGTTCCTACGCCTATGAACGGATGTCTGGATGGGTTCCTACGCCTATGAACGGATGTCTGGATGGGTTCCTAGTCCTATGAACGGATGTCTGGATGGGGTCCTACGCCTATGAACGGATGTCTGGATGGATGGGTATCTACGCCTATGAACGGATGTCTGGATGGATGGGTTCCTCCTCCTATGAACGGATGTCTGGATAGATGGGTTCCTACGCCTATGAACGGATGCCTGGATGGGTTCCTACGCCTATGAACGGATGTCTGGATGGGTTCCTACGCCTATGAACGGATGCCTGGATGGGTTCCTACGCCTATGAACGGATGTCTGGATGGGTTCCTACTCCTATGAACGGATGTCTGGATGGGTTCCTAGTCCTATGAACGGATGTCTGGATGGGGTCCTACGCCTATGAACGGATGCCTGGATGGGTTCCTACGCCTATGAACGGATGTCTGGATGGATGGGTTCCTACGCCTATGAACGGATGTCTGGATGGATGGGTACCTACGCCTATGAACGGATGTCTGGATGGATGGGTTCCTACGCCTATGAACGGATGTCTGGATGGGTTCCTACGCCTATGAACGGATGTCTGGATGGATAGGTTCCTACGCCTATGAACGGATGTCTGGATGGATGGGTTCCTACGCCTATGAACGGATGTCTGGATGGGTTCCTACGCCTATGAACGGATGTCTGGATGGGTTCCTACGCCTATGAACGGATGCCTGGATGGGTTCCTACGCCTATGAACGGATGTCTGATGGGTTCCTACGCCTATGAACGGATGTCTGGATGGGTTCCTACGCCTATGAACGGATGTCTGGATGGGTTCCTACGCCTATGAACGGATGTCTGGATGGGTTCCTCCTCCTATGAACGGATGTCTGGATGGATGGGTACCTACGCCTATGAACGGATGTCTGGATGGGTTCCTACGCCTATGAACGGATGTCTGGATGGGTTCCTACGCCTATGAACGGATGTCTGGATGGGTTCCTACGCCTATGAACGGATGTCTGGATGGATGGGTTCCTACGCCTATGAACGGATGTCTGGATGGATGGGTTCCTACGCCTATGAACGGATGTCTGGATGGATGGGTTCCTACGTCTATGAACGGATGTCTGGATGGATGGGTTCCTACGCCTATGAACGGATGTCTGGATGGATGGGTTCCTACGCCTATGAACGGATGTCTGGATGGATGGGTTCCTACGCCTATGAATGGATGTCTGGATGGGTTCCTACGCCTATGAACGGATGTCTGGATGGATGGGTACCTACGCCTATGAACGGATGTCTGATGGGTTCCTACGCCTATGAACAGATGTCTGGATGGATGGGTACCTACGCCTATGAACGGATGTCTGGATGGATGGGTACCTACGCCTATGAACGGATGTCTGATGGGTTCCTACGCCTATGAACGGATGTCTGGATGGATAGGTTCCTACGCCTATGAACGGATGTCTGGATAGATGGGTACCTACGCCTATGAACGGATGTCTGATGGGTTCCTACGCCTATGAACGGATGTCTGGATGGATGGGTACCTACGCCTATGAACGGATGTCTGGATGGGTTCCTACGCCTATGAACGGATGTCTGGATGGGTTCCTACGCCTATGAACGGATGTCTGGATGGGTTCCTACGCCTATGAACGGATGTCTGGATGGATGGGTACCTACGCCTATGAACGGATGTCTGATGGGTTCCTACGCCTATGAACGGTGGCGCTGCCCAGCCCTATGTTGTCATGAGGAACCAGCTCATCCTGGAAGGGGCGCTCTCTTCTCTTTCTTCCCAGTCGGGTGTGTGTGTGTGAGGGGGTGGTGGTTTCACAAATGCCAGAGCCTCCAGAGGAGATAAAATAAGAAAACATAGTTACTGTATTTTTCGCTCCATAAGATGCACCTGACCATAAGACACACCTAGGGTTTTAAGGAGGAAAATAAGAAAAAAAAAATATTCTGAACCAAATGGTGTGTGAAAATATTTAATAAGATACCGTATTTTTCGCTCCATAAGATACATGGGTATTTTCCCCTCCACTTAGGGGGGGGGGGGTGCGTCTTATGGAGCGAAAAATACGGTAATGCATTGGACACGGCTTCAATCTGACTGGGTGTTGCTCTCTAGAGTGGTTGGGGTCAATTTACACCCCCGCTGAGAGTGTGTAAGAGGTAGAATTGCTTTGCTTCTCTTGGTACAGACACTCTGAGGGCTGTGACATGCTCTCTCATCGTGGTTTGAGATCATTCTGACTATTCATGAAGTTGGGTATCATTTCATTCCCTCGTTCGTCATTTCAGTTTTCTCTTTTCCAAAGTGCTTGGTCTCAGCCATTTCCCACTGGGGTCGGGGCCATGTCTGTCTGGTTAACGATGTGCAGATTGGCGGTACTAAGACTAGTTAATATAAATAACATGAATATTAGCCGTTGAATGCATTACAAATATCCTCTCTCAGTTTTGAGGCTTGTCTTTTAATCTTTTTATATTGTCTCTAGTTTAACACGTAGCATTCTCTTCCTTATGATTTATGTCTTTTTTTGTGTCTGAAAGTCATAAAGACGCTCTCTCACGGAAAATAGAATCTTGGTTATTTTAAATGATTTAACTGTCGAGCCCAAGGTATTCGTTCGGTCTCCCTCGAAAAAAGCTGCAGTCTGGTGGGCAATCTGGCGCCACTGATTTTAAAATAAATACCTGCAGAAATGTATCCTGCAGAAATACTCACAGGAATTTCCAACAATATACGCACAAGGCTTTTAAAGGACAGCACTGATTGTAATAGCAAAAATCTAGACCAGTGATAGTCAACCTGGTCCCTACCACCCACTAGTGGGCACTCCAGCTTTCATGGTGGGCGGCAGCGGAGCAACCAAAGTATAAATAAAAAGATAGATTTAACTATAGTAAGTTATTTTATTAAGATTTATTCAGTCAAACTTAGCGAAAATCCGACATAAAGTACTTGGTAAGTAATTATTACTATATGCTTTAATTTGCTGTAACTCTGCTTTATAAATTTTATAAAGTGACTTCCCTACTTTATAAATCACCATTACTGTGGAACCTGTGCATGGTTAGAAAATTTTACTACTAACAGAGATACAAAAGTGGGTGGTAGGTATAAAAAGGCTGACTACCCCTGATCTAGAAGTAAGCTGAAAAGGTAGTTAAATGAATGATGCTGTAGCAATACAATGTAATTCTCCGTAGTCACAGAAAAGAATAAGGAAAATCCAGATGTGCTCATATGCAACGTCCTCCAAGATATATTAGTAAGCAGGGTGGGGGGTGGGGGGAGATTAAAAAGAGAAAGAAAAAAAAGGATTCTCTATTTGTCTCCGTGTGAATTTCAGAAATAAAATTGTGAAGAATGATTACGTGTGTGTGTGTGTGTGTGTGTGTGTGTGTGTGTGTGTGTGGTGGGGGGGGCAGGTGACCAGGGTTGAGGGTGGGAGGGAAATCCATTCTTCATTGTCAATCACTTGTGCTGATTTCATTGTTGCCTCCGCCACAGCAAACAAAGCAGAATTGCTGTGGACGGCCCCATCTGCCGTAAGGTGCTATTTGTTTTGGCGTTTGAAATAGTCTGAGGTGAGGAGGGCCTCTCGTTCCAATGGCTGGGAAGAAATTGAATTTTCAGCGATGGGGCAGGAGGCTGGACTCCCGCTGCGGTGTCATTAGGCTAGCTCCGTCGCGGGGCTGCAGGCGGGAGGAGCTGCGCTCACAGCAGCGTGGGGTTGATGAGACTCAGTCTCGCTCTTGTCTGGGGGCAGGGAGGGGAGGTGTCTGGGAACCAAAGGGAGGGCTTGGAAGAAGTAGGGGGATGGGAGAGTTTTGTGAGATGGGAGTGGGGGAGGGCAGAGGAAAAGGGAGGAAGAAGGGCTGGTGTGAATCAAGAGGATACCCCCCCTACCCCCCAACCAACCCCCTGTACACTGTAGGTGCTGTGAGGCCGCAGGGTAGGAAGAAGCTCTGCACCCCCTCCCCCGGAGAGTGGAGGAGGGGAGCTCCCACCTCAAAGCCTCTGGCCCGCAATTCTCCGGAGAGGAAGGGAAAACACTCACTCAGTCAATGAGAATGGAAGGTACCCCAGCTCCCCCTTACTGAGACTGAAGAAGAAAGGAAAGGGGTGGGGTCCACGTCCACAGAACAAAGACACAACGTGGCCCCGAGTTAAGTCCCGCCCCTTCCCCTGGGCCCTGTGGAGTAGCTGGTAGGGGGCGCCCAGCTGTCTGGGTTCAAATCACAGCAAGGTCGTTTCTGCCTGTGATGAGTTACTTAATATCTCTGTGCCTTTGGTGTCTTATCTGTAAAAGGAGAAAATGATCATACTTACCCCATAGGGGGCTGTGCTGGCATATGGTAAGTGCTTATAAAACATAACCCTTGTAATCCTTTATCTAGTTACCACCTTTGTAAATTCACCCCCGCTGGGGCTCTGGGCAGCGAGTGTGTGTGTGTGAGGTGATGTGCATTAACCATGCTCCCGAGCTTGACCAACAAACCCAGCTGGTTCACTTACGCTGTAGGTGGACCCACCAACACCTTTCCTCCTCTCTTCCCCCAAGGCGGGAGCCCAGGCTGCAGGGGCACTTCTTGGGGGAAGGGGGAGGCTTCTGTGTCCTCTTTCAGGCTGGACGGTAGGCCCCTCAGAGAGGACACTGTGGTACCTTGGAAGATCACAGGTCCCTGTTGTCTAATAAGCACCTGTCGAATGAGTAAAGGATAGGTAAGGCTGGAAATTACCTAAATGCTCAACAAGAGGAAGTTGTTATTAAATTGTGGCCCCGTCACCCCACAAAACTGAATAGTCACTGAAAAGTAATTATAATGATTCTATAGAGGGCCTGGCCAGTTGGCTCAGTGGTAGAGCATCGGCCCAGTGGGTGAATGTCCCAGGTTTAATTTCCGGTCAGGATACACAGGAGAAGCGCCCATCTGCTACTCTACCCCTTCCCCCCTCACTTCTCTCTCTCTCTCTCTCTCTCTTCTCTCCTCCTGCAGCCATGGCTCAATTGAAGCAAGTTAGCCCCAGGCACTGAGGATGGCTTCAAGGCCTCCGCCTCAGGCACTAAGAAGAGCTCAGCCAAGCAACGGAGCAGTGACTCCAGATGGGCAGCGCATCACCTATTAGTGAGCTTGCAAGGTGGATTCTGAACGGGGTGCATACAGGAGTCTGTCTCTGCCTCCCTTCCTCTCACTAAGAAAAAAAAAATGATTCTGTAGAAGAGTAGAGAAGGGCTCAGGATGTACCTTTAGAACAACAAATAAAATCAAAATGGTCTAGACATGATGGGATCCATCCTGATATTTTATTTCAGGGGTCAGGAACCTATAGCTCGAGAGCCAGATGTGGCTCTTTGATGGCTGCATCTGGCTCACAGACAAATTTTAATAAAATAATAACGTTAAAAATATAAAACATTCTTGTGTATTACAATCCATTCATTTCCTACCGCTCATGTTCATGGTTGCAGGTGGCCAATCACAGCTGATCTCCGGGACAACACCAAATTTTTATTGGATAATGCTTAACATACACAGGTCATTGTATGGCTCTCATGGAATTTCATTTTAAAATATGTGGCGTTCATGGCTCTCTCAGCCAAAAAGATTCCTGACCCCTGTTTTTATTTATTTATTTATTTATTTATTTGATTGATTTATAGAGAGGAAGGGAGAGAGAGAGAGAAAAGAGAGAAACATCGATTTGCTGCTCCACTTATTCACGCACTTATTGGTTGATTCTTGTATGTGCCCTGACTAGGGATCACATTGGCAACCTTGATGTATAGGGGCATCGTTCTAACTAACCGAGCTGCCTGTTCCAGGCCCCATCCTGATATTTAAAGGGCAAAAGCAAAGCTCAGAAAAGGGAATATAATATGCTGTCATTTGTGTAAAAAAGGAAGCAAAGAATATGACCCTACTTGCAGTCCTAAGCATAAAATACCTCTGAAGACACACAGACAGAAAACAGGGGGCCTCTCTGGAGGGGACCGAGTGGCGAACAGTCAGGAGACAGGTCACTGACAACACCTTTGCCCCTTCTGAATGTTAAAACGTGAGCATGTTTCTGACTCAAAATCAAATAATTTAAAACATTCCTGGTACGTAGTGAAGTAAAACAGATCAATATATGTTTTCTCTCTATTATAGTCCTCCATTCTAAGGTATCTGTTCCATCCTCCCCGACACACACACCATTTTAGTTTCTGATATCATGATATACCTCTCAATCAATGGAGGTTCTTACTAGGTTTTTGTGTGTTTCCGTTTTTTCCCTAAAAAAGCTTTTTCTAAACTGATGTTGAGCCCTGGCGGGTTGGCTCACCATTAGAGCACCGGCCCGGCATGTGGAAGTCCTGGGTTCAGTTCCCAATCAGGGCACACAGCAGAAGCAACCATCTACTTCTCCACCCTTCCCCCTGTTCCTTCTCTCTCCCCCGCCCTGCAGCCATTGCTCAAATGATTGAGCAAGTTGGTTCCGGATGCTGAGGATGGCCCCATGGCCTTGCCTCAGGTGCAGAGATGCCTTGGTTGCTAAGCAGCCAAGCTGGGGGCCCCAGATGGGCAGAGCATCACTCAGTAGGGGGCTTGCCAGGTGGATCCTGGTCACAGGAGTCTGTCTCTTTGCCTCCCTGCCTCTCACTTTGCTAAAATAAAAAAATAAATAGCCTGACCAGGCGGTGGCGCAGTGGATAGAGCGTCAGACTGGGATGCGGAGGACCCAGGTTCAAGACCCCTAGGTCGCCAGCTTGAGCGCAGGCTCATCTGGTTTAAGTAAAAGCTCACCAGGTTGGACTCAAAGTCGCTAGCTTGAGCAAGGGGTTACTCGGTCTGCTGAAGGCCCATGGTCAAGGCACATATGAGAAAGCAATCAATGAACAACTAAGGTGTCACAACGAAAAACTGATGATTGATGCTTCTCATCTCTCTCTGTTCCTGTCTGTCTGTCCCTATCTATCCCTCTTTCTGACTCTCTCTCTGTAAAAAAAAATAAAAATAAAAATAAATTGATACTGAATCTTAAAATTGATAGCATTTTAGAACTGAACCAAGGAAATGTGGCATGTGGCCTGACCTGGAACGCTGAGGTCAAAGGTTCGAAACCTCGGCCTTGCCTGGTCAAGGCACATATGGGAGTTGATGCTTCCTACTCCTCCCCCCTTCTCTCTCTCTCTCTCACCTCTCCTCTCTAAAATGAATAAATACAATCTTTAAAAAAATGTGGCATGTGAAAAGGTCTGTAACAATGAAAACCATGGTGTGGTGAGAGAGTAAGGGTCTTTCTTTTTCAAAACGGTCCTTTGTGATATGCTCATGTACATATTTTTAACTGGTTTTGTTTGTTTGTTTTTATATTTTTCTGAAGTGAGAAGCGGGGAGGCAGAGAGACAGACTCCCGCATGTGCCCGACCGGGATCCACCCAGCATGCCCACCAGAGGGTGATGCTCTGCCCATCTGGGGTGCTGCTCTGTTGCGACCCGAGCCATTCTAGCGCCTGAGGCGGAGGCCATGGAGCCATCCTCAGTGCCCAGGCCAACTTTGCTCCAGTGGAGCCTTGACTGTGGGAGGGGAAGAGAGAGAGAGAAAGGAGAGAGGGAAGGGTGGAGAAGCAGATGGGCACTCCTCCTGTGTGCCCTGGCCGGGAATTGAACCCAGGATTTCCACAAGCCAGGCCAACGCTCTACTCCTGAGTCAACTGGCCAGGGCCTTAACTGGTTTTAAGAGATAATCGTTTTAGAGGAAGGCACAGCCCAGCACCAGAGTATAGATAACCTGCTACACTGTAAATCCATGCAAATGACTACTTCCTAAGCTTAGTTTAGCTTAAGTGATCATCAAAGCAAAGCCCTCGTCTTTACAAGACTCATCTTTCTTGGATTCTTTCTGAGGTACTCACCTTCCAGGGACAGTCTGTCAAACACTGAGACGACACTTCCTTGGCCACCACAAGCGTCTATCCCAACAGCCAGTTCAGAACCTCATTTTGATCCAAACCATTGCTGTGGGTCACAGCATGGCCATTGCGTTGGAAACACGGGTAAAGCCCAATGCTGCAAGCTAGGCTGCCACCGTGGGAAGCACACTGGGCGTTGGGACTAAAATGTGGCTGGCTACCCTGCTGCCCCCCACCCCCCACCCCCTCTGCCCTCCGTTCAGACCAGTGTTCTGCGTGTACCCCACCGGAGTCTTTCTGACACACGCTCTGTAGATAAAGGATTCCTTAATCAAATGAATAAGTTTAAGAAACAAGCGGGTACAACTGGGGGAAGTTGGGGAGCCACCATGCAGGCCTCCATATTAAAGGCACTGAAAAGTCCTGTGGGGCAAGTTCCATTGGTTTCCAGCTAACAGCCATTCCATTCCCACATTTCCCAGGCCCATCAAACCCCACTTCTGTTTACCCCCTTCAGGGCAAGCAAGTCCCAGAACAAGAGGACAAACACAATTCTGGCTAATAAGGCAGAGAATAATCCCCTGGGGAATTCTGAGTAAGCCTTCTTTGTTCTTAAAAAAGAAAAAGAAAGAGAAAGAGACTAACAAGAATCCTGGCTCAGTCACGGCGGGAGCTGCTGTTAAACCACAAACTGCCCTCCCACGCCCACGTGGCGTGGCGGGGATTATGAAAAGCAACTCTGAAGACACTGGAGAGGGATCAAAGCACTCAGATCATGGGGAGGAGTCACCACTTGAAAGGAGGGAATGGCCCTGGATACGTTTTTTATTTTTTGTAGCTTTTTTTTTTTTTGCCTGAGGAGAGGCCCTGTCAGAGAAGAAACGCACAGTCGTACCAGTGTGAAAAGCCAGAGGACGGAGCTGTGAGCACCCCTGGAACAGGAGAGAGACCCTGCAAAGGGCAGGGACCCAGTAAGGCAGAGTCCTACGCCTTGTGTAGCAGCCTCTGCTCCCATCTCTGAACCCACACGTGCAGGACAGACTCTGAGATTTCAGCTCCCGTCTACCGCAGAGGAGACAACGTGTGCAGTCTGAGAGTTCAGCCAAGTCAACTGACTGCTCCAACAAACGAACAAATAAATACAAAACAAAACAAACAAAGTTAAAAAGCAATACTCTTCAGAAGAACAAAAAGAATCCACGGTGTCTACAACATATCATTTGCAATGTTCAGAATGCAATCGAAAGGTCCTCGACATCAGATTCCAAAAACCCTTATTATGTTGAGTTTTGCTGGTCCTCTGGTTGGGGCAGGGGTGGGGAGGGGGTTGCCAGTTCATTGTCCGTATACCCATAGCTTCTGATGACGCAAGCATTTGATGTCTAGCCCAACTAGGAGGTAAGTCCCAGCCCTTCCTTGGAACATCTCCACTAGTCTCTGCAAGGATTGTGCTCCTCTCTTTTAATGTCCAGGGATGTCCTGTCCCTCAGGAAGAAAGAGGTGGCAGTCCAGTTCATACAACCAGCCCCTCTCTGATGTGCTTACTCCGAGGCCCAGGGAGGTCTCAGCCCCTGCGGGGAGCCGAGCCCAAGGCTGAGGGTTAAACAAACTCACTAGCCAGAATAATGGATTCCCGGAGCGGGAAGCCAGAGGATCCTTACATCAACCCTGCAAGGACTTTCAGATTCCACTCCAGCCAGAAGGGCCCGTGCTAATCAGAGGAACGAGACCAGGCTAACAATAGACTGTGATTGACAATAATTAGGGATTAGTAAGAAAACAACAGAAGCAGACACTTCTCAAGAAACCGAAGTGTTATTTAAATCTAATAGTCTGGTTTTTTAAAAAAAATCATGATGTTGGATTATTTACTTGTTTTACTATTTAATGGTTATTTTGTTTAGCTGTTTGGTAAGGTGTTGTGACTTAGTTTTTTAGAAAAGACAAGGAAACATAATGCTTTCTAAATCAGTTAAGAAAACCTACAACACAATTCAGATCGTATAAGCTCAGATGCAGAAGCAGCCCTCCTTAACTGTAAGCAATCTCGCAAGGTGAAGACAGCCATAGCATGTACTAAGTTCTTCCTGGGTCAGGAGATCCTGTCTTGCATTTTTAATAAACAAAATTCTCACATGCAATGATAGAACCATTTTGGAAAGCAGCAGTGTTACCAAACCCAAGGGGCTTGCCACTTGGGGTACTCTATTCAGAAAACAAGACATGGTTAACACAAGGCAGTTTTATTTACTCACAGCAAGTAAAGGAGACAGAAGATTCACACCCAAAGCTGTTTCTTGGAAGGGAGGCTTAGCCATTGCTTATATGTACTAGTTAGTCAATTATATGCTGATTTGTTCTTTGCAATTGGCTACTTTTATCTGATTGAGTTCCTGTTAACTCATCCTATTTACTCCTGCACCTGCAAAATACTGTGCTACATTTTAACATTTAGAAGATAACACTTCAACTGCCCAGACCCACTGGCAGACCCTTGTCTTATTTAACAGTTTGTTTACTTATGAAGAATTGTAGCAATTACCTCTTGGATGAGGCTGACCACTTCCGATTTGTTTTTGAATTAGTGATTCTACTTCCAGAAATGTATTCTAAGGAAATAATCTAAGGCAGGGGTCAGGAACCTTTATGGCTGAGAGAGCCATGAACGCCACATACTTTAAAATGTAATTCCGTGAGAGCCATACAACGACCCGTGTATGTTACACATTATCCAATAAAAATTTGGTGTTGTCCCAGAGGACAGCTGTGATTGGCTCCAGCCACCCGCAACCATGAACATGAGCGGTAGGAAATGAATGGATTGTAATACAAGAGAATGTTTTATATTTTTAAAGTTATTATTTTTTTTATTAAAGATTTGTGAGCCAGATGCAGCCATCAAAAGAGCCACATCTGGCTCGCGAGTCATAGGTTAAGGCATAGGAAAAGCTCTATCCAACAGAGCTCACCACAGCACTTCTAAAAAATGTTTTATTGACTGATTTTAGAGAGGAAGGGAGAGAGACAGACAGAGAAACATCAATTTGTTGTTCCACTTATTTATGCATTCATTGGCTGACTCTCGTATGTGCCCTGACCGGGGATCAAACCCACAACCTTGGCATATTGGGATGATGCTCTAACCAGCTGAGCTACCTGGGCAGTGCCACCACAACACTATCTTATTCAAGTATTGGAAGCCCACAGCATCTGAGAATAAGGAAATGACCTATAGTATATTCACTTAATATGTTAAGTGGTTATATTTTAAATGATGTTTACATTTAAAGTATGATATATTTAGTATTGAACTAGATTGTCCTCTATTGCCTTTCCATCTACTACATGAAAATGGTAGAAACAAAGTTAAAAAATAAAAGCTGCAAGGCAAGGATTATCTGTAAAATACTATAAAATTGTGTCTCAGCCTGACCAGTGGTGGTGTAGTGGATGGACCGCTGACCTGGGATGCTGAGGTCCCAGGTTCAAAACTCCGAGGTTGCCGGCTTGAGCGCAGGCTCACTAGCTTGAACAGGGGGTCGCCAGCTTGAGGTGGGATCATAGACATGACCCCTTGGTTGCTGGCTTGAAGCCCAAGGCCGCTGGCTTGAGCAAAGGGTCACTGGCTCGGCTGGAGCCTCCCCACCAGTCAAGGCACATGTGAGAAGCAATCACTGAACAACTAAAGTGCCACAACTATGAGTCGATGCCTCTGATCTCTCTCCATTGAGCCCCCTGGCATGGGCTGCCTCGTACAGTTGTTTCCATTGTGTGTTCCTCCCACTGGGATCCTTGACCTCAGTGACCAAGTGTTTTAGACCTCGTTTACTCTGTACAGCACACAGCTCAACCCCTGCACCCGGTCCATCCCCACGTCTCATTGATTTTACTTCCTCGCTTTCCTCCGCTCTGTGGCTTCCTCCTCATCCCTTCCACGAAGGGCTGTGCCCACCTCTCCTGGGATTCCCGCCACATGATAGCTATCAACATTGTATCAGTTATGGTGCTTTCGGCTGCAAGTACAGTAACAGAAAACTCACCCCAGAGTAGCCTAAACAACCTGTGAAAGTCTATTCTTTCTATTTGGGACGAGAAACTCTTCCCATAAAGTCCTCCGGGAGACTCGCCCTCAGGTCCACTGGCCCGTGCCAGGTCACACACCCGTGCCTCAGCCGCAGGGGAGGCTGGGAAATCCATCACAGGGCGTCTGCGGTCTCCATAGTGGGACGCAGGCTTTATCAGCAGGGAAGACAGAAGGGTGAGGGGACACTTCCACAGGGTAAGGAACCAATAGGACCTGCCCTATGATTCCCTGCTTGGTTCTGTCTCCTCTCTCCGTTATCCATTCCCTGCACTGCCATTATCTATCTATAAATCCATTTAATTGATGCTTTATTCATTGGATTAGTTAGTCCATCAGGTTCGGCTAGCTTGTGTTCGAGCGACAACCAGCAGCTTGGAATAGCAGTTGGTTGATTTTTACGGGCCGCGGCGGCAGGGAGAAGAGAGAGCCCAGAGATCTCTGTTCCAGCACTTACCTGCTTCTGCCTGAAATGAACAGGTACCAGTTCTCGTATTTCATTGGCTAAAGCCAGTCTCATAGCCACGCCTGACTTCAAAAGGACACACAAGTTACCACGTTCAGCAACTATTGACTGAGCGTGGAGTGTATGCTAGACGGAGGGCTGGAAATGTATGGGTAAGAAAAACAAAGTATCTCAGAGCCTGTTTACAGTCTAGAAGGAATAATCCGCCCTTTCCTTTATGCCCTGGTGCTACCATACCATATAAAGGCTTCAATTGCACCCCCTGTTATATTTTTATTGCATTAAAAATAAGGAAGGGAAGAAGGGAGGAAGGGAGGGAGAGAGGGCGGGAAGGAAGGAAGGAAGGAGGGAGGGAGTGAGGGAGGGAGGGAGGGAAGGAAGGAAGGAAGGGGGAAGGGAGGGAGGGAGGAAGGAAGGAAGGAAGGAAGGAAGGAAGGAAGGAAGGAAGGAAAGAAGGAGGGAGGGAGGGAGGGAGGGAGGGAGGGAGGAAGGAAGGAAGGAAGGAAGGAAGGAAGGAAGGGGGAAGGGAGGGAGGGAGGGAGGGAGGGAGGAAGGAAGGAAGGAAGGAAGGAAGGAAGGAAGGAAGGAAGGAAGGGGGAAGGGAGGGAGGAAGAAAGGAAGGAAGGAAGGAAGGAAGGAAGGAAGGAAGGAAGGGGGAAGGGAGGGAGGAAGAAAGGAAGGAAGGAAGGAAGGAAGGAAGGAAGGAAGGAAGGAAGGAAGGAAGGGGGAAGGGAGGGAGGAAGGAAGGAAGGAAGGAAGGAAGGAAAGAAGGAGGGAGGGAGGGAGGAAGGAAGGAAGGAAGGAAGGAAAGGGGAAGGGATGGAGGGAGGGAGGGAGGAAGGAAGGGGGAAGGGAGGGAGGAAGGAAGGAAGGAAGGAAGGAAGGAAGGAAGGAAGGAAAGAAGGAGGGAGGGAGGGAGGGAGGGAGGGAGGGAGGGAGGAAGGAAGGAAGGAAGGAAGGAAGGAAGGAAGGGGGAAAGGAGGGAGGAAGAAAGGAAGGAAGGAAGGAAGGAAGGAAGGAAGGAAGGAAGGGGGAAGGGAGGGAGGAAGGAAGGAAGGAAGGAAGGAAGGAAAGAAGGAGGGAGGGAGGGAGGGAGGAAGGAAGGAAGGAAGGAAAGAAGGGGGAAGGGAGGGAGGGAGGGAGGGAGGAAGGAAGGGGGAAGGGAGGGAGGAAGGAAGGAAGGAAGGAAGGAAGGAAGGAAGGAAGGAAGGAAAGAAAGAAGGAGGGAGGGAGGGAGGGAGGGAGGGAGGGAGGAAGGAAGGAAGGAAGGAAGGAAGGAAGGAAGGAAGGAAGGGGGAAGGGAGGGAGGGAGGAGGAAGGAAGGAGGGAAGGAAGGAAGGAAGGAAGGAAGGAAGGAAGGAAGGAAGGAAGGAAGGAAGGAAGGAAGGAAGGAAGGAAGGAAGGAAGGAAGGAAGGAAGGAAGGAAGGAAGGAAGGAAGGAAGGAAGGAAGGAAGGAAGGAAGAAGGGAGTTAGGAAAAGACCCTGGCTGTCTGCTGGAATAGGCTGTAAACCCAGTACCAAGCATGGTGCCTAGCTCGAGCAGACACTTAATAAATGTCTGTGGATGGACTCAGCGACAAGGAGCCGGAGCCTGGCGGCCGGCCGGGGCTGAGGTAAACAGTTTGGGTTTTCACACAGCGAGAAGTCTCACGGCCAGCAGCTGCTCCGGCCGCTTCCTCGTCCTGTTCCCCCAGCACCTGGGCGCCTGCCAGCCTTGCACTCTGAACTTGGCTCTGGTCGGCTTTTTCTCCATGCGACTGCGCCTCATAGTCACGAGCCAGCTGCCACTGTTCCGTATTCACATTCAAGGCAGGAAGAAACAGGAAGGACAGTGGCAAGGGGGCTCTCCTCTGGCGATTGTCCCCAGATGCCACCAGTAGCTTATGTCTCACGGCTGAAACATGGCTCCCATGGCCACCCACCTGCTTCAAGCAAGGCCGGGGAAAGATGATGTCTGGATTTCCAGCCTCTGTGGTTGGAAATGGCAAAGTAGGGGGTCAGAGCGGTCTGGGTAGCCAACGGAAAGGTTCACCAAAATGAAGACTCTGTGCTTAATAAACATTTGCTGATAGAACATCCATATTTTTATGATCTGGTTCTTTATTGATTAAAAAAAATTTTTTTTTTTTTTTTTTTTCATTTCTGAAGCTGGAAACGGGGAGAGACAGTCAGACAGACTCCCGCATGCGCCCGACCGGGATCCACCCGGCATGCCCACCAGGGGGCGATGCTCTGCCCACCAGGGGGCGATGCTCTGCCCATCCTGGGCGTCGCCATGTTGCGACCAGAGCCACTCTAGCGCCTGGGGCAGAGGCCAAGGAGCCATCCCCAGCGCCCGGGCCATCTTTGCTCCAATGGAGCCTTGGCTGCGGGAGGGGAAGAGAGAGACAGAGAGGAAAGCGCGGTGGAGGGGTGGAGAAGCAAATGGGCGCTTCTCCTGTGTGCCCTGGCCGGGAATCGAACCCGGGTCCTCCGCACGCTAGGCCGATGCTCTACCGCTGAGCCAACCGGCCAGGGCCAAATTTTTTTATTACAGTTCATCTTCATTATTATTTTATATTTGTTGCAGGTGTGGACAGCATAGTGGTTTGATTGATTCTGAATAACATATAAAAAGCCCTCATCATTGTTGTGACTAACCAATATTGAGTGCATCTTCTGTCTGGGCCGGGCTCCGTGCCAAGCCAAGTAATGAAGTTTCTCATCACTCTTCGCAACGCCAGGGACACAGGTGTTTATCAGTTTCTGTTCTGCATGTGAGGAAACTGAATCTCAGAGCAGTGAAGCAACTTGTCCAACTTGTTCACCGACCAGCTAGTCAATGAGGAAACAGGGGCTTGAACTCCAGCGTCTGGTCCCAGAGATCGTGTTCCTATCCTACAACTTTAGGCCTCGAGGGGAACAGAGGGCTCACCAGACCCGAGCCCTGCAATTTCACAGTACAGAGGCCCGGAGGTGGGGGGGGGGGTCAGGAGGGACTTGCTCAAAGTCACACGGCAAGCCCACGTCAGAGCCGCGCCCAGGGTCCGGACTCCCGGGCCATGGTCCTTCCTGTCACCCTGGCCTGCCTCTATTTAGAACCTCCCACGAGTTCGCTGACCTTTACAATGACACGTGGCCCAACTCGGAGTCCTGTGGACCCTTCAGTTTAAGAAGATGGATTTAACTGAGGGTTTGGCAAATGAGACCACCTCGTTGCCTTTTCTGGAGTCAAAACTCAATGATGAGTTGGTTCAAACTCTTCTGCCCATCCCAGTGGGAACTCGTCTGCACAATGCTTGTCAGTTCTTCAGTAACAAGAGGAAGGACAGAAGGTAGTGGTCAGAGAACTCGTCTGCACAATACTCGTCAGTTCTTCAGTAACAAGAGGAAGGACAGAAGGTAGTGGTCAGAGAACTCGTCTGCACAATACTCGTCAGTTCTTCAGTAACAAGAGGAAGGACAGAAGGTAGTGGTCAGAGAACTCGTCTGCACAATACTCGTCAGTTCTTCAGTAACAAGATGAAGGAAAGAAGGTAGTGGTCAGAGCGCCTCGGCCGGGACGTCCCTGGATTGCCTCCAGCTCCAGGCTCCGGACCCAGAAATGCCTCCTGTGTGGTGTCGAACGTGCGACGCGGCCTTGGGAAGCCTGTGGAGCGCGTGGACCGAGTGTGGTTCTAATCGCACTCTCCCACGGACTGCCCGCGGGGTTCACAGACCAGCCCGTGGTGGGTGTGGAGTGGCGCTGACATACAGAAAGTCCCTGCAGCCAATGGGCTCCGAGTGCCAGCTCCCTTTCCCGGCCCCCTGCTCCTTCCCCCCCGACTCGGGGCTGAAATGCAGCCAGCACTCCAGTTGCACAAGCAGCACCTACCTGGCCCACACCACGTCCTATATCACAAGCCCTGGGGTCCCTTGTCAACAGAACTCAAATCTTTCAGGGAAAAAGGGTAATTGAAAAGTCATTTTGGGCCCTGGCTGGCTGGCTCAGTGGTAGAACCTGGACCCCGCATGTAGAAATTTCGGGTTCCATTCCCAGTCAGGGCACACAGAAGAAGCAACCATTTGCTTCTCAACCTCTCCCCCCCTTCTCTCTTCCTTTCTCTCTTCTCCTCCCACAGCCATGGCTTGTTTGGTTGAGCAAGTTGGCCCCGGGCACTCAGGATGGCTCCTGTGGCCTCCGCCTCAGGCCCCAGATGAGCAGAGAGCATCACCCCCATAGTGGGCTTGCCAGGTGGGTCCCAGTAGGGGCACATGCAGGAGTCTGTCTCTCTGCCTTCCTGACTCTCACTTTTAAAAGAAAAGAGAAGTCATTTTGGTGTGGCATTTTAAACCCTAGAGAGGAAAGGTTGCAAGCATAGGCTCTTGAATCACACAGGGGTTTGAATTTGGTCACTTCCTGACTGTGTGCCGTTGTGTAACCTTCTTGCATCTCAGTTTCCCTCGCAATGCAATGGCGTTAATGACAGCGCCCACTGCGGGGTCAGGTGCAGGGACGTGTGCAGAGCTGAGGTCAGTGGGTCACGTGGCCAGGACATCGTACAGGTCCTTCAAGCTCTCCCACTGCATGTCATCGGGGTTTTCGCGTGCGTTTGACGACACATTTCCTTTGCTTCTTTTAAGGTAAGGACAATTGGGCAAAGGACTGTGACAGGAGGGTGAGGTGGCACAGCAGGCGGTAGCAGAGAACCCAGGACTGCAGGGCAGGAGACCTAGGTTCGAGTCTTGGCTCTGCCGCCAGGACCCATGTAGCCTTCTTTCTCTGGCTTCAGTTTCCTGCTTGTAAAATCAGGGGTGCGTGGGGTAGAACAGGTGCCCCCTCAGGTCATTCCTGACCTTGGACATCCTTGGTAATCAATCACAGCCACTCCAATGTCTTCTTGAAAGCCCAAGTCACCAAGCCTGGCAACAGCTTAGTAAAGGTTCGGAATCCTGTCATTTTGGGTTACTGGATGAAGAACTCTTCCGAGACCCCCTCCCAGACCAAGAAGAGCCAGTTAGGAGGGAATAGCATCCTCTCTTTGGGCAGACTTGACAAGTCCCTGGTCCCATCCTCTGCCTCCCACCTTGCCCCCTCCCCTGGTCCGCCTCGGATGCCAGGTGACGTCTGTCTTCCACCTTTCCGCCCAGAAGCTACTGTAAATATGCTCTGAGGTCCTTCTCTGCACTCTGAACTGCATTCCACCAACTCTGCGCTCCTGGCTGTCCCTGCTTCACCGGTCCCCAGAGGGTCTCAGCCCCACCTCTCCGCCCTGCCCAGTCTCAACTCCACGATCAGTTATTATAACTTCTTTCTTTTCTTTTCTCTCCTTTTCTTTTTTCTCTTATTTTCTCTTCTCTTCTCTTCTTTTCTTTTCCTTTTCTTTTTTTTTAGCAAGAGAGAGAGGGGTAGGGGACAGACAGGGACAGACAGACAGGGAGAGAAATGAGGAGCATCAACTCATAGTTGCGGCACCTTAGTTGTTCATTGATTGCTTCTCGAACGTGCCTTGACATTCGGATTTTAATGAAGGTTGCATTCAATTTGTATATTGCTTTGGGTAATATGGCCATTTCAACTGTGTTCATTCTTTCGATCCGTAAACATGAAATATGTTTTGTCTTTGTAAGAAGAACGACAGGAAGGGAGAGAGCGGCTGTGTCGGGTGAAGCAGGCCTGAGCGCCCAGGTTGAGAAATACCCGGGAGTATGTTGTTTCGTCAACATCCAGGCAGCCGGCCAAGGGCACACGGCTCTGACTGTGCAGTCGTAAGCAGCCCTGAGCTGTGGGGAAGGTGCTGAGCTTCTCAAGGGCGAAGGAACTTCCTGTCACCCCTGAAACACCAAGGAGATAGCCATGACTTCAAGAGGCTTGAAATAATATTATCATTTTAAAGTGATCATTTATTAATATCATCTATTGAAGGCCATTTGATTGAGAGATAATGTGGAGAGGAGTTAAGACCGTGGGTTTAGCCTGACCAGGCGGTAGCGCAGTGGATAGAGCAGTGGCCTGGGACGCAAGAGGATCCAGGTTCGAAACCCTGAGGTCACCAGCTTGAGCGCGGGCTCATTCAGCTTAAGCATGGGTTCACCAGCTTGAGTGTGGGATCATAGACATGACCTCATGATCACTGCCTTAAAGCCCAAGGTCACTGCCTTGAGCAAGGGGTCACTGGCTCTACTGGAGGCCCCCTTGCCCCCGGTCAAGGCACATATGAGAAAGCAATTCATGAACAACTAAGGAGCCACAACGAAGAACTGATGCTTCTCATCTCTCTCCCTTCCTATCTGTCTGTCTGTCTCTCTCTCTCTAAAAAAAAAAAAAAGGAACTGGGTTTAAACCCCAGCTCTGCTTTTTATTACTTCTTTAACTTCATCTGTGCAGCAAGAATAGTAACAGCACCTACCCCTCCTATTTCTAAGAAGTAAATGTGCTAATTCGTGTAGAAACTGGACTGTGTAAGGACTCAAAAAATGTTGGCTAAATATTCTAACCTCTGTAATCTCTGTTGGCAAAAGCAGGCTTCGAAGCCCCCGTGCCCTGAGCGTGTGTTTGGAAACCCAGCGGAGAGGAAAGTAGAGACACGGGAGCTTCCCTGCTAACTGCATTTCTACAGCTGCCGGGAGGCAGTGTGGCCCAGGGGGTGGGGCTGTGCTGGGAGTCGGCAGCCCTGGGTTTCCATTCCTCCTCAGCCTAGGAGGCCAAAGCCAAGTGTGGCTAAAGGTAGGGCAGCATGTCTCTGAGCCTCAGCTTGCCCCCCTGTAAAGTGGGGGCGGTTCCACCAAGCTCACACAAGGTATTTTTTTTGTTTGTTTTGTTTTGTTTTTCTGAAGTGAGAAGCGGGAGGCAGAGAGGCAGACTCCCACATGCACCTGACCAAGATCCACCCGGCATGCCCACCAGGGGGCGATGCTCTGCCCATCTGGGGCGTTGCTTCGCTGCAACCGGAGCCACTCTAGCGCCTGAGGTGGAGGCCATGGAGCCATCCTCAGCGTCCGGGCCAACTTTGCTCCAGTGGAGCCTTGGCTGCGGGAGGGGAAAAGAGAGAGAGAGAGGAAGGAGAGGGGGAGGGGTGGAGAAGCAGATGGGCACTTCTCCTGTGTGCCCTGACCAGGAATCAAACCCGGGACTTCCACACTCCTGGCTGACGCTCTACCGCTGAGCCAGCCGGCCAGGGCCACACAAGGTGGTTTTGAGGACCAAATGAGGGAATGTTCCATGAAAGGTAAATGATAACTCCCTGGAAAACTGTGTGACCTCACCAGTTTGAGTGTCTGCCTACCGGGGTTTGAAATTCAGCCTGCCCCCTCCTCCGGAGGTACCCAGAGGACAGGGGACATTTACCAGGTAACCAGAGTCTATGGGAGGAAGTGCAGAAGGTGGGCGGGGCTTGGGTCACAGAAGGAAGAAGCATATTTACAGTCATGCCTGTGAGCAAGTTTTGGGAAAATGGAAGGAACGGTACCGAGTGTGGTGAGCAGTTATCCAAAAGATGTTTCTGCTCATGCAGCCTGACCTGAGGTCAGGGCTGTCAAAATGGTGTGTTAGCTGCCTAGGTTTAAAGCCTCGACAGCCGCCAAAGAGAGGAGGGGTGGCCAGATAGATGCGCCAAGGAGCAGAAAAAGGAAAAGAAAGCTCTTTGTGAGCTGACATGGAAAAGCTGACTGGAGCAGGCCACACAATCAGTATACAAAAGTCTACAGCTGTCCTGTGCACCAACAATAAAACTTCAGAACACAAACTGAGAAAAACAATTCCTTTTATAATTGCAACCACAACAAAAATACCCAGGAATAAACTTAACAAAGGTTGCAAAGGACCTACATTCTGAAAACTACAAAGCATGATTGAAAGAAATTGAAAAAGACGCAATGAAATGAAAACATATTCCACCTTCATGGAGCAGAAGAATCAACAGAGTTAAAACGGCCATATTGCCCAAAGCAATTCACAAATTTAATGCCATCCCCACTAAAATCCCAGTGTCATTTTTTAAAGAAATAGAACAAAAAGTCACCAGGTTGTATGGAACCCTGAAGAAGCCGGAGTAGCCAAAGCAATCCTGAGGAAAAAGAATGAAGCCGGAGATACCACACTCCCTGATTTCAAATTATACTGCAGAGCCACGACGATCTAAACAGCACGGTACTGGCAGAAAAACAGACCAATGGAACAGAATCGAGAGCCCAGGACTACCACTGCGTATCTGCTTGAAGCTTTTTATTTGAGACGTGCAAATCCACCTTTTCCTTCCACGTGCAGTGCCCCAGGCACCCGGCCGTGGGAGTCCCAGCCCTTCAATATCATGCCAACGAAGAGTAAGGGGCAGGAGGTGGTGTCCTGAGTCAAATGCAATAAAATTCTCCCCTTGTGCATCTTCCAGGAGGAAACCCCCTGCAGACCAGCTGCTGCGCCCTCCGGGGAACCAGACCCAGCCCTACAGACCCCATCTTGTCACCTGGACTGCCCCCTCCCCCTGTTGAAAACAGCAATTTTCGAACATGAGTGTGCATCTGGGTTACTGGTGCACATCAGATTCCAGGGCCTCGCTCTGCCCACGCAGGCCTCCGGGGTGGAGCTCCAGTCACGTGTCCACGGCTCAGTCCCGTGCCCTTTACCCTCCGCGCCCCGCCCCCTCCCCAGCGGCTCGCCAGTCCTCGGGCACACCCCAGTCTTTCTGTCCTGAGTTCCGAGACCTCTCCTTCACGAGGGAGAGTTGCCCACGTGTTTGAATGATGCCTGTCTAGACAGATGCACCTCGGAGAGCTGCCCCCCCCCCCCCGGAACACCCTCCAGTTCGAGCTTCCTTCCTCTTCCTCCGAGTGAGCTCAGACCCCAATCTCATCTGTCACAGCGTCACCGTGGCGTCCTTAAATTAAAAGGGTCCTTCCTCACGAGGAATGCGATGCCTTGCAAGTGCGGGAATGTGAGGTGCTTTGTAGACACCTGAGGGGTCTTACCGCCCCGATTTATAAAGACTTGGGGTTCTCCCTGGTGGTACAGTTACAGGTGCCGGGCTGGGACCTGTGCTGGTGGTTCTGGTTGGTTTCGTGTCTGTGTCTCGTGCCCCACCCCCTTCAGGGAGACCATCCTCTCCCTGAGGGTGGCAGTCAGTTCCTTTTCCCTCCTTCAGGGCCAGGCAAGCCCAGATCCTCAGAAACACTAACATTGAGATGGGGATGGTCACAGAAGGAGGTGCCAGCGTAGGGAGCATCCCCGAGGGGCAAGGGCTGGGGCGGGGATAAGGACTTACCTAGCGGGTCTCCAGGGTCCTAGGGAATGCCCATGGCTAACCTCAGTAGGCCATGCCAAACTGTTTTCCAGAGAAGTAAAAGTGACAGTGACAGAAGCGAGCCGAGGTGGGGTTGCTGCTGGCTCACTGGAAAGTCAGAGAAGAAGGGGGCCTTGGGGACAGGTTCGCCGGGACAAGCTGCTGCTGCTGCCCGTTGTGGGGGTGGGGTGCAGCGCAAGGGCCATCAGGGTGGTTCTGGGTTGGAGCAGAGGGGAGGGGGTGGTGAACATCCTTGTCGGTCTGAGAGAAAAGATGGTGTGGTGAAACCGGTAAGGCAGATGCGGCCCGGCCCCGGCGTCCCGGCTTGGGGAACTCAGGGAATTAAGCAAATATGCCGGAAATAGACAGTTTCAGGCCCAGAGGGGAGCAAAACTGTCTCCTGTTTTCACCTCAGCATCCCAGGAGGTTCCCGTGTGAGCGACCTGCCTACAGACAGACTCCCGCAGGGACAGACACACGTCACCATCTAGATACAAAGCTATTCACTGCAGAATCAACGGTAAATGACTGGAACCAACGCAACGTCTGTGAATAAGGAACCGGTTACATCAGCCAGATTCTCACAGGATGGCAAGGACAGTAGGAAGCTAGAGAAATAATTCTCTGACAAGCGGAATAAGGGAAACTGAGACAAAATCATTAAACAAGGCCAAACAGTTACAGCCAGCTAATGAATCACACGGCTTTCTCTTCCCTAAGCAAGGACTCACTCTTTGAAGCAAGTGGTTTGCACATTCCGGACCGTCCTGGTTGGACTGGCCTCGGTCCCAGTCCCTCTCCGATGATGTTCTTTAAAATGAAACTAACCCTGACCCGTCTCTATCCACCTGTTGATGAGTCCACAGATGGAAGGACACACCTGGAAAACTAGTGACTATTCTGTTAAGACCCCTCCCTGAGACCTCCTAGCATTCCCGCTGGCTGGAGAGAGAACGGCCAAGGAGCTCGGTTGGCTGGAGTCCCCTCCCGACACCCTGCAGTGCGGGGTGGGATCCCTGCTCAGGGCACACACAAAAATCAATCAGTGAGTGCATAAATAAGGGGAACAACAAATCGATATTTCCCTCTCTTTTCTTTTCTCTCTTTAAATGCAATCAATAAACTTCAAGTTAAAATTTAAAAAGCCTCAAGACGACCTAGCAGAGCCCTCTCTCTAGAGCTCGTCCATGCCTTCCTCCTGTTAGACGGGTGTCTCTGCTTTCCCCTCCCCTCATCTCTAAGAGTTCTCACGAGACTCTCAACCAGGGGAGCAACCGGCAGCAGCAGCAGCTTGTCCCGGCGAACCTGTCTGCAAGGCCCCCTTCTTCTCTGACTTTCCAGTGAGCCAGCAGCAACCCCACCTCGGCTCGCTTCTGTCACTGTGACTTTTACTTCTCTGGAAAACAGTTTGGCATGGCCTACTGAGGTTAGCAATGGGCATTCCCTAGGACCCTGGAGACCCACTAGGGAAGTCCTTATCCCCGCCCCAGCCCCTCCCCCCTGCCCCTCCGCCCACCCACCCACACAGTCGCACCAACAGAAACAATGAAGTGCATTCATGACTTCCGGTCAAGATGGCAGAATAGGTAAATCCTGTGCTTACCTCCTACCACCAGTGCCTCGAAATCACAACTGAGTTAATTCTAGAACAACCTTGAGAATCACCTGATGAAGATCAGCTGACCAGAGCTCCCATCACTGAGGATAAGAAGAAGCCACGCTGGGACCTGCGGGAGGGGTAGAGACGGGAAATGGGCGGGTCCTGGAACCACGTGAGGTGACGAAGAATCAGGAGGGAGAATGCAGGGTCCCCACCGAGGAGCGAGGGGTCCCAGCCCCACACCAGGACCCCCAGCCTCAAGCACCGGTGCCGGGAAGAGGAGAACTCACAATATCTGGCTGTGAAAGTCAGCAAGGACTCTGTCCGGCTGAGACGGAGGGCTGTCATAGACCCTTGAAGGTGTCCTCTTGAAGGGCCTGGGCAGAGACTCCCTGGCTCACAAACACTTGCCTGAGCTCCAGCCAAAGGACAGTAGTTCAAAAAGCACCAGGGACAGATGGGGAGGAACGGAATGGTTTGGCTTCAGAGCAAAAGCTGGAAGGGACAGACAGAAGCCATTGTTCCTTAAGCCCTCCCACGCTCTTATGCCCTCTCCCTGGGGGTTTCCTGAGGACCCCTTCCCCACCGAACCAGCACACCAGCCTGAACCGTTTCCAGCGACTGTTCCTCCTCGCCAGCAGCCCACTTTGACCCATGCCGTGGACTGCCCTACAATCTCTCCAAGGTCCGTGAACCCCAACCAGCAGCAGCTGGGCTCAGGGTGCCCTGCACGTCTTGCTGAGCGCCCCCGGCCCTAGCAGCCGCCGGCCTCGGGGGACAGCATAGCTTCTCTCCGGGCACCCCCAAGTCCAGCACAGCTGGTGCCAACTGCCGTTCACGCTGTAGCTCCTACCGGCTGGCCCCAGGCTGGGCACTGCAGTGGTTGACCTGGGTCTTCACTAGTGCCCCTCCTAGGAGGCCCCAGAACCAACACACCCACGACGACTTCAGACCAAACCAGAGCGCCACCCAGCCACCTCCACAAGGGACACATCCCCAAAGGACGGGCGTGGCGGGCACCAGAGCCTCACTACAGTGAACCCCACCCCATGGACTCGGTCCCCGTCACAGCAGCTTGCTCACGATAGTCACGGCCCATTCCCACAGCCAGTTGGCCAGAAGGGCAGTTCCCCCACGGACATGCTAACAGCACCCAAGGCTCAACTGCAACAGGAGGGTATGCACAACCCACACGAGGGACCTCCCTGGAGTGCCTGGCAGAGGTCACAGGGAGCTGGCACCACCGGGCTCCACAGGAGCTTCCCGGACAACAGAAAAGCTAAAGGAGTTCATCACCACTGGACCAGTATTACATGAAATGTTAAAGGGACTTCTTTAAGAAAAAGAGGGGGGAACAAAGATAAAAAAAATATATGAATAATAAAATGGCAATCACTATCAATAATCACTTTCAACGTAAATAAATTAAATGCTGTAATCAAAACACATAGGGTGCCTGACCAGGTGGTGGTGCAGTGGATAGGACGTCAGACTGGGATGCAAAGGACCCAGGTTTGAAACCCCGAGGTCGCTGGTTTGAGTGGGGGCTCAGCCGGCTTGATCGCAGGCTCGCCAGCTTGAGCACGGGCTTGCTGGCTTGAGCATGGGATCACAGACATGACCCCATGGTTGCTGGCTTGAAGCCCAAGGTCACTGGCTTGAGCCCAAGGTCACTGGCTTGAGCAGGGGGTCATTCGCTCTGCTGTAGCCCCCTGATCAAGGCACATATGAGAAAGCAATCAATGAACAACGAAGGAGCCGCAATGAAGAATTGATGCTTCTCATCCCTTCCTGCCTGTCTGTCCCTATCTGTCCCTCTCTCTGTTTCTTTCTCTCTCTGTCTCTGTCACACACACACAAAAAAGACATAGGGTATCTGAATGGATAAGAAAGCAAGACACACACACACACACACACACACACACACACACACACACACACATATATGCTGTCTACAAGAGACTCATTTCAGACCAAAAGATACACACAGACTGAAAGTAAAGGAATGGAAAAATGATATCTCATGAAAATAGAAACAAAACAAAAGCTGGGGTAGTAATATTTATGTCAGACAAAATAGACTTTAAAACAAAGAAGCTGTAAGAAGAGACAAAGAAGGACATTTCATATACAATAGTCAAGATATAGGAGCAATCTAAGTGTCCATCAATAGGCGATTGAAAAAAGAAGATGGGCCCTGGCCGGTTGGCTCAGCGGTAGAGCGTCGGCCTAGCGTGCGGAGGACCCGGGTTCGATTCCCGGCCAGGGCACACAGGAGAAGCGCCCATCTGCTTCTCCACCCCTCCGCCGCGCTTTCCTCTCTGTCTCTCTCTTCCCCTCCCGCAGCCAAGGCTCCATTGGAGCAAAGATGGCCCGGGCGCTGGGGATGGCTCTGTAGCCTCTGCCTCAGGCGCTAGAGTGGCTCTGGTCGCAACATGGCGACACCCAGGATGGGCAGAGCATCGCCCCCTGGTGGGCAGAGCGTCGCCCCATGGTGGGCGTGCCGGGTGGATCCCGGTCGGGCGCATGCGGGAGTCTGTCTGACTGTCTCTCCCTGTTTCCAGCTTCAGAAAAATGAAAAAAAAAAAAAAGAAAAAAGAAAAAAGAAGATGGTACATACACACAACGGAATATAATTTGGCATAAAGAAGAATGAAATCTTACCAGATGGACCTAGAGGGTATTATGCCAAGTGAAATGTCAGAAAAAGAAAGATAAGTACCATATGATTTCACTTATATGTGGTTTCAAAAAAACAAAACAAAAATAAATGAACAATCAAAATAGAAACAGAGTCAGAAACACCGAGAGCAGACTGGTGGTTTCCAGATGGGAGGGAGCTCGGGGGGCTGGGTGACAACGGCTGGTGAAGGGATTAAGAAATACAAATTGGCAGTTACAAAGTAGTCACAGGGATGTAAAGTACAGCATAGGGAATAGAGTCAGTAGTAATATTGTAATAGCTAGGTATGGTGCCAGGTGAGTACTAGACTAATTGGGGTGATTACTTTGTAAGTTGTATAAATGTCTAACTGGTATCCTGTACACCTGAAACTAATATAAGATTGAATATCAACTGTAATTGGAAAAAAAAAAAAAAGAACATTCACACCAGCACTCTTTCTAGAAGCAAAAAAAATTGGAAGCAACCCAAATGTCCTGAAATAGTACAACAAAAAATGAATTGTGTTATTTTAACGCCAAGGAATCCCATACCAGAGTAAAAATGAACCAACCTCAGCCAGGTGTACCAGCATGACTGAATCTCGGGACCATGATTGTAGACTTCATGCAATCCACACTCCTTTCTCTTCAAAATCCAAAAAGGCAAGACAGCACACAGTATTTATCAGGTGGTCATATAAATATGTGGCAGAACTATAAAGAAAAAAAAGAGCATGTATGATAAAGTATAACATTCAGGACCCTGGCTGGTTGGCTCAGTGGTAGAGCGTCGGCCCGGCGTGTGGATGTCCCAGGTTCGACTCCTGGCCAGGGCACACAGGAGAAGCGCCCATCTGCTTCTCCATCCTTCCCCCTCTCCTTTTGCTCTGTCTCTCTCTTCCCCTCCTGCAGCCAAGGCTCCACTGGAGCAAAGTTGGCCCGGGCACTGAGGATGGCTCCATGGCCTCTGCCTCAGGCGCTAGAATGGCTCTAGTTGCAACAGAGCAACGCCCCAGATGGGCAGAGCATCGCCCCCTGGTGGGCATGCTGGGTGGATCCCTGTCGGGCACATGCGGGAGTCTCTCTGCCTCCCTGCTTCTCACTTCAGAAAAATACACACACAAAAAGAAAAAGCATGATGTTCAGGATGGTGTTCAGGGGAAGAAGTGGTGGGCAGTGAGGTTGAGGCGGGGGTGGGGGAGGGCCACGGAGAGGATTCTAAAAGCTCTGTTCCTCCTCGAGGACGGGTGGCTTATTGTGTTGTGATTTTTAAAAATATTATATAAAATATATATATTATACAGTGACTGTTTTTGAATCTACTCAATATTTAATAAAAACAACTTTTTGAACTATTTAAAATAGACCCATGTGAACAGTCTGCTGTCACTCGTATAGAAGGGGGGCCTATGCACACCCATGCGTACACGCCTGCACTGGGTCTTCTTGGTTCCCAAGTTCCATTTAAGAACTCATACGAAAGACACCAGATGAACGAGTTACAATCCTCCTCTTCCTCCTCTTCTTCATCCTAGTTTGTCTGGAAGGAACGCAATTCCTAACTCTGCTGTTAGCAACTACATGCACCAATCACGTAGCTTATTCTTCTTCAGATAATTTTTGGTGAGATATTTCAAGTATCTTTTGGAAAAAGGCCCCTCAGACATTAACGATGATCTTTCTTTCTTTCTTTCTTTCTTTCTTTCTTTCTTTCTTTCTTTCTTTCTTTCTTTCTTTCTTTCTTTCTTTCTTTCTTTCTTTCTCTCTTCCTTTCTTTCTGTCTTTCTCTCTCTCTCTCTCCCTCTCTCTCTCCCTCTCTTTCTCTTTTTCTTTCTTTCTTTCTTTCTTTCTTTCTTTCTTTCTTTCTTTCTTTCTTTCTTTCTTTTCTTTCTCTCTCTTTCTCTCTCCTTCCTTCCTTCCTTCCTTCCTTCCTTCCTTCCTTCCTTCCTTCCTTCCTTCCTTCCTTCCTTCCTTCCTTCCTTCCTTCCCTCCTTTCCAAGTCAGAGGAGGGGAGATAGAGAGACAGACTCCCTCATGCACCCCAACCAGGACCCACTGAGCAACCCTTGTCCGGGGCTGATGCTCTGCCCATTTGGGACCATGCTCACAACTGCACTGTTTTTAGCACCTGAGGTGGAGGCTCCACAGAGCCATCCTCAGTTCCTGGGGCCAATGTGCTCCAAGCAATCGAGCCATGGCTGTGGGAGAGAAAGAGAGGGACGAAGAGAGAGAAGGGGGAGGAGGAGAGGTAGAGGAACAGATAGTCACTTCTCCTGTGTGCCCTGATGGGAATCGAACCCAGGACATCCACATGCTGGGCTGATGCTCTACCACTCAGCCGACCGGCCAGGGCAGGCTTTTGCTCCTTTCCATGGTCGCAACCCCTCCACTGAGAGTCCAGCTCTTCCGTTCACTTTGTTTCCTGCAGATACTGCTCGGAATCGGCAGCATCCGTGACTCCGTCTTGTACAGGGTGGTGCCGTCAGGGGGCGACTTCAGAACCTGCTCTGTCCTGGTCCCCTCTCTGCCACAAGCTTTCTCAGGGCCCCATGGTGGCAACGGAGGCAGGAAGGACGCCTGCGCTGGTGATAAAGTGTCTCTGGGAAGTTGCCGAGGCAACTGGGAAAACTGGGAGGAAGACTGGGAGGCCGGGGACAGGGAGGGAGACGTAGCTAGATTTCTAAAATTGGAAACTCATAAACAATTGAAATGAAAAATAATAAAATTTGAAGAGAGAGAGAGAGAGAGAGACACGGAAGGGAAAGGAAAAAGAGAGGGAGGGAGGGAGGGACAGGGGTGAGGTCGGGAGGGCTGGCTGGGCTCCGGCCGCCAGACCGAGCGTTGCCCAGAGCCACGTGGAGCCAGAAGCCAGCGGCCAGCCCAGGAAAGCCCGAGTCTCCGTGTCTCACCGGGCCCAGCCCCAGACCCTGCTCTCGCCCTGGAGGACAGGGTGGCTTCAGCAGCTGCCTGCATGACCTCTGGCCCTGCGACCTTTTGCTCCAGCTCTGTTTCCCCACGAGGCTCCCTCGGGTCTCCCCGCCCGACCCTGCCTTCTTATCTCAGACCTTCACCCCGCCGGAGATCTGAGCAATTCCTTTGAAGTCGCTTCACAGTCCTCTGAGCCTTCGTCCTTGGTGACTCTGAGATGTGTCACCAAGGGCGACTGAGAGCTAATGGGCCCTTTTGTGCCTTCTTTAACCCTCCTTGCCAGGACTCGGGGCCCATTTGCTGCTCTGCCTGGTCAAAACCTGCCGGCACGTTCTTTAGGGGCACTGGAATACCCATCCCTCAGAGGACAGCAGAGTCACAGGCGCGTCCCCGAGGGCCAAGGCCTTGACAGGTCAAGGCAGGAAGCGCCAATGGGGTTCCAGGCATCAGCCAGCAGGCAGGGAAGGACTGCGACCCAATGTGCAGGGCGTGCCCTCTGCCCCGCCTGGGTTGAGGATGCCGGAGGAGAAAGTGGCAGCAGCTTGGGCTGTAGGACAAGAGTGGTCCCCTGAGGCTGGGCTCAGACCCCCGAGCCCAATGACCAGAGACAAGGAGGAGGGGGCCGGGAGGGTTGTGTCACTCTGAACTAAGAACCACCTTATTCCCCAAAGAGCCAACGCAGGGACCAGATGGCACCATAATACGGAGGCAGGTGCCAAGGGGACAGGGCTCCCCAGTGGAGAAACACCTCTGTGGCTCATAACTTCCCTCATGAGCGAGTAGCCTTATAAAGGCAGAGAGAAGCCTCGCTGTACGACGCGGTTCAGCAGAAGCCGTCCAACAAGCAGTTCCGGAGCAAAGGCCACGACCGACAATACTAAGTGTTGACGAGAATGTGGAGCAGCCAGACTCTCCCACCTGGGGGTGAGGGTGTAAACCGTGCAGCCAATGGAAACTTGTTCGGCAGGGTCTGCTGTCACTGAACACACACCTTGTCCCAGGACCTAGCAGTTCTGCCCCTGGGAACGTACTGAAGAGATAGAAGCACCGTGCCCACCAAATGACACGTACCAGAATGTCCACAGCGGTGCTATTCACAGTAACCCTGAACCAGATCGGTTCAGCCAGCTCCAGGGTGTTTACACAGCGTAATACTGCTCAGCAGTAACAGAAGACAAACTGTAGAGACATCATGTTGAATGAAAGACGCAGGTACCAACCAGCACGCACTGGGCGCTTCCATTTGCGTGAGGGTCAGGAACGGGCCACGCTTCTCCCTGGCTATAGAAGGCCTGACGGTGGCTTCCCTGGAAGGGGGCGTGGTGACAGGGAAGAAACCACGAGGAACCCCCTAGGAGGGCACCGGAAGTGGTCTGTATTTTTGATCCGAGTGACATTTGCTGGGATGGATCGACATGTAAAAATTCAGAGAGGTTCGCCCTGGCCAGTTGGCTCAGCGGTAGAGCGTCGGCCTGGCATGCAGGGGACCCAGGTTCGATTCCCGGCCAGGGCACATAGGAGAAGCGCCCATTTGCTTCTCCACCCCCCCCCTCCTTCCTCTCTGTCCCTCTCTTCCCCTCCTGCAGCCAAGGCTCCATTGGAGCAAAGATGGCCCGGGTGCTGGGGATGGCTCCTTGGCCTCTGCCCCAAGCGCTAGAGTGGCTCTGGTCGCAACAGAGCGACACCCGGAGGGGCAGAGCATCGCCCCCTGGTGGGCAGAGCGTCCGCCCCTGGTGGGCGTGCCGGGTGGATCCCAGTCGGGCGCATGCGGGAGTCTGTCTGACTGTCTCTCCCCGTTTCCAGCTTCAGAAAAAAAAAAAAAAATTCAGAGAGGTTCAATTACCTTGATCACTGTATGTCAAGTAACTAAAACAACAGTAGTAGTCAAGGTCCAGAGCCCCACTGCTCCTGCCCGGCCGTGGCTCCCCAGCTGCTAGCCTCCCGTCAGAAGAGTGTGGTGTCCACACTGGAACGAGGTCTCGTGCCAGGGGCTGGGGGCTGTGTCTGAGGGCGGCGAGCGGGGCTTCCAGGCTGGAGAAGAGAAAACGGCCATCTGGTCTGGGGGTCTGCTCGCTCACAGACGTCTGAACGAGGGACAGAATTTGGTGTAGGACTTCAGTCCGTAGGAATGCGCCCCCAACAGAAACATTCTTGGGATGGAGATATAGTCCAGTGCCCATTTAATTTCAACTGATGGAGACTATTGATATTTTAGCAAAACAAAGTGTGTGTGGGGGGGAGAGAGGATAAAAATAATAACAAGCAGAAGTTGGCTTCCTCTTGACCTCCAGGCCCAGTCCCACCTGCTGCTGGGATTTTTTATTTTATTTTATTTTATTTTTTCTGAAGTTGGAAACGGGGAGGCAGTCAGACAGACTCCCGCATGCGCCCGACCGGGATCCACTCGGCACGCCCACCAGGGGGCAATGCTTTGCCCCTCTGGGGCGTTGCTCTGTTGTGACCAGAGCCATTCTAGTGCCTGAGGCAGAGGCCAAGGAGCCATCCTCAGCGCCCGGGCCAACTTTGCTCCAATGGAGCCTCAGCTGCGGGAGGGGAAGAGAGAGACTGAGAGGAAGGAGAGGGGGAAGGGTGGAGAAGCAGATGGGCGCTTCTCCTGTGTGCCCTGGCCAGGAACTGAACCCAGGACTTCCACATGCCGGGCCAATGCTCAACCACTGAGCCAACTGTCCAGGCCCCATTTTAATTTTTTTTAATTGATTTTAGAGAGGAAGAGGGCAGAGAGAAAGTGAGACAGGAACATCAATCTGTGCCTGTATGTGCCCTTACCAGGGATTGAACCAGCAACCTCTGCACTTGGAGACAAAGCTCTAACCATTTGAGCCATCTGCCAGGGCTGCTGTTGGGGTTTCTTTTCTCAGATGTCCTGTAGACAAAGCTCATCAAAAACACCTCTTTCTCCTTGCTCCCCAAACCCACCGCTGATCCTGATAGCTACCCAGAGACCCTGTCTTAACATTCCTTCTTTTTGACCCTGATGTCTGATTCGTTGCCAAGCCCCATCCAGTCAAGTCTATTCCCTGTTCCAGTCCTTCCATGGATGCTGCCGCCTGCAACGCTCGCATGCCTCCCCCTGGCCTTAGGGTCCTCAGTAAGCCAACCTCCGACTCGAGAGAGGCCGAAGCCCATGCTTGAGGTCACACGGCCAGAGTGACACTGCCTGGCCGCTCGGTGGCCCCCGGCCTAGTGGAAGGCGGGTGGTCATTGGCTGGAATCCACACCCTAACCTCCCTGAGCCCTGGACCTCCTTCAGCCCCTCCACGTTATCCTTGCCTGCCCAGACCCCACCCCTCGGGCCGTCTTTCCTTCACTGTGTTTTCAAAATGTTTTCTAGGGTGAGCTTGTCCTTTTGCTCTCAATTGCCTTTGCAATTCAAATGATAACTTCATAAATAGGAGTTTTTTTTAACCGCCCTTTTCAAGGCTTGAACTGCTTCCTTCTTTTCAAAGCTTTTTGTTATGCCCCCGCCCCCAGCCAGACGTGATGTCTCTCTCATGTCTCTCTCTCCCAACCTCCTCCATCTGGAAACCTCACACCTGCCTCCTTCACTGTCCGCGATGAAAGCGAAGCATCGTGTTTGCGGCTTTGCGTCCTCCTCCCCCCACGCGTCACATAGAAGGCCCGTCAGCACAATGCAGGTCCTTCGGTAATGACGACAGACTGAGACCATTCACTCTGGTGACTTAAGTGACAAGAACTTCAAAGGTCCTGCAGTGGGTGTCAGAACCGTGTCCTCTTGCCATGGCACTGAGACAAGCACAGGAGCCAGGTGGGGCCAGAGAGAACGGGATGGGGAAGCCACCAGAGGCCCGGCCACCGGCAGTCCTGGGGAACTCTCCCCCACTTCTGTTCCCCAAGATGTGCCTTTCTGGAAATGTGGGCGCCACAGTACCCGAGGGAGGGGAGAAAAGCACAGAGCGGGCCAGCACAGCCCCGACGCGTGTGCAGCCCGAGAAGAGCCCCGGCCAGGTCCTGGACCCAGGATTCTGCCACCCCTCTTGGCTGGCTGACCTTGGACAAGTCTTTCAATCTCGGTAAGGTTCCTCATCGGCAAAATGAAGACCTGCTAGGCTCAGGGCATGGAAACAGGCCACCTGGCAAAGGAGGCATGAGCGCCCTGGAGTCGAATCCCACAGCTTGGCAGACAGGGGCCTGAGATGGGAGGTGTCCACAGGGCCACACCCCACTACTGGTGCAGAAGCTCCCAAGGAGCGTGGGGGGGGGGGGCTGGACCTCCCAGAGCGGGGGGGGGGGGGGACTGGACCTCCCAGAGCAGGTGGGGGGCTGGACCTCCCAGAGCGGGTGCTGCTTGGAGGGAAATTATCTTCACACCATCCCAGGGCAGGGCCCCCTCCAGCTGGGAGCCAGCAACAGCTAGACAACCCTGTTCTTATGCATCCCCTGCCCCCAGCCTTCTGAAGGGAGAGGGGGCTTAGGAATTGGGCGGGGGGCGGGGGGGTAAGCGGCCACGATGACACCAAACACGACCCAGCAACTGCTGCCCGTTAGGAACATTTATTTCTCAGAGAGAAAATAATTTCAGACAGTCATATTATAGTAGGTAAAATTAACTTCTGTATTCTTTACAAGCATAGATTTTCTGTTTATTACCTCTCTTATACCATCTGTTATAAACAATTCTAGAAAGCAAATAAAGTCACTTTCTACAATAAATAGAGCATCGTGTGCTTCACAGCAGACGCGACTGAGACACGCGGGCCCCAGGCCCCAGCAGGATCTGAGCCGTTTCCATTCTAAAAGAGCAGTTTTAACACATGAGACTCAGAGAGAGATGGAAAGAGTCAAGGGGGGGGGGGGGGGAAGATGAGAAAGAGGATGAGTCAGAAGGAAGAAAGAGAGAAGACACAGAGAGAAAGCCCCGAGATCTCACAACACAGGTTGAGACGAAGGTCACAGAGTCCGCAGCCGACTGACTACCTGGGAGAGGCCGCGGTGGGCTGCTCTACATAAACCGTGTGCCTAGGGGACTTGGCCTCGGCCACCCGCGGGGGCTCCGGCTGCAGTGGAACTACAGGCCTGAATAACTTAGAGCAGTATCTTACAGTTATGTACACCATGTCCTTCCCTGGCTGCATGCTGCGTCCTATGACTAGTATTGTACAAAATCCAAGCCCCACCCTGTACGCTATGGAGAGTTCTGTTGGTTCCCTTTAAAACCCTGGCTCGTGTCCCAAATGTGTAAGAAGTTGTGGTTGGTTGGTTGTTATTTTTAAAAACTCGTGTGTGTAAAAATGGCAGTGATCTCCCCAGTGACTTCATTTTGTCTGAAACTCCCCTATGAAAAAAATTTAAAACAATTAAAAAAGAACGTCAGGTTAAAAATCAATGTGGCAACTGGCGGCCGGCAAGCGGCCCGCGACTTTGGTGCGTAAGAAGTGAAAAGAAACCCCGAGAAAGAACGCCGCAGCCTCCGAGGGTCGTGGTGGGTCAGCCAGTACTCTGGTTTCACAGTTTCCTGCCTTCCTTTCTGAGGAGGGGGTAGTGGGGAGGGGCTGAGAGAGAGGGAAGGGGACAGAGCAGCTGAAGTCACAGCCTCAGCTTCCCTGGAGCTGGGGAGCGGGCTGGCAGCGGCTGGGCAGGGCTGGCACGGGGCAGGGAGCAGCGGCACTGCGGGCACCAGCCGCCAGCGGTACACAGGGGCGGGCAGCCAGAGCGCAGAACAGGGAAGGCCCACTGGGGGGCAGACGGGAAGGATGAAGGGGCGGGCCCAGCTCCACCTCACCACCACCAACATCCACACGGGCAGACAGCCAATCACACGTCCAGACGTCCAGCCTGGTCTGCGGCCGGGGACCCACCTGGCCTCAGCCTGCCTCGTAGCAGGACAGGGCCACTGGCCACTGGGACCAAGGACAGGAGGGTCGGGCCCTCAATCCCAGGGTCCTGCTCTCAGCCTGGCCCCCGCGGGGTGGGGTGGGAACAACCGGGGGGCAGGGTGCGTGTGCTGGGGGTCACCGGAGCGGCAGGCTGGCCTCTGGTTGGGCCCTGAAGAGCCAGATGGGGGTACCACCCAGTGTAGCAGCTGGCCTCAAAGGGAACGGGACATAAAAACAAAAAGACCAGTTTGGTGATGGTTTCTGTCAGTTTGGCACAAGAGAAAGGAATGGGACCTTGGAAAAGGCTGAACAGAGGGGCGAGGACGGGGCAGGGGAGAGGTGTGAGACGGGGGTGGGGAAAGGCTGAGCAGAGGGGCGAGGACAGGGCAGGGGAGAGGTGTGAGACGGGGGTGGGGAAAGGCTGAGCAGAGGGGCAGGGACGGGGCAGGGGAGAGGGGTGAGACGGGGGTGGGGAAAGGCTGAGCAGAGGGGCAGGGACAGGGCAGGGGAGAGGTGTGAGACGGGGGTGGGGAAAGGCTGAGCAGAGGGGCAGGGACGGGGCAGGGGAGAGGTGTGAGACGGGGCAGGGGAGAGGTGTGAGACGGGGCAGGGGAGAGGGGTGAGACGGGGCAGGGGAGAGGGGTGAGACGGGGCAGGGGAGAGGTGTGAGACGGGGCAGGGGAGAGGGGTGAGACGGGGCAGGGGAGAGGTGTGAGACGGGGCAGGGGAGAGGTGTGAGAGGGGTGGGGAAAGGCTGAGCAGAGGGGCAGGGACGGGGCAGGGGAGAGGTGTGAGACGGGGGTGGGGAAAGGCTGAGCAGAGGGGCAGGGACGGGGCAGGGGAGAGGTGTGAGACGGGGGTGGGGAAAGGCTGAGCAGAGGGGCAGGGACGGGGCAGGGGAGAGGGGTGAGACGGGGGAGGGGAAAGGCTGAGCAGAGGGGCAGGGACGGGGCAGGGGAGAGGGGTGAGACGGGACCTGGGGAAAGGCTGAGCAGAGGGGCAGGGACGGGGCAGGGGAGAGGGGTGAGACGGGGGTGGGGAAAGGCTGAGCAGAGGGGCAGGGACGGGGCAGGGGAGAGGTGTGAGACGGGACCTGGGGAAAGGCTGAGCAGAGGGGCAGGGACGGGGCAGGGGAGAGGTGTGAGACGGGGGTGGGGAAAGGCTGAGCAGAGGGGCAGGGACGGGGCAGGGGAGAGGGGTGAGACGGGGCAGGGGAGAGGGGTGAGACGGGGCAGGGGAGAGGGGTGAGACGGGGCAGGGGAGAGGTGTGAGACGGGGCAGGGGAGAGGGGTGAGAGGGGTGGGGAAAGGCTGAGCAGAGGGGCAGGGACGGGGCAGGGGAGAGGTGTGAGACGGGGGTGAGGAGAGGTGTGAGACGGGGGTGAGGAGAGGTGTGAGACAGGGGTGGGGAAAGGCTGAGCAGAGGGGCAGGGACGGGGCAGGGGAGAGGGGTGAGACAGGGGTGAGGAGAGGTGTGAGACGGGGGTGGGGAAAGGCTGAGCAGAGGGGCAGGGACAGGGCAGGGGAGAGGGGTGAGACGGGGGAGGGGAAAGGCTGAGCAGAGGGGCAGGGACGGGGCAGGGGAGAGGGGTGAGACGGGACCTGGGGAAAGGCTGAGCAGAGGGGCAGGGACGGGGCAGGGGAGAGGTGTGAGAGGGGTGGGGAAAGGCTGAGCAGAGGGGCAGGGACGGGGCAGGGGAGAGGGGTGAGACGGGGGAGGGGAAAGGCTGAGCAGAGGGGCAGGGACAGGGCAGGGGAGAGGTGTGAGACGGGACCTGGGGAAAGGCTGAGCAGAGGGGCAGGGACGGGGCAGGGGAGAGGGGTGAGACGGGGGAGGGGAAAGGCTGAGCAGAGGGGCAGGGACGGGGCAGGGGAGAGGTGTGAGACGGGGGTGGGGAAAGGCTGAGCAGAGGGGCAGGGACGGGGCAGGGGAGAGGGGTGAGACGGGGGTGGGGAGAGGCTGAGCAGAGGGGCAGGGACGGGGCAGGGGAGAGGGGTGAGACGGGGGTGGGGAGAGGCTGAGCAGAGGGGCAGGGACGGGGCAGGGGAGAGGGGTGAGACGGGGGTGGGGAAAGGCTGAGCAGAGGGGCAGGGACGGGGCAGGGGAGAGGTGTGAGCTCAGCGAGCCCCCTCAGGACCCTAGTGCCCCCCAGCACCTCTGGGGCAGTGTCAGAGCCGCCTTGCCCTGAGGTGTGGTTAAGTGTGAGGGGGCGGAGGGGGCCGGCACACCCTGGAGAAATAGCCCAGGACCCCTGCCTTTGGGGGCCAGGCCCCTCTCCTTGCGGGGCTCACAGCTTTTCTACTTGTCTCGTCAGCGGACCAGCCCCTGAGGGAGCTCACGGGGGAGTTTTTGGCACACAGTGGCCGTCAGGGAAACCATGCAGTTCCTCAGAACCAGCGGGGCTCTACCCTTGGGAAGGCTCAGCCCCGCGGGCCCCCGACCTGCCATGAAATGCGGAAGCTGCCGGCTACACATCTGGCTGGGGCACGGAGAGGCCTCTGCGCCCCTGGGGGGGAGGCAGGGCGGGCGGACCCAGGCCCGGCCCCGCCCTACAGGTAGGTGGAGGGGACAAAGGCGTGGGGGCCCCGGACGCGGCTCAGGTGGATCATGGCTCGGTCGTAGGCCACCTGCACTGACTTGCGGATGCTCGTCTTGCGACCTTCCAGCATCTTGAGCTTGTCCACGGTGTCCTCCACGCCCAGGGGCAGCACTTTGTCTCTCGGAAGCCACTGCCTGAAACGCAAGCACAGTGAGAGGCCTGGGCTGTGGTGAGTTGGTCCCATGAGCGTGTTCCTCAGGGCCGACCTGCCCAGGACCGGCAATGGGGAAGGGACAGGCAGACGGGGGCAAACTGGGACACCCAGTAGGAGGTCACCAAGGAGCCTGTTTCTACAGTCAGGCCTTCTCTGGGTCCCAGTGTGCTCCTGCTTAGGGGTCGTCAGGGCCTGGGAGCCAGAACAGGTCCCCGTGCTGCCCGTCTGGGACTGGCGGGGCCACTGGAAGGCTCTGGGTCTCCGTGCGTGGCAGAGCGCTACGGCCACAAGTGGGCTGAGGCCGGGCACCAAAAACAGGTCCTGGTGGGGCCTGAACCTGGTGTTGTCTAAAAAACACCACCAGGTGAACCTGACACGTGGTCAGGAGCCCAGCCTTCAGAATCAGACCTCATTTTACTCCCCAGTTCCGACTACGGGCTTTCTGAGCCTCCGCTTCCTCCTCTGCAAAGTGGACTGGGGGCAGGGAGGTCAACATTTAAATGAGAATTAAATGAGGTCATATATATGAAGTAACTTAGACTAAGGACAGTGTAAACACTTAGTAAATGGTAGCCATTATCATCATTGTGAACATCAGTTTTAATAGCTAGTCCTACCTCCTTGTTCTGTAGAAGAAAGGGTGAAAAACCTCTCCCGCGGGTGCTGCGCAACATGAACCGTGAGCAAGCAAGCGCCCTGGGGCAGCTGGGCTCACTGTCTCCTGCCGCCCGCGGCCCAGCCCGGAGCCCGCGCAGGACGCCTCCCGAAGCAGACTCCCCCTTCACCCAAGTTTCCCAGGGCGTCTGCTCAGCACTACCAACACCACTCTGTGCTGGCAGGACCCCTCAGGGCGCCCGAGTGCGCAGCCCCTGTGCGTCCCCAGCGTGTCAGGTTGGTAGCTCCCGCCTGGCCCCGGCCCGCACCCCGCAGTCTGCAGCTCCCGCCTGCCCCGGCCCACACCCGCAGTCTGCAGCTCCCGCATGGCCCCGGCCCGCACCCGGCAGTCTGCAGCTCCCGCCTGGCCCCGGCCCGCACCCCGCAGTCTGCAGCTCCCGCATGGCCCCGGCCCGCACCCCGCAGTCTGCAGCTCCCGCCTGGCCCCGGCCCGCACCCCGCAGTCTGCAGCTCCCGCCTGGCCCCGGCCCGCACCCCGCAGTCTGCAGCTCCCGCCTGGCCCCGGCCCGCACCAGGCAGTCTGCAGCTCCCGCCTGGCCCCGCCCCCGCCCCCGCAGTCTGCAGCTCCCGCCTGCCCCGCACCCCGCAGTCTGCAGCTCCCGCATGGCCCCGCCCCGCACCCCGCAGTCTGCAGCTCCCGCCTGCCCCGCACCCCGCACCCCGCAGTCTGCAGCTCCCGCATGGCCCCGCACCCCGCACCCGCAGTCTGCAGCTCCCGCATGGCCCCGGCCCGCACCCCGCAGTCTGCAGCTCCCGCATGGCCCCGGGCCACACCCCACGCGCCCCCAGCAGCACCCACTTACCAGGTGCGCTTGTTGTCAAAGAAGAGGACAAGGAAGAGCTTCTCTCCAGCCTCGGCCTGCTTCTGCTCCCCCAGCTTCAGCACGTCCAGCGGGGGCACAGGGATGGGGACGCCGTTGTGCAGGAGGCCCTCCCGCGGCATCTTGGGGTCGATGATCTGGAGGTGGAAAGGAGATGGCACTCAGCTGGGGTGGGAGCGAGCAGCCTGCCCCAGGACTAACCACTAACCCACCCCACCCGCAGCCATGCAGGGGCTTGGCTGGGCCCACACATGTGACCCTCAGTACCCGAAAGTGGAAGTTCTGACTAAGCCTCTGGCCCTCCAGGAACTGTCGGGCCCAGAGCTGAACCGGAGGTCATGGGAAACCAGCATGGGCGGGTCGGGAGGGAGGGGGGTGTCTCTGCCGTCCAGGTAAGACAGGCGAACTCCTCCCCCCTGGTGCCCTTAGGGCAGAGGAGTGCAGGCCGTCCTGGGCCTTTAGAGCCTCCGCGATGCACTTCGCAGGCTGGGGGCCTTCCCAGACACTGCAGCCAGGAGGGGCTCTGCATCTGCGGGCACACCCAGCCCCTCCGTTGCAACCTAACGGAGCCTCTGGGTCCCCACCACCACCCTCTCCTCTCTGACTACAACCATTCCTGGTGGGTGGACCAGATACACTGTGACGCCCTGTGGTGCGAGGGAGAGAAGCCTGAGGATGGAGCGTGGGGGGCGGGAGAGGGACCAGATACACTGTGACGCCCTGTGGTGTAAGAGAGGGGGAGAGAGAGAGAGAGAGAGAGAAGCCTGAGGACGCAGCGTGGGGGGCGGGAGAGGGACCAGATACACTGTGACGCCCTGTGGTGTGCGAGAGAGAGAGAGAGAGAGAGAGAGAGAGAGAGAGAGAGAGGCCTGAGGACGCAGCGTGGGGGGCGGGAGAGGGTAGGATGGTGGAACTGAAACAAGGGCCGGGGGAGGCACGAGTCCTCGGAGCTGCAGGACCCACAGGGCAGGGGCTCGGGGCCATCAACGACAATAATTCTCCCACTGTGCAGAGGGCCAAGATAGGCTATTCACACATCCCCATCTTATCTCGTCCTCCTCTTGACGTTGAGAAGCTTCCACCAGGTGTTAGCTGACAGAGGCCAAAGCTAAGCACAGGAGGAGGGCAGGGCTGCTGGAGGCCATGGCTGGCAGGACAATGGCCACTGGCCACTGGGACCCTGGGCCGCTGCTGCCCTCCGCCTCCTACACAGCCTGCCGTGCGGGCTCACGCCTGGCTGAGGATCTCCGTGTGCTAAGGCCAGAGAGACCTTGAAACCCACTGAGGAAGCAGCTCTCCCCAGAGACAGAGCAGTCTGTAGACTGTCCCGGAGAGACCTTGAAACCCACTGAGGAAGCAGCTCTCCCCAGAGACAGAGCAGTCTGTTTGTAGACTGTCCCCCGGGGCCTCTCCCCACAACACACCGCTCTCTCCCTCCGTGACGCCTGGTGTCTGCCAGCCTGCCACCTCCCTCTCCAGACACGCAGCTGAAACCAGGTGCTCCAGGCAAGAGTTTATTCCAAAGAGAAGCCACCCCCTACCCCCCCTACCCCCGCAGTAGGATTCAGTCAAATTGCTGTCCCGGCCTGTCTCACTCCTGGGACTGAAGCTAAGTGTCCAGATGAGAACTGACATCCAAGCCCTCCTGCGCTTCCTCAATTACCAGACAGGAAACTGGGACTACCCTCTTGACCTGGCCATGCTGGTTCGCGGGTAGTGGTGGCAGAGAGAGATGTCCCTCAGGGGCAGAAGCAAGGCAGGCAGGACTGCGATGAAGGAGACTCCCCTCCCTTCATGAAGAGGACAGAGAGAAATGTGCTCGACATAATAAATAACGGTCCATTCGCTCCAATGTTACGCAGATGTAAGACGGAAATCAAGGTGGCGATCAATGTTCACATACGATAAAAGCGGGCACACACCACTGCAGCCGCCGTGTGTCAACAACAGACAGAAGGAGCAACACAAAGTGCTCACAGTTGGCATGTCAGAACGGGGGCATTTATGTTACTTCTCTGTTCTTCCAAAACTACTGTAAGGCAGACACACTACTTTTACTGAAAAACAAAAACCATTTTTTACAAAAAAACCCCACTCCCCCACCCAAATTTAAAACCTGTATATTCACTACGAATGCAAGTATAGTTGACCCTTCAACGTGGCGTGAGGGCACCAAGCTCATACATATTTGAAAATCTGTGTACAACTTTTGACTCCCCCAACACTCAACTACAGTCGTCCTGTGGCATCCACAGGGGTCCCCATGGTGACCAACATTCACGGATGCTCGCGTCCCTTACAGAGTTGGCCCTCCGCACCTGCAGATGTAGAAGCTGGGGCTACGGGGGGCCGGCTGTGGATCTGCTGGAGAACAGCCAAGCGCAGTGGGCCCACCCAGTTCAACCCACGCCATGCACGGGTCAGCTGGGCATATTTAAGTAAGCACAGGAAAGCATAAACCAAAATTAAAATGGATTGTGTTTAGGTGATTGGGTTTTCAGGTAGTGGTTGAATTTCTTTAATCACACACACAGAAAATGTGTCATTAAGAAGATAATCAGACCTGACCAGGCAGGCGATGGTGCAGCGGATAAAGCGCTGACCTGGGACACTGAGGACCCAGGTTTGAAACCCTGAGGTTGCTGCCTTGAGTGTAGGCCTAGGCCCACCGGCTTGAGAGTGGGGTAGCCAGACACGAGCATGGTATTACATATATGACCCCATGGTCGCTGGCTTGAGCAAGGGGTCACTCACTGGCTTAGCTGGAGCCCCCTGATCAAGGTACATATGAGAAGCAATCAATGAACAACTAAAGTGCTGCAACTGTGAGCTGATGCTTGTCATCTCTCTCCCTTCCTGTTTGTCTCTCAGTAAAAAAAAAAAAAAAGAAGATAATTAGAAAGGAAAAAAGACAAGGTTAGTTTTAGAAGCTTTTTTGCAGTGAGATTTAAAAACACCCAAACCAAGACCTGCACAACCTTACTTCTTGGATGACTAAGCTGGGAGTCTCAGAGCAGCGGGCAGACCGCCCCAGGCCAGCCTCTTCAGGGCAGACACGGCGTGGAGCCCGCTGCCCGCCACCCGCCACCCGCCACCGCTGAGGAGGAAGTGAGGCAGACAACCTGGGTCCTGCCGGGGCTCCGGCAAGTGATCTAACCTTTGGAGCTGTGCTTCCCTCACCTGCCCAGAAAGAGTCCAAGTTCCTGCCCTCCTTTACTAAGAGGTTGCGGGAAGAGCCACAGCCATGAACAAGCCGGGAGCAGCCCAGAGCGGTGTGTGCACACACAAGGTTGGTGGGTGGCTCTCAAACCTGGCTACCGATCATCTGAGAAGCTTCTAGAAAAACACGCAGGTGTCAGTCTGGCCATCGAGGGTCTAACTTGGTAGTTCTGAGACGGAGCCTCAGCATCTGCACTGTTTGAAAAATTCCCCTGGGTGATCCTGGCAGGGCCCAAAGGCTAGAGCTGGCACCTCCTGGGGCCAGATGGACACTGCCTCCCTGTACAGAGAGAGCTCTGAGAAATGACGACTGACATGGTAAAAACAGAATGTTTAGCTACGGCTGGGGAGAGTACTGACTGGAACTTTCTAAAAGGCAACTGGGCAATCTGTAGCAGAATTCTGTACAGACTTTGCCTCGAGAAGGTGTGCCCACCCTGGCTGGGTGAGTGTCGTCGTGATACGCCAATGTTGAGGGTTTGAATCCTGGTCAGGGCACATACAGGAATCAACCAATGAGTGCATAAGTAAGTGGAACAACAAATTGATACTTCTCTCTCCCTCCCTTGTTTTCCCTTTCTAAAATCAATAAATTAAAAAAAAAAAAAAAAAGGGCGGCGCTCCCAAGTATTCCCTGTAAACAATCAGAGCGGTGCTCAAAGGCAAAGCGACAGTGACGTTTATTGCTAGCTACTTATCCTAGTGAAAGATTCAGAACTTAAGTGAGCAATTAGGGAATGGTTAAAATAATGCAAGTACATGCAAAGACCCGAGACCACGCAGTCATTAAAGAGATGTTGCTGAAGAGTGGCCGTCGGCCTGAGCGCTGCACGCATGTGTACGGTACGTGCGGAGAGAAGGGGTGAGGCAGCGTGCTCTCGTGTGGACACACAGCTCTGCGTCACACATGGGGCCGGGTGATGTGCACGGAGGCCGTTTCCAAACAGACGGGACTACGGATGACTCTGAACTCAGTGCTGAGAACACAGGGATCGCGCATTTTAAGTCCGAGCTCAAAATGCAACTCTGCGAGGTGACACGGGAACACGTGGACCCTCAGTGTTCCCTCCTACAAAATGAAACCATACCTGCCTCAGTATTTTTAAAACTTAGCATAAAAAATGTTTACTGAACCATCTCAGCATGACTCGCTAGCAGCTTTGAAAATTCTCTACAAGGAGCATGTATCACTTTTATGCACGAGCAAATAAATCGCTAAGAGCCCTGGTCTCTACTTCTCCTCAAGCGGGAGCCTCACTGGTCTGACCCACCCAAGGCTGGCGAACACCTCCCTCCCTGCCACAGCTGGAGGCACCCCGGCACCGCCACACTCCGATGGCTTCATCCAATCAGATAAGCCCCTGAGGCAGGGCAGGGGCCGGCCGCCCAGGGAAGGGCGGAGGGTGGCATCGGGGCAGACTCACCAAGGCGGGGTAGGAGGGGTAGCCTCGGCACTTGGCCCACACCAGCTCCAGGGGCTCCAGGTCCGCACGGTCTTCAAAGGACATCAGGAGGCTTCTGCCTGGGGTGGGGGAGGGGAGGAGACAGTGCCCAGAGGGGACTTGGAATGGTGCCCAGGAGGCCGGCCAGTGGCCTCCATTGGACCTGGGGCCGCCGGGGATGAGCCGCCGCCTCTCTCCCTCCACCCTTCCTTAGAAGTCCTTAGACTGACCGGGGCTTGGGAAACGTGTTCGGTCATGGACCGAGTGCGTCAGTATTTTAGGTCCGTGGGCCACAGGACTCGGCTACAGCTCCTCAGCTCTGCTTTCCAGCAGGCGAGCAGCCACAGTCTGTCACTAGGTGTGGCTGTCTCCTCATAAAACTTCCTTTCTGGACTGTGACATGTGAATTTCTTATAATTTTCACATTACTAAATATCATTCTTTTCTAACTTTTTTTTAATCACTTGAAAATGTAAACAACCATTCTTAGCTCATGGACGCTACAAACACAGGCAATAACTGGCTGTCATGTGCTGACCTCTGGCTGGCTGTCCTTGGGAAAATGTAACTGTCTCATGCCAGGCCCTTGTGCAGAGCCACACGCCGCTCCGGGCCTCCCTGCGCGGAGTCCTCACGATAGAGGCTTCATGGAGAAAGGGGGGACAGACGCCCCAGTCAAAGCGCACACACGTGACCGTCAGGCCCCTCCCGTCTCCTCGCAGCACGCCCCGGCCTGGGCTCTCTCCGGGGGCCTGCCCCTGCCACACCAGCACCCGCAGCTGGTGCTTCAGACGCTCTGGACGCAGAGGAACGCCCACCCTGCCTGGCCCGGAACAGGGAGGGGAGCACACTCAACCAAGGAAGAAGGCCCAAACCTCACAGAGGGGAAGCTAGGTTCCTAAGAAAACATGGCCACCTCGTTTATAATTTTAAACGTGCTACTAACAATAAGGCGCTGTTTCTACCTGTTGAGTCCAGAGCAGTAACTACAGAGATCTCACCCAACCCGGAGGGGCGGGCCGCGGGCCAGCGTGGGGTCACACGGCGGAGGCAGCCCGGGGGAGCCGGGCCTCGCAGGATGTAACCTGCTGTACGGCTCAAGAGTCACAAAAGAAACTGTAGGAACCATCCCGCCCCAGTCAACTCCTTCCCTGGGAACTCAGGTGAAGAAACAACTTTAAAAACAAATAAAAGGATTTTGAACAAAAATATGGGTTCACATAACGTTCAAGTCGGAAACAGCCAAGTGTCTAACAACAGAATGGTTAATTATTGTATAATGCACTGATTGAAAGATACACATTCTAATGATTAAGATACATATAAAGACTGTTAATACGGAGAAATGAGATAACACTTGAAAAAACAATCCTAAAACTAGATTAGCATTTAGTTAAAAACGTGTCTGAGACGAGTAGAAGGCCACACAGAAACGAGACAACTGGGTTAAGGCAGTGGAACGGTGGGCGGCCGATCTCCTTCAGCATCATCTTAACAAGTACATAGTTTTTAAAATATGAGTAAGATGCCCAGTTGTCACCAGCAGAAGCTCCAAGTCTACGCCCATCCACTCCCGAGCCTGCATGTCGATGTAAGCCCTGCCTCCCGGCCACTGACAGCCAGACAGTAACGACACAGGCAGCCGTGTGTTCTCACACACACACACACACACACACGAACACGAGTGGTGCTCAGGGAAGATGCAGCAGCTGGGGGAGGATGAGAGAAGGGAAAAGGCCAAAGCCTGTGTGTCAGATGGAAGCCCCGACGACCGGCACCCAGAGCGTGCGCACCTGCCACAGGTGGGCAGGACAGGTGCTCCGAGAACAGCTGCCTCTGCACCTGCTCGTCCTGAGCACCGCCCAGGCCTCGCCTCTGCTCCTTACTCCCCAGGTCTAAGGAGAAGAGACCCAGGCATTTCACTGTTTGGACCGGTAGGAGTCTGTGTCAGGGTGGGTGGGCTGAGAGCATGGGAGCACAGGAAGCGACGGGGTCCTGTGGGAGACTCAGTGATACCAGGTCCCTGGTGACCCCCGGGGGGGGCGAGACTGGCACGCTCCCCGGATGACAGACGCGCACTGCCCCCAGGCCCGAACACCACTCCTACAGACACGCCCCAAGGACACAAAATGCCCCCTGTACCAGACTGCTCACTGCAACACCGACTGTAACAAGTCGGTGACAACACGAAATGTCAGTCTATAAGGGCGGGCTAAGCACGTGATGGCACTCCTGTATGACGGGACATCAGGCAGACGACACAAAGCACAGAGGATCTCTAAGATACGCTCGTAAGTGAAGAGCACGCTTTAGAGGAACGTGTCTCTATTAGGCTTCCCTGGTCACTCTCCTCCACACGCACGCACACGCACGCACACGCACACACACGCACGCACGCACACACAGTTCTAGTTTGTGGACGGAAGGACCCATCTGGAAAGATACAGAGCTGCTGCTAACAGAGGCTGTCGCAGGGGGGGACTGCCGGTTTTGCACTGTGCACCCTTTTGTACCTTTCTGATTTGTGACCCTGGACGTGTTTAACTAACTGAAACTGAAGATGAGCTGGGCGGGGGATATGGATGGCCTGCCAAGGCCCCTCCCTGCTCAGTGCCCGGGGCCCGGGGAGCTCCGGGTGCAGCCGCACCAGCGCTGGTTCTCTGGAAGGCCTGCCACCTGCCTCCCGAGTCCGCCCCGCGCACCGTCCTCACCTGAGCTGCTGTAGTCGGAGTCTCCGTTCACACCATCCAGGAAGGGCACGCGCGACAGGGCTGGCTTCCCACGGCTGCGTTTGGGGGGCACCATGCCGCTGCACACAGAGCAAGGAGGGAGAGGGGAGGAGTGAGCAGTCTCAGGGACCGACCCCCACTCCTGCCCTCCCACGGCGGACAGGAGCAGAGCTGCGTAAACCCTTCCCGGAGAATGGCTTCTCAACACCCCCTAGAAACTCCCACGCTCAGCTGTGATACACGTCAGGGTTCCCACGAGGCTCTGAGGAACCATGTCACCCATGTGGAAGGACTGAACCGGGAAGGCAGGCCTGCTCCCCACCCAGGGCTCTCGGACTTTGTCAGAGGGCAGGTCAGCCCAGGCCCCTGTCCTGTCAGTCCCTCCAGAGCGTCAACAGCGGGGGCCAGAGGAGGGCCCGTCGCACATCTACCCAGAAGTCTTGGCTCTGTGGTTCATACTGCTTATTTTTGGGAAATGAATTTCTTTTTTAGAAGTACAAAAACCTGGCTCTTTCCCAAATTTTCTATAAAAGACATGTCTTTACCTCTTTAATTAGAAAAGACATTTTTAAGTTGGGAAAATAATCCACCTCTCACTTCCACTTTATGTGTGTGAATCTTTCTTAGAGAGGATTTTTTTTAAACATGACTACTGCGAGAAGACAGAAGATGATTAGACAAAGACGAGAAGGTACCAAGTGGGAACGAGACTAGCAACGCCGGAGGGACAGCGTACCTCGAACCACGGCATCAGTGCATTTAGGTAGCTCCCCAGGCAAGTCTAACGTGAAACCATACCTGGGACCCTCCGGGAAAGAACAATGTAGCTAGGGCTTTCTTTCCACCCAAACTTAAAAAAATATTACCACTAGGTAATTTTTTTAACAACAAAAAAAAACCCCTTAAAATACAGGCCAACAATCCGCAGAAGAACAGAAGTGTTTTAGAAAGCCCTGGCGGGCTAGGAGGAGGCCGGGGTTGGGGCCGCTGGGGGCGGGTGGGGGGTGGGGGGGCACTCCCCTTTCACTGAACCCTAACTGATGCGTCACGGTCTCACACAGGACCCCCGCACAGCCAGGGCTCCGTGCATCGCAACCCTCCAGTAACTAGCAGGCTGGGAGCTTTTCTCCTGCTAGTCAAAATGAGGGCCTGTTTGGAAAAACACAAAGAACACCCAGTTCACATTTAGGACTCAGTTCCACTCGCCCAACAAAACTCTGTCACTAAGCTCAGAGACTCGGAGGCCTTAAAAAATTGTAAGGGTACCAGTCGTTTTAATAGAAAAGCCTCTCTAAGTTCCTATCATGGATCTAGGAAGACGTCTTCAAACACAACAGAAGAGGGCCCAGCAGAGTGGTTAAGAGGCTCAAGTGTGGAGACAGACCTCCTGGGCTCAGAACGGGCTCTCTGCTCCGTGCTCTGTGACCCTGAGCCAGCACTCAGCCTCTCTGAGGCTCATGTTCCCAGGCATTGCGGGGAGCTCATGAATGAACAGAAAGCACACTCAGTACAGCACGTTCTAGGCAGCTCTATAATCACTACAGGAAGAGCACTCATTTCTAATGTCTCACTTTAAACGTTAGGAGCCACTGATGCAGTAGTAGCGACGGTGAGCTCTGAGGAGGAGGGGCGTGATAGAACGGGAGGCAACACCCCAACGAGGTCTGCGTTTCCCGTTTCACAGAAAAGCACGGGCACCTCGACCTCGGCCTGAGCCAGGCCTCTCCACGGCTCCCGGGCCTCGGCGGACAGCCCGACCTGTGATCACCTGCCCTCCTGGGTTGAGTCAACTCTGCCCTCTAGAAGGTAAGGTCTGGGAGAACAGACGCCTTATCAGCGCTGAGAACAGGGCCCGGCTCGTAGTCGAGGCGCAGTCAGTAACTAAGGGAATGACCCACAGAGACAGCACAGCCCTCACCTGCCCACAAAACCATCAGGACAGATAGACCAAGGGGCATGTGTGTAGGGGTGGGGGTGGGCAGTGACCACACGTTCTTTCAGGTCCTTTCTAAATCTGGGATTATATATATGACTCCAACTAAATTAGTAAGATGATCTTTTATGTACTTATTACTGCAACGTGGGGGGGGGGGGAGAATGAACGAATCCTGGCAGCCGGAGTCCCTGTCTCTCCTGTTTTAAACCCTGAAATTCCACTGAGAACCACTGAGTGAGAGGAAATGCCTCCCAAGGGCACTGTGTCCACGCCAGGTAGGGCCCAGGCAGACCTGCGGCACCGGTCCGGGTTCTGCACAAAGGCACACACGGCCTGAAAGCGCGGGCCGACCAGAGCCTGGCCTGGCTTGCTTCCTGTGGCTCGGAGCTGGGCAGAGTGCCTCCACAGAGGGAAGAGCCCATCACACCTTCAGCCTCTGGTCGAGGTGTCGGAAGGGACAGTCTGCTACCCCTACTCCCACCCCAATCTCAATGAACTGGTTTCCTTCCAGGCAGCATATCTTACAGGAAGTGAGGACTCCAACCTAGGACCAGGCTAGCAGCGTCTCGGAAGATCCTGAAATCCCTGCTCTTCTCTAGTGCTTGCTAACTGTGCTCTTTCCCATCTACCCCCTGTACCTGCAACAGGGAGGGGTAGGACAGGCCCTTCTGAGGCTTGGCGGGGAGGGAAACCCCCAAGGAACTGCAGGAAGCCTCCAGCCACAGTGCAACTGATTCAGGCCCAGGGGGTGGCTGGGGGCTGGCGTGGCCCCACCAGGAGCCCAGCAGCCAGGGGCCACAAGTATCTGACAGAACCCAAGCCCAACCTACCTGGGAGGGGCTTCAAACGCCGCCTTTTGGGCTTGTTCCCCTGGGCCCCTCCCTGCTCTGGCCCCAGAATCCACTTAGCAGCCACGTGGAGGGACCATGAGGTCCGCTTTCAGGACAATGGGTTTCTCCTTTGTGCCACTGAGGGTCTCCCACTTCCGAGAGTCCCAGACTCCCTGGTTTCTTGCAGAATTCACAAGACAGCGGTAATTCAATAACCTCTTAGATTTGGAAGAAACTTTAGGGTTCTGGTATCAGAAATTCTCCCTTCAGGTTAAAGAATAGGGGAGAAAAATACAACCCTCTCTCCGTAGCTCAGAGGCAATAAAGAGCTGGGCCTCTGTCTAACAAAGGTCGATTCCAAGTTTCCTATCAGCTGTCTCTTATCCCCACCCCAGAGCACCCACAGCCACGAGGCCCCAAAAGGCAAAAGGCGAAACCATGCCTGTAATGAGCTGGGTTATCTGTGTGGGGCGGGGGCGGGGGCCGGGCGGGGGGCACTGGCAGCCTCTCCGGGCCAGAGACGTGGCTGGCCCCACGCTCTAGAGGCAAACACACCCCACAGTCCCTGTGAAGCATCAGCATCACCCCCCACCCCAGTCAGATCAGGCCCAGAGTCGAGCGAGGGTCATGCCATTTCCTAGGAGCCACCGGTCACGGAGCAGAGGCCTCAGGAAACAGCAGGGTGGGGCCCGAGGACACCCGAGATAAGCAAGACGAGGTTCCGTATGAGCTGAGCTGACTGGAGAATAAAGGGGGGTGGAGACGGTGCCAACAAAGCTCCGGGCGCGGGCGCTGCTCCCACCTGCAGGTGTCGAACGCCAGTCCACCGCTGAGCCCCAAGCTGCATTCTGAGTCCGACCCGCTCTCCGTGTGCTTCCCAAAGCCGTTGGTGACGCCTGCAAGGACACACAGCGCGAGCCTGAGCGCAGGAAGCCCCGGCCCTGACCCACTGTGGTGCGAGGGCCCCCCGGGAGGGCTCAGTGAGGGGGGCGGCAGGGCTTGCGCCTGCGGAAAATGGGTCTTGGGCAGCAGTCTGATAACAGTTTGGGGACGTGCTGATGGAGGCTAGGAGCAAGACACTGCGCCTTCCTTCCCTTCCTCTGGCTTTCCTGAAAGGAAAACACAGCTCACTCCAGTCAAGTCATCTGGCCACAAAGGGAAATACCAAAACTCCCCACTCGGCGGCTCCCTGTCCCGGGTCTGCTTCTCATTTCAGGCCTCAATTGTCAGGGAGTCTCCTCTGACTCTCGGGGAGCCCACCCGCCTGGCCTCTTCAGATAAACTCACACACCCTACCCATCACGCAGCTGGCAACAGCTGGCTTCATTCTTCTGGGATGGAGTCGGGGAGGCTGGGGTGGCTGAGGGCTGTCAGCCACACCTGGGGAGGCTGAGGGCTGTCAGCCACACCTGGGGAGGCTAGCCAGCTCCCCAGCCTTGAGGACGGGGTCCTTTTCAGCAGGTCTAAAGCAGACCAGACCTTCCTGGGATGTGGAGTCGGCATTCCCTGGTTTGAGACTGGGCTAAAATACAGGTCCTTCTCCCGCTGTAGGCCATGGACCCTCCCCTCCTTTTGTGAAGTGAAGAGAGCACGTCCTTGCTCGTGGAGGTTGCGACTGTGAGTGACAGGAGGTTGGCTATGGCAGGGAGCCCTTCGCAGGCACATGAACACTACCTGCCTCTCATCTGCTCTGAGGGCTTCCATTCCCCTCTCCATCCATCCAATTCTCAACCACAATCCAGGCTTCTGAGAGCCTGACAGCTGAGTCAAAGCTCTAAGTCACTCCCAGCCAGAAAACTGGAAGGCAAGTCACACTTGAGGAGGTGTCTGAGCCATGATATCTGGACTCTGACCCGGCTCTGCCTCTAACGCTGTGACCTCAATTTAAACCACTGAGCCAGCTACGCCTTGTACGCCTCATCTATACAGGACCAACACCTGTTTTGGCAAGATTCAACCAAGATTCACAGTATTCCTGAGCGGTAGGCAGCCGGATGACAGAGGACTGATTCTAGCAGTATCCCCAGAGAGGGGCCCAGTGTCCAGTGTCCCAGTAGTAGGACTTTTTGCTTTTAGAGCCCAGTGTTGTCACTGCTGTCTGGCTGTGCCTGATATGGCTCAGAGGACAATGATAACTGCTACCATCTACTGCCACATGCCAAGTGCCTGACACAGACTACTTCTAATCCTCAGAGCCCTGCAAAGTAGTAGTTGTCACTAGCCTCATATTAGAAATAAGGAAACGGGCTCAGAGAGCCCATTTAATTTGGCCCACCTAGTAAATTTGGTAAGTAGCTGGTAAGATGGAACGTGAAGTCAGGTCTGTCTAACTGCAGGCCTCAAACTCTTGACTCTCTAAACCCACCTACCGTCCTAACACCAGGAAGCTGGGCCAGAGGGGAAGGGAAGGGGAGGTCCTACCGGAAACAGAGTGTGAGGAAGGAGGAGAGAAAAGTGGGAGAAGCGCGTGCTGACCGCACTGCCCACAGCCACCACATAAAGGACACGGGAGCAACGGCCAAGAGCAGACTGCTCCCACAAGCCCGAGGGCCTTCCCCACCCCACCCTCAACCGCTCCACCTGGCAGGGGGGGCCCTGCACACCCAGGCCCGCCCCACCATCGGGTGTGGCTCCTGACACTCCGAAAGCCCCTCTCCAAACTGTCCCTCACGGGGACGCTGTCCTGGGCCTGAACCATGCCCTGTCTACTCCTTCCCGTCCTGCCCTCACCCCTCAGGGCCAGCGCAGCCTGCCTCCCCGGGAACTCTTCCCCGCTCCTCCAGCTCGGGTCCCCGACAGCAGTGCTGTCACCGGACACAGACCCCCTGACAGTCCAGCACAACCACGCCCCCGCTCCTCCAGCTCGGGTCCCCGACAGCAGTGCCGTCACCGGACACAGAACCCCTGACAGTCCAGCACAACCACGCCCCCGCTCCTCCAGCTCAGGTCCCCGACAGCAGTGCTGTCACCGGACACAGACCCCCTGACAGTCCAGCACAACCACGCCCCCGCTCCTCCAGCTCGGGTCCCCGACAGCAGTGCCGTCACCGGACACAGACCCCCTGACAGTCCAGCACAACCACGCCCCCGCTCCTCCAGCTCGGGTCCCCGACAGCAGTGCTGTCACCGGACACAGACCCCCTGACAGTCCAGCACAACCACGTCCCCGCTCCTCCAGCTCGGGTCCCCGACAGCAGTGCCGTCACCGGACACAGACCCCCTGACAGTCCAGCACAACCATGCCCCTGCACCTCCAGAGACCGTCTAGACTGCCCACGAGCCTGTGACCCTTCCGGAGCTGGAACTGAGCCTGACTCCTTGCCCACCACCCCCACTGGCGACCAGCAGGCACTGGACATGTCGTTAGGATCCTTTAGCGACAGAACCCCGTCACCTACGTCTGGGCCCCCACCGCCCGCCCCCCTGTGGCTCACTCTCCGCAGCCACCCCAGGTCCCCCACTGGTCCTCAGAGGGGCAGACACACTCCCACCACCAGCATGGATGCTTGTCAGTCTATCTCTATCTTTCTGGAATGTTCTTCTACCAGATACCCAAACAGCTCCCACCTTCGGCTCCTTCAGCTCTTTAGTGGGACACTAGCTCCTCAAAAGGCCTCCCGGGCCACCCCCACACCACCCAGCATCCCCTGGCCCCCTTCCCTGCTGGGTATTTCTCTTTAACTCCTAATATACGACAGAGACCATTCACTCGCTTGCTTTTCAGCTATCTTCCCTCCAAGGGAGACTTCTGCTCCAGTACCTAGAATAATGCCTGATATAAACATCCAACTAACAAAGGAACTAGAAGGGAGACAGGACCCCTTCTACCATCCACAACCCGACACAAATGAGCCCCCTCACAATGCCTGCTCAGAGCTATCTCCCCAGGCCACCACTCGTCACGTGCCAGGCCCAACTGTGAGCCACACAGCCCCCCATGCTACTCAGAGCACCCGCAGGGGCCCCTGGGGGGGGAGGCCGGGGGAGGGGCTGGCTGTCGAGGCAAAGCAGGGCCGTCCCAGGCAGGGTCACCTGTCTCCTCCTCCTGCTGCGGGGACCTCTCCCCTTCGCTCTCACTGCAGCTCCCGCTCCGGGGCCGCTTCTGGGAGCACCGTGAATCCTCAGGGCTGGCCGGGGAGGCGGGAGAGCCCCCCGCGCCGTGGTCCTCGCTGTTCTCCGGGGCCCCATCCGGGCCCCTCCGCAGCTTCGCCCCGTTCCTGGCCTTCTTGAAGAGGACGGAGGTGCGGCGGCCCACAGTGCCGAGTGGGGCGCCGGAGGGGGCGTCGGAGGCCATGAGGGCCAGTCTGTCGATGCCGCTGTCGCTGAGCAGGTGCTGCAGGGGCTCACCCCCCAGCTGCAGGGCTGGCTTCTCCAGCAGCTCCTCCTCTTCCTCGGCCGCACAGATCCTCCTGGGCTTCAGGAACCGCCCTGGAGGTTTGCTGTCACTGATGGGTTTTAGAGTGGGGGGATCCGGAGGGGACTCTTGCTCAGACAAGGAAGGAGCGGGCCCAGTGGGCTCCAGGGTTGGTGGGGGAGGCAGTATGGAGTCATCTGTTAGAGAAAAAAGGGATCTGCTTGAACATTTTAGAAAAAGTCTGCCCCTACAAGCCAGATGATGACACGACAACCAAGACCAAAGGCCCTGGCTACGACGAGGCCAGACAAGCCCCCTGGTCTCAGTCTGACGTGAAGAGACCATCGGACGAAGCTTCACCAACACCAGGACCCCTCAGCCCCGGGTATGAATGAGGATCCCCAGGCAGTTTCTTAGAAATGTCACTGCCAAGGCCTCATTCTAGAGAGACCAACTGAGACCTAACCTCTACGGATGGGGTATGCTTGTTAAGCTTACCAGGTGGATCTGATGAAGTGAGAGTTACAGACGGTTGCTCTACACCCGAGAAAGCTGAAAGCCCCCCTGTTTAACCAATAGTTAGGAAAGTCTCAGCTGCACAGATTAGGGGTCTACAACTCCCATTAGACTCAAATGTTTCTCTCTCTCTCCCAATGCACTTTGCTTCGTATCACCCAAGTGAAGCAAGCAGGACAGACAGAAAGTTATGTTTACAGATACAGAGAAGTGGGGCCAAGTTAAATCGAAGGTCCCCAAATATGGCTGTTCACCTACCACCGTGAGACGTGGTAAACACTGAGACTTCCGAACCACGGCCACGACTCTCCGAACAGAACCCCCGGGAGGTGAGCCCTGTGGCAGCTGGGCCGCTGGGCACAACCCTGTGCTGTCACAGCCCTGGGAGCGGGGACGGGAGCGGCGTGCTAGCTGCCCCACGGGGGGCAGGCACCATCACAGTGGACACCAAGCCCACTGAAGCCAAGTGTGACCTCTCGGCCGCGTCCCCATTCTCCGCCAACGTAAAACAAAATGGGCCATTCCCTGCACTCTGGCCCCCTTCCTCTGGAAATAGGTCCCAGCCTTCTGAACTGTGCAGATGACAGGTGTTCCCATGCCAGAGGCTCAGACCCCAGGACCCCGTCCCCAGGGAAGCGGGGAGAGTGGGAGGCGGCTCTGAGTTCAGGCCGTCATCTCTGAGGATGGCTTCCCCAGCCGCCTTCTGCAGTCCGGCCTTGCTGCTTGGGACGGGCCCATAGACTTGGCCGGCGAGGGTTAGAGCCATGGGGTGGCTGGGAGCCCAGTCCGTCCCCCACACCACAACCCGAGCTGCTCTTCGAGTCTCTCTAGTATAGGGTGAGCTGAGAGTTAACTGACCACATCGGGTGCAAAATACAGTACTGAAATACTTCTTTACTGGTTAGTAACAGTGCTGGGCACCAGCATCTGAAACTCCCTCACCCCCCTGCAATCTGGCAACCAGATATCCACTCAGCGGCCACCAGGAGCCCACTCCAATACAACCGTCAACATCAATTCCAACTGATAACCTTCGGTCTCGACTGACTGCTAGACACCCTGAACATCATCCCTGGGTAAGGTGGGAGTGTGACCCCTCCGCGGGCTGCCGCCTGCCCACAGATGTCAGACCTAAGCCCATGAAAGGATGCTTCTGCCACGGGATCCCAGCTTACCCCTTGCTCCCTCACGCTGCGCCCAGCACCCCGCCCGCCCGCGCCTGCCACTCACCTCTGTCCCCATCGTCTTCCGGCTCCTCGTGTGGGGCCTGCTCCAGCACGGACGCAGCTCCCGGGGGCCCTGCGGGCAGCTCCCCGGCGGACGCCATCCTGTTCAGAGACGGTGGCGGCTGCGCCAGCTTCTGCCGGAGGGCGTTGATCTCCCGGCGCAGCATGCGGACGCGGCGGGTCCGGGCCCCGCTGGACCGCATGGTGCTCACCAGGTCCAGCTTCTCCAGCAGCTCCTTCAGCTGCACCTCCGGGGACAAGTGGGCCCGGTTCTCGGGGATAAGGATGTTGTCCACTGCCGGGGAGAAGGGAGGACAGAGGGGCTGAAGGACGGCCCAGCCCAGGGCAAGGGGGCGGGCTGAATCCTTCAGATGCAAAATATTCTCGGAACACCCGGGCCAGTGGCTTCCGGCAACGTCGCTCTGGGGCCTTGGCCTTGACCACTGCTGCCCACAGGACAGCCACGGGGACAAGACCAGAGCCTGGGAAACCCCTGCAGGAAGCAGTCCACAGTCACAACTCTGGGCTCCCTGCAGCAGGCATGCGGCAGCTTGGCCACTGCCTGGCCAGAGTGACCGTCTGGCTGCGGCCACAGAGAAGCGGAGGGCAGGGGCAGCAGGGTGCGGGGCTCGGAGGCAGGTCCGTCTCCTGGTCCCCTCCCGCCCTCTTCCGAGTGAACCCGGCCCACAGCGGCACGGCACACCCTCACCCTGTGCTCCAGTGCCACAGACGGGTCCATGAGGGGGAGACCTTAGGCTTTAGCTTCCCAGACAGACAGCTGGTACCTAAGTCCCTCTTCCTGCCATTCAGGAAGTGCTCAGGGAATTCAACCTGAACCCCTGGAACCAGTCCAGCCACAAGCAGGTGCAGTCCAGCCTGTGCCTGCCCACAGCTCTGCTCCAGCCTACACCCCGAGGCCTGCCCTGACCCCTGGCTCTCTGGGCTCTGTCCCCGGACCTCCTCTTGGCCCCTCGCCTCCCGGCCCGGCCCGGCTTCTCACCGTCTTCCCAGGAGAAGCGGTAAAAGTCCTCCAGTTTGGGCGACTCAGGCAGGTGGGTGCCCCTCTCGGGGTCGTAGCCGACGTTCTCGGCCTGCCGCCGGGCGTGCCGCAGGATGGCCCCTCCCAGGTCCCGCAGGCGGACAGCTGCTCGGTGGAAAATTGTGTCTTTAGCATTATACTTCATGCAGTTGGTAACTATAAGGTTAAAGTCCTCCTCAAACTCCTCCAAGGTGCGGTACAGATGGGACTCCAGCTTCCGCCTCATAGTAGAAAAATCCATTGGCTTGGATATGAATTCCAGGTAATCTGGAACCTAAACATATAAAACCTGTACAATTACAACAACCATTTACTAGCCAAACAGACACACCCTTCACCGGCACTCCTGCCGCCCCGTGCTCTGGTCCGGCTGTCCCGGGCTCACTCAGAGCCCCAGGGCCCCAGCCCACCCTGGCCTGCTGACCCCTTACCACCGGCAAGTCCTCTGGCCTTGCCAGGCATCCCCAGGTTTTGTACCTGCTGTCACCCAACCCCCTGCTGGCCTACTCAGACCCCGCTTCCAGTCCAGGAGGGGCTCGGCTCACTGCTCAGGACGTGGGGCGTGAGAAACGTGCCTCGCTCAGGTTGACGGGTTCGGCAAAGATGTGCGCAGGGTCCTTCTCCTGTAGCAAGTCCAGTGTTGTCCTCAGCAGGACGTTGAACGGCATCAGCTCCAGCTCCATAGCAGCCTGCTGGATCTTGACCTGGAGGGAGGTGGGGAGAAATCAGGACCCCTCCCCCCACAGAGGCACTGAACTTTTTCTTGCTAACTTGACTTTCAGCAATCACATGTAATACATTCCCACAGGCTATTATTACGCTGAGCAGTTTATAAGCAGCTATCACCTAACCCACAGCCTAGAAATAAGGACACCAACAGTTACCAGCTTGCGGAGGTTCTCTGTTTCAAGCACCATTCCAAAACTTAAGAGTAATAATTATATAGTTGACCCTTGAATAACACAGGTTTGAACCGAGTGGGTCCATTTACACACAGATTTTTTTCAGTAATACAGTAAATGTATATTTATCCCCCTAATTTTTTTTGTGTGTGTGTGTGTGTGATAGAGACAGAGAGAGTCAGAGAGAGGGACAGATAGGGACAGACAGGAAGGGAGAGAGATGAGAAGCATCAGTTCTTTGTTGCAGTACCTTAGTTGTTCATTGATTGCTTTCTCATATGTGCCTTGACCAGGGGGGCTACAGCAGACCGAGTGACCCCTTGCTTGAGCCAGTGACTTTGGGCTCAAGCTGGTGAGCTTTGCTCAAACCAGATGAGCCCTCGCTCAAACCGGCGACCTCAGGGTCTCGAACCTGGGTCCTCCGTGCCCCAGTCCAATGCTCTATCCACTGCACCACCGCCTGGTTGGGCTATCTCCCTAATGATTTTATCATTTTCCTTTCTCTAGCTTACTTTACTGTAAGAGCATAGTATATAATACATATAACAGAAAATATGTATTAACCAATTGATTATGTTAGCAATAAGGCTTCTGGTCAATAGTAGCAATGACCAGTTAAGTTTCTGGGGAGTCAAAAGTTTTGTGTGGATTTTAAACTACACGGGTGGTCAGAGCTCCTAACGCCAACATTGTTCAAGAGTCTACGGTAATAATACTTCTATAGTCCTTTCTAAGTGTCAAGTAACATTCTAAGCATTTTATGTAATATATGTGAGTACATAAGGTAGATACAGATGAGCTGTTTTACAAAGAGGAAACTGAGGCACAGAGAGACAAAGTAACTGACTGGCCCCAGGTCACACAGCTAATGAGGGGGCAGAGCTGGGGCCCCGTCACAGCCTGGTTCCACGGTGCGTGCTCTGGACAGCTATACCACCCTGCCTCTCTAGGACATTACCTGTTCATCATCACAATCACCCTGAAGGAGAAACTTACTACCCTCATTTTATAAACATGAAATCTGAGCTGTGGGGAGAATATGAATTGTCATTAGCCTAAGGTCACCTGGCTAGACAAGAACAGAGACAAGATTTGAACCCAGGTCTGACAGAGTCCAAGAAGCACAGTGCTGATATAAAATGGGCCTGGGGCCACAACGCCCACCTAGTGTGCCGACATTGATCCTGTTCCAGAGGCCTTTGGAACGACCCGGTTGGCCTGGGCTGACCGGGCCAACCGGTTCCCCTCTCTGGCAGCAAGCAGCCTCACACCTTTTCTGCAAAACGTTATCTTCTACATGTGCCCCAACGTGAAAAGGTTGGGAAGCCATGGATTTGGCCACATCGAAAGCAGACCTGCCTGCTTCCTTTTCTGTTTCGTTTCTGGGAACCAGAGGCAGGAAGAGAAGTTCAGCTGCGGGAACCAGGCCTGGGACAGCAGACGGTCTGAACCCAGGGGGAGGTGCTGAGATGCCCTCCATGGCCGCCCACAACAAGTAGGGCAAGAGCCGCCCAGCCTCAGCGGTGGAAACGGGAACAGGGAAGTGGGAGTTTGGAGAAAGAGAAAGGAACCTTTAACCCAGGCCTCCGAAGCATGCGAGTCACAGCTGCTATTCCTGGGCCGGAGGGGACGGTTCTGGCTCAACAGTCATTCAATAGTATTTGCTCTCTCCGTGTGCAGAGCGCAGCAGACACTTCAGGGAGGCAAAGAGCATCAGTGACGATGCTGACAGCAGCTGACACTACACCCCTACTATATGCCAGGCGCCGGTCTATGTGCTTTAAGACACAAGTCATCTGATCCTCATAACAACCGTATGAGGTAGGGTCCATTTCACAGTTGAGGAAAGTGAGGTATATAGGGAGGTTAAGCCACTCACTCACTATCACACGGGGACTAAGTGGCAGAGCCCGGGTCTAAGCCCAGGCAGTCTGGTGTCGTAGTTCATGTTCCTAACCCTCTGCTACACTCCTTAGCTCAACACTCCCCGCATTCAGGGGCTAAGTATATCCCTGAATAGAGGTTGAAGAATTCAAATGGCCCAAGGCCACAGGTGTTTAAGGGCTACAGAGGACCCTCAGAAGCTCCCAGACTAGAGGTGATGCCCCTCGGAACAGCCTGAGCAGCTTTCCAAACTACGCAAGGCCAGGCTGGGTCGGACGCTCCAGGGAGGGACGGGCCCAGGCATAGGGTGTTCAGCGCTTGCTCGAGGCCCCCGGAAGCTGAACCCCCATAAGCAGGCAAGCCTGGGAGCCCACAGTGTGGGGCAGGGCTGCAGGGCTCCCGGGAGCACCCGACGGCGGGAGGCACGCCCCCCCAGTGCGGGCCGTGGGGCGCCCCCTCACCTGCTCGCGCTTCAGCTTCTCCCTCTTGCGGATCAGCTCGATCAGCAGCCGGGCCCGCTCCAGGTCGTGCCGCAGCTTCTGCCAGTACTTCAGCTCCTGCTTCACGGCGCTCGTCTTCTCGTCCTGCTCGCGCTGCAGGAGGCAGGGCGGGAGGGGGAGGAGATGCTGGGGCTGCCCTCCTGCCTGGCGCCTCCCTCCCGCCCAGGCCTCGCCCTGTTCGGCCTCACGGGGCCTTGGCAAGTAAGAGCCCCAGCGCCTTCCTGGAAGCACGGCCCCCAAATGCCCTTCCACCCCCTCGCCCCCCAATCCTTCCTCCCGTGCTTCCTGGACCTTAAAACCATGACTGCCGGGGTGAGATCTGGGACTGCACCCCCTGCCCTAGGGGGCACCAGAGAGCAGCTGTGCCCCTCAGGGCTGGAAAGAATTTCAGAAACGAAGAGACACCTCCGGGTGGGAAACATTTTCATTTTACCCTAGAGCAGCGGTTCTCAACCTGTGGGTCGCGACCCGGCGGGGGGTCGTGACCCCGCTGACCTAGAGCTTCGACTCTGGATTAGAAAATCAAGTGTTCTTACTAGGACTAGTAATAACTGACTTTAAAACATCACCACCAGCACCACCCAATCCATGATTGCAGACCTAGAAGTTACAGTATAGCTGGGGGAAGGAAGAGGCCTGGGGTTTGATGCACAAAGGAATGCTAGCAAAAAGACAACAAGAACTCATCAGACAGGCTGAAACTAACATGCTGAGAGGACATAAGATAGGATCTGAGTGGGCCGGGGTGAGGTCAGGGAAGGCTTCCCGGCGGAGGCGATCATTAGGTTTTCACATGTAGTGATGGACACAGATGAGTGAGAGCAGTAAGGAAGGCGTCTTTTGGAACTGAAGGGACCACTGGGCAAAAAGTCCGGAGACAGTTAGTGATTCTTTACTGAGCAAGAAAAACAGGCTGCCAGAGAAGAGAGGCTAGAGAACCCCAGAAGCTAAGACCCAGGATCCGGCTGACAAGAAGCCTCACAGGCCAGGCGGAAGAGAGCCTGGAGCCCGGACGTGGCCTGCCTGGAGGGGGATGTATTCTGAAAAAGGAAGTAACAGGATGGAAAATGATGTGTAAGTTACTAGCAGTTCTCCAAGCAGACGGACAGGCAGGCACGCAGGCCGCTGAGCCCCTGGAAAGGCCGGCGTTAAGGAGTAAGAAGTGGGATGGCACAGGGTGTCGTCTGTAGGGTGAAGGGGGTGGGAAACGGTGTCACTGAGAAGCTCTCAGACAAGGGGACCGCACTGTCCAATGCAGCCCAACTGTCCGTAAAGTGAGAATCTGAGAAAACACATGCTGAGCTGGAAGGAAGTCACCAGTGTACCAGGGGAGGCGTCAGGGGAGCATGGGGACCATTTTGAGGAGGGACCAGATACACACGTGCACCTCGGGACTCTAGGGAAGGGTGAAGCTGACAGAACGCGGAGGGCACCAGCCGTGGGAAGGCTTGCTCCATCTCGGGAGTGGCAGTGTGGGGATATTTAAAGGCCAAATGGAGGGGGAGAGAGAACTAAAGATGTTAAAAGTTTTCTAGGAGGCCTCCGCCCTCAGAAAACTCTGCACACATAGCTATTCCAGTTGCTAGCGGCTAAAGGCCCTGACCCTTGGGCCGGCTGTGCACTGCGGCTCGGACGGCAAATCTGTATATTTTCTATGAAACATTTTTTGGCACATGAAATAGTGTCTTGAGATATGTACGCCTTTTCCTAGTCACGCAGTGTGGCTGACTGGCTCCCCATTCATCCCCCCTCTTCCTTCCTGCACATCATATTCAGAAAGCTGGGCTTGCTCTCCACCAGCCATTGAGATCTGCTCCAAAGTCAAGCCTATCCCATACAGAGGGAGCTGCTGTGTGGTCTATAAAGCTCCACGGTGCTGGAGGTCGTCCTGGGACAGACCACACACAGGGGCGACCACATACAGGCAAAGGCAGAGGGGGAGCCCCACCATCCCCCCTTCTCCGTCAGCCTCCGCCTCCTTCACCTCACCACCATCACCCTGCCCTGTCACCCACCTGCTCCGCCCCTTCACCCCGCCAGCACCCCACCCCAGCACCCCCCTGCTCCGCCCCCTTCACCCCACCAGCACCTCACCCCAGCACCCCCCTGCTCCGCCCTTTCACCCCGCCAGCACCCCCCTGCTCCGCCCCTTCACCCTGCCAGCACCCCCCTGCTCCGCCCCCTTCACCCCGCCAGCACCCCACCCCAGCACCCCCCTGCTCCGCCCCTTCACCCCGCCAGCACCCCACCCCAGCACCCACCTGCTCTGCCTCCATCACTCCGCCAGCACCCCACCCCAGCACCCCCCTACTCCACCCCCTTCACCCCGCCAGCACCCCACCCCAGCACCCACCTGCTCTGCCTCCATCACCCCGCCAGCACCCCACCCCAGCACCCCCCTGCTCCGCCCCTTCACCCCGCCAGCACCCCACCCCAGCACCCCCCTGCTCCGCCCCTTCACCCCGCCAGCACCCCACCCCAGCACCCACCTGCTCTGCCTCCATCACCCCGCCAGCACCCACCTGCTCTGCCTCCATCACCCCGCCAGCACCCACCTGCTCTGCCTCCATCACCCCACCCCAGCACCCCACACCAGCACCCACCTACTCTGCCTCCATCACCCCGCCAGCACCCCACCCCAGCACCCACCTGCTCCGCCTCCTTCACCCCGCCAGCACCCACCTGCTCTGCCTCCATCACCCCACCCCAGCACCCACCTGGCTCAGTCTCCTTCACCCCGCCAGCACCCACCTGCTCCGCCTCCTTCGCCCCGCCAGCACCCCACCCCAGCACCCACCTGCTCCGCCTCCTTCACCCCGCCAGCACCCACCTGCTCCGCCTCCATCACCCCACCCCAGCACCCACCTGGCTCAGTCTCCTTCACCCCGCCAGCACCCACCTGCTCCGCCTCCTTCGCCCCGCCAGCACCCCACCCCAGCACCCACCTGCTCCGCCTCCATCACCCCACCCCAGCACCCACCTGCTCTGCCTCCTTCACCCCGCCAGCACCCACCTGCTCCGTCTCCTTCACCCCGCCAGCACCCACCTGCTCCGCCTCCTTCGCCCTGCCCATCACCCCCTGCTCCGCCCCCTTCACCCCGCCAGGGCGCCCCACCTGGGCACCCACCTGCTCGGCGTTCCTCTGGGACTGCAGGTGGGAGTGCAGGCGTCGGATGAGGGGCACGCCGTTTCGCGCCTGCCGCTTCAGCAGCCAATAGTTGTGAAGCCGCTGCATGAACTGGGTTTTCCTCTGAAAGGAGAGACCACTACAGATCTTGTTCAACCTTGAGCAGAGGCACAGGGAAGCGAAAGACAGGGTCAGTGGGCAGCCCAGACGACCGGCTCCTCTCCAGTCCCCGGTTCATCTCTGACCTTTACAGAAGACAGGCGACAGCGGCCGAACGCCTCACCTCAGAGAGAGGCTTGAAAAGGACAGCTAAGTAAAGCAGCTCAGATCCACCCGACTCCCCACCGCCTGCCTGGCAGTCCTGAACCTCCAAAGTAACCTTCTCCCAGAAACCCCGCTTCCTGTAGCCCTGGGCTCCTGAGAATTGGGCCTGTTTCCCAGTGGCCTTCTCTGGATGAAGGCCGCATAAGAACAGGGACTGGACTGAGCTACGGGCAATGTGGTCACTATTTCCTGGGGCCGAGGGTCCCACCAGACCGGGGAGTCAGTTCACAGCCACTCTGGAAGGAACATTGAGGGGACAGCGGGCTATTCCTTTCTGAGCCCAAATGCAGCCCCTTGGAGTTGTCTGACCTCTGTTTGTTTTTTCATTAAAAACCTTAGCAGCCTACAAGTGTCTTCATTTTGAACCAAAATATCTATTTATATGGATCTAAAGATACCAGAGGATGGAGAATCTGAAAACTTAGCTAGCTAAACGACCCCAAAAGAGAAGTCCTAAGGTCAGGGTTTAAACCAGTAACATGCAAGAGAAGGCAAAGGGGAAGAGAAGGCGTTAACGAGAGCCTGCCTGCCATCTCTGTCCTAATGCCCGTGCTGAAAGGTGGGTCACGTTATCCCCACGTTAGAGACGGAAGGCAGCGCAGGAACAGAGGCTGACTAAACGGTCCAAGCCGCTAATGCAGCGAGCAAGGCGCTGGAGCTGGGTGGGATCTGAGTCGGCGATCTCCGCTACACCGCGCTGCGTTCCGTCCCGTAACGGGTTATCCACCGGGTAAGCACGGCCTCAGTGCTCCTGGGCTGTTCTCACCGCTTTTCTCTTCATCTCACTCCACTGAAGGGAAGGGAAGGCAAGCGTGGCGAAAACAAGGAGGCGGGACCTGAGGGTGGGCATCTTGGGCTGGATGGACGTCGCCCACCTGGGCCTTGTGCCTTTCCACGCTCAGACACTTTCCTGCCCCAAAGCCAAGCTTACGAGATCAGGGCCTAGCTAGGCCTCTTCCCCAAGGACAGGTCCCCCCACCAAGGCCCATGCCAAGCACACCTGCCCAGACGCAGGCAGCCCCTCCCCCTCACAACCTCGTGGCCCTGGAGGGTCCCAAATAGCAGTTGTGCAGATAGGAAAAAGAACGATAATGAAGTAGCAGCAGCAGCAGCCACCATTTATCGAGCGCATACTAATTTGCCAGGCCCTGTGCTAAGTGCTTTATTTGTATTATTTTCTTTATTTCTCACAACCACCCTATGAAGGAGGTTCATTTACAAATAAATACGCTAGGGCTTTAGAAGTTAGGTAACTTGCGGAAAAGGGTCACACAGGTAGTTAGTGATATCTGCAGGATGCACAGGTAGGTCCTTTCTGGTTCTCAGCCAGCCTGCAGAGACATCTGTGAAGAGCTGGCAGGACAAAGACTCTGGCCCCAGGACATGAGCACTCTGGAAATGGGGACTGAGCACTCACCCCCTCACCTCAGGGAAGAAGGTCGTCTGGGACAGTTCTGTGACTGGAAAATATATCTCCAGTCGACTGAATTCCAACTCAAGCTGTGGCTTACAACATGAGCCTCTACCTCCTGGCCTTCTGCACTGTGCTGTCTTCTTCCCAGCTGACAAGTCCGGCTGCACATTTCCCTCACAGAACTCATTCCCACTACCCTCAGGCACGCCTTCCCCCTACTCTTCACATCCAGTGAGACAGACAGCAGGTGCAGAACCTACAAGCAGGCGTCAGGAGTCCCACCCGGCTTCTGGTCCTGAGTCTGCCACTTTCCACCTGGTCCCAGCCCTTAGAACAGGACGTGGCATATAGTAAGTGCTCAATAAATATCTCATTGAATGAATAAAGGAGCGAACAACTTTACCTCCCGTGGCCGCGGTTTCTTCATCTGGGGGTGTGGGAGAAGGTGCAAGGACCACATTAGATGAATAATCTCCAACATTCCTTCCTGCTCTAACACTGTGTACTTATTCATGAACATCACCCTTGAGATGAGCCTCCGCTGGAAAATCTCCCGTCTCTTGTCCTCTGCCAACCTCCCAATCCTCCAACAGCCAGCCACCTCTCTGACGGCTTAACAGACACACTGGTCTCTCCGCACACTCAGTAGGCTTAGTCACACCGTTCGACTGAGTGATCCTAAATCTAAAAGCCTCTCAAGAGGAGAGGAGTAATAGCATGTGCTCCTCACATCACCACTCCCTCCCAGAAAATAATCCTCCTCATTCCCAGGACCAAACTTTCTGGACAGCACAAATCCAAACGGACCCCCTCAATGGGAAGTAGCTGTAATTACTGGAGGGGTTTTGGGAAACATTTGGGAAGTGTTTGAAGTTGCCACAAAGACTAGGCAATGAAGGAGGAAGTTCAACTGGCATTTACAGAGACCACAGATGCTAAACATCTAGAAATGCATAGGACAGTCCTAATAATTATTCTGTCCAAAATGCCACCTGTGTCCCTGTTGAAAATATTGCTTTAGACATCCCATCACCTGAGTTTCTAAGCAACTTAAGTGTTTGTTTTACCCTGAACCGAAGGAAATACATTGTTCTGAAAACACAATCAAAACCACAAACCAGACCAGACAAGCCCAGGGCCCAAGGGAGAAACCGGAGGGCACAGAAGAGAACAGACCGTTCACCACCAGGGCCTGGGGAAGGAGGCCCGGCCCACGGCCAGCACCAGCCCAAGAAGAAACCCGGCGTGTCCAGGGCTCCCTCCTGGGCGGGCTCACCTGTAAGAGGGTATCTGCGGGACGGCGACCAAAGGGACAGTGGAGGGTGTGTCTCGACCCACGTCCTCTGGCTCCTTCTTGATCTTCTGCTTCAAAGTCGTCTTGTTCTTCCTGGGCACCCCCTTGAGGGAGCCACCTCCTCCACCCTGGCCTTCGTCTTCCTCCTCCTCTTCCATCTCCTCCTTCTCCGCCTGCTCCCCACAGCCTTCCTTCGCCCCTTCCTCGTCCCCAGCCTCACCGAGGCTTCCAGGGGAGTCCCCCTTCCTCCTGGCCGCGCCAGCGCCCGGCGGCGAGTGGGCCCCACAGTAGGCAGTCTTGCGCACCGTGAAGATGGTGCCGTTGAGGCTGGTCTCGCGCACGGGCTCGATCTTCATGAAGAGCCCGGCCCGCTGCGCACACGTCACGTGGAAGGCCGTGTAGCAGTTCACCTTGTGGCACTGGATGGCCGCGCCCAGCCCCTTCTGCTTGCAGAGATAGCAGGTCAGTTTCCAGCGGGCGGGGGGGATGTTGTCGATGCCCTCGATGGGCTCCAGGAACACGGTGTTGGCGAAGCAGACTTCGGGGATCCAGATGGCACACACCACATGGGCCCAGTGCCCATCGCTGGTCTGTTTGAAGGCGCCGCCTTGATTGGGGCAGAGGACGCAGTCTACGGGCCGGGAGGGGGACTGCAGGCAGCAGCGGCACAGCCACTGACCCTCGGGGATATAGGGGACACCGTAGCACTCCTGGTGGACGGCCAGGTTGCAGATGTCACAGAAGAGAATGACGTTGCTGTTGTGGCACTCGTCATCCAGGCACACGCAGCAGAAGGCGTCCTCGTCCACGGGCGACTGCTGGGCCCCACTGCTGCGGCTCTCCAGGTGCGACTCCTTCTCCAGCCGGTCCACCAGCAGCTCGAAGGCGTCGGCTGACACCGAGCTGTGCCCGTCCGCTCGCCGCTTCTCGTTCACCATGTCCAGCCAGGCGAGGTCCTCCTCGTCCATGTCGTACTCGACCTCCGCGTCCAGGTCTTCGGGAGGCTTCTCGATGTAGCGGTAGTAGGCAGCGGGCAGCGGGGCTGCATCGGGCTGGCTGCCCGTGTCCAGCAGCCGGAAGCTGGGCTGCGGGAGGTGGAAGGGCGCGCCCGACGCATGCTTAGAGGAGGACTCCTTCTTCTTGCCCTTGGAGGAGGGTTTTTTAGACTTGCCGGGGAACTGAGGCTGCTCACTGTTCTCCTTGTTACTATTACATTCAGTGATATCCTGGGCTGTCAGCTCATCCTCTGTGATGATCTTGAGCGGGTCATAGATGCTGATACGGTGCAAGCGTCCATCAATGTCCACCTCGACGATCCGCTGGGCCTGGGCGTAGGTCAGGGTCTCCCGGGTTGGCGAGCACTTGAGGCTGTAAGGGGACGGGGAACGCCGGCCCTCGGCATGCTGCCGTGACTTCTGGCGCGGCTTCCTCATGGCACCTGGGAAACAAGGGGACAGGCCTAAGGAGAGAAGGCCAGGAGACCGTGAGGTGTACGCATTATTCACCCTTCCATCTGATCAAGCCGCCGCCAAGAAAGAGGCTGGGTGCTCCCTCTGTCTGAACATTCTGCCCGTCCCGGGTCCCCGTGGCTGGCTCCTTCATCTCCTTCAAGACTCTCCATAAACATCACCTCTAAGTGAGACCGTCCCTGACCACTCTTATCTAAAACTGCAACTCCCTTTCTCCCACCAGCAATCTTCCTTCCTGCTTTCTTTTCTACTGTGACACTATCTTTCACTGTGCTATGGAATTTACCTTTTTATCATGTATGTTTGCTTCCTTCTACTAGAATGTAAGCTCCCTGGGGGCAGGGACGTTTGCCTGTCTTATTTATTACCTCCCCAGCACCTAGAATGGTGTCTGGCTCCTAAGTAAGCACACTGTGAGTATTCATTGAATGAAAGAAGTCAAACATGCATCATCCCTGCCCTCTAGAGCTCTGTCTGATTGAAGGAACAGAGAAGTAAACAGATCGTTTCGTTACAATGTAACATAAGTCTAGGGGACAGCTAACTACAGAAAGAGCTGCGGTTATGGCTTCAGAAAACAAGAGGAACATCCATTTTCAAGCTCTGGACATGCACAGTGGTCCCATCAAAGGATAAAAATTCACAGGTCTGGAGCCTTCTCCCAAACCATCGTACCGTGATCAGAAACCCTATGCCCCCTGGCCATCTCCAGGGCTAAAAGCACATAAAATGACTATTTCATATAGTCTAAGGACTTTAAACTACAGTATTCGGGGTTTTATCTGCCAACAGCAGCATTCAGGATGCACTGGCTAGTCTATCTCTAAGCAGAAGCTCTGGATGTGGCCCCATGTGGCACTGGAGTTGTAAGGTGACCATCTGGGACCTTCATTAGATCTATGGCTAAGGTGACTGGGGCCGTATCTGAGGCAAACTCTCTCCATGCATTGTTTCAGAAGTCCTCCTTTTCCGAAATACTTATATCCAGTTTTGTGCAGCAAAGAGAAAACCCTCAAGTTTTCTACATCATTCTCTGGATGGAGGGAACTGACAATCTCAAAGGACCTGTGGTAAGGAGTTCCTGAGGCCATCACTACCAGGAAAGATCTCCCGGGATATGTTACCCCGAAGCATGGGTAAACTTGAAAGGATATGAACAGGGAGAGGACTTCAAGGAGAAAAAGTTTGTCACCTTGGTTCAAGGCTCTAGCAACTTTATCTACAAAGCGGATGGCCATGGTGATGATTAGATGATCAAGCGCCCTTTTACAAACACAAGCCCTTTTTTAGTATTTCTCACTAGTTTGGCAGGCAGACTAGATATTATCATCTCCATTCTACAGATGAATAAACAAAACCTCAGAAAGGCGTCACTCAACCCAAGCAATAAAGCTACAATCCTTGACCTGCTGGACTTATCTTTTGCTAGAAGGTAAGAAGAACACCACAAAGATGCCCCAGGCTGGTAAAAAAAAAAAAAGAGTCAGGGGCAATCTAAGTTCTAATCTTGGCCCTGAATGAACCAAAGAGAGCCACTTCCCCTCCCTCTGCCTCTATACTCCACTGGTAAAATAAAATCAACACAATCTACGTCTTACAGGTGGTATTAACACCCTCAGGTATAAAGCCTTCCAATTCCAAAGTGTGACTGAAACAATAAAAAAAACAGCCTGGTGGCCGAGGAAGAACAGTGCCCCGCAGACACACATACCCTATTCAGAGCCAAAGGAAACAATCATCACAGCAATTCTGTCCAGGTTCCAAAGGCCCTTGGCCACTACATGTCTTATAAATGCCAACTCCCTGGGGGTGGGGGGTGGGGTGGGGGTAGCCCAGGGCCAACCGACCTGCTTCAGGGCGTCCTCCCCCCTCAGGGGCATGGAGACCCTCACACAGGTGTGAACATCTACCTCACTACCAGCCGGAGGCGGTTCAGAGAGGCTGTGGCCCCTTTGTTAGGGCAACTCTATCCTCCCTCCCTCCCTGCTACCTCCCGGCAGCTCAGGTGTCGCCCCCCCAAGCAGCACGTATCCAGGGAGACCTCGCCCGCCCCACGCAAGCCTCCAGATGCGGGGGGCAAACTCCACGGGAAAGGGCTGCTAATGGGGAAAATGAGATGAGTTTCACCCACAAGGAGCTTCCAGTCGAGCGTTTTGGCGGGAGTTTCTCATCCCACACAACCCTCCCCACATACAGACCTTCAAACAGCTCACACACACACCCCCGGGGGGTTTTCCCCGGCATCCCCTGAGACCCCACTGGCCCACGCCCCCCTGGTCCCCGAAGAATGAGGAGTTTCTGCAATTAGACGGTACCCCTGCGCCTCACTCGAGATACTCATGAGTCGAGGACCGCAGCCAAGGCTCCTCCTGCCCCTTTAAAGGGACACCATTTCCAGAAGAATCTCGACCCTTCAGAGGAGAAAGGAGAGAAAAAAAATCTCTTTCCCCAGAGGGGAGGGGGCGAGAGCGCCAGACGGACTGACGCGAGGTCCGACCCTCGGACAGAAAGCTAGCAGCTGCGAACCAACGGGGCAGAGAGGCGAGCGGCCATTGGCCGCATCCCCCGTCCGTTAGGAGAAACCGGCGGGCCAAGGAACACTCAGGGGGTGGGACTCCACTCTGGCCTCACCAATTGGAGCGCGTGCCGGGGGCGGGGCTCGGCGGCTCAGCTTCCAGGGCCCGAGGGGGGGTAAACAAGATGGCGGCTGCGGGAGGGGGTCCTTGCTTTTCTGCTGCCCCCCTCAGCCGCCCTCCTCTCACCCGCCGCCGCCCCCGCTGCAGGAGACAGCTTTCGCGCCGTCCTCGCCCCGCTCGGAAAGCCCCCCGCTTCCCTCCCCCCACCGGCGCAGGCCCAGGTCCCCGTAGGCCCCGCCGCCCGCGCCCCCGCTCGGTCCGGCCCCGCTGCCGCCCCCCATTACCTCAGCCGCCGGCCCGGCCCCAACGTTCGGGGGGCCCCGGGCGCGGACAGGCCGGCCGTCGAGCAGATCGACGCGGCCCGGGGAGCGGAGCGCGGCCTCCTCCCGCGCCGGCCTCCGCGGCCACAGCCGTGCCCCCTCCCAGCCCGCCGCGCGGGGGCCCCAGCCCGGCCACCAGCGCCGCTCCCGGGAGAGGAGGGGGAATGGAGCCGCCGCCGCCGCCGCCGCCGCCACGGAGCCCGGCCGAGGGGAGGGAGGGATCAGCCCCCAGGCAGGATCCGCCCCTCCGGCCTCCCCCCGCCACCTCCACCCCTTCCCTCGCTCCCTCCCTGGCTCCGCGACTCTCCCGCAGAACGGGAGCGAGAGCGCCAAAGAGGGGAGCACCGGGGAGAGGATCCCCCCGCCCGGGGCGGCGCGGAGAGGAGCGCGGAGCCGCCGCCGCCACGGGGCACGGTCCCCGGCTCGGCCTCACGGTGGCGGTGCGGGCGCGGCGGGGGCGCGGAGCGGAGACGGGGTCCCCGCCCGAGCCGCCCAGGCCCGGCCCGCGCGGGCCAGCCCGGCCAGGCGCGGCGGGGTCATTCGGAGCCGGTGGGGAAAGGCAGGATCCCTAACTCGATAGTCACCCTGCCCCCGCCCCTCCCCCTTTGCCTGCCGGGTGTTGGCTCAGGTTTTGGCAACAATCCCCACCTCGGAGCTCGAGGGCCCCTCCAGAGGTTAAGCCAGGGCGGTCGGTGAAGTCAAAACCGATCTGTAGTTTCTTGGGATGCAGGTGCCTGCACTCCTCCCAGAAGGTCGTGTCCCCCACCCCTCACCCCGATCGGGTCGGGAGGACAAAGGTCTAGCGATGCCCGTCCCCTCCCCCAGCGAGGACAGCCGGGAAAGAGTTGCCTCTGTTGTGTTACAGGTGAGCGACGTGTTCCCCACAAGGCATCCTTCTTGAGAAACAGACCTGACTTTTCGTTGGGCCACCTCTCCCTTCTGGGTGTAAAGAGAGTAAACATGCAAGTTTGTCAGTCCGCTTAGGGACGTCTGCTAACTCGTTTATCGCTGTAGACCAGGGAAACACTCCTTCAACCTGATTGGGCTAGCAGTCGGTTAAATTGAATGCGGTAAGCGGCTTTCTAAGACGATGCTTGACAAATGGCAACTTCAGGCTTTCAGAGGTAAACTAGCCTGGCTTTGGTTTTGACAAAATTTAAGAAGCCGGCTCCTGTTGCCTCCCGCCTTTTTACCGATAAATTGGAAAGCTTACGGCGTATGATTGAAGTCGTAAGCACCAATATTTAACGATGTTTATGGAGGACATATGGATAAACTGCCTTTAAGTGTGAAGATGAGTGACATTTTGAGTTTCCTCTGCCCACGCCGGTGGTATATAGCTTGGTGAGACTTTCACAACCTCTTGCTTAGTTCTGATGATGGAGGACCGCACAGTCTAGAGACCCAGAGGATGAAGGATAGGGTACTAGGATTCAAGTCTTCCAAAGGTTTAAACTGAACCTGTTCATTATCCTAAGGAATTTAAATATATTGTGTTTTGAATTTTAAAGTTTGGTAATAGGAAACTAATTTGTATTACAAAGATGTTTTCCTGATTAAGTGGTAGCATCTTCTGGCAAAGTGATAGCAAAAATACTTAAACCAATTTATATATATATAAAAGGGGGTGGCTTGTGGAGCTAAGTAAGAACAGGGCAGTGTTTTGAAAACTGAAGATGAAATGGCAAGTATTGTAAGGCTAAGGGGAATAATCATTTGGAGGGAAGGTGTGGAAGAAAAGATGATTAATTGTAGAAGGAAAAACCCCAGAGGCAAGAGAATGTTACAATTACTTTTAGTTAAGAAAAACAAAAAAACTGGAGACTAATGGGAACAAGGATACTGAATTTTATTTCTTGTTCTTTTAAAATGTGAAATATAATCATTTGTACATACAATTAGTAACTTTTTTCTCCATGGATGCTCTCAAATTTTATTTGTCACAGTTCCATTGTGATTCAGAACTACATTTTTCCACTAAAATTAATGAATAAATACTTTGAGAAAAATGCATTGCTTTTTATTTGTAACAGTAATATAATGATTTTTAATGCTATTGAAAGTGCATGACATTAACCTAATATAATTCCTAGATTTTTCTACTCAAAAATTTCATAGAAAGACATTCAACCTAAGCATTTTCCATTTCCAGCCTCCACTTTCTCAATGGTAGCATTACAGTTGTCCTCACTTTTATTTTTGACATTTGGGATTCTATTAGTGTGACTGCACAAATAACCAGTTTACTATGATGTAATCTTCCACATAACATGGGACACTTATGTTATTAAAAACAAATTTGGAACATGAATCAAAAATCCCAGGGGCACCAAATTTAATTCACTTTGATCTTTAGCTATTTTAAAGAGTGTAAAGTCACCAGTCCCTGGCTTCTCCATTAAACCATACAAATAATTAAGTTCAACAAACAGAGGCAGTTACCTTTAATTCCAAATAGTAGTTTTAAACACTTCATCTTTAATTAGAAAGTAACAATTGGAATAGGAGACTGTTTTACCATTTAGAGCTAAGAGGGGAGACATGCCAACAATAAGTTTCCTCTTCCACCACCCCCCATTATCTCAGGATATCTTTGTAAATACTTTACTATTATCATTAGTCTACCAAGGCAAGAAGCCTCTGATGGGTCAGATGTGGGAAAATTGGTTAAGATTTAGGGGTGGGGGAGAAAAACACCCTCCCAGAGCTAGATGGCCCAGCATGCACAGACAAAGGTATAACACCATTTAAGATAGATTCAGAGAACAGTGGGGAACCCCGTTTGACCCAAAAAGTGGCAGGTGTGAGAGAAAAGCCTGGAAAGGTGAAATAAAACCCGAGGGTGGAGGCTGTTGGGTGGGGAACTGAATGTGAAGGGGCAGGAGGACATGATGATTTTTGTAACAGGGAAATAACTTTCAGAGTTCCTTGCTCTAAGATCTAGTCAGGCAAGCGAGTGTGGTGCAATATGGTTTAAATTATCCAACTAGTATGGCTTGCATTATCCTCTTTGGGCTTGGATTCTAGCTAGAACACACCATAAACCTGGAAGTAAATGGTTTGTGGCATGTGTAAATTGTTCAACCCGAGTTTGATGCCTTCTCATTTCAACTTTCAGTTAGCACTTCTATCAAATCCTTAACTCTTGATCATGAATGAAGTTAAGGTACCATAAAATATGTGATTTCCATGTTTTAGCAAAAGAACTGACCCTGTAAGTAGTCATCTAGTTGGTATATTTTTTTCACTAAAGAGGAAGAAAATAAAAGTAATAGCACCTCCCCAAACAGAACTTGCGTTTTAACAAGATCCCCCTAAGGATTCATATGTATGATGGTTAATTTTATGTGCCGACTTGACTGGACTTAAAGATATCTAGATAGCTGGTAAAACATTTCTGGGTGTGTCTTTTCTTGGACACAGATGTTCCTGGTGTCCAGGCTTTTAGACTTGGACTGAATCATACCACCTGCTTTCCTGGTCCTCCAGCTTGCATATGGCAGGTCATGGGACTTCACGGTCTCCATGATTGCTTAGATTAATTCCTATAATAAATATCTTCATTATATATAGAGAATGAAGTTTGGGGGATGAATGCATGTGCTCAGTCCACACACTTTAGCTATAACAGATGTTTCTTTGGAGAACTCTAATACTATATGCATATTAAAGTTAAGAAATGGTGGATTTAGAGGGTAATTAGAAAACTCCAGGCTTAATGTGTTTTAAGATCCTTGCAGTTTCTGGGAAAGGGGCAAAGTTCTAGGGATAACATTAGCTGTTGCTTATTCAAGAATACATGTTGTAATCTGTGATTTCACTTATATGAAATTCTTGAAAGTGCTGACCAATCAGTAGTGACAGGAAACAGGTTGGTGGCTGCGTGGAGGTAGAGGAGAGGCCAGACCTTAAGGGCATGAGGGAACTTTTCAGCATGACAAAAACATTCTACCAGTTGATTTTGGTACGGAGAAACAAAGATGTATACATCCGTCAAAGGCACTGAACTGGAGAGCTATAAACTGTTTTACATAAATTATATCACAGTTAAGTTGATAAAGAGAATACCTCTTGTAATTTATAGACTAATCATTAAGAGAATTTTTTAAAAAGGATATAACTCACAGGAAAAAGGAGTAATAAATCAGAAGACAAGGAAAGAAAACATCATAAAGGTGGAATCCATCAGCAATGAAATGGCAGGTTTAAACTCCGTCTGTCTATCTTCTGCACTGTAGTAATCTATAATGAGAGGGGCAGTTCTAGCAAATTTGATGGTAGATAGTTAAAACGTGTGGATTGAGCATGCATTTATTCCCTGAACTTCACTAATATGTTAGTATAGGATTAGAAAATAAACACACACACATAAGATAATAAAATCCACAAGAACAAAGAGAATGGGGGAAAGAAACAACAGCAGATGAGAACTGTCGATAGAGTTTTGGAGAATAGAAGCAGAAGGATGAACAAATCATAGAAAACAAACAAATCTGCAAGAAAGACCAGTAAAAACCAGCTGATTCACATTAGACAGCTAAAAAGGCTGAGAAGTAGGAGGCTGCAGGTCCTCCTGAAAGGGGGCTGGGGAGTGGGGCACACCTGGACATTGGATTGTCTGAAAAGTCTGTAGAAAGGGCAGTTAGATCTCCTCATTAGTCCTGGGAAATTTACCATCTCAAGAAATTGAACCTTATAAGGGGATCCTGGACTTGGGGATGTCAGGCACCAATGAGGGCAGAGACCAAGTTGAAATGGGAATTAAAATTAAACTCTACATGCTAAATGGAGAGACACCCTTTTCCTTCTCAGAGCAGAAGAAGAGGAAGAGAGAAAGAAGCTCGTACAAATTGCTGGAAGCTGGTGTTCCAGAAGGGGCCGAGGGAAAATCCAATGAAAACATTTTTAGTCAGTCTATCCTTTCAGTAGGGAATTGGGGAAAAAAAATGTTTTCATGAGATCAAAATCCTCAGTGGTCCTGTCCCTTCCTGCCCTCCCCCACACACACATTTCAGAACACTGATAGCCAAGTTTATATCAGAACGGTCGGAATGGATTACAAGAGACATTTGACCACGGGAGAGTAGGTTTTTCAGTACTGATGGACAGTTTAGAGATGAATTAAAATAAAATGTACACAGAAGATGAAAATATTAAAACAGGCAATTATTAATTCCAGGAAAGGCAATTAACTCACACAAAAAAGAAGTACAATTTCAGTTGAACCTGTGTGGATCATTTGCAAACATCTGTATAATCGTAATGAAAAACAAAAGAGATTTAACTAAAAATCATGATAAAACACTATTGGGAATATGAGGTGAGTGGTGGACAATATGAGTTAAATACCCAGTATAGTTAGAAGATGAACAACAGATAAAATTGAAAAAAATAAAAAAAACTAACAGCAAATGCATGTTACTGTATTTAGAAATGAAAGATAAATGCTGGAAGAAACTACGAAAGGATTTGAAATCTTTGCTTTTGGGTTGGGAGAGCTGAATTAGGACAAGGCAAGGGCTCTCAGGTTTTATTTTTAATATTGATTTTTTAAGACTATGTATGTAAAAAAAAAGGACTATGTATGTAATTTCATAAAAGTTAATATGAAAAAATAAAATAGTTTTATTCCAGAACTAAGTGAGTAAAAAGCGGCTATGATAAATTCGCTTTCTAATTCAATGTGGCAGAAAGAATGCACGTTATGCAGAGAACAGTTAACATAAGGACCTGACTGCTAACCTTTGAAATGCCTGCTTACCAGGTTGTCCCGTGGCTAGTATCTGGGAACTTGAGTTTCAGGGAGGTTCTCACTACACTAACCAATTAAGAGTGGCTCACTGTGCCTAAACCATTTGTGCAATCCAAATTCTTCTGGAAGGAAAGAATTTGGGTACATGCAAGATGGAGAGAGCCTATGTAACCATCTCCCAATAAAAACCACCCCAGCATAGTTTCTAATGAGCTCCCCTGTGGACAATATCTGGCATACGTTGTTACATCTTATCGCTGCGGGAATTAAGTGTGTCTGACCTGTGTGGCTCCACTCATGGAAGCTTGGGCCTGCTTTCCTCAAGACTTCATCCCATGTGTCTTTTCTCTGCTGATTTTGCTTACCCTATTCCTTTTTTTTTTTAGAAGTTAAATTTATTGGGCTGACATTGGTCCATAAGAATACATAGGTTTCAGGTAAACATCTCCATTGTATTTGAACTGTTGATTGCATTATGTACCCATCACCCAAGTCAAATCATTTTCTGTCACTGTATATTTGTCCCTTTTTACTCCCTCCTGCCCCCAACCATTTCACTTTTGTCTATGTCCATGAGTCTCAGTTTTCTATCCCACCTATGTGTGAAATCGTGTAGTTCCTAGCTTTTTCTGATTTACTTATTTCACTCAGTATAATGTTCTCAAGGTCCCTCCATGTTGTCGTAAATGACAATGTGTCATCCTTCCTTATGGCTGAGGGGTATTCCAGTGTATATATGTACCACATCTTCTTTATCTGATCCTCTGTTGAGGGGTACTTTGGTTGTTTCCGTGTCTTGGCCACCGTGACTGATTGATTGTAATAAATCACAGCCGTAAATATGGCCGCATGCTGAGTCGTGTGGTTTCTCCTAGGGAATCACTGAATTTGGGGTGAGCTTGAGGACCCCTGCCACACATTTAACTCCAAATATTCCAGTAAGATAATATTGTAATTACAGGGTGTGTGTTTGCAAGCAACAAAACCCAATTCTAGCTGTCTCGGGCCAAAAGAGAATTTCTTAGAAGTGTTTAAGGAGGCTCACACGTTGACAGGAGACCAGAGGAGCAAGCTACAAATCAAATAGACCATAGCTAGGTCATTGTTGCATGTTCATCTTGTATTTAGCACACTTGCTAAACTTTCTTATGTATTTCTTATAATTTATGTAAGTTCTTAAGGGTTTTCTCTGTAGATAATTATATGTGAATAATAGTTTTGATCTTCCCTTTTCAAATGTTAGACTCCCTTCCTCCCTCCCTCCCTCCCTTCCTTCCTTCCTTCCTTCCTTCCTTCCTTCCTTCCTTCCTTCCTTCCTTCCTTCCTTCCTCTTTCCTTCTTTCCTTCCTTTTCTTCTCTCAGCACAATGTTGGATAAAAGCAGTTATAGAAGCCATCCTTGTCTTGTTAGTCAGTTTAAAGGGAATGCTCTGACATTTCCCTATTAAGGATGATGTTTGCTTTAGGAACATTTAGATACCCTTTAACAGATGAAGGGTATTTCTATTCTTACTCTGTTAGAAGTTATTTTATCGTGATGAGTGTTAAATTGTATCAAATGCTTTTTCTGCATCTATTAAAATAATTGATTTTCTCCTTTACTGTTAGAGAATTGGTTCTCTAATATTAAACCATTCTTGTATCCCTGGAATTAGCCTGACTTTGTCATGATTTATTGCCTCTTTTATACATTGCTAATTTGGTTTGCAAATACTTTAATATATTTGCATTGAGGTTCACAAGTGAGATTGACTGTAATTTGATTGCTTTGGGAATTACGTTTTAATCTCATATAATGAATTAAGAACATTTCCCCTTTTCTGTTTTCTGGAAGAGTTCATATAAAATTGAAATAAACTGTTTCTTGAAAAGTTGGTAGAATTTGCCTAATCAATTATTAAATCCTGATGGTTTCTTTGTAAGAAAATGTAACTACAGTATCTTCAGTTTCTTTTTTTTTTTTTTTTAAGCTGGAAACGGGGAGAGACAGTCAGACAGACTCCCGCATGCGCCCGACCGGGATCCACCCGGCACGCCCACCAGGGGCGACGCTCTGCCCACCAGGGGGCGATGCTCTGCCGCTCCGGAGCGTCGCTCTGCCGCGACCAGAGCCACTCTAGCGCCTGGGGCAGAGGCCAAGGAGCCATCCCCAGCGCCCGGGCCACAGGAGGGGAAGAGAGAGACAGAGAGGAAGGAGGGGGGTGGGGGGTGGAGAAGCAAATGGGCGCTTCTCCTATGTGCCCTGGCCGGGAATCGAACCCGGGTCCCCCGCACGCCAGGCCGACGCTCTACCGCTGAGCCAACCGGCCAAGGCTCTTCAGTTTCTTTAATGAGCATAGGATTATGAGACCTTCATTGATTGAGTTACATTTTTCTAGGACTTGTTCATCTAAGTTTTTATAAAATATCTTTTAAATCTCTGCCATATCTGTAGTTATGTCCTCTTTTGCATGCCTAATGCATTTCCTTCTCACCCTTTTCTCTCCCCTCTCCCCCCAACCCTGTCAATTTTATTAGTTCTTTACTCCCCTGGATAACAAGCTTTTGACTTTGTTGATTCTCTTTTTTTCTATTTTCTTGATTGTAGTCCAAGATCATTTTTTATCTGCTTTCTTCCACCTTTTTTGAGTTTATTCTGTTATTTTTATAACTTAAGTTGGGTGCTTAGTTCTTTAATTTTTCAAATGGTCTTCATTTCTTTTTTATTTTCTTTTTCTTTTTCTTTTACAGGGACAGAGAGAGAGTCAGAGAGAGGGATAGATAGGGACAGACAGACAGGAACGGAGAGAGATGAGAAGCATCAATCATCAGTTTTTTGTTGCGACACCTTAGTTGTTCATTGATTGCTTTCTCATATATGCCTTGACTGTGGGCCTTCAGCAGACCGAGTAACCCCTTGCTTGAGCCAGCGACCTTGGGTCCAAGCTGGTGAGCTTTTTTTTGCTCAAGCCAGTTGAACCTGCACTCAAGCTGGCGGCATTGGGGTCTCGAACCTGGGTCCTCTGCATCCCAGTCCGACGCTCTATCCACTGCGCCACCGCCTGGTCAGGTGTCTTCATTTCTAATGTAAGCATTTAAGTCTATAAATTTTTTTTTTTTTTCATTTTTCTGAAGCTGGAAACAGGGAGAGACAGTCAGACTCCCGCATGCTCCCGACCGGGATCCACCCGGCATGCCCACCATGGGGCGACGCTCTGCCCACCAGGGGGTGATGCTCTGCCCATCCTGGGCGTCGCCATGTTGCGACCAGAGCCACTCTAGCGCCTGAGGCAGAGGCCACAGAGCCATCCCCAGCGCCCGGGCCATCTTTGCTCCAATGGAGCCTTGGCTGCGGGAGGGGAAGAGAGAGACAGAGAGGAAAGCGCGGCGGAGGGGTGGAGAAGCAAATGGGCGCTTCTCTTGTGTGCCCTGGCCGGGAATCGAACCCGGGTCCTCCACACACTAGGCCAACGCTCTACCGCTGAGCCAACCGGCCAGGGCTAAGTCTATAAATTTACATTGAATTACCACTAGTTTTTCTTTTCTTTTCTTTTTTTTTCTTTTTTTATTATTGCTCAGTTCTAAATATTTCTTGCACTCTATTATGAGTTCTTCTTGGAAACAAGTGCTGCTTTTGAATTGTGTGTTTAATTAACTTTTTTATTTTGAGATAATTGTAGATTCACATGCATTTGTAAGAAATAATACAAAGAGGCCCCATGTACCTTTTATCGTTTCCTCCAGTAGCAACATCTTGCAAAAACAATAGAAAAATATTACAACCAGGTATTGACATTGATAAGAATTCAACTATTCATTTGACTGAGGATCCCTTTATATATGATGAATCACTTCTCTCTCGCTGCCTTCAAGATTGTCTCTTTGTCCTTGACTTTTGACAGTGTGATTACAATGTGTCTAGGTATGGATCTCTTTGCGTTTATTTTCTTTGGAGTGTGTTGATCTTCTTGAGTGTGTAGATTAATGGTTTTCACCCAGTTCGGGAAGTTTTGGGCCATTATTTCTTCAGATATTCTTTTTGCTCCTCTCTCTCTCTCTCCTCTCCTTCTGGGGCCTCCATCATACGTGTGTGGTATGCCTCATGACATTTCACAGTTAGTTCTCTGAGGCTCTGTACGTTTTTCTTATTCTTTTTTCTCTTTGTTCCTTAAACTGAAGAATCTCAATTGAGCTGTCTTGAGGTTTGCTGATTCTACTCTCTGTCAGCTTGCATCTTCAGTTGTGCCCCTCTAGTAATTTTTTAAATTTTCAGTTACGGTACCTTTCCACTCCAGAATTTCTGTTTGGTTCTCTTTGATAATTCTATCTCTTTACTGACGTTCTCTATTTGGTGAGACATTCTCATACTTTTTTTAGTTATTTAGACATGATTTTCTTTAGTTCTGTTAAATAGCAAAAATTCAACTAACTAGATTTAAAGATTAGCTTTATTTAATGATTCATAAATCAGGCAGCATCCCATCTAGCAAATAGAAAGGTGCTACCAAGGGGTATATACAGCAAAGGAAAGGTTTCTTTGTTTGTTTGGTTGGTTTTTGTATTTTTCTGAAGTTGGAAACGGGGAGGCAGTCAGACAGACTCCCGCATGTGCCCGACCGAGATCCACCCCGGCATGCCCACCAGGGGGCGATGCTCTGCCCATCTGGGGTGTTGCTCTGTTGCAATCAGAGCCATTCTAGCACCTGAGGCAGAGGCCATGGAGCCGTCCCTAGTGCCCCGGCCAACGTTGCTCCAGTGGAGCCTCAACTGCGGGAGGGGAAGAGAGAGACAGAGAGGAAGGAGAGGGGGAGGGGTGGAGAAGCAGATGGGCGCTTCTCCTGTGTGCCCTGGCCAGGAATCCAACCCGGGACTCCCGCTCGCCAGGCTGATGCTCTACCACTGAGCCAACCGGCCAGGGCCAGGAAAGGTTTTTAAAGGCAGGGAGGAGGCAGGAAAAGGAAGTTTATTAGCAAAGAGTGGATCGTTTCAGTCTTAGGTAACCTACCCAGTGGGGGACAGAAGGGGCCTAATAGGGATGCCTTTCTAATGATGACCAGGTAATTCCACGCTGACTGGTTCAAGGTTACATTTCTTGGAGAGGCTGAAACTGCTGTTAGGTTAGCTATTAAGTCTTGGTTTGCTGATGTGGGACTTAGCACAAATGACTCCATTTTGGGCCAGTTGTTTCTTCTTCACTGTTCTTTGAACACATTTATAGTAATTGATTTAAAATCTATCTAATGAAGTCTGTTCATCTGGGCTCCTGAGAGACAGTTTCTGTTAAACTGTTCCCTACCCCAACCCCGAATATGTCCATATTTTCCCATTCTTTGCATGTCTCATAAGTTTTCGTTGAGAACTAGACATTTTAAATAATATAATGTGGCAACTCTGAAAAGCAGAATTTCCTCACTTCCCAGGGTTTTGTTTTGTTTTAATTACAGCTGACATTCAATATTATTTTATATTAGTTTCAGGTATGCAGCATAGTAGTTAGACATTTATAGAACTTGTGAAATGATCGCCCAATAAGTCTAGGGCCCACCCGGCACTACCCAGAATATAGTTATTACAGTATTACTGGCTCTACGGTCTACGCTGTACTTTACATCCCTGCGACTATTTTGTAACTACTCGTCTGGACTTCTCAATCCCTCCAGCTTTCTCACCCCACCCCCTCGCCCTCTTCACCTCACCTGGCAACCATCAGTCTGTTCTCTGTATCGATGCGTGTTTCTATTTCTTTTGTTCATTTTTTTTTTCTTTAGATTCCACATGTAAGTGAAATCATATGGTGTTTTTATTTCTCTGTCTGACCTATTTCACTGAGCATAATGAAATATCCTCTAAGTCTATCCGTGTTGTTGTAAACGGTAAGATTTTGTTGTTGTTTCTTTTTAATTGAATTTATTGGGGTGACATTGGTTAACAAAATTATACAGATTTCAGATATACAATTGTTTTTAATTTTTTAAAATTTTATTTATTAATTATAGGGAAAGGAAGAAAGAGAGAGAGAGACAGGATCATTGGTCTGTTCCTGTATATGCCCTGACCAGGTTTTTTTTTTTTCTTTTTCTTTCATTTTTCTGAAGCTGGAAACAGGGAGAGACAGTCAGACAGACTCCCGCATGCGCCCGACCGGGATCCACCCAGCACGCCCACCATGGGGCGCGCTCTGCCCACCAGGGGGGCGATGCTCTGCCCATCCTGGGCGTCGCCATGTTGTGACCAGAGCCACTCTAGCGCCTGAGGCAGAGGCCACAGAGCCATCCCCAGCGCCCGGGCCATCTTTTTGCTCCAATGGAGCCTCGGCTGCGGGAGGGGAAGAGAGAGACAGAGAGGAAAGCGCGGCGGAGGGGTGGAGAAGCAAATGGGTGCTTCTCCTGTGTGCCCTGGCCGGGAATCGAACCCGGGTCCTCCGCACGCTAGGCCGACGCTCTACCGCTGAGCCAACCGGCCAGGGCCCTGACCAGGTATTGAACTGGCAACCTCTGTGCCTTGGAGCGATGCTCCAACCAACTGAGCTACCTGGCCAGGGCTCAGGTGTACAGTTTTATAACACATCATCTGTCTCTTGTATTGTGTGTTCACCACTGCAAGTCAAGTCTCCTGTCATCGCCATTTAACCCCCTTTACCCTCTTTTACACTCCCCACCTCCTTTTTCCTCTGGTAGTCATCATAGTTTTGTCTGTGTGTATGAGGGTTTTTTTTTTCTTAATCCCTTTTTTCACTCAGTCCCCCAACTCCCTGCCCTCTGACAGCTGTCAGTCTGTTCTCTGTTTCTGTGAATCTGATTCTATTTTGCTTGTTAGTTTATATTGTTCATTAGCTTCCACTTATAAGTGAACTCATAGTATTTGTCTTTCTCTGACTGGCTTATTTCACTTAGCATAATATTCTTCAGGTCTATTCATACTGTCGCAAAGGGTAAGATTCCTTCTTTTCTATGGCCAAGGGATGTTCCGTTGTCTAAATGTACGAAAGCTTTTTTATTCACTCCTCTACTGATGGGCACTTAGGCTGCTTCCAGATCTTGGCTATTGTACATAACGCTGCAGTGAACATAGAGCTGCATATAGTCTTTCAAATTAGTGTTTTGGGTTTCTTCAGATAAAAACCCAGAAGTAGAATCACTGGATCATAAGGCAGCTCTATTTTTAATTTTTGAGATAATTTTATACTGCTTTAACACTGGCTGCACCAATCTGCATTCCCACCACAGTGCACAGGGGTTCCCTTTTCTCTCACCAGTATTTGTTGTTTGTTGATTTATTGATTGATAGCCATTCTGACAGGTGTGTGGTGATATCTCATGTGGTTTTATTTATTTATTTATTTTTTAGTGAGACAGACAGACAGGAAGGGAGACAAGAAGCATCAACTCATAGTTGCGGCACCTTAGTTGTTCATTGATTGCTTACTCATGTGCCTTGACCAGGAGACTCCAGTCGAGCCAATGACCCCTTGCTCAAGCCAGTGACCTTTGGCTTCAAGTCGGAGACCTTTGAGCTCAAGCCAGTGACCATGGGGTCATATCTATAATCCCACACTCAAGCCAGCAACCCTACACTCAAGCTGGTGAGCCTGTGCTCAAGCTGGATGAACCCACACCCAAGCCAGGCACCTCAGGGTTTCGAACCGGGGTCCTCAGCATCCCAGGCCGATGCTCTAACCACTGTACCACTGCCTGGTCAGGCTCATATGGTTTTAATTTGCATTTCTCTGATGATTAGTGATCTTGAGCATCTTTTCCTATGATCTGCGTGTCCTCTTTGGAGAAATATCCACTCAGGTTCTCTGTCCATTTTTTAATTGGATTGTTTGGGGAGGTTTGGTATTAAGTTGTATGAGTTCTTTATCAGATTTGGGTATTGAACCCTTATCGGATGTATCATTGGTGAATACATTCTCCCGATCCATGTTCTCTTTTCATCTTGTTGGTGGTTTCCTTTGCTGTGTAAACACTGTGTAGTTTGATGTATTATTATTTGGTTGTTTTTTCTTTTGTTTCCCCAGGATTTGTTGATGCTTCTGCTTGTTTTTGCTGCTGCTGCTGCTGCTATTTGTTTGTTTAACAACTTTCCTGAACTGATTTTGTAGCCTGTATTGTCATGTGTGGCACTGTAGTCTCTGCTTGATTAGCTTAATGATCAGATAATGAATGGACAGATATTTCCTTCCATGTCTTGCATTAAATCTCCAAGCCTTTGCGAACGGTGTGTGTGTGTATGTTAGGGGGTGCGTGTGTGTGTTGGGGTATATTTTCAAGACTCCAGAACGCTGTGGACAACTCCACTTTAGTATTTACTTCCTGCTTGTGCAGAGCCCTGGGGTCTGCTGTGGTGAGAGAGATTAGGGTCTTCTTCGACCTTATGCAGTGGTGGGATTCAAATAATATAATAACCGGTCCTCTGCCCTAATGACTGTTTTAAGTATAGAAAAACAATATACTGAAAGGTAGTTTATTATTTCATGCACTTAATACTTAAATAAGAACAATAAAAGAGGTATATATAATTAGATTATGTGATAAGAGTTTTAAAATATTAATAAAAATGTATTAAATAATACCTGACCAAAAAAACAATACAAGTTGTCACCCCTTGGTTGGTTGGCACTTTTTCTCTTTATGTTACATGTTTGTTTATTGAAGCAACAAACACAGGGAATTAAAATGTAGTCTTTCATCAGAGGTATTATGAGTTTTTTGGGGTTTTTTTTTGGTTTTTATTTATTTATTTTTATAAAGACAGAGAGAGAGTCAGAGAGAGGGACAGACAGGCAGGAACAAAGAGAGATGAGAAGCATCAATTATCAGTTTTTTGTTGCGGCACCTTAGGTGTTCATTGATTGCTTTCTCATATGTGCCTTGACAAGGGGCCTTCAGCAGACCGAGTAACCCCTTGATCGAGCCAGCGACCTTGGGGCCAAGCTGGTGAGCTTTGCTCAAACCAGATGAGCCCGCGCTCAAACTGGCAACCTCTGGGTCTCGAACCTGGGTCTTCCGCATCCCAGTTTGACGCTCTATCCACTGCGCCACCGCCCAGTCAGGCAATGAGTTTTATGAAATGAATAAATAAATATTACAAGCATCGTTCCATCAAATTTTTTCACCTATGGACGAATGAACATGACTATGGGCGCTTAGAACATGCTGTTGCACAGATGAATGTTAAAAAGAGTCAGGAATGTAAGTTTGTGATTTCCACATTGGACGGCTGCCCGGGTGCCCACCTTAGAGAGAATCCTGATGACAAGTGCCAGTTTAACAACTGGTTCACTGAACTCAGCAAAAAAATAGGTATCGGTTCTGCTGAACTGGCACGAACCAGCTGAATCCACCACTGAACCTTGTGTACGCATATGACCTAGATTTCAAGGAATATGTCAGACCTTTTCAGAGACTCCTGTAGGTACCTTATATCCAAACTTTTCCTTTTAAGCTTTTCATCAGCTGTTTCTTTTTTTCTCCACCCAACCGTTATCACCTGAGGCACCTGTGATGTTAAACAATTGCCACTGGTTGCTTTCAATAAATACTCCTATTCACAGTGAATAAGCTGTGAGGTAGTTCAAATGAACACAAGTCCTGAGAGTGGTTGTTTACCAGAAACCGCCAGACATTTCACATAATGACAGTTCTGAGAATAGGGCCTTTGGGAGCTGCAGACCCCTTTGTCCCCGTTACTCTGCCTGTGAGGCTGCTGGTTTTCGTGGATCCCATGATTGCAGGGTGTTGGTTCCCAGGGCCACCATGGAACTGAGCAGAGAGGGATGAGAACAGGCAAGGTTACCATGCCACAAAGTTCTCTGTTTTCTGAGATTCAGCCATTTTTTTTTAATGAATAAACACTCCTCAGACTCTTCTGAGCCTTTGCTAACTTCCAGAGTTCAGAAAATGATGATTTGGGCAATTTTTTTTTACCAGTTATCTCATTGCTTTTATGAAGGAGCAGACTTATTCTTTATTTATTGATTTTATTTTATTTAAAATTTTTATTATTATTGATTGATTGATTTTAGAGAGATAGAGGAAAGAAGAGAAAGAGAGAGAGAGAGGCATTCATTTCTTGTTCCGCTTAGTTGTGTGTTCATTGGTACCCTGACTGGGGCTCAAACCCACAACCTTGTCATTTCTGGTCAATGTGCTAACTGACTGAGCTAATCAGCCAGGGCCTTTTCATTGATTTTAGAGAGCGGGAAAGGGATGGGGGTGGGGGGCATGAGTTGTACTTCTTTAAAATTTTTTTAATTTATTGATTTTAGAGAGAGAGGATGGGAGAAAGAGAGAGAGAAACATAGAGCTGTCTCTCCACCCATCCACTCACTCACTGGTTGACCCCTGTAAGTGTCCCAACCAAGGGCCGAACCTGCAACCCTGGCACGCCCGGCGACACTCTAACCGAGCTACCCAGCCAGGGCAAGCTGTATTTCATGTGTGGAACCAATGCCCGAGATGCTCATCTAAGAACCTGGTCTGATATCCATTCTTTGGGGGCTCGTGGATCTTAGCTTTACAAAGAATAAGGAAATCTTTGTACTTATTATTACTTATTGACACGCCAGAAATTCTAGCAAAATTTGGAAACCTAGAGAAAAGATATCACTCATGTTCACTGGTGCTGAAGACAGGACCCGATTGAGATGTGTATCTTGGCTTTGGTTTCCTGACGTCGGACGAGATGAGCAAACAAAACAGCATCTCTGAAAGGGGGAGGCGGCTGAAAGTGCAGTTTTGACTCCTCACGTGCTCTCCTGACAGCTGTTTGTTCTATGGACCTAAGTAGTGGCTCAGCACTGTGTGGGTCTAGATTTACTGACCATACAAAGACTTATGTGTGTGAGTGATGACCTTTGTTTCATCTATAAATCTAGTCAAACGATCAGTACTATGAACCCTGCAGAGAACAGCCTTTTAATTGATGAAGAGTAATAGTTTGGAATTATTCATGGTCACATAAGAGGGATTAAGAAAATATCCAAAACATGAAAACGAAGCAAAAAGTTAATGGTATGACCTTTCAAAATAACTTTCGGGCATTTTCTATAAGCTTCTGTAAGGATAGTCTGATTCTGGATAGGGACATAACTTAGTTTTTATAGTTCATTAGGGTCCAGAATTTTTTCAGTACTGCAAACCTGACTATTATGTGGTGACCTCTTATCTGTCAAGTAGAGCAATTCACCATCCAAGTTTTATTGTCCTGGTGGACGTTAACCAGTCTGGAACTTAATTTATTTTAATTTTATTTTTAATTTATTGATTTGGAGGGACATTGATTTTTCTCTTCCACTTATTTATGCATTCACTTGTTGATTTTTCTTTTTTTTAGTGAGAGAGAGAGAGACAGACACACAGGAATGGAGAGAGACGAGAAGCATGAACTCATAGTTGGGGCACCTTAGTTCAGTGATTGCTTCTTATATGTGCCTTGATAGGGGAGTGGGACTCCAGCTGAGCAGTGACCCCTTGCTCAAGCCAGCCATTGTGCTCAAGCCAGTGACCATGGGGTCTGTCTATGATCCCATGTTCAAGCTGATGACCCCATGCTCAAGCTGGTGAGCCAGTGCTCAAGCTGGTGACCTTGGGGTTTTAAACCTGGGACCTCAGCATCCCAGGCTGACACTCTATCCCCTGTGCCAACACCTGTCAGGCCACTTGTTGATTCTTATATGTGCCCTAACCAGGAATCGAACCCTCTACCTTGGTGTATTGGGATGATGCTCTAACCAACTGAGCTACCCGGCCAGGGCCAGAGGAGCAGAGTTTTGAAGGTCCTTACTCCACCGTTTTAGAAGTGGCTCCTATCATATTGGCGTTGATACAATGAAGACAAAGAACACCTCCCATCCCCACGAGGACCCCTCCTGTTGTCCTATTATAGCCACACCTATTTCCTTTTCAAGTGCCCTTGGAAGTCCTGGCAACCACTAATCTGTTATTTTGTCATCTCTGGAATGGTCCCTAAATGGAATCATACAATATATAAGCTTTCAGGATTGCCTTTTTCTACTAAGCATAACCCTCTGGATATTCATCTGGATTGTGACCTTTATCAATAATTTGTTCCTTATTATTGCTAAGTAATAATCCATGATATGGATATACCACCGTTTGTTTACCCATTCACCTGCTGAAGGACATCTGAGTTTAGGGCTTTTACGAATAAAGCTGATATGAACATTCACGTACATGTCTTCCTGAACATGCCTTCATTTCTGTGGGCTATATGCCCAGGAGCACATGACTGAGTCATACAGCTACTGCACATGGGCAGGTCCTGTGAAATACAATAGGGTGTATATCACGCTCATGATTATGTGGCAAAGGAGAAAGGATTTTGCTGATATAATGAAGGCCCCTAATCTGATGATCATGAGTTCATGAAAGGGAGATTACCTTGGATGAGACTGACCTGACCAGGCAAGCCCTTTGGAAGAGGGATTTGGGCTGTCCCGGAACTCAGAAGTGGCTTACCTGCTGGCTGGTGAAGATGCCAGCTGCCCTGAATTTTACAGCTGTGAAGAAATAAATTCTGCCAACAACATGTGAGGATGTAAGTGAGCCTCAGACGAGCCTGCAGCCTGGCTGAAACCTCCACTGTGGTCCCGTGAGACTCTGGAAAGAGGACCTGGCTACACTGGGCCCAGACTCCTGGTCTAAGGAAACTGTGAGATAATAAATTGTTTTAAGCTGCTATGTTTATGGTAATTGATTGCATAGCAACAGACCACTAATACGATTTTTTGCATCAATTCTCAGGAATGAGACTGGTCTGTAATTTTCTTCCTTCCTTGTCAGATTTTTGTATAAATGTTATACTTGATCTATAGGAATAATCTGGAAGATTTTTTTGTTTGTTTTTCCGTGCCTTGAAACATACTGCTCACAAAAATTAGGGGATATTCAAAATAAATATGAAGCTATAACATATCCCCTAATTTTTGTGAGCAATAGAGTTCAGAAAGCATTTGGGAAAGATGCATTGGACAGCTGTTTTTCAAAGGTGTGGTGGTAGAATTTTCTTGGGAAATCTGGAATTGATTTTACTTTTTCGAGGAGGAGTGGTTTTTAAAATCCATCCTGTTTTGATTTTATTATTTGGGAGTTTGTTTTGATAAATTACATTTTCCTCAAAAGTAATGTGTAATTTTAAAATTATTCCCAAGTGTTTTCCCCCAATTGTTCTTTCTTATTTTATGTATTTGTGCTTTCTCCCATATTTTCTTCATTAAATTAGGTTAGACTTGTCTTTTTTTTTTAATTTAAGATTTTATTTATTCATTTTTTAGAGAGGAGAGAGAAAGACAGAGAGAGAGAGAGAGAGAGAGAGAGAGAGAAAGGGGAGGAGCAGAAAGCATCAACCCCCATATGTGCCTGGACCGGGCAAGCCCAGGGATTCTAACCCGCAATCTCAGTGCTCGAGGTTGATGCTTTATCCACTGCGCCACCACAGGTCAGACTAGGCTTGTCTGTCTTATGTTTTCCTAATACTGTACCATATTTATTTATCTTTTTTTTTTTTTTTTTTTTTTTTTTTTTTTGTTTGTTTGTTTTTTGTTTTTGTTTTTGTTTTTTTTTTTTTCATTTTTCTGAAGCTGGAAACAGGGAGAGACAGTCAGACAGACTCCTGCATGCGCCCGACCGGGATCCACCCGGCATGCCCACCAGGGGCGGTGCTCTGCCCCCCAGGGGGCGATGCTCTGCCCATCCTGGGCGTCGCCATATTGCGACCAGAGCCACTCTAGCGCCTGAGGCAGAGGCCACAGAGCCATGCCCAGCGCCCGGGCCATCTTTGCTCCAATGGAGCCTTGGCTGCGGGAGGGGAAGAGAGAGACAGAGAGGAAAGCGCGGCGGAGGGGTGGAGAAGCAAATGGGCGCTTCTCCTATGTGCCCTGGCCGGGAATCGAACCCGGGTCCTCCGCACGCTAGGCCGACGCTCTACCGCTGAGCCAACCGGCCAGGGCCTTATTTATCTTTTGATTGTAATTTATTAATTCCTGCTTTTACTTTTGATTTTGTCTTCTTTATTCCTTACTTTATTACTCTGAATGGGATATATAATTTATTTTTATTTTCTTTCATCAACAGAGGTATTTAAAGCTATGAATATTTCTTTAAGCAGCACTTTAGATATATCCCACAAGTTCTAACATATAGTTTTATATTGTTGTTTTCTGGGAGTTTTGTGATATCACTTTTGAGTTCCTCTTTGAACGGTTGTCTTAAGAGAGTGTTTTTAAGTTGCCAGAAAGAGGAGCTTTTATTTTCTAATTTTATTGTTAATTCCTATGTTTGAATTCCAAGAATGTAGTCTGTGATATCTTTACTTTTCAGAATTTAGTAAGGTGTTATGTGTGTATGTGTTGATAAATATCCATGGTCCCTTGAAAGCATATTCTCAAAATCAGAATATAAAATCACATGTGCACATGTAGTAGGTGTGTGTGTGTGTATGTCTTAGCCTTGTTTTTATCCATGTGATCTTACAAATACTGAAGAATGAGGCCATGACTGGTTTGCTCAGTGGATAGAGCACCGGCCTGGCATGCAGACATCCTGGGTTCAGTACCCAGTCAGGGCACACATGAGAAGTGACCATCTGCTTCTCTTCCCCTCCCTCCCTCCCTCCTCTCTCTCTTCCCCTCCCTCCCTCCCTCCTCTCTCTCTTCCCCTCCCTCCCTCCCTCCTCTCTCTCTTCCCCTCCCTCCCTCCCTCCTCTCTCTCTTCCCCTCCCTCCCTCCCTCCTCTCTCTCTTCCCCTCCCTCCCTCCCTCCTCTCTCTCTTCCCCTCCCTCCCTCCCTCCTCTCTCTCTTCCCCTCCCTCCCTCCCTCCTCTCTCTCTTCCCCTCTCGCAGCCAGTGGCTCAGTTGATTCGAGCATCAGCCCCAGATGGGGGTTGCCGGGTGGATCCTGGCCGGGGTGCATGCGGGAGTCTCTCTATCTCCTCTCCTCTCATTTAAAAAAAAATAATGAAGAGAGAATTAAAATGTCATCCTGCTAGTATATTTCTTTCTTTTTCTCCTTATATTATTTGTTTACATAGATATTCAAAGTTGTGTCTTTATTATGATTTATGCCTTTCAGAATTATGGAGCAAATCTTCTTTTACATTTAGCTTTTGTATATTCTCTTATATTTTGCCTTTCTGTATTATTGTTTGGGTAAATCATTTCCTTTTAATGGATGATTTAAGCTCACTTGTATTTGCTGATATAACAAGTACATTTGGTTGGAGTTGTCACACATTCTGTATTATATTTTTCTGTGTAAGTCTTTTAGTATGTTCACTATGCTTTGCTTTTTGTTGTGTGGCTTTTCTAATATTGAGAAAAGTTTCCATTTTTGTTCCAGTGTTACCTTGTATGTTTGTAATCTTATATCACATCCTTCATTCTCTATTTCTTTAGTTAGCCTGGATTTCCGACTGTGGCTCATGTTAAAATTAATGTGTTTTGTTTTTCTTCCCATTGCCTTCCGCTTTTCTTCTGCAATCCAATATTAGTAAGTGGATAAAATTACCTTTCTTTGTGTTAACCTTGAAGTGTTAAGTATGGTTCTACTTTTATTACTGCATTTGTTTGTTTTAAGTGATATTGTTTGACCCCCAGATGTTGTTTGACCCCCAGATGTTGTTTGATCCTCATCTGAGGTGGTGGTCCATTGTGATCTATTTTCCTCCTCCTTTTCCCCTGCTCCTGTTTTTCTGTTAGTCCTGTCCATATGTATTGTCAGACCACACTGTATTTAAATATCAATTTGCCACCTTGATTTCAATATCTACTTAAATATTATTCCAATAGTTATATATTAAATTAAATGTTCATCCCCACCCCACCCCCCTTTTTTAGGGAGAGAGAGACAGACAGACAGGAAGGGAGAGAGATGAGAAACATCAGTTCTTTATTGTGGCTCCTTAGTTGTTCATTGATTGCTTTCTCATATGTGCCTTGACTAGGGGCTACAGCAGAGCGAGGGACCCCTTGCTCAAGCCAGCAACCTTGGGCTCAAGACAGCAACCTTTGGGCTCAAGCCAGCAACCATGGGGTCATGTCTATGATCCCACGCTCAAGCTGGATGAGCCCGCACTGAAGCCGGTGACCTCGGGGTTTCGAACCTGGGTCCTCTGCATCCCAGTCGGATGCTCTATCCACTGCGCCACCGCCTGGTCAGGCCATCCCCACCCTTTAGTCATTGTCTGTGCAGTCATCTTTTAATTGGCTAAAGTTCATCAGTTAGATGTTTTCTCAGGGAAAGCTCATGGGACAATATTCTCTGAGTTTGTGTTGTGTCTGTCGTCTTTCAGCCTGAAAGACAGCTTGGCTGGGTGGTAAACCCTTGGCTTACCCTTTCTTTTCTTGAGTGTCTCTCAGGTACTTTTGCCCCTACCTTCTCCTGGAATCGAGTATGTCTGTTAAGAAATCTGAAGGCAGTGTGACTTTCTTTTTTCTTTCATAAATAACTTTATTTTGGGGGTGAAATACCAGGTGGCCCAACCAATTCTTTATTTTTATGATCCAACAATGTTACTATGATGTGTTTGAATTGGCTTTCCCTGGCTCACGCTACATCCTTTGACTTGCAAAGAAGATTTAAGTCTTCTTTTATTTATGGAAAGATTTTAAAATTTATCTCTTGAACTATATGCCGAACTACTTCATATGTACTTACGTGTTCCGTTGGTCAGGTTTTCTGCTCCAGGGATTTCTATTATGAGTGGGGTCTGATCTCCTCTGCCAATTCCAGGCACCTAGCACTGCCCTCTGATCCTGTGCTGTCCAGTACGGTAGCCCTCGCTGCATGTGGCCATTTAATTCATTAAAATTCAAACTGAGAGCGAAGTTCCTTAGTGGCACCAGGCACAGTTATGTGCTCAGCAGCCAGCCACACAGGGGAGAACATACATATTTATATATCATTTCCATCAGAGTGGAAAATCCTACTGCACAACTCCAGTTATGTGAACCTTTTGTATTTCCATTTCATTTTGTTTGCTTTTGTCATATCTGTCCTTCATGTTTCTTACTGTGACATTCAGAGGTGGTTCACTCTTCCTCTGTCGTTTCTCTCCCAGGCTGGGCCTCCTCGTGTTCCATCAGTCTTGCCCTCTCTTGTGTGATTGCTTGCAGTTCTGCTGCGTAGCCTTTCTTCACTGAGGCAGGTGCTTGTTTTATTTCGCTTATACAGGTAGTTCATTTTTGGTGAGAATTTTAATCTCTTCCTTGTCTGGTTCCTCATCTCTTAACTTTTACTATTCCTTCACACTTCTTTTCTTTTATTCTTTCTTCTTTTCGGTAAGAGAGAGGAGATAGAGGGACAGACTCCCGCACACACCCCTGACCAGGATCCATCCAGTAACCACCATCTGGGGCTAATGCTCTGTCCATCTGGGGCCATGCTTGCAACTGAGCTATTTTTAGCACCTGAGGTCGAGGCTCCATAGAGCCATCCTCAGCACCTGGGACAGATGCGCTTGAACCAGTTGAGCCATGACTGCGGAAGGGAAAGGAAGAGAGAGAGAGAGAAAGAGAGAAAGAAGGGGGAAGGGGAGGGGAGGAGAAGCAGATAGTTGCTTCTCCTGTGTGCCCTGACTGGGAATCAAACCTGGGACATCCACGTGCCGGGCTGACACTCTACCACTGAGCCGCCAACCGCCCAGGGCTCACACTTCTTTTTTTATAGTACAGGGTGTGGCAAAAATAGGTTTACAGTTGTGAACACGTGAAACAGTTTATTCTTGTATTATTATTATTTTTAAATTTTAGTTTTTGGTTTTAGAGAGAGGGGAGAGAGAGAAAAAGATAGGAGCATTGATCTGTTTGTTCCTGTATGTGTCCTGACCAGGAATCAACTGGCAACCTCTGTGTTCCGGCTGACGCTGGAACCAACTGAGCTCTCTGGCCTGGGCTATATTATTATTTCTTAAATATTGTATTTGCATGTGGACAGCTGTAAACCTACATTAGCCCCATGCTGTGTCTTTGTAATGCCAGTCCGTTTTTCTTACTCTTTATTGCAATGAGTTGGGTTTTCCTGACTCATCTCTTTGTTGGAAGTTCCTTCAACGAGTGTGTTCTGTGGGCATTTTCTGAGATCGGCCACTCCTGGCTCGTTTTTCTAGCCTCCCTCCCTTCTGTACTGAACCTCCGCCCACACAGCTCTGGCCGGTCGCCTTCGCCTGGTGCTCCTCCCCCCACCTCGGCTCCGTGGGGTGCTGTGTAGAGGATGTAGGCTGCCCGCTTCAGGGTGAGCCCCTTACCCACAGGAAGTGTAGTTTTACTAACATTTTCTGAGAGCTGCCAGCGCTGGCCTCCTTCTGTTTACTTAACCCCCTGTGGTGTCTACTGTACCCGATGCCCCAGGCAGTTCCTGGGACATTTTCCGCAGCACTTACGCATTTTTTACTCAAATGCATCATTTGAGTAAAATACAGATTACATCTGTCATTCATTCCAAAATGGGGTTGACTTGTTTTTGTCCCCTGTATATCTTTTTTTTTTTTTTTTTTTTTTTTTTTTTGTATTTTTCTGAAGCTGGAAACGAGGAGAGACAGACAGACTCCCGCATGCGCCCAACTGGGATCCACCCGGCACGCCCACCAGGGGGCGATGCTCTGCCCCTCCGGGGCGTCGCTCTGCCGCAACCAGAGCCACTCTAGCACCTGGGGCAGAGGCCAAGGAGCCATCCCCAGCGCCCAGGCCATCTTTGCTCCAATGGAGCCTTGGCTGCTGGAGGGGAAGAGAGAGACAGAGAGGAAGGAGGGGGGGTGGGGGTGGAGAAGCAAATGGGCGCTTCTCCTATGTGCCCTGCCCGGGAATCGAACCCTGGTCCCCCGCACGCCAGGCCAACGCTCTACCGCTGAGCCAACCGGCCAGGGCCTGTCCCCTGTATATCTTGCAGTTTTTGCAAGACCTCTTCACGAAGAGAACAATCACTCTTAGTAATCCCTTTTTTACCACAAGCCTTGACCTTTTATTAACCTATATAGTATACATTTTCATTACTATCATTTTATAAAATGTTAGTTCGCACCTGCTTATATGTTTGCAACTCCTTTTCCTCCTTGCATCTCAGACCTCTTCCCGAGGTCATTTTCCCTCTTCCTGAATGACAACCTTCAGAAATTTCTTCAGAGAAGGCTTGTTGTTGTTTTTTTGTTTATCTGAAAATATCCTTAGTTCATAATTTTTCCTCGAAAGGTCATTTTCTGGCCTATCACTTTAGGTTGATAGCTCTTTCCTGTCTGCGCTTTGGGCATCATTTCAGCGGTCTAGAATGTAGTGTTGCCGTGGAGAGGTCTGCTATGAGTCAGCTTGTTGTTCCTGTCGGGCGGTCTGCCTTTTTTCTTTATCTGCTTTTAAAGCCTTCTCTTTGTCTTTGATGTTCTGGGTTTTACTCTATGGCGTTTATTTTCTTTAAGTGTTTATTTTATTGATTTCAGAGATAGAGGAAGGAGAGAGAGAGAAAGAGAGAGACAGGAGCATCAACCCGTTCCTGTCTGAGCCCGGGGATTGAACCAGCCATCTCTGCGCTTTCCGGACGATGCTCCAACCATCTGACTTATCTGGCCGGGGCAACTATATGGTGTTTTGATATGGTTCTTTTAAAATTTATCTTGCTTTGTATACGTTCTGCATCTTGGATCTGAGGATTCGTGTCTTTTCTTCTGGTCTGGAAAGTTCTCAGTAGCTGCTTTCCCAAACGGTGTTCCTCTCCAGTCTCTTTACTCCCTTCTCCTGTGACTAACTAGATTATGTTAGACCTTTGCATTCTCTCCTCCTTCATCTCTCTCTGAGAGTTTTTCAACTTATTTCTCTGTGCTCCTTTTTAGGTCTCTTGTTCAATCACAGTGTAATTCCTGTTTTTTGTTTTTGTTTTTTTTTTAAGTGAGGGAGAGAGACAGACAGACAGAAATGGAGAGAGGTGAGAAGAATCAATTCATAGTTGTGGTACTTTTAGTCATTGATTGATTGCTTCTCATACAGGCCAGGACCAGGGGGCTCTAGCAGAGCCAGTGACCCCTTGCTCAAGCCAGCGGACCTTGGGATCATGTCAATGATCCCACACTCAAGCTGGTGACCCCATGCTCAAGCTGGATAAGCCCACACTCAAGTTGGCAACCTCAGGGTTTCAAATCTGGGACCTCAGTGTCCCAGGCTAATGCTCTATCCACTGTACCACCGCTGGTCAGGCTGTAATTGCATATTTTTTTTTTTTTTTTTTTTTTTTTATGAAGCTGGAAATGGGGAGAGACAGTCAGACAGACTCCCGCATGCGCCCGACCGGGATCCACCCGGACGCCCACCATGGGGCGACGCTCTGCCCACCAGGGGGCGATGCTCTGCCCATCCTGGGCGTCGCCATATTGCGACCAGAGCCACTCTAGCGCCTGAGGCAGAGGCCACAGAGCCATCCCCAGCGCCCGGGCCATCTTTGCTCCAATGGAGCCTTGGCTGCGGGAGGGGAAGAGAGAGACAGAGAGGAAAGTGCGGCGGAGGGGTGGAGAAGCAAATGGGCGCTTCTCCTGTGTGCCCTGGCCGGGAATCGAACCCGGGTCCTCCGCACGCTAGGCCGACGCTCTTGTAATTGCATATTTTATTTTTAAAGCATTTCATATATTTAAAAATAGTCTATGCCAAGTGAAAGATGACAGACATGAAGGTGTACACAATGTACAAGTCCATAGATGTGACATTCTGTAACAGGCAGAAGTACAGTAGAGCAGTGGTCCCCAACCCCTGGGCTGCGGACCGGTACCGGTCCGTGGGCCATTTGGTACTGGTCCTCAGAGAAAGAATAAATAACTTACATTATTTCCGTTTTATTTATATTTAAGTCTGAACAATGTTTTATTTTTTAAAAATGACCAGATTCCCTCTGTTACATCCGTCTAAGACTCACTCTTGACGCTTGTCTTGGTCACGTGATACATTTATCCGTCCCACCCTAAAGGCCGGTCTGTGAAAACATTTTCTGACATTAAACTGGTCCATGGCCCCAAAAAGGTTGGGGACCACTGCAGTAGAGGGTCAAAATTCAGACCTGTGGCTGCCAAGGACTGGGAGGTGGGAAGAAAATTGACCTCGTAGGGGCATGAAGGAATGTGGGAGGCAAGGGAAATACTTGCTATCTTGACTGTGGTTCCATGATGGTTCATTTGTCAACATTCTACCTAAAGAGGTGTCTACCTAAAAGAGAGTGAAGCTTTACTGTACTAAATTATACCTGATATATATATCGGGTTTATTGTATAGTGAATCACTATTCACATTTCATATATAAAAATAGAAATGAGGAGGAGGAAGAAAAAATTTGTTAGAATGTATGACTGTATACACAACCAAGAAAGCTATGTGGGTAGAGGTGACAGTCTTTATTCTCTAAGTGCTTCTGTGATGAGGCAGCCGGTCTGTATGAACTCCCCCTCTGTACATTGTGTCCTGTCCCCTTTGCTGTCACATAGGCACTCAGTGAGTTGGGGTTTCTTTTTTTTTTTTTTTAAGTTTATTCATTTTAGAGAGAGAGACAGAGAGAGAGAAGGGGGGAGGAGCTGGAAGCATCAACTCCCATATGTGCCTTGACCAGGCAAGCCCAGGGTTTTGAACCGGCAACCTCAGCATTTCCAGGTCGACGCTTTATCCACTGCGCCACCACGGGTCAGGCAAAGTTGGGGTTTCTTACCCAACTTACCGTCACAGGGATCTGCGCCCTGGATCATTCTGTCCTTATACTAGGAGTGCGGTGGTCTTCTCTTAACCCTTTCCACTGGGTGTGGTAGTGTGGGACCTGCTCCAGGACAGCAGGTGCGTTAAAGTTCCTCCGTGCCCACCCGGGAGCTGTACCATCTCCCTCCTGGGTCGTCAAGACTACTGAGAATCAGTCACCCCGGTTAACACCATGCCCCCCTCTTTGCCTAATCATTTGTGGTATAAAAGCCCCAAGCTACCAGCATTGGAAACACTGTTTGGCCTGACCTGTGGGGTTTTTATTTCCCCCTTGTCGAAGCAATTATCTCTTATTTCCCCCAAGTCCCAAGTCAGCAGAGCGAATGACTTATTTACCAAGTCATGTGACTTAATCATGACAGGCACTCCACTTCCGCCTCATAGTTCCCAGGCCGAAGGGGGGCAGTGGGTATGAGAAGAAACACATACGGATACATTGGTTCGTGATTCCAAACACGCCCTACATCCCGCGGGCCAGCAGCCACCCGCAGGAGGTGTTGTCCTAGCTGGACAATCATCTGGATCTTCAGTAGGTCTCTGCCATTCTGTGGGGCAGGCTGCTGGTCCAGGCATGGAGAGACTAGGAGTAACACATTCAGACCACTGACTGTGTCTTTAGAAACGGCTGGAAGCCAGTCCTGTGTGTCATGCCTCTCCCACCGAGTGATAAAGTGCCGTTTGGAATGCCCTCCTTTATAGCTAAGTGTCTCAGAGGACTCACAGTGGGCAGCTTCCGTAAGTCCAGCGGCCTTTGGGCTCCCCAAAAACCGAGGAGCAAGGCGAGAGCAGCTTCTCTAAATGAAAATAACCACTTGTCTGAGAGGCCACAGCTTTGCTCAGACTCCTGCTGAGACCAGCCACAGACTGCCGGTGGCACTCGTGCCCACCCATCCATGGCAGGCTGCTGGACCCACTGGGTCTCAGAGGCCGAGGAAAAGAATCCCCTGCCTCTTCGCGGGGGGTTTATCTGTTATATACATCAAGTCGGTCTTGAGTATATCGCTGACCTTCCTTCATCCCAGGGACTTACCAGGATGCTTTTGACGACAAGAAGAACCCTAACTCAAACTACCTTAAACGATCAGTCTTGCAGAGATTGGAAGTCTAGCAGTAGGGTGAGCTGTGATTGATCACAGGTTGTAATTTATTCGGGTTCACTGTGATCAACACTCAGTAATGTCATTACAGAGATCCTTCCTGTTGCTCTACTGCCATCCCTCTGGGTGGCGGCCTTGCTCAGAGCTGGCTCCCCTCAGAGTCACAAAGTGGCTTCCGCGATTCTGTGTGTCAACACATCCAGACATAAAGTCCACGGGAAGAAGAGAGGTTCCCTCCCTGCCCTTCCCAGTAGGGGTGCAGATGTCTTGCTTCAGAATGGAGGAGATAGTTTCTAGAAGCTTTCAGGAGAACTCCCTTCCCATCTCTTGGGCCAGAATGGATGACGTGTTCAGTCCTGGACCAATCACTGGCGAAGGGAATCAGAGTACCGTACTTGACATAGAGACTAATCATGTGGGCTAGAAAGGATGTTGGATAATAAAACACTGGGATGAACACAGACTCAGACTAACTCCCTCTGAGGTCTCCAGCGCCTGCCTTGGTAACCACGCCCGCTTTGCAGCTGGTAGTGAAGTGTCGCTCCATGGGTCTGCCAGCCTGGGAGACCCCAGCCCATTACACTGAGGCGTTTCATCTCGTCTTCACGTTCCGGCAACATCAGTGGCCTCCAAAGAACAGACATGAAAATGCTTTTCAAAGATGCTGGCCTCCCTTTCCCAAGCCTTTGGTGAAGGGACCATCTTCTGAGCTCGCCCAGGGCCCATGACTGTATGAACACACAGTGCTGTTGGTGGTGTTCACATAGGACAGTTGTTCTAACTTATCTGTCTTCCTAAGTCTTGAAGTTTCTTTTACTGTATTATTATTTCAAAAAATTTCTGTCTCCTCAACTTGCTGTGACCCATTGTCAAACAAAGACCAGAGTGGACCTGGGTTTCGGGTAACCAACTGAGCAGATTGTCAGCACTGCTTTCTGGGCTAGCGCAGCGGGTCCAAAATCTGGAGTGAGGACACCCCCGTCAGTGAGGGTCATTCCAACCTAAAATTACATGCCTCCTAACTTGGTGGGTAGATACAGAATACAGTCCTGCTATAAATTAGCAAAATCCCTATAATTATATACATATATTTGTGTGTATGTGTGTGAGCTTGCTTCTCCAAGGTTTGATTTGAACTTCTCCCTCCCAGAACATGCCCAGATCTGACTCTAGTTACAGAGGGGGTTGCCTTTCTCCTGCAAGAGGAGGGATAGATGAATTTTTCAAGCGAGGAGGGAAGAGCATCATCAGATCGGGAGGAGAGAGTGTGTTAATGGGCAATAAAAGTGGAAGTACACATTGAAGTTAAAAGCAGGAGGGTAACTGCCAATCCCTTTCACTCGGGTCCTACCACAAAGCAGAGGGTAATTCTCTAAAAAGAACCGAACACAAAGTCCAGAGGGATGTAGGACAGCTCGGCTCTGGCACCCCAAGTAAAGGCTTCCTCATTCTGGAATTTGAGAACGTCACTGCCAAAGGGGACCCCTGCACCTTACCCACAGCAACACAGGCCTCCTGTATACCTGGCCCTCATTGAATGCCCTCTTTTCCACTTTTATGATATGAACCGCAAGCCAAAGATCACCCGACACTGAGAAAGCCCTGTAGTCTGCAAGTAGGAAACCGAGATTTAAAAAAAGCAAAAAAAGAAAAAACAATGACAACAGAGACAATTGAAGAAATAGAATAGAAACAATAACCACAAATAATTAATATTCTCAAATATAGCTTTTTAAACAAAAACAACAAGTTCATAATACTATAAAGAAAGTAGCAAAGAGCCCTGGCCGGTTGGCTAAGTGGTAGAGTGTCGGCCCAGTGTGTGGAAGTCCCAGGTTCGATTCCCAGCCAAGGCACACAGGAGAAGCGCCCATCTGCTTCTCCACTCTTCCCCCTCTCCTTCCTCTCTGTCTCTCTCTTCCCCTCCCGCAGCCAAGGCTCCATTGGAGCAAAGTTGGCTCGGGTGCTGAGGATGGCTCTGTGGCCTCTGCCTCAGGCACTACAATGGCTCCAATTGCAGCAGAGTAACGCCCCCTGGTGGACATGCTGGGTCGATCCCAGTGGGCGCATTCAGGAGTTTGTCTGCCTCCCCACTTCAAACTTCGGAAAAAAAAAAAAAAAGTATACAATTCAATGATTTTTAGAATATTCGCAGAGTTGCGCGACCATCACCACTATCTAGTATTAGAATATTTTCATTACCCTCCCGCCCACCCAAAGAGCCTCGTATCCATTAGCAGTCACTTCCCGGGATTGGCGGACTTCCCTATAGAGCGGGATACCTGCACTCTCCTCTCCATTCTAGGCAACTACTGGCCTGCTCTCTGTCTCTAGGTCTGCCCATTCCGGACACCTTGTTTAAACTGAATCGTGCAATATGTGGTGTTTCGGGACCGGCTTCTTTTCGTTATCATGTTTTTAAGGTCCAGCATGTATCAACACTTCAGTCCCCTTTAAAATTTTTTTTCAGTTCTGCAATGATTATGGATTCACAGGAAGTCGCATTGATAGTACAGAGAGGAAGACCTGGTGTGCTCTTCCCTGTTTCTCCAAGTAGTTCCTTCTTACCGAACTCAGTACAGTATCAAAACCAGAACTTGACATCGGTACACAGCGTGTGCACCGTTCTGTCACCTACGCAGTCACCTAACTGTCACAACGCCCCAGATACCACAAAGACCTCTCTTGTTCCTCCTTCCATCGTCCCTAACCGGTGGCAACCACCTCATTTCCATCTCTAGAATTTTGTCATTTCAAGAATGTCCTATAAATGGAATTACAGATTATGTGGCCTCTTGAGAGTATCATAATGAATTTCCCCTCATGTTAAAAGAAGAAACATACCCAAGTATAACTAGATAGATAGTGAAACCAAAATCTCACGGACGGTACTTACAACAAAACTGGGTGACAAACCCCAAAGTAACAGAAAGCGGGACTAACACAACAGCCCCCCACCTGCACAGGATCTGCATATGCGTGAGAGGAAGCAGAGAAAAGACTGATGTGTCTGGGGGACCTGAGGAAAGTAGAACCCCAAAATAACCTCCCCCCCAAAAAATGATCACTGAAAAGTGAAGGGGGCACTCAGAGAACCCCAGCAGAGATCGGGAGGGAGTCTGCTCACTCCGGTGGCCGGTCAGTGCAAGGCCACCCCTGAGGAAGGACAAGTACTGTTTATTTATGGGGCTGACTTCCTAGGACCTCCACACTGAGACGCTGGGCAGTGGAATCAAAATTGAGCAAAACAGGGCCAATATAAGGGGCAAAGGAAACAGAAGGGCAACATAAAACTGAGAGGTGGGAGATGGAGCCAGAAACATCCCAGAGAGTACAATGCCAGTGATATGAACACTACACAAAAAGCAGAAAAGAGAACTCTGTGACATTAGAAAAAGCTCTTCTGTACAACATAATCAACAGTTCAAACAGCTATAGAAACATTCACCTGAAACCTCTGTCCTCTTAGGGATCAATGTCACCCTGTGAAATGTATTTTTCTAAGTAAAATATTTTTAAAAAGAAAAGAAAAGTTCTTCTGATCACATGTCTTTCTAAAAGTTTGAAGAAACTTAGTTTCATATAAAAAATGAGCAACAGAGCCTGACTGGGGGGGGGAGGGTGGCACAGTGGCTAGAGCTTCGGACTGGGACACAGAGGAGGACCCAGGTTTGAAACCCCGAGGTCGCTGACTTGAGCTTGGACTCACCAGCTTGAGCGTGGGGTCACTGGTTTGAGCGTGGGATCATAGACATGACCCCATGGTTGCTGGCTTGAGCCCAAGGTCTCTGGCCTGAGCTCAAGATCGCTGGCTTTAGCAAAGGGTCACTGACATGGCTGGAGCCCAGGATCCAATCCCTGGTCAAGACACGCATGAGAAGCAATCAATGCACAACTAAGTGGAACAATGAGTTTATGCTTCTCATCTCTCTCTCTCTCTCCCTCCCTCTCTTTATCCCTTCCTGTCTTTCTCTCCCTTCCTCTCTCTCTCAAAAATGTTGTGTAATAAATATGAAAGTCCCCATGATGGTGAAGGGAAAAGTATACATAGACCAAAAGAATATTTTTAAAAATGTATTTGGCTTTGCTGTTTCATCAAAGGCCTCCACCCTCTGTGCTGGGGCCTCTACTCGCCGATGTTTACAGAGGGGCTGGTCAGGTAAGCCAGAGATAGCATGGATGACCCTCTCTTCCTGTTAGTCAGGGACAGTCCATATTTTAAATGGCTGAAAGACTCTCGTGTCTCATGTCCTCTTATCTTGAGTGTTTTTGTTCTATGCCCTTTAACAAAGAGGGAGCTGTATATTGACATTGGCAGTCAGCTAAGTCTTAACCAGGCAATAGGGCAGGCAGGTCCATTCTGTGGTTGTTTCCATGAGAAATGCCAGCTGGGGCACACACAGGAGTCTGGGGAACCTGGGCAGACTTATTTGTATTCTAGGCTGGAGGGCTTACATTTATTTGGCAAGAATTCGTGTTTATTGCCTCTGGGGGTGGGGGAACGATGGACGCTCAGCAAGGTGGAAATCAGTTAAAAGAATAAAAATAAAGTTATATTTCTTTGTACCGCTGAGTCATGGCCATAAATTCCAAACGTGCTCCGGTAAGATGATATTTACTTTTGTCTCGTATTCTTCCTGCTCATGCACAATAATTCACTTCTCACTAAAGCAGTTTCTTAAGAGAATAGCCGCTTCGGGCCGAGAGCTATTTTCTCATTATCAGTAATGGCTGAGAGTCCACCACCCTCCCACTTCATTTCCCCTCGTCTCCGCTCTATTACAGTTCATTGGCTAATGTTCTCAACAGTTTGATCGCTTCCTGACACCTTCCTGCACTAGGTTCCGTCTTGCTTGGCACTTCATCTAATGTCATCTCTAAATTCGCTTAACTTTGCACTCATTTTTCAAGATTAAAAAAGATAATAATAACATCTGATCGCATCTGCATTAATTCCTAAGAAACCACAATGAAACTTCTCCATCTGAAGGGATATCCGTTTGCCCCTGCCCACTCTCTGCCTACGTTTGCTCTCCCACATTATGAGTCAGCATACCTCTCAGATTCGACTCTTAACAGATTGGTATTGATTGCCTCCTAAAGTGAAACGGAGTATTACCACATGACCTAACAAATTCTAACAAATTCTCCTCTGGACCGTACACCCAAAAGAATTGAAAACAGGCACTCAAACAAATCTTTGTACACCAAGGTTCGTAGCAGCACACTGTTCACAGTGATCAAAAGGTGGAAATAACCCGAATGTCCACCCATGCATAAATAAGCAAATTATGATATATGCATATAATGAAATAATATTTGGTCATAAAAAAATGAGGTACTGATACATGCTACAACATGGATAGAACCTTAAAATCATTATGGGAAGTAAATGAAGCCAGATGCCAAAGGTCATATATTGTATGATTCTATTTGTATGAAATGTCCAGAACAGGTAAGTCCACAGAAAGCCTGGGGCTGCCAAGGGCTAGAGGTGGGGAGGGGGGATGAGGAGGAGCTGGTCAATAGCTGTGGGTTTATTTGGGGTGATGAAAACATTCTGGATGTAGATAGATGTGGTAGTCACACAACACGGTGAATACTAAATGCCGCTGAGTTGTTTGCTTTGAAGTGGCTTGTCTTATGTTATGTGAATTTCCCCATAAAAACATTCTCTGCACAGTTCAATGGTGTCTCAAGGATGTTCTTTACAACTCTAACAAAGACTATTCATTGTCAAGGTAATCATGAGGGCAAGTCCAAAACAGAAAGGCTATTCAGCACTTCAGGGAGAGTGATGACCAAGACTTTCACGAGAACGTGGATTACATTTCTCATGGAATGATTCTCCCACCGCACCTGTCAAATAACAACAGTGGGAGAACTAAGGAATAGGAGTAATTGGAAAGGAGAAGGGAAAATTGTCATTTGTAAGTGATACAACTACTCAACTAGAAAACCGAAGGGGAATGATTTAAAAACTACTCTGTATAACAAGTCTTTAGTCAGCTGACTGAATATAAAATAAATGTCTAGGAATCAGTAGATGAATGGAAGAAGTTTCATTTAAAATAGTAACTAAAGCCTTACCAGGTAGTGGTGCAGTGGATAGAGCATTGGCCTGGGACACTGAGGACCTAGGTTCGAAACCCTGAGGCCGCCGGCTTGAGTGTGGGGTTGCCAACTTGAACCTGGGGTCATAGACATGACCCCAAGGTTGCTGGCTGGAGCACCCCCCCCCCAGTCAAGGCACATATGAGAAAGCAATCAATGAACAACTAAGGTACTGCAACTATGAGTTGATGCTTCTCATCTCTCTCCCTTCCTATTTGTCTGTCTCTCTCTCTCTCAAAAAAGTAAATATAAATAAATAAAAATAAAAAAACAAAATAGCAACTAAAAAGATATTTCTAAGAATAAGTTTAGGTCCTGGCCAGTTGGCTCAGCGGTAGAGCATTGGCCCAGAGTGTGGAGGTCCCGGGTTCAATTCCCAGTCAGGGCACACAGGAGAAGAGCCCATTTGCTTCTCCACCCTCCCCCCTCTCCTTCTTCTCTATCTCTCTCTTCCCCTCCCTCAGCCAAGGCTCCATAGGAGCAAAGTTGGCTTGGGTGCTGAGGACGGCTCCATGGCCTCTGCCTCAGGCACTAGAATGGCTCCAATTGCAACGGAGCAACACCCTGGATGGACAGAGCATCGCCCCCTGGTGGGTGTGCTGGGTGGATCCCGGTCAGGTGCATGCGGGAGTCTGTTTGACTGCCTCCCTGCTTCTCATTTCAGAAAAATAAAGAAAAAAAAAAGGAATAAGTTTAACAAGAAATGTGTTGAGTAATAGCAAAAAAACAACTTGAACAAATGGAAAAGCATACCTATCGTGTCTCCTAAATTTGATTTTTTTAAAAATTCAATATATAGGTGAGGATTTGAAGGAAAAGACACTTGGCAAAGCATTCTAAAATGTGATTTGATATGCATGTTTCTAAATTCAGATTAGCATTATGTGTCAGTGGGTAAACTATACATTTTGTGTAACAAAGAGAATTAGAATATGTAATACTTTTATGGGGGGGCACTAAGGAGCTTAGAAAATCTTCATAGTATAATGGTAGGTAAGGAGTGGAGAAACAAAACCCTACTAGAACTAAAGCTCTGTCAAGTCAAGAGATTTTTTAAAAAACTTTTTATTGATTTGAGAGAGAAACAGAGAGAAAGAAAGAGAGAGACAGGAAGGGAGAGAGATAAGAGGCATCAGCTCCTAGTTGTGGCACCTTAGTTGTTCATTGATTGTTTCTCATATGTACCTTGATGGGGGGGAGTAGGGGGAGTGAGGGAGGACTCCAGCAGGGCCAGTGACCAGTGACCCCTTGCTCAAGCCAGCTACCCCACCAGCGACCTTGGGGTTTTGAACCAGGGACCTCAGCATTTGGGTAGATGCTCTACCCATTGTGCCACCCTTGGTCAGGCCAAGAGATATTTTGTTGACATCGTAATTACTCACTAGCTTTGATATTTCAAACCACCCACTGTAATCTCCAACAATGTAAGAGTGTTGAGACGCCACAAGACCAGCAGATTTCAGCGTGGGCTTGTCAGTCACACTCAGAAGGCGCCGCACTCTGGTGCTCTGCGCGGGCCCAGGATTCCCAGCTGCGACAGGACACAGAACAGAGAAGGCAGCTCTGTGCGCAGCGAGGGGTTCACAGACGCCGCCGGGAGCAGGCTCCGACAGGGCAACTGCTGCACAGCACGTGTTCCGGGGAGGACTGACGGGAGCTGGTGCGCGGAGGAGCCGTGGGGACGAGGGTCCCTCTGCCTGCACCCCCGCCCCCCGCCCCCGGCGCCCAGCACCTGGAGAGGTGCGCAAGGTTCCCGTTCTTCAGTGCAGCGCAGCTGCCCCCCTCACATGCCAGTGAGATACCAAGCGACCCCCAGAGCAGGGACAGCGTGCCGGGGCACTCACGGATAGTAGTCAGCACAAAGCGACTTACCCCCACACAAAAATCCGCACACAGATTTATAGCAGTTTTATTCATAATTGCCCAAAACAGGAAGCAACCAAGATGTCCTTCACTGGGTGAATGGATAAACAAACTGGCGCCTCCAGACGATGGAATATTATTCAGTGTGAAAAAGAAATGCTCTATCAAGCCACACACACACACACACACACACACACACACACACACACACACACACACACGGTGGAACTTGGAATACATACTGCTAAACGGGAAAACTGGTGTGGAAAGGCTACCTACCGTTTCAGGTCCCCTCTGGGAACCGCAAGGCTGCAGAGACGGTAAGATCAGTGACCACCAGGTGCAGTGGGGGGAGGGGAGCAGGGAGAGATGGAGCACAGAGAGCAGGGAAAGTATTCTGTACACTGCACTGTGGACACATGGCATTGTGTGCCTATCAAAATGCATGGACACGTGCAACACAAAGCGTGAGCCCTAATGTCAACTATGGGCTTTATGGTAAGAGTTCTCGCCTGACCGGTGGTGGTGCAGTGGATGAAGCATCGACCTAGCATGTCGTCCTGGAACGCATGTCGTCCTGGAACGCTGACGTTGTGGGTTCGAAATCCTGGGCTTGCCTGTTCAAAGCACATATGGGAGTTGATGTTTCCTGCTCCTTCTCATTCTCTCTCTCCCTCCTCTCTCTCTAAAAATGAATAAATAAAATATTTTTTAAAAGAATTATCAGGCCCTGGCCGGTTGGCTCAGCGGTAGAGCATCGGCCTGGCGTGCGGGGGACCCGGGTTCGATTCCTGGCCAGGGCACATAGGAGAAGCTCCCATTTGCTTCACCACCCCCCCCTTCCTCTTTATCTCTCTCTTCCCCTCCCGCAGCCAAGGCTCCATTGGAGCAAAGATGGCCCGGGCGCTGGGGATGGCTCCTTGGCCTCTGCCCCAGGCGCTAGAGTGGCTCTGGTCGCGGCAGAGCATCGCCCCCTGGTGGGCAGAGCATCGCCCTGGTGGGCGTGCCAGGTGGATCCCGGTCGGGCGCATGTGGGAGTCTGTCTGACTGTCTCTCCCCGTTTCCAGCTTCAGAAAAAAAAAAAAAAAGAATTATCAGCCTGACCTGTGGTGGCGCAGTGGATAAAGCGTCAACCTGGAAATGCTGAGGTTGCTGGTTCAAAACCTTGGGCTTGCCTGGTCAAGGCACATATGGGAGTTGATGCTTCCTGCTCCTCCCCCTTCTCTCTCTCTCTCTCTCTCTCTCGCTCCTTTCTCTCTAAAAATCAATAAATAAAATATTTTTTTAAAAAACTTTAAAAAAAGGAATTATCAATGTTGGCTCAATAATTATAACGCAGCACCACAAGGTGTGAATAATGGGGGAAACTTTGTGGGGAGGAAGAGAGGGAGTGATGGGAACCCTGTATTGAATATCTACTCAATTTTTCTGTGAACCTAAAACTGCTCTTAAAAAGGTATATTTATAAAAAAATCACCACCATCCATAGCATATTCTCTGACACAATGGGATTGAATTAGAAGTGAATAACAAAAAGGCACCTTTAAATCTCATGTTTTAATTGTAAAAAGTGGTTATAAATACAGCTGGCTCTAGGACAACATGAATTTGAAATCTGTGGGTCCACTTATATGCTGATTTTTTTACAATAAATATATTAGGAAAATATTATAGATATGCAACAATTTGAAAAAATTTGCAGATAAACTGCATAGCCTTTACATATATATATGTAAAGAGAAAAAGTTAGGTATGTCATAAATACATAAAATATATGTGGATATTAGTTTATTTTATCATTTACTACCATAAAGCATACACAAATCTATTACAAAAATTTAAAATTTATAAAAACTTATGCACACATAGACTATACATGGTGCCATTTGCAGTTAAGATAAATGTAAATAAATGTAAAGGTGCAGTGCTAAGCCTGACCAGATGATGGTCTAGTGCAGTGGTCCCCAACCTTTTTTGGGCCATGGACCGGTTTAATGTCAGAAAATATTTTCACGGACCGGCCTTTAGGGTGGGACGGATAAATGTATCATGTGACCGAGACAAGCGTCAAGAGTGAGTCTTAGACGGATGTAGCAGAGGGAATCTGGTCATTTTTTAAAAATAAAACATCATTCAGACTTAAATATAAATAAAACAGAAATAATGGAAGTTATTTATTCTTTCTCTGCGGACCGGTACCAAATGGCCCACGGATCGGTACCGGTCCGCGGCCCCGGGGGTTGGGGATCACTGGTCTAGTGGATAGAGTGCTGGCCTGGGACATTAAGGGCCCAGGTTTGACACTGGAGGTTGCTGGCTTCACATGGGCTCATCAGGCTTGAGCATGGGGTAGCCAGATAGGGGGTGGGATCACAGACATGACCCCATGGTTGCTGGCTTGAAGCCCAAGGTCTCTAGCTTGAACCGAAAGTCATTGGCTTGAGCAAGAGATCACTGGGTCTGCTGTAGCCCCCGTCAAGGCACATATAAGAAAGCAATCAATGAACAACTAAGGTGCTGCAAAGAAGACTTGATGCTTGTCATCTCTCTCCCTTCCTGTTTGTTCCTCCCTCCCTTCCTCCCTCTTCCCTCTCTCCCTCCCTCCCCCTCTCGCTCTAAAAGGAAAACAAAAGCTCTGTTAAATGATAACAGCGGAAAGGTAACAGTAGTACATACTGATTACAGTGCTAATTTTGTGGCCGCCTCCAGCTGCGATTGCTCTGAGCTCCAGTGTTGTATCCCCCCTCAAAACGCCCTGTGAGGCTAATCGTCTCCATGTGAGCCGTTCATCGTTCCTGTAAACTGCACGTGGCAGTAAAAGGTGAGCTCTTGCGTTTATCATATTTAGTGCAATACCGTAAGCCTTGCATAACACCAGGGGACCCGTACAAGGTGCCATTAGTGATGCTGGAAGGGCTCCCAAGAAGCAGAGAAACGTCGTGACTTTGCGAGAAGTTGAATGGCCTGATCCTACGGGAGCTTGAGGAGGGCCGGCAGCTGTGGCTGACCTCCGTTTCCAGAGAGATCAATCCGGCGTGAGGGCCGCTGTCAGAAAAAGAAGAGGAAATTCATGAAGTCGCCGCCGCAGCTATGACAGCAGGTGTGAAGAGCTTGCACTTTTTGAGGAACAACTTTATCTCCCGTTGAAAGGGCAGCTTTGATGTGGGTGCAGGATCGCTACAAAAGGCACACCCAGGGACGCTATCCTGATTCAAGAGAAAAGCAAAGGGAACGGGAAGGCTCCAAAGCTGGAAAGTTTAATGTCAGCAAAGAAAGCTTTGATCATTTCAGAAGGAGATTTGGCTTAAAAAAAAAAGTCAAGATGACAGGAGAAGCAGCTTCCGCCAGCCAAGAGGCAGCAGAGGGGTTGCAGACGCCAGTAAGACAACCTGGACTGGTTCCACCAGGGCTGTGTCCCTGACATCAGCAGGCACCTTGCCCGTAAGGGACTGCCTTTTACAGCTCTTCTACTACTGGATGATGCCCCTGGCCACCCAGAACCCCAGGAGTTCAGCGCCAGAGATGTCGAAGTGGTCTACTTGCTTCCAAACATGACGTCTCTAAGTCAGCCTCTAGATCAGCGGGATTATAAGGAACCTTTAAAGTTCACTACACGGCCCTGGCCGGTTGGCTCAGCGGTAGAGCATCGGCCTGGCGTGCGGGGGACCCGGGTTCGATTCCCGGCCAGGGCACATAGGAGAGGCGCCCGTTTGCTTCTCCACCCCGCCCCCCTGAGCATCGCCCCCTGGTGGGCAGAGCGTCCGCCCCTGGTGGGCGTGCCGGGTGGATCCCGGTCGGGCACATGCGGGAGTCTGTCTGACTGTCTCTTCCCGTTTCCAGCTTCGGGGGAAAAAAAAAAAAAAGGCTTAAAGTTCACTACACACAGTACTCTATGGGAAAGACTGTCGACCCGATGGAAGCAGAAGCCTAGTAAAGAGAGTATCATGAAAGTCTGGAAGGATCACCCCCATTGAAGAAGCCATCGCTATTATAGAGAAAACCATAAAGTAGAGAAAACCATAAAAGCCATCAAGCTCAAACCAATACAAACAGTGTCTAAATGCTGTGCACGCCTTCACAAGATTGACAAGAGAACCAATCAAGGGAGCCATGAAAGAAATTGTGGATGTGGCAAAAAAGAAAAAAAGAAAGAAAAGAAAGGTGTGTGTGTGTGGGGGGGGGGGGGTGAGTGAAGGGTTTCAACATCTGGATCTCGGAGAAATTCAAGAGCTAATAGACACCGTCCCTGAGGAATTAACAGAGACCACTTGATGGGGTGAGTCCTCCCGACCCAGTGCCAGGCGATGAGCAGGAAGACGTAGAGGACACGGAGCCAGAGAGCAAATGGGCACCAGACGTGTAAGGCAGTTAGGACTGCTTTCGACTGCTTTTACAATGTGGCTCCTTCCACAATGGAGACGCTGACACTGAAGCAGACGGTGGAATGGTTGCTACTGTGTAGAAACATTGCTAGAGGAATGAAAGAGAAAAGGACGTCAGACAAAAATTACGATGTAATTTCCATACAGTTACATTGGAGCACGGGTGTCTCTCCTGCCTTCCCCTCCCCCTCCCCGCTGCTGCCTCTGCACCCCTGAGACGGCAAGGCCAACCCCCCTCCTCCTCCTCCTCCTCCTTCTCCTCCTCCTCAGCCTACTCTATGTGAAGACAGTGAGGATGAACATCTGTAAAATGACCCACTTCCCCTAGCGTGCGGAGGACCCAGGTTCGATTCCGGCCAGGGCACACAGGAGAAGCGCCCATTTGCTTCTCCACCCCTCCGCCGCGCCTTCCTCTCTGTCTCTCTCTTCCCCTCCCGCAGCCAAGGCTCCATTGGAGCAAAGATGGCCCGGGCACTGGGGTTGCCTCTGTGGCCTCTGCCTCAGGCGCTAGAGTGGCTCTGGTCGCAACATGGCGACGCCCAGGATGGGCCGAGCATCGCCCCCTGGTGGGCAGAGCGTTGCCCCATGGTGGGCGTGCCGGGTGGATCCCGGTCGGGCGCATGCGGGAGTCTGTCTGACTGTCTCTCCCTGTTTCCAACTTCAGAAAAATGCAAAAAAAAAAAGACCCACTTCCGCTTAATGAATAATAAATAATCATCATGCTGTACAGTCAATAAACTGATTAACTGTATGTGTGAACGTCTCCGTGTGAAAATCTAATGACCGTACTGCGAATTGTACGCGACGTCTTCGTGTCATCGGCATTGCTGAAATAGTCACCGTGTCGAACGAACATCGTCTGAAGGCTTGTACGGGAGGGGACAGCCCGTTCTCACACAGGCATCAGGTGAGAGACATTTCACATAAAATGAATGTGTTAGTTTTCTTACTGTTTTATAACTTTGCTTTCAAAGAATTATGTTACCTACCAGATACCTCTCACGTAATTGGAGAAACTGCATATCAAGTCTATCATCACAGGAAATGTTTATTTTTTTTTAATGTGATAATGTTTCCAATACTGTATTCTGAATATGACTGTGATACTGCTGTACGCCATAAAGATTTTACAATTCAGCCATGAATGTATGGGCTAGGCTACCATAAAGCAATCAGATTGCTGCTGCTTCTTTCCCAATGCATGAAGTGTTACACATGTAAATATACATATAAGTCTTTTTTAACATCTTTTCTTTTTTTGATATCTAGTATTGGAATATATATAACATCCACAGTGTTTTGTACCATGTAAGACACCACTGATATAGACACTGACAGACAAATCTTGTAAACAGGTGATGTAAACTTATGGTATCAATAATACGGTACAGGACTGTTCATGTATTTTCTCTTCCTTATGATTTCCTTAATAACATTTTCTCTCTTTCTTTTTTTTCTTTTCCAAATGAAAGGAGGGGAGATAGAAAGACAGAATCCTGCATATGCCCCAACCAGGATCAACCTGGCGACTCCCACCTAGGGCCAATGCTCTGCCCATCTGGGACCATGATCCCAACTGAGCTATTTTTAGCACCTGAGGTGGAAGCTCCATGGAGCCATCCTCAGTGCCCAGGGCCAAGGCATTTGAACCAATCAAGCCAGGCTGCAAAATTAATTTTATGGAAAAAAAAAGGAGTATTTGTGTTTTGTGTGTATGTGTGTTATGACCCAGGGCCAACGCTGGAACCAAATGAGTCACTGGCTGCAGGAGGGGAAGAGGGAGAGCAGGGGAGAGGGGGAGGGGGAGAGGAGCAGGTAGTCACTTCTCCTGTGTGTCCTGATTGGGAATCAAACCCGGGATGTCTGCTCTCCGAGCTGACACCCACTGAGCAAACTGGCCAGAGCTCAGGTTGATGTACACTATAAAAAATTTTAATTGAAGTTCACTTTTCTTTTCTATCTAATGTTCTATTCAGACTATATAGTTAATTTTTCCTGAAGATATTGTTTAATTCTAGAATTGCCATTTGGTTCTTTTGTATAGTGTCTAGGTCTCTGCTGAATTCGCCCATCTGTTCATTCATTATGGGTGTATTTATTTGAAGTCCGCAAACATGTTTATCATAGGCCCTTTGAAATCTTCATCTATGAATTAAATCTAAGTTATTTCAGAATTGGTTTCTATCAACTGCCTTTCTTTTTGTTATGGGTCACATTTCCCTATCGAGTGAGGTTTTTTCTTTGTAATATTTTAATACTGGGCATTGTAGATGATAAACTGTAGACAATCTAGATTGTTTTATTTTCCTCTAAAGAGTATTTATTTTGAGCAGGCAGGCATAAAACTCCAAATTCTGTGATGGGCACACAATGCAATCACCTATGTTCTTTTATTGATCAATGTCACCCCACTAGATTTAATTTTTTTAAGAAAATTCCAAATTGTGTGTCACTCAGATTGGGAACAGCTAACATTCCCGCTTGGTTCTTCCAGCTCCCAGTGGTGTTTCTCCCGTCTGTTTGGTGCTGGGGTCCTCGGAGCACCGCCTGCATGTGTACTGATCAGGACTCAGCCAGGGGTTTGCTCAAATTTTATATGTACTTTTAAAAAGCCTCTGTGGTTTCTTCCTTTCTTGGATGTCCTTTCTCAACCCCATTCTCTGACTTGTCAAACCAGTCAGGTTAGCAGCTTTCTGCCTGAAATCTGGCCATCCTCTGCCAGATGTACTGGGTAGTGCCTTCGGCAAAATGCTCACGATCGCTGATCTTCCCCGCCGCGCCTCTCTCTGCCAGTGGCTGCCTGCCTTTAGCTTTCTGCCCACTTGTGTTCACTCCGGTCCCTGTAAGCAGTGGTGCTTTTAACATTTTGTCCACAGTCCATACCTAGTAGAATACAATACAGGCTCCTTGACCACTACAGGGAGGAGAGCCTCTAATGTGGTTTAAAACCATTCAGGTGAGGATGTTGACTTGTCTGAATTGTAGCAGAAAAAAGTCCAAGGTGGAGATAAACATTTGGCATTCCTTGGCACAGAGGAGACATTTTAAGCCAGGAGAGCAGACGTGGTCATTAGAAGTGAGCGTGAGTAGGAGAGAGAACTTTATGGAGGTAACAGTAATGACAGGTGCCACGTATTGAACTCCATGGGGAAGACTCTCCGTGCATCTCATTGAACTCATCCAGCAGCGTGGCCAGAGCAGACACTGAGGCTGTTTCCGTCTATGTAAAACAGGAATAATAATCACCTTGTCATTAGTGTGAGGATTAGAAATAATGTAAAGTACCCAAGACAGCGCACCAAGAAAACGTGCAATAAAAGGGTAGCTCTTGCGTTAGGGAATGTTATTTATTGGATTTAGCTGTATTATTTCACGCAAATAGAACGAAGGTCCCCGAGTTCCATACCAAGGGTGGGTGGGCGTAGGGATGGGAAAGGCCGAGAGGGTCGACAAGGAAGAGGGCAGACAATAGGGAGGGGCCTTCAGGATGCCCACCCCAAGGAGGCTTTGGGATTGACCAGCCTCCAAATGGGGGAAGTGCAAAGTATTTCCCCCCAACCCCGAGAGTCCCGTGTGTCACCATGATTGATGAGCAGGCTCTTCTGTCCGGAAACTGCATCTCCGGGTCCCTGCAGGGACACGGGCTCAATTCACACAAAAGGAAGAAAGCCTACACATCAAGTCGAAAGGTAAAGCTTTTGTTAGTGATCATTTATTATTTCTATTTTGTTATTTATTCGAGGATAACCCAGAGCATGAAATAACTATCCAAGATCCCATTCTGATAGAAATTGCTGAATAAATCTCCCATACAGAAGAACTTCCAATACTTTATTGTAGATTCTCTGTCCTCAAGGAGTGGAACTGCCCCTCCTTAAGTATGGGCGGTGCTTACTCACCGGTTTCCAAAAAGTCTAGCATGAGAAGGGGGGAGAAATCAACTCCAGAGGGGAGCAATCCGGCCGAGCCTACTGCACCTAGGTGATAGATCATACTGATAGTGTTTACTCTTGATATAATGTGAGGAGAATGACCTTTACCCCCGTGGTCTTCACCCCCAGAGCACATTAGCCCCCTCTAATCGTGAAAAAAACACCAGACAAGTCCCAACTGAGAGACATTTTACAAAATACCTGACCAGGACCCTTGAAAACTGTTTAAGGCACCAGAAGAATAGGGAAAAGTCTGAGAAACTGTCACGGCCTGAAGAGACATGTGCATCCTGGATGGGAGCCCAGACAGCAAAGAACACTCAGTAAACAGGAAGGACATCTGAATGAAGTGCGCGTGTGGGTTTGTAATAATCAGTCCGTACTGGTTTGCTGCTTGTGACGGATGCACTGGGCAGGGGAGGCCGTGGATCACGGGGAAGCTGGGTGAGGGGAAACTGGACTCTCTTTGCAGCTTTTCTATAAATCTAAAACTCTTCTAAGATAAAAAGTTTATTTAAAAATATATATGCATGTATATAAAAAGATACATCTGGTGGCACAGTGGATAGAGTGTCATCCCACAGCTCCAAGGTCATGGGCTCGATCCAGAGTTCAGCTCAATTCCAAGGTCGCCCGCTTGATCCTGAGGTCGCCGGTTCAAGCCCTGGTCAGGGTATGTATGAGAAGCAATCAGTGGGTGCACCATTAAGTGGAAAAATGAATTGATGCTTCTCTTTCTCTTTCCCTTTCCCTTCCCCCCTCCTTTTCTCTCTCTCTCCCTCTCTCTCTCAAATCAGTGGGAAAAAATAAAGGTACAGCTTGATGCTGGATTCAGAGAAGGTTTTTTGGAATCATTTTATCCCCAATTCTGAAAGAGGTGGCTGAAACGATTTCCCTGTAAAAAAGGACAGGAAACAGGAGGGACAGAAAGGCGAGTAGACTCCTGGACAGATAGAGAAGGGTGCCGATGAATTGGAACAATGAATGGGAAGTTCTCAGAGGGAGGCAGAGAGACTCTGATCTTATTCCACCTGCTTTTTAAAAACTCATGCCTAGGCTGGTTGCATTAGAAAAAATAGTCACACAGTGGGCAGCACTGGCTGAAGGAAGGAAGGAAGGAAGGAAGGAAGGAAGGAAGGAAGGAAGGAAGGAAGGAAGGAAGGAAGGAGGGAGGGAGGGAGAAGGACAAAGAGGGGGGAGTGTGGGGCTGTGTTAGGCTTGCTCGCAGGGTTACCAGCTGCGAGCACTTTGCCTGATTAGCGCAAGAGCACTTGGCAGAGGCATGTTGTGCAGAGCCTCTAAGCCTTAGAGCAGGGGTCCCCAAACTACGGCCCACGGGACGCATGCGGCCCCCTGAGGCCATTTATCCGGCCCCCGCCACACTTCCAGAAGGGGCACCTCTTTCATTGGTGGTCAGCGAGAGGAGCATAGTTCCCATTGAAATACGGGTCAGTTTGTTGATTTAAATTTACTTGTTCTTTATTTTAAATATTGTATTTGTTCCCGTTTTGTATTTTTACTTTAAAATAAGATATGTGCAGTGTGCATAGGGATTTGTTCATAGTTTTTTTTATAGTCTGGCCCTCCAACGGTCTGAGGGACAGTGAACTGGCCCCCTGTGTAAAAAGTTTAGGGACCCCTGCCTTAGAGTCTAAGGCTATGGGTAGAGGCAGATTAAAGTCAGTTGAGGCCTCTTAAAAAAAAGACAGGGAAAATAAAAACACATGTTAACCATATTTTTAAGTAAATAAAGAAAAATATTATGTACGACGACTGTTAAAACTGTACATATGAAAACAAACTTGGTGTCCTTAGAAAAAAGTGTAAAGTTGGGGTTTGTGGGGCCCTTCAGAAGTCGGGGCCCAGGGCGCTTGCCTGGTGCGCCGGCCGTTGAACCACCTCTGGCTGTGGGTGCTTGTGCTGGAGAGAGGAGATGGGGGCTTGCAGATGGCGGTTGCCTGCCCGCCACCGTGAGAGGTGGTTTCCCCTGCCTGTGGGCTTATCGCCCTTGTGAGACTTTATTAAATGGAACAGCCCAACGCTTTCCGCTCTGCAATTCCTCTACCGTCTGCTCGGATCCAATGCGGACCTGCCTGGCCCTGGCCAGCGGTGTCACAGGGAGAGAGAGAAAGAAAGAATTTCCCTTTTGAAAGATTACTCCTACTTAAAACAAGGTTCCAGAATGTTAGTGTTTCACCATGCAGACATTTCAGTCTGGCAGCTTGATTGATTTTCCGATTTCCAAGAAAACGGGGAGTTGTCATCTGGTTCCGACTTGCTGTTTACCATCATGAGCATGCAGTTCACACAAAACGTGAAGTGGCTGCTGGAGAAAGGGAAAGAAATTCTTTCCACACCCCGCGCCCTCTCTAAGGTGAATGTGGGGGAGCAGCTGTGTTCGGGTTGCTCGCTGTTGTACCGGCTGCGAGCACTCTGCCTGCCTGGGCGTGAGCACGTGGCTGCCCCACGTGTGTATGCCCCGTCTAAGGCGATGGGCACCTGGGCGCAGAGGGATTGCGGATGGTGGATTGCCTGCCTGCCCACCACTGTGAGGGGCCGTTCTTGCTGTGTGTTTGCCTGAGAGGCGGTTTCCCTGCCTGTGGGCTCGTTGGCCATTGGGAGACTTTATTAAGCAGAATGCCCAACCCCTTCCCGCTCCGCAGTTCCTCTACGGTCTGCCAGGATCCGATGTGGACCTGCCTGGCCCCGGTCACCGGCCTCTCAGTGAGGAAACCCAGTGGAGGGCCTTTTCTCCTCTCCCCGTGAGGAAGGCGGTGAAGAGTTCCTAATGACTTTTCTCTGGGGGTTTCCACGGGACCTGACGGCTCGGGGCCAGTCTGTTGGGGCCAGACGGGAATAAGGACAGGACCCCTCCACGGCGCTGTGCGCCACCCACACACCTCGGCCAGATGTGCGGGCGCAGCGGCAGCGGCGCGGCGTGTGTTCCCTGGCGCTTCCTGGTGTTCCTGCGAGTGGTCATTGCCCGCACGTTGTTTTGAGCACCTCCTGGTACAGCCACGGCGACAGCACCAACAGGTAACATTTACTGCGCGCTCTATGCATTTAGCCCTCATCAGTCCTACGAGTCCTCTTTGATTCCATTGTAGGTGAAAAAAATAATAAGTGAGCCCCAGAGGGTGAAAATGCCCTGCCCTTCAATGCATGGTGAGAAAGCTCATTTTATGTGTCGGCGTGGCTAGGCTCCGTTCCCAGTTGTTCGGTTAAACACCGGTTCTAGATGAGGCGGTGAAGAATTTGTAGATGGAATTAACACTGACGATCACCTGACTTGCAGTCAAGCAGGTTGCCCTCCGTGATGTGGGTGGGCCTTACCCAAGGCCCTAGGAGCGAAGGCTGAAGTTTCCCAGGGAAGAAGGAGCTCTTCCTCAAACCGTGACACAAATCCTGCAGACATTTCTGGCCTGCCAGCGTGCCCTACACATTTCAGACTTACCCCACCTCCCACCCCGTGCCCCGGTCACATAAGTCGGGTCCCCAACTCCCTCTTCCTCTTAACCCCGGGTCCTTTTTGTAGGCAAAGCGCACGTTGTCCGCTCTCTGCTGCCTCCCAGACGCTGCATCGAGGTTGCACAAACCAGAGTCGTCACAGACACCTAGCGCGACTGGAACCAGACCCTGTGAAGACCCCTGAGAGAGGGTTTATAACAAGAAGGAGGCGGCCCTGGCCGGTTGGCTCAGCGGTAGAGCGTCGGCCTGGTGTGTGGGGGACCCGGGTTCGATTCCTGGCCAGGGCACATAGGAGAGGCGCCCATTTGCTTCTCCACCCCCTCCTCCTTCCTCTCTCTTCCCCTCCTGCAGCCAAGGCTCCATTGGAGCAAAGATGGCCCGGGCGCTGGGGATGGCTCCTTGGCCTCTGCCCCAGGCGCTAGAGTGGCTCTGGTTGCGGCAGAGCGACGCCCCGGAGGGGCAGAGCATCGCCCCCTGGTGGGCAGAGTGTCGCCCCTGGTGGGCATGCCGGGTGGATCCCGGTTGGGCACATGCGGGAGTCTGACTGACTGTCTCTCCCCGTTTCCAGCTTCAGAAAAATACAAAAAAAAAAAAAAAAGAAGAAGGAGGCCGGGTGAGCAGAGAGAGCCTCTGCTGCGGGAGGAAGTGAAGGAGTCAGGAAGCAGTGTAATCGCGGAGGGAAGCGGGTGTAGCAGAGAGAAGGATGGAGTTCCCGCTCAGCGAGGGCTTCCTCCGGGCCGGGCGCTGCTGAGTGCATTCCTTATACTACCTTTTTGGGTATGATTATCCTCATTTTTTTTTTTTTTTTTTTTTTCATTTTTCTGAAGCTGGAAATGGGGAGAGACAGTCAGACAGACTCCCGCATGCGCCCGACCGGGATCCACCCGGCACGCCCACCATGGGGCGACGCTCTGCCCATCAGGGGGCGATGCTCTGCCCATCCTGGGCGTCGCCATATTGCGACCAGAGCCACTCTAGCGCCTGGGGCAGAGGCCACAGAGCCATCCCCAGCGCCCGGGCCATCTTTGCTCCAATGGAGCCTTGGCTGCGGGAGGGGAAGAGAGAGACAGAGAGGAAAGTGCGGCGGAGGGGTGGAGAAGCAAATGGGCGCTTCTCCTGTGTGCCCTGGCCGGGAATCGAACCCGGGTCCTCCGCTGATTGTCCTCATTTTACAGATGGAGAGACTGAGGCCCAAGGTCACACGTCCGGTTAAGGGCGGAGCAGCCGGCAGTGTGCCTCAAGAGCCCAGCACTTGAACTTCTGAGTCCGGCACAGAGGGAGGAACGGGCTCAGCTAGGGGAGTTCCTCTCTGGTGGAGGGGAACGAGGAGAACCAGGACCGAGCCCGAGTTTCTGAAGCCAAGGCCCTATCCGGCTGGGCGGCAGGCACTCCCAGCTCCTGCCCTCCTTGGGTCTCCTCCTTGGGATTCCACACAGTTCTAGGGTGTTATGGACCTCACAACACGAGCAAAGGCCCTCTGGTCATCAGCCCATACTTAAAATCACTGAGAGGTGGGGTCAGTTAAGAATGTATGGACTTCACGTAGGAGAAACCCTGTGTGATAGTGGCTTCACCTGCAAAGGCTTTTAGCTATTTCACATAAGAAGCCTGGAGGCAGGCAGTCCCAGAAATGGTTTTAAAGCTTCCCGATGTCTCCAAGGATTCCGCCTATGTCCATCCTTATTTCTATCATCTTCAATGTGTGGGGTTTTTTTATCCTTACACTTGTTGCCTCATGGCCCCTGAGTGGCTGCCAGAGCTCCAGAGCTCATGAAACCTTCTCGGGGCAGGTTTCAGATGCAGACCACCTGGGTCTCCTTCCCAGACAACTCCTAGGTCCTTGTGGTCAGAACTGAGCCCTAAACTGATGACTAGCAAAGGAAACATTAGGTTTAGAACAATCATGGGTCCCCACCTAAGGCTGGGAGAGAGGTCAGCATCTTGCATAACTTGCGGCCTGAATAAAACTTGGGTTTTTTAAGGGAGAAGATGGGTAGGAAGCCAAGTGTCTGTCACAGAAAACCTCTGTCCCCATCCACAGGGCTCTTTTGGGCCCAGGGTCCTGCTGCCTCAGGCCACCCCTGGGACACAGGATTTCAGCCAAGACGAGGAGCCCTGTGCTTGGGGTCTAGCCCCCCTGTGGGTACCCAGCAGCCCCTCCTGAGTTTTGCCCACAGTGTTGACAGGGAGCTGGGCACAGCCCCTAGAGAATGTGGACACTAACAGTCCTCTGTCCCTTTCTGGTCAGGAGGAATGTCCTCATTAAGCCATATGGCTTCTCACATGAACCCCCGCTCCCAACTTTTCCACATCCAGAGTCTTAGTACAATATTCTCAGGGTGAGACCTTTGGGCAGAGAGAGAGAGAGAGAGAAACACGTATATTTCTAGTGGCTCCTTCTGTTGGTCACTCAGTTACTAACACGGATCTGTCACCAGGCCTGGCTCTCTTCATGGTTTGGGGGGCAGGGGACCAGGGACAGTAATGCAGGGAGAGAAAACCGCACCTTTATCTCAGTAAGGGATGGGGCCGTGTGGCAACGGAGAGGACAGTGCAGCCAGTGGTGAGCAGCTCCTCTCTGGGCCCCAACACCCTCCTCAGCAGGATTGTTACCGGGCATGCTCTGCCGCGGGCCGGGAGAATCCTACCCAAATAGAATTTGAATTTGCAAAGTAGACCTAGAGGCTGGCATATTCCCTACGGAGTTCCCCCGTGAGACCCATTCCCACCCGGATAGCGAGGCTGAGCGACCCTGGGTTCTAGGTGACACCTGGCTGCAAGAGCAAACAAGGTGGGGTGGCGGAGGACACCGAGGGTCACATTTCCGTTTCTAGAGCCAGGGTTCTTCACTGGGGTCCATAGACCATAGACCGCGCATTAACTCGGAGCCCCGTGAGCTTGCCTTGGGACGCGTGACGGCTTTGCTTCCGCTCACCCGCCCTCGCGTCCAGGCGGCCAGCTGCGGCGGAGCGGCTGGAGGGCGGCAGGAGACACCGGCCCTCCCTCTGTTCCCTTCCGGTGGGGACGCATCACCGCCTCACGTTTATAGAGGATCATTAGGCTCACCCCTAGGACTTGTTAAATGTGCTAATAGAGATGCCCGAGTCTAGAGCATCACACATATAAACGAGAATTGTCACAACTGTATTCCAACAGAAGCAGCTTGCTTTGCAAGCCTGTGTATCTTATTGTCTGCATATGAAAGTATTTTAAGAAGGGATCCGTGCCCCCCCCCCAAAATGGTGAAGAGCTGGCAGCCCAGAGGTGCTGAGGGAGGGCAGTGGCTGAGCCAGCAGAGGCCCGAGATCTTCAGTCTATGGCCCCGGACCTCGGCCGCCCATTGCGAATGAGATCAGCGGCCGTTCGCTGAGCTCGCAGGGGCTTTCGGGAGAATGAGGGTAGAGCCCCAGTTCACTGGGATAAAGGGAGGAAGCACCCCAGCATGAGTTCTTAGGGGACTGTTTCAACTGAAGCTGCCAAGAGTGGGGAGTGCAGGGGTCCCCCTCCTCAGCTGTGACTGTAGCACTGCTGGGGGGTGTGTGTGTGTGAAAGGTCCCCCCAGTCCAGTGGGCCAGGTGAACACCCAGGCTTCTGCACACCTGGCTCTCCGCTGGGGGGCAGGGCCTCCCTCTCTGCCTCTCCACGTGGGGTCCCTCACTGGGAGCAGTGCCACCCAAGCACCCACTGGGCGAGCCCTGCCCTGGGTGGCACAGATGGGCAGGCCCCAGGGCATTGAGAGAGTACACCCTTCATTTCACTAAGGTGGGGGTCTGAAGCCACCACTGCTGTTGCCCTACTGTCCCTGAAGCTGGCTTTTTTTTTTTTTTTTGTATTTTTCTGAAGCTGGCAACGGGGAGGCAGTCAGACTCCCGCATGCGCCCGACCGGGATCCACCTGGCACGCCCACCAGGGGGCGATGCTCTGCCCACCAGGGCGTGGCTTCTGTTGCAACCAGAGCCACTCTAGCGCCTGAGGCAGAGGCCACGGAGCCATCCCCAGCGTCCGGGCCATCCTTGCTCCAATGGAGCCTTGGCTGCGGGAGGGAAGAGAGAGAGAGGAAGGAGAGGGGAGGGGTGGAGAAGCAGATGGGCGCTTCTCCTCTGTGCCCTGGCCGGGAATCGAACCCAGGACTTCTGCACGCCCGGCTGACGCTCTACCACTGAGCCAACCGGCCAGGGCCGAAGCTGGCTTTCTTAATCTCAGTGAAGACCTTTCAAGCTCCCCCACTGGGCCAAGCCAGACCTTGTCCATCCAGGACTGGAGGCATAAGACCTGCCCAGGTCCAGCAGGCCAACTGTGAGCTTACCCATACCCAGAGCGCCCCGGCCCAGCCCTCTGCCCCCACCCAGCCCGAGCATGGACTCGCTTCCTGTCACTCTGGCCATGTGCCCGTTGGGTGGCCTTTCCACAGACCCTCCTGCTGCTCAGCGCCCTCATCTCCCTTTGGAGAAACGTCCCAGGGTTGAGGTAATTATAGGGGAGGGGCTGAAGTAACATGTAGAGAGGGTCCTGGCAGCCCGAGAGCCCGGGGAGTCTCAGGGGAGCGACCCTACAGGCGGGCCAGGCTGCCGCTTCTGCGTCCGGCTAGGTTCTCAGCAGCTGTGGGTCCCACGCTGCGCTGGTCGGGGCAGAGAGATGACCGACAGGACCGGACACTTACAGATATGTGTTCCCAGTAGGGGCCCCCCGGCTAGCCAGGGGTTGAGGACACAGGACAGTGTGCCCTGTAGAGGCCCGCACAGAGGGCCTGGGCTGGAGGGAGGAGGCTGAATCTGGGACAATAGGGAGGGTTTTCCGCAGAGAGAAGGATGAAGGGCCTGAGAGACAGACACCGGGGTGCGGGGCTGTGTGCGGGGCTGCCCGGGGGCAACGAGGGCTCTGTGTGTGATGGCCGTCAGGAGAAAGCGGGCCCGTTGTGAAATCCACGTAGGAAGCTCTGGATTAAACAACGTCGAACAGGTATTGGTGGACTCGTCAGAGCATTTAACCGGTCAGTGGGCAGGGTGAGCCCCACAGTGTGTCCCAGGACCCGTGTTCCGTGGCTGGCTTCGCCGGCATAAAGAACACAGGAGGCAGGAGGACCAGATAGGTCAGAGGGGCCCTGACTGCCCCGTCAGGAAGGCTAGACTTTTCCCCGGGGGACCAGTGAGGCATCTCAGAAGGCAGTGAACTCGGGGATTTTTTTTTTTCTTTCTGTATTTTTCTGAAGCCGGAAACGGGGAGAGACAGTCAGACAGACTCCCGCATGCGCCCGACCGGGATCCACCTGGCATGCCCCACCAGGGGGCGACGCTCTGCCCACCAGGGGGTGATGCTCTGCCCCTCCGGGGCGTCGCTCTGTTGCAACCAGAGCCACTCTAGCGCCTGAGGCAGAGGCCGAGGAGCCATCCCCAGCGCCCGGGCCATCTTTGCTCCAGTGGAGCCTCGGCTGCGGGAGGGGAAGAGAGAGACAGAGAGGAAGGAGAGGGGGAGGGGTGGAGAAGCAGATGGGCGCTTCTCCTGTGTGCCCTGGCCGGGAATCGAACCCGGGACTTCTGCATGCCAGGCCGATGCTCTACCACTGAGCCAACCGGCCAGGGCCGAACTCGGGGATTTAGACTCAGGGGACCTGGGGCTGTTTAGTAACCAGCAAGGTCAGGGCGATGGCAGGACACCGCCAGCCCTTCCCACCATCTACTCCTCCCTCGTTGACAGGGACACTGGGAGAGAAAGCAAAATCCATGGGCCCAGGCAGCAGTGAGGAGCTCAGAGACGGGCTCCACGGGAGGGAGGGCTGGGCGATCCTGGAATCCTGGTGTGGGTTAAGAGCCTTTCGCACAGTGGTCAAGGCTGCTCCATGTCAAATCCTGAGTCCAGGCCCTGGCCGGTTGACTCAGTGGATAGCGTCAGCCCAGTGTGTAGATGTCCCTGATTTGATTCCCAGTCAGGGCACACATGAGAAGCGACCATCTGCTTCTCTTCCCCTCCCTCTCCCCCTTCTCTCCCTCTTCCTTTCCCAGTGGCTCAATTGGTTTGAGTGTCAGTGCCGGGTGCTGAGGATAGCTCGGTTGGTCCGAGCATCAGCCTCAGGTGCTAAGGATAGCTCTGTTGATTGAGCATTGTCCCCAGACAGGGGTTGCTGGGTGGATCCCGGTTGGGGTACATGCCAGAGCCTATCTCCCCTCCTCTCAAAAATAATGTTTTAAATCCTGAGTCTTCCTAGCTGTGGGCCTTAGAATCTCTCGGGGAGGAGGTGGTGTGGCCTCAAGCTTTTTTTAATAGACATTATTTGAGGCTTTAAAAAAACAACCAGACACTATTTTTTTAGAGCAGTTTTAGGTTTATGGAAAAATTATGCCCTGAATACAGAAGGTCCCATATACTTCCCCACCCTCACAGCTCCCCCATTAACATCTTGCATTCGTGTGGGACATTTGTTACAACTGATACAAACTAGTTCCTGTACATTATCAACTGAAGTCCACCGTTCACATTCTGGCTCACTCTTTGGTTGAACATTCTATAGATCGCGACAAATGCACCATGCCAGGTGCCCAAGTGTCTTACAAAATAGTTTCACCACCCTAGAGATGCCCTGTCTGAGCCTCAGTTCTAGTATCTGTCAAATGGGCGTGTAAAGCTCATCCACACCGCTCAGTCTCCACTGTAGGTTCCTATTTCAGGCCTCTTGACAAATTAAGTGGTACAGAAATCAGCTACATGTTTCCCGAAATGTGGCCCGATATCTATCAGAATCGCGGGCTCGGGTTGAGCAGGTGGTGGTCCTCATTCACACATTCTAGGGTCTCAAGCCCAGGCCTGCTAAACTAGAATCCCTGAGTGAGGCCCAGGAATGTGCATTTTAACCAGGTCCCCGGTGCATGGGGAAGTTTGAGACCCACGGGATCCAGGGCAAGAACAACGCGACCAGGCTCCCGACTCTTGATGTGTGGAAATCTGTCCTACCTGGTTTCCAAACCTAAACAGAAGGATCAGAGCCGCTGTCCGGTTAAAGCTCAGTGGTGATGGATCGTTGCAGGGGAGGGGAGGGGAGAAGAGGGGAGGGGAGAGGAGGGGAGAAGAGGGGAGAGAAGAGGAGAGGAGGGGAAGGGAGAAAAGGGGAAGGGAGGGGAGAGGAGAGGGAAAAGGGGGGGAGAAAAGGGGAGGGGAAGGGAGAAGAGGGGAGAGAAGAGGAGAGGAGGGGGGGAGAAGAGGAGAGGGGAAGGGAGGGGAGAAGAGGGGAGGGGAGGGGAGAAGAGGGGTGAGAAGAGGAGAGGAGGGGGGAGAAAAGGGGAGGGGAGGGGAGGGGAGAAGAGGGGAGAAAGGGGGGGAGAAGAGGAGGGGAGGGGAAGGGAGAAAAGGGGAGGGGAAGGGAGAGGAGGGGAGAAGGGGGGAGAAAGGGAGAAAAGGGGAGGGGAGGGGAAGGGAGAGGAAGGGAGAAGAGGAGAGAGAAGAGGAAGGTAGGGAAGGAGAAGGGAGAAAAGGGGAGAGGAGGGGAAGGGAGGGGAGAGGAAGGCGCAGGACAGTGTTCTGTGGAGCCTGGAGAACCCGGCTCTGCTTGCTGCAGCGCCCCGCCAACCAGCCCGCTGCCGTTTCCTATCTTGATCGCTTATCGCTCGCCGAAAATAGCCTGCACACAGTCCCCCCAGCTGCGCTCCCTCTACAACTGTCTCAGTTCAGCAGCCAAGCACGCTTGGCTCTGTGACAGCTCCAGGCCCGGAAAAGGGCCCTCCCCCGTGGCTATCTGGAGGGTGCCCCACGGGAATAGTGCTCTCCAAAAAGTCGTGTCCATGCAGAACCTCACGAAGTGACCTTATCCTGAAACAGGGTCCTTGCAGGCATAATGAGTAAGGACTGAGATGAAATCATGTTGGACTAGGGTGAACCCCACCTTTCATAGCTGGTGGTCTTGTAAGAAAAGCGGGGCGCAGACAGACACGGCCAGGGGAGAGGGCCCTGTGAAGACAGAGGCAGAGAGTGGGCTGAAGCAGATCCAAGCTAAGGACACCACACAGACCTCCCGGGAGCCCCGGCAGACCAGAGAGGCACGGGAAGAGGCGCGGCCCTGGCAACGCCTTGATTCAGACTGCCAGCCTTCAAACCTGCGCGCGTTCATTTCTGTGGGGTTAAGCTATCCCGGGTGCAGTCATTTCTCACGACAGCCCTGGCGGACTAACGCCATCGCCGATGTAGACCCCTCCGCCGGCTCCGCCCGCCCCTCTTCCACTACCGCCGAGCAGGAAAAGACCCCGCATACAGGTGAGTCTCCAGACGCATTTAATATGGCCGGTCGCGACCAGAGCTATTTCCTCCCAACCAGCATCTTTGAGATCTGCATCGACCAGGCCCGCTTCATTCACAGGGACAAGTGCCCTCTGTCCTCTGCTTGGAAGGCTATGCACTCCAAGAAGGGTGTACACGGTAGTGACAAGTACTGGTCCTGGGGGCAGTGTCTGGCAGGAAGGGGGCACGTGGTGGTCCCCGGGCTCAGCCAGGGGTCGGCTGGACAGGTCACTACAGCTTCATGCCGCTCCGGCGTCGTGAGTCCTTCCGGGCAATGGGGCTGAAGTTCACAATCTCCTTGAAGATGTGCTCTGAGAAAGGCAGGGGCCCGAGGTGGGTGGGGGTGCTGAGGGCCCAGCCCCCCGCCCCACAGACAGAGCACGGAGTGGCAAGTCAGCCCAGGAGGAAGACAGAGGCACAAGGAGACTGTCCCCAGGAGGGCAGAGCGGCCAGCTGAGGCCAGGCTGGAAAACGAGGGAGGCAGAGGAGAGAGGCCGCAGAGGAGAGAGGCCGCAGAGGAGAGAGGCCGCGGGCGGGGAGGGCAGGGCCGAGCCCAGGCTCTTACGCTTCCATTCGTCCACTGTGAGTTTCTCGTGTTCTAAGGAATCGTCAAACTTCGGGGCCTCTGTCTCCTCCTCGGGGTCCCGGAAGGGCTCAAAGAAGGGGTGGGCGAGGGCCTGCGAGGCTGTCAGGCGCTGGTCCACATCCAGCTCCAGCATCTTCTCCAGCAGGTCCGTGGCTGCCACGGAGAGCAATGCGCAGAGCCTCACACCCAGGCCTGGGGCGGCCCCCCGGACCCCGAGCACAGAGCCCCCGCCCCGGACTCACCCTGCGGGCTGGCGCGCGGGAACAGCTGGGAGAAGTCCTTCTTGGGGCTCTGTGGCAGGGACTGGATATAGGATTTGGCCTGGAAGACAGAAGAGCACCGAGTGATGCCCAGCGGTCAGCCCCTCGGGGTGCCGGCCTTGGGACGTAGAGCAGGGGTTCCAGAGAAGCCCAAAGACTGAAGGCTCCAGTCAGAGGCCAAAGCGGGCTGAGGGCAGAAGCACCTGCCACAGCAGAGGGCGGCCCGGGGAAGCCCTCCCTCCCAAAGGCCTGCACCGCCTACCCCCGGGGCGGCCTAGGCACACTGCCACTCACCGCTCTGTCCTTCAGCTTCTGCACAAACTCTGCCCCCGGGACCCCAGTCACTTTCAGGATCTGGGTCAGCTGGTCCAGGTCTTGGCAGCAGGTTAAGGCTCGGCCTGGCTCTCTGCGGGCGGCCCTGGCGCTGCCTTTGCCCCCACCCTCCATCACTCCCCCCCAGGCCTCTGAGCGCCCTCTCTGCTTTGGGAGGGGAGGGCCATCCCTCCGGACTCAGGTCTCCAGGAGGCTTCCCTGGCCAGCCCAGGTTAAGGGTCCCGCCAATGAATGCTTGCGGACACGCGTGTGGCCCCAGCCCTCCTCCCACTCAGTCCCGCTGGCTGATTCCTGGCCCGTCCCCACGGGGATTGGCAGGGCAGCCCGCCCCTGCGCCTCCACGCCTGCACCACACACCGGATACCCCGCCCGTGGTGCCAAATGGGAGGCGCTTCCTCCGGGGGTCGGGTGACGGGGTTGCTTTTCATCGTTTAGCTTATCTGCACTTTAAAACTGTTCTACCTTGAGCATGTATCACTCTGCATTAAGAGAAAGACTTAAGTAAGATCAAGTGTCTTTTGAAGGAACGACTCCCTGGTTGGGGTTTGTCTTTTCCAGTCAAGGATACAATCCTTCCCCTTGAACAGCGTTTTCCCGGTCAGCATCTCTGCCATGATACAGCCCACGGACCAGATGTCCACTGCCGGGGACGGGAGAAAGAGTCACCCGGACTGCTGACCACGACCCGGCGGCCAGTCAGCCCAGCGTAACCGAGACAGCCTTGGGGAAGCTGCTAGGGAAGACCCCCAGCCCCCCCTCGGGATCTGACCACTGACCAGTCTGGTTATAGTGCATCCAGCTGAGGATGACCTCGGGGGCCCGGTACCAGCGGGTCACCACGTAGCCCGTCATCTCGGCGTCTGCGTGCCGTGCCAGCCCGAAGTCCAAGATCTATGACTCGGGGACACAGGGGAAGGGTTCGCTGAGGACAGCAAGCTCTTGGAGCTGCCTCGGGGGGCTGCTGCAGGAGAGGAGCCCACCCCGAGCCCCGCAGACCCTGCCCGGGCCGCTCACCTTCAGCTCACAGTCCTCGTTCACAGCGAGGTTGCCCGGCTTCAGATCCTAGATGAGAGGCGAGAACCAGCGCCTGGCTGAGGGGCCGAGACGGGAGGCAGTCCCCACTGGGCCACCGCCCAGTGCGCGGCCTCACAAGCCACTTCTCCTCCCTGGGCGCCAGCCTCCTGTGTGAACTGAGGGGTGGACTAGGTGCCCTGCGGCTCCCAATGCTCAGAGCCTAGAACACCAGCCGCAGGGCTCACTGTTTGCAGCGTTTCCGCCCCCCACCCCCGGGGTCCCCAGACAGAGCGGCTCCTTTGAGGCACGCCTTCCTAGGCCAAGACTGGCTCTGAGAAAGCCACATCCCAGGTCCCCAAGCCCTGTGCCCTCCCTCCACCCTCCCCTTCCCGGGCTGTGCAGAACCCCTCCAGGGTGGGCGGGGCCGTGGCGAGAAAGCACTCACTCTGTGGATGACCCCAGCGGAGTGGATGTACTGTGTGGGGACAGAGAGAGAGAACGGTGGGTTCCTTTCGCGCCCAGCCTCACGCCAGGCCCTTCACACCTGGCTCCGAACCCCCCGCCCCGCCCCGGTGGAGTGCTCTCCCGACCCAAGGCCGGGCCTCCCACAAACCTCCGCTCCCACCTACCTTAAGGCCCTTGAGCATCTGATACACCAGGTACTGGATCTTGTCTTCACTGAACTCCATGCCCATGATCTTCTGCAGGTCTGTCTGCATGAAGGGCATCACCAGATAGCTGCAAAGCACGGGGGCTTCATGTACAGTCCCAAGTCCCACCCAGCCTGCGTCATAGCTCCGAGGAGGGGCGAGGGGCCGGGGCAACATGGAGGTCTTAGAGGTGACCCCCTTGTGTGTGCACAGAACTAGCCCAACCGCAGCCAGCCAGACCCCCACACGGCCTCCTGGCTCCGGTGCCCAGTCCCCAGCCTGGCCGTGGTGTCTGCCTAGCAGGCGGGGAGGGGGGTGGGGGACACAGCTCAGCTGGAGCGTGCCCAGGAAAGCCAAACAGAGCTGCGTTCCTCTCTTCAAACGTGCCCCCTCCTTGCCCTCCTCTACGCCCCACAGAAAGCCAGAGCTGTGACTCGGGAACATCTCAATATTTCCTCCTGCTTCGGCCCAAACCTTCTCTCCCAGGGGGTCACCATGCCTGGCTGACATGGCTCCAGGAACAACCCACAAAGTCTGCCCTTCCAAGAAGGAAACAGTAAAGCAGTTTCCAGGAGGGTGGAAGGAGGGAGGAAGAGGCAGCTAAACCACTGCACCCGCTTAAGCGATTGCAGAATGGGCCCAGCAGCAAAATGTAACTTACTCGAGGTAGTGAGAGCAAAGTCTAGAAATGATGAAGACTGAAAAATGAGTCATGGCCGGCTGGCTCAGTGGATAGAGCACCAGCCCAGCATATGGATGTCCCAGGTTTGATTCCTAGTCAGGGCACACAGGAGAAGCACCCACCTGCTTCTCCATCCCTTCCTCTCCCTCCCTCTCTCTCTCTCTCTTCCTCTCTCTTCCCCTCCTACAGTCATGGCTCAATTGGAGTGAGTTGGCCCTGGGTGCTGAGGATGGATCCATGGCCTCTGCCTCAGGCACTAAGAAGAGCTTGGCTGCTGAGTAATGGAGCAACGCCCCAGCTAGGCAGAGCACTGCCCCCTAGTGGGCATGCCAGGTGGATCCCAGTCAGGGCACATGCGGGAGTCTGTCTCTGCCTCCCTCCTCTCACTGAATAATAATAAAAGACTAAAAAGGAACATTAAAAGGAAAACAAAACCAGATATAGTAGAGGCCATCTCTGTGACACTGTGACATTTTGGAGCCTTCTGCCTGACTGCACCCAGCTCCTAATGAACCCTGCTCCATGCACAGGCCCCGTCCGCCTCTGTCTTTCACCTCTACGCGGACCCCAGTTCTTTCTTCCTGGCCCACAAACTAGCCGAAGTTTCACTGTGCTAGAACTCCCCTCCCCATGACCTTGTTTCTTAACGAACTGCTCTTTCTCCCTCTTTCTGTCCCCACCAAACTTCTACGAAGGGTGGTCCTCACCTCTTGACCCCACTGCCTTAACTCCCAGGCCTCCAACAACCTGGTGTCTGCTCCCCACCCCACCGCCACCACCAAAACTGCCCTGATCAAGATCACCGATAATGGCCCAACACACGCCGGCCCCCTCTCTTCCTCTCTGACCTTCGGCACAGTCCGACACGCCCTCAGGAGTCTCCGCCGAGGCCCCGAGGCCTCTGAGCAGGTGCTCGCGGCTCCTGGTCTCACCCTCCTGGACCTGCTCTTTGATGCTGACATTTTTATCAACAGTATCGTGCCATGCTTTGTACCAGCCTGTTCCTGGGCTTCGGCTCTCACCCGTGGGTGATTATTCCAACCCAAATCCACGTTCCCAGCCCGCACCTTCCTCTCCTGAGCTCCAGGTTTATTCCCAACTTCTGAATGAACACTTGAATGTTCATAGGCTCCTCAAAAGTGAAGCATCCAAAATGGAGATCGTTATCTTTCTCCCTAGATCTGTTCTTCCTCCGCCTTGTATCCAAGCAGGAACCCGGCACCCCTGACGCATGCCACCTGCCCCAGTCACTGCACCCCACAGGTCTCCGGTCTGCCCTCAGCACCCCGCCACCTCTACTCTGTTTTGATCGAGGCCTCCAAGACTCCCCTCCTGGTTCCCGCCCCCCAGAGCTGCTCCCTGTTCCTTTATCGCTGCCACGAGAGGACACGCCCCAAATCCACACTGACCGCATCACCTCCCTGCTCCGTGGACTGGCGGGATCAAGTCCACATGCTTAGCTTGGCCAAACCAGCCACACTAAACTTCTCAACACTGTCCACATAGTCCAGCCACTTCCACACACCATGGCCTCTGCCCCCATCGCTCCCGCTACCCCGATGCCTTCAGCCCCTTCTACCTAAGGCAAACCTCTACTCTTCCTTCGGGATTCAGTTCAAACGCTGCCTCCTCTGTGAAATCCCCCGAGAAAGCATGCAGTCCTCGACACTCTCCCCATACCTAGAACATTGACCACACTACCATTAGCCTTCATTTAGAAACTGCACCCTCACCCCACCCAGACTCCTACCCCACCAGAGGGGCTAGTCACATTAAATTCCAAATGCTAAAGCCAGCAACTGGCATTATAAGAAAAACTCCACTTGATGCATATTTCAATGTAATGAAGCCCATATATAACAAATCCACAGCCATGATCATACCCAACAACAAAAAGCTAAAAGTGTTTTCCTTAAGATCAGGAACAAGACAAGGATGTGCACTTTCACCTTTATTCAACATAATACTAGAAGTCCTAGCCACAGCCATCAGACAAGAAAAAGAAATAAAAAGCATCCAAATTGGACAGGAAAAAAGTAAAACTGTTTCTTTTTTGCAGACAACATCATACTATATATAGACATCTTAAAGATGACCCCCAAAAAACTACTTGTTCAGTCAAGTAGCAGGATACAAAATTAATATTCAGATATCTGTTGCATTTTATATACAAGTTATCAAAAAATGATATTAAGAAAACAATCCCACTTGCAACTGCATAAAAATATATCAAGAAATAAATTTAGGCTCTGGCCGGTTGGCTCAATGGGTAGAGGGTTGGCCCAGTATGTGGACATCCCAAGTTTGGTTCTTGGTCAGGGCACACAGAGAAGTGACTATCTGCTTCCCTCCCCCATCCTCTCCCCCTTCTCTCCCTCTTCCACTCCTTCAGCCAGTGGCTCAACTGGTTTGAGTGTTAGGCCTGGGCACTAAGAATAGCTTGGTTGGTGTGAGCACATCAGCCTCAGGTACTAAAAATAGTTCTGTTGATTCCAGCATTGGCCCGAAACGGGGGTTGCCAGATGGATCCTGGTTGGGGTGCATGTGGGAGTCTGTCTCACTATCTCCCCTCCTCTTACATTAAAAAAAGAAAGAAAGAAATTTTACCAAGGAGGTAAAGACCTATACTTGGAAAATTATAAGATACTGAAGAAAGAAATTAAAGAAGATAAAAATAAGTGGAAGCACATATTATGTTCATGGATAGGAAAAATTAACATCATTAAAATGCCCATATTACCAAAAGCCATCTGCAGGTTAAATGCAATGGCATTTTTCATGGGACTAAAACAAGTAATTCTAAAATTTATATGGAACAATAAAAGACCCTGAATAGCCTAAGTAATCTTGAGAAAGTAGAACAAAGTTGGAGTATCACGCTACCTGATATCAAACTGTACTATAAGGCTACTGTAATCAAAACATCATGATACTGGCATAAAAACAGACACATAATCAATGGAACAGAATAGAAAGCCCAGAAATAAACCCACACCTATAGTCAATTAATCTTTGACAAAGGAGGCAAGAACATACAGTGGGGTAAAGACAGTCTAGTCAATAAATGGTGCTGAGAAAACTAGACAGATATATGAAGAAAAAGAAAGAAATCAGACCACATTCTTACACCATATACAAGAATAAACTCAAAATGGTTAAAATCTTAAATGTAAGACCCGTAACCATAAAACTCTTAGAAGAAAACACAGGAAGTAAACTCTCTGACATTGTTCTTAGTAGTGTGTGTGTGTTGTGTGTGTGTGTGTGTGTGTGTGTGTGTGTGTGTATCTCCTAGAGAAACCAAAGAAAAATAAACAAATGGAACTACATCAAACTAAAAAGTTTTTGCACAGCAAAGAAACCATCAACAAAATGAAAGACAGCCTACTGAAGGGAAAAATATATTCACCAATGATACATGCAATAAGGGGTTAATATCCAAAATTTATAACGAACTCATACAACTTAACAACAGAAAACACAAAAAATCCAATTAAAAAATGGGCACAGGACCTGAATAAACATTTCTCCAAAGAGGACACAGAAATCGGCCAACAGACACATCGTCACTCATCATTAGAGAAATGCAAATTAAAACCACAGTGAGCCATCACCTCACACCTGTCAGAACAGCTCCCATCAATAAATCAACAAACAGCAAGTGCTGGCGGGGGTGTGAAGGGAACCCTCACGCTCAGGCGTTGTGGGGTGGTGCACTGCAGACTGCCACAGTCATTGTGGAAAACAGTATGGGGATGCCTCAAGAGATTAAAAACAGAACTACCTTAGGACCCAGCAATTCCACTTCTGGGTTTTTATTTGAAGAAACCCAAAACACTAATTCAAAAAGATATATACATCCCTATGATCACTGCAGCATTATTTACAGGAGTCAAGACATGGAAACAACCTAAGTAGCCATCAACAGAGGACTGCATAAAGAAGATGTGGTACATATATACAGACAATGAAATATTACTCTGACATTAAAAAAAAGAATGAAATTTTATCATTTGCAACAACATGGATGGACGTAGAGAGTATTTCGCTAAATGAAATAAGTCAAGCAGAGAAAGACAGATACCATATGATATCACTAAAGAACAAATGAACAAACAAAACCGAAACAGACTCAGAGACACAGAGAACAAACGGATACAGCCAGAGATGAGAGAGGTTGAGGGGCTGGGTTTAAAAGGCCAGGGGACTAAGGAGGACAGATTGGCAGTTACAGAACAGTCACGGGATGTCAAATAGTCAGTAATGTTGCAGTAAGTCTGCACGGTGCCAGGCGGGTCCTGGAAATATCGAGGAAGACCCGTTCTGACGTTTCTGATTGGCTGACCATGATGCCGTACCACTGAAACTAATAAAAAATAATACTGAATGTAAATTGTAATTGACAAATAAAATTTTTTAAAGATAAAATGTTACCCCCCCTAAAAAAACAAAACATTCCATTCAAAATTACTGCATTGCATTTAAAATGAAAGCATGCTAACAAAGAGGCTTTCAGAGCATTTGAAATAGGACTGGAAAAAAAAAAAATCCACCTTCCGAAAGGTCTCTAAACTTGAGACCAGCCCCTGCGCTAGCCGAGCCACTTTTTGGTTCTGTCTGACTGTCAAACACTCCGCTAGCCAGAGGCGGCCAAGGCGTTCCTGATCCTTGTTTCATGCAAGGAAGAGGCTCAAGTTCAAGGTCCAGACCCACACCTGGGCCCCAGGGAATGTCCAGGTGAGCCGGTGCCCTCCCAGTGAGGACTGGCAGTGGTTATCTTGCCGGTGTGAGAGCTGGGTAACCTCCACTTCATCCTGCCCGCCTCTCCCCACCCTTGGCTGAAAGGAGCCGTAAGAAGAGAATCGCACCTCAACAACCCGAAGGCACGGGGACTGCAGGCAGGCAGACCCCAACCCAGATCAGAGAATCTTCCCCCCCACTCCCAACCTGCTCCCCCGTGGCCAGTAAGGACCGCAATGCCCGGGCCCCCAGCGCCGCCAGACTCACAAGTCCTGGAAGCTGCGCAGGCAGGAGGCCGGGGTGAAGACATCCAGGAGCCCGATAACCTGGGGAGAAGGCGGCCAGTGAGGGCTGGGCAGCTGCTGAGCGCTGTCCCCACCTCCCCGGGGACCCAGGCAGGCGCACGCAGGACCACCCACCCTTCCCTAACACTGAACCAGCAGGGGGCAGGTCCCCAGCCTTCCTGGAAGCAGTTAAGGGGTAGAGGTGGAAGGGAGTGCCCCTAACTGGGAGGGAGCTTGTGGTGCACAGCGGTGAGGCAAGTCCAGCTGGGGAGAAGGGGAGCTGGACGTTCCTGTGCTCACTGCCCCCGAGTCGGGTGTTCCAGGCGAGCAGCACACACCCAGGCTCAGCTCAAGCAGGGACTCAGGCGAAGGGAATGGAGAAGGGAACAGGGAAGGGGCCTTCCTGCCAGCAGGCTCCCTGCCTGTCACCTTTGGCCTCCTGCCACATAGATTCCTGCCTGCCAAAGGGCTGGTTCAGAGCCAGGGGCAAGATCACCCTGGCTGGAGGCCAGAGGGAGGAGTGCTGAAGTGGAATGGGGCTTAACATGGGCACAAAAATTTGAAATCATTATTTTACACATTTGCTTTCCAATCTAGGTACACTGGAGCAAAAAGCCTGGTGGCCAGGCCCGATGCGGGGTCACTAGTTTTTCCAGCTGCTTCTCTCAGATTGACCGGTCTTGTAGGTTATGCACTGAGGCCTGGAGCCTGGTGGCCTAAACTCAAATCCCAGCATGGCCATTAACTAACCATACAATCGGGGTGGGGTGGGGGGGTTGTGCCTCAGTTTCCCCATTTGTACAGGGGATAGTGCTTATCTCATGTGATACTTCGAGGATGAAACCAGTTGTTTTACACTAAGCTCTCAGAACACAGTGCCTGGCACTCAATACTGTATGTATGTATCTATTATTATTATTACTATTATTATTACTATTACTATTATCAGGATCACATGTGCAAACAGCATTAACCCAGATTCTGGGCAGCAGCTCTTAGATCTAGAACACATAACAAAGTTTCGCCCTTAACAGTGAGATACAGTAAGTTTGCAGCTCATAGAGCTCATTCTGACCCGCTGCTAGGAGACACTTTGCACCCTTCCTGGAAGTAGGCAGGGCAGGTCCTGTACCCCATCTTCACAACGAGGGGACCAGAGGGGCAGGGAGGCGGTCTGCCTTCCCCTGGCCCTGTCCTGAGCTCTCCGCACCCCTGGGGCCCCTTCCCCCCTGCCTTCCCAGCAGCCCCAGGCCCAGCCTACGTTCTCATGCTGCATGTGTTTCAGCAACAGCAGCTCTCGATAGGCCCGCTTGGCAAAGATCTCAGACTGGAAGGGCCGGCTTAGCTTCTTGATGGCCACCTTTTCCCCTGACCGCTTGTCGATGGCGGAGCTGTAGGGGCACAGGCAGGTCAGCGGGCAGCGCATCTACTACTCTATGGGCAGTGCCACTCCGGATCCTGGGTGGTACCTCCCAGGCCATCCTCACCCCAGTCCCTCTTGGTCTGCAGGCTGGCGAAGGGGGGGGGGGATGCCCAGGGTGCCTAGGATGTGCGGGAGCTAGCTGATGCAGCGCGGGTGGGGGTGGGGTGGGGGAACAGGGGGCTGGGGGCTGCCGGAGGCGACAGGCGCACACCGGGAGAGGTCAGTGCACCAGGGTCAGACACAGTTAACACCAGGAATCCAGAGCCGCAGGGAGCCTCACTCTATGCAACTTGGCAAGTCACTTCTCAGTGTTTGGGTCTCGGCGTACCCATTTGGAAGAGTGGGGATTCACCTCGAGGGACTCTGAGGTCCCTCGTAAGGTTCAATTCTTGAGGAACCAGACCCAGTCCCAATTCAACCCACAGAGACCCCACAAAGCCAGTGAGAAGAGGGGGTGGCACCTGCGTGGTCCCAGGCCAGCCTCTGCCCCAGCCTTTTTGCCCACACTCGGTCTCCTTAGCCTCCCGCTCGCCCGGTTTAGCCCAGAAAAAGCCCCCGGCAGGGTCTTCCATGCCTGCGGGGCGCTGTGGTCCTGGGTCAAGGTGGTGGGCACGTGGGCCCGGGGCCCAGCCGGAGAGGGGACACGCAAGGCGGGTCTGGGAGAGCAGAAGAGGTGCACGGCCCGGCGCCGGCCGGCCGGGAGGGTCCCCCTGAACCCTGGGGCCTGAGTCCCGCGGTCTGTCCGCGCCGACGCCCCGGGCGCCCCCTGCACCTCCCGGCGGGCGCGCAGGCCCAGGGACCTCACCACACGGCGCCATAAGCCCCGCTGCCGACGTGCGTCGGGGACAAGTAGGTCTTGGGCAGCTCCCAGGCGGTCTTGTTGACGTCCTGCTTGTAGAAGCCCTTTTTCCGGGTGAGGCTCATCCCGCGCACCCAATCTCGGCGGCTCCGGCACGGCGGCTGCTCGCTGCCCGCGGGGCTCCCGGCACCCGGCCCGTCCGCCGTCCGCCGCACCCGCCCCGCGCCGCCCGCTCCTCCCCCGCGGGGGCGGGGCCGGCCCACGGCGCGTCCCACCTGCCGGCTCGCCCAGGTACACGACCAGCCGCCCTCCTGCCCCGCCCCGCCGCCAGGCCCCGCCTCTCCCCTCCAGGCCCCGCCTCTCCCCTCCAGGCCCCGCCTCTCCCCTCCAGGCCCCGCCTCTCCCCCGGGCCCCGCCCCTCCGGGCCGGCTCCGACAGCCGCGCCGCGAGCCCTGCGTTTGCGCCTGGGCGGCAGGTGCGCTGCCCTGCAGGGAGGGCTGCTCCGGGCGGATGCGGGTGCGGGCGCGGGACCGGAGCTCGACGTACCGAGGGGACCAGGCAGGGCCTTCCAGCTCTCCCTGCACCCCCAGGACTCTGCAGAAAGATCTCCCGGGGGTATTGACGACCGTTTGGGTAAAACAAAACACAACCCCACAACCTTTTGATTATGGAAAGTTTCCAACGTATACAAAAAACAGACAAAATAGCCCAGTGCTTCTCACACTTGCCTGTGAACACGAATTCCCTGCGGATTTTGTTTTATTAAAACGCAGCCTCTGATTCAGTCGGTCTGGGGTTTGAGCCAACATCGTACATTTCTCACCAGCCCGCCTCCCTCCACTCCCCACGCCGGGCTCAGAGGGTCTCCGGACCACGCTCTGATGGTGAGGTTCTAGCGATCCTCCGTGACCCAGGCCCTCAGCTCCAGCAAATTACATCACTTCAGTCACTTTTACTCTATCTAATCCCTCCGCCCCCCGTTATGAAATAAACCAGGCATCGTATAATTTCATCCATAAATATTTTTTTGTGTCTCTAAAAGTTACGGACTATTTTTAAAACATACCCCAAGATCATGTTTAGGGGACCTAAAATTAACAACAGTAATTTTATAATAAACATCTGGTGCAGGTTTGAATTTTCAGTGTTAAACTCAGTTTCTGCGAGCTTCCCAGGGGCCGGGAGAACAATGACAAGCCAGGAACGTCTGCAGCCTGTATCTGGTGGCCTGTGCAGCCTGAAAAAAGTTCTGTGCTCAAATTAAATCATAGAGTGGCCTGACCTGTGGTGGCACAGTGGATAAAGCGTTGACCTGGAAATGCTGAGGTCACCGGTTCAAAATCCTGGGTTTGCCTGGTCAAGGCATATATGGGAGTTGATGCTTCCTGCTCCTCCCTCATTCTCTCTCTCTCTCTCTTTCTCCTCTTTCTCTAAAAATTAATAAATAAATAAAAATAAAAAAGACAAATTAAATCACAGAGGCCTCCCAGGAACAGGACAGGGGGCAGAGAACGGCCATGAGAAGCCCGGATGCCCAACCTGACTCTCACTGGCCTGGGCACGGGCTCGTAGAAGAGGTAGGGACTGCTTGGTTCACTTTGTCAAACACAGAGAAGGTAGCTTGAAGGAAAGGAACTTGCCAGTGGCCCACAACGAGCTGGGGAGTGTCCCTAGGGTGTCTGCAGGCCTCACACCTGGTGCCATAGCCCCACGCCCCACCCAGAAGTCCTGCATTATCTGGCACAGTCTGGACGACCATTTGTGGGGGAGGGGCGCGGTCCCGCAGAAATACCTAACAGGCAGTGCAGGCAGGGAGTCAGTCTTACTCATACACCGTAGGATATCAAAAACGTGTGGAGAATGAATGAAAGAGTCAGCCCATTAGAAGTGAAAAAAATATTTATTTAATGAACGACTAGTGTTTGCCATTTGCCAGTCATTATTCTGAGCGTTCTACATACACAACTCCCTTCATCCTGGTGAGAGGCCTATGAGTCAATAGTGTTATTATCCTCATTTTAGAGATGAGGAACCCGAAGTACAGAGAGGTTAAGTAACTCGCTGAAGGTCACACAGCTGGGAAGGGGAGCTAGTTTGAAGGAACGAGCACATCCTGGCTTTAGAGTCCAGGCCCTCGGCCCCAGGCTGTGCGGTGTCTCTGGGTTTGAGAGGCCTGGCTCCTTGAAGGAAACGGCCTGTGTTTGAAATCATCTGCCTCGCTCACATCGTGAGGACATGTCTACTGCTTACAGCACGCATGCCTCCCTCAGGACATTGCCCGGGGTTATCTGACATATTCCTCACCCTGCTCCTCGCCCCACCCCTGAGCGCGGGGGTGGGGGGGTGGTCTCTGGCCCTGAGACCCTGTGGAGGAAAAGGGAAGGGTCGAGGTGCCTGGGAGGACTGTGGCAGTGTCAGACCTTTGGCATGGAAGGCACCCTAATTCTGAAGTTGGAACAGGGTCCCGGCAGCCAGAGTTCAGGACTGGGCGCAGACAAGAGAGAATTGTCCAGGGGACTCAGGTCTCCTCCTGGGTTGAGGATCCAGTTCTCCAGGGTAGGGACGGGGCTTGAACCTCTCTGTTGTGTCTTGAAAACCTGAGTGTGGCAGAGGTGAGCCCAGAAAGATGAGGAACACCAGGGAAGTGAGCATTGCCCAAGAGGGTGCAATCCTTCGAGGGCACACGCTGACCGTTCTGGATGTGGCTCGGGGCACCTCTTAGGCAATGGTCAGGAAGTGACTCAGGCCTCAGGCTCTGCTGACACTCACCCCCCACCTCGGGCCTCTACGGGGCCTGTGCCTACTCAGCAGCCAGGCAGCTTGGAGAGAAGGATCCAACCAGGGAAGTCATGAAGGATGTCCCGGGTGCTCCCACCCCTCCCGCAGCCCCTGGGGCTCTTTCCTGTGTGAGCTGCCCCTCCTAGACACTGGCCTAATGCAGTGTTGGTTTCTGCCCTATTAATGCAGAGGCAGGGGGTTGGAAAAGCCACTTTGGAATGAGACCTGAATTTCCATCCTGGCTTGGTACTGTCAGCTGTGTGACCCGGGTGAAGTCCCTTCCCCTCCCTGAGTTTCAGTGTCTCCCTTGCAAAATGGAATGTTATTAAAGCATGTATGACAAGGATATTTAAAGAGTCCTGGGGATGTATCATTTCCAGTGCAGTATGACAGCAAGCCAGTGAGATGGGGACCATCAATGCCTGAAGCCAAAGGTCACCAGAAACCTGTGGGTGGATAAGCTGAGTTTATGACTCCGTTGCAGCAACGGGATCCATTGCACCGTGGGGACCGTGGGGCGTCTCCGTAAGAAGGTGTTAGAAAGGACTTCCTATAAGGTTTGGGCTGGTGTTAGGCATCTGGTGGAGGGTTGAAGGAAGAAGGAAAGGTGACCAACTTTTTTACAATGAAAAGGAGGACAAAAATAAATGGAAGAAAACCATATCATAAATAAAAGAAACATTTTATTCATTGCAACAATAATACACTATAATATGATAAATGCATAATAAAAACATTTGTAATATTTTATGTTGTAATTATGCTTCATTTTTAATAATAATTGTAAGAAAGAATACTCATTTAGATACAAATATGTCACATCACACGCAACGGATCGACTCTGCATCAATCGCATACGAACGTTTACAGATTAGTCTTCCAATATCAAAAAGGAGGACGTGTAGGAGGACACTTTTTGAAGGAGGACGGAACTTACAAAAGAAGGACTGTCCTCCCTAAAGGAGGACGATTGGTCACCTAAACCAGGACTTTGTTCTGGGTTAGATGCTGTCAGGAAGAGGAGGTGATTCTCTGATGGGCGTTCTAATAGGTCTTACCTAGAAGGAGGAACAACTAGAATGAATAGAGCAGCCTTCACTCAGATCAGCTAGAGCAGGGATGTTGGGCCATTTCTGTGTAGACGATATTCATGGTCAGACATGATTAAAGAGTGGTCTGGTTCTCATTTTGATCCGTTGTGGTCACAGATGGCCTTGTCTATGTTCAGCGGAGGCACTCCCACACCGACCTGGACCGGGTCAGCGCCGAGGCACACCAGAGCCTGGTGTGTCATTTACCTAGAGTCGCACATGACCAAGAAGGTGGTGGACGTGGTCTTCAAACCCGCCCCAGAGCCTGCACATGTAACCGCCAACTCGACTGCCTGGCATCCGTCAAGTGTCTGAGCAATGGCTGTCGCTGTGGCGTTGTCTTCCTAGTGGGGCTGTGAGCCTCTGGAGGGCGAGGACGTGGTGTTGGGGATTGATGACTGGCTTCTTGGAACGTGAAGCAAAAGCCACACATGATTATGAGGCTGGCTGCCCATGTCCCCATCCTGACCACAAAGACTCCATCTTGCCCTGGGAATATGGCAGCTCCTCCAACATGACAGCCCTCTCTGTCCAGAACGGCAGGGCCAGCACCTCAGATCTCACGGGGATGGACCACGGGACCTGGACAAACAGAGAGGGCATGACACGCCTGGGACCCGCGGGAATGAAATAGCAAGGGAGCCCAGAGCCCTGGCCCCCACTCAGAGACCCAGGTACTCCTCCGCGCCTTTCAGAGCGCCACGAAACAGAACCTCAAGGAAGTCGGGAGATGCAGAGGTAAGCCCTGCACGTGGAGGCTGCTCTGTAGTTTATTTACTAAGTGAGTTTGCTGGCCTGTCAGCCTCAGTTTCCTCCTCACGGGCCGTCAGAGGGACTAAAAGAGGTGACATGAGCCGTGTCTAATTTCTGCCTGGCACATAGTAGGTGCCATCCAGCCCGGGTGTGTGTCGGGGAAGGTCTATCTGAGGAGGTGACATTTGAGCAAACGCCTGAATGGGCAAGCAGGGAGCCCTTCGGAGCTCTGGGGCGATGGGGGCGGGGGGGGGGGGAAGCAGCTGTCTGCCTTCCAAACTTTTCCACATCTGCTGCCAACCTCCAGCTCCTGCCTCCTGAGCACCCCACCCCCGGCAGTCTCTGCTCAGTCCCCACCGGGACCCAGCTCAGAGCTCCTGCGGGCAGCTTGCTGGCCTCTGGCTTACTGGGCCATTCTTCCACAGGACCACTTCCCTTCTAGGGGACCGGGGCTGCTCAGGGCCTGAGCAGAGAACATCCATCCCAAGAACAAAATGTCTGGCTCCTTCTTCTCCCAGGCACTCACCTGTCTGAGCTTTTCTCTCCACCTCCCAAGCCCCTTGCTTTGACCAGGTCCCCTCTCCCTGCCCTCAGCTTTAGCACCCCCTGGTGGAGGACAGGGGTTAGGGACAGCTCTGCTCCGTGGCCCCTTCCAGCCTGCCTTCTTGGGCCCCAGAAGATAAATTTCCCCCTTCACATGTACCCACCCCGCCCTGGTCCTCACCTCCCCACACTGTACCCCAAGAGCCATGTCCCTTCACTCAGCCTGTGACGATGTGTCCTGGGGTTGGTCTGGTGGGACACTCTGGCGAGGCCTCTGCTCCATTGTTCTCTGCGTTACTCTGTGGTAATCAGCTCAGTTTTCATCAATCTGCTTGGTCCTCTGGGAGATGGCCGCCTCCGTCACTGGAAAAATGACCCTGTGAGGTTGAGGACGGCTTCTTGGTCACTGCTGAGCCCCGGCACTGTGGTGGCCGCAGTTGGTGCTCGGGAAATACTTAGCAAACGGATGAACCAAAGACTTTTGCTTTTTGTGTCTCTGGTGGGTTACGAGGCTGTGAGGAGATGCAGTCTGAAGACCCCAGTAGTGGGGCGGAGGGGCAGAAGCAGGGGACATGCCTGGAATCACGTCGGTGCAGAGCGTCTGGGACGGGTCGTCGCTCTCTGGCCGGGCACAGGCTGCCCTGGAAGTTTCTGGCTCCTCTCTGTCCTCTCCTGGCTCCCCGAGGCGAGGCTCAGCGGCGGTGGGCTTGCGTGGCCCTCCGGATCCCAGCACAAGGCCAGGCCTCGGTGTGGTGGCAACGGTTTATGATAAAGAAACAGGCACACAACCTGAATTGGGAGACTTTCTCTGTCACCAGAGTGCAGTAAACTGAATTCCAAGGCTGGCCCATCCCTGCCTTGCTGTTCCTGCTGAGGTCCCGGACAAGCCTGACCCTCCTCTGCCCTTCGGGATTCTCCTTCCTTCTTGGTCTTGAGAGTTCAGCTCTGAATTCACCTCTTCAAGGATGGGCTCACCCGAATACCCTGCCCACACCCCCCGACCTCACAACTCTGGCGACCCCCTGCCACACACCCTGGGCTTTGCAATGTGAACGTGCATCAGTGAACTTGAGTGCCTGCAAAGCAGTACAGGAGGGCAGCGCTGGGCTTGGCTCTTGTGCCAACACTTACAGCTGTGTGACCTTGGGCCAATGAGTGCCAGTCTCTGAGCTTCTCTTCAGTAAAACGGGAGCACATCACCCGCCTGGCAGGATTTATGAGACTGTGAATTGGCAAGGTGGCAAGCATTGTGCATGGTGCTCCCTGCTGTCCTTCAGGACTGCTCATTGGTCACCTCTTCCGGGAGTCCTCCCTGACTCCACTTCAGCCATATCCCACCTGCCTTACCTGGTCTCTTGTTCCTTCAGGCCCTTATATAACTTACCATTTACTTGTTTATTATCTGTCAGGCCCTGGCCAGTTGGCTCACTGGTAGAGCATCGACCCAGCATGTGGAAAACACGGGTTTGATTCCTGGTCAGGGCTCACAGGAGAAGTGACCATGTGCTTATCCATCCTTTCCTCTCCCCCTTCTCTTTCTCTTTCTCTCACTTCTCCTCCCACAGCCATGGCTCTATTGATTTGACCATGTTGGCCCTAGGCACTGAGAATGGCTCCGTGGAGCCTCCACCTCAGATGCTAAAAATAGCTCAGTTGTGAGCATGGTCCTAGATGAGCAGAGCATTGGCCCCAGACGGGGGTCGCTGGGTGGATCCTGGTCAGGACACATGTGGGAGTCTGTCTCTCTATCTCCCCTCCTCTCACGTAAAATTAAAAAACAAAACAAAACAAAAATATCTGTCTATCCTCCAATAGAATGTCCTGTCTATGAGGGTAGGGGTTTGATTTTCTATGTCCATTGCTGAATCACAAACCCTGCACATGGTGACTGACTGAACAGCAGGTACGCAGTAGGAGCTTAATAAAGGGAAGCTACCGTTATTACTGTGCAAAGGTTAGCTGGACTCACCTCCGTGCCTGGGGCAGTCCCAGAACAGTGACCTGCCAAACAGTGTAACAGGGTCACTGCCCAGCCCGGACTCCTGTGTGCCCTGCCCCGGACAGGAGAGGCAGTGTACCCTGGAGGCCACCTCAACAGCCTGCCCTTCCAGGGCAGAGGTCACTGGGTCTGCCTGTCCACTCCTTCTATGTGAACAGTCAACACCAGGACACACAAGTTGTACTCAGGGGCCCCACAACCTTTGTCAGGGTCAGAGAAACCCAGACAAGACCGGTAGGGCGACTGGCCGTGGCAGAGGCTTGGGCTCTGAATCCAGCTCTGCCCCGAATTTGCTGTGTGACCTTATGTAACACTCTACCTCTCTGGGTGCTTCAGTTTTCTATTTTACATAGTTAACAAATATTGACAGAGTGCTGATTACTTGCCCAAAATTGTCCTCAGAGATTTATATATATATATTTCTTTCTTTCTTTTTTTTTTTAAGTGAGAGGAGGGGAGATAGACTCCTGCATGCACCCCCACCGGATCCACCTGGCAATCCCTGTCTGGGACTAATGCTTGAATCAACGAGTTATTTTTAGCACCTGAGGCTGATGCTTGGGACAACGAGCCATCCTCAGCACCAGAGGCTAATGCTGGAACCAACTGAGCCATTGGCTATGAGAGAGGAAGAGAGAGAGAAGGGAAGAGAAACAGATAGTCACCTCTCCTGTGTGCTCTGACCGAGAATCGAACCTAGGACTTACCTCCACACACCAGGCCAATGCTCTATCCACTGAGCCAATGAGCCAGGGCCCATTTACTCCTCTTAAGAGCCCTCTGAGATAGGTTAATAATATCCTCCATTTTACACATGGCGAGCACGAGGCACAGAGAGGTGGAGTGACTTGCCCAGGGCCACACAGCTGGTAAATGGCAGAGCCAGGATTCGAGCTCAGGCAGCCTCCCTGCAGCGTCAGCGCTGGAGACCACCGCTCAGGTGCGCCTGACGGTGCCTGTGAAGGCGCAGCCCTTGCCTGTTAGGAATCAGAATTGGCTTCTGGTGGTGCCTCCTTTCTCTGGCCACACGCTCACGCCCCTAACGGTTCCGTTTGGCCTCCCTGGCCAAGAATCTCCCTTCCTGCCCTTTTCCAAATCTAATAACTGCGCCTCCCTCACTTCCAGAAGGACACAGTGGGGTGCTGGACCGGCCATGGGGGATGGGGAGTCCTCATGCAGAGTGTTCCTCCGTTTCTGTGGTCTAAAAACCCCCCACCACGGCCACGTTCAAGCTACGAGCCTGACGTCACTGACATGCAGCAGCGAAGAAAATCAGCTCTCAGGAGCCGCAAGGAAGGGGCGCCAGCACACCTGCCAGCCCAGGCAGAGGTGCGGCCACAGGGATGCGTGAGGGATTGATTGCTCGGGATGAACCACCAGCTGGTCCTCTGCGCTCCTCCAGCCTCACACTTCCTGCGCCCGCCCTTCCTCGCCCGGGGGCGGCGTCTGGCTTTGCTCACCTGGAGCGGGCGCACCCGCGGCCGGCCGGGCAGCTGGCGAGCAGTACAGCTCAGCGGGACGGGCAGCCCAGCGGGGATGACTCCGCCTGGTTAGGGCAGTCTTTCCTCCTCGACACTCCCCACCCGGCGGCTCCCGGCTGTCTCCAGGATCACGTTTAAACCCCTGGGCCTGTTGGACCGGGCTGGTCGCCGCCGTCGGGGCCCCGCCTTTCCTGATCATCAGCTCCGCCATGGCGGCCGTGCGCCATCGCACAGACTTGCCTCACTCAGCCGGGTCACCACACCTTCGCTGGAGCTGTTGCCTGTCCGGAATGCCGCGCCTCTGCTTTGCCACCGATGGGAGGACCCTCGGGCCTCCAGGCCTGGCCCAGCAGCAGGCTTCTGCCAGGCCACTTCTCCCAAGTGCCCTCCCCTTCCTCTGACTCCTGTAAGACTTAGGGCACAGCAGGTCCTTAGACCTGAATTGCCAGTTGTTGTTTTTTTGTTTTTAAGTGAGAGGAGGGGAGATAGTGAAACAGATTTCCGCATGCTCCTGGACCAGGCTGCACCCTGACAACCCCCCTCTGGGGCCGATGCTCAACCAACCGAGCTATCCTCCAACGCCTGGGGCCAGGCTCCAACCATTCAAGCCACTGGCTGCAGACAGAGGAAGAAGGAGAGAAGGGGGAGAGGGAGAGGGAGAGGGAGGGGAAGAGGAGCAGGTGGTCGCTTCTCTTACGTGCCCTGACTGGGGATTGAACCTGGGACGTCTGTACACCGGACCAAACCTCTAACCACTGAGCAAACTAGCCAGGGCCGCCAGTTACTTTTCTTTTCTTTTTAAAATTTTTATTTATTTATTCATTTTAGAGAGGAGAGAGAAAGGGAGAGAGGGGGGGGGGGAGAGAGAGACAGAGAGAGAAGGTGGGGAGGAGCTGGAAGCATCAACTCCCATATGTGCCTTGACCAGGCAAGCCCAGGGTTTCGAACCGGCAACCTCAGCATTTCCAGGTTGACGCTTTATCCACTGCACCACCACAGGTCAGGCGCCAGTTACTTTTCGAACAAAACTAAACTGTAAGTTTCTTGAGGGCACGACTGTCTCACAGATCTCTCTGTCCCCTGTGCCTACTTAGCAATGCACTGTAAAGTCTTCATCCATGCAACCCGGCTTTGCTGAGCCCTTGGGGAGGCATGGACCAATGTCACAGTCCCTGTGTTCAAAAAGCTCATCCCCCAGTGAGGGAGGAGAGCAAGACAGGAAAACAGCCACTGTCACCCACAGGTGGGAGTGCGCATGGCCCCGGTTTTAGAGCCGTTCACTGGCCAGTGGCAGAGCGTGCACCTCATTTATCCTGGGGACGCCAGGGGGTGCCGACTTAGTCCACGGAACACAGGCAAGGGGCCCTCTCATCACTGTGTCACCGTTAATAAAGAGACGTTTCCAGCATCACAGGGGAAAACGTAAAAGAAGAGGGCTGCTCCGGACGTGGAGAGTTGGTGTGTGTTAGCCCAATGGTGCTGTGTGTCGGCGGCTGTCCGGTACCAGACAGGATCATTCTGCAACTTCCTTCTTCACCCAGGACTCTCGGGGACATCCGCCCGCCCGTGTTTATTCCATCTAGCTCAGCGGCGTTTCTCAACCCTGGCACATGTGGGGCCCAGTAATTCTTTCCTTGGAGGCGGGGGAGGGGGGGGGGAGGTCAGGAGGAGGGGGTGTCCTGGGCTGCGGCGGCATCCCTGGTCTCTGCCCACTAGGTGTCAGTAGCTCACTCCCCACCCCATGCTTTTTGTGACAACCAAAAATGTCTCTGGGGGCATTGCCAGTTGTCCCCGGGGCGCAGACGAGACGTGGGGTTAGGCAAAGGCCTTCTGGTCCATTTGTTCTCGCCGCTGCTGAAAACTCCGTCCCAGAGGGCACGTTTCTCTCCCCAGTCTCCTGACGAGCTGCCAAGATGTGTTTGCAGGCTTTTTTTTTTTTCCTTTCCAGCTACTGCAAATAACGCTTGAGTGGAAAGTCCCCATCTTCATTTCCTTGAGCCCAAATGGGAAAGTTTCTCTTGAATAATCACCCCGAAGTAGAACGCGGGGTCAGGAGGTGCCGGGGCAGCGGGTGGCGGCCTCACCCTCGCTGAATCTTGCCTGACAGCTTCCGAAGTGAGACGTCTCACCTGGGCTTTGCGGAGTCACATTCATTAGCCCCTTCTCAAGCCCTGCCTCCGGCCACACTGTGGACTTGTCTGGAAGCGGTTTGTGGCTAGAGGAGGACAGCCATTTGAACACCACTCATGGACCCACAGCCGACTGAACAGTAATATACGTTCGTTTTTTTTGTTTTTTGTTTTTACAAAAGTTACGTGTTTTCACAGATTTGGGAAAACTTCTAGGACTCATTAACCAACCTGTCCACAGCTATTATTTCTGAGCAGTGGGATAATGGATGTTAGTTACCCAGCTAGATTTAATTTTTTTTTCCAACAATACACAGGTTTTATTTCTGTCAGGAAGGAATAAATAATCATTAGAAAAAGGAATGCTTTGACATGGGGGAGCTCTGGGGAGGGCACCCCACTCCACAGGAGGTGGGGAGAGGCTCGGTGGGGCCTGGCAAGGGGCTTTCTTGACCCAGGAGCAGGGTGGGGCTTGTTGGGGGCAGAAGAGCCTCCAAGTGGGGCCTCTCCCCACCACATACACTTTGTCAGCCACCATGATGGGGGCACCAGTCACTGGCCCCGTCAGTCAGTCACCGGGCAGAGCCCCGGCCATCAGCTGTGTCATCGCCTGAGCAACGGCCCGGCGCCGAGGGGAAATGGGCCGAGATGCAGGGGTGGCGGGTGACTTCACACCTCACTACAGGGGACACATGGTGAGGCTTGCAGCAACCCTGCAGGTGGAGCCAGCTGATGAAGTCACGGTCACACCCAGGTCATCCACAGGTCCATGAAAAAAACCCTCCCTGTCAGGTGAGTGCCAGGGGCGTGGATCAAGGTGCACCTGGCCCGGAAATGACCAGCAGCAGCAGGTGCTCACAGGTTTCGTTCCAGGGGAGCCAGAAAAGTGGTGCCAGTTACTGTTTATAACTACCCCCCCCACTCCCCAGGAGAATGTGGACCCTAAGAGAGCAAGACTCATTTTTCCCCCATGACCTCAGTGCCTGACACAGAGGAATGGCCTGGTAGATACGTGTGGAATGGTTGAACGAGGGTGCAGTGCACCAGACCAGCTTCCAGTTCTCTTTCCCCGGTGGTTTCATTTCAAAGGGGCGGGTGAATGGGGAAACGGCAGCACTGATGGGGACCGTGGCCACCAGCCACCATCAATCATCTTGATTCCTGTCCCAGCTCGTGAAGTTGTGGCGCGCCCAACTTGAGTTCCACGGCAAGATGCAGGCGGGGGAGTCAGAACCCCGCTCTCCTGACCCTGGTCTCTTCTTCAACCGGGAACTTGCACCTGTTTCTTAGACAGGGCAGATGATCTGAACGCATTTGATGTCTTTTTCTAGATCAGGTGTCCCCAAACTACAGTCCCCTGAGGCCATTTATCTGGCCCCCTGCCACACTTCCGGAAGGGGCACCTCTCTCACTGGTGGTCAGTGAGAGGAGCACTGTATGTGGCGGCCCTCCAACGGTCTGAGGGACAGTGAACTGGCCCCCTGTGTAAAAACTTTGGGGACCCCTGCTCTAGATAATCTTTGTTCCTAAAGATGGTTGATGGTAAAAACAGGAAGGGGAGGACAGATGATTTGCAAGGATTAAAAGGTGACACTCATTCTCTGACTCAGTGCATTGAGATCGAGCGCCTACTGTGTCAGGTGCCATGCTAGGCTGTGGGGACACCTTAGTGGACCGGACGGTCTGTGCCCTTGACGTGTACTGAGCATTTAATGTACACCGAGGGCTCTCCGTGTTTTTAACTCACTCAGTCCTCACAACTCTGTGAGGCAGGTTCAGAGGGAGTAAGTCCTTTGCCCAAGACCGCACCCCCTGAGGGACGGAGGGGTTGGGATCTGAGCTCAACCACACTGGTTCCAGAGCCTATGTCCCGATTCTTCATGTATTTTCTCTTGAGCAGGTGATACCAACACCAGGCCGTGACAAAGCAGCGTCATGTGGGCGAGTACAAGAAGCACACACAAGGAACAGCTGATCCCAGCATGGGGGCGGTCAGGATTTAGAGTGAGAGCGAAGGTCAGCCCGGAGGAGTGGGGAAGAAGGCTGGGGCTCTCGCCTGAAGGACTACCCCTCCCCCTACTGTCCATATAGAGTACCAGAGAGAGAGAGAGAGAAGTGAGGGGAGCCGCGGAGAGATGAGCCGCTGCACCCCTCCCCCTACTGTCCATATAGAGTACCAGAGAGAGAGAGAGAGAAGTGAGGGGAGCCGCGGAGAGATGAGCCGCTGCACCCCCCCCTTCTCCCCAGAGGTCTGGAGGTGCGTTCCTACCCGGAGTAAGGAAGCAAAGGAGCCCCACTGGGACCTGGGAGAGAGGCAATCAAGTCCCAGCCGTGGCTGCCCTGGACAGGGACAGGACTGCCCTCTGACACCTCTATTTGGCCAGCAAGTCCTTTGGGAAGTTATGCAGAATGCATACACTTTTCTTGATTTTCTTTCAGAAACCGAAGAGAGGCAACGCTATCTGGAGCTCTGGCCGAGGAGTCCTCGTTGATACCAGGACGGGCTGTTGCTTCCAGCCTCGGCTGTCTCGTGGCTCTGGAGGAGAATTTGAGACATTACCTGTACAGAATACACAAGTGAAAATATCAACAGCCTAATATACAGCAGGGATTGACTAAAACTACTTTTAGTAAGGAAGGGGGAGGAGAGGAAATAGCAAGCCACCTCTGCCCTCAAATCTGGAGGTTTCAGGAGTCAGGACGTCACATGCCTTGAGTCACTTCCCCTGTCAGCACCTCCCCGAGGGTGAACTGTGGGTGGACTGTGGGAACCCGTAGGGCCACTTTCCGCGGCTGTAGCAACGAGCAGGGCTTTCCGCAGGTGTGGCACGCAGGAGCCCTCGTGTCGCGGGGTCCCCCCCTCTGCCCCGGACAGGTGCTTCCAAGCCCGTACATACACCCCGCGGCCTCGCGGAGGGCACACAACCTGGCTACCCGAGCCTAGACTGCGACTTGGTTTTACGTATAAAAAAGCACAAAGTTTCTCACGTAATAACATACTTAAAATCTCCAGGATCACAACTGCGTAGATTTTTTAAAAAATTGTTTTGTATGAAATTTTACCAAGAGCTGCTCACCAGTTTCAGAAAGTCACGTGACTGACAGCAGCTCGAGCCGGGTCGGTACGGAGAAGACAGTGGTCGCCCCGTTCCAGGGGTTCTGTCTGGGCTCAGGCATCGAACCGCGCCGCCTTCCACGCAGGTACACTTGAGCATTTACACATTGCAGTGGGCTTACATTTTTCCTTTACCCATCATTTATACAGATCATGCTTTCTTTGCAATGGTGAGTGTATATGTATGTATGCTACCTGTGAATTTCACTTCAGGATCATGAAAGGGATGTTACAAAATATTGTATGGTGTTGGCGCTGGTAAGAGTTGAGAACCACCGGTCTTTGTCAAGGGGCCAGGGCTGGTCATGTAGTTTTACATACATGTTTCCCCCTCAAATGACACTCAAATGTGGTGGCATATATATTGTATATATCTGTTTTATTGCAAAGTTGGATTTAAGGTTACTTACTCACTCAACTATGTAGTGTCGTCTGAACAGAGCACATTATTCTTTACACTGAGTCAAACAGGTTTGCAGTACAACAGTATCCCACTGGCTATGGGTACCCACTCAGCCCACAGCCGCCGGCTTCAGTAACGGCGTGTCTCCCAGAAACTGCGCTGTGCCTGGCCCCTGGGCCACCTCGTCTTGGAGGACTCTCCCTTCAAACTGGTTTTAGGAACTCGCACTGTCCCCAGAGGGAGAACAGGACAGCCTCAACGCCCAAGTTCAACTCAAGGAAGATGCAAACCAGTATCTTCTGTCCACAACATATCAGGAACAGTGAAGTTTGTTATTTCATTTAATCTTTTTTTTTTTTCTTTTTTTTCCAAGTGAGAGGAGGGGAGATAGACTCCCACATGCAGCAGGATCCACCTGGCAACTCCCATCTGGGGCCAATGCTCTGCCCATCTGGGGCCATGCTTGCAACCGAGCTATTTTTAGTGCCTGAGGCAAAGTTTCCATGGAGCCCCATCCTCAGCACCCAGGGCTGATGCACTTGAACCAAGCAGAAGGGGAGAAGAGAGAGAGAGAGAAAGAAAGAGAGAGACAGAGAGAAGGGGGGGGGGGAGGCATGGAGAAATTGATGGTTGCTTCTCTTGCATGCCCTGACCAGGAATCAAACCTGGGACTTTCACATGCTGGGCTGACACTGAGCCAACCAGCCAGGGCTTATTTCATTTAGTCTTTACAATCACTTGAAAGTTAGAAAATATTATCCTAGAATTTGAACCCAGGTCTGCGTGGCTTCAAAACCCTGTATTCTTTCCCCTGTAACCCATCACCTGCCTGTCTAAGGAAATCCTGCAGTCACACCCATTTAATCACTCCTTTTTCTGTTTGTGGATAATGGACAAAGAGCTTCTGAACAAAGGATACCTTTACCACATCGTTGTATTCTTGTTGCTGTTGTTTTAAGAAATAGAATAGTCTTAATCCAGCACTGAATATACTTTCTTCTGAACTGCTTCATATCTCTCCCTTTCCCCCCAAATATAGTCAGGTCTTTTTTATTTTTGAAAGGCTTTTCATACTTGTACTTCCCCTTGAGATATCAAGCCACTTCTTTAAGTGATAACAAGCTAGTAGGTATTTGCCTTCAATCATTTCAAGAAAAGAGGCTGGCATATTCTGCAAGACTGGAGATGTCTCAAGCTTTATACCAGTGGTTCTGAACCAGGAATGACTTTGCTCCCCAGGGAATGTCTAGCAATGTCTGGAGACTGTTTGGCAATCTTAACTGGGATGCATGGGTGGTGGTGGTGGGGATATGTGTGCTCTTGTCACCTATGAGAAGACTGGGATGGTGCTTAACATCCTACAATGTAAGGACAGACCCCACAACAAAGAATTATCTAGCCCAAGATGTCAATAGTGTCCAAGTTGAAAAATTCTGCTTAAGATCCTTAAAACACACTCTTCTAGTGGGGAGGAGACTACCGCCCCCGCCTCAGAAGGGGACAGTCCTGCTACAAAGTTGCCACGGCGCTCTGTTTGCCAAGCCGGGGGCAACCTCTCCCCTCCAGCAGGGTGTTCTGCCGGAAAAAGCCAGACTCTGGCCTTGGCAAAAACCGAAATTGGTGAATGGTTCCCCCGAGTCCCATGACTCTAAAAGTCTTCCTCATCAAAACAATTTTTTCTCATTAAAAAATAAATTGAAATTACTCTATGGTAATTCCTCTTATATGGGTGCCAGGTGGGCACTGGAAATATCGGGGAAACTTTTTATAAAAGTACGTGATTTTCTTACCACGACGCAGCACACTTGAAAATACAGAATAATATCGAGTGTAAACTATAGTTGAAAAAAATTGGCTCTGGCCCGTTGGCTCGGTGGTGGAGCGTCGGCCTGGCGTGCGGGAGTCCCGGGTTCAATTCCTGGCCAGGGCACACAGGAGAGGCGCCCGTCTGCTTCTCCACGCCTCCCCCTCTCCTTTCTCTCTCTCTCTTCCCCTCCCGCAGCCAAGGCTCCACTGGAGCAAAGTTTGCCCGGGCGCTGAGGATGGCTCTGTGGCCTCTGCCTCGGGCGCTAGAATGGCTCTGATTGCGGCAGAGCAACGCCCCAAGATGGGCAGAGCAGAGCATCGCCCCCTGGTGGGCGTGCCAGGTGGATCCCGGTCGGTGCATGCAGGAGTCTGTGTGACTGCCTCCCCGTTTCCAACTTCAGAAAAAAAAAAAAAAAAGGAAAAGTTAGTTAAAAAAGAAAAGCAAATATAACAGAGAGTGTACAATAGGTTAGAGCCACCTCTGTAATCCCTCTCTATACCCCAGAGGTGACTGTGGAGAGTTGGCTCCGTGTCCCTCTGGGTTTCCTAGCCAAATACTATTAATCGATCAGTACAAGGGGAGGGCGAGCTGTAGTTTGCCACTTCCTGTTTCTTGCCCATCAGCCGTCCTGCACATGTCGCCATGCCCAGCTGTCTGGTACCCCACTGTACTAGTGACCAACTTTTCCAGTCCTTACTGACAGACATGTGGGTTCCTTCCAATGGTTCACCATTACCAAGCACATAACCCTGAATAACCTTCCACTTTCTCCTTTGTACACTTAGGAGGCCTTTAAGTTCTGAGAACTATAAATTGGCGAAGTTCAAAGGGCAAGCATATTGAAACATCTGTATCATAAATAAAAAGCATCAACCACATATCCGTTAGCCAAGTCCTTGTGAACATCATCACGTGAAAACACGCCTGAGCGGGCTCCTTATCAAATCAGTCCCTTCTCGCTTCCTAAGTACCTGAACCCAGAGGGTCCCTCCTTAGCCACTCTGGCCTGGTCTCTCCTGTTAGTTTCTGATGTACACTGTCAGCCTATGGCCGATGACACAAATATGATATAATGGGGATTAATTGCAATAATTGCAAATCTTGTAAAAAAAGACAGTGGATTTGGTGAACTTTATATATATAAACAATGCTAGGAAACGGCTCCAATCTCAAGCAAAGCCACTGAAAACTGTGGACCTGGCGGACAGTCCAGTTCATAAGGGGACCTGTGGTCACCAACAGGTACACGCAGAAAAGAATGGTGTGGACAGCAGAAGACTGAGATCCTTAGGGAAACTCAGGAAGACTCAAATATTTTTGCAAAATTTACCTAAGATTATGCTGCAAAAAGCAAGTGGGGGACCTGGCCGGTGGTTCAGTGGAGAGAGCATTGGCCCAGTGTGGACATCCCATGTTCGATCCCCGGTCAGGGAATACAGGAGAAGATACCATCTGCTTCTCACACCCCTTCTCTTCCCCCATCTCTCCCTCTTCCCCTCCCACAGCATGGCTCAATTGGTTCAAGCATGGCCCCAGATGCTGAGTATAGCTCAGACGGAATGGTTGGTCCGAGAGCATCAGCCTCAGGCACTAAAAATAGCTTGGTACTCAAGCATTGGCCCCAGATGAGACTGCTAGCTGGATCCTGGTCAGGGGTGCATGCAAGAGTCTGTCTCACTATCTCCCCTGCCCTCACTTAAAAAAAAATTCAAATGGGAAGGATATTATACCACACTACATGCGGTTTCACTTTAAAACCATTTGGTTGATTCTTTGTTCCTTTTAAGACTATATTTGAAATTGTGAATGTGATTTCATAATTTTGTTGTTTTCATGATAAAAGTCCCAGCCAGACTTCCTCTCTCCCCCAATCCCCACCACATACTGTGAAATTCTGGTCCCCATCTTACGTGGATGCACTCCGTGAACTTTTCCCAGTGTCAACTCTCTCCCTGAGCTAAACACGCCTCTGCTCTCAGTAGCCTAGAAGGAAGGTTGTGTCGTCATGGCAAAATATTTCCTCCCACGTTCTGATCCTTCCCGGGGCTGATGGATCACATGTGACAACTGCGTGCCTTTTCTGCTGGCCCTTTAAGAAGTCACCGAGAACAGAAAGAAGGGAAAAGCCTGAGCTTGGTCTGCCTTTTGTCACTGCTGTCATTCCCATGGCCAGCCAGGGACCAGATGGCACGGGGCTAGTACACTGCTGCACAGTCCACTGTCCACCCTGGGACACCAGTCAGCATTCTCAGCCACTGAGAAAAGAAAGCCACGCCCACAGGCCCTAAAAGCAGCTGCTGGTCCTTTAAATCCTGTGATGCAAGTCAGTCGATTTGGAGAATATTGTCAAGGGCCGTAGACAAGAGTCACGCAACATGTAAAATGCTTAAAAGCCTATAAACAATGACACATAACTGTACACCTACAATCTTCCCTCTGGAAATTTAAAAATAAAAATATACTTTCGACAGAGAGTCTTAGGATGTCAAAGATGAACTGAATCTAAACACCCACTTCAACAAACAAACAAACAAAAATACCACTTCATTTCACAAAGGAGGAAATGGAAAGCCAAGGCCGGGGGTTGGCAAACATTTTCTGTGGAAGAGTCAATAGTTCAGCTTTGCAGGGCACACGGTCTCTGTCGCAATGATTCACCTCGGTCACTGCAGCCACAGACAACAGGTAAACAAGTGGGTAACTGCGTCCTAGTAAGACTTTATTCGTGGGCACTGATGTTTGAACTGGACATTATTATTTTACATATGCTACAAAAATACTGTTCTTATTTTAATCATGTAAAAATCATTTCTGAGCGGCTACGCACAAACACTGGTAGACTGGAGCTGGTGGCCCTCGGACCCTGGTTGGCGGACCGCCGGCCCCAGGCCACCCCGACACCCGGGCAGCTTGTTCTTCAGCCTTGTTCTTCAGCTCTCTGCGTGACCCACTGCTTCCAAGACTCGGATCTGCTCCGCCGTGAAGGGCACGACAGAGGAGCTCTGTAAAGGTTTGCTAAAGTTGAGGAGTGACATTAAGATCTGTCGGAAACACACGCCAGGCCACGGTGGAAAGGGCACTGATATAAAGCCACATTCAGCACCAAATAAAAATGGCCGAGAGAAAAACAGAATAAAATGAAAAAACTCACTACATTTGAAAAATAGGCTTTATTTTGACCAGTGGTATTGGAGGACATCCTATATGGCAATAAAACTGATTACAGCCAAGTTCATGAATACAAATAAAATAGCAGTTTCCCTCTGTCTTCTGCTTTCTGTTCAGAGAAATCAGGAGGGGGGGGCAGTGTTCTCAGAAACCCGGGGAGCACTTCCACAGGCACCAGCGGAGGCCCGGCCCTGGGGGCGCTCGGCGCCTACTGTGCAGGTGGCCACGATGGCCGGGACCCCGACGGAAACACGGAAACGCTTCCGTGGGCGATCACACTTAGCACGCACAATCCCCAAATGGCCGACAAAACCCATCTGGCTGTGACTCTGAGGATCTGAACCGCGTTATCAGGAGATGAGGCCTGGGCATTCGTCTTCCTTTAAAGCAGGGAGACCCCCCAGGTGTGCTGTGATCACCACCAGCCTGCCTGCCTTCCTTTCGGCCCCAGCTGGCTGACCCCGGGGGCCCACCCTGTCTCTCTGGAGTGCATGCGCCACCGCATGGTGACAGAGACATGGAGACACCTTGGCCTGATGACAAGCTCCTGTCACAGGGGCCAACACTGAAGTGGCTTTTTACACTCTCTTATTTCACACAAGGTTTAAATAAACGGGCCCCTGATGTCACACAGGATGCAAAGCTATGAGAACAACGCTTCTCCACCCCTGAGGATATTTCATCTGTATAAAGTTTGAAAATACAAAACATTAGAATAATTTGCCCTTTCTCCCCATCGACAAGAGTCACATTCTCTCAAAGGGTTCCTGCGATATACAAAATTCACTTCTCCCTGAAACCAAGACCCAGAAGTCACCGTGGAGCTGCCAAGAAGACCCTTTTCCAAAGAAGGGTGGAAAAGACACCTCATTCCTTTTTTTTTTTTTTTTTTTAAATAACCATATTTAGACAAAAATAGCAATAGAGAGTTTCTGGCCTCGTGCGCGTTTTCACTTTTCACTTTGATTTTCGGCATTTCTTAGCATTGGTTATCGGGAGTGAAGAGAACAGCTCATCTTCCGACGTCTGAGAGACTCCTGGGGACAGCCCTATCTTTCCGGTGATGGCTCCCCCAAAAATAGTTTTGTTGAAAACCAGATGGCAAGAAAGAAAATGCTAGACATCCATCTGTTCCATTTCTTCATCATAGTCACATCAAAAAAGCACCTGGAGTATCAGTTGTGTTCAACACAAAATCGCGCCGGGGGTGGAGGGGGGGCTGGCGAGAAGGTGACGTCACCTGCCCAGCGCAGAGGCCAAGGTGACACGGGTTCTGAACTACCCGCGAAGTCTTCCCTGGCAAACTCTCCCGGTGCCAGGGCCTCCCGAAAGGAAACAGGACAAGCAGCTGCGCATGCTTCAAACAGCGAGGCGTGCAACAAACGCGGCGTCCCTCTGGGGGCGCAGGGCACAGGGAGCACTCGGACCGCGGGCACCGAGGGCGGGGCACGCGGAGGGAGGGCGGCAGTGCCCGGGGTGAGGGAGAAAGAGAAGCACATAGACGCATGCTCACACATGCACACGCGGTGCCCCCCCCCCCCCAGCTCTGAACGTCCTCTGCGGCCCTCTGACCACCCACACTCTCGTCTCCCCTTTTAAGGCACAAACGCATTTAGTTTCAGATACATCTGCTGAGTTCTGAGAATCACGCAGAGCGGGTTCACCTTGGACTAGAGCACAGAAGCCGGCTGGTCCTTGGTGGCCGTCACGCATCGCTGAGGGACAGCTTCAGGTCTGAGGCAGCCAGGTGTGAGCCGTCAAGGTGGGGCCACGGGAGAGGCCAAACTGGTGAAAAGCGTGACTGGGATCTGGGACACTGAATCTGTTTTACTTTGCACTAAACACACCAGACCGCGCGGGGCTGCTCTCGCCGGCCCGAGCTGACTGACGGTCGCAAAGCTGGGGTGGCGGGGGCTGCCACGGAGCAGCTGTCACTCCGCGAAGTCACCGTGATCGTGGTTTGCTCGTCATTCTTACCCTCCCAAAGACAGACACGGACACAACACACACGCGCGCACGCGCACACACCCCCCTCTCCCACCGTGGAGGGGGGTCTTTGCAACAAGAGGCACTTGGATGAGATTTGGAAGAGTTTCCCGTGAAAAGGCCGTCCCCTCACAGTGAAGTGGGGTCAACAGAACAGACGCCAGGCGCTCAGGATTCCATCTCTTCTTGGTCAAGGGGTGGAGGCACAAAGCTGACGACTTCATCGTAGGTCAGGCCTAGAAAACGGGAAGGAGAAGCGGGATGTGAGAGTTCAGACTGCCCGTGGTGCCCGCGAGCGCCGGGACTTCTGAGCCGCAGACCCGCCCCCCGCCCGGGCCGAGCTCGGACGGCTGCTTGCGGTAACTGCCGTGTGTGAGATCCCAACGGGCCGTGTGATCACACAGAAGTTCAGGGCTACGTATGAAGAAAGCATTTTTTTCTCATTTCCCTCATCACTCAGGGCCTCCTCTTTAGAGCTCAGGCGTGACCGAGCGCTCCCCCACGAGCTCCGGCCACACACCGTCCTGGCTTCCGGATCCCCCCGTTGTCATGAACTTATGTTCTATGGAAAGGCTGTGAGCAGGGACCTAGGGAGTCACCGGTTCCACTCCGCTGTGCCCCTAGCCAGGTTCTAAGGTAATGGGGAAGATACAAACTCTCTTTGCCCCTGTCCTGTCTACGGCAAAACTGTGAAAACACCCCTCCCCCTCCCTATCAGCCATCTCACAGCGACGCGGTAGGGAAAGAGGTTCCGAGAACCTCAGAGGCGGAGGCGGACGTGAGGGCGGAGCGCAAGACCAGAACCCAGCACCAGCGTGTCCGAGCTCCGGAGCCGTCACCCGCAGGCTCCCGCGGAAGAGCAGCCGCTCCCTCCGCACGCCAGACACCCCGAGGACGGGCTTAGGCTGAGAGGCAGAGAGCCAGAAATTTACTTTGCCCGCGGCCTTCGGCGAGCGGCTCGCCTAGCAAACACCGTTCAAAATCTACGCTCCCGAGCCGGACGGGAAGCTGGAGGCCGGGAAGCTGGAGGCCGGGACTTACTTTTCCACTCGTCTATGAGGAGGTCCCTGCTCTCGAAGGACTGATCGTAAGGGTCCGCCACCGGCTCGTCGTCGGGGTCGTGGTACTGGGAGAAGTAGGCGTGTGCCAGGGCCTGGGCCGCGGTGATCCTCTTGTCGGAGTCCAGCACAAGCATCTTCTCCAGCAGGTCCACAGCTGCTCGCGCCCCGGGCGGGGAGGAGAGAGGAGAGTTTTTATTTCTAACGGGGTTACCAAGCAGGGGTGCCTTAGGAAGCAAACACACAGTCTTGACCCTTCAAACCTAAACAAAGACTTCTCCTCTCAAACTGTCGGCTCCCGGACATATGATCACATGTCTCGCACCTGCGTGCGCACGTGTGCGCGAGTATGGATGTGTTTTGCATCATTTTTAAAAAAAGAATATTTTTAAAAATAACTGAGCTTCTGTTTGCACTGGACTTTGGGGAGTGTCCTTGTCCACCTGTCCCCACGACAGCCACATTGTGTCAAAATAAAAGCGTGCAACCGAGGAATCTAGAAGAGGTGGGTGGGGCTCGTTTTTAACTTTTCAGCTCCTGGGCCCCCCTTCACTGTTTAATTACTAAGATAAGGCAAATGAATATTCATTACACGGGTCTTCAAACAGAGGACAAATGGAGGTGTTTACCTGGGCGTTGGGGGTGAAAAACATGGTACGTGGGGAAAGGGGTATTATATTTTTAAGATTTTCACTGAGAAAAATGTCAATTCACAAAACAATACAGTAAATACTCACATGTACATCACCCACATCCAACAATTGGCACTTTGTATTTCTTTATATATATAGACTGCTCACAAAAATTAGGGGATGCCTGACCTGTGGTGGCGCAGTAGATGAAGCGTTGACCTGGAACACTGAGGTCGCCAGTTCGAAACCCTGGGCTTGCCTGGTCAAGGCACATATGGGAGTTGATGCTCCCTGCTCCTCCCCCCCTTCTCTCTCTCTCTCTCTCTCTCTCCTTTCTAAAATGAATAAATAAAATAAAATAAAAAATTAGGGGATATTTCAAAGTAAATATGAAGCTATAAAATTTCCCCTAGTTTTTGTGAGCAGTATATTTTTGCTGAACTGTTTCAAAGTGAAGTTACAGACACGATCTTTACCCCTACGTATTTCAGCATAAAGACATCTTCCTACACAATCATAAACCCGTCATTTCAGCTGACAATCCCCAAATATCATCTAAACTCCAGTTAGAGTTGAAATGCCTCCACTTATCCCCAAGGTGTCTTTCACACCTGCTCTGTTCACACCAGGAGCCAATGCAGGGCCAGACACCGCACAGGACTGGGTTTCCGTCCCCCTGAACCGAGGATAACCCCGTTTTCCCAGCCTGCCCTGAAAAGACAGTCAGTCATTTTAAGACTATCCATCATGTCCACACCCTGTTTTCCTCTATCCCTTGTCTTTCCTGAAAACCATGTTGGGCCAAAAAGTTTGGTGAGAAGTGGCCGAAACACTTTTGGCAAGAATATTTCACAGGCGACCGACTCTGCGTCTGCAACGGAGCGCTGAGGCCACGCATCCCACGCAGAATGAGGCCGAGTCTGGGTGCTCAGGGCCGGTTCCTTTTCACCCTCACCCCCCAGCAGGCAACCTGCAGGACGCCCCGGGACCATGTGACCACCACCAGGTCCTCTCGCTTAAGGCTTTGCGTACCCACTGACTTTTCTTCACGGCAGTTACGTCATCAGGGGCCACAAAATGGTGATTTCCCCCCTAATTCTTTCAAATGAGGATGTTGCAAGTTTCAGAACGGTGCCGGATAAATAGAGCCATGACCACAGATAGCACTTCAGTGAATAAAGGCTTTGCAAACTACAGCTGGTTTCTTAAATGAGGAAGGGGCAGGGATGGGAGGGAAGAGGACCCGTTCCTGAAGAAATCTATTCCCGTGCGCATGGGGGGGGGGGCCTGTAAACCCTCCCCCCCCATCCCACAGCCTGCCTTCCAGAGCCACCCACGGAGGAAACACGAATATTTACGTGTCGATTCAAGTTCCTATGTTTACACTTCAAAGCCCTGGTAGGAACGGCGAGATACAGATCCTCCTCCTTGTCTTAGCGAATAGAAACTTTATCAGCTACAGTTGAATCCTACGGTTTCTGCCACCGCGGGGTAAAAAGGACCACGTCCTTATAAGTAATACCTTGACAGGGAACAAGGTCAGGGGTAAGAAAAGGATTCTTCCATGGTCCTGACAGATACAAATACACACAATAACATATCCAAGGGCAATTTAATCCTATTTTGAGAGTTCTGGTGAAGCGTGAGGTCAGTGACTGGCAAAACCGAGGTCAATATTTACATTACTGGTGTATTCCTGCTCAGTAATATTCTGGCACAAGTTCATGGTAACACCGTGTGCTCAGAAGTCTGCAAGAAGAGGCTCTTCCCATCACATCACCACTGTCTGGCAGAGGCTGCCAGGCGTGTGTAAGCTCCGAGGACAGCAGTGCTGGGCACCGCACGGCTCAAAGCCTCCGCCCAGCTCGGGGCAGTCTGTATTACTAAGTGGTGTCTGCTTTTCAGAATGTTTAGATATCATGATTCCAGAGAAGGGAACACCTCTCAGGGTGGAAGTGACCTAAATAAGCTGCTGGAAACACACACACACACACACAGACACACACACACACACACACACCACCTCCCCTGGAAAAATAAATCTACAAATGTGAGTAAGCTAACAGGAAGTCAAACAGTAAGCACTGTCACGTCTAAAACATGAGCTGACAGGATGGGAAAAATATTCTGAACGGAATGACAGACGAGAAAGCTGCCAGCACACAACAGCATCTCCAAAATTCTTGGGAGTGCTCACGACTCAAAGAGAGCTTCTCACAGGCCCCCGGACGAGATAACACAGCTCAACTCAACCATGCAAAGCCCACGAGAGCACAGCAGGGAGACACACACCCAGCCCAATCCAGGGGGAGTCTGTCCTCCCCTGCTGACCCTGTGGAGCAGGGGTCCCCAAACTATGGCCCGCGGGCCGCATGCGGCCCCCTGAGGCCATTTATCCGGCCCCGCAGCACTTCCTGAAGGGGCACCTCTTTCATTGGTGGTCAGTGAGAGGAGCATAGTTCCCATTGAAATACTGGTCAGTTGTTGATTTAAATTTACTTGTTCTTTATTTTAAATATTGTATTTGTTCCCGTTTTGTTTTTTTACTTTAAAATAAGATATGTGCAGTGTGCATAGGGATTTGTTCATAGTTTTTGTTATAGTCCGGTCCTCCAACGGTCTGAGGGACAGTGAACTGGCCCCCTGTGTAAAAAGTTTGGGGACCCCTGCTGTGGAGTCACCACAGGCTCTGCATCTCTGAGGCGGCCATGGACTCATCCACTGTCACCTGGCACCTCACAGGGCGTGTGCACCTGAGCTGTTACAGGAGTTATCACAGTGACCGCGAAACCACTGGCTGCGGTCACGGCGGAGGACGCACTCCCTGGGGTGGGGCCGCTCAGCACTCCAGCTCCAAAGAGGCCCTCGCGGCTGTCAGCCCTCGAAAGCTCAACCAGCAGCCAGGACACTTCAGCAAGGGGCTGAGCCACTGCACAACCTTCCGGAAAGGAGGAAGATGGCTCGCGCTGTTGTCCCAGCCTCTCAGGGCCCCGTCTGGCACAGGGAGGTCCTGGTTGGAGTTCTCTGCATCTGCCACCGTCTGCTGCACTCTCTCCGAGTCAGGGTGTCAGAGCCTCAGGCAATGCCACATTCGGCGGCCAGCCAAGGCACATGCCAGCCCCCCACCTTAAGAACTAAAGCACCCCCTTCTTCAGCCAAGGCAGTGTATGTCCTGTAGCCTGAGGTGGCAAATTAGCCCCCCCAGCGAGAGTGGTTAGGTCTGGGGTGGGGCGGAGGACGTGGAGGGAAGGGGACAGCCCAGGAGGGTGCGGGCCCTGCAGCCCGGGACGCTGCAGGCAGGGCAGGCCCACTGCGGGGAGCTCCCGGAGGCCCCCAAACGGCCAGCCCGGGACGCTGCAGGCAGGGCAGGCCCACTGCGGGGAGCTCCCGGAGGCCCCCAAACGGCCGGCCGTGCCTCGGTCCTGCTCACCCTCGGCAGGTGACAAATGGCAGCAGTGGTGAGCAAGTCACCGGCCCTGATGTATGTCAGATTCCATTTATGACCTAGTCAACTTACCCAAGGGATTGGCACCAATAAATACATTCGCAAAGTTCATCTTCGGCATCTGGGTCAGGGACTGAATGTAGTTTCTCGCCTGCAAAAACAGAGGGTTTCAACGTGACTTTTTTGTTCAAGGATGTCACCGTCCTCAGAGAAGTCTTGGCGCCGTCAGAGAACGAGGGTGCGCTGACAAGGTCGGCTTGCTCCAGCCTCTCCATACTCACTGAAGACTGCAGTCCTCACTGGTGGTCACCACCTTTGCTATGTCCCTGCTGCATCTCACGGTCCTACTTCCAGTGGACATGGGTGCCAACCAATCAAGTTCCTTTCTGTTTGCTCTCTGATCCCAGGGTCAGAAGTTAAAAAAAAAATGGGGCTAAGATATCTAAGACGCAGCCCTTCCTGAGACAGCCTTCCTGAAACTAAAACTGGTGTAGGAGTTGGTAGTCCTACGTATAGATCACCTAAAGGCAGTCAGTTGGTGGTGCTGACCTTAGTCGGTGCTCTCTGCACATCGGGAAAATATCAACATTAAACCTGGCTAACAGAGTAATCTCAATAATGAGAAAGCACAGGTAAGCTTTGTATATTACTCTCAGAGACTCAAAAACCTTTTAAATAGACTAATGCAATAAGAGTGACAAAGAATAGTGGATTATAAGTAACATGGCCTAAGCAGAAATCCTTCCCCTACCATTTACAAGCTACATCTTCTCGGGCGAGTAACGTAACAATGATCTCATCTGCAAAATATCAGTATCAGAGGTTAGCGTTTGGCTGCCTATGATATCATACGGTTACTGTGCCACTCAGGCGAGATAAAACTCATGAAAGAGCTCCAAACTAAATTCCCGATTTATACAAACAACATTTATATCACCGAGACAATTTGTTCTAAGTTTGGTGTCTGTGGTGGGACAGGCTTGGATTTGAATCTTGACTTGAACACTTTGGGCAAGTTACTGACTATCTGTAAGTCTTGAGTTCCTCACCTGTAAAAAGGGGTCCCTAGCAGTGCCTCCCCCACAGTGCCAGGTGAGGACTAGCGACAGCGAACCTCATCAGCACAGTGTGAGGTTCGGAGCGAGAGCCCCACAAACCCCAGCCGCTCTCACTGTCGCCTTTGGGGGGGGGGGGTCTGCCTTCATTTCCTGAGGACGTCCCAGGTTCCTGACTCCAGAGCTTCACTCTAAGGAACGTTAAGGTGACAAATTCTTTCAAGGACTGAACAGTTCTAATCAAGGCAAAGCCAAAAACGGGTCTTGAGAATCTTCACATAAATACTGACGTAACTCATAAGTTGCGTGCTTCAGATAAAAGGTATTAAACGACATCGGTGACCTTCCTTGTTTCGAGGAAGAAATCCCACGGTCAGTCCATCTGAGGAGTTGAGAGCAAACTCTGAATCTATCTTCACCACCTCCTTACAATTAATTCCTCAGCAGTGAAGGTACGTACATGTGCACACACATCCACACACGCATGCACATGCACACACCCACACACAAGGTGAGAGAAAGTTCTGGTTGCTAGGGCAACTTCCCCTTCTTCTCCTACATGCAGCAGGCAGGAGAGACCCACCTGGATACAGCATTTGAGAATCTTTCTGACTCGAAAAAAACGTTGTAGGAATTGACTGTCTGAACGGCTACACCCCTTCCGCCTCGAGCACACAGAGAAGAGGCCGAAGGGGAAACAGAGGTAAAGAGGGGCCTGTCCGTCTCATGCAGAGGACAGTCGTCCCTCCAACGAGAAACAGGTAGAGAAAGGGCCATCTCAGTCCAGCCGGAGGGGAAACAAAGCTTCAGGTCAGGGACGGGCCTCTGTGATGCCAACCTGGCTCCCAGAAAGATGGAGGGCACCTTACAAACAGTGCCCCAACTGCCTCTGAGAAAACAACAGTTTAGTGAAGAATCAGTAAAAAGCACCCCAGCCAGTTGGTTCAGCGGTAGAGCGTCGGCCTGGCATGTGGAAATCCGGGGTTCGATTCCCGGTCAGGGCACACAGGAGAAGCGCCCATCTGCTTCTCCACCCCTCCCTCTCTCCTTCCTCTCTGTCTCTCTCTTCCCCTCCCAGAGCCAAGGCTCCATTGGAGCAAAGTTGGCCCAGGCGCTGAGGATGGCTCCATGGCCTCCGCCTCAGGTGCTAGAATGGCTTCAGCTGCAATGGAGCAACGGCCCAGATGGGCAGAGCATCGCCCCCTGGTGAGCATGCCGGGTAGATCCCATTTGGGCGCATGCAGGAGTCTGTCTGACTGCCTCCCCGCTTCTAATTGCGGAAAAATACAAAAAAGGAATTGGTAAAAAGCCTGACCAGTGGTGACACACTGGATAAAGTATCCACCCGGAACACTGAGGTCACCGGTTGGAAGCCCCGAGGCTCTGAGCACGGCTGGTCAGCACAGGGGTCACTGGCTTGGCCCCGGTCAAGTCACGTAGGAGAAGCAATCAATGCACAACTACAGTGAAAGCAACTGCAAGTTGATGCTTCTCACCTTCTACCTTCCTCTTTCACTCTCTTGAAAAAAAAAATGAAAAAAGGGCACCTAGCTCTACATATGTATTTGCATTTATTTATTTATTTTTGCACGCTCTTTTAAATCTAGCGTTTTGTCAGTGGTTGGGTATTTCAGTTTGTTTTCTTTATCGAAGAAGCCTCCTGAGGTCATTATAAAACACTGTCGAGCAGGAGAGCATGCTGACGCCTGCCCCCCGCAGGCCCGGGACACAGGGAAACACAACACAGCCTCTGAGCACTAATGTCACGACACCCAAATATAAAGGTAACAGTGTTTCTATGCACAAGTCTGCACACTGTCCCTTCAACCTAGAGGGCTGGGGGACACGGTCCCCAAACGTCCACCTCCCGCGGCGGCAGACGCACCTCCGCAGCCCTCTGGGGTAAGTGCCAGCGGTCAGTGACGTCAACACTGAGAGCGAGGCCTTACGTGCCCGTCTGTCTACATTGTTCTCACCTCATGGCTTGGCATCCTGTTAATGAGGTAAGCAGGGGGCGTCCCCGTCAGACGCATAATCTGCTGAAGCTGGTTAATATCTTAGATGCCTAGTCAAGGGCATTGTTAAACAATACAGTGCAAAAAATAATAATAATAACTTCCAACTCAAGTTTTAAAAGCCAAAAGCCACCCCCAAAACAGAAACCCTGTGCCCACTCATCCCCCCTAACCCGCCCCAGGCCAGAGCCCAGGGCTGCAGATTGGAGCGTGCTTCTGTGAATGGCATGAGAGTTATCAGGCCTGGAGCCAGTGACCGCAGTGCAGATAAGAAACATTTCCTGTCCTTTCATCATCATCCTTAACATGACATAGTTTAGGCTCCCCGGGAAGAGAGCTCTCCTTGATCCAGGATGCCAGCCAGAGAACTCTTTTCAAGTATAGATGGTCAGAGTTGGTTTGCCTGGGAGGTAAATAGAGGGGACTCAGAAATCAGTTGACTCAACTTAGAACAAAAAAATATATATATATCTAAGTGTCTCCATTTAAGGAGGAGGTCACGTCTTTGTGGCCCGGGTTCTGGTGATTCTCCAAGGCACCACGCTCCAAATGTGAGATACGGGTGGGCGTACGTGTTGATGAGCCATGTCAAATTTCAAAGACGTTAGTCGTGGTACATTTAAAATACATGCCACAAACACCCAGGGAAGTGAAGAGAGGGAATAGAGGGCGGGGTGGGGAGGGGGCAGTTAGAAGCTAGCGGAGAAGGCAAAACAGAAGCCACAGGCTGCATGCCACAGCGGTCTCTCCCACAGTATCTTGACTAGGTGAGCGGACTGACCTCACCTAACAAACAGCTGGGACCAAGTTTGCAGAAACACACTCGGCAGTTACTGGACAGAAAGCAGTGCTCTGAGGTCTGCCACACGAACAAACGAAAGCCGTGCTCTCAACTCCCCCCCCCCCCCCCCGGGGCTGTGCCATCGATTTTAACGCGACTCCCTCCAGAATATATGGGAGTGGTTAACTCACCCTGTGCTCCTATTAAAGCAGAAGTGACGGGGTTTTAAAGATCCTCCGCACGACCCCATAGAAACCTTGTCCTATCCCCTTCTTAGGTAACTACAAAGGCCTGCCTGCGTTATCTTCCTCGTAAGCACCCTGGTCAAGTGACTTCACGGCCTTGTGGCTCCCTCAGTAATCTTTCCACTTTGCTTATTCCCTGAACTTCAAGTGCCTAGTGGTCAGATCACTACAAACACGTTTAGGGGCTGGCCGTCGGACAGGAGCTGGGTTCTACCCCTGGCCTTTTCGGCTCCCGACACCCAGACAGGGGGACCAGCAAATTCGGCAGGAGGTTCTCAAGTTCTCACAGTGAAGTTTAGATCGGCCTCTAAACAAATTATGTAACGTTTGCATGCCGAGAGAAGTGACAAGAGGGTCAGCAAGCAAAGAGGCAATAGTGGAGCACCAGGTGGGCTTTAAAATGTTGGAATCTTCCCGGCCTCTCTCCTTTCTTGGGAATAACACAGGGGGGCCAAAAGGAGGCTGACACTGTTCGCATGGAAAATACTACAGCGCTGAATAAATAACAACACAAGAATACACCGTGCTTCCTGCACGCACCGCTGCAGGCCTGCTTCTGCCCCACTCCGGACGGGGCCTGCATAGTTTCTGCACTTGTCCGTTAGTCAGGTTATTCTAGCCCTTTCTTGTCAGGAGTTAGAAAAAATGAATTTCTAGAGAAAAACGTGAGAGTCAGTAAAAGGGCTTTTTGTTTTGTTTTGTTTTCTTAATATGATTTTTTGTTCTTTCACTAATCACTACAGGTCCTGGGTCACCAACTGGAAAAATCCTACCTCCTTGGCCACCCGTCACAACCCCCACGCACCCCCTGCCCTGGGCCCGTGCACAGCTGCGTTCTCTGAGTCAGCACATCCCACTCCTTACTGACCGAGTTCCCGCACTATTGCATTCCTCTCCAGGAGTATCGAAAACAGCTACTGCCTTTCTGTTTACTACCTTCCTTCCATAACGAATGTTTCTTTTAATTTTTTAAATCTTTAAACAATAGCATTCACCTGGCTTTGTTAGCTACCTAGCATGTATTCCACACATCACGTGCTCTTAAAATAAATGGGGACGTGGGGGGTGTCACTGACATGAACTTACTCTGGCCCACCCTTCTGACTGTGTAGACTCCTTTATCCACTCACCGTAACAACACAGGGGCGGGGGGAATAACCTCTCTTCGTCCAATACTCAGTACAGTATTATCTGAATAAGTTCTGTACTCTGGTTATCAATTTTATTATGCCCCACTCTACTTCAGTTATGTAATATATAACATGCCCTATTTCACAAACGAGAAAGACAGCTCGATGTTAGGCAACTGACGTTGTTCCTTTCTTAAAAATAAATGGGGGATGCCCTGACTGGTGGTGGCGCAGTGAACAGAGCGTCAACCTGGAATGTTGAGGACCCAGGTTCAAAACCCGGAGGCCGCCGACATGAGCCAGGTTCATGTGGCTTGAATGCAGGATCATCGACATGATCCCAAGGTCGCTGGCTTGAGCAAGGGGTCACTGGCTCAGATGGAGCCCTGGGTCAAGGCATGCATGAGAAACAATCAGTGAACGACTAAAGTGACACAACTATGAGTTGATGTTTCTCAACTCTCTCCCTGTCTGTTCCTTTCCCGCACGCTCTCTTTCTCTCCCAAATAAATAAGTAAATGGTGGATTAATGGCAGGTGAATACTATTCTACCTGAACCTTTTCTCTTAGAAATTCCTGTGGCTGACGCCCCCATCAGTAAGGCAGATAGCTGGGAGTGGGCAGGGCACCGAGGGGCAGCTGCTGGCAGCCACCCCCAGACAGTGCATTTGCTATCTGGTCTCACTGGCACTGTTGGTGATTAGCCCAACTTCCCCTGGTTCCCCTGCCCTCAGGTCCTCTCTATCTACCAGCCAGTCTCTCTAAGCCTCGCCGTCCTCTCTAAGCTTCTTCTCCTAGCTTCCTTGATTTGCTCCAGCATCTTATAAAGCAAAAGAAAACATTCTTGCAGACAAACACTGACTTTCAGAAGCGTACGGCCACGTGGAGACTACACTATCAGAACACCTGGGGTCTGCGCTCTACTCCGCCAGGTGACTGGGCACGTGACTCCTGCAAGCCTCCGCCCCCTCCGCCCCCTCGGCCTCAGAAAGTAGATGAGGCAAAGGGAAATGGGGCGCTGCGTTCTCCGACACCGTGGTGGTGTGGGGGGCCGTTCATAAACTCCCGGGCTTCGTGGTCCTTCTCAGGAACGTACCAGACACGTATCAGAGGACAGAGGGAGAGGACGGCCTGCTCAGGCCCCCCTGCTGAACCTCCCAGCAGTCTTCCCGGCTGGGGGCGGGGCCCCTCCGGTCAGGAGGAGGACCCAGGACGGACCACAGAAGCCTGGCTCCCGGCTCTTTGTCCTTTTACCCAACTGCCTGGCAGCGGGGAGGGGGGGCGGGGAGAAAGGCTGGCCTTTCAGGACTTTCTCTCCCGTCTCCTGCCCCAGAACATGACCAGTGGCAGGAAATCCCAGGCAGAGGAAGCCGCGGCTTCTCTGCACATGCCTGCGCGGAGACAGGAAGTCGCCAGCGCCAAGGCTTTTCCTCGGCGGGTGGGGATGTGTAATGACAAAGGCAGGTTGTGGCAGGAAGGGTTACAGGGGATGCTACCTCTGTGGGTCTGCAGACAGGGTAGGGAGGAACCCGTGGGGCACAGACACTTCACACAGGACGTGCGGGTCGTCTACTCTGACACGGGGAAGGGGCGAGGGCGAGCAAGCAGACAATGCACGCTCCGTTCTTTCGGTGATGGCGCTGGACCCCTACGTGGTGCACCCCACGCTCTGAGGACAAGGGCGAGCCTGAGAGCGGAGGAGCCCCAGGGTGTGCTGGACTTGTGAGGAAGAGGGAGTCAGGGCCGGAGAGCAGAGACCCACGTTCCCCATTTACCTCTGGGCATGAATTCGAATCTCAAATCTCATTCACCACATGCGGTGCTACTGCCCGATGCGGGCTCCCGTGACCGAAGTGCACACCCAGACAGAGGGAAAGCAAAACACACTCATGCATGTGACCGGGCAGGTGTGTGTGCGTGCGTGCTAGTACACCCCTGTGCACTTGCACGCACACACACACACTCACACCTCATCCTGGGAGTCAGCACACACAGGGCACATGTGCTCAGAAACACAGCTGGGTCAAAGTGACAGGCTGATGGAAAAGCAAGTGACAGAGGCGCCCCACGGGGCAGGTAATGACAATCAAAGCATCAACTCACAGACTCTGAGGAGATTTTCTTCAATAGCTCAGCCCCTGGGGTTCCAACGAGTCTTAAAATGAGCTTCAACTGATCAATATCTAATGGTGGACTATAAAGGAAAATGTTGGGACAAAATAAAAATGAAAAAGCAAAAACAAAAAACAAACAACAAACAAAAAACAAAACAAAACAAAAATGAACAAACAAAATACCCCATGACAAAAATTAACCCAAACCAAAGCAAAACAACGGTGACGTCTTCTAGATAAGGCTTCTGCAGGACGGTCCCTTCAGGTACAACGTGCTCCTCCTGTACAAAGATGCAGAATGCTGCCGCCCACCTAGCCAGCGTCCGCCCACCCCGTGCCCCCTGCAGAAGCTCCTACGAGGACAGCGAAGCCACTCCCGCCAGGCTTCCGGCTGACAGCGCGGCGGAAACACGGGAGCGGCACAGTCCGCGTGCTCAGCCACGGCCGAGACCCCTCACCTTCCACCAGAGCGTCACCAAGTAGCCAGGGCAGCCGCCAGTCGCGGTAAGCAGAGCGCTACAGATTAGGAAAATGCAGCAGGGCCCAGGAGCCCGGGGTACACGAGCCCACCTGCACATGTCCCCCCTGCGAGGAGCTAGTGGTACCAGAGGGCCCGGGCAGACCCCGGAGCCTGAGCGCTGGGCATCCACCCTCCGGAAGGCGGCGCCCTCTGCACCAGCTACAGCAGCCAGAGGACGGGGAGTGACAGCCAGCAGAGGGCGCCACTCCCCCCCGCGGCACCGGCCGGGTCTTCAAGAGTGCGGACACGGAGCAGGACGCAGCGGGTTTCAACCTTGTCCACGCATCCACGCACCTCACACACCCTGACGGTTCTACATGATGGGCCCTGCACCCAAACCTTCATCCCGGGAGCCAGGTCTCCCACGCACACTCGGGGTGTACGTGCACGTGTGAACGAGAAGACCAAAATTCCCACTTGTTCTTACTGCTCTTAGCCTTGCCTAAAAAGAAAGTAAAAAGGGGGGGGGGGGAATCACATAAAATAACTTTTAATGATCTCTGTGAAGATCTGGACAGTTGACCCGCGGGGACAGCGGCATTTGCGGGAAAAGGAGGGGTGGGGGACAACCTCCTGATCCCTGTCAGGGTTTTTTGCATGATTAGATCTTCTCAACTTCCGGCTCAGCTAAACTTCACCCCCAGAGAGCGCCCCCCTCTATATAAAGAAGCCCCACTCCCATCATTCTCTGTTGTCTCAGCACAATACCTGAACACATCAGTGCTTATCACAATCTCGAACTCCTCTGTTTGCCTGTACTGCCTGTCACCTCCACTGAGCGGCGCTCTCGGAGGGAAGAGCACTCTGCCCGTTCACACTTATCTCCAGTGCTCAGCCTAACACACCTGCTACCCGGTGGGCACTCAGAATAGGTGTGGACAAGGTAGGGCAGGGTGGAGAGGAAGACGGGAGAAACGTCTCTCCATTACACACAGAACAGAAAGGCAGGGCGGTGCAGCCTCACAGTGAGGGCCTCCGCGAGCCCCAGGTGCCTACGGGACAGGAAGTCCTTGTGCAATAATACCACTGGCATCATGCCCTGTTCTTTCCTTTTTTCTTCCCCAGATAAGAAACTGGCTTCAGTGGGTGAAAATCCTAGGCCGGAGTCAGCAAAACCCAAGCTGCGGCCTCTTCCCAGAGGAACGTCTTACCGGAACAGAGCCACGCCTGTCATTTGTGTTACGGTCTGGGACTGCTTCCGCCCAACACAGCAAGACCAAGCAGTCCCACAGAAACCAGATGGTCCCCACAGCCTGAAATACTATTCAGCCCTTTAAGGGAAAGAGGTTTGCAGAACCCCATCCTAGACCCAAACAACTTGTGTGCTTTTCTAGAGATTATAAGCAAGTCACTCACACCAGAGATTTCTGAATGAAGAACAGAGAATTTGGTCATCTGCAACGGGCAAAAATCAATGTGTCCTGGAGGTTCAAAGTTCAATACCTAACTTCTCGGCTGAAGGTGTTAATGAGAAAAACAGTTTAAAGCATACAATAACGGGGACAGAGCAGAGAAGAGAGGGGGACACCAACTTGCCCAGATCACCAAATTACACTATAACAGAATTCAATACAGAATCCTTTTTTGAGCACTTAAAGTAATTCCGTTTCCAGACATTTAGTTTGCTGACACTCTTCAGAAATAAATTTAACTAGGCAACTACCCTCCCCCCTCCCCCCAGATAAAGCATATCATGTATGGAAAAATAACCAGACTACCTCAACTCTCAAACAGGTAGTTTTATAATCAATTCATCAAAACTAATCTCTAGAAATAATGGGATCAGCAGTCTTGTTTATAAGAGACCTCTCACTACTGAAAATGAGGGTCCGGTGTTGCCTCCCTGAGAGAGGCGGAGGCTCTGGGCTGTGTTTCACAACTGCCCGCACTTCACCCCAACATCCCTGAAGGGCAGACCACTCCTGCCGGTCAGCGGCAGCTCACTACAGCGACGAGTTGGGAGACCCTGTGCCTTTCTCCCACTCCTGCCTGGAGAATGGACCCCGGTTCCTCAGCCTCATGTCCACAGCCCTCCCTGACTTGGCTTCAGGTGTCTCTTCTGACCCTGCCTCAAACTATTATTCCTCCACGTACTCAATGCTTAAATTCACAATTATTCCAGGCACGTCTAAGCTTCTAATTTCTTCTTCTTCTTCTTTTTTTGGTATTTTTCCAAAGTGAGAAGCGGGGAGGCAGAGAAACAGACTCCTGCATGTGCCCGACCGGGATCCACCCGGCATGCCCACTAGGGGGCGATACTCTGCCCATCTGGAAGTGTTGCTCCATTGCGGCCGGAGCCATTCTAGCACCTGAAGGGGAGGCCATGGAGCCATCATAAGTGCCCGGGGCCAACTTTGCTCCCATGGAGCCTTGGCTGCAGAAGGGGAAGAGAGACAAGAGAGAAAGGAGAAGGGGAAGGGTGGAGAAGCAGATGGGTGCTTCTCCTGTGTGTCCTGGTTGGGAATCAAACCCGGGATTTCCACACACAAGGCTGATGCTCTACCACTGAGCAAACCAGCCAGGGCTCCAATTTTCTTATTTATCTAAGTCATAAACAGGAATATCCTCCATCTTCCCCCCTTACAAAGCCTTTTCTCTTATTTACCCTTCCCAGTCTGACTCAAATAAGAACACTGCCATGAAATCTTCTTGGTTGTCCTGAGTTTGAATTAATCACTGCTTCTGTGCAGTAACTTACTTATAGCTCTATTATAGTATTTAATCACTCTGTCTTGTTTGACAACCAGAGGGTGAAAATTTGTTCAGGTAACTGCTGTGACTCACCTGCCACTAAGATCACTCTGGTTTGGGGGACAGGAACCGTCTTACCCCGAGCGGCTTCCACAGAGGGGCTCAGCACATTAACTTGGAAGAACTTTCTCTAATATACTTTTCAACTCAGCTCCACCCCCCTGCCTTGCCCTCAAAATCTAGAAGAACCAGACTCTGTGGAAAGTCTATATACAAGAAAGCAGTCAAGAAAAATTGCATCATTTAATGTCGGGCCCAACAAGTTCTCCAACACTCCCTCCGAAGAGTCTGCACCATAAAGCGTGTGACACACACAGTGCCGTGAGTGGCAGGGCTGTGGACAGAGAGAGCTGGCGGAGCGTGACAGCCGGGCTTCTGGAGATCAGTCACCACACAAATGCCAAATGGAAACCTACTCCGCAGCTCGAAGCACTCGCACGAAGGAAGGTTCGCACGAAGGAAGGTTCGCACGAAGCACGCAGACCTCGGAAGACATCACCGTGGGTTCTCCGAGAGCAGGCGGACCCCCTGAAACACAGGTCAGTCTTCCAACAGCCAGATGCCGTAAAGCCACACACTCTGTCCAGGCAGGGAAGGGCGGAAAGGAGCATCACACAGCTATTTAGATAAGCAAAGCAAAGCAAGCAATACAAGAGTGCCCGCATTATGACAATTGGTTATTTCCACAGCAAGCCATCATAGGTTGAGCCCTTTCCTCCACTCCTAGATTGGTGTTATTTTTGCAGTTAGTTAAAAATGTTTTAAATATAATGATCCCAGTGTCAAAATTTAAATCATAAATCTGATACTTCCTGAAACAACGAGTTTGGCCAACAAGGAATCTTTAGACGAGGTCCTCTGTAACAAAAGTAAAAAAGGAAGCTAGAAGGAACAGGTGAGGGAAAAGCCTAAGGGTAAAGGGGGAAGTAAAGGGAAAGGAAGGATGTTCTAGCCACTTCTAAGTGTTCCAGGAATTTTCTAGAAAACCTTCACTGGTGGGAGAGTTGAAGATGAATGAGAGGTCAAGTTGCAGGGCCCACCTGCAACTACTACAGCTTGTAAGCAGCAGTTTTCAATTTTAAAAAATCCATTATGGGGAACCTCGCTGGTTTGCTCAGTGGCAGAGCATCGGCCCAGCAGGTGGATGTCCTGAGTTCAATTCCCAGTCATGGCACACGGGAGAAGCACCCATCTGCTTCTCCTCCTTCTCTACATCTCTTTTCCCCTCCTGCAGCCATGGCTCAATTGGATCCAGTGCATCGGCCCCAGGCACTGAGGATGGCTCAGGGGAGCCTCTGCCTCAGGCACTAAAAATAGCTTGATTGCAAGCATCGGCCTCAGATGGGGTTGCTGGGTAGATCCTGGTCGGGGCACATGCGGGGAGTCTGTCCGTCTGCCCTCCTCTCACTTGGAAAAAAAGAAAGAAAAAAAATGGAAGAAATACCTATATGGGCAAAGCCAGAACACTGGTCTTTGGAGGGCAGGAAGTCCTCCTTGGCCCAGAAAGAGCCTCCATAGTCTCCTTGCTTCTCTTCCCGGTCACCAGAATAGTTGTGTTCACTGTCACACAAACGGAATTTCTTAAGGTACTCTAGGTCTGTGAACAAACCTGAGAATTCTAGTTTTGTTGTTGTTTTTTTCCTGGAAAAATACACTCTTAAAGAAGGAAAGGCAATGTACAATCTAATAAAATACTATTCTTCTTCTTCAATATTGATTGGGACAGTTGGCTTTTTGTGTCTAAAGTGCAACTGCTGCTTTTTAAGAACGAGAGGCTATTTGAAAATGTCTGGGAGCAAGGGGGTGGGTGCGACAGGAAGGGGCACGCCTGAAGTTTTAGGGTCACTGGCCACGTTCCAGCTCATCCTCTGGGTCCTATGAACATAGGTGTTCATTTACTATTCCCTGTCTTTTTTATGTCTGAAGTATTTCATTAAATGTTTGGGAAAAAAAGCAAAAGGTGAAATAACTAAAGTAGAATTAAGGAGGGAGCTGAATGTATCAGGACAGTCCACACCGAGCAGGGCAGGCGGCAAGCTGATGGCCCCTGGATGACAGCTCAACAGCCCCACCCACCCGCAGCGAGTGTCTTAGGAACTACTTCCATTGAAAGCAGGAAGGAGGAAAGGTTTTACACACGAAGGAAACTCATGTGATGACCTAGGGGGAAACAGTGACAGTGAGCCCAGGCTGTGCCCCCTGAAAGGGAAACAGTATCACTGTGAGATGTGGCTAAGGAACTCACGTTCTCTCCTCAGGCTGCAGACTGTGCAGCATCAGCAATGGCGTTTTCTAACGGATTCACTCTTTTCACAACCAGTGGTGGTGGTGGTTTTTTACAGTAAGTTAGCACTACATTGGAAGAGACATTGTCGATCCTCACTCTCTTCTAAATAGAAAGTCTGTCTTGGCTGTGTCCATTGGCTATGGCCAATCAACTAAAAATACTACAATTGCAAGTGAGAATAATTTCTAACCTAACAATATATAATTAACTTTAAGACAAAAACTGATATTCCTTATATCTTTAACAGAATTCCAGGGATTATTAACAACTAGTACCAAAGAACTCATTCAAGAAAAAAACTAATCACACACAGGAAAAGAAACGGTAAGTTAATCACACACAAAGAAGAAAAAGCTAAAACAGACTTCCAGAGATCGAAAGTGCAGTCCGTGATGCAATACTAGTAATATCATGTGATTAAATTTAAATGTAATCCAAATAAAGTCTAATGAAATTGTGACATGACCCTTCCTATAGCCAGTACCAAAGCATCCACAAGAAAGCTACTAGAGCTAATAAACAAATAGAGTGAAGTTGCAGGGTCCAAGCGCAGCAGACGAAAATCAGTTGTGTCCCTACACACCAACAATGAACCAAGCAAAAAGGAAATACAAAAAACATGTCATGTACAACAGCATCTAAAAGAATAAAATACCTAAGAATAAATCTAACCAAGGAGGTAAAAGACTTGGCCACTGAAAATCACAAAACATCACTGAAAGAAATTAAAGAAGACCTAAATAAATGAAAAGACATCTCCTGTCCCTAGATAAGAAGACTTAACATGGTTAAGATGTCAGTATCACCCAAAGTGGTGTAAAAATTCAATGCCGTTATCTATTCAAGCTGCAGTAGCTTTTTTGCAGAAATGGAAAAGCGCATCCTCAAATTCATTGTGGAATTACAAGGGAGGCCAAAAACAAACAAACAAAAAAAGCAAAAAACTTGAAAATAAGAACAAGGTGGAAGGACTCATACTTCCTGGTTTCAAAACTTAACCACAGAACTACAGTAATCGAACAGGGTGGTACTTAGTTATATAGACCAATGGGACAAACAGAACAGATCGCTGATTGGCAGGAGCACCACGCCCACTCCATGGGGAAAGAGCAGTCTCCTCAACAAATGGTGCTAGGACACCTGGATTTCCACACAGCAGAAGATTAAATTGGCCCTAACCTCACAACCCATAAAAAATGAATTCAAAATGGATCAAAGACCTAAGTTTAACAGATAAACCCATAAAACTCTTAGTACACCGCAGTAAAGCTCCATGACCTTCAATCTGGAAACACACTCTTACACGACACCAAAAGCATGAGCAACAAAAGAAAAATAAATAGATAAATTGAAACTTCATCCAAATTAAAGCTTCTTAAGCATCAAAGGACAATGTCAAGAAAGGGAAGAGAATGGGCCCTGGCTGGATAGCTCGGCTGGTTAGAGCATCGGCCCGAAGCACAGAGGTTGCCGTTTCGATCCCCAGTCGGGGCACACACAGGAACAGACCAATGTTCCTTTCTCTTTCTCTCTCTCTCTCCTTTACTCTCTTGCTAAAATCAATCAATAAATAAAAATTTTTAAAAGAAAGTGAATAGAATGGGAGAAAATATTTGCAAATCGTGTATCTAATGAATGAAAGTTTAATATGCAGTAAATATAAAGAACTAAAATCCAACAAAAAGACAACCCAATGAAAAGATGGGTAAAAGACTTGATATATATTTCTTGAAACACACACACACACACACACACACACACACATACACACGACCAGTAAACACAGGAGATGTTCAAAATTATTAGTCATTAGGAAAATGAAAATCAAAACCACACAGAGATACCATACCTCCTGAGATGACTACAAGAGAAAAGAAGACAGGAAGAAAGACATGGAGGGGTGGAGAGTGAGAAAAGAGAGGAAAGGAAAAAGAAACCAAGTCCTGGTGAAGATGTGGAGAAACTTCACACATCACTGGCTGGAACGGAACACGGTGCAGCGGCTGTGGAACAATTTGGTGGCCCCTAGGAAAACTAAACACAGAATTACTGCATGACCCAACCATGCCGTCCCTAAGTGTGTACCCAGAAGGGCGCACAGCGGGGACTCAGACACCCGCACGCCAGTGTTCACTGCAGCACTATTCACAATAGCCAGAAGGTGGAAGCCTCCTGTGTCTGCGGACAGGTAAATGGACAAACAAAATGTGGAAGCACATAGAACAGAACAGTGTTTCATCCATAAAAAAAGGAATGGATTCTGATAACAGGCTAGAACAGGGGTCGGGAACCTATGGCTCACGAGCCAGATGTGGCTCTTTTGATGGCTGCATCTGGCTCGCAAACAAATCTTTAATAAAAAAATAATAACGTTAAAAATATAAAACATTCTCATGTATTACAATCCATTCATTTCCTACCGCTCATGTTCATGGTTGCGGGTGGCTGGAGCCAATCATAGCTGTCCTCCGGGACAACACCAAATTTCTATTGGATAATGTGTAATGTACATGGGTCGTTGTGAGGTCAGGAAGTAAACTTCCCTCCTTTTAATCAAGTAGTCAGCTAGCTAATTGCAGAAACCCTTTTGACAAAGAAGATGGCTAAAAGAAAGAAAGATGGGGAGTATCGCACTTTTCAGCAGGAATGGACAGAGGAATTCGCCTTTGTGGAGAGAGCAGGTTCTGTAGTGTGTCTAATATGCAATGATAAAATTGCATCGATGAAACGGTCAAATATAAAGCGGCACTTCAACACACGCCATACTACATTTGCATTGAAATATCCAGCGGGGGACAGCAGGAAGAAAGCATGTCAAGAGCTACTGTGCAGAGTGCAAGCTAGTCAGCAGCAACTCTGTGTTTGGACCCAACAAGGTGACTGGAATTTGGCTAGCTTTGCTGGTGCTTTAGCAATTGTGAGAAACGAAAAGCCATTCACAGATGGGGAGTGTGCCAAAACATTCATGCTTGATGTTGCCAATGAACTTTTTGACGACTTTTCGGATAAAGACAAGATAATCAAATGAATAACTCTGTCGGCAAGAACTGTTCATGATTGTACCATCATGGCAAATCAAATTGAGGCAACACAAGTGAAGGACATAAATGCAGCACCATTCTTTTCTCTTGCTTTGGATGAGTCAACAGATGTAAGCCATTTATCCCAGTTCAGCGTGATTGCAAGGTATGCTGTCGGTGACACACTACGTAAGGAAAGTCTTGCTGTTTTGCCTATGAAAGAGACAACAAGAGGGGAGGATTTATTCAAGTCTTTCAATGAGTTTGCTAAAGAAAAAAAATCTACTGATGGATAAACTGATTTCGGTGTGTACTGATGGTGCTCCGTGCATGGTGGGGAAAAACAGGATTCGTCGTAGCGCTTCTTCGTTAACATGAAAAGAGACCCATCCTAAGTTTTCACTGCAACCTACATCAGGAGGCGCTTTGTGCTCAGATGTGTGGTGAGCAGCTTGGTGAGGTGATGTCGCCGGTCATTCAGGTGGTCAACTTGATTGTTGCCTGAACTTTAAATGATTTCCAGTTTAAAACACTGCTGGATGAAGTTGGGAATAATTATCCTGGTCGGCTTCTGCACAGCAATGTGCGTTGGTTATCAAGAGGGAAGGTGCTCAGCTGTTTCGCGGCTTGTCTGAGCAAAATCCGGACTTTTCTTGAAATGAAAAACGTCGAGCATCCTGAGTTAGCTAACACTGAGTGGCTCCTGAAGTTCTACTATCTCATGGACATGACTGAACATCTGAACCAGCTCAATGTGAAAATGCAAGGTGTTGGAAATATAGTCTTATCCCTTCAACAAGCAGTGTTTGCATTTGAAAACAAGCTGGAACTCTTCATCACCGACATTGAAACAGGTTGTTTACTACACTTTGAAAAACTGGGAGAGTTTAAAGATGCATGCACAGCAAGTGACCCTGCTCAACATCTTGATCTTCAGCAGCTAGCAGGCTTCACATCTAATCTCCTGCAGTCATTCAAAGTGTGCTTTGGAGAATTTCATGAGTGCACTCGTCTTTTTAAGTTCATCACCCATCCACACGAGTGTACAGTGGACAGAGCCGACCTGAGTTACATCCCCGGTGTCTCCATCAGAGATTTTGAGCTACAAGCCTCAGACATGTGGGTGAATAAGTTCAAGTCACTGAATGAAGATTTGGAAAGACTTGCACGACAGCAAGCAGAGTTGGCAAGCAAACACAAGTGGGGCGAAATGAAAAAACTTCAACACGTGGACCAGCTGATTGTCAAAACTTGGAACGAGCTTCCTGTCACATACCACACACTGCAGAGTGTGAGTATTGCTGTACTGACAATGTTTGGCTCTACGTATGCATGTGAGCAGTCTTTCTCACATCTAATGACCAACCTACGATCACGTTTAATGGATGGAAGTCTCAACACCTGCATGAAGTTTAACCTCACCACGTATCAACCAGACTACAAAGCCATCAGCAAAACCATGCAGCACCAGAAGTCACATTAATGGTAAGAAGTACTTTATTCATCATTGGTTAGCAACAGCATAACAACGTTATTAAAAAGAATTCAGAGACTTATTGTACTTTAAAAGTGTTGGTCTTACATAAAATGCACACATTTACTTGTATTTAGTGTTAAAGATATTGTATGGCTCTCACAGAATTACATTTTAAAATATGTGGTGTTCATGGCTCTCTCAGCCAAAAAGGTTCCCGACCCCTGGGCTAGAACATGGACGGACCCTGAACACATGCTATGTGAAATCATCCGGACACAAAAAGGGCCGATGTTGTGTGGTTCCACGTCTATGAACTATCTAGACTGAGCCAATTCGTAGAGATGGAAAGTCAAGGAGAGGCAACAGGAGGCTGTGGGAGGGAAGAACAGGAACAGAGTGTCTCTGGCTGGGGTGGTGAAAGGCTTCGGAAATAGCTAGCGGTGACAGTTGCACAACTTTGTGAATGCAATTAGTACAACTGCCTTGTCTACTTAAAAAAACATGGTGAAAATGGGAAATTTTCCATTAATACATTTTACCACAAAAATATTTTTCATTCAGTTCCTAAGTTTCACTAGCCACATGTGGTTGGGGTGGCTTACCAATCACCATATCGGACATCACAGACAGCACGGACACAGACAGCGCGGACACAGTCAGTGCGGACACAGCACAGACACGGACAGCACGGACACACACAGCATGGACACACACAGCACGGACACAGCACGGACACGGACAGCACGGACACGGACAGCATGGACACACACAGCACGGACACAGTCAGCACGGACACACACAGCACAGACACAGAATGGACACAGTCAGCACGGACACAGAACGGACACAGTCAGCACGGACACACACAGCACAGACACAGAACGGACACAGTCAGCACGGACACGGGCAGCACGGACACACACAGCATGGACACAGAACGGACACAGTCAGCACGGACACAGACAGCACGGACACACACAGCACGGACACAGGCAGCACGGACACGGACAGCACAGTCACGGACAGCACGGACACGGACAGCACGGACACAGTCAGCACGGACACGGACAGCACGGACACGGACAGCACGGACACGGGCAGCACGGACACAGTCAGCACGGACACGGACAGCACGGTCACGGACAGCACGGACACAGTCAGCACGGACACAGACAGCACGGACACAGAACGGACACAGATAGCACGGACACAGAACACCTATCTGCAGCACTGTAGGAAATGCTATCACAGAGTTCTCGTTTAGAAGCTATAACCACCAGTGCCAAACACAAGATGATTAATAGTGAGGAAGACAGAACTGTGCACTCCAATAAAGAACGTGCCGGGAGCAGTGGCCTTTCAGCCGCTGGTCCACAGACCACCCGATGATCAGAGACTCTGTAATCCTCATACAACATCAGGGGGGTTAACTTTGAGGGCTGGCACCAGTTCACGGACCAATGGTTAAGAACCACCGCTCTAGAGATCATAACAGGCAGTAGCCGTGTGCCTTTCTGGGCAACAGAAGAAGAGTATGGGGCCAGCCCATTCTGCAGAGGTTTTAAAAAGAGGGTTACAGAAATTAGGAGTCTGCACAACGAACAGAGTATTAGAAAGAAACTGAGACCCGATTCAGAGGGAATAGGTTTGGATCTATGTTCTCTGGGTCTTGGTTTCCTCAGCTATAAAAACAGGGGTTCAACTAGAACTTTACTAACATCTTTCTATGCCCTCAAGAAGATAATTCTAAATTCTTAACTTTCTGATCTCATTGGTACTTTAGGGAAAAAAAAAATGATGAGAGACGTCCCTAAAGGATCAGCCAGGAAGGTTAAAACGAAAAGTCAACTGCGTTACACTCTCACCCTTCTCAACACTGGCCGCACGCAGTCCCAAGAGGGAGCGTAAGCATCCGAAGGACTGCGCGCTGATCCGCGCCACTGAGGCCGAGTCCCTGCAGCGGTGCCCGGCATTTGGAGTTTTGAAAAGAGCCCCAAAATATGCAGATGCACAATGTGAGTTAAGAACCATACGGTGTTAGCATGTAAGTGATTGCACATTTCAGGGAAGAAATACACACACACTTTTTTCTCTCCTTACAGGCAACCAAAGCTACATCTACAGAGATAGCAACTGACAAGAAGGGGAGTTTTATGCATGTTACAAATTCGCTGCTCACAAAAATGAGGAGATCGGGGACCGTGCAGATGCTCCAGTACGTCCAGCCTTCGGTATAGTGCATTTCCACCAATGAGATAGAAGTTGATCTTGCATCTCATTTGCATAATCAAACAATTTTGACTTGCTTTTCTGATGTTCTTGTTTAATTAAAAGAAATCACATGCTTCCTTTTTTAAATCACTTCATATTCACTTTGAAATATCCCCTCATTTTTGTGAGCAGTATATATAGGTCCTTTCAATCTGATTTATGATCCAGGAGAATATCTGCCTCAAAAAGATGACTGAAGTAAGAATTCTGAAATGAATCCACATATATTAAAAAGCAGAATCCCCTAGTAAAAAAAATTTAAGTGCAAGGAAAGAGAAGATGTCCTACAGGCTGCAAGTTAGCCTTCCAAGGGGTCAAGCCACCAGGGACAGGCAGCTAGCTGTTTCTCAACCGGGCCCATGGGGCACAAACACTTTGAAACCTTTGTACCAGAGCCTGCCAAGGAGATCCATGCTTTCCTACCTGTCACAAAATACAAATGAAACAAACAGTTATGCTTTCCTGAGTCACGGGTAGGCGGTAGGGAGCAAAGACAAAGGGAGGAACTGTTTCCCAAGGACCCTTCAGGGAGAAGCTGGCTAACCTTTCCTGGCTGGCTGCGTTCTGCACGGCTCCCAGGTTCTTTTCTCACTGAATTCTTACAGCCACCTTGTGAGTGATGCAGCACTGTCAGCGTTTTATAGTTCAGGACGCCGAGAGACGGAGGTCAGAAAACCTGCTCAGCGTCCCACAGCTGAGAGGGAAAGAGCGACCAGACCTACAGCCCAGGGAGCCCATTTTCAGGGCTCGGCCCACCGTGAGGTGCGTCTGCGCAGGGGTGAGCGGCCGTGGCCAGGGCCAGCTGACGGCAGATGGAGGGACAGGTGTAAAGAAGGGGGGAGAGAATGGACGAAGCGGTAGAGGAGCGTGCTCGGGAGGGCAGACTCGGGGATGGGACTCACGCAGGCCCTCAAGGGAAAGGAGGAACACGAACTCCCCCCAATTCTCTGAGCCCGGACTGTCAGGGGCACACACACATTTCTAAGAAACAGACACACGGTGAAGGAAGCAAAAGGCCAAGGGGAAACACACAAAGTATGAAACTGACTTCAAATCTGGAGGTGAGGAGCAGTAAGGACCGCTAACTACAGGAGACTGGACTCGTCCACCCAGTAACACCCAGAGGAAAACAGACAGCTGTGCCTGAGGAAGAGGCTGTGCCCGCTCATCGGAAAATGACTTTTTCTCTGGAAGAGGACGGTCAGAACACCTGGACAGGTACGAACAGGAGCAGCACAGTCACACAGCGGCGTACCCCAAACTATCCGCAAGTGAGCCGACAGTCGGGTGTACAAAGGCAGCGTCTGCTTAGGCGAGGGCTGAGACTATGTCTGGGTCTCTGAGCCTGACGGAGCCCTGGTGACCGCAGCCCCTCGAGAAGCCCACCCCAAACCCCTGGAAGGCTAGTCAAATGAACTTTACCCAAATCCTCAAGCCCAATTCCAGAAATACCATTTCAACATCCTTCCCTTCACTAAGCGCCTATCGGTGAGATTCGTCCTGAACCGTGAAACAGGCACGCAGCCGACAGGAAAAGGGCTACAGCATAAAGGGGCCGTGAGAAACCATCAACCACACAACAAATCGGGAAGTGAATTAGGTCTGGCTACAATCTGGAATAGAAATAAAGTGGTGCTAAAAAAAAAAAAAAAAAAGGCACACGACAGAGTGACCTCGTCACTTCTTGCTTTCATGATTTGTTGTTAAGCACACCTAAACGAGGGTCAGCGGGCATGTACCATTACGGAGACCTAATACAGCCTTCTGGATATGTCAACTGAACATTATAAAAGGGTATCCATGCTCCTGACGGGTCTGCACAAGCAGATTGAACCAGTCCGGAGACCCAGCCCCTCCCGGGCATACGCTCAGGACACAGAATGCTCCTATGGTCAGAAGCTCGCTGCACAAGAAGATGACGGGTGAGAGCTTTCCACGGGGTCTTCCAGCTGCTGAGGAATCTTTCCGACTCACAAAAGTAGACGGGAGCCTCCTCCTCGCCAAGACAAGGCGCCCGGCCGGAGGGCAGGTCTCGCTGGGCACGTGTGCGTGGAGTACAGAGGCAAGCGGCTGAGAGCCTTCCCTAGGACAGGCGAAAGCGATACACTTGCACAGACACCGGGATACAGGTTAAAATAAAAACAAAAAACAAGGACCCAGCACTTTGAAAGGATACGGTCTGTACCAGGAAACAATGTTCTTCCGGTCAACAGCTCGGCCATTATGCATCCCACTGACCAAATATCAACTGGCAAAATTAAAGAGAGATAAAAGGGAAAAAAAGTACGTATGGTGTCACTCTTGTCATACTCGGCCACAAATGAAACGATCATGAGGGCAAAACACTCAAATGAATATTTAAGACATCCGAGGTTCAACAATCATATTCATCTTCACAGAAATACGTCGGTTTATTAAGACCTTCGCCCCACCGAAGGGCTTCACAGGTAAGATGAGTCAAAACATAATTCAGGCGAGAGATATAAGCTGCTCACAAAGGGGCTAAAGTGTCTTCTCGAGGGAAATGGTGGATTCTCCCAACTAACGTTGAGAGGTGAAGGTTATGATTCCGTTGTCTTCAGGTAGAAATACTTTGAGAGTAAGTTGAACATCTAAATACGTAAATAAAAACCCCACTGCTAAATCACATAGTTTGAAAGCTGCGCATTAAAAGTTTACTTCTGGCCCTGGCCAGTGGGGCTCAGTGCATAGAGCATTGGCCCAGCATGTGGAAGTCCCGGGTTTGATTCCCAGTCAGGGCACACGGGAGAAGCACCCATCTGGCTTCTCCCTCCCTCTTCCTTTCTCTTCCTTTTCCCCTCCTGCAGCAGGGTGGCTCAACTGGTTTGAGTATTGCTCTGGGTGCTGAGAGCCTCAGGTGCTAAAAATAGCTCAGTACTTGAGCATTAGCCCCAGACAGGGTAGCTAGGTAGATCCCTGCAGGGGCACATGCAGGAGTCTCCCTCACTATCTCCCTTCCTCTCAACTTAAAAAAAAAAAGTTTACTTTCTCTGAGCAATTGAAATATTTTTTATTTGTGAACTTTAAAAGGGTCAGTGAGAGAAGAAAAGAATTTCCTCCCATTCCCACCATCTCTACTTCTGAGAATCCCAAATACACCCAGGAGGGCACTTACAGACCCTACAGAACCAGCGTCAGCAATACCTGTCTGGTTGTAATGCATCCAGTTCAGCATGATCTCAGGGGCCCTGTACCACCTAGTGGCCACGTAGCCGGTCATTTCATCATCGGTGTGTCGGGCCAGTCCGAAATCCAAGATCTAAGTAAGAGAAAGAGGAGAAATCAGGCACTGACTGACTTAGAGTCAAACTCCTGAGACCTGTAGAGCACGAGGGAAAAAATCCCAGTGCCTACACTGAGGCACAGTACAGTACAGCACCGGCACAGACCCGTTTCCTCGTCTGTGCTCAGGACGCCTGGGGAACACGGCGAGCACTTTGAAAAATGAAATGACAAAAAGCAGAACAAGAACACCACTCCTGGGTACCTACCCAAGAGCAATGACAGGGAACGTTCACACGAAAGGCTCGCACGTGAACATTCAGAGACTTTACAAAGCCCAGCCGCAAACTAGAACCAAAGCAAGTGCCAATCAACAGATGGGTGGATAAACAGATGGGGGCACAGTCATAAAATGGATACTTCTCGGCAATGAAAAAGGAATGAACTATTGAAACAGTAAAAACAGGTGAGTCTCAAAAACATTATTCTAAGCAAAAATCAGACACACATACACACACAAAAATATTGTATAATTGCATTTGCATGACACTCCAGAAAAGACAATTCTCTCTAGTGTCAGGAAGCAGATGGGTGCTGCCGGTCGCCAGCGTCAGGGGGAGAGAAGGGCGAGGGGCTGGCTAGGAAGGGGCCCAGGGAGCTCTGGGTGACAGAAATGTTCTTTATCATAACTCAGTCGGTGGTTACATGGAGATACAAATGTATCAAATGTACACTTTAAATGATTCATTTTACTGTAGGTCAGTTATGTTTCAAAAACATTGAGTAAAAAAATGAAATGAAACTAATATAGTATTGCATGTCAACTGTAACTGAAAAATATAGTTGTTTTTTTTTAATCAAGTGAGAAGCAGGGCGGCAGAGTAACAAACTCCCACATACGCCCAACTGACCAGGATCCACCCAGCAAGCCCCCTACGGGGTACTGCTCTGCCCACCTAGGGCCGCTGCTCCATTACTCAGCAATTGAGCTATTTTAGTGCCTGAGGCAAGGCCACGGAGCCATCCTTGGCACCTGGGACCAACTTGCTCAAACCATTTGAGCCATGGCTGTGGGAAGAGAAGAAAGAAAGAGAGAAAGAGAGAGAGAGAGAGAGAGAGAGAGAGAGAGAGAGAGAGAGAGAGAGAAGGGAATAGGTGAGGGGTAGAGAAGCAGATGGGAACTTTTCCTGTGTGCCCTGACTGGGAATTGAACCTGGGACAATCATATGCCAGGCTGATGCTCTACCACTGAGCCAACCGGCCAGGACCATATAAAGTTATTAGAAAAAGAAATGAAACAAACAAAAAACAATTCCAGAGCTGCTTGCTATTTATAGATGTTTTATTTATCTCCTATTTGAATTATTTTGAATGAGTAGGTTTCTGCCATTTTTCCTATTTAACCTAATAATTATTTCTTCAGAATTGCTTTACTCGAAATGGAGAATATACTTTCCCTTTATTACAACTAATACAGTAAATTTCAAATTTTACTTTTAGTGTGAAAACAAGATACCTGATGCTACCTTTTCATTTTTTTAAATTTTATTTTAGTGAGAGGAGGGGAGACAGAGAGACAGACTCCCACATGCGCCCCGACCAGGATCCACCCAGCAAGCCCACTAGGGGGTGATGCTCTGCTCATCTGAGGCCCTTGCTCCTTGCACAGGAGCCTTTTTTTTTTTAAGCACCTGAGGTGAGGCCATGGAGCCATCCTCAGCACCTGAGGCCAACTTGCTCTAATTGAGCCTTGGCTGCAAGAAGGAAGGAGGAGGAGGAAGAGAAGGAGAGAGAGAGAGAGAGAGAGAGAGAGAGAAGCAAGAGGGGGAGGGGTAGAGAAGCAGATGGGCACTTCTCCTGTGTGCCCTGACAGAGAATTGAACCTGGAACATCCAGGCGCCAGGCTGATGCTCTACCACTGAGCCAACCAGCCAGGGCCTGATGCCACCTTTAATGTCACTTAAAACTAAAGCTTTACTAAGTCTATGGTTTAAATCACAAAGTCTGATATTCTAAACGACATGAATCTGCAGATAAAAAAGTCATGGCTTATAAACCATTCCCTACATAAATTTGCCAGGATAATCCAACATACTAATTACTACGTGAGACAAATACTGCCCCTGGTCTGTCCCCTTACCTTCAGCTCGCAGTCCTCATTCACAGCTAGGTTGCTGGGTTTCAGGTCCTGGGGAGCAAGCACAGAGAGAGGACAGGGTCAGGGTCAGGGTGCATTCTCTCCTCAGAGGTAATGACGGTCCAACAGAAAAGTAACACTTCACCCAGCTCTACACAGGAATCTCCATCCTGTAGTTCCTGTCTAGTCCTAATTAGCCCTAAATAGGTAAAAACTATAGATCCTCTTTCTTTCATCAGTTTAAAGTAAAGCGGCAATGAACCAACATTTCAATGCTAAATTCAAGCCTCCCTCCACCACCACACACACCAACCCCAGTGCCCCCAAATATTTTACTAAAAAACAGAAGACATACCCTGTGAATGATGTCGGCCGAATGGATATACTGTGGAAGAGGAAAGAGTCAGTTAAACTCCTTTAACTTAACGTCATCGCCCACCTCCTACCACCACCTTCTATGACCTATTGGAGGTGCATTTTCATGAATCAGTAACAACTGCTAAGCGTTAACAATGGGATTAGAAATCGGAACAGGTAATTATTCGTGGTCTATACATTTATCATTAACTACGATTTCCACACCGTCAACTCTACTCAGAGCTGACACAGGAAGGAAACGGAGCTTTCGCTCTAGTTTCTGGTTGGTTCTCTGGAGCTCAGGAAGGACTCCAAGCTGCTAAATCTAAAAGTGGCTTGATTTTACAACACGGCTTACCTGCCCCACCCCACAGATAAATGAGCTTCCCTGAGGATGCTTTTAAAGTTTCAACACGACACTGACCAGAGACTAGATTGTGTCGAGAAATTATTATTACTGTTTAGATGCAATAACAAAGAGTCCTTAGTGCTCAGACATGCATGCTGAAGTACCTATGCATGGAATGATATGATGTCTAAACCTGCCTGAAAATAATCCCGGGCTTGGGGAATACAAAGGACAAACAGATTGTCCATATGCTGGTAATTATGGTTACTGAGTAAACACAGGGGTTCATTATACTGTGATTGTACCGGCGATTTTGTGTTCATATTTTCCCATAAGAAAGGTTTACTTTTTTTGTTTTTTTTCTCTTAAGTCCTACATAGAAGAGAGAGGAGGAGAGAAAGGGTTTCACATCTCAAAATTATTGCTAATGCTGTCTGTACCTTGAGACCTCGGAGAATTTGGTAGATAAGGAACTGAACATGGTCATCTGTGAGCTTCTGACATTTCACAATGTTGTTCAGATCTGCCCCCATGAGATGGGTCACCAGATACCTGGAAATTAATGGAGAGTTACACAATACTACAGAAACCTTCAAGTTCTTATCTTTAAAAGAAAAGACAGCCAACCCAGTAAGCACCACTGTGACACCAAAAAGTTTAGTAACCTCTCACGGCGGGGGCGGAGGGGAGCCTCATTTTCAACACCACTCTTTCAAACTGTCATCAATGTCTCTAAAAATTCTGAACTCACCCCTATTTGGCATAGCTTCTCCTAGGATCCCCCCCAAATAGAAAAGAGCATAAATGGATATTAGAATATGTGTTACTATCATATTCCTTTAAAAAATGTTATTTCTGCATGAGAAATATGCAGGGCCCTTAAATGCACGGCCATGATAAAGTAGCTTGTATGTTAAATCCACCATTACATTAAAAAAAATTTTTTTTTTCCTGAAGTGAGAAGCGGGGAGGCAGAGAGACAGACTCCCACATGCGCCTGACCGGGATCCACTCGGCATGTCCACTAGGGGGCGATGCTCTGCCCATCTGGGGCGTTGCTTTATTGCAATCAGAGCCATTCTAGCACCTGATGTGGAGGCCATGGAGCCATCCTCAGCGCCTGGGCCAACTTTGCTCCAATGGAGTCTTGGCTGCTGGAGGGGAAGAGAGATACAGAGAGAAAGAAGAGGGGAGTGGGTGGAGAAGCAGATAAGTGCTTCTCCTGTGTGCCCTGGCCAGGAATCAAACCCAGGACTTCTATACGCCGGGCTGATGCTCTACCACTGAGCTAACCAGCCAGGGCTCCACCATTACATTTTTAACCTCATGATAAACCCTCCAAGTTACTGAATCTCCAAGGTTTCTAAAATACAGGAGTATCTTTACATTTGCAAATTATAATTCTTCTTTTTTCCAGGAATGCATGGTAAAAGGCTACTGTGCACTAACAATATTCCTGCACTTACTTCAAAGAAAGAAGGAACACATTTTTATCTGTACGCAAATGAGGCATTCCCGACCTTCTCCTCCCGGGTGTGGTGCTGGCAGTTAATCCTATCTTTACAGGGTAAGGTTAGGGAATGATCACATTCCGGTCCAACAGGTTCACCACAGACAGTCTAGGTGCAGTGCCTTACCCACTCATTACTGGATGACTCGGGTGGGACCATAAAGCCACATCAGTGCCAAGGAGGCTGAATTTTTAAAAATTAGGTTAGTAGCCCTGGCCGGTTGGCTCAGCGGTAGAGCGTCGGCCTGGTGTGCAGAAGTCCCGGGTTCGATCCCCGGCCAGGGCACACAGGAGAGGCACCCATCTGCTTCTCCACCCCTCCCCCTCTCCTTCCTCTCTGTCTCTCTTCCCCTCCCACAGCCAAGGCTCCATTGGAGCAAAGATGGCCCGGGTGCTGGGGATGGCTCCATAGCCTCTGCCTCAGGCGCTGGAATGGCTCTGTTTGCAACAGAGCAACGCCCCGGATGGGCAGAGCATCGCCCCCTGGTGGGTGTGTCGGGTGGATCCCGGTCGGGCGCATGCGGGAGTCTGTCTGACTGCCTCCCCGTTTCCAGCTTCAGAAAAATACAAAAGAAAAAAAAAATTAGGTTACGTTTTGTCTACTGTGTAAGAATCACTACCCATTCCTGAAGCTGAATAATAATGTCTACTAATCCCGTTTTAAACACTGACTTTGCCAGGCCTGTGGTGGTGCAGTGGATAAAGTGTTGACCTGCAGTGCTGAGGCTGCCGGTTCGAACCTGGGCTTGCCCGGTCAGGCCACATAGGACAACCAACCAACGAACAACTAGAGTGAAGCAACTTTGAGTTGATACTTCCCGCTCAGCAACCCCCCCCCCCCCATTTCCTCCTTCTATAAAATCAATAACTAAAATCTTAAAAAAAGAAGTGCTGATTTCATTTCATTTGTTTCTTCTTAAAAAAAAAATTGGAGGGACAAAAACCAGGCCAGTAAATTTAAATCTACTATAATGATATGTTATATGGATAAGTACGTGTATGACCTCTCTTTACACACTTACACACACACACACACACACACACACACACACACACACACACACACTGAATTTTTTTCCTGTTTCCTAATTTCCCTATTGGGCTGCTATGCTCAGTTCCCAATTCCACTAACACCAAAAAATGTTTGCCTAGATGTGACTTTAAGATTTTCAGCATTTCGGCCCTGGCCGGTTGGCTCAGTGGTAGAGTGTCGGCCTGGCGTGCAGAAGTCCCGGGTTCGATTCCCGGCCAGGGCACACAGGAGAAGCGCCCATCTGCTTCTCCACCCCCTCCTTCCTCTCTGTCTCTCTCTTCCCCTCCCGCAGCCAAGGCTTCATTGGAGCAAAGATGGCCCGGGCGCTGGGGATGGCTCCTTGGCCTCTGCCCCAGGCACTAGAGTGGCTCTGGTCGCGGCAGAGCATCGCCCCCTGGTGGGCAGAGCATCGCCCCTGGTGGGCATGCCGGGTGGATGGGAGTCTGTCTGACTGTCTCTCCCCGTTTCCAGCTTCAGAAAAATACAAAAAAAAAAATAAAAATAAAAAATTTCAGCATTTCATATTTTTCAAACTTGCATGTTTATATTGCCTTGAGGAGATGATGAACTCTAAATGTAATATGAAGTACAAACTGGAGTTTTCCCATGTTTTCATAAAGGTAGTTCTTATTTAAGGGATGCTCCAAGCTCCAAGTAGCTCAAAGTAGTAGATTAAACAGATAGAGCTCACTCCGTGCCAAGCACTGTCTACTACGCCCAGGTCTCATGTGCTCTCTTGACAACTCTGGGAGGTAAGTCTCGTAAGTATTCCTATTTCATTGACAAGGAGACAGAGACAGACCAAGAACATGGGAGTCGCTCCAGGTTGAGAGGGGTGGCATCCAAAATGGTTTGAGCTCAGAGACCATGATGTTAATTGCATCACATACTGCCTCCCAGTTCTTCCAGCTGACATAAAATGTCAGTCAAGAAAACAATCCTTTTAAAAAATGTTTTATAAATGATGCAACAACCAGGCAAGCAGTGTCTTCTGCTAATTTTCTTACCGAGTCTCAATAGCTACTATCAAAGTTAGCCTTTAATGTAAAAGAAAGCTGGCAAAAACAGCAATCAATAGTCCATCCTAATCAGTCACTCTAGTTTGTAACCCCAAATGGACCTATCATCTGACAAATATGAGAAAACTGTGACTAACTGGTTAATATTTTGAAATCAGGACTTCCCCAGAACACCTGGGCTGATGACGGCTGGTGTATCCCTGACACCACCTATGACACACTGCAGGACTCGGGCTCGGGAAGAGAGAGTTCAATTTCTGCCGTGTGAGACTACTGTGCAAGTGATTATATAACACCGAGGAATAGAAGGATCATTCCCTGAACCTATAAAAATAATTTTAAAAAGGAAAGGTCCATAGTGGAAACACTGTTTTTGGATGATTCTACCTAGAATCTGTCTTTATTGATTTTTTTTTTTTCATTTTAGAGAGGAGAGGGAGAGACAGAGGGAGAGAGAGAGAGAGGAGAGACAGAGAGAGAGAAGGGGGGAGGAGCTGGAAGCATCAACTCCCATATGTGCCTTGACCAGGCAAGCCCAGGGTTTCGAACCGGCGACCTCAGCATTTCCAGATCGACGCTTTATCCACTGCGCCACCACAGGTCAGGCTAGAATCTGTCTTAGTATGTCTTGAAATAAAACCTAAAAAATCTTCACCCTCTCACATGTCTGTGCTAGTTCACAAGAGTATTAAGCGGTATTACCCATGCAACCACAGTAATTCCAAGTGACAAGAAATCCTACACAGCCAGACTGCTGACTGCACAGCCGGAGAAAGAGGATACTTCTATAGTTAGAATATCCTACCCTGTGTGATTTCCCTGAAGCCCCCTCCCCATCAGAGACCGCATCCATTTTATCACTGAAATTTCCAGACAGAGGGTGAGACCGTCAAAACATTACGTAAGTAGAGAAGATTAATCAGTCTATACAGTCTGAACTAGCAAGCACTGCTGCTAGGCCCCAATTAAATCAACCGAAAAGGATTTTTTTCCTGGCAGAAGTGTCTTAAAGGAAATAACAAAGTCACTGTATGCTGTTTCCATGAGGCTCAAAGACCAACCCATGACAACCAACTGTCAAATTCCAACTCATCACAATAGAGATGTTTCCAAAGTAAATCCTGCAACAGTGGGCAAAGCAAGCCTCCTGCAAGATTACTTGAATGCTTATGGGAAACACACCAACTTTTCAAAGGAGTTTAAAACACACCAACTTTGAACAAGGGAGTGGGAGGAACAGGTAGATGAGCACATTGTAAATAAGTCAATGCCAAGAGGAGCATTACTAGACAGCCACACTGTTTCCATTGTCTTTGTCTCCGGAAAGTAACTTTAATAACAGTTTTGTGAACACATGTCTTGCTGCTGTCAGTGTTCACAACATCTCAAATAAATTAATGAAGGTTTGACTTAAGAACAGTTGGGCAGCTGTCTGTCGCTGGTTCTCCCATCCTTAAAATGGAGTTTAATAAGCAGGACTTTATTAGGCTCAAGGTGGAAAAGAGGATGTCATGGGCTGATACAGTCTTTGTTTTGCAAGAAGGTGGTCTCCTTTACATTTAAACAATCTATAAAGAGCATAAACCATGACGACTCAAAGTGACTCATAACTAAAATGTCCTGTGCCAGCAAAAAAGGCAGAAGTCCGCAACCGGTGGTTGTTCAGCACTGCAGACAGCACCCTGGTCTAGAGCTTCATTTATTAAGCACTTTTTGGGTAACACCCAATTGTCAAGACTCCTACTCCATACCACCTTTATTTTCAACACATAATACACTCAGAAAGAAGCTATCTAGAAAAAAATCTTTTCTATCCATAGACTGGCATCTCTACTACTGTTGGCCCTATTTGATAAAGCAATTATCAAAAGGCAATTTCCGTATTTAAAATAATCACAGGGATTGACAGCTTATAACCACAAGCCTCTGAATATATACATTCAGTGAACCTTGGGATGTGCTATCGTCTATTCTCAACACAGCAGACAGTGATTCTTAAAGAAATAAATAATAATTACATCATGTCATTCGTCTATTTAATCCAGTACCCTGTCCCCAATGAACACTCCCATGTCACCTCCACTTGTCTGCCCTGCTCTCACTTAGCTCCACACTCGCCCTCCTTCGGCCACAGAGGACCCCTTGCTGCAATCCCAACACGTCCATGCAGTGTTCCACTGCAGGACTTAGCACTGGCTGTTCCCCCTGCCTGGAACGCTCCCCCACCAGACACGCACGAGCCTCATTCTGCTATTCCTTCAAATCTCTGTTTCAAAATTTACCTTCTCGCTTGGCCAGGCGGTGGTGCAGTGGATAGAGCATTGGACTGGGAAGCGGAGGACCCAGGTTCAAGACTCCGAGGTCGCCAGCTTGAGCGCGGGCTCATCTGGTTTGAGCAAAGCTCACCAGCTTGGACCCAAGGTTCCTGGCTCGAGCAAGGGGTTACTCGGTCTGCTGTGGCCCCCCGGACAAGGCACATATGAGAAAGCAATCAATGAACAACTAAGGTGTCGCAATGAAAAAAATTACCTTCTCAAGGAGGCATATCCTTATCGCCTCCTTTAAAACCCACCATCCTCCCCCTCGACCTACATGCCTACTCTCCCTTCTCTGCTCTTCTTCCTCTTCTGTCCACGGCATTGCTGCCTGCTACTCCAGGACCTCATTTCTTGTTTTATTTGCTCATTGTGTGCTGTTATCCATCTGTACAACGTTCAGGGAGGTTCTTTTCTGTTCCGTGTAGAATCTAAAGTATCCAGAACCGAGTCTGGCAGGTAGTGGGCACTCAGCACCGAATCGGGTTGAATGACCCAGGACAACTCAGACAGCATTACTAGTGAGACCAGGCAAGAACGTATGTCATGGCAATACCGGTGCCAGAGATCTTATCTGGTAAGCGGCCCAGACCGTTCTACCACACGTGGTAAAAGCACCGTTCTGTAGCCAGGCAGGCAGCGGGTGTATTTCACAACAAACTATTCTCACTCGAAGCAAAGATTAAACACAGCAGACAGTAATTCTTACAAAAAAAAAAAAAGATCACGTCATATCATTCTTCTACATAATCCAGTACCTTGTCCTCAGTTACCACGGTCACAGCACCATCTCCTTCTCGCCCCTGCTCTAACTTAGCAACTTACCTGCGTCACCAAACCAGACTCAGCATTCTACCAGACATTCTACAAACAGGGTAAAAACAAAAGAGCTAGTGAAAAGAACACCCTGGGCACGCTATCGGCAACCAGTTACAGACAAGACAGCACGAGGTTATCCGTTCCTTCCATCGCTCCGCCCACAACTGTTGAGCACAGGGGATGCCACGGTGGAAAAGACAGTCACAGAATTTAAATGAGAGAAAGGCATATGTAAATAGATAATCCTAAGAGGACATGATCAGAGCTGAAAACGGAACGTCGAGTCGCTGGAGAACACCCAGGACACAGCCCCACCCAGACCTCGCACGGAGCTCATGAGGGAAAGATTTCCTGAAAGACCCTGCCGCTCCGTTACCTTTTTATTACATCAGCGGACCTGAGAAAAAGGGGGTATCTTATTGCTGAGCTGAGACTGAAAACTAAATGGTATCTTTTAAAAGAATTTTTTTTTTATTTTTCCAATTTTAGAAGCAGGGAGGAAGTCAGGCTCCCACATGCACCCAACCGGGATCCACCCGGCATGCCCACCAGGGGGCGATGCTCTGCCCCTCTGGGGCGCTGCTCCATTGGGGCCGGAGCCATTCTAGCGCCTGAGGTGGAGGCCATGGAGCCATCCTCAGCGCCCAGGCCAACTTTGCTCCAGTGGAGCCTGGGCTGCGGGAGGGGAAGAGAGAGACAGAGAGGAAGGAGAGGAGGAAAGGTGGAGAAGCAGATAGGTGCTTCTCCTGTGTGCCGACCAGGAATTTTACCTGGGACTTCCACACTCCACGCTGACACTCTCCGCTGAGCCAACTGGCCAGGGCCTAAATAGTATCTTCTTAAAGGATGTGTGATTTATTTAGGTTTCAAATGTGAGTTGGTGAAGGCATCTTACAGAGAGCGTCACTGTGTCTCTACCTGCATTTTGGCAGACCTTTCTGATAAGGAAATAATTTGCAAATATTCAATATAACTGTTAATAGTTTACTTACTCATCTTTCTCCCAGATTGCTCCTATTCCTGTATTACCTATCTTGAACACTCAGTCTACTTTCAGAGAATAAAAGGACTATAGTCACTCAATTAAGAAGAGTTAGAAGACTTTCAAATAATAATCATAGCTCTAGATCAAGATAAATGTGATTAGGAATATATTTAGAGCAAAAAACAAACAAAAAACTGGGCCGTGTGCAATTTTTGTATGTGGTATTACAGAGTTCAGTTCATCTCTCACATTCAGGTATATTAAATTTGCAAGCCCTGCACTGGGAGATGATGATTGGTCTCTCAAGCAAATTCTAATGACTGAAAAAAACACTGAAATAGCCATAATCCTGGACAAGCTCTAATTTCTTTGTTTTCAGTAATACCAACACATCATAAAGAGTAAGCAATGAGTCATTTTCCTAAAGGCAACCTTGGCTTCATCATTCTCTTTTCAGAGGTTCTCTGGGAGTGAAAACACTTCAGGAAGCCAAGCACCCCAATTTTCACCATTTTACAGGGAAGTTACTGGGGGGGCCCAGAGAGGCAAAGTGACTTGTCCGAGGTCACACAGGCAACTGGTAACATACCAAAGCGTTCTAAATGTATTTCCCCTAACAAGATTTTGATTCCATCAGCACTAGTGTTTCTGACTATTCTAGGCGCGTTCCAACACCCCACTCAGCAAGTATCCAGCAAGCAGCACTGAGATTTGCTTCCAAGAGACGATCAGTTCCTGTTCATAGTAATCAGAACAATGCTGAATGTCGACTGCATCTGAGGAAAGCGGGAATGTGAGTAAGGGCCACTGCAGTTAAGAAGCACAGACTCCTCCTGCCCAGCAGCCAGGTTATGTGCAGAACGAAGGAAAGAATAAGCACACCTTTAGTTCAGTGGTTACACGCGAAGTAGGCAGGCTTCAAATGGATAAAGGAGCCAAAGGCAGTAACAGCGGCTAAAACTTAACCTTTCAAATAGCGCCAGACTTCAAGAAAGTCTTTTCACATCGGAAAAAGGGGGTCATCATCCAGTTCCTTAATGCCTGAGAAAGCCAAAACACAGCATTCGCCCACGTCAGCCAATCATCAACTTCTTAGTTAAATAAATCTCCCTGTAGCTAAAGTTTAGGGATATAGCTCAAACTTGCTTCAAAGGTTCTTCCAAAGAAATTCACAAACACGTTACTTCAGCATTTCTTCCACACGCAGGCAGAATATCAAAACCCGTCTTCCCGAGGACAGTGACAACACGTTGTAGGTATCGTGACGACACACGGTCCTGCGTTTGTACACATCCAGAGAACACACCACACGAGAGTGGACCCTAAGGTCGACTTCTGGCTCCGGGTGGCTGCGATGTGTCCCTGCACATCCCACCTCAGTTAAAAGGGGGAAAGCGGCCCTCTGGGAGGGGCCGTGCTAATTCCACACTGGAAGAGCTACAGCGGTGTGCTCGGACACGTGCAAACACGCCTGATGGAAACTACCTTGCCCTCACACGAGGGCACGCACGGGTCTTGCACTCACACATGTGTAACCTGGGCACGTCAGGGTATGAATGCCCCATGGAATAACCCTTGCCAACGGGCTCAGGAGCCGGTGGGTAATGCTCCCCACCTGAGGTGCGCTCTGTCCAGCCTCCTGGAGGCAGGCTTCAGCCAGCAGCCCACCGTGGTGACCCCTCAACAACCCCTTGCAGCGCTCCCTCTCCTTCCCCGTGTCCTCGTCCCCAGCCCCCCATCCCTGGCTCCTGAGACGCCGGCTCCGCCTTCCCAGGGGTGCCCAGGCTACAGAGACAGCAGCGGCCCCCAGCTAGGGGGAACTAGCACTGTCCGCCAGCCTTCTCGGCAAGGAAGGCCCGTCCCCGGTGCCTGGTGCAGAGCAGAAACCCAACGCCTCCAGGCTCAGCACGCAGCAGCTCTAGCTCCGTTTCCAGGCCACGGCGGGATGACCCAGAGGAAGAAGCTATCTGGAACCAGGGCTCTATGAACATTTCTCGATGTAACTACAATAATGTGAAGCTGTTCCTTTAGCAGCTGGGGCAGGCAAGCTGAGAATAGCAATCATAGCCCAAACTCCCTACACTCTTCCCCACTGAACTCTGTCTGTGTGACAGAGAGGACAGATAGGAACAGAGGGACAGGAAGGGAGAGAAATGAGAAGCATCAATTCTTTGTTGCGGTGGTACCTTAGTTGTTCATTGATTGTTTTCTCATCTGTGCCTTGACCATGGGGCTACAGCTGATTGAGTGACCCCTTGCTCTAGTGACCTTGGGCTAAAGCTGGTGAGCCTTGCTCAAACCAGATGAGCCTGTGCTCAAGCCTGCTACCTCGGGGTTTTGAACCTGGGTCCTCCGCATCCCAGTCCAACACTCTATCCACTGCACCACCGCCTGGTCAGGATCTTCTCCACTGCCCTCTCGCAAGGACTCACCACGGGCTCTCCAAATACAGAACCACGTCTGAAATGATGAAAACACACTCCCCACTCATAATAGACATCTTCCGTATTCATCCCACCCCCCAGGAGAACTGGATGATAGAAGTAAAGATTTCTTTTTTAATTTTAATTTTTAATGTATTATATTGACATGGTTTCAAGTGTCCCACTTAATATAACACCCTCTCCCCCCCACAGAGAACTCAAGAACATTCTGAGGTCTGTATGCTGCTCAATGGCTCAGGAACAGAAATGGGCTGCTCCTCTTCCCCTGCCCACTGAGGAGGACAACGCAGAAGCTTTACTCACACATCATTGAATTCCTCCAGAGACCTTGCAGGTGTAAAAACATCCAACAGACCAATCACCTGTAAAGAAACACAAAAACCAAACAGGAAATAAATACTGAACGAACTTCTAGTACCCATCAGGTCTCTGTGAACTAATTCCAAACCCCACTACCCAAGTTCAGTAATATCACAAAACCACATACATACTTTGTAACATTATTTTCTACCCCAATTACGCTTTTTTTTTTGTTGTTGTTTTTTTGTTTTTGTATTTTTCTGAAGCTGGAAACGGGGAGAGACAGTCAGACAGACTCCCGCATGCGCCCATGCGCCCCACCAGGATCCACCCGGCACACCCACCAGGGGCGATGCTCTGCCCCTCCGGGGTGTTGCTCTGCCGCGACCAGAGCCACTCTAGCGCCTGGGGCAGAGGCCAAGGAGCCATCCCCAGCGCCCGGGCCATCCTTGCTCCAATGGAGCCTCGGCTGCGGGAGGGGAAGAGAGAGACAGAGAGGAAGGAGGGGGTGGGGGTGGAGAAGCAAATGGGCGCTTCTCCTATGTGCCCTGGCCGGGAATCGAACCCGGGTCCCCTGCACGCCAGGCCGACGCTCTACCGCTGAGCCAACCAGCCAGGGCCGCTTTTGTTTATACTCGTTAAACATGACCGCTCATAAAAATCAAGATTACTACTGAAAACATTCAACTCCTTAGGATTTGGTCACACAGAGCTTTTTATTTATCAGGAAGTAAAAAAGTTTAGGGCTCTTGACTTAACATATGCACTAACAGTCTGGTTAAAAAACAGAAAAAAAAGTCACATTTCTACGATTGTTATTATAGTATCATTTTTCTTTTTTTAAATGCGTATTATTTCATGAACAGTTTTTGTTATTATATAGTCTTTAAAACTGACATTTTTAAAAATCCCCAAACATTTTCTCAGTATACTCTTGGTATTATTCTTGTAATACTCTTAATATTAAGATAATTTTCTTAATCATTATCAAGTATTTATACAAGACTATTTAAAAATGACAAAAGCTATCTTCATACAAGGATAAAGCAAAGAGCTACTTAATACTCAGTAAGCCATGGTCTTTGAGCAAGTTTTCTGGTCAAGCATTTATATTGATTAATCCACACATACTCCCCTCCCTTTCTTCTAAAACCCAAGACAACTAATTTTTACATAGTTAGGCACTGAGAAGGCCAACAAAAACTAGAATTCATTTGTGTCTGGAAATGAAACAAACAAAAGCCAAATAGTCTTTGTTAAGCGGGCCCAAAACTGTGGACTCATTAGCATGCTTCTCCAACCAACCAGGTTAAAACAGACAGCGCTAACAGTAAAATACCAACGCTCAAAACATTACCATGAAAAGCACTTCTAACTAGAATATTATTCCACTGATTCAAATACCAGAAAAAAACAACTTTTTTTAAGTGAGAGGAGGGGAGATAGAGAGACAGAACACCTGCATAAGCCCTGACCCGGGATCCACCCTGCAACCTCCATCTGGGGTGGATGCTCAAATCAACAGCGCTATCCTCAGCACCTGAGGCCGATGCTCGGACTAACCAAGCCACTGGCTGAGAGAGAAAGGGGAGAGAAGGGGGAGAGGGAGGGGAAGAGAAGCAGATGGTCGCTTCTCATGTGTGCTCTGACTGGGGATTGAACCCGGGACATGCTCTATCCACTAAGCAAACCAGCCAGAACCCAAATGCCAGACTTTGAAAAGCAATTTCAATTTTATAGCCTGAATCCAAAAGAAAAACAAAGCAAAACAAAACAAAAGACCTTGGGATTCAAAGAGAATCGTTTCTCAAGTCTTTGCATCTTATTCCAAAGGAAAGCAAGACCCAGATAAGCTCAGCGCCAGACTCCTACCCAGGTACCTGCACACAGGAAAACCAGAATGGCCCATAACTGCACTTCCCACTCCAACTCACATTTTGAGGTGTTTCCTTTGATTTTTCCAATGTATATAAACGTTAAACTGGGGTTATACTGTGCATACATACACTGTTATATCCTGCCTCATCTCTCAACATATGACTTTTCTCGTGTCCTTCAATGTTTTTCAGTCATAGGCTCGATCATTTGTATATATGTACTATAATTTAACCGATTTCCTATCTTTGGACATTTAAGGAACACTGCAAGTGTGTGTGTGTGTGTGTGTGTGTGTGTGTGTGTGTATTTTGCATATTTTGTATTTTCTTCCACAGAACAAATTTCAAAGAAATGGAATTAGAGAATCAAAGGCAACAAGACACGTAAGCCTCTTAACCTTATCAAACTGTCCTCCATAAAGGTGAGGCCAGCTTACATTCCCACCAACAGTGTACCCATGACCTTATTAATATTAACATCCTTACATAGCGCTTTAAATTTCAGTCAGATCATTGTCTTTGTCCTTCTCCACCTAAACCACAATTGTGTTCCTTCAGTTTGATACATTCCTGCCTTAAAACTTCTGGTCTTTTTAGTACTCTCTCCCCTAGGTCCACTTGTATTTTATGCAGCTAAGATCTAGAAGTCACTTTTATTTACCAGTGCCAACATTTTCTAATCACTGATTATTTTTATCTGAGATGTCCCATTGCCCCAATAAAAGAAAAGTTTAAAATAATTTACACCAGTTTATACTCTTGCTGTTGTGATTGTGGGAAATCATCCTCAAGTCACAATAAAATAAATCACTAGAGATCAGGTTTGCTCAGGGTTATTCACACAATGGTTAACTGAAGGATAGAAAAACAAAGCAAGTCCAAAACATTTTCAAGTAAAAGCTCCAATTTCGGCCCTGGCCGGTTGGCTCAGTGGTAGAGCATCGGCCTGGCATGCAGGAGTCCCGGGTTCAATTCCCGGCCAGGGCACACAGGAAAAGCGCCCATATGCTTCTCCACCCCCCTCCTTCCTCTCTGTCTCTCTCTTCCCCTCTCGCAGCCGAGGCTCCATTGGAGCAAAAAGATGGCCCGAGTGCTGGGGATGGCTCCTTGGCCTCTGTGCTAGAGTGGCTCTGGTCGCGACAGAGCGACGCCCCGGATGGGCAGAGCATCGCCCCCTGGTGAGCGTGCCAGGTGGATCCCGGTCGGTGCATGCGGGAGTCTGTCTGATTGCCTCCCCGTTTCCAGCTTCAGAAAAAAAAAAAAAAAAAAAAAGCTCCAATTTCAATTTAAAAACACAGCAGGCATTCTGGAATCAAACAGCTGTAACTCTGAACCCCACAGAATATGGGAGTTCGTGGCCTTTTTTTTTTTTTTTTTGGAGAGACAGAAAGGGAGAGAGATGAAAGTGTCAACTCATAGTTGTGGCACCTTAGTTGTTCATTGATTACTTCTCATACATGCCTTGACCAGAGGGCTCCAACTGAGCCAGTGACCCCTTGTTCAAGCCAGCAACCTGGGCTCAAGCCAGCGACCATGAGCTCACGTCTATGATCTATCCCATGCGCAAGCTGGCAACCCCACGGCTCAAGCCCACAACTTCGGGGTTTCGAACCTGTGTCCTCAGGGTCTCAGGTCAATGCTCTATCCACTGCACCACCACTGGTGAGGTCGAATGGACCCTTTATCATTTTAAATGTCAAACATACAGCTCTCCTGGTCCTTACCTGGGCGGTCTGGTGGCACGTACCCAGACAGCCAAAGGGTGAAGAGGACAGGTTGCTTTCAAAATCTTTGATTAAGCTTCCTTGTAAGTCTTGGTTCTTTACTGGGTAAAGCCACTTTTACATTGTAAGCACCTAAGACTTGTCTGCAGACTAGAAAAAATCAGGAGTTTTTCTACATTGAGTCAAAGTCTTTGGGTCCCTTTTCCACTCCCACCTCAAACATCTGCCAACACAATGGGGGGTTATGAAATACTCGGCCACGTGCCTTCCCTGTTCCGACAACAAGTCACCCATATCGAGGTACAGGTGACCCTCCACACTGAGACTGCTGGAATCTAAACATCTTCATTTAAAAACAACAGACTGTTATTAAGCAAGTTGCTTATGAAACAATTTACGTAAGTTAAAACCCTGTTTTTCTAATACCGTCAGCCCTCTTTTAAAAATGTTTTTATTCATTTTCATTTACTGTGTTAACATGGATTCAAGTGTCCCACTCAATATAACACCCTCCCCTTCCACCCCCCTGTCCCCAATATACCCCCTTTGCCCCCTCCCCCTAACTCCCTCCCCCCCTTCCCTCTGGGATTTGCTATCCCGTTATCTGTATCTATGTGTTATGTATATATAATTTCACTAATCCCTTCACCTTCTCTGATCCCACCCCCTCATCCCCCTTCCCTGACAGCTGTCCCTCTGGTCCCCATGACCCTGCCTCTGCCGTCAGCCCTCTTTTTAAAAGGAGTCTTGTAACCTTTCCTAAATTAGAAAAATTGTATCTATCACTGTCGCCTCTCATTTCTACAAATACAAAATGGTCTAAGTGTAACCAGCCTGATATCATATAAGATACATTTTAAATGATCTTATTACAAAAAAACAAGGTTGTTGCTTTATGACCACTAGGAAAGCCAAGACATGGATTCAGAGAAGCCCAAATAATCTGTGCCTTACACAATGGCTTAATTTATCTGTAAAGAAAGCAAAACAGGCCCTGGACGGTTTGCTCAGTGGTAGAGCCTCGGCCTGGCGTGCGGAAGTCCTGGGTTCGATTCCGGGCCAGGGCACACAGGAGAAGCACCCATCTGCTTCTCCACCCCTCCCCCTCTCCTTCCTCTCTGTCTCTCTCTTCCCCTCCCGCAGCCAAGGCTCCATTGGAGCAAAAGATGGCCCGGGTGCTGGGGATGGCTCCTTGGCCTCTGCCCCAGGCGACAGAGCGACGCCCCGGATGGGCAGAGCATCGACCCCTGGTGGGCGTGCCGGGTGGATCCTGGTCGGGCACATGCGGGAGTCTGTCTGACTGCCTCCCCGTTTCCAGCTTCAGAAAAATACAAAAAATACAAACAAACAAAAAAAAGAAAGCAAAACAATAAAATTTAGTGCTGTTAAACCAGATGTTTTTAAATTCGTGTAGGCAGCATCAGTGGGATCCCAGGGACTCCTGGAGGTCCTTTGGGGACCCATCCATGTTTGGCTACATCAAAGGATTCTTTACATTTAAAGAGCTATGGCAATATCTCTGTCACATTTACTAACGTGTAATGAAAAACAGCATACATGCTCTGTGTTAAAATCCAAATGTAAACACATCAGTTAAGCTGCCAGGCCACGTTGACTTTATGCAGACCCTGGAATAAAGCCTCTCCTGCCAGCTTTCCCACAATCCCAGCTTCTTATAAACATGTCACAGATTGGAAAGGCTGCAGCGCTGCCCTGACATTTTCTGGAACTCAGGTTTGCACATGCTGCTCATATAAAATTATGCCTAGAAATAAAGGTGCCTATAGAAAACAGGATTTTCTCAACAGTCTGCAGGTGAAAAAAAGCCCGGAAATAAATAAAAAGCTGCAGCTGTGATTATAATGGCACCGGTAATCCTATTCCAAACTTAAGTCTCAGTGCTCTGAATGTGGAAGAAATTCATACTTTGTGAAAGAAATATATATTGATATGGTATCACTCCCTTATCTGTGATATTTTTCTCAGTATGGACAAAAAAAAAAAAAAAGTTCAACCATTAAAACAGAAAACGTCTGAAAAGCCAAGTAATAAATTTAGATTTTGAATTTTTCTCCGCACCGTAACCATTAATCAATAGGGTGAGTTGACTTGGAAATCTCCACGGCCGCTGTTCCTGCAATGCTACAAGGCTGACAGTTCCTTCCACAGAGCAACCACATAAATGCTTTGATAACTGATTTTGAAATATAGGAAAGCACCTTATTTCCCGATGTGTAAGACGCACACTTTCCTGAAAAATTTGGGGTCTAAACACTGGGTGCGTCTTCTGCAGCGGTTGTAGATATCTTTCCTTGCATTGCCCACTATTTCACACTTGTTTTTGCACTCATTGTTGAAGACAGTGATCTGTCATCAGACACAGACGAGGACAAGCTATGGGAGTTCTGACAGTGATGAGGAGTTGTATGGATTTTATGATGAATAATACTTGATTTCAATAACTTTATGTAATACATTACTTTGCAAATTTCGGGCCCCAAATTAAGGTGTGTCTTATACATGGGAGTGTCTTACACATGGGGAAATGCGGTAAGTGTCCCCAAGTCAATTGTTCCTTCACTGCCAGTTTTCCAAGGTGTCCACTCACTAGAACACTGTATCAGAACTCTTACACACACCTTCGCAGGATGGCATGATCCTCCAATTGCCACATGGATAGAAAAGATTTATTTAATTTAGACAGTGTCTTTGTCGCATTTATTAGACTACCCAAATCTGGTAGAACTGTTTTTGCAGATGAAAAAGAAATATTACAATAATAAATTGTACATAAAATAATAGCCATCTTTGACTGAACTTTCAGTGAGCCTAAGGCACTCTTGCTCAAAGTTCTCCACTGAAATAAGCCATGACCGCAAAAAAGGCCATGGACGCCTACCCAACTGGTAGTGACACAGTGGATGGAGTGTTGATCTCAGACACCAATATCCCAGGTTCAAAACCCTGAGGTCACCGGCTTGAGCAAGGGGTCACTGGCTCAGCTGCCCCCCCCCCAGTCAAGGCACATATGAGAAGCAATCAATGAACTACGGTGCTGCAACGAAGAACTGATGCTCCTCATCTCTCTCCCTTCCTGTCTGTCTCCAATAAATAAATAAATAAATAAATAAATAAAGCCCATGGACGTCCATATTCTGATAAAATAGCCGTAAGTAAACCAGGTAAAGAACACAAAAAACTTGAAATATTTTCTCTTAAAAATCCCTATGAATTTTTATACCTCATAAGAGTTCCCTTTTTATTAAAAACCTTTCTTAATGCTTCTCCTCTAAAATTCTGTGAGTAAAACTCCAACTCCAAGAAACCGCACCAATCCATGTCACTCCAAGGCTCTGCGCAGACACCCGACATTGCGCAGTGGCCACGAACACCCAGAGTAAGAAGTGTGGTCCCAAGTTTGATTTCCATTTGCAGTAATTAAAACCGTTGTTGTTGTTTTTTTCTAGTGTACTTAAGAGCAGAGTTTATTGTTCCTTGAATGCAGAAGAACTTACATTCTCATGTTTCATGTGTTTAAGTAACCGCAGTTCCCGGTAGGTCCTTTTGGCATGAATAATGGACTGAAACGGTCTAGACAGCTTCTTCACTGCCACACGTAACCCCGTTTTTGTGTCATAAGCAGCACTAAGGAAATAAAGAACAAAAAGCCCATCATTAAAAGTGCTCTAAATACTCCAAAATTAGCATTTACATGGCTATTTCATTTCCAAATTAAACAAATCTAGTAAAAAAAAGAAAAAGCACAAAAGAGGAGGAAGATAAAAACTAAAATGGCCATTACCCAAACAAATCCGTTCTTATTTTTCCTCGAGTCTTTTTTTTTCTTTTTTTCTAAGCATCTAAATCAGAGCTCAGCAACCTTTTCTGGGGAGGGCCAGGCAGTAAATACGTTAGACTCTGTGAGGCTCAAGGTCTCTGCCCACAACTACGTCAACTCCGTGGTTGTAGCTGAGAAGTAGCCAGACAGTAAATTTAAAAATAGGTGTGGCTGTGTCCCAATAACACACAACAAAAGAGGCCACCTGATCTAGATGAGCCAACAGACTGACATACAGATGGCGGGGTCCCTCTGTCTCCACTGCCCCAGTCCCTCTGTCACTCTGCCACCGTATGCTGCCTGATCAGTGCAGAGGCCTTGGAAACCACCCTGTTCTCAAGACAAGTCAGTACAAAAATGTCCTGAGCACCTACAGAGTATCTGACCCTCTCATAAACTGAGATGCAGTAGGGGACAAATCAACAAATCCCTGCCCTCAGGGGAGGGGAAGAGCAGAATAATAAAATAATTTCAAATAGTGATAAACACTATGACTAAATAAAACAGGAGAATGGGATCAAGACTTATAGAGCATACCAGGAACTGTTCTAAAGCGTCTGAACATTCATTTTTAAGGTGGAACGCTTTTACTCCCCGACACCCCTCTGAAGTTAGTAGTATTATCCTCCCTACCCTACCCCCACTTTACAAATGAGGAAACGGAAGCCCAGCGGGGTTCAGCAACGTGCCCACCACCACAAAGCCAGCAAGTGGCAGCGCAGAAGTCTGGGAGCAGGGCTCACGCTGTTCACCCTCTGCTGGGCTGCCTCTCCGAAGGGCAGGTGCAAACACGGGAAAGGACCAGGTACAAAAGCCCGGGCGTACTGGAGCGGCAGGAAGACACCGAGGGCGTGTGAGCACGGGGAGCCAGCGGAGCAGGGGACGAGGTCAGGGGCGAGCAGAGGCTGGTCACGCAGGACACTGCGCAAACTTAACGTGCATGTTCATTATTTTTAGCGACTTGGCTAATTCCAGCCTGCCTCATCCTCCTGTTTACGTCAGCCTCTCCCGGGCATACCAGACTCAGATCACGTTATCACCAAACTCTCTTTCCCGTCTGACTCGGGGCTTGCTCCAGAAGTTCCCTACCTCCACTCCCACATCCGTACGCCATGTCCTTGTGCTCTTCCACTCGCAATCTGCGACAGACTTCCGGACACCTTCAACCCCTTTCCAGAACCTTCCCTCACCTCTTGGCTTTAATGGAAACTAAGGCGGACCGTGAAGACACTGCTTCTCTTACGGCCTGGCATGTAGAGGGCACTCTCTCCCTCATGTCCCAGGTACAAGGCCAGCGCATAGGGGAGGTGTCTGCCTTGACGAGCATGACCATTTGCAGACTGTAGCTCTCCCTTTGTTTTATAAAAGTCCCTGCCCACAACCATCTCTCCCTCTCTGCTGCTCTCACCAACTGACCTGGAATTTTCCACCATTCATTGAAAGGTTAGCTCCTATCTGAAAGGCTCTCTCTCCACTCCCAGCTTCTGTCATCACTCTTGGCAGCCTCAACATCCCGGTGGGGGGCACATCTAACATCCTGACCTCTCCAGGAAACTCCACCTCAGCCCGCCACCGCTGTGACCACAGCCTGGACCTCTACCACCACCAAGAACTGCCCTGCCTACAAAAGTCTGAACACCGGCCCTGCCCCGGTCCCATCCCAACCTATGCCTTTTAGCTTTAGTTTACTTGGACTTTGACTCCGATTATTCACTGACCTCCTCATCGTTGTTTATTTCTACCCTGTAGCCCTCTCCCGTCTTCATTACCCCTCACACCCGCTTAGACTGTGGATTAAGCTCCCTTGTACCCCCCACCCCCGATTTATTCACCTAGACAAAGTCTAACTCTAGGAGATCTCAACGATTTAATTCTCCATGTCTGAATCTAAGAGCTAACTGGTTGAAGAAGGAATGCACAATCCTACAGATGGGTTTCCCACTTAAACTTCTCACCTTTAACTCAGACAAGGCTTGCAATTCTGTTTGTTTGTTTTTTTCCTTCTCCTTACAGCTGATTTTCCTACTCAACGTCAGCATTTGCCACCGGCTCTCTCCTCAGATCTCCAGTGCACCCTCCTTGCACAGGAGCAGCCCACGCCCTCACGGAGAACACAGACCGCGTCAAACAGGAGCTCCGCCGGCCTGTCACTAATGCCACAAGCCCATCGGCACCGGACCCATCTTCCTGCTTTCTCTCTTGCTGCAACCAAGGACGCATACCCTTTCTTATAAGAACCCAAGACTTCACCCTGGCCGGGGAGCTTGGGTGGTCAGAGCACTGTCCCGAAGCGCAGGGGTGGCTGGTTTAATCCCCGCTCAGGGCACATTCAGGAGCAGATCCATGTCCGACCCCTTCTAAAATCAATCAATAAAGGAAATAAAAACAAGACTTCAATACCTGCTTCAGAGCATCCTCCTCCCTCACCCTTTCAAGGACTTAGCTCCCCGGTCCCCTTCTCTCGTACATCCTCAATCCTCAGCTTCTCCCTACCTAAGGGATCAGTCCCATCGGCATAAATACGCTCTAGTTACTGCCCACCCTCACCAGACAAACGAGAAACTGCCCTGACGGCTCCCATCAGTTCAAGGTCTCCGGTGGTTCTGCAGGTGTGGTCCCTAGACCAGCAGGCTGGTTCTCACCTAGGAACTTACAGAAATGCACACGCTCAGGGGCCACCCCTGACCTCCCCACTCAGAAAGCCTGACGTGGGTGCAGGAAGCCTGTACTTGATCAAGCCCTCCACATAATTGTCAGCCCACGCTGGAGTGGGAGGGCCGCTGCTCCGTGGACTGGCGGTGCTGGTGTTATCTGGGTGCCCTCAGAAGTGACATCTCCCTAAAAATACTTAAGCACCTTAGACTAGTTCTCCCCGCCTCCTTTACCCCAACAACGGGCTTTCCATCGGCTGCTTCCAGAGGACATTTGCATACCACCCTTGATTGGTCCCTTCCTCTAGTCTTCTGCCCCCCCACCCCCACGCAATTGGTCAGAGTCTGATGGTTTCCACTTCCAAAACACACCTCTGACCCCGTGTCCCTTGTCTCCCTGGTCCCGCACCATCCGCGTCACCAGCTCCTCTTCACACTGCTCTCCCTGCCTCCTGTGCCGTCCTAATATACTCCCCGCAAGCATCCAGTACAACCTTCCATAAGTATAACCGAGAGGACACCACTCCCCTGCTGCAGATCCTCCAAGAAAGAATTTCCTTGGCATATAAAATAAAATGCAAATTTCCGACCAGCCTAGGAGGCTTAGATGACCTGACCACCAGTGATCACCCCACCGTGGTCAGTGCTAGTCCTCCCTGCCCCTCGGACACTGCGTGATCTGGGCACGCCAGCTCCTGGTTCCTGAAGGGCTCTTCTCCCCACACCCTGACACCAGCAGAATCCTTCTCCTTGAAGCGGCGGCCTGGTCAACCCCTCAAAGATGAGATGTAGCTAAGAGGTCCCAAGCAGTTGTTCTGTCCCGACACCCTCCCTGCCTCCTACCCCATCCCACAGAGAGGGAGGCGGCCTCTCTTCTGGCCCACTCCCCACGTTCCTGCAAACCCACGAAACAGTACTTCTCCCTTCTGGGAAGTACCAAGTCAACTGGCACTCTTCTCAAAGCCCTCCCTGGCGCTGGGCAGACAGGAGAAACGGTCACTGCCCCCGGTGACCCATTCTCTTCACCTCTCCCTCAGAGTTTGCCTGGCTCAGCACTTTCTCCTCCCTGCTGCGGGCAAGCCTGCGGGGGGCGCCCCAGAGCAAGGGATACAGATCCTCGGATGGCCAGCTCACCTGCCCGGGACTCGGAGCGCTTGCTCAGTCCTGCGGGGAAAGGTAAGAAGCTCACCCGAGCTGCAGGGCCAACATCAGAAGGCATTCTCCGTGCCGGCTTTACGGTAATCAACTACATATTTCAGTCCCTATTTGACTCCTGTATCTATTCATCAAAGGCAGGCTAGGATTAATCAGTACCCGATAGGTAGGTACTATTACCATTTATTGCTACACATTGATTTTCAAATCAGCACAGCGGTTAAATAAGGGCAGGAGCTTAAAGTATTAGGCTGCTGGGATTTTATTTTAATTTGTGCTGCCACTTAGTAGCTAGATAGCCTTGAGGAAGTTAATTAAAGTCTCTCGGCCTCACGCAGGAAACCCGGGTTGTGTTTACACCTAACCTGTAGGATGTTCCTTAGGACAGAATGTGGTGACTTGTGCAGTAGGTTTTAGCAAAGGGCCCAGCCCAGGGGAAGGCCTGGTATTAGACCTTACTAATGCCCACCTTCCCCGTCCCCATCCTGAGGGCAGCAAGTGCCACCCGTTTTATTCACTACTGCACATGTTACATAGGACTCCGCATAAAGCCCGGCACAGGGTACGGTCTCAATAAATGCTTGATGGAAGTATGCTTGAAACTGATATTAATGTTAAAGTTTACACTTATTGACACCTTCGTTTGGTAGTCGCTGTTGTTAGATCTCTATGTGGTGGGCGTGCCGGGTGGATCCCGGTCGGGCGCATGCGGGAGTCTGTCTGACTGCCTCTCCCCGTTTCCAGCTTCAGAAAAAAAAAAAACAAAAACAAAAAAATATATATATATAAAACATTCTCATGTATTACAATCCGTTCATTTCCTACAGCTCATGTTCATGGTTGTGGGTGGCTGGAGCCAATCACAGCTGTCCTCTGGGACAATGCCAAATTTTTATTGGATAATGCATAACGTAGTATGGCTCTCATGGAATTACATTTTAAAATATGTGGCGTTCATGGCTCTCTCTGCCAAAAAGGTTCCCGACCCCTGCTATATACATTACTTTAGTTAGGAATTTTCAATCCCTGATGTTCAGCTACTCCATGTGAAAGTAAAATCTGAAAGGAGTCAATAATGGGGTCTCTGACAAGTACCAAAATGTCCCTAAGTCTTGACCGATCTATCTCCTTCGTGAGATTCCTTGCGGAACACAAGAAACATCAAACACAGCGGCTGATGTCAGGGAACTCACCCTCTAATGCAGGGGTCCCCAAACTACGGCCTGTGGGCCACATGCGGCCCCCTGAGGCCATTTATCCGGCCCCCGCTGCACTTCCGGAAGGGGCACCTCTTTCATTGGTGGTCAATGAAAGGAGCACATTGACCATCTCATTAGCCAAAAGCAGGCCCATAGTTCCCATTGAAATACTGGTCAGTTTCTTGATTTAAATTTACTTATTTTTTATTTTAAATATTGTATTTGTTCCCATTTTGTTTTTTTACTTTAAAATAAGATATGTGCAGTGTGCATAGGGATTTGTTCATAGTTTTTTTTATAGTCCAGCCCTCCAACGGTCTGAGGGACAGTGAACTGACCCCCTGTGTAAAAAGTTTGGGGACCCCTGCTCTAATGGGGACAACAAAACGCATTTGCAAGCAGAGACTGCCCAAAATGTACTACACACAGAGAGCCCGCCAATTTCAAATATATTTATGTAAATTGGGTTTAAAATTTTATACATAAAATATAAAAATCGGGTTAAAAAATATATAAATATTCCTTGCAGCCTGTTCACAAGAACAAAACCATCAATTGCCTGCCGGCCAACAGGGGACAGCTGAAATGATGGCACATTCTCATGCACCACAGGTTACAGCCATCGACAAGAACCTCCGCATATGAATACACACGTTATATTACGGCCGGGAAAGAAAGCAAGATTCAGAAGAGCAGTCCTTACTGTGTGTGGGGGAGGAATGTCTACCCATACACGTGCATGCACAGATGCAGGGGGGAAAATGTATAACAGACTCAGACTGTTCACATTTTTGCTCTTTATATTTTTTCATCTTTTGATTTTTTTTTTTTAAAATGAGCTTTTATCTTTTAATAAGGGGATTATTAAAGTTAGAAGCATAAGTCATCTGCTTTGTTACCCTAAAACAAAAGAGACACTCAAACTTTAATAAAACCACTATTAACAATTATATTCTCTTTAAATGATACTTGCATGGTTATACTCGTAATGCAGTCTAAATTAATGTGTATCCTTCATCTCTAAGCTACAGCATTTTCCACTTTAGTAAATGATCATTAACAGTAACTTCATTAAATATCTGTATCAAAGTCTATTCAGTCATTCTCTTATTGGTAGGCATTATAGCCATTCCATTCACATTCACACACACACACACACTCACACACACACACACACACACACACACACTCCTAATACTACTATAATGGACTTAATTCACACTGCTTCTTCCATAATTGCACCATTTCCTCAGAACAGACTAAAATTTTTATTTCAAAGGACACACACTCCCTTTTTAAAGCATAGTTCTTACAAGAGAGAACAAGCGGGAACTGTCCAGAGAAGCTGCCCTCTGCCGATTCCTTACAATCCCCTTAGCCAAAGCCGCTGAAGTGAGGACTAGCCAACCCGCCCCGCCCCGCCTTCTTTCAGCAGCTCACTGCTCCACCCGGCCTCCTGTTTCTATCACCGATCAAAGCAGGGTTAGGAGAGAGGAGAAATCACATGTCTCGTCCTAAACTGAACATTGTAATTACCAAAAGCAGAAATTCCTAATAATTAAAAACAAATCATCTGATAAAATCAATTGAAGGAAAAAAAAAGAAGGAAAAAAATCAATTGAAGGAGAAGAAACCAACTGAGAAGAAATTCAAATTTATTGAATTCCCGAGTATGCCACATTATTTTGGAAATGTTTAACATTTACACTAATAACTTTATGAGATAAAGTTATATTGACTTTCCAAAATAAGAAACAAATGGTCAGAAACATTAACAACTCGCCCAAGGTCACGCAACTCACATGCAGTGGGACTCAAACCCACACCTGTCTAATTTCAACGCTCACTCTTTCTCCAGGACGTCAAGCTGCCAGGAACAAGGGGAACCCTGGGACCAGCTTTCGGCTTTGCTTTTATCATGATTCACTTACTAGTATTACCAGTTGGGAAGATTCCTCTTCAATTACATTTGAAACACTACAACTACAAATAAAACCTTGTTTTCATAAACATCGTAAAATGGAATTACTTTTATGGATCAGGTTGTCCCACCTAAAATTCAGGATACACTGCTTAGTAAATTTACCCCCTGAATGTAAATTCACACGCGGTCTTCCAAAGTTATACAGTTAATTCACATTTTATAAAATCATTGATGTGGTTTAACAAAATCAAGGAATAAACATAAAATTCATTAAAAGCAGTTCTTATAATTATTAGGAGGTCACTGTCACTCATCTACTGCTGTTCATGGATGTAGTGCCTAGGACATAACAACATTCATTAAGGAAACTGAATGCTTTGTTACACATTCATACTTGCCTCCCCCCAACTGCCCCTCCACTCCTCAAAAAGGCTTACTATGTTCTTTTTTTTTTTTAAGTGAGAGGCAGGGAGGCAGAGACAGACTTCTGCATGCACCCTGACAGGGATCCACCCGGCAAGCCCCCTATAGAGCAGTGCTCTGTCCATCTGGAGCCACTGCTCCGTTGCTCGGAAACTGAGTTATTTCAGCGCCTGAGGTGAGGCCATAGAGCCTTATTCAGCACCGGGAGCCAACTTGCTCAAATAAGCCATGGCTGCTGGGTGGGGAGGAATGGGGAGGGATAGAGAGAGGATGTAAGGGGGGGGGAGAAGTAGATGGTCGTTTCTCCTGTGTGCCCTGACCAGGAATCAAACCCAGGACATCCACGTACCCAGCAGACACTCTACTGCTGAGCCAACCGGCCAGGGCTTACCAGGTTCTCAATACATCCTAAAGTCATTCTGTTAAACTTCTAAGATTATTTACATACACCACCCTGCTTTATTCCACAATGGATTCAAAGCAGCCTGGAAACAGACCATCACAACTTGACCTAACAGTTAAAGTGATGAAGGAAAAAACAAGATAAGTAAGAAACTCAATATGGGTAAGGTTAGCATAAAACGTTTATCAGGAGAAACTTTCTAACTACGGTTAGAGGTGGGCCTCAAATTTGGCTCCGAGTCCACTAAAGCCATCACCAAAAAAACACAACCAGTTAATACATGCGTCACAGGAACCATACAATAAAAACAAACCAGGTACTCAGGAGAACCAAAGTGAGGCATAATTATTCCTGTAATCAAACCAGAGAAACGGTCCTCCTGCGTATATTTATGAAGGAAACACTGATAATGTGGCAAAAAAAAAAAAAAAGTCCTATCAAAATAATCCTTATACAAATACAATATAGTGTGTTTCAGGTGGCTCTCAGAGCATCCATCAGCAGAGAACTTCATAAAGCAAAATACAGGTCATTATTAGCAAAGGAGGAAGGAGACTAGAAAACAGCGTGGCACACAGCTCCCACAGGGTTAATCCAAGGGGAAATCTCAAGTGTGTTTGGAAAAATTGACAATAAGCTCCATATTCCTTAGATAATCCTCCAAAGATGATTTCCAGCGATCGAGCTTGTGATCGGTACAGAGACGTAGGGACAGGGTTTATGTTCCATGACTGACACATGGCTCTGTTGCCAAGACAAAGGCTGGTCAATACGCTTCGACAGTCAGCTGAGTTGGTGGGTAGAGGAAGGGAGACAACCTCTTATAAAGGCGATGTATTGCCCAACCTGGACAAGTGTCCACGCCCAGCGCGAGGATACTAATGACCGCACGAGGATTTTTCTCAAAACACCATTTGGATTTTCCCCAAGAGAATGAAGAATAAGCAATCATCTGGCAAGTCTCTGAGTACTTTGTGGGGATTGTAAGTAATGTTACAATGTCTTTCAATGGTCATAGATGACGTCTCTAATCCCCAAATGATGTTAATAAGGAAGAATGAGCCCTTGATAATGGTTAACAAGATAAACACGATTTTATTTACTTTTGGAAGTTAATGGAAATATTTACTCTTTTATGGATCGTACAATTTGAGGCTTTTTTCCAACTGAATTCAAGTTAATAACAGCCTTCAAAATAACTACATAACTCAGACTACTAACTTGGTACTTTCTCTTTACTTATAATACTTGATACAAACTAAAACGCCGTACTGGGAATATTTTCGGTACCTATGCCCCTCTGCTACAGAAACCTCCCTTTTCCTCTTTTCTGAATTCAGACACATTATATGCAAGAATCCCTGTAGTTTTGATGCTTATGTTCTGCCCCTCCATTTTGGAAATAACATGAAAATAAAGGCAACTTTATGCAAAAACTGAAGCTGACATTTTGATTTAGGAATCTCAAAAAATATTCTTCAGAGTAGAAAGAAATTTAAAATTGACTTCAGAAACTCATAACGTTTGAACACTGTGGGCTTTCTTTTAATGTCACCACTAGTTCTCAAATATCTTAATGTTTCTATAACACTTTGAATTTTTTAAATAAAAATTCCACTCTTCGCACTATCATAGTGTTTTTAAACGGAGTCTCTGACAATAACCCTTCCATATTGATGGGAAGACAATCAGATGGTATAAATACAACTGTTACAAGTATGTGCAATGCAACCAATCCCCAGCTTTTTGGTTTTTTAAAAATTCTTCTCAAAGAGACTTAAGCCCTGGCCAGATAGCTCGGTTGGTTAGCATCATCTGGGAAGCACAGAGGTCGCCGGCTTGATCCCGGGTCGGGCACAGACAGGAACAGACTGGTGTTTCTTCTCTCACTCTCTCCCTTCCTCTCTTTAAAGTCAATAAAAAATTAAAACACACACACACACACACCCCAAAAAAGTCATTGAATTGATCACTGGCCTTGCTGAACTTGCAGTTCGGGAACTTTTTTTGCAAGTTTAGAACTTTCATGAAAATCTTATTCAGATAGGAAAATATACTTGATAGAATTTACTAGGGACAGTAGCTGTGGGGCAGGGACCCAGAGAGTAGCAACACACATGCTAGATACTTGCCATTCCTAATCCGGTTCAGTTCCTGCTGCAAAGGCTTCTAAACCATTGGAGCAAAAATGTGTGCCACAACGGCCTCAACTTTTACTGCGCTGAGGAAAACTAGCCCTCAGACAAAGCAGACAATCTCTCAGACACACGACCTAAAAACCTAAACCCATTTGAGATTAAAATGTATAATGCAATCAATCGTTTGCTGCAAGTTCCATCTGAAAAATACAATCATTTTCTATTTCTTCATGAATCTTTAAAGATTATTTATTTATTTATTCATTTTTAGAGAGGGGAGGGGGGGAGGAGGAGGAAGGGAAAGAGGAGAGAGGAGGAGGAAGGGAAAGAGGAGGGAGAAGGAGGAGGAGGAGGAGGAGGAGAAAGGAGGAGGAAGGAGGAGGAGGAGGAAGAAGGAGGAGGAGGAGGAAGAAGGAAGAATAAGGAGGAGGAGGAGGAGGAGGAGGAGGAGGAGAAAGGAGGAGGAAGGAGGAGGAAGGAGGAGGAGGAGGAAGAAGGAGGAGGAGGAGAAAGGAGGAGGAAGAAGGAGGAGGAGGAGGAATAAGGAGGAGGAGGAGGAACGAGGAGGAGGAGAAAGAAGGAGGAAGAAGGAGGAGAAGGAGGAGGACGAGGAGGAGGAGAAATGAGGAAGAAGGAGGAGGAGGAGGAGGAGGAGGAAGAAGGAAGAAGAAAGAAGAAAGAAGAAAGAAGAAGAAAGGAGCAGGAATTATCAACTCCCAGGCGAGCCCAGTGTTTTGAAACAGGGACCTCAGCGTTCCTGGTTGACACTTTATCCACTGTGCCACCACAGCCAGGCTCTTCATGAAGCTTGAAAAGCTACAGTGGAACCCAGGGTCAATTAGCACATTCTCTGATTGCAAATGTGAAGTGATCCATCTGCATCATGAGCAGTGGTCATTCCACAACATCAATTGCAAAGATACCATGTGTGGACTATTCTTTTAAAAGGGATTACTCTCCAAATCCTCATTAGAATGCTGTCACCATCAGTACACCCTCCTCTTCTGTGTGTTTGAAAATTTTAGTAACAAATGTTTTTGAAGTTATCAATTTAACTCCTTTCAAGCAAGTCTGAACTATTAAACTCATATTACATTGTAACTATCCTTGCCGCTACAATGGAACAGTTTTCACAGCGTTTATATAAGATTCACGTCCAGAAAAAGCCTCCTGCAAATACATTCTCTGAACATGAGTACAGAAGTACATAGCAGGCACAGACGTGTCTCCACAACTTTCGGGTTTTCCTGTGATTCTCCACTGTATAGGACAGGGCACATTTGACAGCAATACTTAGTGTATTAGTTATCTAATGCAGGATAATACATTACCACCAAATCTCGTGTCTTTAACTAAGATTTATTATCTCACAGTGTTTGTGCGTCAGGAACTTGGGAACAGCTTAGCTGGGTGTTTCTGGCTGAGAGACTACTGTCTCTCTCATGAGGTCGCAGACAAGATGCTGGCCAGCTATGGTTCTGGGGAGGCCGGAGTGAGTTTGGGGGCCCACTTCCAGGAAGGCCCCCGCACAGGGGCCAGCAGGCCTCAGTTCTCCACAGGGCCGCCTCCGCGCCTTCTCAACAGAGGTTCTCCACAGAGGGCCACTGTACCTGTAGCCCCCAGGGGACATGTGACAATGTCAGGCATTTTTAGCTGTGTGTGGAGGGCAGGGGAGGTCTATGCTGCTGACAGCTAGTGAGTCAAGGCCAGGGATAGTGCTAAACATCCTTCACTTCAAAGAGTTAATTAGGCCCAAAATGTCAATAGTACCAAGGTTGAGAAACTGCCCTAGAGCAACTGATCTCAGAGAAAAAGAGCAAGACAGGGGCCACAATGTCTTTTATGACCTATCCCCAGAGTCACATGCCATTGTTTCTGCCAAACCTATGCATTAGAGATACGAGTTACTAAGTATAGTCTTCACTCCAGGGGAGGAGAATGAAGCCACAGCTCTTGAAGGGAGGCCTATCAAATAATGTATGCCATATTTTAAAACCATTACACTTACCAACTGGATTTTTAAATTCAATTTATTGGGATGGCACCGGTTAATAAAATTATATAGGTTTCAGGCAGGCAGTTCCATAATACAACACCTGTCTACTGTATTGTGCTCACCACCCCAAAGCAACTTGATTTCTTGAAGTCAAAACACTGAAAATTTCAAGATAGCTCATTTACTCATGGGAACACTAGATACCATCTTTTTAGTGCTCTAGAAAAATCACTGACACGCCATTGAACAAAGCTACCTTTGCATCCTACTGAATGGTCTGTCTGCAGTATTTTGGTGACCTGAGCTCAAAAACTTCTACTCTGCACAAGCACACGCAGCTACGAAGAAAGCGGAACGCGGAGTGAGACCAGAGCTCCAGTTCTGGTTCTGGTGCTCCCTAGCACAAGCTCCTGGCCCAAGCTGCTAGGAGCCTGTTCCCAAATCACTGAAATGGTGGTGTCACCAGCCCTGCTTCCCTCACCATGCTGTTTTGAGGCTCAAGACAATTATGTGAACGTACTACTCTATGAACTCTACATGGCAGGTAACTTTAAACGTTCCGAGTTGAAATGAACATGCATGGGGGCTTATCGCATAGTAACATTTCAGCATCTGTTATTAGATCTCTTATTCTCAAATGTGAGGTTGAGTCAATCTCTGAATTGACGGTTAAATAAGGCTGATCATTAAACTGTAATTGATTAAGGCCCAAATCCTCGATCATTTGTTGTCAATGCTATGGATAACTAAATATAATGTCTACAAGTTAATATGCATACTCATTTAGCAATTTTTTTTTTCCAGAGACAGAGAGAGAGTCAGAGAGAGGGATAGATAGGGACAGACAGACAGGAGCGGAAAGAGATGAGGAGCATCAATCATCAGTTTTTTGTTGCGATACCTTAGTTGTTCATTGGTTGCTTTCTCATATGTGCCTTGACCGCGGGCCTTCAGCAGACCAAGTAACCACTTGCTCGAGCCAGCGACCTTGGGTCCAAGCTGGTGAGCTTTTGCTCAAACCAGATGAGCCTGCGCTCAAGCTGGCGACCTCGGGGTCTCAAACCTGGGTCCTCCGCATCCCAGTCCAATGCTCTATCCACTGCGCCACCACCTGGTCAGGCTCATTTAGCAATTTTTAAGATCTAGGAACTACTGGCCCTGGCCGGTTGGCTCAGCGGTAGAGCGTCGGCCTAGTGTGCGGAGGACCCGGGTTCGATTCCCGGCCAGGGCACACAGGAGAAGCACCCATTTGCTTCTCCACCCTTCCGCCGCGCCTTCCTCTCTGTCTCTCTCTTCCCCTCCCGCAGCCAAGGCTCCATTGGAGCAAAGATGGCCCGGGCGCTGGGGATGGCTCTGTGGCCTCTGCCCCAGGCACTAGAGTGGCTCTGGTCGCAACATGGCGACGCCCAGGATGGGCAGAGCATCGCCCCCTGGTGGGCAGAGCGTCGCCCCATGGTGGGCGTGCCGGGTGGATCCCGGTCGGGTGCATGCGGGAGTCTGTCTGACTGTCTCTCCCTGTTTCCAGCTTCAGAAAAATGCAAAAAAAAAAAAAAAAAAAGATCTAGGAACTACTAAGATCAGCAATATAATGTAGCCAATACTTAATAACACTGAGCTGCATAAGGCTATTCTTTTATATATTTATTTCCCAATTTAGACTGTGAGGGTGAGCAGAAGCTACAATTTATCCTCAAAACCTACCTAGCCCAGCCTGACCAGGCGGTGGCGCAGTGGATAGAACGTCAGACTGGGATGCGGAGGACCCAGGTTCAAGACCCCAAGTGTAGGCTCATCTGGCTTGAGCAAAAAAAAAAAAAGTTCACCAGCTTGGACCCAAGGTCGCTGGCTCAAGCAAGGGGTTACTCGGTCTGCTGAAGGCCCACGGTCAAGGCACATATAAGAAAGCAATCAATGAACAACGAAAAACTGATGATTGATGCTTCTCATCTCTCTCCGTTCCTGTCTGTCTGTCCCTCTCTCTGACTCTCTCTCTGTCCTTGTAAAAACAAACAAACAAAAACAAACAAACAAAAAACCTACTTAGCCCAGCGCCTGGAACACACGGCAAGATCAGTAAACACACACACCTATGCAGGGATTTCCCGCCCTAGGGGAACTCAGAAATCTAGCTGGGGAATCCGAATGAACAGACACAGAAATTACTGAAGACTTTTTATAAAGCAGCACATTTGCTTCCTCCAAGCTATTCTATACATCCAGTGAGACCAATTTAAAAACACTTTTCTGGCCCTGGCCGGTTAATTCAGTGGATAGAGCATTGGCCCAGCATACAGGTTTATTTCCCAGTCAGGGCCCACAACAGAGGTGACCATCTCTCCTTTCCCCCTCCTTCTCCCACTTCTCTCCCGCTCCCTCTCCTGCAGCCAGTGGCTCAGTTGGTCCAAGCATCGGCCTCAGGCACCGAGGATAGGTTGGTTGATTCGAGCAATGGCCCCAGACAGGCGTTGCCAGGTGGACCCTGGTTGGGCACATGTGGGAGTCTGTCTCACTATCTCCCCTCCTCTCACTGAAAAAAAATAAATTAATTAAAAATTTAAAAAATAAAAACACTTTTCCTCACTACTTTACAACTTAAGAAACTGTAACAGCTCTCTATTATCTAGAAAAATGCAGTTGTCTCAGCCCTATTCCAGACCTAATTCTTAATTTCTGGGGGTAGGACCCATGCACCTCCATGTGAAAAAGTTCACAAGTGATTCTGAAGCACAACCAGCATAAGAACAATGGGTTCACCCTATTAAGATATTCCGCCAGCAGGACAGTCCATCTCATATCTAATTCTCTACTAGACCCCACAGTGCCCCCATATCTCTATACATATCAATACCTTTTGATATACAGTTCATCAACATATTATGTCTATTTCCTTTATACACTGGTGAGCACTTAACACCATATGATCAACAGATTTCCTTTCCTACCGTAAGTCTAAAACATAAATATACACACAAACACAAAGAGACACTTCAAACTTTCAAAATTATGTTGCCCTGAGTACCTACAGTAATAGAAATCTTCAGGTTATTAGCTCATTCCCTGGTTGTAATTTCCATGGCCAATGTCATTCATCTAATAATAAGCTTCCATCAAATATCAGCTCCGGTCCTGACCAGTTGGCTTAGTGGTAGAGCATCGACTCAGTGTGTGGATGTCCCAGGTTCAATTCCAGGTCAGGGCACATAGGAGAAGCTCCCATCTGCTTCTCCACCCCTCCCCACTCTCACACCTTTTTCTCTCTCTTCCCCTCCTGTAGCTATGACTTGATTGGAGTGAGTTGGCCCCAGGCACTGAGGATGACTCCATGGCCTCCCCTTCAGGCATTAAGAAGAGCTGGTTGCTGAGCAAAGAGCAACGCCCCAGATGGGCAGAGCATCGTCCCCTAGTGGGCATGTTGGGTGGATCCCAGTCAGGGCACACGAGGGAGTCTGTCTCAGCCTCCCCTCCTCACTGAATAAAAAACAAAACAAGAACAATTATCAGCTCCACATATCTAAGGTTGAACCATATAATTTTACAACATGAATCTATCACTAGTGTAGTCAGTGCTATGTCACTCAGTCCTTTGTCCTCAATAATGTGTAGAAAAATGGTCAAGGGAAAGCATGAAACATTACATTTCAACAGACTTGAAATCCAAAGGGTGAGACATTCTTGAGACTAAGTTTGGAAACACAAACTTAAGACACATAGTATATAAACAAGGCCACTGTGGAGTCTGTATCAGGTAATGAGTTCAAAAGGAATATGCACAGAAAATACATTGTTTCTATCTTTTCTGCAGGTGGAAGTTTCAGGTTATCGAATCTCATTTTTTTTTTATTCACCACCAATCAATCCAAATGCACAAGGTTATATATAAACAGTTCTCAACCGAGGGTGATTTTGCCTCCAGGGGACATGGATCAATGTCTAGTATCCTGGGTTGGACCAACTGAGGGTTGCTACTGGCATCTAGTGCGTAGGATACAGGGATGCTTCTCAACATCCTACAATGTACAAGACAGCCTCCCACAACAACAAAAGAGTTATCCCACCCAAAATGTCAACAGATTGAGTAACCCTAGGTGATACTATGTACAGTAGGAAAGGTAAACACAGCTTGATAGATGCTCATAATAATTTCCTATTTTACCCCTTTGCTCCCTTTAGCAATCATATGACTTAATTTATTGAGATTGTTCATTTCAAAGCAGATCATTCAAAGTAAAAAAGGAACTTAGGACACCAAACTGGGAATCAGAAAATGAAGCAAGCTCAACTTATAATAGCAGATGAGAAAATTATTAGAAATATACAAATATAAGATAACAACATCAATATTTCATTCTGTTATACTCAAGTAAGGAGATAACTAAGATTTTCACCAGCATTTGGCAGCCTGGAGAAGAAAATATAAAAAAGCAACTAGGCCCTGGCCGGTTGGCTCAGTGGTAGAGCGTAGGCCTGGCATGCGGAAGTCCATTCCCAGCCAGGGCACACAGGAGAGGCGCCCATCTGCTTCTCCACCCCTCCCCCTCCTCTCTCTCTCTTCCCCTCCCGCAGCAAAGGCTCCATTGGAGCAAAAGATGGCCCAGGCGCTGGGGATGGCTCCTTGTCCTCTGCCCCAGGCGCTAGAGTGGCTCTGGTCGCGACAGAGTGACGCCCCCGATGGGCGGAGCATCGCCCCTTGGTGGGCGTGCCGGGTGGATCCCTGTCAGGCGCATGCGGGAGTCTGTCTGACTGCCTCCCCGTTTCAGGCTTCAGAAAAATACAATAAAAAAAAAAAGCAACTATTATTCAAAAGTTTAAGTAATAGAAGGTTCAAGTCAGCAAAAGCCCTAGATGAAGGCTTTGACAGAAGGGGAAATACAGAATAGCTATTGGGGATATTAAAAATATAGCAATTAGCCTAACCTGCAGGAGCACAGTGGATAAAATTTCAACCTGGGATGCTGAGGTCACGGGTTCAAAACCCTGGCTTGCCCAGTCACGGCACATACAAGAAGCAACTACTACAAGTTGATGCTTCCCACTCCTACCCTCTTCTCTTCTCCCTTTCTTCTCTCTCTAAAATCAATTTTAAAAAAAGAATATAGCAATTATTTCTGGGAATAAAAGCATATCTACCACAAGAATGAGGAAATACAGAGTTCAATACACAATTGACATCTCAGGCTGAGGGTCACAGGACAGACTAAAGGCACAATGAGGGGCAGATTAATTAGTAGGTGAGAGACTATCCCAGCAGAGACACCACCCCGAGCAGAAGTAGAGGGCTGGGTTTAGGATGTAGAAGACCTTGACCCTCACAGTCCCTTCCTTCCCCTAAAACACAGCCTCCGGAGTCCTTGGCAGATCAAAAGAAGAAGTTCTGACCTCTTGTGGGCCCATGCTGATGTCATCACTTTCTAGATCTAAATCATCAGATGGAAAGGCTTCTCTAACAGAGAATTCCAACACACGTCCTTGCATAAGGTCGCCCTAGACGTAAAAAGTGACCAGTATGTCACTAGGTTGAAGAGAGACACTGAAGACTCTAAAACAGGGGTCGGGAACCTATGGCTCACGAGCCAGATGTGGCTCTTTTGATGGCTGCATCTGGCTCGCAGACAAATCTTTAATTAAAAAAATGTTAAAAATATAAAACATTCTCATGTATTACAATCCATTCATTTCCTACCGCTCATGTTCATGGGTGTGGGTGGCTGCAGCCAATCACAGCTGTCCCCCGGGACACCACCAAATTTTTATTGGATAATGCATAATATACATGGGTTGTTGTATGGCTCTCACAGAATTACATTTTAAAATATGTGGTGTTCATGGCTCTCTCAGCCAAAAAGGTTCCCAACTCCTGCTCTAAAAGATTTCAAGGGAAGCATTAGAAATATAATTGATTTGAGATGGCAATTTAAATTAAAAAAATAATAATTTTTTTAAAGTGAGAGGCGGGGAAGCAGAGAGACAGACTCCCACATACACCCCAACCGGGATCCACCCAGCAAGCCCCCTACTGCGGTGATGCTCTGGCCGTCTGGGGCCACTGCTGCACTGCACGGCTACTGAGCTATTTCAGCACCTGAAGCGAGGCTATGGAGCCATGCTCAGCACCTACGGGGCCGAATTTGCTCTAACCATTTGAGCCATGGCTGCAGGAGAAGGAGACAGAGAGAGAGAGAGAAAGAGAGAGAGAGAGAGAGAGAAGGGATGGAGAAGTAGATGGTCACTTTTCCTGTGTGCCCTGACCGGGAATCGAACCTGGGTCTTCCACACACTGGGCTGACGCTCTACTGCTGAGCCAATCGGCCAGGGCTGCAATTCAAATTTTTAAAGGACGCAGACAAGGAAAGCTACTTCCAAAAGAGAACCTCCAAAGTAATCTGAGGAAGCAACATAAATAGGTCCCTTGTGAAATGACACTTTCAAAAGCAGGGACCCTTGCTGCCTTTTTTTCTTTTTTTTTTTAATGTTTATAAATGCAACACCTAGTGCAGTGCCCAGCGTTGGCAATACCAAATCCATGAATTTAAGAAAACAAGGGTGACAGCTGGACGCTTTCTTTTTCCTTCTGCACGATCATGTGTTCCGTGATGCCGACGCTCTGGATCATAAGCTTGGGAAAACAAGCAAGCAAAGCATACTTGTGGGTGGGCCGACAGCAAGACGCACATCCTCACATACCTTCATTCATGTCACAGGCACTGTGACAATACCACCAAGGCCTCAGGGAGACGGTTTGGAGGAAAACAAGGAAATCTGTCACAACATCATTCCAAGTAACAGGAGCTAACACGTACAGGGTCTCACATTACTCAGACTGCAGACCTAAACAAAATAAGCGTTTGTTCTAAAACCCTTTTTGTCACGTTGCCATGGGAATCTGTGCTTCGGAACACTTATTTTCTGCAACGAGATGTCAGAGCAGCAAAAGGGCGGGGGAGCTTTCATGAAAGAGGAGAGACACTTATATCTGTCAAGGCGAGGAAGACAGAGACGTTTTGGGAGCCTCATAGTCAGAATACTAGTAACGGGTAACGACAAGCCCACCTCTACAAAATTATTGTCCTGGGGGGAAAGGTGGAGGTATATAAAGCAGACACAGGGCCAAATAAAAGAGAAAATCAATTAGATCTTAAATGTTGAAGGAAAGTAACGACTCCTAAAATATGACCTGATAGTAAGAAAAACACCTGGAAGCCTGGAGAAATGAGAAAACATTCAGCCTGCCAGCAGGCTAACCCTTTGTCAGCAGGAGTCTAGAGATCATCTCTTTGCTCCCTTCCTTTTGGTGACAAAATCCTGAAAAAGTGAGGTAAGCCCATGTTACTGACAGAGCCCGAGTCCCCTGACTCTGGGGCCCGCCCAAAGTATTGGCTCGGGTGTCCTGAGCCTTTGGGAATGAGAGATGTGAGCACTGGTCAGGGCTGTGCACCAATGCATGTGACTCCCCCTCTCCCCTAAACTACACCAGCACCTCTAATGGATAAACAACAGAAAGGAAAAAACAGGGATCCCAGAGCAGAGTGCGCCGTGAAAACATGTTGTCAGACCCTGTCTCTTCTCGTGGCTTCCCCTTTCCCTCAGAGCGAAAGGCATGGTTCTTACAAAAGCAAGTAAGACCCTTGGGGATCCCCGCACAGCTGCAGGCCCTCTACTTACTCCTCCTCCTCCTATTTGGCCCCTGGTTCATTCAGCTCTAGCCATACTGCTCTCCTAGCTATCCCTAGAGAACAAGAGGCCTTTGCCTCAGGGCCTTTGCACCTGCTGTCCCCTTAGCCTGAAATGTTCTTCCCTCCCCAACACGTCCAACAGGTGTTCTCCATCACCTCCTTCAGGTCTCTGCTCAGCTGTCATTTTCTCATTGAGGCCGACCCATCTGCCCACTTAAACGGGCAGCAGGCCTTCCCAATGTTCCCTCTCCTTTCCTTGCTTCACCCCCCCCCCAGGACAAGAGCGGACATACTATCAATTCTACTGTGGATCATCTATTTCTACCTCCACCACCACCCTCCTTACAATACACTCAATACAGGTCCTTTTTTTTTTTTTTTTTTTTTTTTTGGTGGGAGAGACAGAGAGAGAGGGACAGATAGGGACAGACAGGAAGGGAGAGAGATGAGAAACATCAATTCTTCGTTGAGGTTCCTTAGTTGTTCATTGATTGGTTTCTCATATGTGCCTTGACCACGGGCCTTCAGCAGACCGAGTAACCCCTTGCTTGAGCCAGCGACCTTGGGTCCAAGCTGGTGAGCTTTGCTCAAACCAGATGAGCCTGTGCTCAAGCTGGCGACCTCGGGGTCTCGAACCTGGGTCCTCCGCATCCCAGTCTGACGCTCTATCAACTGAGCCACCACCTGGTCAGGAAGAATACAGGTCCTTCTGGGCAGAAATGTTTGTCTGTTTGGCTCCTACCTCGTTTCCAGCACCTAAAGAAGAGCACAGCAGCGCTCCAAGTATCGATCTAATGCAGAGCCCTGGCCTCAAAGAGATTAGCCTGAGCCCACCTTCCTCGCCCTGTGCCTCCAAATCCTAAGCCAGAACTCAGGGGTCATCCTAGACTCCTCTCTCTTCCGAACCTCTTTCTCTTTCACACCCCACGTTCAGCCTGGGAGTCGAGCATGTCAGAACCCAGGACCTACTTCTCAAATGTGAAGAATTTTCAGAACACCATTTTCTTCCTTAGCGTAACATTTAAAAAGTTTTTTTTCCAGTGAGTTGAGAGAGAGAGAGAGAAAGATGTAAGGAAGGAGGAAGAAAGGGGGTAGAGAGAGGGGGGAGGAGGGGGAGAGAGGCAGAGAGAGGCAGAGAGAGAGAGAGAGAGAGAGGGAGAGAGGGAGAGAGGGAGAGGAGGGAGAGAGAGAAGAGAAGAGAAGCATCAATCCACCTTTCCATTTAGTTGTGTACTCACTGAATGCGTCTCCTCGGTGCCCTAAGCAGCGGAGATGCCTGCGACCTTGGGGCACTGAGACAATGCTTTAGCCACTGAGCAACCCAGCCAGGGCTAGCATAGAATTTTTAAAGGAATGAAATGCTGAAAAGCCAGTTAATTTTATAAATCCTTAACATATATGCACTTAATTTACACAAGCACTATGCAAAGACAAATTACTTCTATTACTGAAAGCATTAGAAAATAAAATTTCATTATAAAATTTTTTTTCAAGTTTAAAGAGACCTTTTCATTGTTGTTCTGAAGAAATATACGCATGATGACCTCCAAGTACATGGCAACCATGGGATGAAATCCCTAGATACCGAATCAGGCAACCCACTTTGTCATAAGGTTTTTTTGTTCGTTTGTTTTGCTTTGTTTTTTTTATAAAAGCACTACAGTAATTATACCTCTTGGATAGGAACAAATCAATACCAAATTTCACAGTAAAGAGCAAAAATTCTACTGTATTTTCAAAGGTCTGGAGAGGCAATTATTTCTATTTATACTCTAAACTTACCAGCACAAACATACACAGGAGTCCCAGCTTTACAAAACACACATGAAGAATTTCAAACCAACAAGATGGATAAATTCAGGAACTATTTGAACTGTCTAATAATTCTCTGGAAAAAACTTTAATTTGGACAATAATTTCATTTTTGGTTCACCAGTGCTGAGGAAGAGATGTGACTTTAATAAATTAAGACTTCATCCTTCAGACCGGCTGGACGATGACCCCGGTGGGACTGGTTTCATATAAATCACAGCTCTACCGCAAGTGACCCGGCAGCCCCTTCTTTACAGAAGCAGGGACAGGGGAGGAAACAGCACAAGAGAAGGTGCCACCATACAACCTCAGCAGGTACAGGAAAGGGGACTTCTATTTTTCTTTTTCTTTTTTATTAGTTGAATTTATTGGGATGACAGTGGTTTGCAAAACCACACAGGTTTCAAGTGTACAACTCAATAAAACACCATTGTGCATCCTGTGTCCTCAGCCCCAAGAAAGTCCCTTTCCTTCCCCATTGTCCTCCACGTTGCCCACCTCCACCTAACCCCCCCCCCCCCCCGTCCCTCTGGCTGTGGCCACACTGTTGTCTATGTCTGTGTGTTATGTGTATACAGGCTCGTCCCTCCACCTTCTTCCATCCAGGCCCCCCCCCCCCGTCCCTCTGGCTGTGGCCACACTGTTGTCTGTGTCTGTGTGTTATGTGTATACAGGCTCGTCCCTCCACCTTCTTCCATCCAGGCCCCCCCCCCGTCCCTCTGGCTGTGGCCACACTGTTGTCTGTGTCTGTGTGTTATGTGTATACAGGCTCGTCCCTCCACCTTCTTCCATCCAGGCCCCCAACCCCCTCCCCTCTGACAGCTGTCAGTCTGTCCCACGTGTCCATGCCTCTGTTTCTGTCTTGTTCATCAGTTTATTTTGACCATTAGATTCCGTGTATAAGTGACATCATATGGCACTTGCCTTTCTCTGACTGGCTTAGTTCACTTAGCATAATGCTCTCCAGGTCCATCCATGCTGTTGCAAAAGGTAAGATGTCCTTTTTTTTTTTTTTACAGCCACATAGTATTCCATAAATAAAGATAACATCATCACTGAGTACGCAAAGATAACTTTCTCGACTTCTGATCAATGAGAGAGGCTTGCCCTTTGCTTTTCTAGTGGTGGTAATAGGGTCAAGCTAATCTTCCTGTTTGCTTTTCTTTTTAACCACAGCTTTTCTACCCACTCATCCAATGATCAGCACTTGGGCTGTTTCCAGATGTTGGCTATTATAAGAAGAAAGGGAACTTTTCAAGTGTTGAAACCCTAGGACCCAATGCAAAGCAGCATTGAGAAGTGTGCCGTTCCCTCCATGAAGAACCCAGCTCCTAGGTATACAGCTCTGGGCTCAGGATACCAGCCTTCACCCGCCAGCGAAGAACGAGTGATCACACTGAATGAAAGTACTTTAGAAAGTCCCACAAAAATGTCAGTCGGTTCTAAAGGGCAAGTGATCTAGCCCATTAAACTCTTCTGCCTTTGAGTCCTAAGCCCCCAGGGCTCAGCGCCCCCTGCACTGCTGCTCAGGAAAGGCACAGTCAATACTCAGATCATCTCTGAGGCTGAGTTAGAAGGAAATCGAAAGCTGAGTACTCCTCAGTATCAAGAAATTAAACTGGCAGAAATGAAAAGCTAGAGGCCCAGGATATCCTTATTTTAAAATGGGAACTAGTGGGTCCCAGCCCATTAGCTCAGTTGGTTAGAGCATCATTCCAACGTGCCAAGGTTGCAGGTTCGATCCCCATTCAGGGTACATACAAGAGTCACCCAATAAACGCATAAATAAATGGAACAACAAATCGATGTTCCTCTCTCTCAAAATTAATAAAAAATAAAAAGTAAAATAAAATGGAAACTGGTGGGAAAATGGGAATCAGTGAAAAAATAGGATATAATAAATGACTCGATCGCCAACTTAACTCCTTCCTAAGTCTTTCCTTTATATCAATATGAGTGTGTACTTGCCATTGTGTTTAAATGTTTATTGGTTAGCACTGACAACATGCAGCCAATCACATTACTCTGGTTTACAAAGAAAAGCAAACAGGAAGATCAGCGTGGGTCTATTGTCACCCCCAGAAAAGAAAAGAGCAAGCTCCTCGTTGATCAGGAGTCAAGAAAGTCACCTTTGCATACTCAATGATGATGTATTTTTATTTATTTGTACCCTGGCTCATCCTTAAAAAAATTAATTAAAAATAAAAGAGTTAGCCCTGGCTTGGTGGTTCAGTGGATAAAGCGTCATTCCAGCAGACCAAGGACCCGGGCTCCATCCTGGGCCAGGGCACATACAAGAAGCAATCAATGAGTGCATACCAACGGAACAACTAAGTGGAACCACGAGTTGATGCTTCTCTCCCTCTCAAATTAATGGGGGAAAAAATTAAAAGTAAAAAGAAAAGATTTAAAATGGTGAATGGCCACAAACACTGAAAAAATTTCACTTCATTTATTCTTATTATGTTTATTAATATACAGTCTTGTTCCACAAAGCATTCAGGGAGCTTGATTTCTTAGTCAATTCTGCCAACCTCTTACTAAAAGTCTTGTTATATACTGATGACAAATATACACACGGCATGGCACACTGCCTGGAACAGAGTAAGCAGTCCATGAAGTGTGGTTACTATTAACACAGGCTATAAGCTCTGTGGCGGGAATGTATTATCTTGTTCTGTCTTGTTTCAGCATTCGACCTCCAGAAACCCAGTTCACTAGCAGGTCCATAGTTAGTATTTGATTAAATACTGTTGAATGAACAACTGAATATGATTTAAGAGTACTTTAAACTCTCACCTATTTCATGGTTACCAGTGTCCACAGCTCCTCTAACAGCAAGGGTCTGGAAAAACGGTGCCCCAGAGAAAAGGCATTTAAGTTCCTGTTTATGTTTCCTTAAACTAACCACAAAGATTCCCTCCCTCCCCCCTCTGTTCCTAAACCACAAAATCAATGCTTTGCAACAACGTATTCTTAAACAATTTTGCTTCATTTCCCCCTCACAGACAAGGCACCAAGTTCCTTAAAACTGCAAGATCAGTTTAGTTCCCTTTACCCCTTAAAAAGGAAAGGCATATTTGTAAAACCCTATCAACTCTCAAATGTCTAGTCTGAGTCCTTGATCTCTGGTTCGTGGTTGGTCACCACACCGGCTCTACTAGCTTTTTAAAAATTGTATACTTAGTACAAATTAAAATAATGAAAATAGCCTTAATATAAAAAGTTTTTAAGTTATACATCAAAGTATACCACACTTCAGAACAATCAAATTAAGAAACTGACACACTTCTCAGTGATGTGTCCTTAAAATACTTTCGGAAATTCTTTTTGGGATCAGACTTCAGATCCAGTTCTACAAGTCACACAAGAAATTCTGTGTCATTACTTTTTCAGCTGAGACTCCCTATTAGACATAAAACCGTATCATCAACTTGACTGCTTAAGCTTCCTCCACCAGACCTTGGTACAAATTCTCTAAATTATTTGCATTCAATTTGAATTGGTGTATTCCCTAAAATCATATTTGTGTTCAAAGGATGAAGATGGTGAAAAATAACACAGGTTCCAAAAGGAATTCGAAAAGAGGTTAAAATAAATTTTTTTTCTGCCACATCTGAAAAGTTGCTGATTGAAAGAACAACTTCAAATAGCTACTCTAAATGATGTAACACCTGTAAGTCTAAATTCTGATATTTTCAATCCAAAATCAGATGTATTTGCTTGCAGTCAATTGTGACATACATCAGTTTTATTTCCCTCCACCAAGGTGCTATAGATTGCACCTTACGGCCCCTTCACAGAACCACTACTGCTGACAAACAGCTCTGCTTCCCTGGAAAGACACACAAGAAACTTAACAGTGATCGTCTCCCCTGAGGAAAGGACTAGCACCTTCGGAGAACAGAAGAAAAAGATTTTTTAGTGACTATCCTTTGATACATTTTGAATTTTATACAATGGGAATGTATTATCTATTTTTAAAAACTTGCTTAACATAATTACTTCCAAGTGTCAGATATTTCTGGCTTCTAAGGCAGAAAGGCATTCTAGCGCTAAAGAAACGTGGAGTTCGTGTTCGTGGCTCTGCGACGTAAATCTGGTTTCAGTGCAAGTTTATTCACACCACCGGCGGGGAAACCCTGCAAGCAGTCCTTTTCAAGTTCACCAAACTGTCCACAGTTGAACTATTCTGCTGCATCACTCCATTAAAGCCTAAACGTCAGTAGAAACAGAAACCTGGTACTACAAAAATGTGTCAACTCAAGAATGAAAAACAAAGTAAACTCATGAGCTATTAAAAGGAGCAACCATCCAAACACATCTCTGAAAAGTAGCAAGTGAATAGAATAACACACATATATAGTAATATGTTGCAAATTCCCTTAAAATGTAGATTGCCATACTGTAAAAATGTGGAAAAGATGTCAGGCAAGGTGCCAATCAGCAACACAATTCAAGCAGCTTGAACTAGATAATGCAATATGATCTGTTGCTGGACACAATTGCACAATCTCAGTTACCCAGAAGATTCTACCAAACAGGAAATTCATGATGTGACTTTAAGAAATACAGGAATTACATCTAAAGATTAACAGGTTCAAAAGCCTGGCATTTGTTCCAAACAAGAAATAATTGTATAGACCACTTTCCCAATGTTGAATGGGCATGAATTATACGCATCAATTTCAGATCAAGAACTCTCAAACTACAGTATATCTAAAATATAGTGTATAATATAGTGTATAAAACCTTGGAAGTTACAGAGGTTAGTGAAGTTAGTGAGGTATTTCAGGTCTACGGTATTAATTTAAAACACTCACAGTGTGAATTAAAGCTGATACATTCCACATCCTTATGAAAACCACTGTGTACCTCGGGCTACACACGTAGATACGTACCCCCCCCCCCCGCCCCTGCAAACTCTTTCAGGGACTTTAAACACACAGTACTATTCGCAAAAATGATCGCAATGAAAAAAAAAATTTTTTTTTTACAGTATCTCCCAGCATTGTTAAGTGCTTTTTGATCTGAAGGCGTCCAACGGATCTGAATCTCACTTGCTCCCTCTGAGAAAATTGTTTTGTCAAACAATACTTAAATGAGCAGTGGAATGTGACTAATCAGGGAGGCCGCCAGTTTCTCAGGCTGCAATGCTCTCGCAGGGACAATCGCCCCCCACCCGCCAGTCTGCGAAAAGGAAATACGCTTTCAACCGAATCGGAAACACACCAGTCAAGCTGGCACGGTGCTTGCCGAGATAAAGTCGGTATTTTAAGCTCTTTGGGTCGCTGCTAATTCAACGGCGAATTCAAAAAGCACGCTTCTCGAAAGAGGATTTCGACAGAGGTTTTGCAAAAAAAAAAAAAAAAGCCCGGAGAGAACGTTCTCCGTGGTCAGTTTTGCTCGGATGACCGCAGTCTCCCGGCCGGGCTTTGCCCTTCTCCCTGCAGCTCCTCGGGGTGGTGGGCTCAGAGGGCATGCTCCCGCGACCGGGGTGGGTGCAGCCCTGGGGGCTTGGGGGTCCTTCTGGTGGTCGCCAGCAGACCCCAAGGAGGGAATGCGCGGGGTCCAGCACCACCGCCAGCCGCGGAAGGACCTGCGTCTCGCACACAGCTGACCACCCACCGAGGCGAGCGGGGCAAGGGGCGCAGGGGGCCCGGGGAGGGCGGGACGGGCGTGAAAGGAGCAGCGATGCTCTCTCCCGGGGAAGATTCCAGCCGCTGGGTGCATCGCTGAGCCGCGGGGACAGGCCTGGCTCTGGGGGCACGAAGGGCCAGCTGGTCACTACGGCCCCGGGCCCGGTGACACTCACCACACGGAGCCATAGGCGCCGGAGCCCACCGGGGACAGGTTCTGGTAACGGTCGGGCACCTCCCAGATCGTCTTGTTCAGCTCCTGCCGGTAGAACGTGGGCCTTTCCTGAGACATCTTCCAGCGGCGGCCGCGGGGGGAGGAGGCGGCCCTCCGGGGCCCCGCCTGCACCCGCACCCGCTCCCCGGCCCTCGTTACCCACGCGGTCGGGCGGGGACCCCGCACTGGCCGCCCGCGCAGGTGCGGCTGCCGAGACCCCGCAGGCTCCCGCGCGCGCGCGCGCGCAGGCGGCCCCTGTCAGTCGCAGCGGTTGGACTTGCTTCTGCGACGGGGACAAGCCCTGCTAAGGGCAAGGACGCGCTGCGGGCTCAAGCCTGCGCCCGCCACGCTCCCGCTGCACCCGCTCCCGGATCCGGCCGATCTGAGCTGCACCACCCGCCTAGCGCTGCAGCAGCCGCGCCTGCTGAGGTTCCAGTGGTCGCCGTTCCAGAGCCAGCGAACAGGAGCCTCCCGCCGTACTCTCGCGAGAAGAACTCCCGGGACTCTCCGCGAATCGAGATTTTACCCAATATGGAACCTGCCCATGGGAGGGGATTGATGGGGAAAGAGAACGGGAGGAGCAATTCTCGCGAGAAGAGAGCAACAGCAGGAGACCGGAGGAAGGAACTCGCCTTCTGGTTCTTATTTAGGGCGCGAAGGCGGACCTGAGAAGGAGAAGATCAGCAGGCAGTACGTGCCGCGTGCGCCCCACCGTGGTCGGCGGGGCAAATGCCTGGTGGGAAGCGACAATGACAAATAGGGTGTCGGGAAGAGTCAAAAGGTCTTTGAACCGCGGTTAGTCACCACCAGCTGCAGCAGAGCACCTGATCAGCGGAACCCCCAATTTCCAAGACATATCTGCATTAAAAAAAAGGAGAGAACACCTGACTGATGATGGAGCAGTGGATCAAGAGTAGACCTGGGATGCTGAGGTCCCAGGTTTGGAACCGAGGTTGCTCCGCTTGAGAGCAGGCTCATCCGGCTTGAATGCAGACTCCCCAGCTTGAGCGCGGGGTTGATGGCTTGAGCGTGGGATCATGCCCAGGACCCCATGGTCTCTGGCTTGAAGCCCAAGGTCGCTGGCTGGGCTGGAGCCTCCCTCGTCCCCACCTGCCCCGCCCCAGAGCAGAGTAGTAGTCAATGAACAACTGGGAGTTGACTCTTCTTATCTTTCCCTCTCAAAAAAAGGTGGAGCGAAAGGTTCTGGCCAGAAGGCAGTTGCCGTCCCATCTGCTCAAGGGCATATGGCTTACTCTTTGGAATTCTGATGCAATCTGTTCCAAAAGCAAATATTAGCCCTGCATTAAGGCAGACGTTTTGCACTCAAACTCTCCTAGCAATTTTCAAACTTTTTTGTGCATAAGAATCACCTTAGGAGTTTAAACGTGCAAATTCCCAGGGGCCACAGGGAGTCTAATTGGATAGATCCTTGATGGGCACCAAGAATGTGCATTTTTACAGTACGCCTCAGGCAGCTCTGATTCAGGGAAATCTCTGGTATCTTCCTTTGTGAAGAATTTTTTTTTTTTTTTTTACAAAAGTGAGGGCATTTTGTGCTAAGCAGTGTGGCCTTGGTGCTTTTTTATTTTCCAGAGGGGTGGTGGGGGACATCAATCTGTTCCTGTATGTGCCCTGACTGGGATCTAAACGGCAACCTCTGCACTTTGGGATGGTGCTCTAACCAGCCAGGGTGAAGAGAGGATGATCTTGTAAACCACTACCTTGAGGGTTTGGAATTGACTTCTGCCCTGAAGAGCTTCCCCTGAAGAAGATGTTAAGCATTTGATTCGTGCCTCTCAATAAGACAAACAGAGCAGAAGAAAGTGGTTTTATTAGGCAAGTCAATTGACCTTTCTTAGAGCTTAGTTTCCATTCCCGCAAAAGAGACATCCTTTTTTACATTCCCAGCTACTAGGGTCACTTGTAAAGCTGAGCAAAAATAATAAATATGAATGGGCAAGGTATCATAACCCATGGTTACCAACCTAGTCTTATGCTAAACTTTGTTACAATAAGCAGAAGAATGGGACTCTGAAATTGAAATAGGTCCAAGCCAGGACATTTCTCATCACTTGCCATGATTAGTCTCTTTGGTGTTATGCATCTCTTGAAGTGCTCAGCCTTTGCCTATCTTGTCCCAGCATCTAGCATAGTGCCTGGAACATTAAAACAAATCCATAAGCCTGACCAGGCAGTGGCGCAGTGGATAGAGTGTTGGACTGGGATGCGGAAGACCCAGGTTTGAGACTCGGAGGTCGCCAGCTTGAGCGTGAGCTCATCTGGTTTGAGCAAAGCTCACCAGCTTGGACCCAAGGTCGCTGGCTCAAGCAAGGGGTTACTCAGTCTGCTGAGGGCCTGCGGTCAAGGCACGTATGAGAAAGCAATCAATGAACAACTAAGGTGTCGCAATGCGCAACAAAAAACTAATGATTGATGCTTCTCATCTCTCCGTTCCCGTCTGTCTGTCTCTGTCTATCCCTCACTCTGACTCTGTCTCTGTAAAAAAATTTAAAAAATAAAAATAAAAAAATATCCATAAATATTTGTTGAACAAATTATGAACAATGGCCATGGCCATAATCTCACTTTAGAAGGTGGTGCAGGATCCTTAGTTCTCCTCAAGGAAAATATAAAGAAAACCTAAAGCCTGGGTCACAGGTGAATCGTGCAAAGCTTATTTTGGATTCAGTGTGACTTAGCCCGAATTTTCTTGGCAAGCCCTGATGCCTGAAAATGTTCCAAGCCAATCCGCAGGTTTGGGAACTTTCAAAGATGTAATGAAGGTTGAAGGAAGAAGTGAGAACAAAAATGTGACTGGAAAAAAAGAATGAGGGCTAGGAGCAGGGAATAGAGTGGATGAGTGAACGGACACACAGGAACCTTAGAACATCATAAATTTATCCAACCAATGAGGACAAGGAGGTGAGAGTGACCTAAAGGGTCAAGGTGAAGTGCCCGTGACATTCACTTCCTCGTTCAACTACTAATATATACTGCATGCCTCCTAGGTGCCAGGCACTTCAGATGGAAGGGTGACGATTTTAAGAGACAGTTTCTGCTTACGTGGAGCTTACAGTTAATTTCAGGACAATCATTCCATCATTCAGCCACAACTGTATGGAGCACTTACTCGATCTGCCACACGGTTGTAGGTTATGAGGATTCAGTAAGTCCATGAAAGATGAAAAATCCCAGCCCTTAGAGGGGTGAGACAGTTTACAAAAAGGAATGAGTACAGTGGCTAAGATGTTAGACATTAATTCAGCAATCCAGCAGGTGTAAAAACTGCAGCCGCGCGCGGATCAGGAACCCGGCCTGGGCTTCGGAAGGGAGAGTTGAGAGCGGGTGGATAAATGGAGAGGAAGCAGAGAGGGGGAGGCCTGGGCAGCAGGGTATCCTTCAGTGGGTGCGGCCAGGCTCGTGGGGCCGAGCGCTAGGATGCCCTGGGTGGCCCGCGAGCCGCCGGTGTCCCCATGCCTCTTCCGCCTCCTGTGCTGCGGGAAGACTTGCTCCAGTGAATTACTGTGTGGATGAGACAGACTCCCCGATGGAGAGGAGACGAGCCGGGAAGCCGGAGGAGGCCTGGGCGGGCTTCCACGGCCCAGGGAGAGGGAGGGCGGCCCGTGTCCCCCGCTTCCCGCCCGCGCTGCCCAGGCTCCCCTTCCTCGCCCCCTCTCCTGTCGCCCGCCCGCCCGCCCGCCGGAACGCCCTCGGGCTCGGCCGCAACGGCTCGGGAACCGCCGGCGTCCTTGCGGGCAGCGCCGCCAGCCGGGCCGGAGCTGCGTGGCACTCGGGCGTCCGCACTCCCGCCCCCGCCGAGGAGCCCGGTGAGCGACCGACCGACCCGGAGACGCCCGTTTGCGAGGCTGCGGCGGGTCCCGGGCGCCCGCAGCCCCGGACGAGAGGACGAGCCCCGTGGTTGCGTTTCGAAGTCCCCGGGCGGGGTCCGCGTCCGACACGGACAGGGAGGGACACATCGCGGGAGCTCAGTCAAAATGTGTGGAATGAATGAATGACGTCGCCCCTGGGAGCTTACCTCTCGGAGGCACTGTCTCTACTTTGGAAAGGCCTCGTGGAGTGGCAGGGACAGTTGCGTGCGTTTTGCAGGGTGAATCGTTTCAAACTCGTTGGTCTCAGTGGTCAGGAGCCCCAGAACTTGTCCCCATCACCCATCCATCTGATCCTGAGGCCTGACTGCCCAGACGTGCCTCCTCCGTTCACACCTCACTGCTGTTGTTCACTCTGTTCTCTCTGACCAAGCCCCCATTTCCACACACCCCTGAGCCCCCTTGCACTTCTAATCAAACCTACCTATGGATCAGTTGTCCCCCTATGAAGCTTTCTCCAGCACCCCCACCCCGTGCTGAGTTCTCTCCAACACACCCTCCTTGTCATAGTCTCATCACATGGCGGTAAGACAGCTGTTTTTGTGCCCAGTGGTCGGCTCCATGGGAGATGTCATCTTACTGTTCCTCCCCTGCCACTAGGCAGAGTGGCTGAAGGACACTAAAGGCGATGCTCTCTGCGTGTGCCTCTTCTGTATTCCACATACACTCCCCATGGGAAGGTAGGCGGTAGCGGGCAAAGAGCTGTCTCTGATGGAATTCCAAATGCTTGTTTTGACATTGTGGAAGTGAATTTTACCTTTCCTACGATTGCAGAGAACATGAAAGATGACACTATCTAGTGAAAGATATTTGCAGCCAAACTAAGGTTGCATCTAAAATTTTTATTTATGTAGTTAGTTAGTTGAGAGAGAGAGCAAGAGGAAGGGAGAGAGATGCATCACTTATAGTTGCATCACTTTAGTTGTTCATTGATTGCTTCTCATAAGTGCCTTGGGGGGGGGGGGCTCCAGCCAAGCCAGTGACCCCTTCAAACCAGTGACCTTGAGCTCAAGCCAGCAACCTTAGGATCATGTCCACGGTCCAGTGCTCAAGCCAGCGACCCCACACTCAAGCTGGATGAGCCTGTACTCAGGCCAGCGATCTCGGGGTTTCGAACCTGGGACCTCAGCGTCCCAGGACTACTCTCTATGCACTGCACCACTACCAGTGAGGCTAAAAATTTTATTCTTGAGTTTTAAAGTATTTCCAACACAGTATGTGAATGAATCAGTGGGTAGCTCGGTAGATAGGGGGTTTTTAGCAGATGAAGGAACTAGGTCAAAAGTGCCTGTGTTTTAACAGTGCCTCCAAAATTTAGCATTGAATAAAGATAATTGGTACCATTTACAGAGGGTCACTACTTTATTGTGTTTTAGAATCACCTGGAGGCCTTCTTAAACCAGACTGCTGGCCCATCCCTAGGGTTTCTCATTAATTAGGTCTTGCTAGGTGAGGCCTGAGAACTTGCATTTCTAACCTAGTTCCCAGGTGAGGATGAAAATACAGTATGTAACTGTGGCCCAGTTACTTAACTTTTCTAAAACTTCAGTTTTATCACCTATAAAATAGGGACAACAGTAATACTAGGATTTTTTTGTAGGATTGAGTGAGAAAACTCATGAAAAAAATCTAGTGCAATGCTTGTTACAGAGTAAGTGCTCTATAAATGTTGGCGGTGACGATGGTACATGATCATTCTGCAGGAAAACGGAATTGGTGACACATTCAGCTTGTTTTCAGCCTCACCTATTAAAGAATTATTTGTATAATCTACATACTTGTGTTCATATATATATATATATATATATATATATATATATATTTGTATTTTTCTGAAGCTGGAAACGGGGAGAGACAGACAGACTCCCGCATGCGCCCAACCGGGATCCACCCGGCACGCCCACCAGGGGCGACGCTCTGCCCACCAGGGGGCGATGCTCTGCCCCTCCGGGGCGTCGCTCTGCCGCGACCAGAGCCACTCTAGCGCCTGGGGCAGAGGCCAAGGAGCCATCCCCAGCGCCCGGGCCATCTTTGCTCCAATGGAGCCTTGGCTGTGGGAGGGGAAGAGAGAGACAGAGAGGAAAGGGGGCAGGGTGGAGAAGCAAATGGGTGCTTCTCCTATGTGCCCTGGCCGGGAATCGAACCCGGGTCCCCCGCACGCCAGGTCGACACTCTACCGCTGAGCCAACCCGCCAGGGCCCACCTATATATTTTTAACTTTTCTACATTTATGTGGACAAATTTTAGAGTTTATGCCTTTTTTATTATCCAAAAACACAGTGATCAAAAATGGTTATATGGATACTTTCTCACAGAGATCGACAGCCATCCTCATTAACACTTCCTTCTGGTTTCTTAAAAGAGCAAGACCATACAGTGTTAAAGGTTAAGGTGGCCCTTAGAGATCGTGTGATCCAGCCATGTCATTTTACAGACAAGGACACTGAAACTTACTTTCTAAGAAACTTGCCCCCAGTCAGACAGCTAGTTAGAAAAACAGCTGAGACTAGAACCCCAACTTGCTGCAACCTTGTGCACTGCCCTTTCTCCTGCACGGTCACTTAAGAAATATTTGTTGAAGGTTGTTAAGTATCAGGCACTATTCTGGGCCCTAGGAATACAGCCACAAACAGTCAAAGTCCAGCCTCTGAGACTTGCATTTTAGTAAGGGCCAACGAAACAAGTACTGAACCAGGTGTTGGCAATTGCTATGAAGAACAGGAAAGGGTCAAGGGACAATGACAGGTGCACTATTTTGATGGGGGAAGAGTTAGGTGACACTGAATTGACTGACCGATTAACTAACCCAGGCATGGCCAACATCCGGCCCGTGTAATGAGTTTATGCAGCCTGCGATTACATTTTTAATATTCTCCGCTACTTTAAAATCTCAGCTACTCAGAAGCAGAAGCGTCTTTTATTATTGGAAATTGAGATATTTAAGAAGATAGTGATATGCGGAAAAGAATTCCGCGTGTGACTAATCTAGGGTTAACTTCCAATAATTGGTTGAATGGATTCACAATACTTCTTTATTTTTTTTTTTAAAAATTCCATTATAAAGATTTACAACTTTTGTACTCGTCTGTACTCGATATGAACTGTTTGACGTTTAGCGGCGATGTAAAACCCACATTCTTTTAGGCAGAGTTTGCCAGTGAGCACCTAAGGTCAAATAATTCATTATTTTTGTGGTCGAGGGTGCCGAATCAAGTGGCACTGTAGCATAGACAATAGCTGCAGTTGATAACTGAAAACGTGTCCAGGCTGTTTGTAAAACGAAATAATTGTTTTATTTGTGATATAACCCCTTCAAGCTCATTCTATTAATTAAATAGATTGTTTCGATTGATTGCAATACAGTTTGGATATCTATATGGTATGTAATTATATTTTTATTAAAATAATATTGTATATGAAAATTTTTTTCACTCACTTACATTTATTTATAAACAAATTACATAATAAAATTTTGTTTACTTAAACAAATCATTTTTGTATTTAACATTTTTTAATTTTAATATTTCGTCTGGCCCGTGAACAAAGGTTTTTTTCTAATCTGGACCAGGGGCAAAAACTGTTGGCCATGCCTGAACTAATCCCTAGCATATTCAGTGAAAATTGGTGTTTATCCTGGCTTTTACCTCTTAATCATTTCCCTACAATGTAATTGAATATAAAGAAAACTAGGCTTGCCTGACCAGGCGGTGGCGCAGTGGATAGAGCATCAGACTGGGATGCGGAGGACCCAGGTTCGAGACCCCGAGGTCGCCAGCTTGAGCGCGGGCTCATCTGGTTTGAGCAAAGCTCACTAGCTTGGACCCAAGGTCGTTGGCTTGAGCAAGGGGTTACTCGGTCTGCTGTAGCCCCACGGTCAAGGCACATATGAAAAAGCAATCAATGAACAACTAAAGTGTTGCAACGAAAAACTAATGATTGATGCTTCTCATCTCTCTCCGTTCCTGTCTGTCCCTATCTATCCCTCTCTCTGACTCTCTCTCTGTCTCTGTAAAAAAAAAAAAATAATAAATAATAATAATAATAATAGAAAACTAATCCCATCCTCATCACCAAAAAAGAAAAAAAAAAAAGAAAACTAGGCTTCCTAGAAGGACACTTGGGTTCTCGTCCTGACCCTAATTCTTTACCAGCCAACCCTGTTTAAACTTCTGGGCTTTGGTTTCTCCAAGATGAGAATAATTCTCACCTTGGATATCTTTATTGGGTGGTTTTGAGTAGAAAATTGTAAAACACATGAGAACATTGTATCATACTGCCACGTGTTATGCAAATGTAAGGTATCATTATATGAAAATTTTACTTGAAAGGGTCTAGATTTTTTTTTTAATTGTTTTTTGTTTGATCTGTTTCCGCCACCCAGGAATGATGCAACCAGCGAGGAGTGTTCACGGTTTTGACTCCAATTATGGGGAAAGTTCTTTTTCGTATGACATTAAGCGAGATGTGTACAATGAGGAGAATTTTCAACAGGAACACAGAAGAAAGAGCACTTCCTCTGGGAACATGGACATCAACATCACCACCTTCAGCCACCGTGTCCAGTGCCGGTGCGTGTGTGTGGTCATCTGCCGGCCACCAAGCTGGCAGCACCCTAGCCCTGTTTGACTCCTTTTGGAGACTACATCTGTCTTCCTCCTCTGAATGCCTGCTATCAGAACTCTTAGTTTACTATGTGATTTCTCTTCAGTTGTGTGTGTGTGTGTGTGTGTGTGCATGCACTTTGTCTTTGTAGCACCTTTTTGATTGTAAATATTTTGAGCATGGAGATCTTGGGTGTCCCCTACCGCATCTAGGGGTGATATTTAATAAATACACTGTTTGATTGACCACCGTTACCAGTTTCCTAACAACAATAACAAGCAACCATGGTGGTGGGTTGATTAATGGTAGCAAAATGACATCCTTCTAATCTCATATCCAGCTGTCACCATCGTGGGACGCACCTCCTCTGATACTGTGACTCCAGAGGTTGTACGGTTGGGGGCTCCGAACTGTCTCTGCGCTGCGGAACTGTTAGCAGTCTGGGAGAAGCTTATGAACCTTGTCACAGAATTATTTTATTTTTGCTTTTTTAAAAAATTGTGGTAAAAAATGTAACACTAAATTAGCTGTTTTAACTATTTTTAATTGCACGAATCAGCATTAACAACACCCACAGTGCTGTGTAACCATCACCGCTGTTTCCGAAACTTTTCATCCACTTAAACAGAAACGCTGTACCCATTAAGCAATAACTCCCCACTTGCCCCTCCCCCAAACTCCCGGTGACCTCTCTTCTACTCTCTGTCTCTACGAATTGCCTGTTCTCGATATTTCATGTAAGTGGGATCACACAGGATTTGTCTTTCATGTCTGTCTTGTTTCCCTTAATATAGAGTTTTCAAGGTTTGTCCACGTTGTAGTATGAATCAGAACTTCATTTGATGGCTGATGATACTCTATTGGATGTAGGAAGCGCATTTTGTTTATCCATTCATCTGTTGGAGGACAGTTGGGTGGTTTCTACTTTTTAGTTATCGTGAATAAGGCTGCCATGAATATTGACATAGCAGTATCTGTGGAGTCCCCTGTGTTCTGCTCTTTTAGGTGTATATACCTAGAAGTAGAATTGTTGGATCATGTGATAATTCGATGTTTAACTTTTTGAGGAACTGTCAAACGTTTTTACGGTGGCTACACCACTTCCCATTCCCACCAGCAATGTACAAGCGCTCCAATTGCTCCGTGTCCTCTCCAACATGCGTTCTTTTACCTTTTTTTATTATTATTATAGACATCCTAGTAGGTATGAAGTGGCAGCTCCCTGTGGGTTTTGTTTGTCTGCTTGTTTGTTCCATTTCCTAATAACTAACCAGGATGAACATCTTTTTATGTGTCTATTGGTCATTTGCATACCTTCTTTGGAGAAATGTCCATTTACCTCCTTTGTCCTTTTTAAAATTAGCTTGTTTTCCTTGTTGAGTTGTAGGAGTTCTTTCTATGTTCTGGATCTTAAACCCTTATCAGATATATAATTTGCAAATATCTTCTCCCGTTCTGCAGGTTGTCATTTCACTCTGTTGACAGTGCCCTTGGTGTACAGCAGTTTTTTAAGTTCAATGAAATCCAACTTATCTGAGTTTTCTTCTGTTTCCTGTGACTTTGGTGTCCTATTTAAGGAACTATTGTGAAACCCAAGACCATGAAGATTTCTCCCTGTGTTTTCTTCTAAGAGTTTAATAGTTTTAGCTTTTAAAGTTAGATCCTGATACATTTTGAGTTAATTTCTCATAATATAAAGTAAGGATCCAACTTCATTCTTTGCTAGGTGGGTATGCCATTTTCCCAGCACCGTTTGTTAAAAGAGACTGTTCTTCCCTCATTGAATAGTCTTAGCCAGAATTTTTTTTTCAATGCATAAAATACATTAGCTATAAAGGAAACCAGTTTTATTGAAATACAGTTTATCAAAATATGAAAAATCCCCAAATATTGTTATTTAATAATGTGGGTCTAATCACTACCGTAATTTCAAAGTCGTGATGATGATAAATGATATTTTAAAGATAGCTGCAGAAATTTTATTGTGAGATGAAAACATTTGTGATTTCTTTTTTTTTTTTTTTCCTTTTTTTTTTTTCTGAAGCTGGAAACAGGGAGAGACAGTCAGACAGACTCCCGCATGCGCCCGACCGGGATCCACCCGGCACGCCCACCATGGGGCGGCGCTCTGCCCACCAGGGGGCGATGCTCTGCCCATCCTGGGCGTCGCCATATTGCGACCAGAGCCACTCTAGCGCCTGGGGCAGAGGCCAAGAAGCCATCCTCAGCGCCTGGGCCATCTTTGCTCCAATGGAGCCCTGGCTGCGGGAGGGGAAGAGAGAGACAGAGAGGAAAGCGCGGCGGAGGGGTGGAGAAGCAAATGGGCGCTTCTCCTGTGTGCCCTGGCCGGGAATCAAACCCGGGTCCTCCGCACGCTAGGCCGACGCTCTACCGCTGAGCCAACCGGCCAGGGCTCATTTGTGATTTCTACTAGTGACAAACTCGAGTTTTGCTGATACTACTCCATTGTGTTGTTAACATTCACAGCGGAAAGAAATGCTCAATGTCAGTTAGGAGGTTAGTGAAAATAAAGCTACCCTTTTTCCTAAGTGCACATAACCCCATGATTTCTATCTGTAGACCGATGGTGAAGAACCCTTTGTGACCCACAGCATGATATTAACCCTAATTTCTCAGGCTGGCTGTCCTCACTCACACTGGACCGAGCACCCACAGCTGGTGTGAGTTGGGTGACAAGGGAGGAAGTCCTCCACGCAGCCCCACCGCAGACAACCTCCTCCTCCGTTCATTTTCCGCCTGTCACAGGTCGTGGCCTTGGAAGCCCCTCCCCATCTTCCGTCACTACTCGCATTTTCTCTGCTCCGGGGTGGGCCAGACATCAGGCATTAAAGAGGGCATTTGGGGGCTACTTTGGCTTTGTCTCCTTAACAGGATAGTTTTTTCCTGATTTATTCCCTCATTGTAAACAGGTACTGACTCTCCTCACCCTGCCCCGGCGTTAGACATGTGGTCTGACCTGCTCTGCCTCCCATGGGTTTAAAAAAAATTTTTTTTAAATTAATTGTTTTGAGAGAGAGAGAAACAATGGTATCTCACCCATTTGTGCATTCCTTGGTTGATTCTTATACACGCCCTAACCAGGGATCATACCAACCTTGGCCTATTGGGACGATGCTCCAACCAACTGAGCTCCCAGGCCAAGGCTCCCGTGGGCTTTGATAGCATTTCTTATTCCTTACTTCTAAAACATACTGTTATATCCATTTCTGAATTGTAACCTGAAAGGCACTGTGGTTAGAGCAAGCCTCGCCCTGGCCGGTTGGCTCAGTGGTAAGGTAGAGCGTTGGCCTGGCATGTGGAAATCCCGGGTTTGATTCCCGGCCAGGGCACACAGGAGAAGCGCCCATCTGCTTCTCCACCCCTCCCCCTCTCTGTCTCTCTCTTCCCCTCCCACAGCCAAGGCTCCACTGGAGCAAAGTTGGCCCGGGCACTGAGGACGGCTCCATGGCCTCTGCCTCAGGCACTAGAATGGCTCTGGCTGCAGCAGAGCAATGCCCCAGATGGACAGAGCATCACCCCTGGTGGGCATGCCGGATGGATCCCAGTTGGGCGCATGCAGGAGTCTGTCTGACTGCCTCCCCACTTCTCACTTCAGAAAAATACAAAAAAAAAAAAAAAAAAAAAAAAGAGCAAGACTCATAAACCAGATTGCCTGGTTTTGAATCCAAGTCTTGCTGCTTCCCAACTGTGTGACCTTAAGTAAGCCACCCAACCCTACTGGGCCTCAGTTTCCTCACTTGTAAAACGGGAATGGTAATAGCACCCACTTCATAAGGTGATTGTGAGTATTTATTTTTCTTATTACAGTATAGTTCATATACAATATTATATTAGTTTCAGCTGTACGACATAGTGATTTGACATTTTAAGTACCTTACCATGTGATCACCACAATAAGTCTGGTCACTGCGCAAAGTTACCACAGTGTTATTCTTTTTTTTTTTTCTTTTTTCTTTTTTGTATTTTTCTGAAGCTGGAAACGGGGATAGACAGTCAGACAGACTCCTGCATGCGCCCAACCGGGATCCACCTGGCACGCCCACCAGGGGGCGACGCTCTGCCCACCAGGGGGCGATGCTCTGCCCATCCGGGGCGTCGCTCTGTCGCGACCAGAGCCACTCTAGCGCCTGGGGCAGAGGCCAAGGAGCCATCCCCAGCGCCCGGGCCATCTTTGCTCCAATGGAGCCTCGCTGCTGAAGGGGAAGAGAGAGACAGAGAGGAAGGAGAGGGGGAGGGGTGGAGAAGCAGATGGGCGCCTCTCCTGTGTGCCCTGGCCGGGAATCGAACCCGGGACTTCTGCACGCCAGGCCGACGCTCTACCACTGAGCCAACCGGCCAGGGCCACCACAGTGTTATTGACTATGTCCCCCTTCACCTTTTTCACCCACCCTTCCAGCAACCTCCCCTCTGCCGACCATCGGTTTGTCTGTTTCTGTGAGAGTCTGTTTTTGTTTTGCTTTGCTTGTTCATTTCTTTTGTTGTTGTTTTTTAGATTCTGTTTTTATTTTATTTTTTATTTATTGATTTGAGAGAGAGAGAGACATCGATTTGTTCCACTTATTTATGTATTCATTCATTGATTCCTGTAATGTGTCTGGACTGGAGATCAAACTCGTAAACTTGGTGTGTTGGGATGATGCTCTGACCAACTGAGCTACGCGGCCCAGGTATACATATACGTGAAATCTTTTGGAATTTGCACTTCTCTGTCTGACTCGTTTTACTTGGCATATGACCATGTTGTCATCCATGTTGTTACAATGGCAGGATTTCATTCTTTTTAATAGCTGAGTAATATTCCATTATATAACATGGTCTTTATCCATTCATCTATCAGTGGATACCTAGGTTAAGTCCATATCTTGGTTATTGTAAAGAATGCTGCAATGAACATACGGGTCCATACAGCTTTTTCAAATCAGTGTTTTTGTTTTCTTTAGATAAACACCCACAAGTGGAACTGCTGAGTCATATGGTAGTTGTATTTATAGATTTTTGAGGAATCTCCATACTGTTTTTCATACTGGTTGTACCAATTTATAGTCCCACTAACAGTGCCCAAGGGTTACCTTTTCTCCACATCTCCACAAACCCTTGTTATTTGCTGACTTTTTGATAATATCCATACTGACTGGTTGAGGTGATATCTCACTGTGGTTTTGATTTATATTTCCCAGATGATGAGAGATGTTGAGCATCTTTTCATATGTCTTTTGGCCATCTGTATGTCCTCTTTGGAGAAGAATCTTTTCATGTCCTCTGTACACTTTTTTGACCAGTTGTTCATTTTTTTGTTATTGAGTTGTATGAGTTCCTCATATATTTTAAACATTAACCTCTTACTGGATATGTCATTTGTGATTATTTGATTATATAAATGAGGGTTTATTTCTCAACTCTCTATTCTGTTCTATTGATTTGTGTGTCTGTTTTTGTACCAGTACCATACTGTTTTGAAAATTATAGACTTGTTAGTTTGTATTTTGTAGTTTTATATAAATTTTAGTATTACACTGCTCACAAAAATTAGGGGATCAGGGAATGTACATATACCCCAGTACTTTAAGCCTTTTGTATAGTGCATTTTCACCAATGAAATAAAAGTTGGTTTTGCATCTCATTTGCATAAGCAAACAACTTTCTTTGACTTGTTCTTTGCTTTTCTGATGTTCTTGTTTAATAAAAAAATCAAATGCTTTTGTTGATGTGATGTATCACATTAGTTGTCTCCAGATACTGAACCATCCTTCCATCCCTGAGATAAATCTGACTTGATCATGGTATATAACCTTTTTAATGTATTGTAGAATTCAGTTTGCTGGTATTTTGTTGAGAGTTTTTACATCTATGTTTATTAGGGATATTGGCCAGTATTTATTTATTTATTTATTTATTTATTTATTTCTTCCTCTCATTCTCTCTTTCCTTCTTTCTTCTAGTGTCTTTGTTTGGTTTGGGTGTCAGGGTAAGGCTAGCCTTATAGAATGAATTTGGAAGTGTTTCTTCCTCTTTGATTTTTTGTAACAGTTTGAGAAGGATAGGTATTAGTTCTTTAAATATTTGGTAGAATTTATCAGTGAAGCTAGCTGGTCCTGAACTTTTGTTTCTTGGGAGTTTTTTGATTACTGCTTCATTTTTATTGTTAGTGAGTGGTTCGTTCAGATTTTCTGTTTCTTCCTGGTTCGTTCTTGGAAGGTTATATGTTTCTAGACATTTATCCATTTCTTTTACATTGCTCACTTTGTTGGCATATAATTGTTTTTATAGTATTCTTTTATCCTTTTGTATTTCTGTGGTGTTGGTTGTCACCTCTTTTTTCATTTCTGTTTTTATTTATTTGAGCTCTCTTTCTCATTTTCTTGATGAATCTGGCTAAAGGTTTGTCAAGTGTAAGGATTTAAAGAGTATTTGTAAACTACCAAGCAAATAACAAGCACTAGATGAGTAGAGTTTTTTAGTTAAAATAAAAATTCTTTAACTTTATCTCCCCCTTTCTGCAGAAAATCTAATTTATTTTCTCATTTTCTCTTTCTTAGTTAGCAACTGCAAACTCACCCCTCCTAGTCAAAAGCTCCCATTTGCTGTCACATTGACTTGCGTCCCTTACTTTTAAGATGCCTTAACTAAAATCCAGAGTCACGTCAATTAGTTTATGCTATGCCCCACCAGCTTCCACGTCTGTGCTTCTAACACTCTCCTTGATTACTTTCAGTTTCAGACCCTCATTATTCATGTTCATGGTGGTTTTTTTTGCCATGCTAAAGAGCTTGATGACTCTGTCTCAGGTGGCTGGTCTTTTCCCAAGTGGCACATAGAGAGAAGGAGAGGAAGGGAGACTAGACCAGGTGAAGGAATAAATTGCCTCAGTGCCATGCTCCCCTCTCCTCCGTAGAAGACCATAATTTGAGGCAACATCCCCAGCCTCTACCAACCTGGCACCCATCATGATAATCAAAAATGTCTCCAGACATTGCAAAATGTCCCCTGGGGAACAGACTTGCTTCTGGTTGATATCTACTGGGTTAGAGGATAATAACAAAGTCTTACTGCTTTTTATTTACACGATTAACTCCTTAATTATGGTAACTGCATATTCTATATTTTCTATAAATTTCTACATATTACAGGTGAGCGCCACATAGAGTTAACATTTAGTAAAACTTTTAGTGTAAGGGAATGATGCGAATGTGTTAATTGCCCCCACCACTCACCAATATCGCATAGCAAAAGACTGTCCTTATCGAGAGAAGGCAATAATAGCCCGCTTTCTACTGGAAAGTTGGTACGTTTACATCTTTCTCAACAGCCTATAAAAAGACGGACTTGATTTGTACACTGGACATTATAAAGCTTAAATTGTGTTATCTACATGACAATGGCTCTCGACTGGAGGTGAGTTTGTCTCCCAGGAAACATTTGCCAATGTCTGAAAACATTTTTGGATGTCACCACTGGGAGAGGGGGTGTCTCGTGGGATGCTGCTACCGTCCTCCAAGGCAGAGGACAGACAGCCCACAACAAGTCGTTAGCCAGCCCAGTGGGGAGAATCCGGCCCGGAGCCTTTTCTTGACTATGTGGGCTTTTTCTCTGGAGAACCCAATCAAGTCTCTGTTCTTTCTCACAGCTGCTCCTGGCACAAGTTCAGAAGGTGCATGTGTACAATCTTTCCCTTCCTGGAGTGGATGTGTTTGTATCGATTCAAGGATTGGCTTCTCGGAGACTTACTTGCCGGTATAAGTGTTGGCCTTGTGCAAATTCCACAAGGTAAGGAAGAGAAAAAGCCTTTTTGCCCACAGACAATACCTCAGGCCTTGACCCCTTTGCCCAGAGGAAACAGTTAACTTCTGTTAGGTGAATAGGGGGGAAAAATGAATTCCATTCACATCATTACTAATTATTTGTTTCCTTACCTGCCTGATTTTTAACTCAGGATGGTGCCCAAAGTAGTTTGACCCCTCAATACTTCCAAGGGGGTACCTGCAATGCCCATTTATGGTCACTTTTGCCTACGTGGTTATTTCACACCCACATGACTACAGTAGACGTTACTGGCACTGGTTGTACTTGGGAAGGTGAAGGACGGGAAACATCACCTGCTGGCGTCTCTTGGGCGAGTCACGCCCACAGCCGAATCACGCCCACAGCCGAGTCACGCCCACAGCGGTCCAGGGCTGCTCTTTGATCTTACAAGTGGCAACAATAGATGTAAGACAGCAAGTTCACGCAGATCGGTAAGGAGCTAGCTAGGCTTTGGAACCCTCGGTTCCCAAACAGGAACCAGTCTCTCTAATTTTCACTAGCTCTTGTTTCCAGGGTCCCACAGGTGAGATGCCCGGTTGCAAGACCATGTGCTCAGAGAAGCCAAAGCTAGGACTTCCCACTGGGTATTTTCTTTCATTCCGTCTTGGTCCAGACAGTGTATCCTAATCAGGCTCATCTTTACTATAACCAGTGTTGGCTGACATGCCACTGTCACCAGGTTTCCAAGAAACAGCTAGAAAGGTCAAATTTACCCACAGAGAAAGAGAAAGGATGTTGTTAACCTTTTGCTCACAGTAGTCACCGTTCCCTACATAGTCTTTATTTTATTTATTTATTTACTTATTAAGTGAGAGGAGGGGAGATTGTGAGACAGATTCTTGCACGTACTCCAACCGGGATCTACCAGGCAACCCTCGTCTGGGGCCGGTGCTCTGACCAACTGAGTTATCCTCAGCACCCTGGGTGTTGCTTAAACCAACCGAGCCACTGGCTCTGGAAGGGGAAGAGGAAGAAAACGGGGAGAGGGAGGGAGAGAGAAGTAGATGGTCACTTCTCATGGGTGCCTTGACTAAGGATCAAACTTAGAACATCTGCTTGCCTGGCCAATGCTCTATCCACTGAGCCAACTGGCCAGATCCCAAACACCTCTATTTCTCTATTTTTCTTATGGGCCAACCAGGCAGGATTGAAGCTTGTATGTGTACAGGTTTTGCATAACACAAAAGAGGCCAACCATGGCCTGACCTGTAGTGGCGCAGTGGATAAAGCATCGACTTGGAAATGCTGAGGTCGCCGGTTCGAAACCCTGGGCTCGCCTGGTCAAGGCACATATGGGAGTTGATGCTTCCAGCTCCTCCCCCCTTCTCTCTCTCTGTCTCTCCTCTCTCCCTCTGTCTCTCCCTCTCCTCTCTAAAATGAATAAATAAATAAAATTTTTTTAAAAAGAGGCCAACCAAAGGGGCAATGGTAGCTTTCTGACACAGAGCTGTTAGTTGGACGAAAGGGATCCCCTTTTTTAAAAAAATTATCATACAGTAAAATTGACTTTTTTCCTGTTGGTGTACAGTTCCATGAATTTAAACATGCATATAGATTGATTTATGTAACCACTGCCACAATCAAGATACATAACAGTTCCATTGGCACCAAAACTCTCGTGTGCCATCCCTTTTAGTCACACCCTTCCCTAACCTTTAACCCCTGGCAGCCATTGATTTGTTCTCCATCACCATTGTTCTGTCTTTTTGAGGATAACATATAAATGGACTCATCCAGTGTGTAACTTTTGAAGGCTAGCTTCTTCAGTTCAGCATTAGGTCTTTGAAAGGAATGCAAACGGTTATATGCATCCATAGCCTGTTCCTTTTTATTGCTGAGTAATATTCGATTGTATGGCTGTACCACCCAACGTGTTTATCCATCCACTTGTTAATGGATATTTTGTTTCCGGTCTGGGGCTGTGGCAGATAAAGTTGCTATGAACATTCACATACAGATTTTTGAGTGAACATATTTTCATGTCCTTAAGGTACATATCCAGGAGTACCTTATGACCATAAAGTTGGTCATACGGTAAAGTGTATATTTAACTTTTTTTTATAAAAAACTGCCACACTGTTTTCCAAAGTGGCCATCCCTACCGTTCTATACCTCCCCCAGCAACGCCTGAGAATCCTAGTTCCTCCTCACCCTTGTCAGCCCTTGATAGTGTTAGCATTTTTTAATTTTTTTATTAATTTTAATTTATTGGGTTAAGATGGATTCAAGTGGATATTGTTAATTCTTTTGTTTTTTTGTTGTTGTTTTTTTGTACAATGACAGAGAGAGTCAGAGAGAGTGATAGATAGGGACAGACAGACAGGAACGGAGAAAGATGAGAAGCATCAATCATTAGTTTTTCAACACCTTAGTTGCTTTCTCACATGTGCCTTGACCGCGGGCCTTCAGCAGACTGAGTAACCCCTTGCTCGAGCCAGCGACCTTGGGTCCAAGCTGGTGAGCTCTTTGCTCAAGCCAGATGAGCCCGCGCTCAAGCTGGCGACCTCGGGGTCTCGAACCTGGGTCCTCCTCATCCCAGTCCGACGCTCTATCTACTGCGCCACAGCCTGGTCAGGCTTCTTAGTATTTTAAATGAAAACCTTGACTCTAAGGTAAGTACTGATTCACCTGCATTTGTAAGAAACCACGGAGCAGCCCCTTGTACTCTTCACCCACTTTCTCCGACGGTAACATCTTGCAGAGCTCCAGCTCCATCTCACATGAAGTCATACAGTGAAGACACAGAACGTTTTCACCCCTGCGGGGATCCCTCCCGTGGCCCTCTGATGACCACCCCTACTTGCCTCCTGCCCCCATTCTTTCCTTAATCTCTGGCCACCACTCATCTGTTCTTCATTTCGATAACCTTATCGTGTGAAGAAAGTTATATGAAGAGTCATACCTATGTAAACCTTTGGAATTGGCTTTTGAAAAATTCTCTGGAGACTCATTCAAGCTGTTGTGTGTTTCCATAGTTTATTCCTGTTCATTGCCAAGTAGTATTCCATGGGAGTGGATGTACCACAGTTTGTTCAAACATTCACCCACCTGGGACATTGGAATTGTTTGCAGCTTTGGGCTATTACAAATAGAGCTGCTGTTGATGAACAGTCTTCATTTCTCTGGGATAAATATTCAGGAGTGTGATTGTTGGATTGTATGGTCACTCCATGTTTAGTTTTTTTAAGAAAATGCCAACCTCTTCTCCCAAGTGGCTGTGTCACTTTACATTCCTGCGAGCAGTCGCTGAGTGGTCCAGTAGCTCTGCATCCTCGCTAGCACTTGGTGTCAATACTTCTTATGTTAGCCCTTCTGAGAGATAAAGCAATAAACACTTTTTGGAGTGTTATAGGAGAATGTCTTCATGATCTAGAGGTTGGAAATGATTTCTTAAACAAGACACGAAAAGCACGAGCCTAAAAGGAAAAGAAAAATTGAATTAAGTAAAAGTTAAGGCTGTTTATTCAAGACACCATCAAGATTGAAAAGCAAACCACAGAATAGAACAGATATTGGTTAACAATATGCCCAACAAGTGGTTTAATCTATAATATATATACTCCTACAGATTTGTAAGGAAACAATAAGATTGATCAACATTATTGGTAATCAATGAAGTGAAGATTGAAGTACAAACGAGTGACACACTAACTCATACACAGTAGAGTTAAAAAATCCGACAGTATCGTGTACTATACAGAGGTAGATAGTGGGGGTTGTCACACAACGCTGGTGGCTGTCACACAACGCTGGTGGCTGTCACACAACGCTGGGGGCTGTCACACAACGCTGGTGGGAGTGTAATGCACAACCACTTGAAAAACAGTTTGGTATTTTCTGGTAAATTCCCCAGCAGTTATGCCTCAGGGTATATTATCTCAAGAAACTTACATATCTAAGCAGCAGAAGAGCTGGGTATAAAAATGTTCACAGCAGTATTATTCATAAACCACCACCCCCCCCAAGCTGGAAACAAAGACAGGAGACCATGCAAGCCTGGAGACAGAGAGAATGGGGAAGTAGCTGTCTTGGATCCTGATTGGTGTTAGTTCTGGTTCCAGTCTCCAAGGAGGCCCAACTGCCCTTTGCACTCTTTTAATGCATTTCCTATTTTGCCTGAGCTCATTTGAGCAGGTTTTCTGTTTCTTGCAGTCAATAGAGCCTAGCTTAGAAAGAAAGGTAGAAGGGGGACCTATAAATGACAAGAGACTTCAGAAACCCATCAATCAATGTAAAGACCCTATTTGAACCCTAACATAAACACAAAGATTGTAAAAGAAAGCACAATATATAATAGCAAATGATTCTTTTTCAAAGATCACCCCAAAACCCACTTTACTTCTGGCTCAAGGTCTCTTGTGAGGTTCCAGTCAAGGCGTCAGTCATCTCAGGGCTCTGCCGAGGCTGGAGGATCTGTTCCTAGGCTCACCCATGTGTTTGCCGGCAGGCCTGGTTTTCTTGCCATGTGGGCCTCTCCAAGGGCTGCTTGGGTGTCCTCACCACATGGCAGCTGGCAGGACCAACTACCCGTGTGGGACCCAGTGCAAAATGAACATGCAGGGCCCCTAGTTGAAAAGTTATTCAGAATTTCAAGATGGTTAGAGTAGAGCATGAAGCCAAGTGTGGAGGTGTCTAAGCCCAGGTCTCTATGTGATTGCATCAGTCACACAGCCCTGAAGCCAACTCTGGTGGCTGGTGACCTGAATGAAGGAGAGAGGGCACCGGCCCAGTGTATGGACGTCCTGGGTCCGGTTCCCAGTCAGGGCACACAAAAGAAGCTACCGCCTACTTCTCTCTCCCTTCCTCTCCCCCTTTCCTCCCTCTTCTCCTCCCACAGCCAGTGGCTTGATTGGGTGGAACGTTGGCCCCGGTTGAGGACAGTTTGGTTGCTCGAGAGCATCAACCTCAAGTAATAAAACCAGCTCGGTCAATTGGAGCATTGGCCCTAGACAGGGGTTGCCAGGTGGATCCTGGTCGGGGTGTATGCAGGATCTCTGTCTCTCTATCTCCCTTCCTCTCACTTAAAAAAAAAAGTGAGAGAAAGAGAGAGAGAGCAACCAAGACAGAAGCCACAGTCTTCTTGCAACTTAATCTCAAAAGTTGTACCTATCATTTTTACTGTAGTCTATTTATTAGAAGCAACTTATAAGGTCCATCCCACACTTAAAGGGGTGAGGATCATATAAGGGCATGAACACCAATTAGCCCCTGCAGATCGACTCCGAGGCCCCCCTCCGGCAACAACCGTTTGCGAGATAAGCAGGGGAATGTGAACACTGACTGGGGATTTGATCATGTTGAAGAACCATCGTTTCTTAGGTATGATGATGATTAAAAGAGGGTTGTCTTTAAAGATACACACTGAAATGTCTACAGGTGAAATGATGCCATGTCTTTGGATTTGCTTGAAAAGAATATAGAGTGGGAGGAGAGTGGGGGCAGAGGTGAAGCAAGACTGGCCACGAACTCACCACTGTCGACGCAGGTGATGGACACACGAAGTTCACGATACTCTCTTTCTGTATATGTTCGGACGTCTCCATTAAAAAAAAAGGAGACTTGCTTGTTCAAGACAGTAAGTCGGCTCAGTGGGCTCAGAACTGACTTCAGATGGGCACACTGGTCTCAGGTCCTCAAGGCAGGAGCCATGGGCTTGAGACCTCAAAGGGTGACACCACACATGGTAATCCATTTGCTTCCAAACTTCCTGATTCTCTTCCCTGACCTGCGGTGGCGCAGTGGATAAAGCATTAACCTGGAATGCTGAGGTCGCAGGTTCAAAAGCCTGGGCTTGCCTGGTCAAGGCACAGATGGGAAGCAACTACTAGGAGTTGATGATGCTTCCTGCTCCTCCCCTGCCCCTTTCTCTCTCTCTCTAAAATGAATAAATAAGATCTTTAAAAACAAAACAAAACAAAACAGCTTTCCTGATTCTCATGGTGCTTTTTAGAAAAGTACGTAATAGCGTATGGCTGGGAGGCAACGCATACCAACTTGGAATCCAGTCGGTTAAGTGTCCTTCTTGTCCTGCTGCCCAGCTCCATCTTCATTCAGTCCTGGAGAATGACCAGGGCCTTGTCATACTGGGCTGGGCCTGGGGGCGGGGCTGGGGCTGGGGGCGGGGCTGCTTCTGAGCTCTGGGAAGCTCGGGTCTGATTGCTGTGAGGTTGGCTTTCATGATTTGCATGAAGACCTAACACACCGAGAAAGGTGTTAGATAGAGCCTGTGATTTAGAACTCAGGTGCTAAGCCGTGTGGTACAACAGCAAGAGAAGCTAGGAATCAACGGAGATCGTAAAAGGTACTCATGAAAGGCCATATGCCAAGGGATCCTAGTACCACACTGGGTCAGCTGTTATGTGTACGTAGACCATTTTTACTTTAAATATGCTTTATGGTTTTAAATTCAAGGTGACTTTTAAAAAAGCCAGGCTACCGTTTCTTACTGAAATCATTTTGCTTTTCAGTCCTGACGTTTAATTTGCTGGCAAGGCAACTGATTCCTCCCTTCAATATCTCATATGCAGCTTTCTGCTCTTCAGTCATTTACGTAATTTTTGGATCATGTCATCAACTGTCCATTGGTGAGTTCAGTGCTGTAACCACAAGGTGGGTGACGTCCCCATCTCAATTATATACTTGTCGCTAAGGAACCCAAGTTAAAGCTATGTTTGTTTAAGGTAGAAAGAAAGGAGACAGGAGATGGACATTCTATCTGTAGGATAAGTGTTTAAATTTTAGAAACTGTGCACTTGTAGTGTGTCATTATTAACACTACCACCAGATAAACAGATTTCCCAAAGGATTTAAGGAAATGCTTCCCGAGGTTACCACCCACTGGAGTCTGACTGCCCTCAACCAGGAAGATACAGAAAGGATTTTGCCAGTACTTTTAGAGTGGACCCATCTTTCGGCTGGCCCCATGATAACCGGACGCCATGGGCCTGATTTATACTGATCATGTCAGTTCATTAATTTACAATGTAAGAATGTGGTCATAGTACTCAAAGCACACAAATCAACAGGGTGAGTGTTTTCTCAGAATTAAAAGTTCATCGACTATTTTAAATTCGACGTGACTGTTACAGGAACCAAACTAGTTAGAGGTCACGTCATCAGCACGTTTACTTCACATTTACTAGGTGAACCTGCATAGACATCAAATCATAAGATGCCCCAACAGTCTTGGAAGGGCATTGCCAACATCCGCTCAGTGAAGAAGTACCTTTTCCTGGGCTTCCCCACGCAACCAACGTTGATCATTCTGACTGACGTACCCTTTCTCCAGAGGTTTGTTTAATCTGGGACTATCCCATTCCTCGAGATGTGGAGTGCTACTCTGCCTTTTTAAAGGGCAATATCGCATATATTTTTAAAATTTTTTCCCATTAATTTGGGAGAGAAAGAGAGGAAGTGAGAGGAGAGAAAAGGACACACACACACACACACACAGAGACAAAGGGAGAGAAGCATCAACTCACTGTTCTGCTTAGTTGTTCCATTTAGTTGTACACTCATTGATTGCTTCTTGTACGTGCCCTGACCGGGAATCAAACCCGCAACCTCGGTGTGCCAGGACGATGCCTTATCCTCCAGGCCACCTGGCCAGGGACAATATCACATACTTTTATTAAAATCCATTATGTGTCAATTTTACATTTCAACATGAGTGAACAATTTCATTCCCATATTCCCAAGGCACATCACAGTTATTTCTGAATACTGATAGTAAAGGCTATTAGAATTTTGTTTCTGACAGGTCATTTAAAAGTAAGGTTTGCCTTTGCTCTTATATGTGAGTATGTCGATGTAAAGACTAAATGAGGTTATGCTTGAAACAGGTTTAGCTCAGTGTCATTGAACACCTAGTAAATCCTTAGTAAATGTTAGATATTATTTTTCTTTTCATCATTATTGTTTAGCTTTCTATCGGATACTTTCTCCACCACCTCACTTTTCACCACCTCTACGAGCAGGCACAGCAACGGAACCTGATATCTATTTTCAGTCAATTTTCTTTGCATCCCACTCAATATGCCCATAATGAGAGAGGTTAACACCCGAACCACCAAGAACTAAATTCTGTGACTTGGTCACAGTTTGTGAAGCCAGAGTTCTTTCCCTGCTCTTTCTAACTTCTCAATGGACGCTTTAAAATAAAATAAAATAAAAATTAGGCCCTGGCCAGTTGGCTCAATGTTAAAGCATCGCCTGGCATGTGGAAGTTCTGGGTTAGATTCCCAGCCAGGGCACACAGGAGAAGCGCCCATCTGCTTCTCCACCCTTCCACCTCTCCTATATCTCTCTTCCCCTCCTGCAGCCAAAGCTCCATTGGAGCAAAGTTGGCCCCGGCACTGAGGACGGCTACATGGCCTCTGCCTCAGGCACTAGAATGGCTCCAGCTGCAACAGAGCAACGCCCCAGATGGGCAAAGCATCGCCCCCTAGTGGTCATGCCGGGTGGATCCTGGTAGAGTACATGTGGGTGGGAGTCTCTCTGCCTCCCCGCTTCTCACTTCAGAAAAATACAAAAAAAAATTAAAATTAAATGAAATAAAAAGTTCCTCAGATCAGGGACAAAACAGCATAAGATCACGCCTTGATTTTGTCAGTACCTCTGGTGTACCTGGACTTGAAACCTCACCTCTGCCTCCACATCATCTTCCATAGGTTCCTTCTTCCTTGTGAGCGCTCTGATGATTAATGTCCTGAAGTTGAACCCATTCAACAGTGGCCACATGATCCTGGGAACTTTCATCAAAGAGGACTTTTCTAAGCCCTTCTTCTTTACAGCCTATAACAGATCCTTGAGTGTGGTGGCATCTACAACATTTCTGACTGGGATCATTCAGGTAGGATCTGAGTCTCCAACCCTCTGAAGAATAAATAAATAAGTTAATTAATTAATAAAGGGGATACACATAGACACCTCCCCTTCCTTTAGTTACTCCCGTAATCTACTAGGATGCATCTGGGACTTCAGTGAGTAGTTTTGGAGAATCTGGAGGACGGGTGGATAGACTGTGACAAAACTTCTCCCTTGTCGGGAAACATCCACCGTTGACTTGAAGTTTTGTTGTTATTACTCAAAACAGCTTCATTTTTTTAAATTCAGCTTTCTGACTGTGTGCTCATGCCATCATGCCTTTCACGATGACTTTCTTCTCCTCGGTAAGGAAAGCACACTTGATCCTGACATGGGCACGTTTAGCACAGGTGGATCCAGTACAGGCCCTGTGATGTGTGTTTTTATTTTAAACAAGCTCATCAGAACTTTAAGTCTCACCACACCCACGCTGCGAAGCCGGCCTCGGCAACCCACCGCGTGCAGATTTGGGTGCTTTCCCAAGCTTCTTGGTGTAAAGGCAAATAATCTGATTAGCAGGGGTTCGGGACAGCCTGGTTTTGTTAGAGGCTGTGTTGTAGGCCAGCCTCTGCCGGTTCATTAAACTCTGGACCCTTGTGAACGCCTGAAGACACTGTCTCCAAAAGAGGACAAAGCCACCCACCATTGATTTTGGATGAGCTACGAAACATTCTTACCAGTCTCTTCTCTAAGATGAAACGAAGGTCCTAGGGACAAAGGGTTAGATTCTACTCATGATCTCATGTTTTTACAAATTCCTTTATATTCTTTCAACAAGAATAACACTGATAGGCTCAGATACTGTGTTTTGGGTTGGTAAGCACTGGAGTCCAACCTGGAATCCTTTCTCTGCAAGGACAGGACCGCAGCTAAAGAAGAACAATATCAACGACTTATTAAAGTATCAAAGTTTATTTTTGACGATGCCTTCATTTTTCTCTGAGAGTCTACCATCTAAAGCTCAATCAATTTAGCTGAAAATACATGTTCCAGATTTATTTCTTTTTCTCAATTAACCCACTCGAGAGCTAATCTTCATTAATCTACTCTGGGACTATCTTTGGTTCAGTAAGGATTTATCACGAGCCTACAAAAGCAAGCTATTATGGTGGGCCACCCCACCCAAGCACTGACATTTGCCAGTTGAATAAACATACCTAAATTACCTTACCTTTGTGGGCCTTCATTTCCTCATGCATAAAATGGAAATAATAATATCAGTTTTGTGGGGTTCTTGTGAGGATTAACTGAGAAGATGCACGCAAAACACTTGGCGCAGAGTGTTAGTAAACATCAGTAAATTATAGTTGCTGGATGTAGAGACATAAACGTAGTACTTCAACAGAGACCAAAATTTTTAAAGAAGATATCATTCCTGCAGTAAAAAAAGAAAAAAAAAATCCAATGTTGTAGGAAAAGACAAAATAACAGGTAATAAGTCAGCAACCTATTAATTATCTAAGTGGCCCAGGATAGGCCTCTGTCTTCTCCTTTGAGGCTCAGGTTTCTTTTATTTAATCAAAGAGGAGACATTTCCTTTTCAGGAAGATGGAATAGATACACTCTCCCCTGTTCCTCCAGCTTAGTACAACTAGCCACCTTGGAAGAGTACGTAGAAAACTAATGTGAGAGGACTGTGAGGCGGAACAAAGAAGGCAAGGGGGCTCAGAACCTCAGGACACAAAGAACAACACATTAGTGAGTCCCCTTGGTGTTCTTTTTGACTCCTAGGCCTTAATCTTGGTGCTGAGGAGGCCAGAAACCCAAACTACCAATGGGAGCAGACAAAAAACAAACAAACACTCCAGCAAAAGTCAGAAGTCTGCCACAGGACCAGGAAAAGCTAGCAAGACTGAAAACATTTATACAATAACTGATCTACTACAGACTAACACCAAGAAAGAACAGAATTATTATGATATCACCACCATTCCTGCCAGTAAAGGGCATGTGGGGAGCGTAGACTTCCATCCTCGCTCAGCTGTAATGAGGTGCCCATCCACCCCTAAGTGGGGTACTGTCAGAGAAGGCCAGATAGAGTCAGAACTTTCATCCCTGCTGGGCAATAATGAGACACCCCTCCTAGTCCCTGCTGGGGTGATGCCAGAGGGGGCCTAGTGAAGAGTCGGTCTGTTACCTCCACACAGCAGCTATGAGGACAACCGCCTCTGTCGTGATGTCCATTTGGGGAGAAGTACAGGCATTCCAGCCGGACAGTATCGGTGGGGGCCTAGTGTGGAGCCCAAACTCCCACTTCTCCCAGCAGTATTAGAGTCCCTCATGCTTCAGGTGTCAGTGGAGGCTGAGATGAGAACCCAGACTTCTACTTCTACATGGCAATAACAAGGCAGAAGCCTCTATCTTCCCTGCCAACACTTCGTCAAAATAAGCTATCTAAAACTGAAGGTTTAAATATGATCTAGAATCTTATAACACAGTACCCAAATGTACAACTGAATTGAAAATCACTTGTCATACCATCAACAAGGAAAATCTTAACTTGAATGAAAAAAAAAAGGGCAATAAAAATATTCTAACCCTGAGATGACAGAGATATCAGAATTGTCTGGAAAGATTTTAAAGCAGCCATCCTAAAAAAAAAAATGGTTCAGCAAACCATTATAAATATGCTAGATACAAACAAAAAAAGTACTCTATCCTCAGAAAATAAATGGAAAATATAAAGAAGAACCAAAATAGAGATTTCAAACTAAAATAATGCAATAAGCAACATTAAAAATGTAAAGGATGAGCTCAACAGCAGAATGGAAAAGACAGAGGAAAGGATCAATGAACTTGAGGAAAGAACAATAAAAATTAATCTGAACAGAGAGAAAATAGACTGAAAAAAAGAAACAGAACCTCAAGAACGATGGGATTATAACAAAAGATCTGGCCCTGGCCAGTTGGCTCAGTGGTAGAGTGTCGGCCTGGCGTGCAGGAGTCCCGGGTTCGATTCCCGGCCAGGGCACACAGGAGAGACACCCATCTGCTTCTCCACCCCTCCCCCTCTCCTTCCTCTCAGTTTCTCTCTTCCCCTCCCGCAGCCGAGGCTCCATTGGAGCAAAGATGGCCCGGGCACTGGGGATGGCTCTGTGGCCTCTGCCTCAGGCACTGGAATGGCTCTGGTTGCAACAGAGCGACGCCCCAGAGGGGCAGAACATCGCCCCCTGGTGGGCGTGCTGGGTGGATCCCGGTCGGGCGCATGCGGGAGTCTGTCTGACTGCCTCCCTGTTTCCAGCTTCGGAAAAATGAAAAAAAAAAACAAAAAAAAAAAAGATCTAGCACTTATGTCATAAGAGTCCAGAATGAGCCTGGCCTGTGGTGGTGCAGTGGATAAAGCACCAACCTGGAATGCTGTGGTGACTGGTTTGAAACCCTGGGCTTGTCTAGTCAAGGCACATACAAGAAGTAACTACTGTGAGTTGATGCTTCCAGCTCCTCCCCCACCCTCTTTCTCTCTCTCTCTCCTCTCTCAAATCAAAAAAGAAAGAAAAAAGAAAAGAGTCTTGAATAAGAGGAGAAAAAAGATGGGGTTGAATTACTTAAAGAAAAAATAAGTGAAAACTCCCCAAATTTGGCAAAATATCTAATCTTACAGATTTCAGAAGCTGAGAAATTCCGTAGAAATCATACCACGACAAATTATAGTCAAACTTCTGAAAACAATGGAAAAAAAGTCTTGAAGGCAGTGAGAGGAAACACTTTACGTACAGGGGAAAACAATTCAAATGACAGCAGATTCCTTATCAGAAACCATGCAGACCAGAAGGAAGTGGCACAATATTTTTGGTCCACTGAAATACTATCCATCCAAAAACATATACCCAGTGAAAATATCATTCAAGAATGAAGAAGAATTCAAAACATTCTCAGATGAAGGAAGCCTAAGAGAATTTGTCACAGGCAGACCTACCCTAACAGTGTTTGGCAAACTGTGGCTCGCAAGCCACACGAGGCTCTTTGGCCCCTTGAGTGTGGCTCTTCCACAAAATACCATGTGTGGGCGCTACCTCGATAAGGAATGTATCTACCTATATTGTTTAAGTTTAAAAAAATTGGCTCTCAAAAGAAATTTCAATCGTTGTACTGTTGATATTTGGCTCTGTTGACTAATGAGTTTGACCACTGTCCTAGAAGAATGGCTAAAGGAAGTTCCCTAAAAAGGAAGGAAATGGCACCTGACCAGGCTGTGGTGCAGTGGATAGAGTGTCAGGTTGAGACACAGAGGACCCAGGTTCGAAACCCCAAGGTCACAGTTTGAGCACAGGCTCATCCGGCTTGAGCACATGTTCACCAGCTTGAGCATGGTGTTGCTGGCTTGAGTGTGGGATCATAGACATGAGCCCATGGTCGCTGGCTCAAGCCCAAAGGTTGCTGGCTTGAATCCCAAGGTTGCTGGCTTGAGCAAGGGGTCACTTGCTCTGCTGCCTGCTCCCGGTCAAGGCACGTCATGAGAAAGCAATCACTGAACAACTGAGGTGCCGCAATGAAGACTTGGTGCTTCTCATCTCTCTCTCTTCCTGTCTGTCCCTATCTGCGCCTTTCTCTGTCTCTGTCACACACACAAAAAAAGAAAGGAAATGGCAAAAGAAGGAATCTTGAAACATCTGGAAGAAAGAACAATGGAAAGAGTAAAAATATGAAAAATATAATAGTAAATTTTTTGTCCTCTTGGGTTTTCTAAATTATGTTTAATGGTTGAAACAAAATTATAACATTATCTGATGTAGTTCAAATGTATATAAAAGAACTATTTTTAAATGTATATAGAAGAAATATTTAAAACAATTCTTTTATATACAAAAAAGATGTTTGAACAAGTGGTAATGCAGTGGAGAGAGCATTAACCTGGGACACTGAGGTCTCAGGTTTAATAACCCAAGGTTGCCAGCTTGAGCACAGGCTCACTAGCTTGAGCATGGGTTTGTTGGCTTGAGTGTGGGATCATAGACATGACCACATGGTCACTGGCTTGACCAAAGGTTGCTGGCTTGAAGCCCAAGGCCACTAGCTCAAGTCCAAGGTCACTGGCTTGAGAAAGGGGTCACTGGCTCAGCTGGGGCCCCTCACACAAGGCACATATGAAAAACAATCGGCCCTGGCCGGTTGGCTCAGCGGTAGAGCGTCGGCCTAGCGTGCGGAGGACCCGGGTTCGATTCCCGGCCAGGGCACACAGGAGAAGCGCCCATTTGCTTCTCCACCCCTCCGCCGCACTTTCCTCTCTGTCTCTCTCTTCCCCTCCCGCAGCCAAGGCTCCATTGGAGCAAAGATGGCCCGGGCGCTGGGGATGGCTCTGTGGCCTCTGCCCCAGGCGCTAGAGTGGCTCTGGTCGCAATATGGCGACGCCCAGGATGGGCAGAGCATCGCCCCCTGGTGGGCAGAGCGTGGCCCCATGGTGGACGTGCCGGGTGGATCCCGGTCGGGCGCATGCGGGAGTCTGTCTGACTGTCTCTCCCCGTTTCCAGCTTCAGAAAAAAATGAAAACAAAACAAAACAAAAAAAAAAAACCAATCAATGAACAATTAAGGTGCTGCAGGCCCTGGCCGGTTGGCTCAGTGGTAGAGTGTCAGCCTGGCGTGCAAAGGTCCCGGGTTCGATTCCCGGCCAGGGCACACAGGAGAGACATCCATCTGCTTCTCCACCCCTCCCCCTCTCCTTCCTCTCTGTCTCTCTCTTCCCCTCCCGCAGCCAAGGCTCCATTGGAGCAAAGATGGCCCGGGCGCTGGGGATGGCTCCTTGGCCTCTGCCCCAGGCGCTAGAGTGGCTCTGGTCGCAACAGAGCTACGCCCTAGAGGGGCAGAGCATCGCCCCCTGGTGGGCAGAGAGTCACCCCTGGTGGGCATGCCGGGTAGATCCCGGTCGGGCGCATGCGGGAGACTGTCTGACTGTCTCTCCCGGTTTCCAGCTTCAGAAAAATACAAAAATAAATAAATAAATAAATAAATAAACAATTAAGGTGCTGCAACTATGAATTGATGCTTCTCATCTCTTTCCCTTTCTGCCTGTCTGTCCCCGTCTGTCTCTCTCTCAAAACAAACAAACAAACAAAACAAAGGGAGGTAAGGTTTCTATACTTTGCTGGAACTGGTAAAATGTCAACACCAGTAGACTATAATAGGTTATTATATTGCTCATAAAAATTAAGGGATATTTCAAAGTGAATATGAAGTGATAAAAAAAGAAGCATTTGATTATTTTTTATTAAACAAGAACATCAGAAAAGCAAATGATCGTTCAAAGAAAGGTATTCTATTATGCAAATGAGATGCAAAACCAACTTTTATTTCATTAGTGAAAATGCACTATACAAAAGGCCAAAAGTACTGGAGTATCTGCATGTTCCCTGATCTTGAAAGTGCATTTTGAAATATCACCTAATTTTTGTGAGTAATATATAATGTAATGCCTAAGGCAAGCACTAAATAAGCTACTCAAAGAGATACACCCAAAAACAATATAGATAAATAAAAATGAAATTCTAGAAATGTTCAAGTAACCTGCAGAAGTCAGGAAAAAGAGGAAGAGAAATGAAAACAGAACAAACTGAAATATGCAAGCGTAAGTCCTAACATAGTGATATTTACACTAAAAATAGAGATGGATATATTTTAAAATATGCTGTCTACAAGAAAAAAACCAAATAGAATGATATAGAAATGTTGCAAGTGAAACGATGGAAAGATATGGCATATAAATATAAATCAAAGGAAAGCAAAATTGACTATATTAGTAAGTAGACTTCAGAGCTAAAAAAATTACCAGAGGAAGAGAGGAATATTATATAAAGATAAAAGGATAACTCTACCAAGAAGACATAGCAACTCAAAGTATGTATGCACCAAACAACAGAGCTACAAAATGTGCAACAAAACTAAAGAACTGAAAGGAGAAATAAACAACACAGTTATAGTTGATGACTTCAACATACCTCTCTCAATAATTGATGAAACAACTAGATAGAAAATCAGCAAGGAAATAAAACTCAATAATGCTATTAACTCACAGGATTTGAGATATTTATGGAATGGTCCATCTAAAAACAGAAGAACACACATTCTTTTCCAATGACTCACAAACATATACCACGATGAACCACATTCTGAGCCGTAAAACTAACCTGAATAAATTTAAATGAATTCATATCAGTGTATTAAAGGAACCCTCAACAGAGGATTGGATAAAGAAGATGAGGTGTGTATATACAATAGAATATTACTCAGCCATAAGAAATGATGACATAGTGACATTTATGACAACAAGGATGGACCTTGAGAACATTCTACTGAGTGAAGTAAGTAAATCAGAAAAAGCTAAGAACTGTATGATTTCACACATAGGTGGGATATAAAACTAAGACTCATGAACATAGACAAAAGTGAAGTGGTTACCAGGGGCAAGGAGGTGTGGGGGAGGGGAAGGGGAAGGGTGGGGAGATGGGTATAAAGAGGGACAAATATAAGGTGATGGAAAGTGAAAAAAATATCTATATCAGAGTGTCCTCTAACCACAGTGGAATCAAACTAGAACTCAATAATAGAAAGTCAACAGGAAAATCTCCAAATATGTGAATACTAAACAACACATTTCTAAATAATTCCATAGGTCAAAGAGGAAGCCTCAAGGGAAAGTTTTTTTAAAGATACATCAGGGTAATGAAAAGAAAACATACCAAAATTTGCAGGACACAGCCAAAGCAGTGTCAAGAGTGAAATTTTTAGCACCAAAATGCATACAATAGAAGAGAGAGAGGATCTCAAATTAATAGTCTAAGCTCCTGCCTCAAGAATCTAGGTAAACAAGAGCAAATTAGATCCAAGATAAGCAGAAGGAAGGAAATCATGAAGAACAAAAATAAATTAAATTGGAAAAGGAAAGTTTACATATTTGTGATTCCTATGTAAAATTCCTGAAGTGACAAAATTATAGAAATGGAGAACAGATTGTGGCCAGGGGTTAAAGATGAAGGTAGAGGTAATAGGATGAAGGGAGTAGGGGTGGGAGGTAAGAGGCGAGAGGGGGCTGGCTTTAAAAGGACAGGAGGGATTCTTGTGGTGACGGAATTATTTTGTATCTTGACTGTTTTGACATCAGTGTCCATATATATATATATATATATATATATTTTTTTTTTTTTTTTTTTACAGAGACAGAGAGAGTGAGTCAGAGAGAGGGATAGATAGGGACAGACAAGACAGGAACAGAGAGAGATGAGAAGCATCAATCATTAGTTTTTCGTTGTGACACCTTAGTTGTTCATTGATTGCTTTCTCATATGTGCCTTGACCGCGGGCCTTCAGCAGACCGAGTAACCCCTTGCTCGAGCCAGTGGCCTTGGGTCCAAGCTAGTGAGCTTTGCTCAAACCAGATGAGCCCGCGCTCAAGCTGGCGACCTCGGGGTCTGGAACCTAGGTCCTTCGCATCCCAGTCTGATGCTCCATCCACTGCGCCACCACCTGGTCAGGCGACATCAGTGTCTTAATTGTGGTATTGTACTATAGTTTTTCCAAGACGTTACTATTGGTAAAAACCAGATAAAGAGTACACCAGATCTCTCTGTTATTTTTCTGACAACTGTTTATCAATCTACAATTATTGAAAATAAAAAGTATAAATTTAAAGAACTCTGAACTAGAAGATAATATCTAATGCGTTTCTATGTGGTAGTCACTGTTCAAAGCACTTTATATATATCATCTCTTTTGATCTTCACAATACCTCCTTTTTGAGGGTGGATATTACTGTGGTTCTGATTTTAAGGGAACAAAGGTATAATGAGGTTAAGTGAATTGCCCAAGGTCACATAGCTAATAAGATCCCAAACGGGGATTCAGGCTCAGGATGCTCTACCTCCAGAATCTGTGCTCTAGATAATCTTAAAAGTGCAAACTAATATTAATAAAAGTGAAGCATTTAGTGTCAAAAGAATGTAGAATAAAGGAATAACCTTTAGTTGAGTTGGAGTTGTCTGGGAAGGAAACAACCATTTATTGTGCCTTTCTATCATTGATTGAACATTTAGCACTTGCTTTCTATAAGAATAGCAGATAGACCGTGCCCAGTTGGCTCAGTGGTAGAGCGTCGGCAAGGTGTATGGACATTCTGGGTTTGATTCCCGGCCAGGGCACATAGGAGAAGCGACCATCTACTACTTCTCTACCCTTCCCCCTCTGCCTTCTCTCTCTTTGTCTCTCTCTTCCCCTCCTGCAGCCATGGCTCTATTGCAGCAAGTTGGCTCTGAGCTCTGAGGATGGCTCCCTGGCCTCACCTCAGGTGCTAAAATAGCTCAGTTGCCGAGCAATGGAGCAACGACTCCAGATGGGCAGAGCATCACCCAGTAGGGGGCTTGCCGGGTGAATTCCGGTGGGGAGCATGAAGGAATCTGTCTCTCTGCCTCCCCACTTCTCACTTAAAGAAAAAGAAGAAGAAAAAAAAAAAGAATAGCAGATAGGTTTCATGTCACAGGACAACTCTGTCAGACTGAAAATGGTTCCCTAGAAAACTATTTTAACACAGATTCTGATACCATGTAACAGTTGGACAGGTGTTGTATCTCGTAATCTATACAAAACACCCTGTTGTTGAGTATTAGTCACAATTTATACATTAGGAAACTGAGGCTCAAGGAGTTTAGTTAACTTGTCCAAACTCACACAGCCGATGAGTGGCAGAGCCAGGACGGAAGAGTTCTCCATCTGCAGGAATCTTGCTCTTTTCATCACACCTCCTAAAGAAGGGAAGTTTCATTAAGCTCTTGAAGGAGGTGATGGACGTGGGTGGGCAGAGACTGCAAAAACAGAGGGGTTCATGCATAAGCACAGAAGTAGAAATCAGCCAATCACACAAAAGACAGACAGGGGACTGGCTTGACTGGAGCAGAAGCGAGCATTTTAATGACAGGAAATTAAGGGGAGGACAGCACCCAGCTGAAGGACGGGAAGCTTAGAAACAAAAAGCTTTTTTGTTTGTTTTTTTAACAAATTGATTTTAGAGAGACAGATGGAGGAAAGGAGGGAGAGAGAGGGAAAGGAAAGAAAGAAAGGAAGGAAGGAAGGAAGGAAGGAAGGAAGGAAGGAAGGAAGGAAGGAAGGAAGGAAGGAAGAAAGAAAGAAAGAAAGAAAGAAAGAAAGAAAGAAAGAAAGAAAGAAAGAAAGAAAGAAAGAAAAGAAGAAAGGAAGGAAGGAAGGAAGGAAGGGAGGGAGGGAGGGAGGGAGGGAGGGAGGGAGGGAGGGAGGGAGGGAGGAAGGAAGGAAGGAAGGAAGGAAGGAAGGAAGGAAGGAAGGAAGGAAGGAAGGAAGGAAGAAAGAAAGAGGCACTCACTTGTTGTTCCACTTTAGTTGTGCATCCACTGGTTGCTCCCCGTATGTGCCCTGACCGGGGATCGAACCCACAACCTGGTCCTTGTGGGATGACACTCTAAGTGACTTACCTAACCAGCCAGGGCTAAAACGAAAAGCTTTGAGCGCTGAAAGATGTACTCTTCCAAGTCTGTTTTCTGAGAGCTTCTAGTCCAGTGCAAGATGAGGTGGTGACAGTAGAAGGCGTCCTGACTTCTGTTTTTCTTTCCCCCATGTCTTCATTGGGCCGTGCCAGCTTTCTTCACCTCCTCTCTTAAGGGGATTGAAGCCCACTCTCTATCCATCACTTTCCAATGGTTTCTTATTAGAAAAAATGAATATGTCGATTGCAAAAAAAAAAAATCTCAAGGAATAAAGTACACTGTATAAATTATAAAGTATTGCCACTGACTTTTAATCCCATCCCCCAAAGGTAACTTCTATTAATAGTTTGATGTCTATTCTTTAGATCCTTTGTATTTTTAGAAATATGTATAATTTATTTTGTCTATATTACAGAACATTTTAAAAGTATATATTATATATGCATATGTGCATGCAAAATACTATATTTTATACCTATATATGATTATGTAATGCTGAAGACATAAATTTGGTTTAATCGTTCTTGATAAAGAGTCAAAGGCCAGGTTTGAGCTGGAGCTCGGGTTTGTTCAACCGTCTTTTCTCTTGTGGAAAGCTGCTTTCCTCAGGGGAATGTTAACATCTCCTGGAGAGAGTTCTCAGCACCCCTAATGAGAGGGTGAAATTTAAAAAGGCAAAGGCTTGTTCTGTTCCCTCTGTTCCTGTTAACCTTAAATCAAGAAGTTAGTAGATTAAGCAAGAAATTAAGTTTAAGTGCTTGGGAAGAAAGAAGTGTGGCCTGGAGTCTGTAGGCAGCTTCCAAACGAACACCAAGGACCTACTGTATCTCATTAATTTCAATCGATTGGAGAAGGAGAAACAGAAGTTATCAAAGCGGCCTCAACTAACTTTTTTGTTGGAGCACCCCCCCCCCCCCCAGAGAATTTACCTGGTGCCATTTCTGGTTTGATGACATTCTGCCTCTGTTTTTCTTTTTTTTTTCCATCGGAACCCCCTGCAGCTATCAATGGGCTTGTTAGGTTTTGGCTTCGTAAGCACTTACCTTCCGGAGGCGGCTATCAATGCTTACCTGACTGCCACAGCGCTACACATTATATTGTCCCAGCTGACTTGTATCTTCGGATTTATGATAAGTTTCCACGCTGGTCCTCTCTCCTTCTTCTATGTGAGTAATTTCTACTCTCAACCAAATCACAGATGTCCCTCCCCTTGCTCCCCTAAAAGAAGTGGACCCAAGTGGAGACACTCCCGCATGGGCGGCTGGGTCCAGAGGGTCCTGGAAATCATACTCTCTCTCCTAGATCCACCGTCTTGATCCACTGCAGACACCAGTAGGGCCGCTTCCCAGTGGCACTAACCATGTTTCCCAGCGTTTTAAACTCACACGATTTACATTAAAATTTTGATCTTTAAGATACGACAGCTAGCACAGTTCTTCCCATTGCGTGCCTCATAACAGACACGTATCCTAAAGACATCTACAGAATATCAATGGCAAAGTAACCCCTGAATGCAAGGGAATGGCACAGGAGTTTAAAGTACAAACGTGGTCCAGGGAAATGAAATCAAGACCAGGCTAACAAACAGAGCTCCAGGGGTCCTCGGTGTCACACGGAAATATATCAAGTGTGTCCTTTCCTCATTGGACATTGCTGTCTTTTCATATCACTTTTTCAACATAATAAAAGATACTTATCTACCCAGTTGGTCAAGGCTCTTGTCCCCAGCCACACACTGCCTAGGGACTTCTTTTTGAACTGATCTAGAAAGGGTGTCATTTTCTAGATTTAGGCAATTATATGTTCCTTTCTAAGCCTCTGTAATTTTGTTTTCTTTCAGAACATAGTTAACTACTGTATGTCTCTCCCAAAAGCTAATTCCACCAGTATCCTACTGTTTCTAACTGCCATTGTCGCTCTGAGAATCAACAAATGTATCAGGATGGCCTTCAATCAGTACCCCATTGAGTTTCCCATGGAAGCTTTTCTGGTAGGTGTTTTGATGTCTCAAATTCATGATTCAGATTATTTGAAATACTTATCTTTCATTATTTATTTATTTATTTATTTATTTATTTATTATTTTTTCTTCTTTTCCAAGTGAGAGGAGAGGAGATAGAGAGACAGACTCCCACATGCACCCCAACTGGGATCTACCATGTAACCCCATCTGGGGCCGATGCTCTGCCCATCCAGGTCCATGCTCGCAACCTAGCTATTTTTATCACCTGAGGCAGAGGCTCCATGGAGCCTCTGGGGTCCTGGGGCTGATGAGTTGGAACCAATCTAGCCATGGCTGCAGGACATGAAGAGAGAGGGAGAGAGAGAGAGAGAGAGAGAGAGAGAGAGAAGGGGGAGGAGGAGGGAGAGGGGTGGAGAAGCAACCATCTGCTTCTCCAGTGTGCCCTGACCAGGAATTGAACCCAGGACATCCACATTCCAGGCTGACACTCTACCACTGAGCCAACTGACCAGGGCCTAAAATACCTATTTTTAAAAAATTAAATAAGAAGAAACTAAGGAAGGGAAAAACTGTAAAAATAATGATTTAAAAAAAACATGTTGAATTATGACAAAGCTAAATACATTTCGTTTTAAATGCTACCTTGTATTTGAAAAAGGTATCTTCAAAGGACTTTCATCTATTGCCTCTTTTTCATACTATTTAAAAAATAAAGTACAGATAATGTCCTATAGAAGTTCACCCCTAAAACCTATTATTTCATTAACCAATGTCATCCCAATAAATTCAATAAAAAATAAAATCCCCCCCCCTTATAGAAGTAATACAGGCTCATCATAACAATTTTGCAAAACATAAATAAGGAAAAAAAGAAGAAGAAATTCCTATAGCTGCTCCACTCAAAGTCAACAACAATACTTTCAGTCAACTACAATCTTCCAAACATGTATTAATATATAACAGGACTATGCTCAGTGATGGGCATTTCCATCTTCTTCTACGTAGAAATATTGTTTCTATTTTAGTATAGTTGCAATCATACTGTGGTACAGCCTCCTTCTATTCTCACTGTGCTACAGTAACAAAACTGAGGGAGGCCCGAGGTGAAACACATTACCTGATCCCGGTCACTAGCAAGTGGAGGGCTGTGGCTCCCTACTGTCTCACAATAACACTCCTTGTTTCCTTTTTTAAAATCAACTGATAGAATTGATCTTTTGCCGTTAACAATGAAAACTTTATCATGATAAAGACGTTTTCATAAATAAAGCTCAGGTTTCTTTCAGTCAGTATTTTTCAGATTAGGGTTGCTGAATCTTTGGGTGTCTTTGAGAATTATTTTTCCCCTTAAAAAGTGTTCTGTTGGCCCTGGCCAGTCGGCTCAGTGGTAGAGTGTTGGCCCAGTGTGTGGATGTCCTGGGTTCAATTCCTGGTCAGGGCACACAGGAGAAGCACCTATCTGCTTCTCCACTCTTCCCGCCTCACTTGTCACTCTCTTCAACTCCTGCAGCCATAGCTCAATCTGAGTGAGCTAGCCCCGCACACTGAGGAAGGCTCCATGGCTTCTGCCTCAGGCACTAAGAAGAGCTAGGTTGCTGAGCAATTGAGCAACACCCCAGATTGGCAGAACCTCGCCACCTAGTGGGCTTGCCATGTAGATCCCAGTCTGGGTGCATGTGGGAGTCTGTCTCTGCCTCCCTTCTTCTCACTGACTTTAAAAAAAATCAAAGAAAAATAAGTGTTGTGTTGCAGAGACAGTTAAAGTGGACCAAATGTCTATGTACTCCCCTGTCTCCCAGCCACCCTTGTAGTTAGGCAAGACCATGTGGCTTTGGAGCCAAAGCACAGGAGACAGGGTGTGAGTCCTCATATACTTTCTCCCCCTGCTGTGGCCAGCGCAGGGGCTGTATGTGGAGATGACAGAGCTTGCAGACAGAATTAGCTTGGACCCACAAGACACCTTTTGCTAAGAAACCACCCTGAAGGGTCACTGACCCATAACAGAGTTTGGGCGGTTAAAAAATAACTGTCATGCATTAGGACCTCATGGGTTGCATGTGGCTGCGGCATTATCTATCCTATCCTAACTAACCCAGGTCGGTACAGTTCATGATTGAAACAGCATGGGAACTGCTTGGGAAATTGATACCCAACTCTATCCCATTGCTGTTGACAACCTCTTATAGAGGTGCCTGATTCTTTCTTCCTTGGAGTAGCTGAGAAGCTATTAATTGATACAGGACATATAAGCTGAGAGGCTGCTTTTACAAAAGACTCTTCAAACCACTGTACACAAGCCATGGTGCCCTGGCGGCCAGGAGGCAGCGTTTGCAGACCTGTGCCAGGAGATGTGTGACATTGAGGGGTGGAGTCAGGGCAAGTTCTTGCCACGGAACCCAGCCCCGTTCTGGCTCCTTAGGAAACTGAGGCTTTGGAGTCACCAGCAGATGGCATCTGTGACACAGACATCAGTTCTCTCTTTCTCTCTCTCTCTCTTTCTCTCTCTCTCTCTCTCCCCCCCCTTTCAGCTTTATCAAGATATAAGTGACATACATAGACAATTGTAATATATTTAAAGTGTGCATCATGGTGACTTGACATATATATGTATGTATATGTTCATTAACACACCCATCAATCACCTCACACATCTCTTTTCTCAGGGGCTGGGGGGTGAGAACATTTTAAGCTTTATTTGCTTATCAAATTTCAATTATACAACCCAGAGTTATCAACGACAATCACCACATTATATATTTCGTTCCTCAGACCTTCTTCATTCTATGGCTGAAAGTTTGTACCCCTTTATCAACCTTTTCCTATTTCCCGCACCGCATGGCCCCTGGCGACCACTTTTCTACTCTGTTTCCACGAGTGTGACTGCTTTTGTTTTTAGGTTCCACATGTAAGTGACACCATACAGTATTTGTTTTTCTCCATATGGCATATTTCACTTACCGTAATGCCCTCGAAACCCATCCGTGTCATCAGAAATCAACCCTCTCTCAAGAGACACTAGCAACAGGGATCGTAGTCCTATTCCTTCAAACAACCTCGCGGGCGGCGGACGTTAGCTGTTAGGGTTGTTAGGAGCGGAGGGAAGTACGTGCCCCGAGGGTGCTGCCGTTTACCGTGGCTGACAGGTGGGTTTGTGTGCCACCGTTGAGACAATCCTTTGGAGAATTCGGTAAATAATTAGGATGCATCATGAAGTGAGGCCAGGGAGGAAGCTGAGGCCCCGCTATCCAAGTAGTTGAAGACTTAGAATGATTGTAATTTAGGTATTAAACTTTTTGTGTGTGACTTAATTTAAACTCAAAGGTTATGGAAGCCTGCAGTATACTACTTATACACGTGTCAAGGGATTGGGAACACTTTCTGCCACATAACAGGGATTAGAGACGTAGTTTGGGGCCTGCCCTGTGGTGACGCAGTGGATAAAGCATGGACCTGGAACGCTGAGGTCGCCAGTTCGAAACCCTAGGCTTGCCCGGTCAAGGCACATACGACAAGCAATCAATGAATCACTAAAGTAAAGCAACCATGAGTTGATGCTTCTCATTCCTCCCCCTTCTCTCTTTCTCCTCTCTCTGTAAAATCAATAAATAGAATCTTTTAAAAAAGAAGCAGCAGCTACTGGTTCGATGCGCTGCAGGGACCTGGTGGCAGTCTGGGCCGTCCTGAAGGTGGGAGTCTCAAATAGGAGAAAGATTTCAAGGCTGCCTCTGGGACCCAGGTAGCATATTCTGATAAATAATTCAAGGATCCCATAGCTATAAAAAAAAAAAAAGATACATGCCATATGTTCATAATTTATTTCTGTGTCTGTAGTCAAGCTGTACAGCAAACATCAAAAAAAAATTGTTGATAGTAGTTGCCTTTGGGTGATTTATTTCTGCTTTCTAATTTTTCATATGTTCTTTCTTTTCCTTTATGAGCAAGTATTATCTATCTACATACTGGAAAGTATTATCTTTATACTTGGCCACTTGCCACCCTTCTTGTCCCTTAATTATATAAAAACAAAAACTTGTCTTCTCTGACTCTAGCTGTGACCCGCTTTGGCCACCTCCATGCTGATCTGTAGGCTTCCTTGGGGTCCTCATCTGGTCGTAGCATCCCGAGCAGGCCAGCTGCTACCCTGCTCAGTGTCCGGCTGGGCTCGGAGAGTCGATGCTGGGGAAAGATGTCTGAGTTAGTTGGGAGAATGGGGTAGAGCAACTCTAAAATTACTATTTTAAAACCTAGGCATTGAGTGCTTGTCGTCTCTGGTTTAATTCACTCTGGTGTGAAGTTTTCACAAGTATAATAGCAGCTAGGTTATCTATTTTCCTCGTTGCTGAAATGGAAGGGAGGGAGACTTACTATTTTAGAAATCAATGAATGGAGAGGAAAAAAAGACAAGTAATTGCTCTGCTGAAGGCCTTTTTCTTTGTGTTATCAAGTGCTGTTCCATATTATTAGGGTGAGTCAGCGATAATGATTCTCAATAGACCTCAACAATCTCCCTTACACTTATTTACACGGGCACAATGGACCTAGATCTAAAAACCTTTAAAACCGAGGCCTTGGATACAGCTACTACCTGGAGACATGTTCGTATTTGCTCTAGATGTTTCAAGTTGTGAGGAAAGTGAAGTCCGGGGCACCGATTGTCCCTGTTCTGTGTCGAAGGCCATGGCTGAGGCCGCTTTTTATTCTGGCTACGGTGCTGAACGCGGCTTCGGGAGCTGAGAGGTGGGGAGGGAGGACACATGTTCCATTCCCTGTCCTGCCAGAGGCTGAGGGTACCTCCACTCCCGGGAGCAATACAGAAAATAATATTTAGATGATGGTGTGCCTTTTTTTTTTTTTTTTTTTTTGAACCCCTACAGATTCTTGGCTTCAGTGTATTTGCAAACAAGATAAGCATGGCCACAGAAACCAGCCAGGCGATCATTGATATGATTCCTTACAGGTTGGTGCCTTCACTTTTCAAGACTACTTTTCCCGTTCTGTTGCCTTCTCTCAGCCTACGACCACACATGCCGGATCGATCGTCTCCACTACTGGTCCTGGGCCGTAGCCACATTCGGGTCACTGAGTTTACATTCATCTTAGAATACAGAGGGCCATGAAAGGAGCAGGCCTAGGACAATCCCTGGTCTCTTCTCTGGTCAGCCTCACCCAGGTGAATTGTTGGATGCCAGAAATACCACAGAGACTCATCCATTTTTCCCCCTAATACATAATGGACCTTTGCAACCTCCATACCCATCTGATGAACTCTCAAGGGTGGGACGAGAGGTGCCTCTTGTGTTCTTCGCCTCTCTCCTGGGGCTCAGTGTTCATGCGATGAGCGTTCCTTCTGGCTTTAGCCACTTGGACCGAATCAGTATCCCTAAGCAATATTACAGTATTACGCTGAATAGAATGCTATCCTCAAACAGCCTGGCATATAGAATTCTTATGGGCTCACAATTAATTTACCTTATAATTCCTACCAGTAACTAGGGGGCCTCACTCTTCTGTTAGGAAATGATCATTTCTTTCACCTTGATCAGCTGAATCCCTTTAGCTAAGAAAGGCAATATACTGCCGTGTTTTGACTCATAGGCAGGCTTTTGAAGAACATTGTTCCTTTCCTCACACTGTTCAATAGGGAAGACTGCAGAGATTCTGCCTAGCACCCCCCCACCCCCCCAGGATAAGGAAGCAGGCTATTTTGACACAACCAGATTGAATTAAGCTCATGTCCTACCAGTTCTCATTGAAATCTGATGATGGCTCCATTCATTTGAAATTCTGTTCAATTGGAAAAGCCAAAAAAAAAAGCGAGGAGACCACCAGGGAATGTGACCGTAAACAAGGTTTGATCTCTGCCCTCAGAAAAAAGTAACATAAATGATGGGATCGATACTTTATATAATTAATTTCCTTTGCTCCTCCCACTAATATGAGATAGATTTAAACTAAGGCATACCAAGTTTAAGTCACTTATCCACGTAGCTGGTTAGTGGCAGTAATTAAGAAATAATTACACAAGAATAAACTCTGTGTTTCATGTACTCACAGCTGTAAGCCTACTTGCGTCCACCCCACCCCTGTGTGGTAAGATAGGAGCCTAACTTTGTTCTTTTACATTTGCATAGTCAGCTGTCCCAGCTCCTTTGGGGAAGAGACCTCTTTTCCAACCGAATGGTCTTGGCATGCTCGCTGAGAATCAATTGACCAAAAACGTTTGGGTTTATTTTTATTTTTGGGGTTTTTTAAATTTTTTAATTGAATTTATTGGGGTGACATTGGTTAATGAAATTATATAGGTTCCCATTGTACAAGTCTATAATATATACATCATCTGCAGGGTTTACTCTTGAACTCTTCATTCTATTCCCTTGATTTCTATGTCTAACCCTCTGGCACTCTGAGTTACTGTAGCTTTGAAGCAAGGTTGGAAATGGACAAGTTTGAGCCGCCCAACTTTACTCTTCATTTTCAAGGTTGTTTTGGGGCATTCAGAGGTTTTTTTGTTTGTTTTTGGTTTTGCAATTCCAGATGAATTTTAGAATCAGCTCTTCCATTTCTGCAAAAGTGGTCACTGGGATTTTGATAGGAATTGTATTGCCTCTACATATTGTTCTGAGGCTCTTCCTGGCCAAATACATAAACTATGCTTAAGATCAAACTTATTTTTTTTACCCTTGGAACATGCTGTGGAACCAACCTGTTGTTTTGGAAATTGTTAAATAAGGGGAACAAATCAAGTATTTCTCATGCCTTCCCTGTAAGAACTGCTCTTTGGGGATGTATGAATAGCTGATAAGACGTTTCACTTTATAGAAGAATTATATCCAAGAAAGGGAGAAGGAATTAGAGAATTAGACTATCACTACTCAGGGATACTAGCGTATCATCTGCTGACATCAAAAAAGTAGACAATTGGTAACCAACTCTCAGAAATTAAGAAAATTAAGAAATTAAGAAATTAAGAAAACAATTCCATTTACAATTGCATCAAAAAAGAATAAAATACCTAAGAGTAATTTTTTTTTTTGTATTTTTCTGAAGCTGGAAATGGGGAGGCAGTCAGACAGACTCCCGCATGCGCCCGACCAGAATCCACCCGGCACGCCCACCAGGGGGCGATGCTCTGCCCATCCGGGGCGTCACTCTGTTGTGACCAGAGCCACTCTAGCGCAGAGGCCATGGAGCCATCCCCAGCGCCCAGGCCATATTTTGCTCCAATGGAGCCTCGGCTGCGGGAGGGGAAGAGAGAGACAGAGAGGAAGGAGAGGGGGAGGGGTGGAGAAGCAGATTGGCGCATCTCCTGTGTGCCCTGGCCAGGAATCGAACCCGGGACTTCTGCATGCCAGGCCAATGCTCTACCACTGAACCAACCAGCCAGGGCCCCTAAGAGTAAATTTTTTTTTTTTTTTTTTTTTGTATTTTTCTGAAGCTGGAAACGGGGAGAGACAGTCAGACAGACTCCCGCATGCGCCCGACCGGGATCCACCTGGCATGCCCACCAGGGGGCGACGCTCTGCCCACCAGGGGGCGATGCTCTGCCCCTCTGGGGCGTCGCTCTGCCGCAACCAGAGCCACTCTAGCACCTGGGGCAGAGGCCAAGGAGCCATCCCCAGCGCCCGGGCCATCTTTGCTCCAATGGAGCCTTGGCTGCGGGAGGGGAAGAGAGAGACAGAGAGGAAGGAGGGGGGTGGAGAAGCAAATGGGCGCTTCTCCTATGTGCCCTGGCCGGGAATTGAACCTGGGTCCCCCGCATGCCAGGCCGACACTCTACCGCTGAGCCAACCGGCCAGGGCCCCTAAGAGTAAATTTAACAAAAGAGGTGAAAGACCTGTACACTGACAACTATAAGACATGGATGAAAAGAAACTGGAGAAGACACAAATAAATAAAAAGATATCCCATGCTCATGGATTGGGAAAATTAGTATTGTTAAAACCTCCATGTATCCAAAACAAGCTACACAGTCAGTGCAATTCCTATCCAAATTCCAATGTCCTATTTCACAGAAATAGAACAGACAACCCTAAAATCTGTATGAAATCTCAAAAGATCCTATATAGCCAAAGAAATCTTGAAAAAGATGAACAGTACATAAAACTTGATAATGATAAAACAACTGTTACTGGTTTATGTCTTTTTTTTACTGTTTTTTCCCCCCCTTCTTTTCCAAGTGAGAGGAGGGAAGATAGAGAGACAGACTCTCGTGTACACCCTGACCAGGATCCACCCGGCAACCCCCGTCTGGGACTGATGCTCTGCCCATATTGGGCCATGTTTGCAACTGAGCTATTTTTAGCACCTGAGGCGGAGGCTCCATGGAGCCATTCATCCTTCAGCACCCGGGGCTGATGCACTTGAACCAGTTGAGCCATGGCTGTGGGAGGTGGAGAAAGAGAGAAGGTGGAGGTGGAGGGGTGGAGAAGCAGATGGTATCTTCTCCTGTGTGCCCTGACCAGGAATCAAACCCAGGACATCTACATGCTGAGCCAATGCTCTACCACTGAGCCAACTGGCCAGGGTCTTTTTATTGTTATTTTAGAATTGACTCTTTCTACTTATGAAAAAAACAAGTGTGCTATAAAACAGTCTGCCGTGTTATGCCAGCAGCAGCCTCGTACATCTTGTTTACCACGTCTCTGATTGCATCATTTTCTTTTGTGCTTGATGTAATCTCGTGTTGTTTCCATTCACTGTGGCCACTAAGCATACCAAATCGACTGTTAAGGTTATTAGTAAGAGGTCATGTTGAAGGGTGGACCTGGAAATAAAATGAACAGCGATTAAGGACTATGAGCTGGAAAATCAGTGACGGCTATTGCTCACAAGTGAGACATATTCCGTGCCACTGTAGCACTGATTGTGAAAAGCAAGAATGAATTGATGGAAACTGTTAAAAGGATCTACTTCATCGAAAGCAACAAGACTAACAAAAACGTGAGAAGGGCCGTGTCAGACATGGAGAAACTTCCAATGACCTGGATTGAAGACTAGATACAGTAGCATGTCCCTCTCAGCACCATGACTATCGCAGCCACAGCAAAAATTTTTTTGTTTGTGATCTTGAAAAAAAAGGCTAGACTCAACTACAGTGTTGTATTTACTGCTAGAGCTGGGTGGTTTAAATGATTAAAGATTCACTACATACCATGAAAGTGAGGGGTGAGTCTGTGAGCGCTGATGAACTTTTGGAAACTCTGGGTAAGCTGGTTGTGGAGGAAAATTCCTTGCCGGAATACATATTCAATAGGGATAAAACCTCCCTACTCTGCCAGTGGATGCCAAAAAGAACTTCTATCCATAGGCAGGCTGCTGCGGACCAGCACAGCTCCTAATTCTCGGTTTTGAGTGAGAACAGTGCGGAATTAAGGAAACAGACTTATTAAGAAAAAAGGATGGGACCAGGAGGACTCTTGAATGCTGATGGCAATATGGGAGTGCCCCATAGCCCCAGTTTGCTTTATTATATAACCATATGCAAATCAAGGAACTCCTTGATACAAAGTTACACATCCGAGGCCAAAACAGGAACTCTCCCAAGGCATAAATAGGAATCCCCCTACCATGCATAAGTGAGATCAACCAACATCTGAACAAACAAAGAGTAAGAAGAAGGGCATGTAAAATGCTTCCAGCAACTTAAGGAAGCAAGTGAGGTGGGTGCAAATATTCAGTATCACAGCCAATATGGAGGTGGTGGGGGGAGAACTTAGCCTTTTGCTAAGCCTCAAGTCTACAATGGCATTTTGCCATTTATGGTCCACAACAGCAGGCCAAGCAATTCCGGGTCTCAAGGCTTTTAAGACAGGATAACAGTCTTGCTTGGGGACAATGTTGCAGGCTACAAATTGAAATCCTTTGTGATCTGGCACACTGAGAACCCCAGCGTCTTCAGCCATACCAATAAGCACACGCCACCTGTGTACTGCAGAAGCAGTGCACCATGGATAACCCAGCTCATCTTCCAACACGCCCTCCTGCATTGCTATGCCAGCACAATGGAGAAGTACTTTTTGGAGAAGAACATACCTGTCAAGATTTTGCTTATTGCTGATAATATCCCCTAATGTCCTCCTTTTATTGGTGATCTCATCCCAATAGCAAAGCATTGTTTCTCCCTCCAAATATCACCTCTTTTTTTTTTTTTTTTTTTTTTGTATTTTTCTGAAGTTGGAAACGGGGAGGCAGTCAGACAGACTCCCTCATGCACCCGACCGGGATCCACCCGGTATGCCCACCAGGGGGCAATGCTCTGCCCATCTGGGGCGTCGCTCTGTTGCAACCAGAGCCATTCTAGCGCCTGAGGCAGAGGCCACAGAGCCATCATCAGCGCCTGGGCCAACTTTGCTCCAGTGGAGCCTTGGCTGCAGGAGGGGAAGGAGAGGGGGAGGGGTGGAGAAGCAGATGGGCGCTTCTCCTGTGTGCCCTGCCGGGAATCGAACCCAGGACTCCTGCACACCAGGCCGACGCTCTACCACTGAGCCAACCAGCCAAGGCCTCACCTCTTTTTTTTTTTTTAAGTGAGAAGAGGGGAGATAGTGAGGCAGACTCCCACATGTGCCCTGACGAGGATCCACCCAGAAACCCTTATCTTGGGTCAATGCTTGAATCAACCAAGCTATTTTTAGCACCTGAGATGGATGCTTGGACCAAGAGCTATCCTCAACACCCAGGCCAATGCTGGAACCAATCGAACCACTGGCTGTGGGAGAGGAAGAGAGAGAGAAGGGGTAGAGAGAGGGGGAGAGAAGCAGGTGGTCGCTTCTCCTGTGTGCCCTGACCAGGAATTAAACCTGGAACATCCATACACTGGACTGACATTCTATCCACTGAGTCAGCCGCCAGGGCCAAACATCTGGGATCAAACCTCTTCGATCCAACCAATAGACCAAGGAATTATAACAGCTTTTAAGCTTACTACCTAAGGAGGACCTTTGGTCAGGTTATTGCTGCAACTAACAGACACTGAGAAGACATTGATGCAGTTCTGGAAGGATTACAACAATCTATAACTGCATCAGGAATCTCACTTGGGCCTGACCATGAGGTGGCACAGTGGACAGAGTTTCGGACTGGGATGCAGAGGACCCACGTTCAAGATCCTGAGGTCGCCAGCTTGACAGCGTGCTCATCTGGTTTGAGCAAAGCTCACCAGCTTAAGCCCAAGGTCTCTGGCTCGAGCAAGGGGTCACTCGTTCTGCTGTAGCCCCTCAGTCAAGGCACATATGAGAAAGCAATCAATGAACAATTAAAGTGCCACAACAAAGAATTGATGTTTCTCATCTCTCTCCTTTCCTGTCTGTCTGTCCCTATCTGTCCCTCTCTCTGTCTCTGTCACACACACACACACACACAAAAGAATCTTGTTTGGGCCCTGGTCGGATAGCTCAGTTGGTTAGAGCATTGTCCTGAAGTGCAGAGGTTGCCGGTTCGATCCCTGTTCAGGGCACATACAGGAACAGATCAATGTTCTTGTCTCTCTCTCTCTCTCTCTCCCTCCCTCTCTGGCTAAATAAATTTTTAAAAAAATAAGTAAAATAAGAATCTTGCTTGGGCTTGAGGTAATGTCACCAAGGAGTGTATGAATGGCATCAGAAAGAAGACACTCAACAGTTTTCCCATGACTTCAAAGTATTTGCCGGCCTGACTATGATGGCACAGTGGATAAGTGTCAACCTGGAATGCTGAGGTCACTGGTTCAAAACCCCGGGCTTGCTTGGTCAAGGCACATGTGGGAGTTGATGCTTCCTGCTCCTGCCTCTCCCTTCTCTCTCTCTAAAATGAATAAAGTCATTTAAAAAATTTAAAAAACAACAACAAAAACCAAAGTATTTGCCAAGGGTGAGGAGGTTGCAAAAACCAACAAGCTGTGGTTGAGACGGCAAACCACTCTAACCTGGGTGTGGGTGAGGCTGACATTGAGGAACCTGCAGAGGCGGTTCCTGAGAAACTGACTAATGAGGAGCTGTTGCAACTGGAACAGGAACACACAGCTGAAGAAGGAGAAAAGGAAACTGCGGGAGAAAAACTGAGGACAATCCCCAACTAAATTAACAGTGAGAGGGTTAACAGGAGCTTTTTCAGACCTCAACTGCTCCTTAAAAAGTTTGAAAACCTAGGCCCTGGCCGGTTGGCTCAGTAGTAGAGTGTCGGCCTGGCGTGCAGGAGTCCCGGGTTCGATTCCTGGCCAGGGCACACAGGAGAGACACCCATCTGCTTCTCCACCCCTCCCCCTCTCCTTCCTCTCTGTCTCTCTCTTCCCCTCCTGCAGCCGAGGCTCCATTGGAGCAAAGTTGGCCCGGGTGCTGAGGATGGCTCTGTGGCCTCTGCCTCAGGCGCTAGAATGGCTCTGATTGCAACAGAGCGACGCCCCAGATGGGCAGAGCATCGCCCCCTGGTGGGCATGCCGGGTGGATCCCGGTTGGGCACATGTGGGAGTCTGTCTGACTGCCTCCCCGTTTCCAGCTTCAGAAAAAAAAAAAAGTTTGAAAACCTAGACCCACCACCAAAAGGTTTTTATTAATAGAAAAAAACAAATGTTCACGGTGCATTCTCTGCTTACAACCCAACTATGGATTGTAAAAACCAGAAACAAACCAAGCACACCACCAGGGACGTGTTTCTGGAGAGAGCGAGACCTCCGGAAGAGCCCCAGTCAGGCCCTTCAGATGTGTTCCAGAAGAAGGTGTCATTAACCTAGGGGACGACAGCGCTGTCCTTGTTATTGCCCCTGACGATTGTCCAGGGCGACAAGGTGGGAAGACAGTGATACTGACGACCCTCATCCTATGTAGGACTATGCTCATGTTCGTGTGTGTTTTAGTTTTTAACCAAAAAAAAATTTTTTTTAAAGAAAAAGATTTTAAAAAACCTTTTTTTAAATTTAAATTTTAAAAAAGAGAAAAGTAATAGAATAAGGATATGAAAAAAGAAAACATTTTTGTACAGCTGTACAATGTGTTCGTAATTTAAGGTGTTATTACAAAAGAGTTGAAAAGTTAAAAAAGAATTTTTAAGTTTATGAAGTAAAATGGTTACAGTAAGCTAAGGTTACTTTATTATTGAAGAAATAAAATTACTTTAAAAAATAAATTTAATGTAGCCCAGCCAAAGTGTACAGGATTTATAAAATATGCAGTGTGCAGTAACGTCCTAGGTCTCTGAATTCGCTCACCACTCACTCACAAACTCACCCAGAGCAACATCCAAACCTGCAAGGTCCATTCATGGTAAGTGCCTTATATACAGGATACCATATTTTATCTTTTATATCATATTCTTACAGTGCCTTTTCTATGTTTAGATATCTTTAAATATACAAACACTTACCATTGTTTACAATTGCCTACAGTATTCAGTACAGTGACATGCTGTACAGGTTTGTAGCCTAGGAGCAATAGGCTATATACCATATAGCGTAGGAGTGTAATAGGCTCTACCATCTAGGTTTGTGCAAGTGCACTCTGTGATGTTTGCACAATGATGAAATCACCTAATGACACATTTCTCAGAATGCATCCCCATGTGTTAAGCAATACATGGCTGTAGAGGTATCCACAGGCAGATTTGAGCAGTCAAGAATCAGTGAACTTGAAGATAGGACAGTGGAAATGATTGAGTCTGAGAAAGAGGAAAGAAAAAAAAATGGAAGAAAAGTGAAAAGAGCCTAAGGGGTGTCTGGAACACCATCAGGAAGACTAACCTATGCATCATGGAAGTCTTAGAAGCAAAAGAAAAAGAGAAAAAGGATGGAGAGAACAGTTGAAGAAATAATGGCTGAAAACACTCCAAATTTGATGAAAGACATGAATGTAAACATCTAAGAAGCTCAACAAATTCCTAGTAAGATGAACTCAAAGAGACGCACACCCAGACACATTATAATCAAACTTTCATGCGGCAAAGAGATCATCTTGAAAGCAGCAGAAGAGAAGTGACTCATTACACACAAGTACTCCTCAATAAAATAAGAGCAGATTTCTTGTCTAAAACTTTAGAGGCCAGAATGCAGTGGGTCAATATATTCAAAGTTCTAGAAGAAATATTAAAAAAAACAAAAACCACCTGTCAACTAAGAATCCTATGCCCAGCAAAACTCTCCTTCAAAAGTGAAGGAGAAATTAAGACATTCCCAGATAAACAAAAACGGAGGGAGTTTATTACCGCAAGAACTGCCCTGCCAACAAGGCACAAGGGAGTCCTGTCAGATAAAATGATACAAGTAAATATTGGGCAATCATGAAAGTTACTATTATTGTTACAATGGTTTGTAACTCCACATTATGATTTCTACATCATTTAAGAGACTAATGAATTTTAGCCCTGGCCGGTTGGCTCAGTGGTAGAGTGTCGGCCTGGCGTGCAGGAGTCCCAGGTTCAATTCCCGGCCAGGGCACACAGGAGAGGCACTCATCTGCTTCTCCACCCCTCCCCTTTTCCTTCCTCTCTGCCTCTCTCTTCCCTTCTCGCAGCCGAAGCTCCATTGGAGCAAAGTTTGCCAGGGCGCTGGGGATGGCTCTCTGGCTTCTGCCTCAGGTGATAGAATGGCTCTAGTCGCGGCAGAGCAAAGCCCCAGATGGGCAGAGCAGCGCCCCCTGGTGGGCGTGCCGGGTGGATCCCGGTCGGGCGCATGTGTGAGTCTGTCTGACTGCCTCCCGGTTGCCAGCTTCAGAAAAATATAAAAATACAAAAAAAAAAAAAAAAAAAAAAAAGAGAGAGAGAGAGAGAGACTAATGAATTTTTAAAAATTATTTGTGTTTAGGAGTAGACAATGTATGAGATGCAATTTTGCAACATCAGTAACCAAAAGAGTTGGGGATGGAGCTATAAAAGAACAGAATTTTTTTTATGTTATTGAAGTTAAGCTGGTATAAATTCAAGTTAGAGTGTTCTAACTTTAGTATGTTAAACATAATCCCTATGGTTACCACAAAGGAAGTAACTATAAAATGTACACAGAAGGAAAACAGAAAGGAATTTAAACACATTATTACAAAAAATGAACTAAGTATCAATGATCACATTGTACACTTCTTACCATTTTATTTGTCAAATGTACCTCAATAAAGAGAACAAAAAGAACAAACATATGTTAAGAAAATAGGCCCTGGCCGGTTGGCTCAGTGGTAGAGCATCGGCCTGGCATGCGGAAGTCCCGGGTTCGATTCCCGGCCAGGGCACACAGGAGAGGCGCCCATCTGCTTCTCCACCCCTCCCCTTCTCCTTCCTCTCTGTCTCTCTCTTCCCCTCCTGCAGCCAAGGCTCCATTGGAGCAAAAGATGGCCCGGGCGCTTGGAATAGCTCCTTGGCCTCTGCCCCAGGCGCTAGAGTGGCTCTGGTCGCGGCAGAGTGACGCCCCGGAGGGGCAGAGCGTCGCCCCCTGGTGTGCGTGCCGGGTGGATCCCGGTCGGGCGCATGTGGGAGTCTGTCTGACTGCCTCCCCATTTCCAGCTTCAGAAAAATACAAAAAAGAAAAAAGAAAATAAATAAGTCAGCTAAACACAAAAGAAAACAGTACTGCCCAAAATAAAGGACAAATAAAGTTATAAAGCATGTAGAAAACAAATGGCAAGATTAAAGAAGTTCCTCCTTATCAGTAATTACTTTAAATGTAAATGGATTAAACTCTCCAGCCAAAAGACAAGAGATTTGCAGAATGGATAAAAACACAGGAACCAACTGTATGCTTTCTGCAAAAGGCATATATTATATCCAAAGAGACAAACATTTGAAAGTGACAGGATGGGAAAGAGATATTCCATGTAAATAGTACCCAAAAGAGAGCAGGAGTGGGTATACTAATATATGACAAAATAGACTTTAAGTTTAAGAAGCCATATGTGAAAAATCTAGAGCAAATATCACCCTGTTTATAGACTGAAAGCTTTTTCTCTAAGATCAAGAACAAGACAAGGATGCCCACTCTCACCAGTTCTATTCAACACAGTTACTGTGAATGAGCACAGAGTTTCAGTTTTACAGGATGGAAAGAGTTACGGGGTCGGTGATGGCGGTGGTTGCACATTATGAATGTATTTCATACTCCAAAACTGTACGCTTAAAAATGCATAAGACGGTAAATTTCATGTCATGCGTATTTTACCACAATAACCAAAACTTGAAGGAAAAAAAAAAAGCTACAGGAAGGAAGAGGTGGCTGGACCTGGAAATAATGTGGATAAAGGGCAATGACTAAAATTATATCCCCGTAAGATTTGCCTGTGAATAGAAGAGAATTAATTCACTGAGCTTTTTAGCTCTAAACCAGGGGTCCCCAAACTTTTTACACAGGGGGCCAGTTCACTGTCCCTCAGACCGTTGGAGGGCCGGACTATAAAAAAAAACTATGAACAAATCCCTATGCACACTGCACCTATCTTATTTTAAAGTAAAAAAACAAAACGGGAACAAATACAATATTTAAAATAAAGAACAAGTAAATTTAAATCAACAAACTGACCAGTATTTCAATGGGAACTATGCTCCTGTCACTGACCACCAATGAAAGAGGTGCCCCTTCCGGAAGTGCGGCGGGCCAGATAAATGGCCTCAGGGGGCCGCATGCGTCCCGCCGGCCGTAGTTTGGAGACCCCTGCTCTAAACCATCTTAGATATGCTATCTACCAATCGTTTACCCACTGGTGTGGTCTTGAACAGTGTAAATAAACCAATTCTCCTCGGTCTTTGGGGGGCATTTATTATTATTTTTTTTTCCTGTTCTGTTTTTTTTCTCATCTCTACACAGCAGAAACCTCGTACTAGAAGATAGCATTTCATGTTCTTTTAACGGATTTTGTAATTTGGCTTAGTTTGCGGGCAGTGTTGGCAGGCTGCTGCCTCAATTGTTCTTATCTCTTACTGTTACTTTTTTTTTTTTTTTTTAACGCATCCGGTCTGCCCTGTATAATAAGGATGGAGGGGGGGAGGGGCCAATACATGATTCCTGCTCTCCAGGAATAATTCCCCCATTTTATTCCAGCTTCCTGTTTCCGGAAGCACCAGACTTCCAACTTCTTCCGAAAGTCCTTTTAGAAGCCTTCTCCCTAGCTTTCGTGAGCACCGCACTGCTAATATTTGTGGGCAGGAAGACTGCCAGTGCCCATAACTACAAAGTCAATTCCAACCAGGTGAGAAGGAGAGGCCTTTCTACGACTGTCCCTGACCCTTCAGTCTTTGTTCTCCAAGCTGAGCCTCCTGCCAACGTGACAACTGGATTCTTCTGTAACCAGGGAACCACCTGGGCCATAATTTGAACTGTAATTACCAAAGGAGTTTTGAGAAGTGGGGCACACGTAACTCTGACCCCACCTGAGTGATAGCGAGCGTTCTTCCCCTAAAACAGATAGGGCGTAGGGGTGCAAGAGGTAGCCTATGTCATCATGTTGTTAGGCTAGGAGAGCTCCTCTCCTCTTCATTTTATCTTCCTTCCCACCCAGTCCTTAGAAATCAACCCCAGTCTGAGGTGCAATCAGAAATGACACAGAACAACAAAACCAGGCTGCTAATATAATTAAGTCGATCTTCCAGAAATAGTTGTCTTTTTTTTTTTTTAATTTTGAAAAATCTCCAATCATTCCGAGTTTGGCTTAATTTTCCCAAGGACTCAAAAAGGACATATGGAAGCATGAGGTGTCCCACTCTGACATTTAGGATCAAGAGAGGAAAATTGTACAATGTACTCTGTCATTCTAAGCCCTAGCGAGCGTGAGGAAGAGGATAATAAGGCAAAAGTCTCCTTTTCTCGCTTTGGAAAAGTGCTTTCCCCTTGGTGACTAGCTAACATCAGGTTTCAGCCTCCTCTGGACATCAGCCTTGCCGTCCTTACGTTCTTTGGAATTGATATATTGTGTTATTTGAATTGATATAAACAACCTATCCTCGTACACAGGAGATAGACAGTATACTTTGAGTTCAAATTCCAACCGGCATTTTTCAACAAACAGCCCGAACTGTTTGCCGTTTCGTTGTAGGATTTAATAGCCCTCGGCCTTGGCAATGTGGTCAGCTCCTTTTTTAGATCCTGCGTGTTTACTGGTGCTGTTGTCAGGACTGTGATCCAGGATAAATGTGGAGGGAGACAACAGGTATGTTGAAACAGAATTTGATCTCTAACCTACAGAGATATTATGTCTATTCATAAATATATTCATAGAAAAGCATTGCATTAGTTTAATCATGTTGTTGTTGTATTATTTTTTTTATTATTGAATTCATTGGGGTGGTTTTGAATTCACTATGTAGGTTTCAGGTGTACAATTCTAGAACACACCATCTGTCTACTGTATTGTGTGTTCACCACCCCAAGTCCTGTCTCCTTCCGTCACCATTTGTCCCCCTTCTACTCTCTTCTACCTTCCCCTACCCCCTTCTCCTCTGGTAATCACCATACTCTCGTCTGTGTCTGTGAGGTTGTTGTTGTTTTGCTTTAGCCTTCCACCTTCTTATACCCGCCCCCCCTTCTTTCTGATGCCTGCCAGTCTGTTCTCTGCCTATGAGTCTGCTTCTATTTTGTTAGTTAGTTTTGTTCTTTAGCATCCACACATGAGTGAAACCATAGAGTGTTTGTCTTTCTCTGACTGGCTGGTTTCACTTAGCATAATGCTGTCCATCATGTTGCTCTTTGAATGTTGTACCTGTTGGGAAAGAGCTGTTGGAAGAATTTGGATTTCACGCTTGCCTTAATTTTTACTTAGATCAGTTGTTCTCAACCTGTGGGTCGCGACCCCGGCGGGGGTCGAACAACCAAAACACAGGGGTCACCTAAAGCCATCGGAAAATACATATTTATTATACAATACATTTTTAAATAAAATATGTATTTCCGATTACTTTAGACCCCTGTGTTTTGGTCATTTCCGATGGCTTAGATTTTTGCCTTAAAACTATTTGTCAGTCTGGAACCTGAACGTCATTTTCTACAGACGTTTTATTCTATGTGAGAAGCTTCCCTATGTTAACCCACAAACAAACAAACAAGCAAAAAGCACATTTTTCATGTTACATATCTAACAAACTCTATTCAGGCAAACTAACCATCACCTATTAACATTTTTTTTTCTGTGGGAGATATATTCTCAGTCCTCGTCTGGGGAAAGTAATAATAAAACTCTCTCTCCATTCTCACAGTCAAACCAGAAACTTTCCTGGCTTCCCCAAAGGGCATGGCAAAGGCTTTCCAGGGTAGAGAGTAAGGTCTTTGTCTCGATGAGCCTAGGGCATTTATGACCATTCTACCTTTGCCTGAGAGAAAGGTACCCAGAGCAGACTCCCCTCAGGTATTCCGAATTCGTGAGCTACGTGCATGAGAGAGAAGGGCAAGCGAGAATGACGGTGAGGAAGGCTCGAGGCCAGCCTCCTTGCCGGATTGCAGGCATGAGTCCAGTGTTCATGAATTTTGAACTTACTAGATAAAAGTTACAATGTTAGCCCTTGTTGATGGCACAGTGGATAGAGCATCATTCCTGAGTGCCCAGGTTGCTGGTTTTAATCCTGGGGTCTCCCGCTCAATCCTATGGGTGCCTGTTGGACCCCGAGGTCACTGGCTCAAACCTGAGGTCACAGGTTCAAGTCCCGGTCAGGACACATATGAGAAGCCATCAGTGGATACAAAACTTAGTAGAACAACAAGTTGATGCCTCTCTCTGTCTCTCTGTCTCTGTCTCTCTCTTTCCCCCAGCCCAGAAAAAAAAAAAAGTTATAACATTACACCATGAGAGGTATTCCATTTCAGCTATGTAGCCTGATGAAATGTCAAAGAACTATCAGAATTGAAACCGGGGAATGGGTCCGGGTTCAGAAGGCAGAGGAACAGAGACAGAGGTCAAAGGCAGGTTTAGGTCAAAGAGAAGCTTAGGCCGCAGAAGCATGGTAGGAAGACAGAGCCACAGTTAGAAACTGGAGTGTCTGTAGAGAGGACACTAAATGTTCACGGGGAGAGATACAGTGTGACAGTGCTTCAATCCGGTGAAATGTAAGGCGAAAGCTAGTTGACAGATGACCAGGCAGGGGCAAGAGGGCGGCCATATTCTACGTGGACTGAGCTTTGTTTCAAGAGCTTCCTCCAGACACGCTGGCGCCAAGGGGGCGCCCTCTTCCACTTCTCTTTAACAGAGAAAAAGGAAGTTGGGTTATGCTAAGAAGGAGGATCTATGCAAGAGCAAAAAAACTTTGAAGTAAAAATGGGAGGGTTTTGTGATAAGAAATGGGCCAGGCAGTCGCAGACCTTAGTTCCCAGTCACTCTGAGGGGTCAGTACCTCAGCGTAGCAGAACTGGAGGAAGAACAGATGCACACAGTTGGGGAGACCGCTAGATCCCCGTGCAAGTCAAACGAAGTGCAGAACGAGTACAATGAATCAAAAGTGCCCCGAATAGCGGAAGACAGAGAATGGCGGAGGAGGTGGAGCCTGCCCGGGGTGCTGAAGGGGGGCTGGGTGGGTACAGAAGGAGGGAAGGAAGACGGTTCCGGTTCGGCCTGCGCCTGCCGGACCAAGGCCGTGCCTCGAAGGCAGCCGCCCACGGCTCTCGGCTTGTTTCCTGTCACGGCATCGTCCACCCCCGCCCCCACCAGTGACACCCCCCCCCCCCCCGCGGCGCAGTGACCCTTCCTGGGAGGCATGTCCCTGGGGACGCTGGTAAACCCTTCCCTGAGACGCTGATCTGCCCGGTGCCAATCACTGGCCCAAGCAGAGAAGGCTGCCGGCCCCTGGCCGCCCACGTTGCAGCGGCCCGGCCTCCACTCCGAGTCTCTGGACCCGCTAAGGCCTCCGAGCCCGGGCTCAGCCTCCTTCACCCCGCAGCAGCGGGAGTTCCCGCCGCCCCTTCTCTCCGGGGACTTACGGCTAACTCTGCCTGAGGACACCTCCCCTTCTTCAAATGCTCCCTAGGACGCCGAGAGGCTGGGGTCCGGCTCTGGGCCTCCCAGACACGAGCTGCCACCCGGGGCAGCAGTATTTTTTGCCTGGCGGACACACCGGCTGTGTACCTGTGTCTGGATCTCTCCTTCACTCTCCCCAGCCTAGACCCCCAGCTCCCTTGTCTTCACGGGCTGTGGTGAAACCTGCTGGCCGTCCCAGCCACGCGGGGCGGTGGCCTACTGGGCTGACCCTGGTCGGTCATCCTGCTTATTCACTTCTGCCCACTGTGCTTCCCTGTCCTCCCTGACGGGGTTCCTTTCCGATTCTCTGCTTTCCAAGGACTGGCCTCCTTGCCTTGTCCCCGCTCTGAGAGCGGGGGTGGGGGTGGGGGTGGGGGGGCGTGGGGGGGCGGGGGGGGCGGGGGGGCGTGGGGGGGTGGGGGGGGGCGTGGGGGGTTATTTACTGCTATGAGCAGTGGGATGGCTGGGATTTCAGGGCTGACCAGGATAACTCTACTAGGGCTTTTCGAAACTGCTCAAGGAGGGGGGTTAAGTTGGGGGGAGACGCAAGCTAGGTTTTAGGAAACCAGATAACGTAGCAAAAAAGCTGTGGAATAAAGATGCAAATACTCAAGACAATTTGGAACTTTCTAGAAAGCAGTCGTGCGTTTTACACAACAAGGTCGTATTGAGTACCTAGCACGTGTTTAGCACGCTGACAAGCCCTGATGCTGTCAGTTCAACAGAAATGCACTGAGGCAGGGGGGTTACAATCAAGACCTTTTTAAGAGAAACTGACAGGCTTCTCAGCAAGCTCAGCTGCAGGCAGGGACCAACGCGCTCCTGACAGTCTCTCTCCAACCAGTTCTTTCTCTTCAGTTTGCATCTCTGGTAGGAGCAGGTGTGATGCTTCTCCTCATGCTGAAGGTGGGACACTTTTTCTACGACCTGCCAAATGTAAGTGAAACTGATCAAATACCTAAGCCAAGAAAGCCCCGGTCTCCAGATTGCATCTTGGTGGGTATTCCAGGAGAAGCTCATTCAGCTTGTCCCTGGGTGGGGGAGGGGGCTGCCCCAGTCCCTCCCTCCCTCCCTCCCTCCCTCTCTCTCTCTCTCTCTCTCTCTCTCCCCTTTCCTTTAAAATATCATAGCATCTACCTCACAGGACGGGGAGTTAGCTTAAGATGCCGTAGATCGCCCTGGCCGGTTGGCTCAGCGGTAGAGCGTCGGCCTGGCGTGCAGGAGTCCCGGGTTTGATTCCCGGCCAGGGCACACAGGAGAAGCGCCCATCTGCTTCTCCACCCCTCCCCCTCTCCTTCCTCTCTGTCTCTCTCTTCCCCTCCCACAGCTGAGGCTCCATTGGAGCAGGGATGGCCCAGGCGCTGGGGATGGCTCCTTGGCCTCTGCCCCAGGCGCTAGAGTGGCTCTGGTCGCAACAGAGCGACACCCTGGAGGGGCAGAGCATCGCCCCCTGGTGGGCAAAGCGTCGCCCCCTGGTGGGCGTGCCGGGTGGATCCCGGTCGGGCGCATGCAGGAGTCTGTCTGACTGTCTCTCCCCGTTTCTAGCTTCAGAAAAATACAAAAAAAAAAAAAAAAAAAAAAGATGCCGTAGATCATAGAGAGAGAACAGTGTGAGGCTCATCATAAAGCACTCGAGGAACAGTAGCCATTATTGTTATTCTTCTCATTCTTCATTACCCTTCTTCTTGTTGCTCAAGCTGTAAAGTAAGCTTTACAAAGAGGGATTTGGTTAGAGATGACCAGAATAGACTTCAGGTGCCAGAGCGCCCGTTACCCAGCCCGGCCTCCGAAGCTCACTGTGCATTATTCATTCCCACCACCTGGTTCCCGAAACTGTTTCCAGAAGGCCTTGTTTTGCATTCGTTGAACTCAGTCCCTCTCTTGCTACCACACTGTCTCCTGGTTAGTTGACAGATACTAATCACAGGGCCCCAATGCTGAGTCGTGACTCAATGCGTTCAGCTAGGATGCTCCTATACGCTTACGTGCCAGTCGTTTAGTGAGACTGACTAATTAATCACTGGCTATCATCGAGTTGTTTAAGTTGCAATAGAGATCGATGCCCAGTGACCATCATTTCCTTTATAATTTCTTTAATGTTGCCGTCAGCCATTTAGTTAGTAGCACTAAGGGAGGTGGGAGGGGCTTCGTCCCTGGTGTCGCCATTTGGTGACACACTGAGGTGGCAGTCAGTTGTACATGTCACCCCCCTCCTCTTGAACAAGTCCATTCTGCCTGGTGACTGTCAGGCTGCAGCAGAGTAGGACCACCTCAAGGCCATTGTGCCTTCTGCTCTTACAATTCAGGGACCTTGGAGCCCGGCCATGGGCTCTGTGTGGGCAGAGGGGGATTAAGCTTGTGTTTATCGCACAAGCTGTCCTCTGATTCCCAGCAGAAGTAATTTCCACAATTTAGTTTGGATTAGCACATTTGGTGTGATAACTCTTGGAGTTTATTTTAGCAACGCCACTCACTAATTTACTTTTGAACTGTGATATTTTTTTTCTTAATAGCCAGAGGAATCAGAATTTTTAAAAATTCCAAACTAATAAAAACCTGTCAGAATTCACTGAAGGCTAGTGATATAAGTAGGTAGGACTCCTTTACGATAAATATGTTAGCAAAAGAACCCCCCCTGCTGCTGGCTGCCCATGTCATTCATGTCATGTTATTTTTACAGCATCTAGTGAGGCTGTGTCTGAGTGAGGTGACGTGAACACAGTCTGATCGGTGGAATACCTAAATTACGATATGGACGGGGCACCAGGAGGACCGAGGACTCCTTCCTCCCGTGAAAGACTAGAATGTTGCAAAATCTTTATCAGAAGAATTGTTTGTAGCATCCTGGCTAGGATATCAATTAGTTCACAAAGGGACCAACACAAAAAAATTTTAAAAATGTGATACAAAATAGCATATTCAATATTGTTGCAACTTGTATGGGAAAAAAAATGGAACATACAAAAATGTTAACAATGTTACCTCTTGGATGATGGAAGTGATATATATGTGTGTGTGTGTGTGTATGTGTGTGTGTGTGTGTATTTCTTCTCTACACATAAGCATGTCTAACCTTAGTATTCAGAAAGGTAAATTTTTATTGTATATTGTTTTATGAAAATATATGTTTCCTCTTCACACTCCTTCCCTCAAGCCAATAGTCTTTTTTTTTTTTTAAGCGAGACCGAGAGACAGAGAGGAAGGGAGAGAGATGAGAAGCATCAACTCGTAGTTGCGGCACTTTAGTTGTTCATTGATTGCTTTCTCATATCTGCCTTGACCAGGGGGTTCCAGCCAAGCCAGTGACCCCTTGCTCAAGCCAGCGACCTTGGGCCCAAGCCAGCAACCATGGGGTCTTATCCATGACCCCACGCACAACCCGGCAAGCCAATAGTCTTACAAAAACCCTAGGAAGTTGAGATTATTTTCCTACCCACCCCGTCTCCCTGCAAATGGCGGGAAGTTTGGAGATTCCTGACTGCAAAGAAGATGAGATGGGAAAGAAGTAGTAGTTCCTGCTAACTCCATCTCTGCTTCCCTCCTCCGCTGTCGAGTCCAGCGGGTCCCTGAGTGACCTCAGAAAGCCAGAGTAAGCTTGGAGCCAGCCATTCCTATTCCTGGTGGAGAGTACCCAGAGGGGAGGATGACTAGGAAAAGGCTGAGAGATGTTAAATACGGGGATGTCATGAATACAAGGAACTGTTTCTCAAAATAAGTTAGTCCTATTTTAAGACCCTGATGATTTTTACATCCTATGAGTATAGATTTTTATTTCCTCATCTTGAAGACACGTTCTTTCTATTAGAAAAGTAGACATGCTTATTTTTTAAAAACTTTGGCCTGACCAGGCGGTGGTGCAGTGGATAGAGCATCGGACTGGGATGCCGATGACCCAGGTTCAACACCCCAGGTTCTAGACTCCGAGGTCGCCAGCTTGAGTGCGGGCTCATCTAGTTTGAGCAAAAGCTCACCAGCTTGGACCCAAGGTCGCTGGCTCAAGCAAGGGGTTACTCGGTCTGCTGAAGGCCTGCGGTCAAGGCACATATGAGAAAGCAATCAATGAACAACTAAGGCATCACAATGCGCAACGAAAAACTAACGATGCTTCTCATCTCTGTTCCTGTCTGTCTGTCCCTTTCTATCTCTCTCTCTGTCTCTAAAAAAACAAACAAACAAAAACAACTTTGGAAAATTCATAAGAGAAAAATGTCATCCATAATTACAAGTAAACCACTATTAACATTTTGGCATGTATCTGATCAGGATTCTTTTTTATGGATGGATATTACATTGCATAGTTGTAACCAAACTGGATGTACAACTTTGTATTCTTGTTTGCATGTAATAGATAGCATGATACCTCATACTATGATTTATTTAATAAGCTATTTTCTTATTGGAAAATTAGGTTGCCTGAATTTTTGTTATTATAAATAAGGCAACAGTGAGTACTTTTGCCTTTTTTTTATATTTAAGGTAGATTTCTAAAAGTAAAACAATTTCTGTGTGAAAGCATATCAGCATGTCTTGATATATTGATGAATTATTTTCAACAAGGGCCACACTCTTTTATACTCAACGACCATATATATGGAGTGTTTTCAATTTGCTAATTTTATCTGATGGATAAAAAAGAAAGATATCTCATTGTTGAAATAATTATAATGTATCATAATTAAACTGAACAAAAGCCCAGTTGAAACTATTTTAGGTCCTGGCCGGTTGGTTCAGTGGTAGAGCGTCGGCCTGGCGTGCAGGAGTCCCGGGTTCGATTCCCAGCCAGGGCACACAGGAGAAGTGCCCATCTGTTTCTCCACCCCTCCCCCTCTCCTTCCTCTCTGTCTCTCTCTTCCCCTCCCGCAGCCAAGGCTCCACTGGAGCAAAATTGGCCCGGGTGCTGAGGATGGCTCTGTGGCCTCTGCCTCAGGCGCTAGAATGGCTCTGGTTGCAACAGAGCAACAGCCCAGATGGGCAGAGCATCGCCCCCTGGTGGGCATGCCGGGTGGATCCTGGTCAGGCGCATGCAGGAGTCTGTCTGCCTCCTTGTTTCCAACTTCAGGGAAAAAAAAAAAGAAGAAAGAAACTATTTTAGAGTTTCTGTGAATGGACGTTCCCTTAATTTGTCATTTCATCTGACGATATCGGCAATGTGGTAACATGATGTGTCAGGCAGACTAGACAAAGCAAGGCCAAGGAGCCAAAGATGCCAGCCCTCTGAGGGTTCCTGTCCTAACACCAGAAGTGTCAGCCCTGACACAGAGAAGACCACAGCCTCTGGCTACTGTTCCTCCCGCTGTCTGAATCCAAACGGGGCTTGTTGTAGCTCTCCTGGCTGAATCGGTCAGTCCCTGGCCTTGGCCTTGCTTTGTCCTGTGTGTGACAAGTAATAGCGGAGAGCAGAGAAAAAATGCGGAGAATACTTATTTGATTAGACAATGAGTTAAAACACAGACACGGTATATTTTTTATGCAGTATCAATGCCTACTGTCTCTGAGTGGCAAGGTTAACTTTTGGGGGGCTCCTCTGCAATGATGTGGGAGGAAAAGTGGAGCAGGGTTTACCTTCACCCCTCCTCCCCACAGGCTGTGCTGGCTGCTGTCGTTGTGAGCAACGTCCTACCCTACCTTGAAGACTTCTACTACCTACCGGACCTGTGGCGGCAGAACCAGTATGACTGTGTGAGTGTAGGTGCGCCAGCTGACGCAGGGGCGGGGGTGGGAGTGGGACAGAGGGAAAGAGAGCCACCAAAAGACACCAGCGGGAAGGATACTTGAGCTCTGATGCCCAGTACTCTGCTTTCGCTTTAACTAGGAAGTCAAGGATATCAGTGCATGGAAATAGTGAGCCCTCACTCCAACTAGGCAAATCAAATAAAAAGTGACCATAGGCACATACGAATTTAGTCAAAAGCGTTGTCAGGCCTGGCATATTTGAATGGCTTTTCTCCCAGAGACACAGATCCTAATAAGAGAAAGAGGGGTCTTGCCTGCATAGCTGATGGGGCACCCTCCCCCTCTCTGGAGCACAGAGCTGGGGGGCACACTCCTCCTCTCTGGGGCACAGAGCTGATGGGATGATGGGATACCCTCCTCCTCTCTGGGGCACAGAGCAGGGGGACCCCCTCCCCCTCTCTGGGGCACAGAGCTGATGGGATGATGGGACACCCTCCTCCTCTCTGGGGCACAGAGCAGCAGACAGACAGGAGAAACACAGCAAGAAGTAAAAGATGGTGGTGGTAGGGAATATGATGAGAGGAAAAGGACCCAGTCTGGAAAAGAGATGGGAAAGGGGATGATTTTGGGGTGGACGTCCCTGAGGAGCGAAGAGTAGGTGGTCCAGCGCAGAGACAGGGCCCCTGGTTCTCGGAGGCGCGAGGGCCCTGCCCACAGGACTGGGGGTGAGGAGTCTAGCTGAGAGCAGACAGCAGCTAACGAGTGGCAGGTGGAAGGGGAAGTAAACGTTTGAGGGAGTGTTAGCCTACCTCCTCTGGGAAGGCTCGAGTCAAGTCACCTGCAGGGCGGGGTGGCGAAGGCCTTGAAAAGGACTGTTCAAGACTCTCCGTGACTACTGTAGTTCTTCAAATAGCACCTGCTGTTTGGTGACTGAGCTGGGTTGCTTTCCAAACGGCATGTCTAATCCCAACATTGCCTCTAAGGTAGATATGGTTACCCCTGTTTTGCACGTGGGGAAACTAAAGTTCCAAGAGAGAATTGCGAGAAATGACCAAGGAGGCAGAGAAGAGTTGCCAGACAGACTTGGGGCCCCGCCTGCCTGAGGGCACCAGTTTCCACGGCTGTGGGACGTGCTGCCTGAATCCCAGGCGTCAGGAGGGAGAGGGTGAACCGTGAGCTGAGAAACAGGGCCGGGGATTTCCTCAGTTCTACTTGTTCCCACGGTCTTTTTCCCTTCTTCCCCTTCCCCACAAGATTATTTGGATGATGACATTCCTGTCGTCCATCTTCCTGGGACTGGATGTCGGACTCCTTATTTCGACAGCTTTTGCCTTCTTCATCATCACCGTGCGGTCGCACAGGTACGCAGGCTCGGGTAAGAGGAGGTCAGCCGTGGCAGGCGAGGCAACCACGACCTAAAGGCAAATGCATTCCCTTTCAGAACTAAGATCCTCCTCCTGGGCCAGATCCCTAACACCAACATCTACAGAGGCATCAAAGACTATCGGGAGGTAAGGATCCACGTCGGCCATGCATTCCCTTTCAGAACTAAGATCCTCCTACTGGGTCAGATCCCTAACACCAACATCTACAGAGGCAGCAAAGACTATCGGGAGGTAAGGGTCCAAGTCAGCTGCACTCTCTGTAAATGGGCAGAGGCATCAAAGACTATCGGGAGGTAAGGATCCACGTCGGCCGCACTCTCTGCCCAGCGGAGGGGGTGGACCTGTCTGCTGCTCCGCTTGTCTACAGAGCCCCTTGGCTGCTGTTCGCTGCACGGGAGACACGCTGGACAAAGGCAGGAGAGGGGTGCACAGTGGTGGAGGCGGGGAGCTCAGAGAGGTGGGCAAAGCCCAGAGTCCTGCTGCCAGTTAAGGACCATTTAAAAATGTCACCATCAGGGATGGAAGACCAAGAGACAAGAGAGGAGTGAGGAAATGGAGGAGAAAAGAAGAAAGAAGGAAAAGCGGGGGGGTGAGGGGAGATGTGAAAATGAGAGGAAGGAATCCAGAGTTTCCAGGAAGTTCTAAAGGATTTTCCTGACTCCGTGGGAGAGCTGAGAAGTTTCTCAGGACGTCACATTGGTCTTGCAGATCATAACCATTCCGGGGGTGAAAATCTTCCAGTGCTGCAACTCCATCACATTTGTAAATGTGCTCCACCTGAAGCACAGGCTGTTGCAAGAGGTAAGCCGTGGCCCTGGCCGGTTGGCTCAGTGGTAGAGTGTCAGGCTGGCGTGTGGATGTCCCAGGTTCAATTCCCTGTCAGGGAACATAGGAGAAGCGTCCATCTGTTTCTCCATCCCTCTTCTCTCTCTCTCTCTCTCTCTCTCTCTCTCTCTCTCTTTCTTCTTCTTCTTCTTCTTCTCCTTCTCCTTCTCCTTCTCCTTCTCCTTCTCCTCCTCCCACAGCCATGGCTCAAATGAGCAAGTTGGCCCTGGGCGCTGAGGATGGCTCCATGGCCTCTGCCTCAGGTGCTAAAAACAGCTCAGTTGCTGAGCAATGGAGCAATGCCCCGGATGGGCAGAACATCACCCCCTAGTGGGCTCCCGGGTGGATCCCAATCTGTCTCTGCCTCCTCTCCTCTCACTGAATTAAAAAAAAAAAATGAGTTAAGCTGTCCTTTCCCACTCCCCACTTACTTCCTCACCCTCCCAAGGGGACCTCTCTCCCACCACCTGCCACCTACAGGAGTACCCGCTTCTCCCTTTCAGCTTCAGATGGTCAGTGTGCCTATTAAAGAAGAAGTGTACCGCCTGCCCAGTGAAAATGAAGACGAATCCCAGGAAGGCAAGATCTGTCAGTGCCTCTGCAACTGTGATGAACCGGAGCCCCCGCCCAGGGTTAGGAACGGCTTCTTTTCTGCATCTTTCTCCCCCTTTCATAAAGAAGTGCATGAGCAGTTAGTGGCTGTTGTTTTCAGAAAAGAACATCAGCCTGACCAGGCAGTGGCACAGTGGACAGAGCATTGGACTGGGACGCAGAGGACCCAGGTTCAAAACCCTGAGGTTGCTGGCTTGAGCACAGGCTCGCCGGCTTGAGCCCAAAGGTTGCTGGCTTGAGCCCAAGTTTGCTGGCTTGAGCAAGGGGTCACTCAGTCTGCTGGAGCCCTCCAATCAAGGCACATATGAGAAAGTAATCAATGAACAACCAACGTGCCGCAATGAATAATTGATGTTTCTCATCTCTCTCCCTTTCTGTCTGTCCCTATCTGTCCCTCTCTCTGTGTGTCTGTCACACACAAGAAAAGAAAAATCCTCAGGGATTTTGACTCTTAGATGGACCATGGGTAATTGGAAGTTAGAAGAGATTTCTACTGAGAAATGAAGACATAGGTTTGCCTCTGAGGGTCAGATGTTTTATTTTTATTTTTTTGAGAGAGAGAGGGGTGGTGAGGGAGACAGACAGTGGCAGACAGACAGGAAAGGAGAGAGACGAGAAGCATCAACTCATAATTGCAGCACCTTAATTGTTCATTAATTGCTTTCTCATATGTACCTTCCCCGGGGGCTCCAGCAGAGCCAGTGACCCCTTGCTCAAGCCAGTGACCTTGGGCTTCAAGCCAGCGACCATGGAGTCGTGTCTATGATCCCATGCTCAAGCCAACAACCCCCTGCTCAAGCTGGAGAGCCTGTGCTCAAGCCGGCAACCTCAGAGTTCCAAACCTGGATCCTCAGCGTCCCAGGCTGACACTCTATCCCCTGCACCAGCGCCTGGTCAGGCAGGCGGTCAGATCTTGATCTGAAAGTAGGGAAAAGGCAATGGTGACTCTCGAGTCCCAGTTCAATGCTTAGAGGCTCATCCGAGCGCAGGGGGTGCCGCTGGCCTGCTGAGAGTGTCAGGGGCTCCTTGGTTGTGCTCATTACCCAGGCCTTCAGCCGCCTGCCTCTGCAGTTCTGAAAATAAGGGACATATAGATTGTGTTATAATTCCAACTTGGGCAGCGTCGAGTTAGCTGGGGTTCTCCAGGACTGGCCAGGGCCTCCTGCTGTCCGCCTGTGACCCAGGAAGAGACGAGGGAAGAGGGTGGATAAGCACAGATGGAGACTTGACAGAATCTGACGGTTATTTCAGCAGATGAAGAAAGTGTTCATTGTTTCCAACTCAAACCTGATCTAAATACTCCCTCTCCCCAGAGCAGGGCTGCTCATTTCTGGCTTTGGGGCCTTTTAGCCAGTCTACACGCACATTCGGGTGGGCATAGCTACACACACACACAGATTTATACCCACACACAAACACCTCCTGTCCCCTTTCTCACGCAGGTCACCCCTGCAAACACCAAGCACCCACTCTGGTTGCCTCACCCCCTAATGGAGCATAGGTTCTACTGAGCTCCCTGGAAATACCAACCCTCTTGCCAAGAGTACAGAATGCAGCCTGTATCTAGTTTTTGTGGTACAGCCACACCGCACCGCACTGACTGTGGTCGAGGGCCATCACGGGACAGCAGCAAATGCACTCGAGAGTAGACTAGGGTTAGCTGCTAGTTGCTGAGCTCCTACTGTGTGCCTACCCAGAACTAGGACACTGAAACAAAAGGAAAAATAATTTTTAAGGGTCTTTGTCTTCAGGCAGTCCTGTTTTCTTTTCTTTTCTTTTTTTTAATTTTTCTGAAGTGAGAAGCAGGGAGGTAGACAGACTCCCGCATGCACCTGACTGGGATCTACCCGACATGCCCACCTGGGGTGTTGCTCCATTGCAACTGGAGCCATTCTAGTGCCTGAGGCAGAGGCCACAGAGCCATCCTCAGTGCCCGGGCCAACTTTGCTCCAATGGAGCCTCGGCTGCGGGAGGGGAAGAGAGAGACAGAGAGGAAGGAGGGGGGGAGGGGTGGAGAAGCAGATGGGCGCTTCTCCTGTGTGCCCTGGCTGGGAATCGAACCCGGGACTCCTACACGCTGGTCTGATGCTCTTCTGCTGAGCCAAAAGGCCAGGGCCCTGTTTTCTGTTTTATTGTAGAAAAGACATAACACAAAATGTATCATCCTCTCCATTTTTAAGGGTACAGAAGTGTTGGGTACACTCTCAGGGCTGTGCACTCACTGCTGCCATCTGCCTCTGGAACCTCTTTGTCGTGGAAACCTGGAACTCAGTGCCCTACGAAATGACAATTCCCATTCACCCCCCCCCCCGCCTCGGGAACCACCCTTCGACTTTCTGTTTTCTATGAGTCTGACTAATGCAGGGACCTCCTATCTGTGGGATCGTACCATACTTGTCTGTGTGTGACTGGGGTGTTTCACTCAGCGTAATGTCTTCAAGGCTCCCCTGGAAAATTTGAACATATATAAAAGTGGAGACAAGTATAAGGAGCCTCGGCGTGCCCACCACGCACTTTGAGATTGATCAGCTCCTGGCCAGTCCTGTTTCATCCACACCTCCACCCACCTCTTCTTCCCCACGATCACAGGAGTGTGTTGAAGTAATTCATGGAGATGCCAATCAAACTAGGGAGGCAACTCTCTCAATGTGCCCTAAAAGGCTACTATCGTATTATTCAATCCTAAGACAGACATTTTTTTTCATTCCTCTGACATGTGGCTGCATTGTGTCATTGATGACATGTCCTAGTTTAATTTGCAGTTCTTTCTTGGAAATAGAAAAAGTAGTGATGCATCTTAAAACTGATGAAATAGAAGAGGAAGCCATACTATGCAATAGATTCATTGGTTTTGGTTTTTTTTTTTTAAGATTTTATTTATTGATTTTTAGAAGGTGAGGGGGACAGGAAGCATCAACTCATAGTAGTTGCTTCTCGTATGTGCCTGGACCAGGCAAAGCCCGGGGTTTTGAACCGGCGACCTCAGCGTTCCAGGTCGATGCTTTGCCCACGGCACCGCCGTAGGTCAGGCGGCAATATATTGTTATGTCTGAAATCGTTTTCAAGTTCTAACAAACTCTTAAGACTTCAAGTAAGGTCACATTAAACTCAAAAGTCAGGGAAACTTCACAGTGGCGATGAATTTGAGCTGGACAGGAGAGAGAAATGTGGACGTGTGACAGGCAGGAAGAAAGGACTTGCCCCCAGTGCACGGATAGGCTCACAGGAAGACACTGAGGCAGGCTCAGCACGGGGTCCTCGGGGTGACAGGCTCCGGCCCGGAAGGAAGTTCCCACGGGCAGAGGCAGCAGGACAGGGGTGTGACCTTCAAACCTTGGGGGACATCTCCCCCCTTTGAACTGTAATATTCTCTATCCACACCTTTTTTTTTTTTTGCTATACAATACATACTACTTTATATAGTTTTTTATCTTTTTTTTTTTTTTTTGTATTTTTCTGAAGCCGGAAACGGGGAGAGACAGTCAGACAGACTCCCGCATGCGCCCGACCGGGATCCACCCGGCACGCCCACCAGGGGCGACGCTCTGCCCACCAGGGGGCGATGCTCTGCCCACCAGGGGGCGACGCTCTGCCCACCAGGGGGCGACGCTCTGCCCCTCCGGGGCGTCGCTCTGCCACGACCAGAGCCACTCTAGCGCCTGGGGCAGAGGCCAAGGAGCCATCCCCAGCGCCCGGGCCATCTTTGCTCCAATGAAGCCTTGGCTGCGGGAGGGGAAGAGAGAGATAGAGAGGAAGGGGGGTGGGGGGTGGAGAAGCAAATGGGAGCTTCTCCTATGTGCCCTGGCCGGGAATCGAACCGGGTCCCCCGCATGCCAGGCCAAGGCTCTAACGCTGAGCCAACCGGCCAGGGCCTATAGTTTTTTATCTTTACAGTGTTTTATTTTTATCAGCAACCTTATTGGAACGCTATTTTTCAAAGAAACATCACCCCAGATTATACCACTCTAGCAAATGAGTTTGTTCATTTTTCCACGTACCTTATCATCCTTGTCCGTATGTGTTGTGATTGATCCTTCAAATGGACGCGTGCCTGCTGCCCAGGTAGAAACCGGTCCCTGTGGCTGCGGAGCTGGCAGTCACGTCCTGCACGCCATTGCATTCCTGGCGCCGGATGGATCGCCCCTGGGGCTGCAGCGGCATCCAGGCCCACCAGGGGGGTGAGAGGAGCGGAAGGGACAGGCAGGCGGCCCTGCTCGCACAATCTTTGTCTTCTGAGGACATCTGACCAGAGACCGCGACTCTGACGAGAAGGCGAGGAAAGGGACTGGCAGAAAGAAACACTTCAAAGCGTGGGAAGGCACCGGGGGGGCTGACTAGAACCTAGGGGTGTGGGAGAGGGATACATCCAGGACGAGTTTAAGTCCGGCCCACTGGGACCGTGACGACGGCCTCGATGCATGGAGACAAGTTGGGAGGGGCAGCTTGTGAGTGGTGAGGGAAAGAACAGAGGAAGGTGGGTTTTGCTGTGTTTTTTTCAGCCGTGAGCTGACGTGACAGTGAGACACCCAAGTACAAGCTGGAGGGCACCTGGTCAGGGGAGCGGTGCCCTGAGGGGGAGGGGAGGGGGCTAGCAGGTGGAATCGGCCTTGTCCCAAGCACCTCCGGCCCCTGTTTGAGCCTCATCACGGCCCTCCCCTCACTCCTGCTCCAGGTTGTTTACACAGAGCAGTTTGAAAGTAAACAGGACCAGGATGCATCCTCCACTAACCTGGTCCAATGCGTACGGTTGGACAGCGGGGTCATGAGCCAAAGTCCATACGAGGACGTAGCACCTTCCACGTTCCCGAGAGATCAAGGGCAAATCAACGAGAGTATGGACAAAGTTCAGCTTCCTAGTAACCCTTCTAGAAACAGGTCGATGTCACCTCCGGTTGCTGCTGAGAGTCAGGTCAGGAGTAGATCAGTCATCTCTCACTCAGAACCGTGTGCTGTACCCAGCGTCCACACCATCATCCTGGATTTCTCCATGGTCCAGTTTGTGGATTCACAGGCTTCAGTCACCTTAAGACAGGTGAGTACTGAGGTGACTTAAACAAGAGCTCTGATTGCCACTACCACACCATATCAACCCCAGCCCTGATTAAATCCTAGTATGTATATATATATGTAAAATATATATAGTCAGTGATCAGCTACTCTGTGACTCCTAGGCCACTAGAAACATAGACACTGCTGACCAGTGGTGGTACAGTGGACAGAGCATCGATCTGGGATGCTGAGGTCCCAAGTTCAAAACCCCAAGGTCACCAGCTTGAGTGTGGGCTCATCCGGCTTGAGCGCAGGGTCATTGGCTTGAACATCGGACCTTCAGTATGATCCCAGGGTTGATAGCTTGAGCCCAAAGGTCACTGGCTTGAGCCCAAAGGTTGTGGCTTGAGCAAGGGGCCACTGGCTCAGCCTGAGCACCCCCGGTTAAGGCACATATGAAAAGCAATCAATGAACAACTAAGGTGCCACAACTTAGTTGATGCTTCTCAGCTCTCTCTCTATCTGTCCATCCCTGTCTCTCTGTCTCTCTCTTACTTACTAAAAATACAAGCTTCTTCATTTCTTTTGTAATTGTTCTATAGTGCTGTATTGGAGGAAAGCCTTTCAAATATTATCATTGAAAACTCAATAAGAAAAATCCTAGCAGCCACTCTTACTAGAGACAACCACTCAATTTAAGCTTCTTCGTAATTCATGGGATTTCAGTCTCCCATTGCTTGTCATTCGGACGGAGGCCGTCCACTGTGGCTCTTTGCCAAATGACTTCATGATTTACCATGTGATCAAAGTGAGCTTTCTTGTTTCCTCTTGGTAGGTAGCAAAAGAAGTAGAATCTATCCATTTTAGTTGTATTGTGTTTGGGGCAGGGGTCTTTCTTCCACATTTTAATGTAATGCTCAAGGTTGATTTATTCAATCTTACAGTGTTGAATTTAATATGCACTTGCTTTGAATTGCACTTTATTCATTGCCCCAGAGCATAGACATTGGCTGAAGGAAACCTGAGGTCAATATCAGACACTTATTAATCTGACACAACCATACAGCTGATGTTTTACTAAAGTCAAAGGCAACTTGGCTGAGCAGAGCTGAATGTGGCCCTCGGGGTCCCTGGGTCCCATTCCCTACCATATCATTTGACCATTTCTGACCATTTCTGACCATGTGTAGCCTCCTCTTATCGAACTCCAGAGAGGAAGGGACCACATGCAGACACTGAGCACTGATACCAAGATATATTTGTTCTTTTTTTTAAAAAAATTTTATTTATTCATTTTAGAGAGGAGAGAGAAAGGGAGAGAGAGAGACAGAGAGAGAAGGTGGGGAGGAGCTGGAAGCATCAACTCCCATATGTGCCTTGACCAGGCAAGCCCAGGGTTTCGAACCGGCAACCTCAGCATTTCCAGGTCGACACTTTATCCACTACGCCACCACAGGTCAGGCAATATATTTGTTCTTGAGGCCTGTCCAGTGTTCCCACCACACCTGTGCCTGTCCCCACCCTGACACTGGACTCCCACGAACATTCTTTCTGTGAATCATTCCCCCCTCCCACACCCCTGTGGTACCGTGGCGACCCCCCTACCTCACTCCCCACCCCACATGAGACGGGCTGATTCTCTTTTGTACTCCTAGCACCTTAGACACTTCTAGCATACAGAAGTCCACCCAGCCAATGTTTACAGAGCTGAATTGGCTATAAAGGTACCTATACCCAGACAAGCGAACCACCGAAGGGGTTTTACAGCTCAGCTCCTGAGAAGGCCCTTTCTGAGTGAGTAAGGGTCCCTAACTCTGAATCGCTCCCTCCCTGCAGATGTGCAATGCCTTCCACAATGCCAACATTCTGGTGCTCATTGCCGGGAGTCACTGTGAGTACCCTTCCTCTTGCACGAGGGTGAGGGTGGTGCTTTGCCCCCCCCCCCCCGCCCTCCCCGCCGGCGCCCCCCCCCAACCCGGCGCCCTCCTCGCCCCGGGATCTGACCCTGTGTGTGATGCGGCTTGGGTTTGCAGCTTCTGTGGTCAGGGCCTTTGAGAAGAACGACTTCTTTGACGCTGGCATCACCAAGGCCCAACTGTTCCTCACCCTCCATGACGCTGTGCTGTTCGCCTCATCCAGGAAGTTTCCTGACCCCTCCGAGTTAAGCGTGGAGGACTCTGAGACCGTGATACAGGAAACCTACTCAGAAACAGATAAGGTGACATGATGGGAAGCTTCGGGGTGGGGGTTGGGTGGGGGGGGGGTGAAGCAGGGGGTGGGGCAGTGGGGGGGGGGGGTGACACCTGATCATAGAGACAAGCACCATCCAGGAACGGTGTTTGCATGCACGCTCGACTTTGAGGTGTTGAAATGCTCCCTTGTGCTGAGGACAGCTTGGCTGATTCGAGCATCGGCCCCAGAAGAGGTTGCCAGATAGACCCAGATCCGGGTTCATGCGAGAGTCTGTCTCACTATCTACCCTCCTCTCACTAGAAAGAAAGAGGGAGGGAGGGAGGGGAAGGAAGGAAGGACTTTAATGAGTAAAAGATAGCCAGGCTTGTAACATGCAGCCCCCTTTTTTTTTCTTTAAGTAATGTATTACCAAATATTTCCCTACCTTTGTTGAGCACTTTCACTGGTTATGTGTCTCTGTTTATCCTGATAATCTTTTCCCCAATAGCTAGATTTGAACATATTTTTTCTGTATGGGCAGCTTCTACATTTACTGTCTTTAAATGTTGTATTCATAATAAGGTTTTATGACTCTCTTCATAGAGACACATCCTAGATACTATATACTTTATCTTTTACATTTTTATTGCTTTTGAAACTGAGTCTTCTTTTTCATTATACCTTCTAACTGGCAGCTGCTGGTATATAGAAAACTTCCTGGTTGTAATTAAATTATTTAGCCACTTTGTGAATCCTTTTACTAGTCCAAAACAGTTAATTCTCTTGAGTTACTTCTCCTGTTAATTCTTTAGAGTTTTCTAGATAAAAAAATATTTATCTACAAATATACTGCTCACAAAAATTAGGGGATATTTCAAAATGAATATGAAGCAATAAAAAAAGAAGCATTTGATTTTTTTTATTAAACAAGAACATCAGAAAAGCAAATGACAAATCAAAGCAAGATGTTCAGTTATGCAAATGAGATGCAAAACCAACCTTTATTTCATTGGTGAAAATGCACTGTATAAAGGCTAAAAGTACAGGAGTGTCTGCACCTTTCTTGATCCCCTAATTTTTGTTAGTAGTGTAATATAAATCTCTTATTTTCCAATTGTTAGAATTCTTATTTCAATATCATATATTATGGCATTAGCTAGACCTCCCAGAACAATTTCAGTAATAATGATGAGTCTTGTCTTACTCTTTTTTTTTTTTAAGATTTTATTTATTCATTTTAGAGAAGGGGGGAGAAAGGGAGAGAGAGAAGGGGGAGAGAAGGGAGGAGGAGCAGGAAGCATCAACTCCCATATGTGCCTTGACTGGGCAAGCCCAGGGTTTTGAACCTGCAACCTCAGCTTTCCAGGTCGACGCTTTATCCACTGCGCCACCACAGGTCAGGCTTGTCTTACTCTTGAATTTAATGAGAAAAGCTTCTATGTCTCTATTAAAGATAGTGGTGATAGTTGGCTTAAGATGGACATTCTATTTAGTATGTTTTTTAAAGTATTTTTCTAGTTTACTAACATTCTCATCAGAACTTATGGCTTGGTATTGAATATATCAAATTTTCTTCTAGCATTTAAACTAAGGAAGATTAGGAGAGGAAAAAGTTCCATTTCAATGTATTAAATTTAAGATGCCTATTTAATATCCAAGTGGGAGATGTCAAGAATAGAGGTGGACATATGAACCAGCAGATGAGGGAAAGGGTTATAATACAAAATGTATTTTCCGATGGCTTTAGGCGACCCCTGTATTTTGGTTGTTAGACCCCCGCCGGGGTCGCGACCCACAGGTTGAGAACCGCTGGGTTAGAGCCAAAAAGTCATCAGCACATAGATAATGATGAAATTATGAGGCAAGCCTGACTAGGCAGTGGCACAGTGGATAGAGTGTTGGACTGGGACACAGAGGACCCAGGTTTGAAACCCTGAGGTCACTGTCTTGTGTGCGGGCACATCCAGCTTGAGTGTGGGCTCACCGGCTTGAGTGTGGGCTCACCAGCTTGAGCACGGGGTTGCTGGCTTGAGTGTGGGATCATAGACATGACCCCATGGTTGTTGGCTTAAAGCCCAGGGTCACTGGCTTAAGCCCAAGGCCTCTGGCTTGAGCAAGGGGTCACTTGCTCTGCTGTAGCCCCCCAGACAAGGCACATATGAGAAAGCAATCAATGAACAACTAAGGTGCCACAACAAAGAATTGATGCTTCTCATCTCTCTCCCTTCCTGTCTGTGTGTCCTTATCTGTCCCTCTCTCTCTGTCTCTGTCACACACACACACACACACACACACACACACACACACACACACACACACACAAGAGAGAGAGAGAAAGAAGGAAAAAAAGAAAGAAAGTAAGTAAGTATGGGGCTAAATAAAATTGCCTATGGAGATGGAGAAGGGTCCCACGATCAAGCTTTGGGGCATACCGACATTCAGAAGTGCAGAAGTAGAGGAGACAACAGAGAGACCAGGAAGAAGCCACAAGGAAGGAAGGAGGAAAAGTGGTGGAAGAGAAGGAAACATTTCAGGAAGGGTGACAGGTGTTAATTCTGTGGAATGCCGCTGCAGGGCTGGTTCACCAAGCCTGTGGGGCATCTGCTCTGTGCCAGGCTCAGTGCCTGGCCCTGGGGACATCAGGAACCAGTGGCCCTGCCCTACTGCAAGACATTTAGAGTCTAATGGGGGAGATAGATTTATAAACGAATCAGGCGGTCCATGACCGGCACTGGGATAGAGGTGTGAGTGAGGTTCAGCTGGGACACAAAGGAATCTGAGATCCCAGCTCGTGATCTCTGATACGAATGTGGCTGAGACGGGGAGGGGACAAGGCAGTGCTGGGAACAGCGTGAGCAAAAGCAAGCAGCAGTCAGGCACCTTTGGGTGACTTTACGGCTAGAGCAAAGGGAAGGGACTACAGAGGGAGACAAAGCAGAAGAAGATGGCGAGGGGCCAGGTCCCATAGGGCTTGCCATGCTCTGCTAAGGGTTAAGTTGGGGGTTGGAAAGACAAGATCAAGAAGATGAGATGCTTCAGAATGCTGCCAAGACCACTGCTGTTCAAATGGTTGACCATGAGATCCAGGGTTAGTTAGAAAACCCAGAGAAATCAGGAGTTACAGATTGAGTGTGCTTAAAGAATAGTGAGTGAGGGCCCTGGCCGGTTGGCTCAGTGGTAGAGCGTCGGCCCAGCATGTGGAAGTCCCAGGTTCGATTCCCGGCCAGGGCACATAGGAGAAGCACCCATCTGCTTCTCCACCCTTCCCCCTCTTTTTTCTCCCCCCCCCCACCTTACTCTCCTGCAGTCATGGCTCAATTGGAGCGAGTTGGCCCAGGCGCTGAGGATGGCTCCATGGCCTCCGCCTTAGGCGCTAAGAAGAGCTCTGTTGCTGAGTAACAGAGAAAAGGCCCTAGATGGGCAGAGCATGCTGGGTGGATCCCTTTTGGGCATGTGCGGGAGTCTGTCTGTCTGCCTCCCCACTTCTCACTTCAGAAAAATACAAAAACAAACAAAAAAAGAACAGTGAGTGAGCGGCCGAGGAGCCAGAGGGTGCAAAGACGAGGTACTGCAGATGTAGGCCAGGACTTCGTGATTTTTGGCACCTTCAACCCTGTTGTATTCTGAAATTCCTTGACTATTTGAAAGGTAAATACAATTGGAAGTGTTCATCTATCCGATTGTTGTGTGTATTTCAGGAGCCAGATTCAAGACAAAAGAAAAGCAGCAGTATTCTAGAAGTCCCCCGGAATGTAAGTCCCGGCTTCACCAGGATCCCAGAAACAGTCGTGGAGGAGGAGTCGGAGCTAGACATGGAGTTTGAGCCCGTTCTGGAGTTGGAGCAGGAGAGCAGCGGGCTGGATCTGGACCGTGAGATGGAACCCGAGTCAGAGCCGGAGCCCGAGCCGGAGCCCAGGGTCAAACTGGAGATGGACACGGAGCTGGAGCCGGAGCCGGAGCCGGAGCCGAGGCTCAAGTCCAGGTCGAGGTCGCAGGCTTACCCTCGGCAGCAGTACTGGCCTCCGAGCTCCCCGGGGCAGCCCAGGACAGAAGTGGTAGTGAACTGGAGGCGCCAACGTATGAACCCCCTCTTATTGAAGGACAGTGATGCCGAGGACTCCTTGGAAATGAACTGAGAGAGAAGGGTGCGAGTCCCTCGACAAGTCCTCCCCACCCACACGGGGTCAACTTGGTCAGGAGCCCTAGACTAGTTCCACGCGACAGGGCTTGCTTGGGGCCTCCTCCGCCTGCTGTGTCCTTCTGCCTTGCTCAGCCGTGGGACTTCACGCCCACATCACCGGTGTAAACACCAAGGCTACTTCCGAACGCCCGATCCAGGCTCGCTGCGTCTCCCCTCCAGCGGAGACTCTTCACGAAGGATTTCCTTCTCTACCCATGCGGCAGTGCCGGTGTTTCTAGCAGATCACCTCGAACTTCCTCCTCTCGGAGCTGTTCCCCCGTCTCCAAAGAGAGGAGGCTCAAATAAAATACATCACCCAAGTTACATTTGGACCCTCCCTGCTTTTTCTGTCTTCTCTCTTCTGTACGCCGGAGGAAGAGGGCAGGAGAAATATCGGAGGTGGGTGGTGGACACGGTGGAGAAGAGATGAGCAAAATAAAGGAAAACCGGGCCCTGGCCGGTTGGCTCAGCAGTAGAGCATCAGCCTGGCATGTGGAAATCCCGGGTTCAATTCCAATCAGGGCACACAGAAGTGCCCATCTGCTTCTCCACCCCTCCCCCTCTCCTTCCTCTCTGTCTCTCTCTTCCCCTCCCGCAGCCAAGGCTCCACTGGAGAAAAGTTGGCCCTGGGTGCTGAGGATGGCTCTGTGTCCTCTGCCTCAGGCACTAGAATGGCTCTGGTTGCAACAGAGCAATGCTCCAGATGGGCAGAGCATCGCCCCCTGGTGGGCATGCTGGGTAGATCACGGTCGGGCACATGCGGGAGTCTGTCTGACTGCCTCCCCACTTCTAACTTTGGAAAGATACAAAAAGAAAGAAAAAGGAGAACCGGGTAGCGTTTGTGTTTTCTACGCAAGGTATCTTGATCAAACTGAGTGTGGAAACAGGCCGGTTGAGCGAGGCTGGCCCCTGGGCACGTAGGACAAGGGACTGCATTTCTGCTATCTCCCCAAGGTCCGCTGTATCTGATCCTCTCTCCGTTTCAGAAGCACAAGCAGCTGCATCAGTCAGTGAGAACGCCGGTTCTGTAGACTCCGCCGGGGCCTCCAATTCACGTTCACCATTGCTCCTTCCTCACAGGTGCTTAAGGTGCACGCCATCCAGTGTCTGAACTCTTCCTGGTAGAGGAAACTTAGTTCAAATCTGTGACAGACACAAACCCTGTAGGAATTGGAAAAGGCAATCATTAAGAGTTCAGTCCAAATCCATTCCATAAACTCCTCTCTCCCCTATTAAAAAAAAAAAATCTAGTATTAAGTTACAACCAGAAGAGAAATACAGACCCCTGGGGAAAGGTATGTGGGATCCTGAATCTCATTTCCCATTCGATAAACAAGATTCCTCTTGCTTGGGTACTCAATTTCTCTCACCTGTTAGAAGAATGAAATCCTTGTTCAAATATAGGTGTCTCTTCTCACAGAGAGAGCATGTGCATTCTATAAACATTTACTAAGTACAAACACAGCACCCCAAACTGTAAGGTAGATAAAACATATCCCTACTTTATGCAGGCATAAACACAGGCTCGGGTAAGTACAGTGGTACCCTAAAAAGGTGGGGGCCCATGTCAACAAGCTTACTCAACACGTTTGTTGAACTCCAGCTGTGTGCTGTGCACTGTCCCAGGTGCTGAAGATTCAAGGTGAGCAGAATAAATGATAAAAAAAAAAATTACAAATCATGGCAAAAACCTTGAAGGTAAAAACACAGGAAATCCCAAGGGCATATATACATCAGGGGGACCTGAAACCACCTTGGGTGTCAATCCAGCTCATGGTAATGACATGTGACCCAGCGGCTGAAAGATAGGTAGGAGTCAGGTACATAGTAAAGCAAGTTCCGAAGACCGCCCAGAGGCCAGAGCCAACTGGTGGAGCCAGAGCGGTGACCGTGGCTGAGAACGAACGCGGGACACCCAGGGACACAGCCAGATGGAGCAGAAGGGTAATTAGCGTGGCACCAAGCACGAAACTGGAGCCAACCAGGAATGAATGTTCAGGGCAGCAAGGACAGACACAGAGACGTGTCAGGAGCAAGGAAACACTTCACGTTGAAAACAGCAGACGAGAAAGTGCAGGAAGAGCTCAGATGGGGGGGGGGGGCTGCCACCCTCATTCTGTCCGAGGGAGGTCTTCAATGCCTTCTGACACTTGGGCAGCAAGTGGTCGAGTTGAGAATTTGGTCCTTCCTGCTACAACCGCAGCGTAGCAAAATCTTGGCTGTGATGCTTGACCTCAGAAAGGCCGGGTGCTTGGACTACAGCCTATCTTTAAAGACTATTCCGCTACAAACCCACAGCACCCAGCCCCTTCCCGAGTATTAAGATAAAGAAAACTGGCTAATTGATTGTAAACAGTAACTCGTAAAGGGAGTACCAATGAAGAGGCCGAGTCTTCTTCCAAAATACAGATCACCCCAAATCCTCAGACATTCACACCTTACAAAAGGCTGTGATTAGGTTGGTGAGCTCACCTTCCCTCGCATTGTCATCACCGAAGCGTTTATTTCTCTAATGGGATATCAGAGGAAAAGTCTAAAAACTGAGAAACTAGTACAGACCGGATCTGAAAGTGTGAACATTTTAGCACAGGTTTTTCTCCTTTGCCGAATAAGAAAACCTCAAAGCAGCTTATGCTCCACAGTAAAGGAGGTTTGAGGTATGATTTTCATAGACAAAGAACTGAGTACAATCAATAGAACTGTGAAAAAAGTAGGCTTGGACAAAAGACAGGTCAAAATAGATTACCCTAGGTTGCCGTCTCTAACTATGTTAGACATCGTAAAGCCCAGTGACCATGCCATGAGTCTCACCCGTATCTGATTTAGATGATATTTAAAAGAGACCTTGGACTTCCACCTTTGAGCTGATGACACACGAGAAGGCCATGAATCGGCAGGAGGGGAGAAGTCAGGGATAGAATGCTAAGGTCGGAATGTTTGTTTCCTCCCGAAATCTGTGTGTTGAAATCCTAATGCCCAAGGTGATGGTATTAAGAGGTGGGGCATTTGGAAGGTGATTAGGTCACTCTTATCACTATTAATGAGATTACTGCCCTTGTAAAAGTGGACTCAAAGAGATCTCTCCACCCTTCTGCCATGTTGAGGACACAGCAAGAAAATGGACATCTCGGAACCCAAAAACGGCTTCTCACCAGACACCAAATCTGCCAGCTCCTTGGTCTTGGACTCCCAGAGTCCAGAACTGTGAGGAAGAAATTTCTGTTCTTTATAAGCCACACAGCGCATGGCGATTTGTTACAGCAGCCAGTGGACTGGGACACCCAAGGACTTACCTGCATGGCATCCAGATTCAACTCCCGGCTATCGGTAGAAGAGAGGAAACAACAGCCTCCAATGATCTGGGGATCCCAGAATCTCAGTGCTAGGGAGGACGGGGAGGGCCATCTAGTCTGATTACCTGTCTAATCTCTCACAATTAAACATAACCTAACAAACACTTACTGGAAGATTCACCATGTCCCAAATACTCTGAGTTTCTGTGCTCAATGGCCACATAACAATCTGCCCCAAAGCTAAGTGGTGACTTAAAACAGCAGTCCTGTATTTATTTGCTCGTAGTTCTGCGATCCAGGCTGGGTTTCGCGGGGCCCGTTCCTAAGGCTGCAGTCACCTAGAGATTCAGCCGGGGCTAGAAATCGATGGTGGCTTTACACACGCGTCTGCCACCTCAGCTGGGATGGCAGGAAGAGCTGGAGGCCGGCCAGGCTTCTCTTTCTCTCTCTCCATATGGTCTCTCCCGGAGGAGGCCCGGACCGCCCGTGGCCGCTCAAAGCAATGTGTCACCAACCACATTCTGGTGATGATTCCGCCTTGACTCAGTGTGAGGGCAAATACTCTCCACTTCTTGAAGGGAAAAGATCCTGACCTTGAGAGATTGAAACCAGAGGTGAACCAAGTCTAACTAAAGCCACAACTCAGCTCAATTTCAGCTCAATTTCTAATAGAATTGACATGATTAGTCCCTTCCCTTGTTTGCCTAATAAGTATGTTTCATACCTGGGGTGAAATAATATTGACTTCAGTCTTTTTTTTTTTTTTTTTTTTTTGCACAACATCCAACATACAGCAAAGAAAAGAAATGAGACATTACAAGAGGCAGGAAACATGTCTGACAATTAAGAAAAAAGTGTACAATAGGAGCAGTCCCACAGATGAGCGAGGGTTGGAATTAGCAGCCAAGAACTTCGAAATAACTATTTTAACTGTGTTCAAGAAAGTTGAGTAAAAGGTAGAGAAAATGAATGAAAAGATGAGTAATTTCAGAAGAGAATCACAAAAGAAGAAGAAGAATCAAATGGACAATTTAGAACCACACTGCTCACGAAACTGAGGGGGTCAGGGAACGTGCAGACACTCCGGCACTTTCAGCCTTTTGTGTGGTGCATTGTCACCAATGAAATAAATGTTGGGTTTGCGTCTCATTTGCATAATCAAACAACTTTCTTTGACTTGTCGTTTGCTTTTCTGATGTTCTCGTTTAATAAAAAAAAAAAAAAAAAAAAAATCAGCCTGACCAGGCGGTGGTGCAGTGGATAGAGTGTTGGACTGGGATGCAGAAGACCCAGGTTTGTGACCCTGAGGTTGCCAGCTTGAGTGCGGGCTCATCTGGTTTGAGCAAAAGCTCACCAGCTTGAGCCCAAGGTCGCTGGCTGGAGCAAGGGGTTACTCGGTCTGCTGAAGGCCCACAGTCAAGGCACATACGAGAAAGCAATCAATGAACAACTAAGGTGTTGCAACGCGCAACAAAAAACTAATGATTGATGCTTCTCATCTCTCCATTCCTGTCTGTCTGTCCCTGTCTATCCCTCTCTCTGAATCTCTCTCTCTGTCTCTCTAAAAAAAAAAACAACCCACAAATGTTTCTTTTTTAATCATTTCGTATTCATCTTGAAATATCCCTGGTCCTGGCCGGATGGCTCAGCGGTAGAGTGTCGGCCCAGCGTGTGGAAGTCCCAAGTTCGATTCCCAGTCAGGGCACACAGGAGAAGTGCCCATCTACTTCTCCACCCCTCCCCCTCTCCTTCTCTGTCTCTCTCTTCCCCTCCTGAAGCCAAGGCTCCATTAGAGCAAAGTTGGCCCGGGCGCTAAGGACGGCTCTATGGCCTCTGCCTCAGGCGCTAGAATGGCTCCAATTGTAACAGAGCAACACCACAGATGGCGGAGCATCGCCCCCTGGTGGGCATGCCAGGTGAATTCCGGTCAGGCGCATGCAGGAGTCTGTCTGCCTCTCCCCTGCTTCTAACTTCGGAAAATACAAAAACAAACAAACAAAAAATAAAATTAATTTGTATTTGTGTTGAAAAAAAAATTCCAATTTTTGTGAGCAGTATATATATGCACCAAGATTCCCCCCCCTTTTTTTTTCTTAAAGAATTACCAGAACTTTTCTTTGCTTAGTCTTATTAAGAATTGCTTTTTATTACTGGTTTTAAGTAAATTGATTACAATGTACTTAGGTTTTGTTTTCATATTTCTTCTGCTTGGGGTTCACTGGGGTTTGGGGGTCTTGTGGTTTATTGTTTTCATCAAACTTGTAAAGGTTTTTTGACCATTCTAGGCCCTGGCTGGTTTGCTCAGTGGTAGAGTATCAGCCAAGCATGTGGATGTCCTGGGTTCAATTCCTGATCAGGGCACACAGGAGAAGCAACTATCTGCTTCTCCAACCCTCCCCCTCTCCCTCTCCCTCTCTCTCTCTCTCTCTCTTCGCCTTCCACAGCCATGGCTTGGTTGGAACAAGTTGGCTCTGATCACTGAGGATGGCTCCATGGCCTCACTTCAGGTGCCAAAATAGCTTGGTTGTCGAGCAATGGAGCAATGGCCCCAGATGGGCAGAGCACTGCTTCCTAGGGGGCTTGCTGGGTGGATCCCCAGTCAGGGTGCATGCAGGAGTCTGTCCCTCTGCCTCCCTGCTTCTCACTTTAGAAAAATAAAATAAAATAAAATAAAATAAAGTTTTTGGTCATTCTTTGTCAAATGCTTATCTCCAAAGTCATAGAACTTTTTTAAGCTTCAGCAAATTAGGGGGTGCTTTGATTAAATCCAAGAGAAAACAACACATCCTAACATGTGTATCTTGTTCAAAGAGATTAAAATAAACAACTTGGTGAGCCTGACGGGCTGCCCATACCCAGTCCCCAGCCTTCTAGGCAGCTCCCAGGCCTCCAAGTTTGTTTCTAGCAACCTTTCTTCAGATTTAATAAACTTTAGGAACGGCCAGGGATTCCCTCACCTTCTCCAGTTTGTTTGGGAAGGCTTGGTTTATGGCAGTACTTCCAGTCTCAGGGCAGGCTTTTTCAGTTCAGGAACATTCAGGTGCTTGCCATGCACTGAGCCTTATGCTTGTGTGGGTTTTTACAGAATGACTCCCTGCGCTAGAGAAAGTCTCAGGCTGGAGGGGGAAGAGCATGTAGCCCAGGGACTGTAATGCTGAGTACACCCATCCCAACTTGTCTCAAGACCTTGTAGGACGTTGAGGGAGAGGAGTGAGGCAGAACTCTACCTCGCCCTCTGCTGGGGGCACCAGGAAAGGTTTTCGTTCTTTGTGTGTGTTTTGCTTGTTCCTTTGTTACAAGACCACCAAAGATACTTGATTAACAAGCAGCCACAACAAGACACAGCAAACAGAAACATACCTTAGCAGCCAGAGGGTTACAATATAGCTTTTCTCTTTTTTTGTAGCCTTGGCAATAACCATAGGGATATAAAGTAACATTTTGTAGCAGCAGAAACTAAGGAGCGCTTACCAGCTCAGAGCACACCAACACAAAGACACAAGAATGAATTCAATTACTTTGGTGCAAAACCTAGGAAAGAACTGTAAATTCAGTTTAATACTAAGTGGCAAATACTAGCTAAAACTTGCTGTTACTTCCAAAATAGCTCACTCACGTAGTAGTATACTTTTCTAAGTGACAAAAAAGGTGCTAAGAAAAGTTTTATACAGACACAATTGCTGTACTGTTAAATCTGTACGATTTAAATCTGCAATTTAGGTTTCAGATTTTCTACTAAAAATTAACTGCACTGATATTCTGTAATTTTGCTTACGCAATTGAGCTATGAGTTTACAACAAAGATAAACACTGCCATCCAAATTATTAATTACAGTCTAACAATAACCTCTACACCAGAGCCTGGGCTGTGGCGGCACAGTGGATAAAGCATCGACCTGGAATGCTGAGATTGCTGGTTCAAAACCCTGGGCTTGCCTGGTCAAGGCACATATGAGAAGCAATTACTACGAATTGATGTTTCCTGCTTTTCCCTCACCCCCCCCCCTCTCTCTAAAAATAATAATAATAATAATAATAATAAATGAAAATCTTTATAATTTCAACATCAGCAACCACTGTAGTTACTAGTATCTGACTTGTTTAGGCATCTAGTTTTGTTTTCTTTATGGTTCATAAATCCATCATGGACAGAGGAAAAGATCCAACTATAATAAATCAACAATTAGACTGTACCTGTCAACTTTAAAATTCACACACAGGACTACATTGCAGCAGCTATTCTGAATGCTTAAGTTAAAGTACTCAATTAAAAAAAAATACCTAAGACTTTTAGATATAATTCCACTACCAATTGTATAAATCTGAAGCTTTAAGAGCTACTATTTAGAAAACCTGGTTTACTTAACAGTACCTTTTACAGAAAAGACAAGGAGACTATGTATAAACTGTATCAATACTTAAGTGCACTGCAGTAAGTGGCTAGAAAGTTGCATTTTTTTCCCCTGAAAGGAAGACAGTCTTTATTTTTTGGACTTCCAAATTTTGTTTTATAGTAACTACAAACATTGCTACTTTGGGAAGTTTATAGAAAATTTCTAAGAAAAAATAATTTCAAACATTAGTCACACTGTTGAAATAATCATTTGGTATTGATAATTTGTTCTTAGGAAGAAATAGAATTCTTCATAGCAAATGCCCCAGAGTTGCTTCACTCAATTACTACTACAGCCATTAGAAACCAAAAAGCTAAGTAGGCAAAAGGTCGTCTCTAACTGTTGTCTCAATGGGCACCACATCTGTCTAACAGCACGTGGCGTCTGACGGATACTAATCCTAAACCTACGGACTGTACCGACAAACCTGACCTGGGTTCGTGTGCGCTTGCTACAGGTGTGCGGACTGACGCGCGGAGAGAGCGGGTCTCTTGCATGCCCTTTGGGGACAGGAGAGTTGACTTTGCCTTTACTGGTTCCCATTCTAACCTACAAACGCTAACTTACTGTTTATAATGATACTCTTTTTCGCCTGACCAGGCGGTGGTGCAGTGGATAGAGCATCCGACTGGGATGCGGAGGACCCAGGTTCGAGACCCCAAGGTCTCCAGCTTGAGCGCGGACCTTTCTGGTTTGAGCAAAGCTCACCAGCTTGGACCCAAGGTCCCTGGCTTGAGCAAGGGGTCACTCGGTCTGCTGTAGCCCCCCCCCCCACCCCGTCAAGGCACATATGAGAAAGCAATCAATAAACAACTAAGGTGTTGCAATGAAAAACTAGTGATTGATGCTTCTCATGTCTCCGTTCCTGTCTGTCTATCCCTCTCTCTGACTCTCTCTCTGCCTCTGAAAAAGAAAGAAAGAAAATGATACTTTTTTTTCCCCTGAAGTTGGAAACGGGGAGGCAGTCAGACAGACTCCCGCATGCGCCCCACCGGGATCCACCCGGCATGCCCACCAGGGGGCGACGCTCTGCCCACCAGGGGGCAACGCTCTGCCCATCCTGGGCGTTGCTCTGTTGCGACCAGAGCCACTCTAGCGCCTGGGGCAGAGGCCACAGAGCCATCCTCAGCGTTCCGGCCAACTTTGCTCCAATGGAGCCTCGGCTGCGGGAGGGGAAGAGAGAGACAGAGAGGAAGGAAGGGGAGGGGTGGAGAAGCAGATGGGCGCTTCTCCTGTGTGCCCGGCCGGGTATCGAACCCGGGACTCCCGCATGCCAGGCCGACACTCTACCACTGAGCAACCGGCCAGGGCTGATAGTCTTTTAAAAAAAAAAAAAAAAATCTTGGCTATAAAGGGAGCCCACCCATTCCATCCTATTCAGTGCATCTGCGGATCACTGCGCCGCAGGCGTCCCGCGGCGGAGAGGGGAAGTCCCATTTAGTGATACAGCAAGTAAAGGCTCAAAACCACGAACAACGGGCTCTGTCTGTTTTGGAAGTCCTGTTACAGCGGAGGACTGAAATACACAAAGGGTGACGAACGTCCACCCCGAAGCTGTGATTCTGCTGTCCGGTTCGGGTTGCAGGGCCCTGTCGTAGGGCGGGAACGCGCAGAGAGGACTCGGCAACAGTCCCTGAGCAGAAATGCGCCTTCGGGCGTCTCTCCAAGAAGGGCTTCTGCTCTCTAACGGCCGTCACCCTCCGGCAACGCAATTTACCACTTACCTGTAATTTGAAGCGAATCGGGCACGAGGCAGTGCGTGTTTCCACGCTCCCGTCTGCCGGCAGGAGCAGGCTCTCCCCGGGGCGTGGACGTGCTCTGCCTACGTGACTGCGAACACCACGTGGCTGTGCCCTCTTCTGAGTCACGGTCCGCTGTGGAATTGCGGAATCGTCCCCACGGATTCCAGGCTTCCCCGGGGCCAACCTTGGTCCCAGTTTCTTTCTTTTTTTTTTCTTTTCTTTTTTTTGGTATTTTTCCGAAGCTGGAAACGGGGAGGCAGTCAGACAGACTCCCGCATGCGCCCGACCGGGATCCACCTGGCACGCCCACCAGGGGCGACGCTCTGCCCACCAGGGGGCGATGCTCTGCCCCTCCGGGGCGTCGCTCTGCCGCGACCAGAGCCACTCTAGCGCCTGGGGCAGAGGCCAAGGAGCCATCCCCAGTGCCCGGGCCATCTTTGCTCCAATGGAGCCTTGGCTGCGGGAGGGGAAGAGAGAGACAGAGAGGAAGGAGAGGGGGAGGGGTGGAGAAGCAGGTGGGTGCTTCTCCTGTGTGCCCTGGCCGGGAATCGAACCCGGGACTTCTGCACGCCAGGCCGACGCTCTACCACTGAGCCAACCGGTCAGGGCGGTCCCAGTTTCTATCACAGACAAACCGGTGCCGTGGCTTCTGCCGCACATCTCTGTGCGGGAGGAGGGGGCCAACCAGCCCTCCTTCGGCGCCGAGCCGCCTTCCCACTCCGGGCGTGTCTTCCTCGCTGCTGTCGGCTGTGGAAGCCGAGAATGGATCAAATGGATCAAAAAACGTTGATTGTGGGCTCGCAGGGGCTGACGGCTGTTTCATCAGATGCCCTTTGGGGCCTAACTCTGAGCCAGCAGGCAAAGGACATTTCTCAAGCATGAATTCCGAAAGGTGTACTTTTCTTCTGTGTTTTAGGGAAAAGGAGTTTTGAATTCCCGTGGGAAACCGTGGGTCTCGGAGCGACTTCTACAGGGGTGTGCGGAGCTCCCACCGCACAGCCCCTCGCTTTGCCGTCCACTTCGCGTCCCACCAGCCTTCTCCGCAGCACCCAGTGAGCCCGCTGTCCTCTGCAGAACAGGGGTGTCCTTCGTTCCCACCCCGCGGAGCTGTCAAGAGCAGCAGTCTCTCCCCCTGCAAGGCTGGCTCCTGGGTTGGCACACGGATCACCAGCCGTTCCGACGCTGATGTCAACAATCTGAACCATGTCCGCGGCGTCGTTCTGGTTCCTCCTTGAAGAATTCTCTGCAAGGTCTAGTCCCAGTTGGAAAGCGACCTTGCCTGTAATGGGGCAGCTTTGTTGCTGAGGCTCCATGTCTCCTCTCCAGGTGTTTTTTTTTTATCTTTGACAAACATCTGTTAGAGTTCATGTCCACGTTTCACTACCCCTCTCCGGCCTCAAGTCATTCTGACACCTGCCTTTGAACTTATTCCGCACCCCCCCCCCTTTACCCATTCATTATAAGACTATGACCAATAGCAGGCCGGGCTCTGGAGGACTGGGATTCCTTTGAAAGGGTTTGGAAGGGATAGCAGCCTTGAAGGAAATGTGTGGTCCCTCCGCCCCCAGATGGCCGTGGTGCCCTTTACCTGCTACAGCCACGGAAACTTCCCCTCTGGTGTCCAGTCCTCGGGTAGAAGCTGACCCTCTGCGGCATCTCAGCCCATCTCATACGTGGTGCACGGGAGACAGGGCACTGGGGAAGACCACCCCTTCCCACTCCACTGTGACCCTGGGGCGCCCCTTCTCCTCCAGACAACACCCGTGTTTTTATCAGCAGCCTGCAAGCCGGCCAAAATACAAACACTCCCTTCACTGTGTGACGGGCTCTCTTCTACGGGCCCAGAAGAAGTTAGCAGGTTCTTCCGCAGCACCTCCCTGTGAGGCAGAGCTGCTACTACTCTCGTTCTCTAGATGAGGAAACTGTGGTTCAAGAGGTCTCCTCTGCAGCAGTGGGGTTTCAGGGTGAGTCTAACTTCTTTCTGGCCTAGTAACTGGGAAGGGTGGTGCCCCTGAAAGAAAAAGAAGCAGGGTTCAAATTAAGGGCAATTTATGTTTCCTGAGTGTATGTAATAATGCAGATATACTGCTCACAAAAATCAGAGAATATTTCAAAATGAATACGAAGTGATCAAGTATCCCTTCATTTATGTAAACAGTATACTTTAAAAGCTTTAGTATATTTCATTTTCACTTCCTCCAATGCCTTTTTAAAAAGATTTTTAAAATTGATTTTAGAAAGATGAGAGAGAGAAGAGGGGAGGACGAGAAGCATCAACTCATAATAGTTGCTTCTTCTCTGTGCCTTGACCTGGCAAGCCCAGGGTTTCAAACCAGTGACCTCAGCATTCCAGGTTGATGCTTCATCCACTGCACCACCAGAGGTCAGGTCCTCCAGTGCCTCTTTGTACCCTGAAATTATCCCTCTTATCCAGGGTAAGAATCTAAGACCATGAGTTTGCTCGAAGTCATGGCTATGCGTTATCAATGTCAGAATTCAAACTCAGGTTGGACGCCAAAGGTTAGGACTATCCTCTACTTAGTGCTGCTCTGATTTGGGGAACGGTGGCCTTTCGGTGCCTGTGACCTGGAAAACCCCAATCAGTGCGCTGGGTGCCTCGTGTCTCGGCCTCCTCTCCTTGCCCCCTGTACACGCTCCCTGACACCCGTGGCTTGTACATGCTTTCATAACATCCCACAGATACTCAGTTGAGCAACTACAATGTATCTGACACTTTTTTAGGGCCTGGAGGTACAGCAGTGAAAAGTCACTATTGGTGCAAGGATTAGCAGGGCACACAAGACAAACAAAAACAAAGGCCTCTCTTCCTCCCCAAAGAATCATTCTCAGAGGCACTGCCAAGGGATATGTAAACCTCATAGGTGTCCAAACAAAGGGATATACAGGGTGGGCAAAATCAGATTTACAGCTGTGAGTACATGAAACACAGTGTTTATTCTCTCTCTCTCTCTCTCTCTTTTGTTGTTGTTGTTGCATTTTTCTGAAGTGAGAAGTAGGGAAGCAGAGAGACAGACTCCTGTATGCACCCGACTGGGATCCACCCGGCATGCCCACCAGGGGGCAATGCTCTGGGGCATTGCTCCATTGCAACCAGAACCATTCTAGCGCCTGAGGTGGAGGCCATGGAGCCATCCTCAGCGCCCAGGCCAACTTTGCTCCAATGGAGCCTTGGCTGTGGGAGGGGAAGAGAGAGACAGAGAGAAAAAAGAGGGGGAAGGGTATAGAAGCAGATGGGCAATTCTCCTGTGTGCCCTGGCCAGAAATCGAACCTGGAACTTCCACACGCTGGGCTGATGCTCTACCACTGAGCCAACCAGCCAGGGTCCACAGCATTTATTCTTGTAATATTTATTAATTACTGTGTTATTCTTCCATGTGAACAACTGTAAGCCTACTTGTGCCCCACCCCATACTGAAACGCTGGTGTCTGCACTGGGCGAGAAGACATCTTTCATGACTGCCTAGCTGCTAGCACATCCTTTTGCAAGTCAGACGTTTTCCAATCATTTGCTTTTAACAAAATTGGGTAAGTACCTCCTGGAGTTGTCAGCTCATGGGTCATTAAAATAAGCTTTGATGATGATTACTACATGGTTTGGGGCACATTATTTGGAAGGAGTTCCAAAAAAAACCCACAAAAAACTCAAACTGAATGATAATGCTAAAGCTAAACCCTTTCCATTCCCATATATTTATTTTATGTGAACAAGTTTTCCAAAAAAAAAAAAAAAATAGGAATAGAATGATGGACTTGAGCAAAATCACCTACTACTGCACTGAAATACATCTGCAATAAAAATTCCCTTTATCAAAAAGTGATGCTATTCAATATTTTGATTAATCACGCAATGCTAATACTGGCAATGATAGGTTTAAAACGTTTTTAGGAGGATCGTGATTCCAGGAAATGTTCTTACCAATTAAATTTCAATGTGTGGAAGGGTGATAGATTTTCAAGCATAAAACTGCATTACCTGAGGATAAACTTCAGTGAGAGGAAAAGGGAATAGAAATACCAGTTCAAGGAGAACAGGGAGCAATATAAAATTTATCATTAACAAAGTGATATTACTTTTTTTTTCTTACATATGGAAATGGATGATGGTGGGTGTCGAATTGCTGTTATAGTTAAATTCCATTAAGTGGCATTCAAAACTATGATGTACCCATTTTATCTTCATTTTTTCTTTTTTTTTTTTTTTTTGCATTTTTCAGAAGCTGGAAACAGGGAGAGACAGTCAGACAGACTCCCGCATGCGCCCGACCGGGATCCACCCGGCACGCCCACCATGGGGGGATGCTCTGCCCACCAGGGGGCGATGCTCTGCCCATCCTGGGCGTCGCCATGTTGCGACCAGAGCCACTCTAGCGCCTGAGGCAGAGGCCACAGAGCCATCCCCAGCGCCCGGGCCATCTTTGCTCCAATGGAGCCTTGGCTGCGGGAGGGGAAGAGAGAGACAGAGAGGAAGGCGCGGCGGAGGGGTGGAGAAGCAAATGGGCGCTTCTCCTGTGTGCCCTGGCCGGAATCGAACCCGGGTCCTCCGCACGCTAGGCCGACGCTCTACCGCTGAGCCAACCGGCCAGGACCCCATTTTATCTTCAAATGTCCATTTTCTTTCCACCTGGGGTGCATCTTATATAACTTCCTTGACTAATGACCCGGTCTAGAACTTCTAGTCCAATACCGAGTAGAAGTAAGGAAGAGTGGACTTCCTGATCTTGTTCCCGACCTTCAGAGGGAAGACATTCGGTCTTTCATCACTGAAGAGGATGCTCGCTGTGGGTTTTCCATAGAGGCTTTTTATGAGGTTGAGCAAGTTCCCTTCTGCTCCCAGGTGGCTGCATCCTTTGCTGGGAGGTTGTTTCGAAAAGTCACATTAGTAAGGGAGCGCGGTATTTGATAGCTCACGTTCAAGTTCCTTAGACGCCGCAGCGCCAAGCACCATGCCTATGCATTGAAGGGCTCCCCTAAGCGGCTGTGGAGCAAACTGTCTCCCACCTCCCCCCTGATTTTTATTCTCCGGGGATGCCGGGCTGTTTCTGGTTCCCCCCACACACCAACCATGCGGTCCTCCCTGACCAGAGTTGCTTTCCTCCCTCTGTTCCCAGTTGATTCCTAGTCCTGCTTTCAAATGCTGCCCAGGTATCATCTCATACAGGCAATGCCTCTCTCCTCGCCCCTCCTCAAGTCCTGAGTTGAGTGGGTCCTTTTCTGTTTGTTTTCTTCATTCCTGTGGTATTCTATACACCTACCACTATACATTGTATTTATTTACTTAGGCATCCTTCTCCCCACGAAACTAAGCAGGTGACACAGCTTAAGAGTACAAACTCGAGGGCCCTGGCCGGTTGGCTCAGTGGTAGAGCGTCGGCCTGGCGTGCGGAGGACCGGGGTTCGATTCCCAGCCAGGGCACACAGGAGAAGCGCCCATTTGCTTCTCCACCCCCCCTCCTTCCTCTCTGTCTCTCTCTTCCCCTCCCACAGCCAAGGCTCCATTGGAGCAAAGATGGCCCGGGCGCTGGGGATGGCTCTGTGGCCTCTGCCTCAGGCGCTGGAGTGGCTCTGGTCGCAACATGGCGACGCCCAGGATGGGCAGAGCATCGCCCCCTGGTGGGCAGAGCGTCGCCCCTGGTGGGCGTGCCGGGTGGATCCCGGTCGGGCGCATGCGGGAGTCTGTCTGACTGTCTCTCCCTGTTTCCAGCTTCAGAAAAATGAAAAATGAAAAAAGAAAAAAAAAAAAAAAAAGAGTACAAACTCGAGAGCCTGGCTGCCCAGAGGCGGAACCTTGCCTCTTACTGGTATGTGTGGCTTTAGCTGTGCCTCCATTTCCTCGTCTTTCAAACAGATGATATCTCAGAGGGTTATTTCAGGGTTGAGACACAACAGTAATCCTGACGTAAGAGTTAGGTAGTAAGTCCTACAGGGCAAGGCCTAGTTGTTTTTCTTCTCTGCTAGTTAGAGCCCTTAGTCCAGTGATTTTCAAAGTGTGTGCCGGGGTGCACTGGTGCGTCCTAGAAGATTTCCAGGTGCGCCCTATGGTATTCCAGAGAAATATGTGCCTGTTGGGGACCAAAAAACCAACAGGGTTTTTGGAGTTTAGATTTTTGGGGGACAGAGATGTGGGGAATTGGCTATAAGCTGACAGTCTGCCCAACCCCCCACCTCATTTGCCTGATTAGGTTGCAAAAGGCTGTTAAGCTGTGGTGCTGAATTGTTTACACTACCCCCCATGTTCCCTGGAAAGACTGGAGGCAAGTTTCTTCTATCCTTTGTTTGGTGTAAAGTTAAGATGATAGGTATGGTGGGAGTTTTCTGCACTCAACATAATTAAGAGTAAAAAGAGAGGAATTCTTCAATGTATTCACAAGAAAATGAGAGTTTGTCTTTCAAATATATGCCCAAACATTGAAGAAATCACTAGGACACATCAGGCTCATGTTTCTCATAGACACAAGTATGAAAAAACTTAACACATTTGTGCCAGGACCTGACGAATTTACTAAATCTTACTAAGAATGTATCTATATATATAAAAAGATAACTTTTTGTCGTTTTTTTTATTTTTTAACCCCTCTTTTTTACGAATTCTAAAAAGTATAACTCAAAAAAATGTAACATAAAAATGTTTCTTTTAATGTCAGAATAAATTTAATTTTGTCATAATTGTTTTGTTTAATTACCATAAGAGCACAGTTGGACTTTATGTTTTTTCTTTAATATTTGACTTAATTATTATAACATATTTCTCAGAAATTTGTATATAGTGTGCCTACAATTATTCGTAGGATTTAAAATGTGCCCTGACTTCAAAAAGTTTGAGAACCACTGCCCTAGTCTAATGCCTGGCCTGCTGTTGGTCCTAAATGAATGTTTGCCGTGCGGGTGAGCATGGGACAAAGTATATTAAAAAAACAAATACATGGATGTTGCCCATTTCAATGTATTTCCTAATTTATCTTCACTCTGACCGTAAGATTGCCAAGCTGGAGAAAGGCAATCCCCTACCCGGTCCTATGGGCTCTTCTCTGTAGGGTCACCTCCGAGTCTGGGGGGAAGGGGTTATGCACTGCTCAGAAAACAGGGAAAGGACTTCTGATTTTCAGTCCATTATTCTTATTGTCCAAGTCTGCATGGCCTTTTGAACATGTTAAATATACTAGAGCATCTTTCCTGGTCTGGCGGCCTCCCAGGACACCGCATCTGGTGATGTTTGTAATTTACCTTAAAATACGTTGGCATTTATCCTTGGAATCAAGGCAGCAATAGCAGCCTATTCTGGGAGATGTTTAAGAAAGCTCTTCTGGGACTTCCAGACCTTAGATCGGCTCCGACATGTCCCTGTTTTGGCAACTCACATAGACATGGTGTAAAACTTTCTTAACCATTCCCCCCTAGTGTCAGACTCCCAGATTGCTTCTTTCATTTTTTTTTTAATTGGCATTTGCAAAAAAAAAAAATCTCCTTTTTCAAAATACTTGGGCATATTACAACTTCTGGCAAAGGCAAGATGGCATCTGTAGCTGTCAATTACTTGAAGTCACACCCAGGTGCAGCTTGTGCTCTTGTATCAGCGACTCTGGCCAGGAGTGGCTAGCGACCATTCTAATCAGAAGGTGGCTTTGACTAAGTGCTTTGGAGTAACTGGGTACCACAAATTTTGCCAACAATCGCGCCTTTATAACACTCAGGACACAAATGAACAGGCACCTCACTTCAGCAGTCAAACCCTGTCTCAGAACCACCTCTGGCATTATGGATCAGGATTGGAACAGCCTAGCCAAGTATAAAGGCGTCTCCCTCTCTGGCGGCCTGATGACAGCTTTGCAGGTGGCAGAGCCCTGGCCCTGGGATACTGTTGTCCCTCTGCCTTGAATAAACCTTTCATTCATGCTGTGGCCAGAGCACCCAAAACGACAGAGAAACCCAGAAGAACTTAGACATCACAGGAGCTCTTTGGTGTCTGCCTGATAATGAACGTTTAACAAATGTCATGTGCGAGACAGATTTTAGTCTGAAACTTGTTTTCCTTACATCCCAAGAGTGACGGTGTGGGGGAGGCAAATCCTCATCACTTCGACCTTCTCTGGCAGGTATCGTTATCAGTGAGAAAGAACTAAGCGTTGGACATAGCTTAGGTCAGTTTGCAACGCCTTGCTGCCTCTCCAGAGCACGCACTTCCAGGGAGCAGAGCGAGGGCCCTACCTGCCTTGGGAACCACCGATCTCTGTAATCTCCTCACTGCTGGAGAACGTCCTCCCCTCCCTCAACCTTCATGCAACCAGAGCATCCAAAGGGATGGAGCCGGGCCGGACCGGTGGTGGCACAGTGGATACAGCGTCGGCACGGAGTGCTGAGGTCGCCTGTTCGAAACCCTGAGGTCTCTGGCTCTGAGAGCGGGCGCCTCGGCTTGAGCCCAAAGGTCGCTGGCTTGAGCAAGGGGTGACACACATAAGAGAAGCAATCAATGCACAACTGAAGTGAAAGCAACTACGAATTGATGCTTCTCACCCTCTCTCTCCCTTCCTCTCTCTCTCCTCAGACAGATACACAAAAGGGCAGAGATGAGACCTCAAAGAACTTCCATGTTTCCCACCCCACCAAGCCAAAGCGTTCACTCTTTTATCTCCTCCATCTCCGCCCCCAACCCCTCACTCCAGCCGTCTCCTTGTGACGCTTACGCTTTTACAGAACCAAGCCAGCAAGCCGGCTATCTCTAAGTAGCTCCTGTTCCGAAGCTTCTCCGGGGACCAGAGAGCTCAAGACGCTGACTTGCTTGCTCGGAAAATGCGAGCTGCCCTGGGTGGATCCTGCAGACTGCCCAGACAGGCTGTGCTGGATGCTGTTTGCCCCTCCGCAGTCACCCTCCACCCTCCCCACGCCCTCAGAGGCTGGCTGCAAGGACTGCCCCACCCTTCCGAGTTCCAGCTGGCTTTGTCCCCGGAGGCATCAGCCCGAGAGGAGGAGAGGAGAGAGAAGGTGGCTGTTCATTTCCCTGCTGCGCCATGGACGTATCCCTTCATCAAAGGGCACAGCTGTTGTCTGGCAGCCCTTTCTTACCACCACACCTCTTTTGGGTTGAATTGTGTGTCCCTAACCCTCAAAAAAGATACACTGGAGCCCGACACCCCGAATCTCAGAATGTGACCTTATTTGAAGATACGGTCTTTTTTTTTTTTTTTTTTTTTTGTATTTTTCTGAAGCTGGAAACAGGGAGAGACAGTCAGACAGACACCCGCATGCGCCCGACCGGGATCCACCCGGCACGCCCACCAGGGGCGATGCTTTGCCCACCAGGGGGCCATGCTCTGCCCACCAGGGGGCGATGCTCTGCCCCTCCGGGGCGTCGCTCTGCCGCGACCAGAGCCACTCTAGCGCCTAGGGCAGAGGCCAAGGAGCCATCCCCAGCACCCGGGCCATCTTTGCTCCAATGGAGCCCTGGCTGCAGGAGGGGAAGAGAGAGACGGAGAGGAAGGAGGGGGGGGTGGAGAAGCAAATGGGCGCTTCTCCTATGTGCCCTGGCCGGGAATCGAACCCGGGTCCCCCCGCATGCCAGGCCGACGCTCTACCGCTGAGCCAACCGGCCAGGGCCTGAAGATACGGTCTTAAAGAGGTAATCAGGTTAAAATGAGGTTACTGGGATGAACCCTAATCCAATATGACTGATGTCGTTATGAAAAGGAGAAATTAGGACACATTTTGGGACACACAGAGAAGGAAGACAACGTGAAGACACAGGGAGAAGATGGTCGTCTACTAGCCAAGGAAAGAGGACAGGTCCTTCCCTCATAGTCCTCGGAAGGAGCTAGCCCTGCTGACATCTTCCTTTCAGACTTCAAGTCTCCAGAACTGTGAGACAATACATTTCTGTCGTTTAAGCACCCGGGTCTGTGGGATGGCGCGATGACAGCCCTGGCAGACTCACACACGCTCGTGTTCTGCTAAGACCTCTGCTCCTTGCCCCTGCAAGCCTAGAGGTGGTGGTAGGGACTCCTGCTGTCAGTCGCTGGAGGACTCTACACCCCTGCAGGCTTCCCCACCCTACCCACACCTCAACCCCTGCTTTCAAGTGTCTCTAATTATTCTATTGAATGTGCTATGCGTTTCCTGATACTCAGGTCTAGAATAGAATTATTTCCCAATATACTTCACAAAACTATCACAAGGGCAAGATAGAGTTCTACTGGGGTTCTCCGATTATGTAGACATCTACGGTAAATCTTATATCATTCAAAATAAAGTAAGTATCTGGCCCTGGCCGGGTAGTTCAGTTGACTAGTGCATCATCCCAACACAACAAGGTTATGGGTTCAATCCCCAGCCAGGGCACATACAAGAATCAACCGGTGAATGCATAAATAAATGGAACAACAAATCTTTCTCCCTCCCTCTCTAAAATCAATCAATAAAAAAGAATTTAAAAATAATAAAGTATCTGATGTATTTTCGCTTTCTTCTGTTGTCTATTTCATCTCACGGGACACTAGGGAAGCCATAAGGGAAAGCAACACTTTGGATTTAATGCAAATCAAAACTTTGGACCAAATGTAAGAGTCCGTAGTAACCAAGGCAGAGAATACTGGGTGTAATGAAGTATGTGTCCCGTACTTTAGGGGCTCAGATTTCTAAAATTTCAAAGAGGCATTAGGGAGGATCCCAGGACAGTCTTAAAAAGTAAGTTAGCTCAGGGAGAATGAGATCTTTTCAGTAACTACGTTCTCTGACACTGCCCATGAACAGCAAAAGCACGATGCCCTGTGTTTTCTGAATAATTCCATTTTTAGAAGGACCTGCAGAAAATAGTTGTGGGAGAGGGGTATGCATGTAGCTGAGAATGAAGATCAAAAAATGGCTACTACTTTTAAAAATAAGTTCTGGGCCCTGGCTGGATAGCTCGGATGGTTAGAGCCTCGTCTGGAAGAGCAGAGGTCGCCGGTCCAGTCCCCAATCATGGGGCACACAGGAACACATCTACGGTCCTCTCTCTTTCTCCCCCTTCCTCTTTCTCTAAAATAAAATAATTAGTTAATTTTAAAAAACTATCTTAAAAAAAAACTTCTGTAAGGGTAAAGTTCAGAATAGTACAAGCCCTGTGAAGTTGGCGGAGGGGGAAGAGAAAGTGATTTTTAAAGTTACCGTTAGGCCTGACTGGCGGTGGCTCAGTGGACAGAACATCAACCTGAGACACTGAGGACCCAGGTTCGAAACCCTAAGGTTGCTGGCTTGAGTGCAGGGTTGACAGCTTGAGTGCAGGATCATCAACATGACTCCCAGGTCACTGGCTTGAAGCCCAAGGTCGCTGGCTTGAGCCCAAGGTCACTAGCTTGAGCAAGAGGTCATTGGCTCTGCTTGCACCTCCCCCACCCCCCATCAAAGCATATTTGAGAAGCCATCAGTGAACAACTAAAATGACGTAGCTACGAGTTGATACTTCTCTCTCTCTCAAGAAAGAAAGAAAAGAGCAAAAAGCACAAAACAAAGTATAGGCTTTTAATCTGGGGGAAAATACAAACTAGCTTACATAAACAATGAGGGATTTTAGAACAGGTGTGGAGAACTGAAGCATGCTGGGAGAATGAGGGGGGGAAATGGTTAAAAAAGAAAAGGAGAAATGGCCAATTCTAGGAATTTTGATCAGTGAACTTGACATTGACTCGGAAAAAAGTCTCCTATGAGTTCTTAAGCAGACGGCTAGGAAGTTCTCAGAGAGAGAAGCAACAGTCACTCGGAGTCGAGACAGGTGTGACTGGCCCATGCCAGGATAAACTTATTTCCTGTTTGATGGAGCTGCACTAACCCATCTGGGTTGTAGTACAGCTCTCCGTTGTCCCTCCCAGTGTTGTCTCTCTTGTCTAGACTTCCTCATACACTGCACATCACTTATCCTAAGTGTCTGACACTGTGCTAGTCACAAAGATGACATCAGAGAAAACCAAAACACGGTCCCTGCCCTCCCAGAGTTTGCTTCCCGGTGGGGAATCATTTCCTGATTCTGGGATTTTTTTTCTTAGCCACCAGCTTTCTCCTGTTTTTCCCAAACCACATGTGCTTTTCCTGAGCTAGCAGCATCCTCAGACTCCAGGGCTTCAGCCTACCCTGCCCTTCCTTTCACGCTCCAGTATAGAGTGGAGAGGAACCTGGGTGGCATTTTTCCTTGGCCAGTAGGTATTGTCCTCTTTTGCAACAGGCCCAGAAATGCTATCATTCAGGTTCCATGCAATAAATATTAATTAGCTAAATTTCAAATCTGGCAGACCTATGTTTACACCTCGTCCCTTCGGTCTTTACCAGCCCTAGCCCCTGCCCGTAAGTTTGCAAGGCTGTGTCTTTTTGCTCCCTTGATTTTTCTCATTCAGGGATACCTGACATCTCCTTCTCCACCTATAGAAATCTTACACATTTCCCAAGGCTCAGCTCAAGAGCTGCCTCCCCTGGACTGCATTTACTTACTTTGTCCAATAAAATCCCGCCCAAGCCCCCACACCTGGCTTGTGCCATACTATTTATTGCACTGTCTTCTTCCTTTCTTGGTCAGTTGATTACCTGTGTCGTTCCCACTAGAGTCTTAATTTCTTTTCGGGCAAGGGTCGTCAGCATTCCCATCCTGTCCAGATACAACTGGAGTTGGTAAACTAAGGCCTGAGCCAAAAAGTGTTAAAATTATTGAAAAAAGGTTCAACAGACGAATAATGCTTTGTTAAAAATACATGAAATTAAAAGTACAGAGGCCATACATTTTTACTGGAATACACAGCCTCTACTTTCTTCTTATTATTCTTTTTTTTTTTTTTTTGTATTTTTCTGAAGCTGGAAACCGCGAGAGACAGTCAGACAGACTCCCGCATGCGCTCGACCGGGATCCACCCGGCACGCCCACCAGGGGCGATGCTCTGCCCGCCAGGGGGCGATGCTCTGCCCCTCCGGGGCGTCACTCTGCCGCGACCAGAGCCACTCTAGCGCCTGGGGCAGAGGCCAAGGAGCCATCCCCAGCGCCCGAGCCATCCCCAGCGCCCGGGCCATCTTTGCTCCAATGGAGCCTTGGCTGCAGGAGGGGAAGAGAGAGACAGAGAGGAAGGAGGGGTGGGGGTGGAGAAGCAAATGGGCGCGTCTCCTGTGTGCCCTGGCCGGGAATCGAACCCGGGTCCCCCGCACGCCAGGCCGACGCTCTACCGCTGAGCCAACCGGCCAGGGCCTACTTTCTATGACTGCTTTTGAGTTCCAGTAGCAGAACTGAGTAGAGTAATGCCTCGGTTTTCCTTGACCGGTTATCGTCTGTTTCGGATTTCACCTATTGTTTTCGAACTGATTATCGATGAAAACCAAGGCATCACTGTAGTTGGGAAAGAGATCTTATGGCCCCCATGCCTTAATATTTACTATATGGCCCTTCACAGAAAAACTCTACTAACCCTGCTTTACAATAAGGGTTTGACGACTTAATCATTGGGTCCAGACATCAAGATTCTAAGTACATATTCCCTCCAAGTTTTCCTTTCTTTGTCCTTTTTCCTAACTATCTTGCCTTTAGTCGCCATAACATCAAATGAGAAACGCACTTAAAAAGTATAAAAGCATCCAATAAAAGCAACTGTGCTTATCACGTACTAAAAAGAGTATAACATGGTAAAATGAAAAGCACTATCTTCATTCTCCACCTGCCTTCCCTTTACAGCCTTCATTTAAACTTGAAATGTTAAGAAAAAAAATGCAGTTAAGAAAATTCTTTTTACATTCAATGTTATTTTGTGTTAATTTCAGGTTTAGTACTAGTGATAGCATAGGAGTTAGACAATCATGTACTTCACGAAGTGTTTCTGCGGTATTTCCAGTTCCCACGTGACACCGTACAGTCATCACCACACTATGGACTATATTCCCTAAGTGACAGCGGGGTTAAAGGTTCCTTCATTCCAGTCTTTCTTTCGTGTTGCTCGCACTTCCTTTTCTTTCTCACTTGTCTCTACTCCCTTCATTTCCATTCTATCATATATGGTATCTCAATTGGCCATCACACACAGCTCAGGGAAGGCACTGGGACACGCCTGATGAATCCATTTTACGGACCAGGAAACTGAGGCCAGTTCCAGTTGGTTGCAGAACGATGAGTCAGCACGCAAGGAGCCCTCGAAGCCGCATTCTTCGCCTTTTCCTAAGAGGCAAGCGCCAGGTAAGCAGAACGAACCTCACTGCCAGGCTTCCACGCGACGTTCTCAAACACCTCTTTAGCATTCACGCTCTGCGTTCTCTCCTCCCCTCCCCCCTAACCTCGATTCTTTTCTGCCTCTCCTCGGGAGCAGGTGGTAGGCTCCGCGCCGAACGCGCAGGCGCGCGCCGCCGCGGGCGGGGGCGGGGCGGGGCGGGAACTTGGGGGCGGGGCGTGCGCGGGCTCGCTTTTGGGCCGCGGCGGGCGCGGGAGTCGCCGCCACTCGAGTGCGCAGGCGCCTGGCGGTTACCGGTCTCGCCATGGAGCGGAAAGGTGAGTGGTGGAGCGGCCTTCGCCACGAGGGGCAACGGCCACCGGGGCGAGGCCCAGGTCAGCGCCAGGAACATGGGCTAACCGCTGCAGTCTGGTCCCCGGGCGTGCGGCGCCCCTCCACGGAGGTGGCGCCACCCCGCAACCCCCGCTTCTGGGCTGCAGGTCCGCGCCCCTCGGTCCGGGCGCCCTTCGGCGCCGGCAGGCATCGTCCCTTGTTCCCAGCCAGGCGGGCGCGCGTCCCGGGGCCGCCGCGGAGCCCCGCTGTACGCGGGCGTGGCGACGGCCAGCCCGCCGCCCCCCGGCCTGGCCCGACCCGGCCCGCGCGCTCCCGCCGCCGCGCCCGCCTGGGCCGCCTGCCCCCCGGCCGGCCGGCTCGCCCCCCAGGTCGGCCCCGCGCCGGGCCCCCGCGCCACTGCCGGGGCCCCACCCTCACCTCGGCCGCCTCCCTCCCTCCGCCTTCGCCCTTCATCCATCCCTCTCTCCCGCAGTGCTTGCGCTCCAGGCCCGAAAGAAAAGGACCAAGGCCAAGAAGGACAAAGCCCAGAGGAAGTGAGTCTTGAACCCCAACATCCCACTCTCTGCACCCCTTCCCGCACCTCCTCTCTCCTGTGTTCACGTCCAGAGCGGGCGCTGGGCGCGGGCCCCCCGCGACCCCAGCCACATGGCCTCGGGGCGGCCTGGGGGACTCGCTCCCAGGTACCCGGCGGAAGGCAGCGTCTGCTGCCGAAGGCCAGGCCCGGCTCTCCGCAGCCCCGGGCCTGCTGGAGAGGGCTGCTGGAGGAGGACCTCAGCCCGTGCGGTCATTGCCTCCCCGACCCCCGAGGGGGCACCGCGGGCTCCCCCGGTTTGGGCCTCCCGACGGAGCGGGTGGGGCATTACCCATCTGCCCGTGAGCTCGGGTCTTTTCTACCTGCTTCCCGGCGTCCTAACTGGCCTCCTGCGTCTGTCTGCACGCTAGGCCGTCAGGGAACTCCTGCATGAAGTGGCCGAACTGGGGTCTGCCAGCCACACGTCCCCTTTTATGGAGGAGGGCACGGCACTCTACCCTGGGCTAGCCAACTTCCCGAGCCTGCAGGGCGCATGGCCCGGGGGACGCTGTGCGGGCAGACCGCGGTCACGGCCGGATTCCCTTCCCGCTTCCTCCTCCCGGAGCCGGAGTCCTCCCTTGGAGTTGCAGGTACCTTCCGGGTTGGGCATCCCAGTAACGACGGGGAAGTTTGTTAGCCAGTACTGTTGGTAATTCTGGTTTGGTGTATTCAGTGGCACACATTCGGGTTTATCAGCAGGATGCATAACCTTAGCGCTATTGTGGGAAACACAAAAGTTGGACGCAGCTTGGTAGAAACGCCCAGTAGAGGGCTTCTGCAAGTGGGGTTCAGTCTAAGGAACTTTTCTCTCGCGCTGCCATTTCATTGCAGAGGGTCTCAGAAACTGGCTTTCTCGTAACTGGTGCGCAGGAAAAAGTGCATTATTTTCTTGACACTTCTCCGTGTACGTGATGTTATGCGGAGATGAATAAATACCGTCTAATTCTTCCAGAGCTGATAAAACACATTGTTCAGAGGCTTCCTAGGTTGCTGTTCTGAATGACAATACCAGATAGGGGTGTATGTTGTTTGTGGAGGCCGCCTAATGTTTGAGGAGAGCACATAATGAGTTCTTTCAATAGAGCTAAAGTGGTAGGTGACTGCACCTCTTGCTCCATTCCTGTCAGCTGTATTATGAAATTTTTTATTTTGTAAAGCGCCTGGTAACCAATGCACTTAAATGTGAGTTTATGTATGTTTGTTTGTGTATTTGCCTCTTGATTAAACATGTGTGGATTATTGGAAAACCAGTTTTTAGTACCAGATTGGTTTAAAGGAAAGGGCAAGGAGCTAACCTGGTTCTCCTATGCAGTGGAAATTTAAATGTTACTTATTTTCTTTTTGTGCCTTAGTTTTGTTACTCCCTGTAGAGCTGATATGAATGTGTTATAAAACGTAATTTTTGCTGATGTAAGAAGGTGGTGATTTTATTATTCACTGTTTTATTTAGAAGTCCTCTGTCCTGGTCTCTCCACATGGAAATTAATTTTGGTATTAGCCTGAATCAACCTATAATTTGGAAGGTATATATATTATAGATATATAGTCGATTATATTTTTACCTTAATATATATATTTATTATTTTGGGTTATCTCTTTAGACCATATGCCTTATTTCTAAAGCTGAATTATGTGTACTTCAGATTATCTGTTACTCTTCCTATTTACTACTGTGAGTAACCCAGTTATTTTTGTTCTTAATTATTTCTACACTTGCACAAAAGCAAGCGAATAATACAGGTAATCTAGCAGTTATTTTGCTGAGTATTTAATCTGGTCCAACTTTAAGTCCTGAAATATTATATATGTGAATGAACTGACCCCATTTACTTGTAGTGTCAAAGGTGCTTTTTTTTTTCTTTCATGAGTGAGACAGGAAGGGAGAAAGATAAGCAGCAACTCATGGTTGCGTCACTTTAGTTGTTCATTGATGCATCTCATATATGCCTTGACCATGGGGCTCCAGCTGAGTCAGTGACCCCTTGCTCAAGCCAGTGACCTTTGGGCTTAAGCCAGTAACAATGGGATCATGTTGATGATCCCCCACTCAAGGTGGCGACCCCATGCTTAAGCCGGTGAACCTGCGTTCATGCGACCTTGGGGTTTCAAACCAGGACCTCGGGGTCCCAGGTCAACACTATCCACTGCGCCACCACCGGTCAAGCAAAGGTGCTTAATTTAATTTTTCTTTTTTTTTTTCCAGTTAATATCTCTTGATAATTTTATGGAGTTTTATCCCCTCCAGCCTCCTATTAAGTAGCTGAAGTAATTATCTTGGCTAGAGTACTGTGTTAGGAGTTCAAGCCCCACCTGACTCAGGTAACTTGACTCTTCCGTGGCCACTCATTTCCAGTCATTTGCAAAGGCAATCGGTGAGTTACCAGGAGATTAATTAGGGAGGCCTGAGGAAGAGGCATGCCAGAGAGTTTGGTCAGTCGGATCTGGTGTGAATTTTGACTTTGCCATTTTTTAGCAGTCTAACCTTGGGTAACTTTTAGTTAAGGAAACAGTCTTTCGTGTCAGCTCAGTCATAGTGAAAACTGATCAGTACCTGAAGTTATAAAAACCAAGCATTTACATGAAACATTTTAGAAACGTTTGAAAGTACAACAGTAAGAGCATCCTGGTGATTTAGTCACGGTGTGGTACAGGTGGGAAGGATTTTCGGGGCCCTGATTTTGTAGCACCTGCGTCCGTGAAACAGTGTGCCCGTGGAGCTGGCGCTGGGTCAGACTGGGCTCCAGGCCCCTGCCTCCCAGGTCAGTACTCCTTAGCCTTGGTTTCCTCTGGGTTCTTGCACTGTGTTGAAAGAGTTTACTTTGGGGATTTTTAGTTGTCTTATTTGAAGAATTTCTTCGTTCCACTTTTCAGACGGTGTACTCTCTCATATTAACTTGTTAGTGATTATCTGTATTTTACTTTACAGGTAAGGTAATTTGAGATTTGTAGATTACTCTATTCTATAAAGTTATGAAATAAGGATTCCAGCACGAGTCTGAGGTACCCCAAAGCCATAGGTGCTAGGCACTGCTGTCACCAGGTGACAGTTCCTTTCGGTGTGTCTGAGGACAAATAAGGTGGAGGCTGAGTGAACAGAGGCTTCCGAATTAGGCACCTCACCTCTGGAAGCCTTAGGTGCCCGGTCATGGCCCACTGGTGGTGTCTCTAAGTGGGCAGCGTGCCCTCTTCCCTGTGCGCATTCGGTTGGCGGTGAGGCATACCAACAGCTGGGCCTGGACCTGTTTGTCATAAGGTCTTATCATTTAAAATAGTACATGGCTTTTGAAATTGTTTCATAGCTGATAGTTTTATTAGGAAGTTAATCTGGACAGTAACTTTCATTTTATTTGCAGTTAAAGAACTTTCTGGAGTTAGTATAAACTTGGCAGTAAAATTATTTGAGTTTGGAAGTGCTTTTGGTTTTATTTCTTAAATTTCCAAAAATGTAGTTTTTATGTAAGGGAAGATACTTTAAAATTTCCAACGTATATGTTGAGGGGAATACGGGGGAGGGGGGGATGCAATCCGGGCAACACTAGAATGAATCTATGTGAACACAATAAATTTAATTTTAAAAAAATTCCAACTTTTGGCCCTGGCTGGTTGGCTCAGTGGTAGAGCGTCGGCCTGGCGTGTAGGAGTCCTGGATTCGATTCCCAGCCAGGGCACACAGGAGAAGCGCCCATCTGCTTCTCCACCCCTCCCCCTCTCCTTCCTCTCTGTCTCTCTCTTCCCCTCCCACAGCCGAGGCTCCATTGGAGCAAAGTTTGCCCGGGCGCTGAGGATGGCTCTGTGGCCTCTGCCTCAGGCGCTAGAATGGCTCTGATTGCGGCAGAGCGACACCCCAAGATGGGCAGAGCATTGCCCCCTGGTGGGCATGCTGGGTGGATCCCAGTGGGGCGCATGTGGGAGTCTGTCTGACTGCCTCCCCGTTTCCAACTTTTATCCAGTAGTGAGTAGAGTATGTAAACTTGAACCAACTTTTAAAAATTAAATGATATTGGTTACTTTTTACACTTAACAGTGTACCATGAACATTGGTTCTATATCAGATCTATTATTTTAAGGTCTATGGGATTTTTTTCCCCTTACCCAGTAAGTTTTAGAATTGGTTCCATATTAGGACACAGAGAGTAGCTCTATCTGATATTCCACTGAATGAATCTACTATAATCTAATTAGTTCCTATTAATAAACATGTGTATGCTCGTCAGACAAAAATCGCATCATTGCGTATACATTTCCCAGTTAACATTACCATGGACATTTTTTGTAGCATTGAGCACTCCACATCCTTTCACATTTCTACTGCAGGCTGTCTCCAGTTTTCACACCCAAGGTGGGTGATCTTTTAGATAAACACTGGTCACTCAACATTAGTGATAATTTCCTTAGGAGAAATTATTAGTCAACGTGAAAATAACTCTTCAGCAGAGTTAACCAGTTTTACTCCTATTCATTAGTTTTTGCACACCTACCATGTCCTGAGCAGTTTTCCATCCTTGTGATACATTAGTGAAAGAAACACATCTGTACCCTCGTGAGCTGTGTTTAAATGGAGGGAGACAGAAAATTAGCAGTGGACATGTTAGTTACATCTCGTGTTAGCTAATAAGGTGGAAAAAAGTAGGGATTGAGAAGTAAGGGTAGGGGTGCAGTTTTAAATAGAGTGAGCGAGGCCACACTGAGAAGGGGACATTTGAAGGAGGACGGTGCCAGGCAGTGTTGGAGGTGGGGATATCCTGTATGTCCTGTGTAGCCACCAGAACTGGGCACTGTAGAAAAAGCCTCCCACATCTGGTCATCTATAAATTAATTTTGTTCTCATTTCTTTTGTTACCAAGAAGATAACCATTTGGGGATGTATTTATTGTTCTGCTCTTATCTTTTGCCCATTTTTTATATTAGATTGTTGGTCATTTTCTTGATATTAAAATCTATTTAGAATATACCTTTTGTCATGTGGTGGATTGGTATTTCTCAACTGTTGTTAGTTTTTAAATTTCATTAATAGTGTTTTTGATATAAAATTTTTTTAATGTAGCAAATCTTGTACTTTTTAAAAATTTCCTTTACCTTTGAAATTTTCAATGTCAACTGTCATCTTTTAAAAACTTACATTTTTAATTGTGAGGTTACAGGTACATGATCCACTTGGCAGAATTGCATTTTTAGATTTGCCCTTGCCAGAAATAACTTTCTTGTCCTCTTTCCTTCCTCAGTAAGTTTATACATGTTAGTAAATTTGTTTACATTAGTGTTTCTACTACACAGAGGCCCAGGAGGCTGCCAGATGACCGCAGTCCTTCAGGTTACTTGAACTGAGCGACTTGCTGAAGTGCTCAAGTGGTGGGTACTCAGGACTCTTTTATTAAAAAGGAAGACAGGTGGGTCAGCTAGACAGTAAGAGAGGGATTCTTAGCTTTTAAAAACATAACTGTGTTATTATTACCACACCTAAAACTTTTTGAAACAAGTCCCTAATAGCAAATATCTAAGCCGTGTTCAAAATTTCTGCTAATTTTAAGTTTGAATCAGGATTCATAAGGTCCTTACAGTGCCACTGTTAGAAAAGTCTCTCTAGTCTTTTAATTTATAGGTTCTCCGTGGTTTTTGTTTTTGCTAGATTGCTTCATACATGGTCGTGTATACTTCTATCAGAGGGCACCAGCTATTTGGTTGACTGTTTTTATGATATTAGTGACCATTGATCGTTTCCTAGATCCATTACTTTATTAAGGGTTGCAAAATGGTGATCTGTTATTCTTGAGTTCATTAACTGGAATACTTCTATAAAGACAAACTTCACCTCATCTCTTTGGTTACCTGGAGAGATACTTCATATGTATGAGAGACTGGAGAAATACTTGGTCCATTCTCAATTTTCAAAATCAGTTGGATTCCTAGTGTCCTCCAAAATGACCAAGAAAGCTTTACTTTTTTATAAATTCATATTTGTGATTCAGTCCATTGTAGTTGGTTTTGTGTGCGTGTGTACAGCTTTATTGAGCTATAATTTACATACATAAAATTCACTTGTTTAAAGTGTACAGTTCATTGATTCTTAGTTTGTTCATCAAGATCTAACAGGTGTCAGCCGTTTCAGTCACCCCAGACAGAAACCCTGTACCCATTAGTAGTCACTCCTCATTACCTCCAATGCTATACCCTGTCACTAACCTAGGCAATTGCTGATCTACTTATTTCATGTCTCAATGGCTTTTCCTAGTCTGGGCATTTCATACAAGTGGGATCTCTTTCACTTCACATAATGTTTTCATGCATTTTGTAGCATGTGCAGTTATTTTTATTGATTGTCCTGTCTGTCCAGTGGAGTCCCTTCACGATGGCCCCTTGATTCCATTTGAGGCATCTCTGAAAGCCTTTTGCATCTGGTGTGACAGTTTTTCCAGACTTATCCCCCTCCCCCCCAGACCAGGAAATAGTCTAAGAAGCCTTTTAATGGGAAGTAGCATGTAGAAGTCACAATCTGGGCACTTAGGATGCCTATTCCTACTGCGTTCGTCATTGTGTCTAGGCCTTTTCTGTGATTAGAGCGAGGAAGTAAGTTGTGTTGTTTTTTCTTTTTAATAAAACAATCGTGAATTCCTGTTACACTTGAAAATCAAGTGACCTGGGGACTGACCTTACCTTTGATTTTACATTTCTGTCTCCTGCTTCAACTGAAAAGCCCAGTTCTCAACAGTATGGACACAGTCACTCATTTTCCTTTTCCCACAATGTAAATACCACAGTCTTAGATGCCAACACCACCACCAGCAGTATGTTTATTGAGGAGAATTAATGACTTTGTTGTTGCTGCTGTTCTGAGGGCATATTTCACTATGGTTGTGGAGGCAGATTGCTGAGTTGTAAAGTTACATCGGCCGGGTCCTCGCTGAGTGGCTCTGGTGGCACCTGGTTGCATGGATTCATTTGTTTCGCTTTTTTTATCTTTGACCTTCCAAAGGATTCCTAACCTTGCAGGATTGGGGTCATCTGTGTTTTTATTCTAAAATGAATAATGTATGTAATTTGTGATTGTGTGGATTTTTTTTAGAGCCTGGCTTATGAGGCATGCCGCGAGTAAGCCAGCAGGGAATGGTCATTATCAGGACGTGTTGGGTGGGGGCTCCTCCTCTGTATTTGGTTGTCCAGTGGGAAGATGCTCTAGATCATTTAGTGTTCACAACTGTTTTAACTTTTCTTAAAATTCATTGTAAACAAAAGCTTAGGAGCAAGATTTGGCTTCCAGCCTGCGCTCTGTAATTTCTGCCCTCATGTCTTCCTGGGAAGGGGAGCCATTAATAGGCTTACTGCTCTCTCGAGCACCCTTCTCTTAAAGTGACAGCAAGCGCACTTGTGGAGGAGCCCTTGGCCCCTTGTGCCTCTTATGGAAGCATTAATGTTGGGAATCTGAAAAGACACAAGGGATCAGTCAGCTCTGAAGACTAGAGTATCCAGTGTTTCAGCTACTTGAACAAGAAATGATTTCAGAATGTTGTCAGAAACCACAAAGTAAGTTCAATATACTTTGTTCATTTTCAGAGAAGTGTAGTTGGCAAGAGCTAGATAAATAATGATCATGTCAATCTATGCCGTGTCATGGCTGTAGGTGGACAGATGCAGTCTGAGGCCTGGTGTCGATCGTTGCTGTTGGACATTAGTATTTTCGGTGGCCTTGGACAATATTGATGGATATTTTAGGATAGCTTATCAAGGAATTTAATACATATTTTAACTAAGAATTGTTACTGCTAGTGGTGAACAAACACCAATGACAAAGTTTGGAGCTGCTACCAGGAGTCATGTTGGTAATCTTTATATAGTACTTAATTTACTCAAATTCTAAATTCTGTGTTCTGCGTGATTAGGCATTTTAAAAAAGATTCCCAGTCCTTGGGAACTTATGTTTCCTGAAATAGGCTAATTTTCTAACTAATTATTAATATAATCTATGGACAACTGTATCTTCTCATTCACATTGCTCTTACTCCTGTTGCTGCTTTTCATCCTGTGAATGTTCTTGAATGTCCTTTCAGTAGCTGTTTGACCATATGTCTCAGGCTCTGTCTATACATGAGCTTGCTCCCTTGATACTCTTACACTCCTTTTGAATAGCTCCCTGTGCCTTTGAGAATAGATTCAACAGGAATTGTATGTTGCATTTTTCTTTGCTGTATTGAGAATGTAATGGATAAATTAGGTAATTCATATTTCTAAGTGGAATGATAATATACTGTTGGTAGATGCTTATGTGCCGTTTACCAGAGAGTCTGTTGTTTGAATCACACAGCCCCAGGTTCCAGTTTGTGTCCAACACTATTGTTGGTTGAACTTGGACAATGTCATTTGACTTCTTGAGTCAGAGTTTCCTTATCTGTAGATAGTGTGGTTCTTAGGATGATCTTGCGTGGAGGAATGCCTAGCCCAGAGCTGAGCTGGAGTCAGGTGCTGGCGACCACTCCCTTCCTCATGCTTTCTGCTTTGGTAAGTTTACCTGTGAATTTTATGTGGCATTTTTTTACTGCTGTTCATGTGTCAGAATGATGGTTTTAATTCACATCTGTTGGTATTCCCTATTCCATATCTGTCCGGTCTAGTTGGGAGTAGAGTCATCTAAAGATCAGGGATAGTTTCTATTTAATTGTGTATAACACCTGATAAATTTAGGCATTCAGATTTTAATTTTGATCTTGCCAAACCCTCGCTCCAGTTTAGGATTACTGAGTTGAGATTACTACTTGAGTGTGTCTCAGAAGTTAAGTTCAGTTTCTCATTTTGTAAAAGAAAGATATTATCTGTCAGGAAAAAAATACGTATATGGAAAGGTAGTAGGAGAAGTTTAGCATTTACTGAACTCCACTGTCTCTAGGTGCTAGAACTTAAAATAATATCTTACTGAATTTTTGCATGAGATCGGGTATTCCAGAAGGGACACAAAAGATGACTGACCACAGTCCTTCGCCTCCAGGGGCTGTGCTCACTTAAGGCAGAGAGCTCTACAGGTCTGCTTTGTTTCCAGTCTGGATTCAACTGCTCAGTTTACTGTAACCGAAGACCACACACACTGGGTAGCTTAAACCACAGAAATGTACTGCCTCACAGTTCGGGCGGCCAGGAGTCTGAGCCCAGGTGCCAGCAGGGCTGGTCCGTTCTGCGGACTGGGAGGGAAGGACCCGTTTCTCTCCTTCTCTTGGAGATGGCTGTTTGCCCCTCTTATCTACCTCTGTGTGTGTCTCAGTCTGTCCAGATTCCCCCTTTTCATTAGGACATGAGTCATACTGAGTTAGGGCTCATTCTAATGACTCGTCTTAACTTGATAACCTGTATAAAGATCCAGTCCCCTTCTGAGTTATTGGAGATTAGGGCTCCAATATATCTCCATTTATTTATTTATCTATTCATTCATTCATTCATTCATTTCTTTGGTGGAACACACTATTCAGCATATCACACCGTCCCTAGAAGACAGTTCTCTGAATTAGGAGTGCCTACAATTCTTCACTCCTCAGGCAGAGAGAAATACAAACCTAAGTTCACATGTAAATAAGCTAGTTTCTAAAAACAGCTGAATCAATGAAGAAATATTTGTTTGTTCCTTGTCCCTTGTGTCCTTCCTACATGCAGTGCTAAAATTTATATATCAGGCACCGTACTAAAGCATAGGATAAACGTAACCTGTCTAGTCCCTATGAGGTAGGTGTTCTTCCTGCCCTCACTTTACACACTGGGCTACTGAGGCACAAGGAGCATCTCAGAGGCCAAGTAGCCATCCCCAGCGCCCGGGCCATCTTTGCTCCAATGGAGCCTCGGCTGCGGGAGGGGAAGAGAGAGACAGAGAGGAAGGAGAGGGGGAGGGGCGGAGAAGCAGATGGGCGCCTCTCCTGTGTGCCCTGGCCGGGAATCGAGCCCGGGACTTCTGCACGCCAGGCCGACACTCTACCACTGAGCCAACCGGCCAGGGCCAAGGAGCATCTTTAAGCAGCAGTTTTTGTAAAGTCATGGAGCTCTGGTGAACTAGGGACCCATGATCAAGCCTGAGCCTCCGGACACCAGAGACCTTGTCTGTAACTGTCTGTGCAGTGTCCCCTGCTGCACTTTACTACCTCCTTGCCAAGGGAGTTTCTCTAAAGCACTCCTTTTGTAGGGTCACTCGGCTGCTTAAATCTCTTGATGATGTCTATCTATATAAAATATTTTACTGCTTGACTTTTAAATCTCTTCACAGTCTAGTTCTATTGGGTGGTGGGGGTGGGGGTGGGGGGTTAATGGACCTCAACTGAAGAATGACGAGTAATAGTGAAAGATGAAAGAGAAGCAGCATGCCTGGTATGCATCCCTTTTCCAAGCACCTGGGGTAGCACAGTGAGCAAAGTACACTCTGTCCTGTGAAACTTACATTCGGGGAGTGTGGCGAGGGAGACAACAAAATGTCAAGTGCTGAAGAAAAGTGAAGCAGGGTGAAGGGACTAGGGGTGGTACACAGGCCACTGCCCTTATATAGCAGGTCCGGAGGTCTCTGCAAGTTAACACTGACAGACCTGAAGAGAGAAGGTCCGAGTTGGGTGTAAAGGCAGTGAAAAGTCAGATCATGTAAGGCATTGTAGGCCACTGTAAAAATGTCAGTTTTGAATGCAGTGGTTGCTTAATATTGGTGCTTTATTAAAGGTCACCAGTTTTTGTTTCTTTCTTTTTAAATATAATTGAGTCTGAAGTGCTGCCTGTGGAAGCCAAGGCTGCCGGGATTAGGCGATCACAGAGTGCCATCTAGTGGCTGTTTATCATAAATGTGGGTGAGCCCTCCGGGAAAGAAGTGGGCTCTACAGCTCAGGCATATAAATGAAAAATGTGGGTGCCTGAAAAAAACCTTCCTTTATGAATTATTTGAGAGTGAGTTATAGGCATTGTGCCTCTTTACCTCTAACTACTTTGCATAGTCCCTTAGAGCCACAATATAATTATCAAAATTAGGAAATAGATTTTCTCCCGAGCTGCGGCTGCGGCTGCGGTTGCGGTTCCATTCCATGACCTTTCATTATGAAGAGCTGTTAGTTTGCTGCGGGCCAGGTATCAGGAACTGTCAATAAGCAAGGAGAGTTAGGGCTCATTCTAATGACTCGTCTTAACTTGATAACCTGTATAAAGATCCAGTCTTCAAATAAAGTCCCCTTCTGAGTTATTGGAGGTGAATCCAATACTTAAATTAAGATTCGGCCCTGGCCGGTTGGCTCAGTGGTAGAGCGTCGGCCTGGTGTGCAGAAGTCCCAGGTTCGATTCCCGGCCAGGGCACACAGGAGAGGCACCCATCTGCTTCTCCGCCCCTCCCCCTCTCCTTCTTCTCTGTCTCTCTCTTCCCCTCCCGCAGCCGAGTCTCCATTGGAGCAAAGATGGCCTGGGTGCTGGGGATGGCTCCTTGGCCTCTGCCCCAGGCGCTAGAGTGGCTCTGGTTACAACAGAGCGACGCCCCAGAGGGGCAGAGCATTGCCCCCTGGTGGGCAGAGCGTTGCCCCCTGGTGGGCGTGCCGGGTGGATCCCAGTCGGGCGCATGCGGGAGTCTGTCTGACTGTCTCTCCCCGTTTCCAGCTTCAGAAAAATACAAAAAAAAAAATTAAGATTCAAGGAGAGTCTTAATTCTTTGGCTTTGGATTAATGTAGGTATAACTTTAATTATTAAAAAATAGAAAGAAAGGAATATAGTAGTCCTCTTCTTATTTGAAGTTTTATTTTCTGCAATTTTACTTACCTTCAGTCAACCATGGTCTAAAAATACTAGATGAGAAATTCCAGAAATAAACAGTTCATACGTTTTAAATTGGGTGCTGTTCTGAGTAGCATGGTCAAATCTCACACCACCGGCTCGATGCAGCCCAGGACGTGAAGTCATTCCGTTGTCGAGTGTGCCCACTACCTACCCGATTAGTAGCCATCTCGGCTGTCAGGTCAGCAGTTGTGGAATTGCAGCGCCTGTGTTCAGGTCACCTTTATTTTAGGTAATAGTGGCCCCAAAGCCATTCACATAACTTTTATTACACTATATTGTTATAATTGTTCTATTATTAATCTCACTGTGCCTTATTTATAAATTAAACTTTGTCATAAGTATGTATGTATAGGGAAAAACATAGTAAGTATATACATAGGTTTCAATACTCTCCACGGTTTCAGGCATCCCTGGGGTTCTTGGAATGTTTCCCCATGGATAAAGGGAACTGCTGTACCTTATTTTTAAATCAACTCGATTGAGGTGTAATTTGCAAACTATATAATGATTTTTTTTTTTTTTTTTTTTTTTTTTACAGAGACAGAGTGAGAGTCAGAGAGAGGAATAGACAGGGACAGACAGACAGGAATGGAGAGAGATGAGAAGCATCAATCATCAGTTTTTCGTTGTGACACCTTAGTTGCTCGTTGATTGCTTTCTCATATGTGCCTTGACCGCGGGCCTTCAGCAGACCGAGTGACCCCTTGCTCAAGCCAGTGACCTTGGGTCCAAGCTGGTGAGCTTTGCTCAAACCAGATGAGCCCGCACTCGAGCTGGAGACCTTGGGGTCTTGAACCTGGGTCCTCCGCATCCCAGTCCGACGCTCTCTCCACTGCGCCACCACCTGGTCAGGCCAATGAATTCATTTTTGAGAGTGCAGTTCAGAGTAGTTGGGCAAATGTATGCACCCGTGTGACCAGCGCCCCAGTCCCGACTAGAACTTTTTCATCAGGACAGGAGCTTCCATGTTAGTGTCGTTGCTTTCTGTCTCCCCCTGCGCATCCTGCCCGGGGGCCACACCGGTCGTCTGCCCGTGGCGGGGTAGTTTCCCACGGATGGAGTGACACTGTATGGACTCTTTAGTGTCTAACTTCTTCTGCTTAACATAGTGATTTTGAGATTCGTTTGTGTTGGCCACATGATTAGTAGTTTATTCCTTTTTCTTTCTGGCTACTAATCTATTGCAAGAATAAACCTGTTTGTTGTTCTTCATTTCTCTTCAGGGCCATTATGAACAAAGTTTCTGTAAATTTTTATACAAATATATGAGTGGATATCTCTTTTAGTTCTCTTAGGATCAGAATTTCTGGAATGTGATTGAGGTCTGTTCAATTTTTTATGAAAAACTGCCACTTTCCCCAAATGACTGTGTCATTTAACATTACCACCAACAGTGTATGAGAATTTTAGTTATTGCACTTTTGATTTTAGTTTTTAGTTAAATTATTTTTCCTTGAAGACTACTGGAAGTACTTACTGGCTATTTTTATGTCTTCACTGAAGTATCTGATTTTTTTTGCCCATTTATTATTGGGTTGTTAGTCTTTATAAGAGTTTTTGGCCCTGGCCGGTTGGCTCAGTGATAGAGCGTCGGCCTGGTGTGCAGGAGTCCTGGGTTCAATTCCCATCCAGGGCACACAGGAGAAGCACCCATCTGCTTCTCCACCCCTTCCCCTCTCCTTCCTCTCTGTCTCTCTCTTCCCCTCCCGCAGCCAAGGCTCCATTGGAGCCAAAGTTGGCCTGGGCGCTGAGGATGGCTCTTTGGCCTCTGCCTCAGGTGCTAGAATGGCCCTGGTTGCAGCAGAGCAATGCCCCAGATGGGCAGAGCATCGCCCCCTGGTGGGCGTGCCGGGTGGATCCCGGTCGGGTACATGCGGGAGTCTGTCTGACTGCCTCCCTGTTTCCAACTTCAGAAAAATACAAAAAAAAAAGAGTTTTTTATATTCTGGCTATATGCCCTTTGTCAGACATATGTATTGTATTTTCTATATCCTAAGGGTATGAAGGTCAAACATCATCTTCACCCCCGTGCGCACACTCTTAAGAAACCACAGCACTGTGTACTAGACAGTGTGGGCTGTCCCTCACTCACAGGAGTCATGAGCTCTGTTTCCACGTATTTGTTATGGGTTCTCCTGCATTCATATGTCAATGTTTCCCATCCTCTTTTATTTTGTATTAATTTATTTAAATATTGACATTTAGACTGTGGTGACGCAGTGGATAAAGCGTCGACCTAGAAATGTGAGGTCGCCGGTTCAAAACCCTGGGCTTGCCTGGTCAAGGCACATATGGGAGTTGATGCTTCCAGTTCCTCCCCCCTTCTCTCTCTCTCTGTCTCTCTCCCTCTCTCTCTCCTCTCTAAAAATGAATTAAAAAAAAAATTATTGACATTTAAATTATCTCCAATTTTATAGTGTTACAACTAGAGCTAAAAAATATTATTGAGCATGCTTTTATTCATATTTTGTTTTTATCCAAATATTTCTATGGGATAGATTTTTAGTAATAGAATTTCTGGTCGGTATTTACACCTATTTAATATCTTACCTTTTTATCCAAATTGCAAACTGTCCTCAAAATATTAAACTGTTTTAGTCATACTGTGGTTATAAGTACTTACTAATAGTGTTAGCATTTTCAATATTGTTTTTAATTTTGGTCAAATATTAGGAGGGAAATGGCCTCAATTTCTCATTTCCTTTATTATAGAGCTTTTTTATCTCTTTCTTGGCCCTTCTTTTTTTTTCCTTTTTTTCTTAAGTGAGAAGCGGAGAGTCGGAGAAACAGATTCCCACTTGGGATCCACTGACTGGGATCCACTTGGCAAGCCCCCTTTGGAGTGATGCTCTGCTTACCTGGGCCTGTTGCTCTGTTGCTCAGCAACTGAGCTACTTTAACGCAAGAAGGGAGGCCATGGAGCCATCCTCAGTACCTCGGGTCAAATTGCTCCAATTGAGCCATGGTTGCAGGAGGGGAAGAGGAAGAGGGATGGAAGAGGGGGAGGGGTGGAGAAGCAGACGGTCTCTTCTCCTGTGTGCCCTGACTGGGAATCAAACCTGGGACCTCCATCTGCTAGGTGGACACTCTACCACTGAGCAACTGGCCAGGGCCTCCTCTAGGGCATTTTAATACAGTTAAAATAACCACCTCTAAGGTGAGGACTTTAACTTTGACCAGAAGTTTTAAAAGTTTTTAGATCTGAATTCTGAGCACTAACTGAGACTGAGGAATGTTTTAAAGGCTTCTGATGCCATGCCTCATGCTGTTAATATGTTAGTTGCTATTCCTCTGGCCGGGGAAACTGGCCCAAATGATGGGAAGTAGTTGCAGGAGTGACCCGCTGCAGCAGTGACAGCCAGCACTGGGACGCATCTCCAAGGCTGAAGCCCCGGGTCATTTGGTGGAACCAGAAAAATAAGATGGAGAGTAGATGGCAGGCCCTAGGAGAAACATAAAAGTGAAGTCAAGAAAGCATTTCTTTTCATCAAATCAGTAGATAAAATGAAACCTTGATGTAAGTAAACATTTGAATGCCTGCAAGATGTTAGTCGGTATGTAAAACTAAAATGAATACAATGTAGTTCATGTCCTCATGGAAATTATAGCACAGTTTTAGGTTGGTGATGGCAAAGAAAATTTAATGTTAAGTTGTTTTCTGCCTAATGACTAAATCTGACTGATCAGAGATGTCAAAGAAACACTCCATTCTTGAGCAAATATTTACTTTATAGTAAATCTCTGCTTTGGTGGTTTACATAAGTGGAAATCATAATTATACCTTTACTAGATTTTCAAAAGCCACAGGAAAATCATTAATCATTTATTTCCATGTCAAGAAAGTGAGTTTAATGTTTTTTTTAATGTTTGTTTGGGTATCTCATTTTTTAGTGTTTGAAGTTGTAGATATAAAGTGGCTCAGTGGATAGAGTGTCTGCTCAGCATATGACCGTCCAGAGTTCGATTCCCAGTCAGTGCACAAAAGAGAAGCAATCATTTACTTCACTTCCCCTCCCTCTCTGCCCTTCTCTCCCTCCTTCCCTCCCACAGTTAGTGGCTCTGTTGGTTCGAGCCTCCCGGTGCTGAGGGTGCTGAGGAGAGCTTGTTGGTCTGTGTGGAGCAGGGTCAGGCACTAAAAATAGCTCCGTTGAGCATCTGCCCCAGTTAGGGTAGATCCTGGTTGGGCACATGAGGAGTCTGTCTCACTGTCTCCCCTCCTCTTGCTTAAAAAAAAATGTCCAAGGCATTCCTTTGTTCACAGTAGTTTCATTATAAAACAAAATAATTTCTTTCTAAATTTTCTATGTTTAGCATGTTATTTTTATAAATAGAGAGAATATTTCTGTTATCTGGTAGTCTGAATTCAGGGAAATAATTCTGAATACAGAACAAACACTGTCCAAAAATGTGTAATGCTTTATTTTTAGTAGTGAAAAAGTAGAAACAGGTTAACTGTCCATTTGAACAGAATGTGCCAAAGTAAATGATGATACTTCTGAGGGAAATACGTAAGTTAAGAGATTGCATAGAAATGAGGGTAAAGTTTACAAGGTAGTAGGAAAGCAGAATACAAAATCTTATATAGCATGTAATTACAAATATTTTTTTAATAAAAACAGCAAAATAACAAAAATCTAATATTTTATTAGCAGTTATGTTTGGATATTATTCAAGTACTTTTTCTTTTTGTGCTTTTATATACAGGATGGGACAAAAGTAGGTTTATAGTTGTTTGTATGGAAAATAATACAATAATTAATAATATAAGAATAAACTATTTTGCATACTCACAACTGCAAACCTACTTTTGCCCCACCCTGTATTTTTCCAGGTTTATTTAATCATGTACTTTTTAAAAGTGGTAATATCTCATATGAGATAGAGTGATAGCTAATGTTTTTCTAGACTGTCATTAGATAATATTCGGTTGATATTATCTGTTAATTGAGGGGGACATGTTGACAATAATAAAGTCCTCTTTGGATTGAATGTGTTTGTAATATTTCTTAGGTCTGAAACTCAGCACCGAGGCTCTGCGCCCCACTCTGAGAGTGACCCCCCGGAACAGGAAGAGGAGATTCTGGGGTCTGATGACGATGAGCAGGAGGACCCCAATGATTACTGTAAAGGTAGGGCTTTCTGTCAGGAGAGACGAAGGCAGGCGTGACCCGTGTATTTGCAGTTTCTCATGTAACTGTTGCCATCTGTGTTTACATATTTATCTTAGAAAATTTCAGAAATATATTAAACAAAAAGAAAATAAAAGCCATCTTTAATGCTATCATCCAGAAGTAACTAGTGGTAAGATTTGGTATGTAGACTTTGGCACAACACCTTTTTACTGTTTCTCATAGTGACAATTGCTGAGATAAGTTAGACTGGAGTTATAGATACTTAGACTGGCCTAAGATTGTCTGATAGCTTTTGTGTTTCTTTATAGACTTTCTAGTATTCTTCGGTAGGAACTTAGAACAGAATGTATCTTAGTATCTGGGAGGGCCTAGTTCTTATTCTCAGCAGGCAAAGATAGACAATAGCTTGATTCCTGCCACTGTTGGAAGCCTTTTCACACCTTCTTGGGTTTTGTTGTGTTGTGTTTTAGAGAAGCAGATCCTGTTTGTTTGGTTTTCAAGTAGCTATTGATTGTTCTACAAAGCACCACTTGCTCCCTTTATATCATTAATCTTATTTTCTAAGCCTTTTTTTTGTAACATGAGCTCGATACTGTATGACTGACTTGACTTAAATTTTTTCTCTGTTGAATTGATACTATGGAAGAAACCATTTTTATTTGTTGAACTGAAACATACATAGGTGTTGAAAAGTGGGGTGTGAGATACCTTTTCATACTACTTACGTGACTGTTTTCCTCCTGTTGTCTCTTCCAGGAGGTTATCATCTTGTAAAAATCGGGGATCTATTCAATGGGAGATACCATGTGATCCGAAAGTTGGGCTGGGGACACTTCTCAACAGTGTGGTTATCCTGGGACATTCAGTAAGTTTGTGGTCCTGCCAAAAAAATAAATAAAAAATTAAGTGATGGCTAAATGTTTTTTGTCTGATTTTTCCAGAGCTGATTGGCTTCAGTCTGACTATAAACTGATTTCTTGATCAGAATTTTGTTGTTGATAAGTTCTGTGTTCTTGGGCAAATGACTTTCCTCTAGTGAAGATGACTTTGGAGACAAAAGATTAATTAATTTAGTATCAGTAAGGCCCTATCAACTCCCAAATTCAAAACATTAACATTATTTAGTGAAGAAAATAGAGAAAAAAAATATTCAATGGAAATAATAGAAATATATATAAATTCTTAGTTTTTCTCACTAGAGTACACAGTTAAATTTTTAGATGATGTCCTAGACCAGAGAGTTTCAACCTTGTCTATCTCATGGTCCACGTAAACTAATTACTAAAATTCTGCAGCACACCAAAAAAAAAAAAAATCTGTATTTTGCCAATCTGACAAAAAAAAAGTATAATTTTGATTGGTTTACAAAAAGAAAATAATAATAGTAATAGTAATTACCAACCCTTTTTCTCCAAAGTGACTTTTTAAAAAATCAGGTGCCTGTGTTTTTATATAAAAATCTCTGGTACCAAGAATTAACCAATCAGAAAACCTTATGTGGTATGACCAATAAGATACAGTTCTATTATATGACATGTATATTTATGGTTCAAGACAGCTAAAGTAAGGGAAGGCATTTAGTCTTCACTGTCTGCATTTGTTTCTTAGGGGGAAGAAGTTTGTAGCCATGAAAGTAGTAAAAAGTGCTGAACATTATACTGAAACAGCACTAGATGAAATCCGGCTGCTGAAATCAGTGAGTATTACTAGATCATTTGTGTGAACTGCAAAGCATTAAATAAATAAGTTTTTATGAAGTCTGAATTCTTTAGCATGGCTGATATTTACTATAAAATTCCAATATCTCTTTTTCCCCCAGCAAATAAAGGAAGAATTTATTGTCCATGCAGGAAGAAAGTTAGAGGAAAGGGGGACCTTGGAGACAGGTCAAGGGGTTAGCTCAGGACGAACTGTCACTGCCCACTCCTCCCCTGGTTGCATGTGTGGTGGAGTCCCCTAGAGCTTAGGAGAAAGAGGGGCAAGGAGAACGTGCCTGGGGGAAGGAGAGGGGGAGAGGGGACGAAAAGGCACAGGCTACTCCCAGAACGGAGAGCCCTGCCCAGTATCTTTAAGGAAGTATTTAAGGAAGTAGAGGAAAACAACATTGATGCATTCTGTGCATGTGGTAGGCTAGGCATCCGATGGACTGTGCCCTCATGGGAATTTCTCCTACATACACATCGGGAAGGCTTTCAAATAAAAATGTTAATTGAGCATGCTTTATATGTCAGATAGCACAAAGAATGTTTTTCTTTCCTGCTGTGGTTTAAAGGAAAGTTGTGCTAATAAATATCTAATATTTATTTTATGTTTTAAAATGTTATAAAAAACAAACATTGTATTCATTAATTTCTTTATACCTGAAACTTAAGTACATTTATCAGAAAGTTATTTACAGGTTTATTATAAATTAGAAAGATTCCAGTGGAGTAAAAGAAGCTTCAAGTCAGAGTTAGAAAACCTGGGTTTTAATATCAGCTCTATCCCAATATATCTTCCAACTCATCATTTTTTTTTTAAGTGAGAGGAGGGGAGACAAGACTCCTGCATGCACCCCAATAGGGATCCATTCAGCAAGCCCCAATGGGCAGTCTTGTGCCCATCTAGGGATGTTGCTTGGCAACCAAGCTACTTTTAGTGCCTAAGGCAGAGGCTTCATGGAGCCATCCTCAGCACCTGGGGCCAACTTGCTTGAATCAGTTGAGCCATGGCCGTGGAAGGGGAAATAGGGGGAGGGTGGAGAAGCAGATGGTCACTTCTGTGTGCCCTGACAGCGAATGGGAATCGTACCCCTGGACATCCACACATTGGGCTGATGCTCTACGACTGAGCCAACTGGGCCATCGTTTTATTTATTCTGAGCCTTAGCTTTTTCATTTGTAAGGTGACAGTGTTAAACCAGAAAAGCTATAAGGAAGTACTTTTCAAAGTGCCAGTCTGGATGTGAGGGCGATCTGGCTGTGACATCTGTCACCCCATTGATCGCCAGGGTTGATTCGGCTGATCTGGCTGGCTAGGCGGGTGTCTCCTTCTTCACCACTCCATGTGCGTCCCTCCCGAAGCTGCACGCTCAGTCGAAGAGGATGACCTTCCCCGCTAGAGGAGAGGACCGTTCTTCGGTCAAGGGTATACGAGTAGCTGCGCTCCCCTGCTAGAACCTCCAAACAAGTCTCAAAGTGCCAGTCTGTGAAGAAGTAGCTTGTGCCAAAAAGTATATTCATATACTGCTTCCTTCATTAGAAAGTTTTCCTATGAAAAAAAAAACAACAGCTGAAAAAACTTAAGTGGTTAGTGCTGTGGTTGGTTTGCATCCTGCAGAAGCTCTTTAATTCCTCATGACCTGGTTGCCAACAGTTAACTTGGGAACCATAGTTCGAATGGCTGAATGGTTGATATAGAACAGTAATCTTTGTCGGATGCATGTCCTTGAACTATTTTAAGTTCTTTGCCTATTTGAGCTATTACATTTTTAATGTTTTTCTCATAGATTTGTAGGAGCTCTTCCTTGAGTTTTCTTTTGTTAGGTTTGCTGCAGGTATCCATTTGGTTTTACATCAGTGCTTTCTCTTTTACTAATTACTGTGTCCTCCACTACAGGTTCGCAATTCAGACCCCAACGATCCAAACAGAGAAATGGTTGTTCAACTGCTAGACGACTTTAAAATATCAGGAGTTAATGGAACACGTATCCTTTTAAGAACATATTTGAAAATCATGAATTAATGTTTTCTCCCCAAAAAGGAACCAGATTTGTATAAACAGCATTGCTCTCTTTTCTTCAAGACAAACTATAATCAGATTACTTTCCTCTGTCAAGTAATTTGGCTTGTCTAAATGTCAAGGGGCTGTCACCTGTGTTTTCGTCTAGAGTTTTACGCTTCCAGGTCTTTCGTTAAGTCTTTAATTCATTTGAGTTGATTTGGGGGTATAGTGTAACATAGTAGGCCAGATAGTGGGGCTTTTGTTTTATGTTGTTGTTTGTATTTTTCTGAAGTGAGAAGCGGGGAGGCAGAGAGACAGACTCCCACATGCCTGGACCGGGATCTATCCGGCAAGCCCACTGGGGTCGATGCTCTGCTCATCTGGGGCAGTGGTTGGTAAACTGCGGCTCGCGAGCCACATGCGACTCTTTGGCCCCTTGAGTGTGACTCTTCCACAAAATACCACGTGCGGGCACTACCTCGATAAGGACTGTACCTACCTATATATTTATAGTTTAAGTTTAAAATTTGGCTCTCAAAAGAAATTTCAATCGCTGTGCTGTTGATATCTGGCTCTGTTGACTAATGAGTTTGCCGACCTCTGATCTGGGGCATTGCTCCTATGCAACCAGAGCCATTCTAGCACCTGAGGCAGAGGCCATGGAGCCATCCTCAGTGCCCAGGCCAACTTTGCTCCAATGGAGCCTTGGCTGCGGGAGGGGAAGAGAGAGATAGAGAGAGAGGAGGGGGTAGGGGTGGAGAAGCAGATGGGTGCTTCTGTGTGCCCTGGCCGGAAATCAAACCCGGGACTTCCACACACCAGGCCAATGCTCTACCGCTGAGCCAACCAGCCAGAGCCAATAGTGGGTCCTTTGTACATGGCTGTCCAGGTTTCTCAATGCCATACATTGAAGATACTGCCCTCTCCCCACTGTACAATCTTGGCTCTTCTTTCGTAGATTAATTGACCATATATGTATAGGCTGGATTTGGCCTCTGAGTATGACATGAATTTTTCCAGTCTTGGGAGAACACACACTGTCGGTGCCCCATGGGAATGCTGGGGACTATTCAGTCCTTGCAGGCAGTGTTTGTCTGCCTTGGGTAGTTCCCTCATGTTCCTGCGTTGATTACTACACCGCTAAGTACATGAGGGGCCCTCTGCGGGTTTCCCGCGTTGTTTCTGCAGCTCTCCTCGGGCCTTGTTCTGTGACCTGCACTGCCTTAGTCTCTCAAGACTTTCAACTCCATGTTTAACATCGTCTGTCTGGACTGGAAAGTCTCGGGTTGTAAGACGGGACAGTCGAGGCTTCAGCTCATTTATTTCCCTTCTCTCAGGGATCACTAACTTCATTGCTTCGTGTCCAGGGTCTTAAAATCTGTTGTTCTCTATGTTATCTGCTCTTGTAGTTCTTTCAAGCGAGAGGGTAAATCCAGTTTCCATACCTCCACCTTGGCTGAAGCAGAAGTTCCTAGTTTTTTTTGTTTGTTTTTGATTTTTTTTTTTTATTAAATGTAATGCAGTGACATTGATAAATCAGGGTACATATGTTGAGAGAAAACATCTCCAGATTATTTTGACATTTGATTGTGCTGTATACTCCTCACCCAAAGTCAAATTGTCTTCTGTCACCTTCAATCTGGTTTTCTTTGTGCCCCTCCCCTCCCCCACCCCTCTCCTTCCTCGACCCCTCCCCCACCCCCCGTTGCCATCACATTCTTGTTCATGTCTCTGAGTCTCATTTTTATGTCCCATCTATGTATGGATTCATATAGTTCTTAGTTTTTTCTGATTTACTTATTTCTTTCTTTTTTTTTTTTTTGTATTTTTCTGAAGCTGGAAACGGGGAGAGACAGTCAGACAGACTCCCACATGCGCCCGACCGGGATCCACCCGGCATGCCCACCAGGGGCGACGCTCTGCCCACCAGGGGGCGATGCTCTGCCCCTCCGGGGCGTTGCTCTGCTGCGACCAGAGCCACTCTAGCGCCTGGGGCAGAGGCCAAGGAGCCATCCCCAGCACCCGGGCCATCTTTGCTCCAATGGAGCCTTGGCTGCGAGAGGGGAAGAGAGAGACAGAGAGGAAGGAGGGGGGGGGGTGGAGAAGCAAATGGGCGCTTCTCCTATGTGCCCTGGCCGGGAATGGAACCCGGGTCCCCCGCACGCCAGGCCGATGCTCTACCGCTGAGCCAACCGGCCAGGGCCAGATTTACTTATTTCACTCTGTATAATGTTATCAAGGTCTGTCCATGTTATTGTAAATGCTCCGATGTCATCATTTATTATGGCTGAGTAGTATTCCATAGTATATATGTACCAAAGCTTTTTAATCCACTCGTCCTCTGACGGACACTTGGGCTGTTTCCAGATCTTCGCTATTGTGAACAATGCTGCCATAAACATGGGGGTGTATTTCTCCTTTCGGAGCCGTTCTATGGTGTTCTTGGGGTATATTCCTAAAAGTGGGATAGCTGGGTCAAAAGGCAGTTCGATTTTCAGTTTTTTGAGGAATCTCCATACTGTTTTCCACAGAGGCTGCACCAGTCTGCATACCCACCAGCAGTGCAGGAGGGTTCCCTTTTCTCCACATCCTCGCCAGCACTTATTTTGTGTTGTTTTGTTGATGAGCGCCATTCTGGATGGTGTGAGGTGATATCTCATTGTGGTTTTAATTTGCATTTCTCTAATGATTAGTGATGTTGAGCATTTTTTCATATGCCTATTGGCCATCTGTATGTCCTCTTTGGAGAAGTGTCTATTCGTTTCTTTTTCCCATTTTTTGATTGGATTGTTTGTCTTCCTGGTGTTGAGATTTACAAGTTCTTTATAAATTTTGGTTATTAACCCCTTATCAGACGTATTGTCAAATATGTTCTCCCATTGTGTAGTTTGTCTTTTTATTCTGTTCTTATTGTCTTTAGCTGTGCAAAAGCTTTTTAGTTTGATATAGTCCCATTTGTTTATCCTGTCTTGTATTTCACTTCCCCGTGGAGATAAATCGGCAAATATATTGCTCCAAGAAATGTCGGAGAGCTTACTGCCTATGTTTTCTTCTAAGATGCTTATGGTTTCACGGCCTACATTTAAGTCTTTTATCCATTTTGAGTTTATTTTTGTGAATGGTGTAAGCTGGTGATCTAGTTTCATTTTTTTGCAGGTAGCTGTCCAATTTTCCCAACACCATTTGTTAAAGAGGCTGTCTTTACTCCATTGTATTTCCTTACCTCCTTTGTCAAATATCAGTTGTCCATAGAGCTGTGGGTTTATTTCTGGGTTCTCTGTTCTGTTCCATTGTTCTATATGCCTGTTCCTATGCCAGTACCAGGCTGTTTTGAATACAATGGCCTTGTAGTATAACTTGATATAGGAAGTGTGATACCTCCCACTTTATTCTTCTTTTTTAAGATTGCTGAGGCTATTCGTGTTCTTTTTAGGTTCCATATAAACTTTTGTAATATATGATCTATATCTTTGAAGTATGTCATTGGTATTTTAATTGGTATTGCATTGAATTTATAGATTGCTTTGGGTAATATAGACATTTTAATGATGTTTATTCTTCCTAACCATGAGCACGGTATATGCTTCCACTTGTTTGTATCTTCCTTGATTTCTTTTATCAATGCTTTGTAATTTTCCGAGTATAAGTCTTTATTTTCTTTGGTTAAGTTTACTCCTAAGTACTTTATTTTTTTGGTTGTAATAGTGAAGGGGATTGTTTCCTTAATTTCTCTTTCTGACTGTTCGTTGTTGGTATATAAAAATGCCTCTGATTTCTGAGTATTGATTTTATATCCTGCCACTTTGCTGAATTCATTTATCAGGTCCAGTAGTTTTTTGACTGAGACTTTAGGGTTTTCTATATACAATATCTTATCATCTGCAAATAATGATAGTTTTACTTCTTCTTTTCCAACTTGAATGCCTTTATTTCTTCTTCTTGTCTGATTGCTGTGGCTAGGATTTTCAGGACTATGTTAAATAAGAGTGGTGAAAGGGGGCACCCCTGCCTTGTTCCTGATCTTAAGGGGATTGCTTTTAATTTTTGCCCATTGAGTATGATGTTGGCTGTGGGTTTCTCATAGATGGCTTTTATCATGTTAAGGTATGTTCCCTGTATTCCCACTTTGCTGAGAGTTTTGATCATGAATGGGTGCTGGATTTTATCAAATGCTTTTTCTGCATCTATTGAAATTATATGGTTTTTCTCCTTCTTTTTGTTTATATGATGAATCACATTGATTGATTTACGAATATTGTACCAGCCTTGCCTCCCCAGAATAAATCCCACTTGATCATGGTGTATGATTTTTTTCCATATATTGTTGGATCCGGTTTGCTAATATTTTGTTGAGGATTTTAGCATCTATATTCATCGGAGATATTGGCCTATAATTTTCTTTCTTTGTGTTGTCTTTGCCTGGTTTTGGAATCAGAATTATGCTCGCCTCATAAAAGGAGCTTGGAAGTCTTCCTTCCTCTTGAATTTTTTGAAATAGTTTGAGAAGGATAGGAGTTAGTTCTACTTTGAATATTTGGTAGAATTCAGTTGTGAAGCCATCAGGCCCCACACTTTTCTTTGTTGGGAGTTTTTTATAACTGTTTCGATCTCATTTGGTGTAATCTGTCTGTTTAGGTTTTCTGATTCTTCCAGATTGATTTTTGGAAGATTGTATGTTTCAAGGAATTTGACCATTTCATCTAGGTTGTCTAGTTTTTTGGCATACAGTTCTCCATAGTATTTTCTCACAATATTTTGTATTTCTGTTGTGTCAGTTGTTATTTCTCCACTCTCATTTCTAATTTTATTTATTTGAGTCCTCTCTCTCTTTTTCTTGGTGATTCTAGTTAAAGGTTCATCAATCTTGTTTACCTTTTCAAAGAACCAGCTCCTAGTTTCATTGATCCTCTGTATTGTTTCTTTAGCCTCTATGTCATTTATTTCTGCTCTGATCTTTATTATTTCCTTCCTTCTACTACATTTGGGCTTTACTTGCTGTTCTTTTTCTAGTTCTTTTAGATGCAGGGTTAGGTTGTTTATTTGAGCTTTTTCTAACTTCTTAAAGTGTGCCTGTAGTGCTATGAACTTCTCTCTCAGTACTGCTTTTGCTGTGTCCCATAAATTTTGAGTTGTTGTATGCTCATTGTCATTTGTTTCTAGGAATTTTTTATTTCTTCTTTGATCTCATTCTTAATCCATTCATTATTTAATAACCTGCTATTTAGTTTCCATGTGTTTGAGAATTTTTTAGCTTTTCTGTTGTGGTTCATTTCTAGTTTCATGCTGTTGTAATCGGAGAAAATGCTTGATATGATTTCAATCTTCTTAAATTTGTTGAGACCACTTTTGTGCCCTAACATGTGGTCTATCCTAGAGAATGTACCATGAGCACTTGAAAAGAATGTATATTCTGCTGCTTTAGGGTGAAAGGTTCTGAAGATATCTATTAAATAGAGTTTATCTAGTGTGTCCAATAAGTCTGCTGTTTCTTTGTTAATTTTCTTTCTTGAGGATCTATCTAGTGATCTTAGTGGGGTATTGAAATCCCCTACTATTATAGTATTGCTGTTGATCTTGCCCTTTAAATCCATCAAAGTCTGCTTTATATATTTAGGTGCTCCTATATTAGGTGCATAGATATTTATAATAGTTATATCTTCCTGTTGCATTACTCCCTTTATCATTATGTAGTGGCCTTCTTTACCTCTTACTATATCCTTTGTTTTAAAGTCCAATTTGTCTGATACAAGTATTGCTACCCCAGCTTTTTTTTCATTTCCATTTGCATGAAATGTTTTTTTTCCATCCTTTTACCTTCAATCTATGTGTATCCTTTGTTCTAAGGTGTGTCTCTTGTAGACAGCATATGTACGGGTCCTCTTTTCTTATTCACGCAGCTACCCTATGTCTTTTAATTGGATCATTTAATCCATTTACATTTAAGGTTATTATTGATATGTAGTTGTTTATTGCCATTTTATTCTTTAAAGCTGTATTCCTTTTTTGCTATATTCTTTTCCCACTTTGATCTGTTTACAACAGGCCCCTTAACATTTCCTGCAGCATTGTTTTGGTTGTAATGAATTCCTTGAGTTGTTTTTTGTCTGGGAAGCTATTTATTTCTCCTTTAATTTTAAATGATAGCCTTGCTGGATAAAGTAGTCTTGGTTGTAGGTTCTTGTTCTGCATTTGAATATTTCTTGCCATTCCCTTCTGGCCTCAAGTGTTTCTGTTGAGAAGTCGGATGTCATCCTTATGGGGGCTCCTTTGTAGGTGATAGCTTTTTTTTCTCTTGCAGCTTTTAATATTTTCTCTTTATCGCTTAGCTTTGGTATTTTAATTATGATGCATCTTGGTGTAGGTTTCTTTGGGTTTCTCTTTAATGGAGTCCTCTGTGCTTCTTGAACTGGTGAGAGTTTCTCCTGCATTAATTTAGGGAAGTTTTCAGCTATGATATGATTGAACAAAGTCTCTATCCCTTGTTCTTTTTCTTCTTCTTCAGGAACCCCTATGATGCGGATGTTATTTCTCTTCATGTTGTCACAGAGCTCTCTAAGAGTTTCCTCAGACTTTTTGAGTCTCTTTTCTTTTTTCTTCTCTGCTTTCATGCCTTCATTCCAGTTGTCCTCCAACTCGCTGATTTGATCCTCAGCTCTATCTATCCTGTTTTTAATTCCTTTCATTGTGGTCTTTATTTCTGATATTGTATTTGTCATCTCCGACTGATTCTTTTTTATACTTGCTATTTCTTTATTTAGGTGTTCATAATGACCATCCATTGTTGTTCTAAGATCCCTAAGCATCCTTACAATCATTATTTTGAACTCCGCATCTAGAAGTTTGATTATTTCCATATCACTCAGTTCATCTCCTGAAGGTTTCTCTTGTGGTTTCATTTGGATTGCACTTTTTTGTCTTCTCATTGTCTGTGTTTTGTTTGTAGAGTTGGTTGAGTCTAGGCTTGGTGTTGTCTGCCTTCAGTTTTCAGTTGTGTTATTTCTAGGTCTTCTTGGGTTGGTATCAGCTATTATTTGTAATCCACTTTTGGATTTGGACAGCTTTGAAGTCTTGATTTGTTTGTTTTCTTAACAGGTGATAGTCTTGTTTACTGATCTCAGCAGGGGGCTTCCTTGAAACTGTATCCAGGAATGCTGTGGGTGTAACCTGAGACTCTGAAGGCCTCTTCCACCAACTAATCTCTCTGGGGGCAAGGTGTTTTCTCAGCTTCAGTAGGGGGAGGTGTATCTCAGATCTCCATGGAGACCTGAGTTACTGCCCCTCCTCCCCACTTCTTGTTTTCAGCTGTGTCTTGTTGCGCTGATTGGAGCTGGAGAGATGTCTGGAGATTTCTGATCCGGAAGCAATTCAGTACTGTTTTGTGGGGAAGGATCAGTCCCTCCCCTAGCTATGGCCGCCTCCAGCATGAATGAATCAGCTTTTTTTAGGTCGTCTTCTGCATTCCTTAGCCCCTCACAGTCTGTCCCTCTCTCTTTCCTTTCCACTTGGGAGATAAGCTGGTCTTTTCAACACACCTCGCTCCTTGGTCGCCAGGCAAGTGGCTGTGAGCAGTATTTTCTGCTCTTTTCCCTGGAGTGAGATCCCCTCTGGGCTCTCAGCCTCACCCCCCCCCCTCCGTTCCTGTAAGCAGGGGAGATTCAGGCGCTCCCTACCAGGTTTGTTGTGGCTTCTTCTTTGCTCCTTGGTTTTTGAGAGCTATTCTTATAGTCCAGAGTTGATTTTTCATGCTGATTTTTCCTAAATTGATTTGTATTACAGTTTGGTGGTGATAGCTGGGTGTCTGTGCGTCTGCTTACTCCGCTACCATCTTCAGGTCTCAGAAGTTCCTAGTTTTATGTTTCACTCCAGCCAGAGTTCCAAAGTGGGGATACCATTTTGCACTCTCTAGTGTGAATTTTAATTGCTCCACATTCTCACCTACATGTGTTCATGTTAGTGTTCTTATTTTAGTCATTCTAGGGAGTTTTAATGGTATCTTACTATAATTTTGACTTTGTTTCTCTGAGGTAGTCATGTCCCTTTAATCTTTAATTCCAAAGTTCTCATGACGTTAACTTTTTATTTTTTTAAGAATCCAGACCTGTTGTTTTGTCCCTTAATTTGGATTTGTCTGTTTTCTCATAGTTAAATGGAAGTGAATCATTTTTGTCAAGTATATGACATGGATGATGTTTCATTCTTAGAGGCCACATGTGTGATTTCATGCTTATTGTTGGTGATAAATATGATCAGTAGGTTAAAGCATTGTTTTCCAGCTTTCACTATTTAAAAGTACCTTTTTCTTTTCTTTTGAGAATTGGGAAGGGAGAGAGATGAGAAGCATCAACTCATAGTTGCGACACCTTAGTTGTTCATTGATTGCTTTCTCATACATGCCTTTACCAGTGAGCTCCAGCCAAGCCAGTGATCCCTTGCTCAAGCAGGTGATCTCAGGGTTTCAAACCTTGGACCTCAGCGTCCCAGGTTGGCGCTCTATTCACTGTGCCACTAACAGGCGTTTTTTTCCTTTAATAATTAATAATCAGCCTATGGGGTGATGCTGTGACAATTTTGCGCAACAATCTTATTCAGTTGTTTTAGTATTCATTGATTCTTGCCTGATTTAGTCATTACTATTAGTCATTGTAAAATGGTGGTGTCTCTAATTATGTCATATTTTGTGTATTTATTACTTGACTTTTTCTCTAAAGAAGGTATTTCCCTCCTCTCAATACACACTTATTTTAGTGTCCATGTGGACTCATTCTATTGTGTTTTTAATTTCTGAGTTAATTCATAACTCCACTCTTTACAGTGCTCTTGGCTTTAGCTGACGGCCCCTCTTCAAGCTGGTTGCTCTTGCTTCTTGATGGTTCCCTGTCGACGCAGCACGGGGCTCTAGGGCCACACTGAATTTGGCCATTTCCTCAGGGAGCCCAGTTTTTCTTTAGTGGAGAATCTTATTTAAAACAAAAGTCTGGGCACCAGGCTATTATTACATGGGCATGTTTTGATTTTCCCACTTAGGTAGAAGCTTCTAGAGATGGCAGGTATCAGTATCTTGCTACTAAAACCCTTGCAGGGCTCCATGTACTGTTAGGCTATTTTCTCTCTCTCGCTTTTTTTTTTTTTTTTTTTTTTTTAAGTGAAAGGAGGAGAGATAGACAGGCTCCCACATGCATCCCGACCAGGATCCACCTGGTGACCCCCATCTGGGGCCAGTGCTTGAAGGAACAGAGTTATCCTCAGCACCTGGGGACATCGCTCAAACCAGTCAAGCCACTGACTGCGAGGGGAAGAGAAGCAGATGGTCGCTTCTCCTGTGTGCCCTAACTGGGAATTGAACCCTGGATGTCCGCACAGCGGGCTGATGCTCTACCACTGAGCCCGCAGGCCACTGCTAGGCTTAAAGTGTTCCTGCTGTGTGTCAGTGATGGGGGTGCTCACCCAGGGAGCAGCGGCAGTACTGGAATCAAGACCAGTTTTGTGAACTACAGAGCGTTACAAAGCAAGTCAATTTCCCATGTTATTTAAAATGTTAGTATTTGCCTTTTGAGGGTTAAGTTTTGGTACATTATCTTCTAGGGTTTAAGCAGAATGTTTTTTTCCTTATATAGTTTTACTGATAAACCTACCAGAATTTTCCATTTTTTTGGATTTTTCAGTGAGTAAAGCATTAATTAACTTTGTTTTTGTTTTTTGTTTTCTTTTGGGTCAAGCTGTGTGATTTGTTTATGCCAAAAGAGTACTACAATAACAGTTTGATTGGGGCAGGCCACATTTTGCCTCCCCTTTCCTCCTTAACGAGCTTGCAGACATCTGCATGGTGTTCGAAGTTCTGGGGCATCACCTGTTGAAGTGGATCATCAAGTCCAACTACCAGGGGCTTCCACTGCCTTGTGTCAAAAAAATCATTCAGCAAGTATGGGTCTTAGTATTTTCTCTGTGGTGATGTTTTTAAGTAGTCTTCAAGTGTCAGGAATTTCCTGTTTCCAACAGTTTTATTTTTAAAACTAGGGTTTTTTTAATTGCTAAAATTGTTTTTTCAGCCCCTAGGGTTTACTGTATTTATTCTGTTTTTCCACATTTTATCATGACCACTCCTGCTCCCACCCGCTCACCTTCTGTAATAATCGCTAAGGAGAAGCTGTGGGCAGTTCCTGAATACTGGAAACGCGGAGCCTTGACTCAGTCTGGTTGCAAATATTGATTGTATGTTAATCAAGAATTGCTATGTCAAATCATTACAAACTTTTTATATAATTTATTCATGGGCGTTTTCTAATATTTTGAGTACCTTTCAGTGTTCAGTAAAGAAGTTTCTATCAGAAAAATATTCTCCAAAAGGCAAATAATTTGGGTAATGTGTGTTGGTGGAAAGAGCTTCCAGCTGGGAAGCAAGAAACCTCAATTCCTCATCAACAAAGAAATTTGAATTAAAGATCATCTAAATCTCTTTCATTCCCCACATTTCAACAACTACCCCATCATTTTTACATCTTTATTTTTTTCTTAATGTTATGTTGTGATTTCTTCTCCAGAAAGAACTGTGTTTTGTGTTTGCAAATCTCCTGCTCTGTTCCCGTTCAGGTGTTGCAGGGCCTGGACTATTTACACAGCAAGTGCCGAATCATCCACACTGACATTAAACCGGAGAACATCCTGCTGTCGGTGAACGAACAGTACATCCGCAGGCTGGCCGCAGAAGCAACAGAGTGGCAGCGGTCCGGAGCACCCCCACCTTCCGGGTCTGCAGGTGCGTCCGCGCTGGGGACTCGGCTCTCGTTGGAAGTCAGGGTTCTATTCCTACTCTGTTACCGAGCAGCTAAGTAAAGCACCACTCACTCATTTAACAAGGTAGAGTAAGAGCTTGCGTAAGATGTGGGCCCAGCCCTCCGAAGACTTCTTTCATTCTCTTTTTTCATTGCTTCGGAGGAGGAGACTAGAGACTTCTAGTTATAGATGTGTTGTACAGTTGACCCTTGAACAACTAGGGGGTTAAGCATGTGGTCCCCTGTACATTCAGAACTTGGCTTTGTTAAACCATGGGCAAACACTTTTCCAAAAGAAAAGATTTATTGAGCCACATGCAATCCAGCAAAAGGCCTGGTGCTGGGGCATCCTGGCTAACCACAGCGGCAGGGCTGGGTAGAGGGGCAGGCAGCATGTCCACTGGACTGGGGCTGACGGGGCTCTTTTATGCAGGCAGCTTAGGGAAGAAAGATGCTAAGTTGTTTTGAAAGAATATAGCTGTGGATGAAGGGCAAGTTCGGTGGTAGGTGCATACTCCAGGAGGAAAAAGCGTTTGCTCTCTAAGATTTGTTGTGTGCAACAGTCTAGAACGCCCGTGCATAAGCAGGCTGCAGTAGCACCTCGTGGCCACTGTGAGGCTCCTCTCTCAGACGGCCACCGGAGGTTAATGGGACGTTTTTGCATACATTGAGGAAGGTTACCGGTCTGTGCTCGTTTTGGCCGGCAGTCGTTAACTGATTAATCTCTTATCTCTCTCTCCACCCTCTGGCCTACTGTAATTTAATATAGGACATCTCATCATTTTTTTTTCTTTCTTTTTTATTTTTTGAGAGATAGAGGAGGAAGGGAGAGAGATGAGAAGCATCAACCCGTAGTTGCAGCTCCTTAGTTGTTCATTGACTGCTTCTCGTACATGCTTTGACAGGAGTTGGGGCACTGCAGCCAAGCCTGTGATCTGTTGCTCAAGCTGGCAACCTTGGGATCGTGTCTGTGATCCCATGCTCAAGCTGGCAACCTTGGGGCTTCGAACCTGGGACCTCAGGATCCCAGGTTGACTCTGTTAACTGTGCCACCACCAGTCAGACAGCCAACCACTTTTGGCTCCTTTAGAACTTAACTACTAAGAGCTTACTGTTGGCCAGAAATCTTACCAAGAACATACAGTCAATTAACATTTTGTATGTTATGTGTTATATACTGTATTTTTACAGAAGAGTAAGCCTCTAGAGCAAGGCAGATGTTATTAAGAAAATCATAGGGAAGATAAAATACATTTACAGTATTTATTGAAAAAAATCCTCAAGTAAGTAGACCTGCATAGTTTAAACCTGCATCAACTGCGGATATAAAAGCTGATTGATGTGTTTTAAAATGCTTTCTCTTGTAATTTGATGGCCACTTTTGATGTGTTTACCTCTTACCATGATCATACATGCTCACTTGTGGGTCAGGAATCTGAGCAGGGGCAAGACAATGTGCTCAATAGTAAGAGCTTGAGGGCGAGCCCGGGCGTGAGCAGACCTGGTTTGAATCCTGGCTGCTTCATCCGCTGGGTTGCTTGGGGCGGGTCACTTGACTTCATTTCTTTCTCATGCAGGAGTTATTGAGATTAAATTTCATGTTAAAACAATTGGCAGTATGCCGCATAGTATAATATATTAGGTGCTAAATAAATATTGGCTGCTATTATAATTTTTTGTTCACTTGAAATACAGAGTTTAATTTTAGTAGTTTAATGATATTTGAGGAACTTTCTTGATCTTCAAGGTAAGGTATCAGTTATCCTAGTCTTCCTTTAACAAGGAGAATTCAAGAAGGGGGAAATGGAGTTTTTGATGAGCAATTTCATTGTTTTCAAAATGAAAACATTTTAAAAATTTTACACACCAGTGCAAATACAATTAACACTACTGAAATATACACTTAAAAATGGTTAAGAGGGGAATTTAATGTCTTTTTACCACAATTTTAAAAATTTTAAAGGGAGACTGAAGATTCTACCCCTGTTGAAGCTAAACTGATACCCATGGCATACTATGTAACAGATCACTAGCGCTTGATGCCGCTGTTCTTTAACCTGACCAGGGGCGGGGGTCGTCCTGGATGGGCACGAGGGGCTATTGCTGTCATTCTACGTTAAGCAGTATGTGGAAATGGGATTTTAGCAACAGTAATAGTGGGAACCAGAAATGGGGGTTTGTCTCTGCTATCTGAATTACTTAACCTTATTTTAAGTTTTTCAACTTTTTTTTTTTTTTGGTGACAGGGACAGAGAGAAAGAGAGAGACAAATAGAGACAGGAAGGGAGAGAGACGAGAAGCATCAATTCTTTGTTGCGGCACCTTAGTTGTTCATTGATTGCTTCCTCATTTGTGCCTTGACCACAGGGCTATAGCAGACGGAGTAACCCCTTGCTCAAGCCAAATGAGTCCACGCTTAAGCTGGCATCCTCGGGGTTTCAAACCTGGGTCCTTCACGTCCCAGTCCGAGGCTCTATTCACTGCGCCATTGCCTGGTCAGGCTTGAATTCTTTTTTAAAAAAATATCTTATTGATTTGAGAAAGAAAAGAAATATCAGTTTGTCATTCCACCTATTCAGGTACACATTGGCTGATTCCTGTATGTGCCCTGACCAGGGATCGAACCCACCACCTCAGCAGGCATTCCAGGACAATGCTCTAACCAGCTGAGCTTTACCTGGTCAGGGCTAAGTTTGTCAACTTAAATGCATTATTCTTTTTTTTCTTTTTTAATGTTCCTACCAAAGTTGCTTAAGTAGTTGTCTATATACTATAAACTGTACAAGAAAGGGTTTTCCTCCTGGTGTGGTGTCTTGTATGAGTGTTAGTTTGTGTTGGCCGCTGAGTGCCAGGGTTCTCACTTGGTTCTCTTTCCTTTTCAGTCAGTACTGCGCCCCAGCCTAAACCAGTAAGTATAAGGCGTTTCTATATTTAATTCTGGTCTATGGGCAATGGGCAGGGGTGCTTTAGAATTTGGAAACCAAAGGAAAAATATTCTTGTGCTTCTATAATTTTCTCCAATAAATTCCCATGCATCTTTCAGCAAATTGGTACTGGCAAGGTGTCTATGAATTTGAGTGTGTCTGAGAACACACCAGCCCGGTAAACTACTCAGAGGACCCAGCTTTGTTGTTAATTTTGTTTTTATTTGGTTTGATAAGAGTTGACACATTTTTTTAAGTTAATGAAAAACTTAAGTGCTGTGTTAGGGAAAGTGGAATTTGATTAGGAAGTAATTAAAGTTAACAGTTATCTCCAACGAGGGGTAATGGATTAGCCACCTGAAGGCTTTATCTGTTTGTAATCTCCGCCCAGGCTGACAAAATGTCAAAGAATAAGAAGAAGAAATTGAAGAAGAAGCAGAAGCGCCAGGCAGAATTACTAGAGAAGCGAATGCAGGAAATTGAGGAAATGGAGAAAGAGTCGGGCCCTGGGCAAAAAAGACCAAACAAGCAAGAAGACTCAGAGAGTCCTGTTGAAAGACCCTTGAAAGAGAACCCACCTAATAAAATGACCCAAGAAACACTTGGTATAAATAGAGCATCACAAAAATTACTTTATAGCAAACTTGAATATTATTGTTCTGTGTAGTGGTGTCATGCATACAGCACATCTCTGGGGGTGTCCTTACACAGTAAGAATGCAAACTTTGTCATAATTGTCAGGCAGGTAATATTCAAATGTGATTTCTAACTTTTCTCAGGAAATGCAACACAGACTTTATTTGCCAGTTGGGTAAGGACAAGAGGATCTTTGTCCTTCCATAAATAGGTTTTAGATGTGCAGTTGTGTTTTTATGTAGCTGTAAGTTTTAGACACTGTTTTAATCTTGTGGAGAAATTTTCCTATTCTTTTTCTTCTGTGTGTACACATACATCCTTTTTGTCTGTTTGCTCCTTAGAAGAGTCAAGTACCGTTGACCAGGATCAGACACTTGTGGAACGTGGTATAGAGGGTGGTGCAGCAGAAATTAATTGCAATGGAGTAATTGAAATCGTTAATTATACTGAGAACAGTAATAAAGAAACATTGAGGCTTAAAGAGGATCAACATAATGCTAATGACTGTGATGTCCAAAATTTGAAGCAGGAAACTGGTTTTCTAAGCTCCCAAAATGGGGACAGCAGCACATCACAAGAAACAGACTCTTGTACACCTGTAACCTCTGAGGTGTCAGATACCATGGTGTGCCAGTCTTCGTCCAATGTAGACCAGTCCTTCCATGAGCAGGACATCAGTCAACTTCAGGAAAGCATTCGGGCAGAGATCCCCTGTGAAGATGAACAAGACCAAGAACGTAATGGACCACTGGACAGCAAAGGTACCTGGGTAGTTATCTCCTCACACCCGTTCCCTGCACAGTGTAGCGTGTTCGTGGATTTCCATACGCAAAGTCCCATGGTTCTGTATAGCAAGCTTCACAGCAGGTGTCCGAGTGACCTTCAGTGTGTAAATCTGTAGGTAACTGAGTTTTATTGGTCTTCTAATGGGTGCATAGCATTTCAGTTGCTGCTCTGAAGGCAAAGGGCTGCCACGGAGACCCGGGTGTTGCTGTGCTCCTTTGTCTTAGGAAGGTTATTGGAGGTAACCTCGGAGTTTCATCAGCCTTTGGGTACTTCTCTGTTCACTGAACAGTCGTATTGATGATGCCTGTTGTCTGTAGGAAAATCCACTGCTGGGAATTTTCTCATTAATCCCCTTGAGCCAAAAAATGCCGAGAAGCTCCAAGTGAAGATTGCCGACCTGGGGAATGCCTGTTGGGTGGTAAGTTAAGCTGGTCTCAGTGCTTTGTTCTGAACTGACTGGTAATGAATGAGAATTTGGACTTATCCCTTTGCCAGATAACATTCTAGTGCGTAGTCATTCTTTCACTTTTTCTTTTAACCTTTTATTATGGAAAAATTCAAATATAGTTACTAAAGTAGAGGAAATGGTACAGTGAAACAATCCTGGCCAGTTAGGCATTTATGATCAGATCACTCTGGGGAGGGGTATTTTTGGTCACTGGACTTTTCAGGGTTACTATAGAGTCCCTTTTTTATCCACATATATTATTTTCAAATAGCTTAGTTTTTTTAAAATATACTTTTGCTTGTCAGTTACACACACACATAGTTTAAAAACAGCTCCTATAGGTTTTGATTCAAAACTCCATCCTCCCTTTGCTGATTTTTCACTCTCCACTTAACAGTGCTTGTCTTGACGTCACTGATAAAATAACTTGTGTGTATTGCTTCGAGTTTTCTGCTTGTTTGCTTTTTCAATTTTAGGTAGTACTTCTTCCTCCTGAAAACTAGACTAATTACCACCACTGCACCTGTCCCGTCTCCCCAGTTGAAGACAATTTGTGGCCGTGGAGCCATCCCCCGTGTACATGATTAGGGCAACCTGCCAGCCTCACTGAGCTGAGCAGCCAGCGCGTGAGGGCCTCTTCCCTCCGCCGGGCACTGTTTCCTTGCACACTCAACCGGCAGCGCCAGCCTCACCCTGTGCTGCGGACAGACCGCCGTGTCTCTCACCTCCTCTCCTGACGAGCTCTGCCCTGGACCTGGAGGCTCTGACCTGTGTCGGTCCTTTGGGCCGCCCTGCAGGCCTGCTGCGTCTCTGCCTCTGGGGTTTCCTTCCCTGTCGTCTTGGGGATGACTGTAGCCTCTCCCTTTGTGTCCCCTTTCCCTCTCCGATTGGGCAGGCAGAGGGCAGCCCTGCGTGTCTGCCACGTTTTTGTTCCGTTACAGTCAGCTGGCCGGGTGTGCAGTTCTGGGTTGACAATCATTTTCTCTCAGCATGGTTGTCATTGCTCCCTCCGTTGTCTTAGTTTCTGTCGTGTTGCTGCTAAAGGCCAGTGGCATTCTGCTTCTCGGCCCTTTGTATAAAGCCTCCCCGTGGTAGTCTGCGGGACCATCCTCACGGCAGTGCCGCACTCGCTGGTCCTGTCGTTACACTGGGGGCTCTGTGAAAACTGATTCTTTGGTTTTTACTCTTTCTTGTTCTTTGTTTTCTTTTTAATTCTCTCCTCCTTGGTCTCTGTTCTCGAGCTCTGAAGTGTTAGGCCTTCCTATGCAGCTGCTCTCGTTTCTTTCTCTCTCTGCTTTTGTTTTTAAGTTTATGATTACGGTCGACATACAAAATTATATTTGTTTCAGGTGTACAACATAGTGATTAGACATTTACATATCCTGCGAACGGATCACCTCGAGAAGTCTTTGCCCGTACATAGTTGTGAAATGTCGCTGACCGTGCTCCCGGTGCTGACTGGACACCTGTCGGTGTTGACAGCCAGCGCAGCTGTCAGGGTCTCCGGGTCTTCCCTCCTGAGTTGCTCACATTGCCCACAGCAGACTTGCCGTTGTCTGCAGACCTCTCACCCACGGAGTGGGTGCCTGGCTACTGGTGTTCTGTGAGCTGAGTTAAGCAAGGACACTGGGAGTTCAGTGTCCAGCCACTCGTAACCCCTTGTTTTCAGACTGCTTCTCTCCCCTCAGCTGCTCCAGAGGAAGCTGCACGTGGTCAGGGGCCGGGAAGGGTTGTCGGCCTCCGGCAGGCCCTGTGTTCTAGGACTCTGTGTTTACTGTAGTTATCATTTCTAATAGTTTTCCCATGGAGTCTCAGGGTGTTCTATATATAACATTATGTCACCCACAAACAGTGAGGTGTATAGATAGGCAGGCCTCATTTTACTGAGCCTTACAAATATTGTGCTTTTTACAAATTGAAGTCGACCCACTACCAGAAAGTTAAAATTCATTCTATGGTGGTCTGAGACTAAACCCACAGTACTTCCAAGGTACGCCTGTATTGCTTAAACTTCCCTAATACTGCTTTTGCTGTATATTCCATAGATTTTGGTATTTTTTATTTTCATTTGTCTCCATGATTTTTGTTTGTTTTTTTCTCCTTTGATTCTTTTCTTGCCCCAAAGTCATTAAATAGCATATTATTTAATCTCCTCGTATTTGTGATTTTTCCAGCTTCCTTCTTACAGTTGATTTCTGGTTTTATACCTTTGTGTTCAGGAAAGATACTTGATGTCCGTCTTATAAACTTAATTGAGACTTCTTTTGTGTCCTAACATACAGTCCGTCCTTGGGAATGTTCCATGTACACTTGAGAGGAAGATGTATGTTGTTGCTTTTGGATGGAATGTTCTGTGTACACCTATTTAAGTCTCATCTGATTTGCTGTGTCATTTAAGGCCAGTGCTACCTCGTGACTTACTGTCTGGATGCTAGTCATTGGTGTGAGCGGGTATCTAAGTCTCCTGTGCTATTGTGTGTCTTTTTTTAAAAATTTTTTTAATCTTTTTAATTTTTTTTAATTTATTCATTTTAGAGAGGAGAAGGAGAGACAGAGGGAGAGACAGAGAGAGAGAAGGGGGGGAGGAGCAGGAAGCATCAACTCCCATATGTGCCTTGACCAGGCAAGCCCAGGGTTTCAAACCAGTGACCTCAGCATTTCCAGGTCGACGCTTTATCCACTGAGCCACCACAGGTCAGGCCTGTTGTGTCTCTTGCTCCTTCTAGTTCTCTTAGTAATTGTGCTCCTAAGTTTGGTACCTGTAAATAAGTGTCTTCTTGATGGCTTGTCTCTTCATTATATATTGTCCTTTTATTTTTCCTCTTGTTCCTTTTTAAGGCTTGAAACCCGTTTTGTCTAATATAAGTGTGGGGTCCCCACTTTCTCCTGGGTACCATTTGCTTGGGGTGTCATTTTCTTACCCTTTGCTTTGATCCTCTGTTTATCTTTAGAGCTGAGACTAGATTCCTAAGCATATGGTTGGGTCTTGTTTGGTCCATGAACCCACTCCGTGCATTTTGATCAGTGAGTTCAGTCCATCTACGTTTAAGGTGATTAATGATATGTGAGAACTTAATACTAAGAAATCATTCCTCCTTATGCTGTGTGTCCATTACCAAATTGAAGCAGCCATTGTTATTTTTAACGCTTTTTCCCTTTAACCTTTATGCTGTAATGAAGTGTTCGGCCCCGTATTCTGTAACAGAGCTGCAGTTGCTCTGATTCTGTCCCCTTACTCAGTGTTCTGTGTGCCTTTGCCATTTTGTTTCCAGTAGAAGGGCTCCCGTCAGCATTTCTTATGAGGCAGGTCTCGTGAGGCTCTCCCTCTGCTTTTGTTTTGCCCAGGAAAGCCTGTCTTCACAGCTGAGAAGTGACTTGGCTCCGTAAATTAGTCTTACTTTCAGCATTTTTTATGTCATTCCGTGCCTAGCCTATGGAGTGTCTGCTGTGAAATCTGATGACAGACTGACAGACTGGTGAGGGCTCGGGAAGGTCACGCCCCACCGTGGCACGGGAGCCAGGGTCGCAGGCACTGCCACAGCCAGAGGAGGGCACCAGAGGTGCTTGTGCCAGTGTTGCTGTGCCCTTTTCCTTTGCTGGGGGGGGGGGGGCAGGCATGGTCATGAACCCTTCTCCACTGCTGCTGCCTTGCCCACTGGGTTGTGGACTCAGCTGCTGCTGGGCGCAGGGTGTCGGCACCATCCCTGGTTCCCCTGGTTCCCCTGGTTCCCCCGGTCCCGCCTTTCCTTGCATCCCAGTCCACCCGGCTTCATGTGAGCACAAGCGTAGACTGCTCGCGCCTCCTCATGTGTTGATCAGAGGCCTCTATCGCATTACAGACCTCCATTCATTGTGGAGTGAAGGGGAAGACCAAGGTGTGTCTCACTCAGCCACGGAGCTGAGGTCGCCCGCAGGAACTCTGTAGGTCAGGGGTCCCCAAACTTTTTACACAGGGGGCTAGTTCACTATCCCTCAGACCATGGGAGGGCCAGACTATAAAAAAAACTATGAACAAATCCCTATGCACACTGCACATATCTTATTTTAAAGTAAAAAAAACAAAACGGGAACAAATACAATATTTAAAATAAAGAACAAGTAAATTTAAATCAACAAACTGACCAGTATTTCAATGGGAACTATGTTCCTCTCACTGACCACCAATGAAAGAGGTGCCCCTTCTGTAAGTGCAGCGGGGGCCGGATAAATGGCCTCCGGGGGCTGCATGCGGCCCGCGGGCCGTAGTTTGGGGACCCCTGCTGTAGGTGCTGCTTTTAAGGTTCTTGAAACTTGAAACCTACATCTTAAAAAGAAATTATTCTTTAATCCGGGTCTATTAATTTTAGATTCATGTATTTACAAAAATAATTTGGAGTAAACTGTAAAATAAAGTGCTGTTTGGAGCTACTAGCATCAAAATGATACTTAAGAAATTATTAGCTAAGACCTTCAGGTGGCTGGTTCGAGCCCCAGTCAGGGCATGTATAAGAACAGTCACTGGTGCCCTGGCCGGTTGGCTCAGTGGTAGAGCGTCGGCTTGGTGTGTGGGAGTCCCGGGTTCGATTCCCGGCCAGGGCACACAGGGGAAGCGCCCATCTGCTTCTCCACCCCTCCCCCTCTCCTTCCTCTCTGTCTCTCTCTTCCCCTCCCGCAGCCAAGGCTCCATTGGAGCAAAGTTGGCCCGGGCGCTGAGGATGGCTCCATGGCCTCTGCCTCAGGCACTAGAATGGCTCTGGTTGCAACAGAGCGATGCCCCGGATGGGCAGAGCATTGCCCCCTGGTGGGCATGCCAGGTGGATCCCGGTTGGGCACATGCGGGAGTCTATCTCCCCGTTTCCAACTTTGGGAAAAAGAAAAAAAAACAAGAACAGTTACTGGGTGCACAGCCAAGGAGAGCAACGTGTTAATACTTTTCTGTCTCTCCCTCTCTCTCTCTTTCTCTCTCCCTCTCTCCCTCTCCTTCTCTTTCCCTCTCTCTCTCCCTCTCCTTCTCTTTCCCTCTCTCTCTCCCTCTCTCTCCCTCTTTCCCCCTCTCTTTCCCTCTCTCCTCCTTTCTCCCTCTCTCTTTCTCCTTCTCTCTCCCACTCTTTCTCCCTCTCTCTCCCTCTCTCTTTCTCCCTCTCTTCGTCTCTCCCTCTCTCCCCCTCTCTCCTTCTCCCTCTCTCTCTCTCTCTCCCTCTCCCGCTCTCTCCCTCTGCCTGTCTCCATCTCTTACTCCCTGAGTCTCCCTCTCTCTGTCTCTCCCTCCCTCCCTCCACCCTTCTCCTTCTTCCTTTCAAAAAAAAAAAATTAGCTTAATAAAAATTTTGGTTTAGGGGAAACTTCAAAGAATTTACTTTAATCTCCATTTTTAAGCAATCGTAACTTGTTACATTTTAGAATAAATGAATTTTAAAATACTACTTTCTTCTCTATTTACTCAGCATAAACATTTCACTGAAGATATTCAAACCAGGCAGTATCGCTCCTTGGAGGTTCTCATAGGCTCCGGCTATAACACCCCCGCTGACATCTGGAGCACGGCTTGCATGGTACGTTTTCTCCCCTTGACCTTCACTTGTTACTTGGTTATAACATATCAATACTTTGCCCTGTTTGCTCATTTCTGTACTCCAACAAATTAACAAAGCAAGACACTGTTTTTTGTGTGACTTAACCCCTGGTACAGGAGATCACTTTTTGGACACTCTTAAACACCATTCATAGAGGTTTTTCTGACAGGAGGTGTGCCTTTTTTCTCTGGTTTGTGGATGCTAACCTGCCCGTCAGGGATATGAGTGGCTCCGGACTCGGCTTACACTTGATCTTGTGCTGATTTTCTGTAGGATTAGGAGTTGGGAGCTCTCTGTGTGTGATCATTTAGGAGGGAGTGCTTTCCAAAGCAAAACTTGAAAATGTACTTTTTGCCAAATACTCAAAGAGTCATAGGTAGAAAAATGTATGAATTTTTTTGTTCCAGTTTTGGGTACAGAATCTCAATTTCTAACTACATAAAATTATAATGTAAGAAAATAATACCTGTTCTTGTAAAATGAACATTTCTTACTGAGTTTAGAGAGAGGGAGGGAAAGAGAGAGAGACAGGATCATCGATCTGTTCCTGTATCTGCCCTGACCAGGGATCGAACCTACAGCCTCTGTGCTTCAAGACGATGCTCTAGCCAGCTGAGCCATCCGGCCAGGGCTTCTCCTGAACACTTAACTTAAAATCACCTTGTTGTTGAGATGTGCCCCTCTGAGCAAAAAGAGAAACTCGAGGGCTGAATTACCGAATTGGCATGGGGGGTAGGTAGGGAGGCTGCGGCACAACCCACATGTTGATATATTAACTGAGCTTTTGCCATTTTCCTGCTCCGTTTTTTTAAGATACAGGCCTGGAAGCTGAGCTCGTTAGGCATAACCTTAGGTAGTCGTCAGGGACTGTATCTGCAGGGTGTATCACTGTTGTGCCGAATAAAGCTAATGCTTTGACGCTCTCCTCTCTTTCTCAGGCCTTTGAGCTGGCCACGGGCGACTATCTGTTTGAGCCCCACTCGGGGGAGGAGTATACCCGAGACGAAGGTGAGCCCCAGCGGAGCTGCCTGCGCGGGTCACAGTCCCGCGTGGGCCCGCAGCGTTTGCCGGTGTGCTAAGTGTATGTAAATCCCAGAAAAGATGGCAATACAGGAGGTTTTCTACTAGGAATTAGATAGTTTAGGTATGAAAGAACTCCATATGAGGATTGGAGGAGGCCACAGTCGGTTAGACTAAAATTTGCGTTCTTCTAAAACAGCTAGTGACCTTCCTTTCTGTATACATCAGTGCGGATTCATTCTTTACTCAGGTTGAAGCCATATTGTTTTCTTTTTAAATGACATTTAGAATTCCACTGTGAAACAAAGTGTATTGATTCACATTCCGTGATAGCCAGTGGGAGCGCCACGCTGCGGGTCCTCGTCTGGGAGGCTGTGAAGCGTGCAGCTGAGCACGGGCTTTCCTCCTCTGTCGGGTTGGCCTCCCTGTAACTAGGTGAGAGCACGTGAATTGAAAAAGAACTGTTCCATTTGCAGCTTCTTTGTTACAGAGTTTGGGCAGCTCTTGTCCCGGGGTTCCCGGGACCACTGAGAGCACTCGCCGAGTGCCGGCCCGGGCAGGGGTGCCACCTGTGCCCCCTGCTCTCCTGAGCCCCCGGCAGCCAGGGCTCGTGCTCTGCAGAAGCAGAAGCGCTCTCTGCTCAGCCTGGGGTCCGCTGGGGTATCAGTAGGCAGTGCTAGGAGGGCCCGCTGGTATTCCTGACAGGGACCTTCTGGAAAGTGCTGTGCTAAGTATTCCCATAGCCAAACTCCCTGTTGTAATGGGTACGGTTTGGACCTGTTTTCTGTACATAAGCTCTGTGTAAGAAATTACTGTAATTACAGTCTTTGTGCACACTTGATTTTCCCTGTTCTCTGCTTGCTTTTTTTCTGGGTTAAGTTTGGGGCTATAAGATTTATAGAAACGGCCTACTATATCTGTTTGGAAAAGAAATTAGTATTTTTCTCTTTACTTCCCTGGACTCCCTTTAAGTAGTGTGTGGTAGAGAACACACAGACTGGCCAGAATTATATTGTACAAGACCTTACATCAGCAAGCCTGAAAATTGAAATATACTGTATACGAAAAGTTTCAAGTCAGAGGCAAGGGGAAACCATCTACCCTAGATATTTAGATCTAGTTTTTCCTTCTTATACCAGTCAGTGCTAACAGTCCTTAGATGAAACCTCGGACCACTACAGTTTGTCCCATGAGAGCAGGACAAAGCAAACCCTCCCCTGACCAGTGTGTGCAGTGTTACTGTCCCAGGCCACCTGGGCCTAAGCAGCATGTCCCCTGGTATTGTGGGCATCCCACAGCCCTGCCTTTTGGAATAATACTTGATCATTGTCTTGCCTATTAATTACATCAATCCAGTGATTAATTAATAGGTTGTTGAAATTAAGTGTAAAATAACAATTTCAAGGGAAGAATAATTCCTTGGTATAGGAAAAACATTAAAAGAGAACAAATACTTCACTTGGAAGTTACAATAATATAAACTATAGTCTCATAAACTGTATAGCCTTACAATTAATTTACACAAAGGCATTTATTCACAGGTCCTGCCTAAAATGGGCAGAAATTTCTTGGCAGCTAAGTACTTGTTACTGAGCTATAAATTCAGTTAAAACTGCCCAAAGATTATGGTGAATTTATGAATATTAGGCCTTTTTTTTTTAAGCCCTTTTAAAGAGACATCAGTGAGCCCCTTACCTGAGAAACAGTTGTGACCTGAAACCTTCACAAATCTCCAGCTCTGTGGTTGCCTACCTTATTATTCCCGTGGGTACATATGGGAAGTTTTTAAGTGATTCCTTTTGATGATTCTGTAGATAAAGGATTCATCTCTAAAGCTCTGTGGCGAGGAGCCATCGTCCTGAGCTCCCTTCTCGATGACAGACAGCCGTGTCCCTGTCAGTGTTCACAGTCCGTATTCTTGCTGCGACCCTTGGTTGCCAGGCATACGTGACTGAACATTTCAGTGGCCTGCAAATAGTTAGGTAGCTGTATTTAAAACATTTGTGCTCAGTTTTCCTTAAGTGCGGTTTATTTAAAAACGCACACACACCCCGTACAGACAGCTGGGGGTCTCCGTTGGTTCTAGCTCTGATCAGCCCTGTGGCTTCAAGGAGGCCGTGTATTCTCTCAGGTTCCATTTTCTCACCTTAAAAATGTAGAAATTTTTGGCCTGTTTTACAGGGTGTTGTGAAAATTCAAATAACCCTACATTAGTGCTTTGTCATGAGCATTCTTATAACTAAGTACCAGTTTTAGAATGTCTGAAAGCTTATTGGTATTTTTTTTTTTTACCTTTCCTAAAAATTCCACCTGAACTTATGTATATAGACAAAATGAAAACAAAGGTGCAGATAAGCCTCTGACCTCCAGCAGGGGTCGGGCCAGCCCCTGTCAGTTGGCCAACCACCTGAAGTGGTTCTTGGCCTTCCCAGTACCCCCTCCCGTTGAGTGTCCTTGGTTTTATTTGTAGTTGAACAGCTAGTCCTTGAAAAACTATTCATAGAAAAGCCTCTTTTACAGCCTGTCCTTGATCCTGTTCTTCTTGCCCTTCTGTTTTAGACCACATTGCGCACATTATAGAGCTGATAGGCAGAATTCCAAGACGCTTTGCCCTCAGTGGGAAATATTCACAGGACTTCTTCAACCGCAGAGGTAGTATTGTTCACATGAGTTTCCGTCTAGGCCCCAGCGATACAACTCCAGGAAGCAGGGCATTCACACCAAGATTGTACTTATCGCCCAAGCCCACTGGAGTGGGCACCTGATTTTTTAATGTTCTCTGGATTCTCCATGAGATGGATAGAGTCCTCTTCTTCCCATTCAGGGCCGAAAGCAAGCCTGAGACGCTTTACAAAGAGGTGTGCATGCTGCTCTTTCTGCCCGTGTCTAGAACGGTATTTGTTACTCCTGTTATGTATGTCTTTTTTTTCCCCCCTCTTGAAATGTTTGAAACATACAGATCACATTGCATTGATCATAGAACTTCTGGGGAAGGTGCCTCGCAAGCTCATTGTGGCAGGAAAATATTCCAAGGAATTTTTCACCAAAAAAGGTAAAATAAATGTGTTTGTTCCCAGACATTAAGGGGGCAAAAGTGTTTAAAAATCAAGAGGTAAGTACAGCTGGGTACATGTTTCCAACACCTGGAGAAGGATGGTCCTGCTCTGAATGCGAGCTGTCACCAGATACATGAAATAGTGTGGGCAGGAACTGGGGCTAGACCATGTGGGTTCAAATCCCAGCTGCCCCATTAGCTGTGTGGCCATTGACACAGCCTCAGTTTCCTGGTTTCTAAATGGGCTGATAATACTGCTTACGTCATTGAGTTACCCTGTGTGTAGTCCCTGGGGCATAGGTGGTTGATGAACCCTATACAGCACTTTTAGAAAATGGGCAAAGTCTTACTGGCCTTTGGCCTAAGAATTAACTGCCTCTATCAAAGGGCAAGCAAGTACTTTAACTTAAGCTAAGGGCAGGGCTATATCTCACTCATCATATAGCCACTGACACCTCACACAGTCTTTTAAACCATCAGTCATGTGAGTTAACTTGATACTTTGTAGTTTCATAAGTTTATCACTTATTAGTGCAGGAAACAAAGATAAAAATTCTTGCTTCAAATTTTTTACTAGATCTGTGTAGACATTTAAATACTATTTCTTCTGCATTTCAAAAAGGTTTAAAAGCGGAAACATGCAAACCTGGCTTAGAAGGGGCTAGAAAACTGGCTGGCCCTTTTTTCCCTCTTTGACATGGTTCCCCTTTTCCTCACAGCCTGTGCACTAGTGCCAAAAGGAATCATTTTTCCCAGCACTGGCAGCAAGCACACTTTTGGTCAGGAAAGTGGCAGGTTGCCTTCTGAGAGTTCCGGCTTGTGTGCGAAGTCAAACTAATGGCCTGTCCTACCAAGTCAGTGGGTAAAGAGGCCCTCGCTGCCCACAGGGGCCTCAAGTCAGTGCTATATAAGAAACTACGCTAAGGCAGCATTTACCTTCATAAGCCCTTGATAATTGATTGATCTTTTTAAAAAATGTTTACATCAAAGAAGCAAAAAATAGATGGACATTCCAGAATAGTACAAAGTGTGGTGCACCTGTCTGTGAAAGCTGTCTGGAGTTTTTTCTTGTTTGTTTGTTTTCTAAGTGAGAGGAGGGTAGAGAGACAGGCTCCCACATGCACCCTGATAAGGATCCACCCAGCTACCCCCATCTGGGGCAGATGCTCGACTCAACTGAGCTATCCTTAGCACCTGAGGCCAATACTTGTACCAACCAAGCCACTGGCTACAAGGGGAAGAAAAAGAAAAGGGGGAGAAGGAGGAGGAGGAGAGAAGGGCGCTTCTGTGTGCTCTGACCGGGAATCGAACCCAGGATGTCTACACGCTGTGCCAACACTCTATCCACTGAGCAAACTGGCCAGGGCCTGGAGTTTATTCTTTTAGTTTTGTTACTTTTATATGTCTTTGACATGGTTTTAGTTCCTTATTTTGAATACTGCCCATTTTGAAGCAACGTTTACTAGACTATCAGGCAGAAAGAATACAAGCAGATTGTTTTTGGTATGTGTTATTAACTGCCTCTGAACACTATATTGAGTGCATGTTGGGTCCATAGTCATTTAGCATTCGTTTTAGTAAATACCTAGTTCCTGTTAGCCCTACGCAGTTTGGCCAGGGCTAAAGCCCTAGAATGCTCGTGGGAAGTGGAGACCCTCTTTCCGGGAATGCAGTAGAGAAGAGAGGTGCTTTGTAAATTGAGAATTAGGTTCTGCTGGCAAATCTGATTCTTCACATAGATGACCTGGATCAGTTCCTGGATTGCTGCAAAGGATTTTGTCACTTGTCAGTGTTGGTCAGTTTCTCTTGTACTGTTCTTACCACAGGCGACCTGAAACATATCACGAAGCTGAAGCCCTGGGGCCTGTTCGAGGTTCTGGTGGAGAAGTACGAGTGGTCTCAGGAGGAGGCGGCCGGCTTCACGGATTTCTTGCTGCCCATGCTGGAGCTGATCCCCGAGAGGAGAGCCACCGCCGCGGATTGCCTCCGGCACCCCTGGCTCAGCTCCTAGGCCGGCTGGGCCTCAGTGGAGGCTGCCCCCCCCCGGCCCAGCCTCCGCGCTGAGCGCTTCCCTCCCCCTTTCAGGGTGAAGCTCTTCCTTCAAGGGTTTCTAGGATTTTGGTGTCCTTTTTTTTTCCAATCCAACGTGTTCATTCGGGTTTGCTTACTTGACCCTGTGGAGGTCCCCACGGCCCCTGGGCATCCCAGGTGAATCTGGCCTTGATTGGGCTTTGCCAAAGACTGACGGACTAAAATGTGAAACAGCCCCTCGCCCTGTACCCCTGTCTTTCCATGAGAACATCCTCTCAGTTGTTACCAGCAGCCTTTATGAAAAAGAGCTGTGAAGATGTCCGAGCTCATCCTTTATTCACTGACTCTAAGAGTCAAGCCTAGTGCGCACCTGCTGCAGCACGGGGATGAGGAGGGGGGTTCCTTCTGTACCGCGGGACATTAAACTCGCCGGGCCCAGGCTGCTCCTTCCCAAGACTGTCTGTTCTCTACGTTCACATGTTCCCTGCGACTGTCGCGCTGCTGTCTCTGTAAGTGCGCTGTGTCGACGCCAGGTTGGGGTACCATTTATCATTGTTTAAAACACTGTCGTGTTCCCTTCACCCTTTCATAACTCTGAAAACCTTGAAACTTCAGTCTGCTTTTTGATGGGAACAGAAACAGAACCATCGACTAGTAACTCTTTGGAACCACAGACCTCTGTGTCTCCCGTCACCCTCACAGCAGAGCTATCCCGGTTGGCTGTTGGGACCTTGGGGGGTTGCGCCTGGTTGGCGCTGGCCTCATTTCGCTTGTGTTCATTGCCCCAGAGCTGAGGAGTCCAGGGCGACTCCAGAAAGGAGGTCTGGACTTCAGAGACTTGCCATCTAAGAAGAAAATGTCCTAGAGTGCTTAATTCTTTTCCAGATAGTCCCTGGACTTTTATTTACCGCTTCTCTCTGACTCGTCCACAGTGCAGCTTCGAAGCAGTTCCCCTGTGGCTTTGCCTTTCTTGTTTTCTCCGAGGCTTCAGGTCTTAAGTGAAATCCCAGGACAAAAGAATGGGGTGGGGGGCAGCACTTCTTTTATTATTTTGAGGTAGGTTTGTTTGGGGGGGGTGTTTTCAGTTTAAGATTAGCCATTCTCTGCTGCTATTTCCTTGTGTGATGTAAGTTTTTAACTGCGATTTTGAGATGATTGAGATGTCCTTGAGGCTCTTTATTTCCTTTTTTTTTTTTTTAAATGAGGAAAGGCTTTGTGGATCTTACTTTAGGATGGGTCTCTCTCAGACTTGCCCTAGACTACGTGCATATTCCTCGGGTCATAGTAAAAAGCAAGAGGGGCGTGGCGGAGGTCACAGCGTTGTTCAGACGGACCAAGTGGGCCTTGGCATTGCAGCCTCCTCCGGAACCAGCTACGGGACTCCGAGTTACAGAGCGCCGAGGGGCTGCAACTTGAGGCTCTGCTGACAGCGCTACCGACAGGACTGGCGTAGCCAGCTTTCATGTTGGAATTGAAATGTAGATTCTGTCGTTGATCTGCCACCAGTGGAAAGGGGTGCGATTATGCAATCCATTTAACTCGAACACATTACCCTGGGTAACCACGGCCAGCATACGTCCGACCTTAGACGGGGTAGTCCTGAAGTCGGACGTGTTCCTATAGAAAGAAGTCTCAGTGAGGCTGTCTGTGCACCTCAAGAATGAAGAGAGTCGAGTGTCTCAAACAACGGCAGGGAAAATCCTTCAGCAATTCCAACCCACTTTGGGTTTTCGGTGATGTGTATACATACACCTAAAGCAATAGCAGACCAGAACTGAATTCTTTTCTACACTGTAAAATCACATTTGTGGAAGAACAGGAATTCCGGTGGTGACATTAGGTGAGATTACCACAACGCCAATAGGAGGCCACATTGCGCCAGGTGGCGTGAAAGAACTTTTAGGAGGAGAGCCTCTGACTTCACCTTGGAACTGTTTCTCGTGAACTCAGAGCTTCCCCCTCACGTGCAGAGCCGAGTGAATCAGGAGCCGTAGAAAGAGGCAGCTGTAGAGTTCATCTTCCGAGTACCCCACGTACCTTGACGGAATCGAGTCAGAACGCTGTCAGATTGCCGCGATCTCACTGAAGGAGTTCTGTTTGCTGTCAGTTAACAAGAAAACCCTGAATACATTTTTATTCTTTCTACTGAATGCATTGTCTGTTTTCTTTGTAAATGCAATACAATAAACAATTTAATAACCTACCTGTTTGCAGGAGGCTTGTGTTCGTTTATTGCTCACATTGGTCTGGCCCGAGCATCAGTGTGGAGGAAGGGACTGGCGCAGTGTGCTTTTTGGACTTAAATGTACAGTAAAATTTTACAACCTGAACACATGCTGTTTTGTGGGGTTTGTAGCTTTGTCTTTTTAAAGTATTTCTTTAATTGATTTTGAGAGAAGCATCAAGTTGTAGTTGTTTACTTAGTTCATTGATTGCTTCTGACACGTGCCCTCACTGAGGGGTGCTCAAGCCTGTGACCTTGGGCTTTCACCCAGGGATCTTGAGATCCCATGGATGACCCTGCGCTCAAGCTGGCCAGCCCACACTCTAGCCGGTGACCTCAGCGGTTTGGACCTGGGATTACAAGCATACGTGCAAAATGCCAACGATTTGTGAACTCTGCCTAAGGCGCTGGCATGGTGAACATGTGCACAGCTTTCATACTCTTGTCTCATTCACTGCGCAGGGTAAATTCTTAGAAATGGAATGGCTGGACCAGAGAACAAGCACACTTTTTAAGGCATTTAATAAATGTCGCCTAACTTATGTGAAGGACAGTTAGACTGATGCTGTGACCGAGAGGGTTTGAATGGGCCTGTCGCAATCGCACTCACTCTGTTCCTAATAGCCAGTTTGCCAAAAGAAAGGGAGTGTCTTATACTAATTTGCGTATTGAGTGACTAGCGAAGCCAGAACTTCCTCTGTGGGTCTTCCCTCTGTGGGTTCTGGTCGCTTCCCGTGTTACCTGGCTTCCAGCCTGCTTCTCTGCTTGAGGATTTGGGGAGGATTTGGCGGTGCATTATTGTCTTTTCTGTAGCGTTCTTTTCTAGTTGTTTATTTGCTTTTATTATGTATTTGTGATTTTTTAGTGTTACAGAAAGTTCTCTTCCCCCCCCCGCCACCAAACTACATAAACTGTTCTGTTTAATGTCTTCATTGTGCCATACTTTGAGACATACCTAGTGTATTCATGTTGCAGTGTTGACCATGGTGCCATAGCGGAAACCCTGTTTTAAAAAACAACCTTAATATACCAAATCCAGCTTCATGAAACCAGTATTTCCCCAGAGTGACCAATCTAGGTATTCCCTCCAAACCTTGTGGTAACTGTTCGGACCTAGCTAGAACTCGGGGTTTTGGAAAACTTATGTGCTATCCTCAGAGACCTATAGCTTATCTCAAAAGGGCCAGCAAATGGGTGGGATTACAACCCCACTGAACTTTCATCTGCCCCGAGTGTCCACAGGGAAACAGTCAGTCTGGAAACAGCCAGGTAACAGGTGGATGTCATTACCACCCATTGTATTTCCTGGGCTCTTGCAGTTTGGCCTTAGAAGGAAAGTGATTTGCTCTAAGACTATCACAAAAAATTGGTGATTTATTGATAGTAGAATTGGAACTATTTGTGCTCCCCAGATCAGTCCTTTCGACTCTTTTGTGTTTTGCCCACCAGTTGGTGCCCTTGGGGTTACCAAGGCATTGTTAACTTCGAGCCCTCTCAGTCTATAGTTTCCGTCAAAGTGATACAAAGATGCATAAAGATACAAACATACATAAAGGTAATGTGTGGACCATCAGCCAGCCCTACTGAGAAGGAATTTTTTTTTATGTCACTGAAGTCTTGTTTTTATCTTAGGATTAAAAAACTAAATGTGGCCCCAGGGGGTTGCCAGGTAGATCCGGTTGGGGCACATGCTGGAGTCTGTCTCCCCTCTCGGAAAAGAAAGAGAAAAAGAAAAATGTATGATATGCATTTCTCTTTAAATCTTTGCACAAATATTAACCCGCTCCAGGTCCTTGTGAAATTAGAAATAACCCAGTTTAAAAGTTAGAAAATTTGAGGTCATGTGTTTAAAAGTTAATGAGTAAGCAGGTTTCCATAAGTGCCTCGTTCTGTGACCGCTGCACCTTGTAAAGGGACAGGAGTGGTTTTAATAGGCAGGTGATACATTTGATTAAACATCCTCCCAAGTTCGCTTATCATCCTCTTCTGTCTTTAATTCAGAGCTAGCTTTTGCTGGTTTTAATACAGTAACAGGTGTCCTCCAATCAACAGAACTTAGGAACTGTGTTCTTACAAGTTGTTTCTCCACGACATGGCATCAGGAGCTTTGGTTTCACTAAATAGAAAGTGTGGGCCGTGTTGAGTTAAACTGACGAGATTAGATAACAAAAGTGGGGTGAGTTTTTGAGGGTTAGAGCCCCTCTTTCATCTTCAACAGATTTATTGCAAAATGATCTATCCATCATGCAGCATCTGGTGAATGCCCATTCCAGCAGAAAATTAAAGTAGTTAATTGTGAATAACTGAAGAATGATTTTTAAGAGGACCCCAGTGATTGCCTCTCCTGTTACCCACACACTTGTAATCCCCTTGCTTTGAATGGGGCTGGACTTTGTCCTAACAGATCAAGGCAAAATATGACAGGATGTCACATCTGAGATGGGCTTCCAGTAGGATTGTGCCCTCCCTGCACCCTCTTGCTCGTCTGGAGCTGCTGCTCTGGGGAACTAGGTGCCATGTGAGAACTGACCTGGAGGGCCCTCAGTACAACCTGTGAGGCAGCCCGGGTGACCACTGAGCTTAGAAGCACGTCCAGCACCTTAATGGGGCCTGAGAGAAACCTGGGGGCAGGGACCCTTGGCTGAGCGCTGCCGGATCCTAACCCACAGAAACTGGAATGTTGACAAGTCTGCTGAGCAGTTGTTAGGCAGCAACAGGAAATGCAGGGATGTGACGTCCTGAAAGCATTTGGGGTCCCCTCCTGGTCACATGTCAGGTGGGAATGACTAGTCCCTCTCGGCTGGACCTGCTCCGGCTCGTCAATGGCGGTGAGACCTGGGCATCACGGCCCTAGCCCCGGCCCGAGACAGGCCAGCCACAAGTGCGTGGGGAAGGCGGAGGGCAGCTCGGTTAGAGGAGGGCTGGTTTTACTGATTTTTCTCGTGCTTTCAAAGACGGAATCTGAGGTGCCTTTTAAGAATTTAAAGGTAAAGCACTTCAGACAGCTGATAAGCAGTCACTGGGTATCCACAAAGTCATTCCTATTACTGGAGAGATTGCGTTCTTAAAGCTACAGGGAAAAGGCTAGTCTGGGCTCATCTGCCGCTCCGCTCGCGCGGAAGCTCCGTCAGCAGGAGCGCGGCGCGCACCGTGGGCTAGCACCCCTTCGGCCCCCAGGAGCATCTGTGAATTACCGTCGCTACCTTTTCAGTGGAACATATTTTGACAGGCTTTTAGAAATTCTGTTTGCCATATATATATGAGAAATGAACAAATACAGCTAGAAAACTCACTACAGAACTTGTGGGATTCTGTCGTTCATCGGGCTTGCCTAAAGTAAGTTCCTGGCTCTGAAATAATGTGAACAGCACCAGAAGATGTGAATATGATCGTCCTCAGATCCCATCCTAAAGGGGAGCTTTGAGAATGTTCTAGAATGCAAGTGGGCAGTGCTGGGCAGGCTCTCTCCTCGCCCGTGTGGACTGGAGAGGCAACGCCGCCCTCACTGGGCAGCTGAGCAGAGCGCACCGGTTAAAACCCGGCCTGCGGCCCGGGAGTAAGGAACCTGCCGTGTTCCGGGCTGCAGGCTGCTGCTGGATCGCGCTGCTGCAAGATCCATTACCACTTTGGTCTGCATGTCCCCCCTCAGCGCCCACATTCTCATTCCTGAGGGGCCGAGTGCATGGATGACCGGGAAACACCTGTTCCTCATATCACTTCTGCAGATAATCAACCAAACCCTGTTTCTATGCGCCACCTCCCTGCCAGGAACCCACCTAAAGAACCTGTCCTCGTCTTGGCATTTGCTACAATGAGGTGTTACCAAAATGGAGTTCCCCTCTGGAGGCTGCCAAAAGAGTCACCATTTAGTGTGCCAAATCCAAAGTAGTTCTCAAAAAAATGTCATTGACGACTGTAACATTACATACTTGAACCCAAGTAACAGATTGCTGAATCTGATAGCCGGTTCTGATTGGGTCATGTGGGCACTGAAAAAACAAAACAAAACGTGATTTTGAGTTCCAAAGGAGAGAAAGGCCATTTAGTCCCTAGTGTTTAGATTTTATTAGACACTTCCGGTCTCTTCTTTACCCATCTCTGAGCATCAATAAGAAAGCAAAATGTGAGAAAGGAGAAGCAAGGGGCCCCCTAAACCTCAGCCTGAAATGATGCAGCTCACTTGGCCACCTCTTCTTCAGACGCCCTGTGGAGCCAGTGGCGGTTTCTGGTGGGCTTTCAGAGGGGTGTCCTCAGTTAATTGGGCCGTGGGCGGCTCAGACCCGGAGGCCCCCGGACCGAGGCGGATTCTGCCCTCCCCTTCCCCAGAGGAGACTCCTCCGGAGGGAAAGGGGTTAGCAGGTAAGAAGGGACAGGGAGAGAACCTGGTCCCCGGACAGGAGAGAGGAACTTGTGTCTGAGTACTGTTGACGTGGGTCACACCGCTCTGCTTCCCCCAAGAGTCTTCTGTAGACAGTGGGAGCCCTGTCCTGGCAGATGGCCAGGTTCAAGTCCTACAGAGATGCTCCCGGACGGCAGGCCCATGGGAGCTGGGACAGGGATGCACAGCAGGGACAGGCTTCACCGCTGAGGAGTTCTATTCTTCAATTTTCCAGTGGCGGGAGAATAGATGACCTGTGATGTTTAAAAACAACAAAGGAGTTAAATAAAATTTGACACTTTTAAGGCCAATAAAAACAAAATCCTTCCCCGTGGATGCTCATGTTTTGATTCATTTCTACCCAGGCATGCAGTCTTTGTCAGTAGTGTATAAGAGGGTGTTTAGTGTCCCTCAAGAAAAAATTTGCCCTGGCCAGTTGGCTTAAGCAGTAGAGTGTCAGCCCCGCATGTGGAAGTCCTGGGTTTGATTCCCAGTCAAGGCAAACAGGAGAAGCACCCATCTGCTTCTCCACGTCTCTCCCCTTCTCTCTCTCTTTCTCTCTCCCCTCCTGCAGCCATGGCTCAAACAGTTTGAGCAAATTGACCCCAGGCGCTGAGGATGGCTCAGTGGCCTCACCTCAGGTGCTAAAAATAGCTTGGATGCTGAGCAACAGAACTGTAGCCCCAGATGAGCAGAGCATGACCTGGTAGGGGGCTTGCCAGGTGAATCCCGGTTGGGGTTCATGTGGGAGTCTGTCTCTGCCTCCCTCCTCTCAATAATAATAGAAAAAAATTTTGCATCCATTAAAATGTAAATAAAATATAGTGCTAAAGAAGGGGGAGCAGGCTTGGAGGGACAGTTACCTTTCACTTAGTAATTCCATTCCAGAATCCATCAGAAAACTATGACAGCGATCCAAACTCCAGTTCAGCAATGAAATGGCACCCCAGTACTGTGGAGTTGGCAGCTGATAAAAACTTACTAGTGGACATTGGGAAAGTGTAAGAAAATACCTATCCACACTCTAAGAGTTTGCTGTTCCACAAGCAACCCCCGATTCCAGCCCGCATCTCTGGAGAGCTGGTAGGAACGCAGGCGGCCACCGCCCCACCCCCACTGCACCAGGACCCACGCTTGAGTGAGAGACCAGCTGCTTGAGGATCATCTAAAGGAGGGTGCAATGCTGATTTATAATTACTCACAGGTGGGAAGGTAATCTGCAAACATGAAAATAGTTTAAAGGAAGCTATTCCCTCGTCCCCACACCAAGGGTCCCACTGGTGGCAGGTTCCTTCTCAGTGGCAGCTGTTAGGGAGGTGACACTCCCCTGGGCCTCCTGCTCACATTTTCTGTTTCTAAATGTGTCCCTTAATGTTCTTGTCAAGTCACATTTTGGAAACTTAGAAGACAATAAAGATCTATGTTATGATTCCTTTTCAACCATACATTAACGCTGGGTAGGTTGTGTTTTTATTTTTGCCTCAGCTAGCAGGAAGCCTACAGCTAAATTTAATACTCAACCCAGTAACCCTGTGAGCCTAGCTTTCTGGAATATTTGTTTTCCTCTTAAGACTTTAGTTTTCTATCTTACTGGGTTTCTCCAGTGTATGTCTCACAAATCCAAATTCTTTCTGACAGGGTCCAACACACAAGAATGACTTCTAAAAAGTCCTTTGCGTTTGCCACGTGAAATCACATGCCTGTGTTAAATTCTTTCTTATCTCCCTGTTCTTTTCCCACTTCTCAAGAACTAAGGAAAAAACTAAAGGGTTCCTGTTTGGCCCTCAGTGAAGGACTTCGATGCCAACTAGGTCCTGTCCCCTGGGTGGTCCCTAGGCCTCCGAGCACACCCTAGAGCCCAGCCCCCCATGAGTCGTTCGTCCAACGATCCAGGAAGGAAGCGAAGCCTCGACCCCTCCGACCCCTCCGAGGGCGCAGACCGTTCTCGGGCGGGATTACTCACCGACCCTCCCTCTGCCGCTTCAGACTTCCTCTGCAACGAGAAAGAGAAAGAACAGAGCTCGCCTCCGCCGAGCCGTGTTTTCAAGGCCGTTCCCCACCAGACTCCTCTTGTTCATTCTCAAGAAGCCTCACACGCTTTGATCATGACCTTTATCAGCTTGTACTTCCAGATTGCTAGATCTGTCTACATCCTCAGACCCTCAGGTCCAGTTAGGACTTCCTCCCTCATCACTGCATCCCCAGGGCCTAAAGGGGGCGGCCGGCAACCAAGCACAGGAGCTGTCAAGCTGTTTGTGGCTGGGCAGATGAATGATGTGAAAAGGAGAGATACTAGAAAGATAGAAGGGGGAGAGAACTAATATTGATTCATCACCTATAAGAGGTGGGCATTGTTAGGGTTTTATATGTACTTGTCCTCAGCACAATCTTTTTTTTACTGATATAATTCACTTAACATACATTTTACCCATTCGAAGTATACAGTGTGGTGGTTGTAAGGCTATTTATTCACTAGGTTGTGCACCTGTCACTGTTGCCTAATTCTAGAATGTTTTCATCCAAGAAGCCCTGTGCCCACTGGCAGTGCCTCCCTATTTCTCCCTCTTCCTGTCCCCAGGCAACAACTAATATCTACTTTCTGTCTCTATATACATGCCCATTCCCAACATTTTATATCTGTGGGATCGTGCAATATACGGTCTTTTGTGTCTGGCTTCTTTCACTCAGTGCAACTTTTTCAAGATTCATCCACACTGTAGCAATTTTCAGTACTGCATTCCTTTTGATGGCTGCATAATATTCCATTACCTGGATCTATCCGTGTTGTCTTTCCATTCATTCATCAGTCAATGCACATTTGGGGTGTTTCCACTTCTTGACTGCTAAGCTGCTATGAACATCCGTACACAAGTTTTTACGGGAGCCTATATTTTCAGTTTTCTTGCACATGTAACTGGGAGTGGGATTCTTGTTATTGTTCATCTTTTATTTTCTTTTTTCAGAGACAGAGAGACTCAGAGAGAGGAATAGATAGGGACAGACAGACAGGAAAGGAGAGAGATGAGAAGCATCAATGATCAGTTTTTCGTTGTAACACCTTAGTTGTTCATTGATTGCTTTCTTATATGTGCCTTGACCACGGGCCTTCAGCAGACTGAGTGACCCCTTTGCTCGAGCCAGCGACCTTGGGTCCAAGCTGGTGAGATTTGCTCAAACCCAATGAGCCCGCACTCAAGCTGGCGACCTCGGGGTCTCGAACCTGGGTCCTCTGCATCCCAGTCTGACGCTCTATCCACTGTGTCACCACCTGGTCAGGCTATTGTTCAGCTTTTTGGTCACAGCCATCCTAGTGGGACTTGAACAGGATCTCTCATTGTGGCTTTGAGTTGCATTTTCTCAATGACTAACGATGCTGAGTATCTGTCCATGTGCAGGTTTTGGCTATCCTTGGCCTCTTACATTTCCATATGAATTTTAGGATCAGCTTGTCCATTTTTGCAAAAATCCAGCTGGACTTTTGATAGCAATTGCATCTACTCTGTAGGTCGGTTTTGGGAGCATAGCCAATTTAACAATATGAATGAAGCCTTCTGTTCCACGAACACTGATGTTTTCATTTATTTAGGCCTTTTAGTTTTCTCAACATTTAAAAATTTTCATGTGGGCCCTGGCCGGTTGGCTCAGCGGTAGAGCGTCGGCCTAGCGTGCGGAGGACCCGGGTTCGATTCCCGGCCAGGGCACACAGGAGAAGCGCCCATTTGCTTCTCCACCCCTCCGCCGCGCTTTCCTCACTGTCTCTCTCTTCCCCTCCCGCAGCCAAGGCTCCATTGGAGCAAAGATGGCCCGGGCGCTGGGGATGGCTCTGTGGCCTCTGCCCCAGGCGCTAGAGTGGCTCTGGTCGCAACATGGCGACGCCCAGGATGGGCAGAGCATCGCCTCTGGTGGGCAGAGCATCGCCCCTGGTGGGCGTGCCGGGTGTATCCCGGTCGGGCGCATGCGGGAGTCTGTCTGACTGTCTCTCCCCGTTTCCAGCTTCAGAAAAATGAAAAAAAAAAAAAAAAAAAAAAAAAAATTTTCATGTGTAGATTTTGCACTTTTTGTATTATTCATTTTAGAGAGAAAGAGAGAGAGAGAATGGGGGGGGGGGCAGGAAGCATCAACTGCCATATGTGCCTTGACCAGGCAAGCCCAGGGTTTCAAACCAGCAACCGGTGTTCCAGGTCGACACTCCATCACTGCACCACCACAGGTCACGTTTTGCACTTCTTTTGTTAAAATTTTTTTGTTTTTTATTCTTTTTGATACTATCATAAATGAAACTTTTCTAAATTTCATTTTCAGATGGTTCATTGTGAGTGCATACAAATCCAATCAACTTTTGTTTATTGCTCTTGTATCCTGCGACCTTGCCAAAGTTAACGTATTAACTTTAATAGGTTTTTAGTGGATTATTCAGGATTTTCCATATACAAAATCGTGTCATCTGTTCAAAAGATATTTTTACTTCTTCCTCTCCAAACTCAATTTCTTTTATTTCTTTTTCTTGACTAATTGCCCTGGCTGTGAGCTCCGGTCCAAGCTTCAATAGAAGGGACAAGAGCAGACGTTCTTATCTTGTTCCTGATCGCAAGCTTTTGAAGCAGGTTCCTTCACCCAATGGAAAGGAGGCTCCGATGAGGAAATTGAGACTCAGAGAAGTTAAGTTACCTCTGCAGAGTCACACAGCTAGTCAACAATGGGGCCAAAATTTTAAACCTAAATTCTGACTCCAAAGCCCATTCCTTTCCCTCTGCTCCCTTAGCCCCTAAGGAGTAGCTTAGCAACCGCGTGCTTGCACGAGGCTTTGTCTCTGCTTTCACTGGCCGTTCCTGCCGCACGATATGGAGCGGGCAGAGCAGGGGTTTGTGCCCCCCTCTCCACTGGAAAGAACACTGAGGTGATGTGACTCGAAATAACTGGGGCTCCAACTCTGCTCTCCTGACCCAATTTCGTGCCCTGGCAGAAGCAATAACTACCGCATTTTTCGCTCCATAAAATGCACTTTTCCCCAAAAAAGTGGAGGGGAAAATGCCCATGTGTCTTATGGAGTGAAAAATACAGTATTTAAATATTTTAACACGCCATTTGGTTCAGAATATATTTTTTCTTATTTTCTTTAAATCCTAGGTGTGTCTTTTGGTCAGATGCATCTTATGGAGTGAAAAATACTGTACTTCATTGAGTAGTTAGATGTATTCAGGAAGGATATGTGCGTGTTTTCTAACAGGTAATAAAAAGAATAAATTAAACTCTGTATGATAGGGAGGGCACTAATGTATAGAGGAGATGATCTGAAAAGATTGGAGACAAGATGCATGGGGTACGAGAGGAGAGGGAGGGAAGGAGAGGAAGTGACATTTTTATTAGTAAAGAAAGTGTCAGAGGAACAAAAAAATGTGTGAGAGGAACATCTTTTTATAAGAAAGAACTTTAAAGAGAAATTGTGTGACTAAAATTTCTTTCTAGCTGAAAGAATCCCTTCTGAGAAAAAAAGAATACAAATGAGTAACAAAAATGCTCTGTGCAGGCCCTGGCCAGTTTGTTCAGTGGATAGAGCACTGGCCCAGCATATGGACATTCCAGGTTCAATTTCTGGTCCGGGCACACAGGAAAAGCAACCATGTGCTTCTCTCCCCCTCCCTCTCCCCCTTCGCTCCCTCTTCCCTTCCAGCAGCCAGTAGGTTGGCTAGTCCAAGCGTCAGCCTCAGGCACTGAGAATAGCTTGATTGATTTGAGCATCAGCCCCAACTAGGGATTGCCAAGTGGATCCCAGTCAGGGCACATGCAAGAACCTGTCTTCCTATCTCCCCTCCTCTCACTTAAAATAAGAAATAAAAATTTTAAAATGCTCTGTGTGGGTGTCCAGGCAGACTTAAGGGTGGCCCTCGAGGCTGAGAGCTAGACAGCCTGCCCACAGCAGCCCCACGGAGGTCCCCCTGGAGGACTGCCCTCGCGGCAGAAGGGTGCAGACAGCTGGAATCCCCACCTCCAACCTCTCCTCTCAGGGTTGCTGTGAGGATTGAATAAAATGGTTCCTAAGAACAAACCTGACATCACTCCTGCGCAAAGAAGAGGCTCAGTAAAGACTAGTTCCATTTCCCTTCCCTTTATGGGGTCAGCAAGGGACCCGGGAGCCACAGGAATCTAGCCAATAGAAATCTACCACAACAGAAATCTCCCTCTTCTCTCCCTCTTGGCCCAGTGGCTTGTTCTGGTCGTTTGGTATCCGACTTGAACCGCATCATTTGGGCTTGCGAAGCCCCGCCTCCCGGGGCAGGACGAGTTACCTTGTCCGTCAGCCTTGTAGTCGTCGGGGAGCAGCTTGTCCTGCCGGTAGCCCAGCACAAAGGCCAGGAAGGAGAGAATGACAGCGTCTCCAATGCTGAGGACGGCCAGCATGAAGGCCCAGCGGATGGTGCAGTGGCCCAGCGTGTACTTGCCCGTCTGCTCCCCGCACATGGCCCGCACCTCACTTGAGTCCCAACCGTCTGGGTAGACCAGGCAGCCAATCGCCAGGCCTGTGGCTGAGGGGGACAGGAAGGGATACATGTGTCAGGTGGCACAAGGGGCAGCTCTTACCGCCTTCTTGTAGAACCCAGGCTCAGAGACGCAGGCTCCGGGGGCTACAGCAGCGTGCCCTGGGCACCGGCAGGCACAGGCCCGGAGCAGGGCTCCGCAGCCCAGTGTGGGTTCTGCCACCACCACGAGTGGTCTTTTCAGGCCCTCAGCCTGGTCCTCACTTTGGACTTGACGAGACATCACCCACCCTGGCTTGGAAGCCCTCCAAAGTCAAGTCATGACCCAGAGAGCTAGCTCATCACCCTAAAGATGTTCCTTTGTTCAGATTTCAACATCTCTGAAATAGTGCAATGAGAAAGCTTCAGGCCATCATTTGATTAGTGTGCTCCTGTTCACAGCACATAGGCAAATGGTGTGTCCTACAACTCGGGCACCTGAGACTCAATGAAAACAGGAAGAATTCAGCCCCATCTCTGACTGCGTCCTTCTTGAACCTTCCATTCCAGCCCTTGGGTCGCCTTACGTTCGCCCGGGACCGTGCAGTGCAGAGGCCCGTGCTTTCCGGAGCCTAATCCCGCCCTGGGATAGTGGACACGTTCATTCCCGGGTCAGGGCAGGCTGGGGAGCTTCCCCAGGAACTGGCGCTCCACTTCCCAGCTCTGCGCCAACCGGCTGTGTGACTCGGAGCAAGCTACCTAGGTTTGGTTTTGTTCTGTCTGTGCCTCAGTTTCCTCATTTGTAAAATGAGGATAGGAACAGGGCTCATCTGATTGGATTGCAGCAAGGTTCATATGCGCTGTTAATGCGGGACAAGTGCTCAGAGCAGTGCCTGGCGCACGCTTGGCGCCCACGGGCATTGCTGCTATTACCCCACCCCGTGCTTCCATAGGCTCGGTCGTCACAGCCTCCAAAGTCCGTGTTCAGCACCTTCCCCCCACTTCTCCCATGCTTCTGAAGTCCCAGCCCGCCTCAGTGGCCCAGACAGGTGACATAATCCTGGGATGTGACCACGGTGACCCTGAGCACTGCCGCCCTCTTTCCCACCGTAGGCCCTGCGTCCGCGGGCTGCCGGCTCAGGCTGTGCCCACCCAGGCGCCTCTCGGAGGAGCTCCGCCCAGCACCCAGGGCTACCTGACTTGGGCTCAGCGTGCTCCCGCGGGGAAGCCGGCAGAGAGTGGAGCGCACAGGCGAGTGAACAGTTCGCGCTCGCCTCCCCCCACCCCCATTTACTTACAGGAGGAGCTCATTTACATAGCTCTTTTATAGATCATGAAAGACTCCATAAGTCATTTTTCTCTTGACCCCGTCCATAGTTCTGAGAAGTAGGTCATCTACTAATGTTCCATTTTACAGATTGGAAAAGTGAGGTCTCAGAGAAAGCCAGTGTCCAGGTCTCAGTTTGGGCAGAGCCAGGACCTGAACTCTTGGCTTTTGACTCTCTTGACTTAAAAATTAATTGCCTCTACTCCCAGTTTGTGACATCCTTCCAAAGAGCTGAATGTGTTTAATGGTGACATTCCAGGCTTAGTGACAAACTGAGAAGTGTTTCAGAAAGGTACTTAGGGTTGGGGTGGGGGGACCCGGGGACCCTTCCAGATTTTTTTGTTAAATCCTGTGGGCTTTTCTACTTGGTATGAGATCAGCCTTTGGTGCCTGGCATGGCCCCTGGATTAACTGGGGGCGGGATACACACACACACACACACACACACACACACACACATGCTCCTACGTGGGCGAATGTGGACAGGAGTTGCCCTTCTGGGCTTTTCTCCCCATTGCTCCTCCCCTTTTCCCCCTTCCCCTCCCACAGTGTCTTTCTAGGGGGGCTCCGGAAAAGAGCCCAAGGCCTCTGACTTGGAAACGGGCTGTTACTGCGGGCACCACAGCCCTCTGTAAGCACCCCACCCGTCCATGCCGTTCTGGTCCTGGGCACTGCAGGGGCATCCTCCTCTGTGGTGCTGCAGGGCTCTGAGTAGAGGTCAGCGTTGTCTAAGGGATTGGGCGAGCTGACTCACCCTTTCTGCCTTCCATTCTCTCCTCTGTGAAATAGGGATCACGATACCCGACTCATAGCAGGGTGATGAGGGTTGAGTGTGACCATGTACAAAAAGTTTACTACAGTATCTGGTGCATGCGCGTGGCCAACCAGTGCTAGCTGTTGCTCTTATAATTGGCATTGAAGTCAGATGGACGTGACCTTGGTGGATGTGGATGTTGTTAGCTGTTCACAGATATTCCAGGTACCCAGTAGGATTATACGTCCTTGACCCCCTTCCTCCCTTCAAGTGAGGCAAGGCCATCTGATTTCCTTTGGCCCATAAAATGTGTACATTTCTAGAGCATTGAACAGCTTGGGGGAGACCCTCTAGAGCTTCGTTACCCTCTGCAGTGACAAGTGATGCTCGATCAGCCTCGGTCCCCGAAGAGAAGGGAGAGGGCAGAGCCCCCAGCTGGTCCTCAATGGCGTGTACCAGGAGAGGGACAGAAGCCACCAAGATTCGAGGATTGTTCGTTACTGTGGTATCAGCACACCCATCCTGACCAATAAAGTTGTTTCTGTGTTTTTCTTTTTTTTTTTTTTTTTAATTCTATCTAATGGAGGAAATGAATTTTTTTTTTTTTCTTTTTATTTCTGAAGCTGGAAACGGGGAGAGACAGTCAGACAGACTCCCGCATGCGCCTGACTGGGATCCACCCGGCACGCCCACCAGGGGCGATGCTCTGCCCACCAGAGGGCGATGCTCTGCCCCTCCGGGGCTTCACTCTGCCGCGACCAGAGCCACTCTAGCGCCTGGGGCAAAGGCCAAGGAGCCATCCCCAGTGCCCGGGCCAACTTTGCTCCAATGGAGCCTTGGCTGCGGGAGGGGAAGAGAGAGACAGAGAGGAAGGAGGGGGGGGGAGTGGAGAAGCAGATGGGCGCTTCTCCTATGTGCCCTGGCCGGGAATCGAACCCGGGTCCCCCGCACGCCAGGCCGACGCTCTACCGCTGAGCCAACCGGCCAGGGCCTGTTTCTGTGTTTTTCACCTTTACTGAGCACCTACCGCGTGTCAGGCTCTGAGCAGCGTTCCGCACGCATTACATCACCCCATCCTCTCAAGAACCCCGCGATAGGGGTCCTGTTGCTACAGGATACAGAGGAGGTCACCAGAGCTCAGAGAGACAAATAACATGTCCTGCCTGCGTTTCTAGGAGCCGGGATCACACTCAGCCTATACCTGGCATTCAGAGCTCATTAATATCGTTAACGTACAGCCCCACACTGCTCCAGTCATCCGTCCCTGCCTCTGCCCCTGCTCTCTTCTTGGTCCCAGGCTTCCTGGCAAGGTCACGCTGACTGGTTAAGTTCTCTTCAAACAGACTCCCGTGTCCCAGCTGCTGGCTGCGGGGCACACCCCTTGTGCCCCTCCCTGGGCTCAGTTTCCCTTCCCCCGCCCTGAAGAACCGAACTTGACACCACCCTTGCTCTCCCCCAACATAAATGTTTCACGGGATGGCACCTGGCCGCCTTGGCTAACAACGTCTCCAGTTCCACGACACTGGCAGAGTCTGCCTCAGATGGCCGGGTGGCTCCTCCCCCCTCCCAGACCCTCCTAGTACTACCTGTTCAGCCAGTGACACCTGCTGTGGGAGCTTGGGGGAGGGGCAGTAAGAGAACGAGAGGGATGTTGTCTTTCTAGCTTCCCATAACTCTGATACGCAGGACCACTCGGCAAATGTCCATTCTACTCCTCTTTGTCACAGAACTGCTAAATCTTCATTCCCCCTTTCTCGTCCCCACTGCCCACCGAGGCTTGCTTCACCCCGGCCAGCCTTTCCCTCACCACAGAGAAACTACGGAGGACGGGGGAGGCCAGTGGCGGGTGTGGGAGGCAGCTCTGAAGCCTGGTGCAAGGCCTGGACACAAGCTTTGGAATCAAAGGTTCTGTCCCTCACGACCTGTGCGCTCAAAGACCAGTCACCCGCTAGGGGCCTGGCCGGTAAAGTGCAAGGGGCAACCCCCTGTTGCGTCGTGATGCGGTTCCTCCGGATACACACGCGAAGGCGCTCTGCAGACCATTGCTCTACGTAAATGTGCGACTCAACAGAAATGTCTAGGTTCTTGGGACCCCCCGCCTTCAATTCTTCTAGGTTCTTGGTCACCAGCCAATCTGTTACAGTTTGGCCAAGTCGTATCATCTCTCTCAGCCTGATCCCTCACCTATCGTTGGGGGGAGCAGAGAGCTGTAACTCCTTGGGGTCCCCTTGAACTCTCACAGCCCTGAGTTTCTGTGCTTTGTCATCTGGGACTCCGGTCCCCGTCTCATTCACCCTGTGAAGACTCACACTGTTTCTCATTCCGGCCAACCATGACATAGCGGTTTCACCGTTGTCCGCAGTCCCCAGCACTTTCCTGGACATCTCCCCACCACAGACGGGCTGTGTGCAGTCCTCGGGGGGCGGAGGGACTGAGGGCGCAGGACAAAGCCTTGAGCCATCCCTGGCTGGGCTCCGGAGGAGCATAGGACCAGCTGGCCCTCTGAGGCCTGCCTGGACCAGCTGCAGGAAACGGGGCCTTGGAAGGCCCTGCCTCTGAGCACCACAGATACCACTTACCCTACGTAGTTGTAAAGACCCTACACAGCATCCCCCCTCCATGTCACAATATGTCACTCGCGCCTACCTCCCTCAAGTGTGGAATCCCATAAGGGGACAAAGACTTTCACTCCACAAGGAAAGATGGAACTGAAATGCAAGGTGCTATGGGAGAGGCCACGTGCAGCATGACATTCTCAATCAATGACTGGCCTCAGAGTCTCCCTTGAGAGCAGGTTGGGGCGGGAGGGAAGGAGAGACGCAGGGATCTGGGGTCCCGAATGGAGAAAGAACAAATGCACAGAAGTGGGTGGCGTGGATGTCTAGGCTGTGCTTGACTGGTACCACTTTTTGCCCCGCTATTGGGTGGCATTCCCACACAGCTGACAATGGAAGCTTTCTTCTTCCTCCCGCCCACAGCTACCACAGCCTCCCGTGCGGCATGTGCGTCTGGACACCTGAGTTCTTCTACCAACTAGCTGTGTGCTCCTGGGGAAGGTCACCTGTCCTCGCTGGGCCCGAATTCCTCAACCGCAAGATAAGGTGGTTGAGCCATTTGGTCTCCAGGTCCTTTCGGTCTCAGCCGGTCTAGGATTGTCTACTCCTCGCAAGCGTCTACGGAGCATGGAGTAGGGCCGGGCTGAAGGGGTGCAGCTGAGCAGGAGACCCAGAGTCTCCGCAGAGCACGGGGCGGTGCAGTGGCAGCTGCGGCCTGGAGCGGCCCCCGCCCACCCGCCCGGTGTCCCTGCTCACCCGCGGCCAGCTGCATCCAGGCGCAGATCTTGTAGACCGTGGCCGTGTTGCAGACGAAGAACAGGCTGAAGCAGATGATGGAGCCGATGATGAGGAACATGCCCAAGGCCACGAAGAACATGGCCGTCTTGAAGGCCCTGGAGGGGATGGACGAGAAGTCCAGAGGGCCGCCCTTGCAGATGAGCTCGGAGGACAGCACGTTGCCCACGCAGTAGGAGAAGAGGCCGAAGTAGCCGGCCTGGGGCGTGTTGACGCTGTCCCCGATCCAGTAGGGCTGGATGAAGAGGGCCATGACCAGCACGGAGAAGCAGATGGTGAGCGTGCCCCACATCACGCCCACCGCCCTGGCGTTCCGCACGTAGTTGGTGTGGTAGATCTTGGCTGCCTCCTGGGCGGGCAGCAGCTTCACCATGGTGAGGGCGCGGGGGCCAGGCCGGGCCGGGGCCTGGGGGCGGGAAGGCGGTGTCTGTGCGGACCGAGGCCCCGGCACAGGTCACTCCTCTGCCGGGTTTGGAGAAGGGACTGAGGTCGGGGCACAAGGTGAAGGTCCCTCCAAGGCAGAGGGAAGAGGATGGAGAGGACCCGGAGGACGGCCTCGGCTTCTTCGGGGGACGCTTGCCGCGGGTGCCTGCGTCGTTTTAGCCGGCCTGTGTCCTGCGTCCTGCTCCTCTGAAGCCCCGCGGGGTCTCGGCCTGCGGGCACCGCCCTGCCCTTCCCGGGTTTCCAGCTCGGAGCCCCGGAGAGCTCCGCCCCCTCGGCCCGGCCCGCCCCCCGCGCGCCCTCCCGGGACAGCGCCGCTTCAGCACCGCGGCCAGCGCCCGGGACGCAGGCGGAGGGCCGGGCGGGCCGGGCGGCCACCCAGCGCGGGGAGGGGCCGCCGCCGCCGCCGCCGCCCGGGGACCGAGGGTTCTCCCCACTCTCCTGAGCGAGGACGAGAACTGGGGGGGCTGCGACTGCGGCTGTCACATTCCTCCCAATCGGTTCTGCATAACCGCTTCCTGAGCGCTGTCCCTGTCCCACCCATGCCACCCGTCCCTGGCTTCCCTGGTCGCCCATCCAGAACCAAAATCCCCCGGAGCCAGCAAAACCTTTCTGGATTTTGTTTTCTGGTCACTGGTTTCTAGCTCCCATCTTGCAATCAACAGTGCCTAAGAGCCTACTATGTTGGATAGGGGTATCTTCCCTAAGCAAGAACCAAGAGATAAAAAGTGCAGGGCCCCTGCCCTCAAAAACAGTGAGATAGTTACATATAAGTATATATGCATGATATTTGAAGATATTATATTATGTATACATATATTATTTTATAATTATTTATAAATACATTATATATACATATATCTTTGCAATGCAGCCTGATAACAGTAGCAACTGCAAAATATACTTTCCTTGAGATTTCTCAGCCCTTAACATACTTTTTTTTTTTTTTTGTATTTTTCTGAAGCTGGAAACGGGGAGAGACAGTCAGACAGACTCCCGCATGCGCCCGACCGGGATCCACCCGGCACGCCCACCAGGGGCAACGCTCTGCCCACCAGGGGGCGATGCTCTGCCCCTCCAGGGCGTCGCTCTGCCGCGACCAGAGCCACTCCAGCGCCTGGGGCAGAGGCCAAGGAGCCATCCCCAGCGCACGGGCCATCTTTGCTCCAATGGAGCCCCGGCTGCGGGAGGGGAAGAGAGAGACAGAGAGGAAGGAGGGGGTGGGGGTGGAGAAGCAAATGGGCACTTCTCCTGTGTGCCCTTGCCGGGAATCGAACCCGGGTCCCCCGCACTGCAGGCCGACGCTCTACAGCTGAGCCAACCGGCCAGGGCTTAACATACTTTTTGATACAATGTTTTTCTCCTCTTGTTTATGTTTTTGTCAAATATTTCTTCCCCCCCTTTTTCTGTTTTTAAAAATTTACTTATTGGCCCTGGCCGGTTGGTTCAGTGGTAAAGCGTCGGCCTGGCGTGCAGGAGTCTCGGGTTCGATTCCCGGCCAGGGCACATAAGAGAAGCGCCCATCTGCTTCTCCACCCCTCCCCCTCTCCTTCCTCTCTGTCTCTCTCTTCCCCTCCCGCAGCCAAGGCTCTATTGGAGCAAAGTTGGCCCCGGGTGCTGAGGATGGCTCCATGGCCTCTGCCTCAGGCGCTAGAATGGCTCTGGCCACAACTGAGCAGTGCCCCAGATGGGCAGAGCATCGCCCCCTGGTGGGCATGCCAGGTGGATCCCAGTCGGGTGCATGCGGGAGTCTGTCTGACTGCCTTCCCGTTTCCAACTTCAGAAAAATACAAAAAAAAAATTTTACTTATTGATTTTAGAGAAAGGGAAGTGGGGAGAGAGACAGAGACAGAGAGAGAAACATCAATCTGTTGTCCCACTTATTTATGCACTCGTTGGTTGACTCTTGTATGTGCCCTGAGTGGGGATCAAGCTCACAATCCTGGTGTATCTGGATGATGCTCTAACCAACTGAGCTGCCCGGCCACGGCCATCCCATCTTTTTCAAAACATACATGTTTATCCTAACTTTATACGTAAGTAGCTGGTTAAGTAACTAGAGAATTAGGAAAATTCATGAAAGAATAAAAATCACACATACTGTATCGCCAAAATCAGGAGCTAAGGAAAGACAAGAAAATGTTTAAAAGGTGAACTTTGGCTTTAGACAGATTGGGCTTTGAGTCAGCAGTTATTAGCTAAGTGACTCTCCCTGGATTTAGCCTTCCTGAGCCTCAGTTTCTTCATACACAAAATGGGGATGATAATAGTTTCAATCACATAAAGCTCAGGTGAGCTATGTGTACACTATTAGCCCAGGGGCTCACATGAAAGAATGCTCAAAAATGTTTGTTATTTAATTTTATAATTATTATTACCTCTGCGAACATTTTTATGTATTTCCCTCCTTCTACACATACTGCTTTACATGGTTAGATGGTAATCTATACACAATTTAGTATCCAATTTTTTACTTAACATCACACCATTAATACTTTCTCATATTACAATTTTTTTTCCCAAAAACATTATTTGAATGCTCGTACAATAATTGTTTAATCATTTCCCCTTTTGAGATGTCCTGGCAGTTTCTGGGTTTTCACCATTAAAAAGAACCCTGAGGGCCTGACCTATGGTGGCGCAGTGGATAAAGCAACGACCTGGAATGCTGAGGTTCAAAACCCCCAGCTTGCCTGGTCAAGGCACAAATGGGAGTTGATGGTTCCTGCTCCTCCTCTCCCTCTTCTCTCTCTCTCTTTCTCTTTAGTCTCTCTCTCTAAAAATGAATAAATAAAATCTAAAAAAAGAAAAAAGAAAAAAAACCCTGCGTTAACATATTTGTGTTGTTACCTGTGTTTCCTCTTCTTAAATTGCGGGTTTTGTGACATCTTTCTCCTCTGGGAAGTTGGCAGTGACCAGCAGGGGACAGGACTGATGGCTTTTGCACAGCTCCACTCACAGATAGAAATAGCTCCTCCGTTCCTTCCCCAGGCTCCTGCTCTTCCCTCGTGAGACCGGAACCATAATTAGCTTCCCTGTGGCTCAGCTCTGAGGAGTGTTGGGTGAGAGGGGATGGGGAGAGCCAGGGGGCCAGGATGAGCTCAGAGGGAAAGTGGTTTTAAATTCTGAGTTCCATAAAATAAAAGAGGACAGTAATCAATGGTATCTCCGCGTCTCTGGAAATGGGTGGGTTTCTCCCATTTTGAGGGGCTCCTGCCTGTTTCTTCCAGCTGCTCCCTTATATGCTGCCCTCCAGCGGTGTAAGGGGGAGGGGAAGGAGGTGGTACTCAGGCTGAGCACCTACTACATGCCAGGCACGTCTACAGGGAGGGGTTCTACCTACATTGTCTTTTTAAAATTATTATTTTTTTTTTTTAATTTTTTTGGTATTTTTCCGAAGCTGGAAACAGAGAGAGACAGACAGACTCTGCATGCGCCCGACCGGGATCCACCCGGCACGCCCACCAGGGGGCGACGCTCTGCCCACCAGGGGGCGATGCTCTGCCCCTCCGGGGCGTCGCCCTGCAGCGACCAGAGCCACTCCAGCGCCTGGGGCAGAGGCCAAGGACCCATCCCCAGCGCCCATCCTTGCTCCAATGGAGCCTGGCTGCAGGAGGGGAAGAGAGAGACAGAGAGGAAGGAGAGGGGGAGGGGCGGAGAAGCAGATGGGCACCTCTCCTGTGTGCCCTGGCTGGGAATCGAACCCCGGGACTTCTGCACACCAGGCCGACGCTCTACCACTGAGCCAACCGGCCAGGGCTAATTTTTTTATTTACTGAATTAAGAGAAAGAGAGAGAGAGAGAGAGAGAGTAAAGGAGAGAGGGAGAGAAGGAGAAACATCTATATGTTGTTCCACTTATTCATGCATTCATTGGTTGATTCTTGTATGTGCCCTGACCGGGGATCGAACCTAAAACCTTGGTGTATGGAGATGGTGCTCTAACCAACTGAGCTACCCACCGAGGGCCTATATTGTCTTTTTTAAATGTTTATTTTAATCTATTTTAATTCTTCAATTACAGTTGACATTCAATATTATATTAGTTTCAGGTGTACACATAGTAATTACACAGATCCCCCCCCATAAGTCTAATACCCACCTGGCACCATACATAGTTATTACAATGTTATTGATTATATTCCTTATGCTGTACTTTATATTCCATGACGAGTCTGTAACTCCTATTTGTACTTCTTGATCCCTTCACCTTTTTCACCCGGCCCCCAAACTCCTCCCACCTGGCAGCCATCAGTCTGTTCTCTGTATCTGTGAGTCGGTTTGTTTTGTTCTAGATTCCACATCTACGTGAAATCGTGCGGTATTTGTCTTGCTCTGTCTGACTGATTTCACTTGGCATAATACCCTCTAGGTCCATCCATGCTGTTACACCACATACATCGTCTTATTCAATGCTCCCCTAGTGAAGGAGCCCTCATCCTCCACAGATACATGAGGACACAGGCTCAGGGAGCTTACAAATTTAAACAACTTGTTCAAGGTCATGCAGCTAGTTAGTGCTGTTTTGAAGCCAGGTCTGCGCTTGAGGCGACGCAGTCTGGGGCCTCAGCGGTGGAGCCCTTTTCTGTCTCCGTCTCTGGGGCTGGGGAGAGGTCCCTGGCTGCAGCGAGCTGTCCCTCTGGGAAGACTGCTCCCGTCCTGCACCTGAGCACACGCGGGCAGCTGCACCCTTCCCAGCTTCTGCCCTGGGCCACCGGCGGCTCACAGACCTCCTCCCACTTGCATGTGGCCTTGAGTAGGGACAGGGTGAGTGGGAGCCTTAGCTAAAGGGGGGGGGGCCTCCCCCTCAGCAGCTTGGCCACAGCTGGGCCTCTGCTCACGGGCAGACCCTGAGAGATGGCAAAGGTCAGTCACATGTGGACTGGGCTCCTTTTATAGCCCTACCAGCCCAACTGGTTCTGTCTTCTGCCATCTGACCTGCTGGTTGCGACCCTTCATCATGGAGAAGATCCTCGTCCTTCTGCTCGTCACCCTCGCAGTGACCTATGCGGTCCCTGACCCCCGGGGAATTGTTGTCAACCTGGTAAGAGGCTCTTCAGGGGAGGAGTCATCTGGGCCCCTCAGTGGGGATTTTGTAAGCTTGGGCCTTGACCTGTGATGTCCCCACCAGGGGCTGCCAGAGGGCTGGGAGGTGGGGCATCTCTTCCTTTACTGCTGTGCCCTGTCCCATGCCCCAGGGGCCCCAGACAAGGCTGGTCAGCCTGGCACATGCTCAGAGCAGTGGTTCAGCCCAGCTAAGTGAGCTTTAAAGGATCCAGATCCAGAGGCACCCACGGTAGAAACCCTGGCTCAGAGGCAAGGGGTTTAACAACCTCCCTCAGTGAGCCCGGCTTTGACTTACAGCGCGCATTTCCTGAGTGCCAGACGCAGGTCTAAACACCTCCCGTGCACCGCTCGTTGGACCCTCACACTAACCACCTGAGACGAGTCCTAGTACATGATCAACCTTGTTTGATACACATGGCGATCCGGACATAGGGGAAGGTTAGGCCACCTGCCTGAGGTCACACAGCTGGAAAGCGTTGAGCAGGGATAGAGCCCAGGACCCGGGCTCCAGAGCCACCTGTCCTCGCGGCCCCACACTGCCTCTCCACCCAGGGTGGCGCAGGGCCAAGCACCTGGTCCAGAGAGTCTTCCATGCGTGCCGCGCACGGGCTTGGTGGTTGAGGTTAGGGTCCCCCTGAGGTTACATACAAAAGTCCGTGCAGGGAGAGAGGGGTTTTCCAACGGGATGGTCCTTGATTAATTATCACAGGCTCCTTCCTCAAAGGGGTGTGGGACTCCCAACAGGTTCCCAGACCGTGTTTTGGGGCCACGTGTGCACCTTCCATGAGAACACTGAGGCAGAGCGTGGGGCGGTGACTTCCCCCAAGGTCACTCAGGGAGTTGGCCAGTGCTAGAACCGGGCGTCCTGCCCCCCGCCCAGGGCTGCTTCTCCCGAAGCGGAGGGGGTGGGGGGCGCAGCGGAGGGGCTATCACCGGGACCCGGGGGAGGGGTCCTGGCTGACGGCTGCCACCACCCCCCCTCGCCTCCTGCAGGAAGAGGGCGAGCTCTGCATGAACAGCGCCCAGTGCAAGAGCAAATGCTGCCACCGGACAAGCGGGCTGAGCCTGGCCCGCTGCGCGCCCAAGGCCAGCGAGAACAGCGAGTGCTCTGCCAAGGTGGGTGCCGGCGGACTAGGTGTCGGGGTGGGGGTGGGGGTGGGGGTGGGGGTGGGGGTGGCGGTGGGGTGGGGGCGGGGGCAGCCCAGGGGCAGCCCAGCGGCGGAGGGCTCGTGCCTTGGGGATGGGATCCCGGGAGAGGCGCCCAGAGGAAGGTCAGTAGGCTTCAAAGCGCTTTTCCATCCCATGGTCTCTCACAACTGACCAGTGAGAGGGGCCGGGAGGCAGGGATTTGAGATCCCCATTTCATGGGTGGGTAAATAGAGGCAGGGCCGGCCCGGGGCGCCCCCCGTGGAGGCAGTCCGGGGAAGCACCATCTGAGAAGCCCGACTGCCTGCCGGGACGTGGGGTCAGGCCCGGGGCGCCCCCCGTGGAGGCAGTCCGGGGAAGCACCGGCTGAAAAGCCCGACTGCCTGCCGGGACGTGGGGTCAGGCCCGGGGCGCCCCCCGTGGAGGCAGTCCGGGGAAGCACCATCTGAGAAGCCCGACTGCCTGCCGGGCCGTGGGGTCAGGCCCGGGGCACCCCCCGTGGAGGCAGTCCGGGGAAGCACCATCTAAGAAGCCCGACTGCCTGCCGGGACGTGGGGTCAGGCCCGGGGCGCCCCCCGTGGAGGCAGTCCGGGGAAGCACCATCTGAGAAGCCCGACTGCCCGCCGGGACGTGGGGTCAGGCCCGGGGCACGCGCGGCCTGCGCCTCCCCTGATTCCCTGTCTCCGCAGACGCTCTACGGGGTTTACTACAAGTGTCCCTGTGAGCGGGGCCTGAAATGCGAGGCCGACAAGTCCATCGTGGGCTCCATCGTCAACACCAACTTCGGCTTCTGCCGGGACCCTTCGCGCACCGCGGAGTGAAACCCACCACCCACCCAGCCGCGGGCCTAGCCCCGCGGGCAGACGGACGCTCTCCCTTTACCCCCTCGCCCTGGCTGGCCATCCCCCTGACCAGCGTCTCCATTTTCTGATTGGGTTCTTGGCAATTAAAGCCCCTCCTGCAAACCTTCTCCCGGCCCCTGGCTGTGATTGCTGAGTTGGGGTCTTCCTCGGTGTTCCTTCCGTCACGGCTCTGCCCCATCAAGGCAGCCATCAGCCAGGTCGGAGGAAGGAAGGGTGGCTCGGACGCCAGGCTGCGGGAAACAAGGTTGGAAGGCAGAGACGCCCTCCGGTTCTGGGGAGCAGTCACACCTCCGTGTGTGCCCTGCGTGCCCTTCAAGTTCTCAGACAGACAAGCACCCGCGCGCACACACACCTCTGGTGGGGAACCACAGTGACCCATGGTCTTTGTCCTGCACCAGCGCGTATCTGTCCCCTGTGCCGGGCTCACACCTCTCTTCTGGGCCCAGCTCCCAGATGTGACAGCCACCGGACACAACCTGAGTCGGAAGGGTCCGTTAACATTGTGAAGACTATTGATATTGGGCTCACTGTGCTCACGAATCAGATCCTCTCAATGTCCCTGGGAGAATTTACTGTCTTCACTTTAGAGATCAAAGAGACTAAGGTTCAGAGAGGTTAAGTACCTTGCTCAATGTCACAGAATTAGAACAAGTTGGCACTAAACCCATCTAACTCACCCCCCCCCACACACACACACACAAACACACACCAATGATTCCCTGTTCTTTCCCGATTATCCATACCAAGACAATGGGGTGGAGTTGCAAGAAATTTAGTTTTGGCTTAATACAAAAATTTTATACACCCCAGAGCCATGCAACCTGGGGTCCCCCTCTCTGAGATGTGTGGGTAGGGGTTCACTGACCCCTTCGTGGGGACGCCGGGGAGCAGATACACACAAAAACAATGGGAGAAGGGACTGCGTGAAATCGAGGTGTTCTCCCAGACCCGGAAATCTATAGTTCTGGGATCAGTGAATCCTCTGAGTAACCATTAGGCTTATGAATCAGGACAAATTCAGCTCTAACAAAAAACTCAAGTAATGATGGGTTAAATAAACAAATAAGGGCATATATTTCTCATGAATCAAGAAGTCATTTGTAGCCTGATCAGGCAGTGGTGCGGTGGGATAGAGCGTTGGTCTGGGACTCTGAAGACCCAGGTTCAAAACCCCAAGGTCACTAGCTTGAGCATGGGATTATAGACATGACCCCAAGGTAGCTGGCTTGAGCCCAAGGTTGTTGGCTTGAGCAAGGGGTCACTGGCTTGTCTGGAGTCCCCTGGTCAAGGCACATATGAGAAAGCAATCAATGAACAACTAAAGTGCCACAACTATGAGTTGATGCTTTTCATTTCTCTCCCTTCCTGTCTGTCTGTCTATCTCTCGCTAAAAAAAAATAAAATAAGTTACTTGTTTGGGGTTTGGCAGATCTGCTCTTCGCCTGACCTTTGCACAGTTGATAAATGTCTTCATAGCTGCTCCTAATGTCGTTACGTCCCACTGTATGCTAAGTTAGGAAGCGTGGAGTAGAGGGTGGGTGATAGAGGGGGTGAGGACAGTGTTTCCCTAGCAGACCTTCTTGGCTTACCCCAAAGCCTCCAGGCAGACTTCTCTGTATCTCCATGTCTACAACTAGGTCACCTGACCACCACTGGCTGCAAGAGAGGCTGGAAAAACCAGTATTGGGTACAGGGAATGGGATTGCCATCACTAGCTTAGACTGTGGCCCCTCTCCAGGGGCTGGGCACATACCACCCAAACAATACTGGGGTTCAGTTAGCAAGAAGGGAGGGGCAAGGGCTGGTAACAGTGTCTGCCGCCCCTGAGTTAGTGCTCAACGGGAGTGGCTTTTAACACCTTAACCTAGCTAAGGGTCTCAGGCCCCGAGGCAAGGGCCGGCATACTCCTGGGTGCCCAGATTGAGCCCTGGGGGTGTCTGCACTCACTCACTTCTTCACACAGTTACTGAGTGACCACAGTGCCCAGCACTGTGTTACAGACTGTGGGGGACACGAGGAAAAGATCCCTAGTTTGCAGGAGTGAGTAGAAAGTTGGGTTCTTCAAAAGCAAGTGACCCTAGCCTGACCTGTGGTGGCGCAGTGGATAAAGCGTCGACCTGGAAATGCTGAGGTCGCCGGTTCGAAACCCTGGGCTTGCCTGGTCAAGGCACATATGGGAGTTGATGCTTCCAGCTCCTCCCCCCTTCTCTCTCTCTGTCTCTCCTCTCTCTCTGTCTCTCCCTCTTCTGTCTAAAATGAATAAATAAAAAATAAAGAAAAAATTATAATTAAAAAAAAAAAGCAAGTGACCCAGAACCCTGTTCTCTTGTATTAAATCTTTTCTACCCCAAATACTCGGAGTGATTCTTGTTTGTCTGCACTGAACCTGGCTGATACAAGACTGCTGGACAAAGGGGAGCCTCGGGTTGTTGTTGCTCTTGTCAAAAGCTCCTTTCTTTCACGAAGCCTTGAGTCCGGAGGAGTCACCTATTTCTAATTCATATAACAATGTCCTAACGGCTGTAGCCTTGCCATTAATTACCGCTTTCCTCCTTCATAGCCTACTCCCAGGAACTCCCCATATTGCTGCCACGTTTTTCTAGAACTGCTAGATACTCAGTGATAGGAGCAAGGGTGTTTGCAGCCTCGAGTCCATGAACTCCTCATGCTACACCTGGATACTGACACTGTCTGATACGGTAACTATCAGCCAGCCAGATGTTGGTCACTTGACATGTGGCTCATCTGAATCTAGAGAAGTACAACATGAAAACTGGATTTTGAAGCCCTACTTCAAAAAATAAAAAGTAAAATATCTCAGATAATTTTTGCATGTTGAAATGATAACAGGTTTTTGTTTGTTTGTTTTAGAGAGAGACAGGAAGGGAGGGATGAGAAGCATCAGCTCACAATTGTGTCACTTTAGTTGTTCATTGATTGCTTCTCATATGTGCTTTGATCGGGGGGCTAATGCCAAGCCAGTGACCCCTTGCTCAAGCCAGTGACCTTGAGTTCAAGCCAGAGACCATGGGATTATAATAATCCCACGCTCAAGCCGGCAACCTTGGGGTTTTGAACCTGGGACCTGAGTGTCCCAGTTTGCCACCACTGGTCAGGCAAAATGACAACAGTTTTGATTGGGTTATAAATAAAATATATTATCAGAATTGATCCCACCTGTTTCCTTTTACTTTTGGTGTGACCGTTAGAAAAGTTTAAATGACATGTGTGGCTCACATTTGTTTCCGTGGACAGTGCTGCCATCGACCCTCAATCTCTGCGGCCTTCCAGCAGTAGAGAGTTGACTCACTATAGCAGAAGATAGTCTCACACTTCCAAGTACCTTCTCCCCACACTTTCTCTAGATTCTGGCAGCACAGTCCTCTGCCAGTGACCACAGAGGCAGCTGAACACCCATGACTTGTGAAGGGGTCCAGAACACGCCACTGTGGCATAAAATTATTTTGAAGGCATTTGAGATTAGGTTTTTTTCTGAACCACCTTATTATCTACCTAAGACCAGAGAAGATTCTTTCTTTCTTTCTTTCTTTCTTTCTTTCTTTCTTTCTTTCTTTCTTTCTTTCTTTCTTTCTTTCTTTCTTTCTTTCTTTCTTTCTTTCTTTTTAAGTGAGAGGATGGGGTATAGAGAGATAGACTCCTGCATGCAGCCTGACCAGGATCCATGTCTGGGGCTGCTGCTTAAATCAATCAAGCTATTTTTAGTGCCTGAGGAGGATGCTTGAACCAATTGAGCCACTGGCTGCAGGAAGGGAAGAAGGAGAGAAGGGGGAGAAGAAGGGGAAGAGAAGCTGATGGTTCGCTTCTCTAATGTGCTCTGACCAGGAATCAAATCTGGGACTTGCATATGCTGAGCGGACACTCTAATTACTGAGCCATTCGGCCAGGGCCTCAGTTCTCTTACGTAGAACTTCTGGGTCTCACCACCACCTTTTCTACCCTTCATGGTGAGTCTGAAAGACTCTGTGTTCATCATCCTCTGCATCCTTTTAGATGGCTTTCCTTGCTACAAAGTGACTTTTTAAAAAAGCATTGCCTAGCCTGACCTGTGGTGGCGCAGTGGATAAAGCGTTGACCTGGAAATGCTGAGGTCGCCGGTTCGAAACCCTGGGCTTGCCTGGTCAAGGCACATATGGGAGTTGATGCTTCCAGCTCCTCCCGCCTTCTCTTTCTCTCTCTCTCGCCTCTCTAAAAATGAATAAATAAAAAAAAAGCAGTGCCTATACTTGTATATAAGGATTTCTGATACCAAGAATTAACCAATCAGATGCAACCTTCTTATGTGACATGATCAATAAGATGCAACTCTATTATTATGACATATATTTATGGTTCAATACAGGACCTTCACACTGGACAGCTATTGTTGTGTTGGCTGTTGTCATTATTTTTATTTGACAATCTAAGGGAAAAGAGGTGAGTGCCCTGACTAAATAGTCAGGTATCGCACATTATAAAAATTCTTGCAGCTCACAAGTTGAAAATCACTGCTGTAAGTCAATCCTCACCTTGCTTTCTCCCAACTTCATGGAGTCTTCCTTTGTTTTCTCCTTAATTCAGCAAATTGTCATTCTAGGGAGCATTTGAGATCTTGCTTCCTGACAATTGTCCTCAGTTTGGTGGCTTAAATAAATTCTTATAAAAATCCTCTACAGCTTTAGATGTTTCTTGTGTTGACAGTGCCCAGCCCCTCTGTTTCCTGACCTGTAGAATAGACTGGTCACAGTACCTACTCCTCATAGGGTTTTTGTAGAACTAAATGAGATCATGTGTGTAAGACCCCTGGTATCTGTTAAGTACTCAATAAACATTCAATGCTTTATATACATGTTTGTTTTGTACACTTTCATATTTCTGAACTTTAAGATTGGAAACCAAGAGCTCAGGTATAAACTGAGCTTACTACGGAGTGGGCTGAAGCAGAAAGGGAGAAGGATTGGGAAGGGGAGCTCAAGTCGCCTCTGAAGGACTTTTATTCAATAAAGAAAGAGGCCCTGAGAAGGAATATACCTGCCAAGAAGGATTCCTTGTAGTTAGTTGGGCATAAATTCATCATCAGACTCCAACAACCATTGCTAACAAGGGCTTCTCACCACTCTGCATTTCAGGGGAAAATCACAGACTAAACTGGTGGCTTTCTGCATTGTGTTCCGGCAGGCTGAGATAAGCCTTATAAAAGAGGTCCTGGAATTGTCTTCCAACCAATGGGCTGAGACCTGTCACATCCAATATCCTCATTTGCATTTTTACTGACCAATCAGAGCATCTCTGTGATGGTCAATCAGAATGCATGATTCTGACCAATCAGGACAGTGCTATTTGGACCAATAACACTGTGCAAATTTGGATTCCTCATTTGCATAGAACCCAGTCTCCAATTAGGGACCAGAGTGGGAACTTTATAAAAGCAGGTCTCCCCTTTGTCTCAGCAAAGGGCACTTTCCGATTCCTCTGGAAGCTATATCTTCCGGGTTTACAAACTTCATCTGAATGAAGTTTCTGCTTTCACCGCACCCCAAACAGGGAACTCCTGCTGGCACTAGCTTGGTGGCTGCAAACTTTTATCGATAATCCCAAATCCAAGAGAACCCCTTCCTGTTTCCTCCCTCATCTCCTCACCACCTCTTCACTACCCACACCCAACCCAGTCCAGCCCACCCGTCCCCCAGCTCAAAGGCCGCAAATATTGAAAGCTCTTTATTTCAATGATGGTGGCTTATCCTCCCTCCCTGCTCCTCCTGGGTTGGGGGAGGCTTTGGGGCCTGGGGCAGGAACACCCAGTTCTGAGTAGATGGGGATGGGGAGTGGGTGGGCGAGGAGGGGCAGAGGGCAAGGAAGCGGGTGTTTCAGAAAACACTTTTCGTAGCTGGCTTCTTTTTATCAATCTTCTTACAATGGCCGTAGATAATTTTAAACGATTTCTGATTCTTCGGAAAGACACAAGTCAGGTTGGACTGGCAGGGACACTCGTTATACAGCCCGGTGAACATCTGGGAAAGGCAGGACTTTGACCGTGACTTTGGCTGCTGCTCTGCCCTCAGCCCTGAGGGGCAGCCCCCACTTCTACCCCTGCCCAGCTCTGCGGCCTGTTTGCATGCACGCAACAGAGGAACATGGGCATAAAAGACCCCCTCACCCAGTTGCTCGCAGTCTGTGCCTCTGGTTGCCTCTTTCATGCTGACCTCTAGGATTGCTCAGTGCCCTCGTATCTGCTCTCCTAAACCCTTTCTTGGGTAAATCAACTTCCCTCTTCTGCACACCCAGCTCAGAGGCTGCGTCAGCCCACCTCCAGCCAGGCACAGCTGGGGCCACAGCAGAACTCCTGGGGCTGTGGTGGGTGGAGTGGGAATCTGAGACAGGAGAACCCTGGTTAGGGCTAGACCTCCGGTCTGCGCCCATTTACAGTGATACTTTCAGGGTTTGCAGAGATAGCCTTGGAGCACAGGAACCCCTGTGAGGAAGGGAAGCATTGCCACGCCCCACGCCCGGACCCAGGCTGCTAAACGCTTGGTGTGAGGATCCCCCAGGCCATAGGCGGCTTGGAGATGCATTCCCAGCAGAGAATTCCCAGCTTTGGGTCTTTTCTGCCTCCCTACCTGGCTTCCCCCTCCCCCACGTGCGTCCTCCCTCCAACCGCCAGCAATCCCCCCCACCGGGTCCCTGCCCCGGGGCCTGTGCCCAAACCCACCTGTGTGTGACACAAGCTGCCCTCAGACCCCTTTGCCGCACAGTGCGACTCGCAGTCTGGGGGCACCCGGCGGCAGCACCCGCTCTTGCACTTCTTGCTCTGGAAGCAGAGCTCCAGGTTGTCCTGTGGGGAGATGACCTGGCTGGCTCTTCCGCGGACCCCCTTCCCTTCCCGCCAGCCCGCCCACCCGCGGGGGGTGGAGGGCTTTCGTCCAGCTGGCTCCCCCCCATATTGTGCCCTCATCACTGCCACCAGGCTGGGCCACCTCTAGTTGGGGACTGGGGAACAACAGGGACCAGAGAAAGAGCTTGCCGACTTGTTCTGGAGGAGCTCAACAGTTTCTTAAAGGTCAGCCCGTAGTGTCCCCTGAACAGACTTCTCCTCCGGCAGGCATGCAGGGAAATGCAGACCCTCCCGTCTTCGCTTGTGCAGTTCTTTTTGCAAAGCCCTACCTACCTTTTCACCTGAGCTGGAGAGTCACCCACCCCTCAGCCCCCAGACACACGCACGCACGCACGCGCAGACACCCATATCAGTGACCCCCCATGCTGGGGCTTACCACTCTGTATTATTACCTATCACTGCTATTCATTGCCTCTCTGTGGACAACTGCAACAGTCGTTCAACCAGCAGATGCTGAACATCTACTGCGTCCAGACACTGTTCCCAGGCACCAGGGATGCAGCCGGGACAAAACAAACAACAGCAGGGCCTGCCCTCCTGGAGCTGACACGTCCCAGAGCAGCGGTCCAATAGGACTTTCGGCAACGATGAAGATGTGCTTCTTCTGCATGGTCCAACTCAGCAGCCACCAGCCACGCATGGCTGCTGAGCGGTTTTTTTTTGTTTGTTTGTTTGGGGTTTTTTTTGCATTTTTCTGAAGCTGGAAACGGGGAGGCAGTCAGACAGACTCCCGCATGAGCCCGACCGGGATCCACCTGGCATGCCCACCAGGGGGCGATGCTCTGCCCCTCTGGGGCGTTGCTCTGTTGCAACCAGAGCCAGTCTAGCGCCTGAGGCAGAGGCCACAAAGCCATCCCCAGCGCCCGGGCCATCTTTGCTCCAATGGAGCCTTGGCTGCGGGAGGGGAAGAGAGAGACAGAGAGGAAGGAGAGGGGGAGGGGTGGAGAAGCAGATGGGCGCTTCTCCTGTGTGCCCTGGCCGGGAATCAAACCCGGGACCTCCAGACGACAGGTCGACGCTCTACCACTGAGCCAACTGGCCAGGGCCTGCTGAGCGTTTAAAATGTGGCTAGTGCGACTAAGGAACTGAATTTTAACTTTGGTTTAATTTTCACTAGTATTCATTTAAGAAACTGTGTGACCAGTGACTACACTATTGGACAAGTGCAGCTGAGGGAGAGAAGCCAGATCTCAGGTTCGTAGTGAAACAGATGGGGTCACAGACAAAACCTTGAGCAAAAAAAGTCAAACTAAAAAAACAACAACAAAGAAACATACTGTGTGATTGCATTCTATGAAGTTCAAAAACAAGCAACATGGCCCTGGTCAGTTGGCTCAGTGGATGGAGCATCACCCAGCTTGCAGATGTTCCAGGTTCGATCCCCAATCAGGGCACACGAGAGAAGCGACCATCTGCTTCTCTTTCCCTCCTGTTCCCTCTCCTCTCTCTCTCTCTCTCTCTCTCTCTTCCTGCAGCCAGTGGCTTGACTGGTTCAAGCATTGGCCCCAGACAGTGACTGCTAGATGGATTCCATGCAGGAGTCTGTCTCTATATCTGCTCCCTCCACCCCCACTTAAAAACAAAACAAGAGGCCCTGGCCGGTTGGCTCAGCGATAGAGCGTCGGCCTGGCGTGCGGGGGACCCGGGTTCGATTCCCGGCCAGGGCACATAGGAGAAGCGCCCATTTGCTTCTCCACCCCCACCCCCTCCTTCCTCGCTGTCTCTTTCTTCCCCTCCCACAGCCAAGACTCCATTGGAGCAAAGATGGCCCGGGCGCTGGGGATGGCTCCTTGGCCTCTGCCCCAGGCGCTAGAGTGGCTCTGGTCGGGGCAGAGCGTCGCCCCTGGTGGGCGTGCCAGGTGGATCCGGTCAGGCGCATGCGGGAGTCTGTCTGACTGTCTCTCCCCGTTTCCAGCTTCAGAAAAATGCCAAAAAAAAAACACAAAACAAAACAAACAAACAAAAAAAAAACAAAACAAGAGAAAACCAGGCAACGCTAATCTACAACAACAGCAGTCAGGAGAGTGTCCCCTTTGGGACTGGCTGTTGACTGGCAGCAATCCTGAGGAAACCTTCTTGGGGGGGAGGGGCTGGAAATGCTCTGTCAGTTGACGTGGGTGGTGGCTGTGAAGGTGTTTGCACGGGTATAAAATCCATTGGTCTTAATAATCAAGTAAATCAAGACTTGGATATCATCCGTATGTCATTTTTACCTAACACATATATGTTAGGTATTATTGATGAACAATTATGGTTTATGTTAAAGGTGTATAATTCTATCTATTGTGCCTGGCTGAGCGCTATAAAGAAAATAAAGCTGGGAAGCAGGGCTGGATTGCGGTAGCCTCCTTTTGCTCCCCCTGATTTTACTCTTTCAGCAGCCACCCCAGTCCCCCCCCCCCCGGCACCCCTGACACCCTCGCCTTCCCCACCCCCTCCTCCAACCTTCTCTGGCCATCAGTTCTTCCCAGAACAGCTAGGGAAATTTTTTTTAAAGGTACATCCCATCACACCATTTCTGTATTTCAGAACCTTCAAGGACTTCCTGGAGCATTTATAGAAATTCTTTATGGGACCTTCCGGTCTATTCATTCCGCGGCTGACTGCCTACCACTAGGTTGCCAGCTGCCCGCTCCTCCCCACACACGCCCTGCAGCCGCTGCCACGGGGACTCAGAGTGCTCCCAATCCGCCGGCCGGGCCATGGGCCCTGCTGGCTCCCCTGCGAGAACACCCTGCCCCGTGAGCTCTGCCTGGCTGCCTCCCCGCTTCCCTCTCCTGGCCTCAGGCTGAGGCCTTCTGGAACACCCAGCTAGAGCAGTCCCCTGTTTCACGTTTATGATTCTCTGAAAGTACTTCATTTCTTTTATTTAAAAAAATAAACATGTGTCTCCCCTGCTAGAGCCTCCGGGATGTTGTTCGTGGTGGTATTTCTTAGGCCCTAGGATTCAAGTCCTCACACACAGCGGGTGCTGATTGCAGGACATCCGGATAAATTAAAAGAAGATAATGTCATACTCTGTCCTTTTTATAACTCTGATCTCCTCTCCTGGTATTTCCACCTTCTCTCACTCCTGCGTTAGTCTTGGAACCTGCCGGTCAAGGTCCCATCTCTCGACCTTTGTCCTGGGATGCTCTGGCCCTCCATAGCAGCCTGTCCAAGTAGCTGTGTCCGTTTAGGAAGGACCTTATTCTCTTCAGGTCTTCTGTTTAAATTTCGCTTTGTTAGTCAGGCCTTCCCTGAACACCCCGTTTCAAACGGCAGCCGCTCTTCATGTCGCCTCTGCTCCTGAAGCCCCTTCCTTAGTTTCTTTGTCCCCAGGTGTCCATTGCCGGAGATAACATGAATATTGTCCTTCTTTGCCGCCTACAGAAGAATGTCAGCTCGATCAGGGCAAGGACTTTCCTGTCGTCCCCGCAGCACCCTCCCTAGCGCCCAGAGAAACAATTTATAGAAGTGCTCGGATAAGTGAGTGAATGTCTCTCTTACCAGCTGTGAGCCTGGGGGTGGGGGGAGTGCGGTGTCCCAGTCACCTCTGCGGTGATGGCACCTGGCTCCCTCCTGGCGCAGCTCCCAAGACTAGGATGAGTTATCTTCTGCTCCCAGACATTCCTCCACCCAACACGCCCCGCTGCCCCCTTTCCAGCCCCCATCCCCGTCGGCCCGTGCCCGCGCACCCTCCCCAAACAGCGCAGGTCTTAGGATGGTGGCGGGGGAGGCGACTGTACCCTCTGGGTTCCTTACCAAAGTTGCGATTTGCCGTGAACTAAAAAATGAGCTGCTGCTGAGGAGGAAGAGAACAGAGAGGAGGAGAAGGACCAGGAGCAGCGGCGTCCTCCGACTCATGGCCCAGAGGTGTTGGTGGCGCGTCTAAGGTCCAGCTAAATACTCAGCATCGGCCATGTGACTACCATGTGACTAACGCCCAGAGGGTAGGCGGTGAGGTGTGACTGCCCAGGCGGAGCATTGCCCGGAGAGGCTGGCAGTGCTGTGCGGCCTCCCAGACCAAAGAGACGGAGGAGCAAGCAAGGGGGGTGGGGTGGACGTTCTCGGACCACGGTCGGTCAGTGGCTGGCAGCATCCTGGACCACTTGCTGCGTGCATCACGCTGCCATCAGAATAGCGTAGTCTGTGTGCTTGAGCTCTGGCAACATCTGGTTCAGTCCCCGCTCTGTTGCTTCGGGGCTGTGTGATCTTGGGCAGACTTCATATCTTCCTTGAGCCTCAGTTTCCTCACTTGCAGCATGCAGGATAATAACAGTACATCCCAGGGATGGTGCAGGGCTCCAATTGAACAGCAGGTTTTGTGCTTCACATAGGGTAGGCGCACCCAATCTACAGAAGCGGTTATTTATCTTTAGAATTAGAAAATCTCAGAGTCAGGGGGACTTCAAAAGATTCTCTCATCCAATCCAATTGTAGAGTATTATTAATAAACAGCATTGTCAACATTTTGTCTCTCGGACGAGATGACAAAGGCCCAGAGAGGTGGCCGAGCTTCCCCAAAGCCACGGGCTGTACAGTGATAGAAGATCAGACTCTGGTTTTCATCTTTCTTCTCCCTTCTCCGAGAGCCTGACATTGGATTTCAATACCTCGTTTCTTGAGGAACTCTATCTAGCACGCCTGGATGCACTACTGCAGGTCTCCTGAAAAGCGTCTCACCTTCAAGGGGCAGAGCATCAGGCGAGGGCTTACTTGCCCACACGCGACAGAAACCCAACCCAAAGTGGTTAAGGAAAAAAGTGAATTTACTGGGTCAGGTAAAAGTCCAGCGGGTACAGGCATCTGGCTTGAGGCACAGCTTGTTTCATGAGCTATAACCTGGTCCCCCGGCTCCTCTGTGTGGGCTTCATCCCGAGTCCGCAGAGGGATAAGACGGCTGCCAACAACACAGACCTACGCTCTCCCAGGTTCAAGTCCACAGAAAGAGGAAGTAATACGACTCGGTACCGCACACAGAGCCTAAGCTTCACTCTGATTGGACAGGCCGGGTCACGTGCCCACGACCAACCCTGTCCCTAAAGCCAGGGCAAGGGCAGGAGCCTCTGTGCGTCTGGAGGACTCAGTGTTCTGCTGTGAATGGAGCCCCACTCAACTTCGTGGACTGAGAATGAGGGTGGGTGGGGAGGTTCTTCCCGGAAATTTGGGGTTACCAAAAGAAAGGAAGCCATGGCTCTCTGGCGGGCAAACTCAGTGAATGCTCCTTCCGTACGGCAAATGGGAAATTAGAGGGGACCCACCCCTTCATCGTGCCTAATTTAAAGCCGTGCCAGATGTCAGTGGCACAGCACTTACTCAGTGTATTCGGCCTTTATTGGTTTTGAAGTTTTTCAAAGTAAAACGTATTTATAAGACTTCCCATAATTCACTACCATTCTCAGTTCTCTTCCCAAAGCAATTGCGTTTCGCGGGCATTCTACCCACGTCAGGCGGGTCTAGTGTTCCCGAGTGGGCTTTGCCCCCACTTGCAAGGTTCCTTCTCTACCAGTCAATGCCCGGTCAGCGAGACAGAAACTACTCTAGGTGTTTGAAGCAGAGAGGATTTTAATGTACGGAAGTGATCACAGAGGGGATGGAGGAGCTGAGAGCCCAGACGGGATGTCAAGGCAGCAAGGGAGGTAGCCAGAGCAGGAAGATCCCCACGGCCCCTATCCCGGTGTGAGGAGTGCCAGGGGACCTATCCCGGTGTGAGGAGTGCCAGGCGGCCGCAGGGGGGCCGCAGGGGAGGGGCTTTCCTAAGGAGACAGGAGGTCTGCTGCTGACGGCACCTGAAGCGGAAGATGCCCCCTCTCTGGCCCTCCTACCCTCCCCGGTCTTGGGAGCCAGGAGACAAAGGAGCCTGGGAGCCGTGTTCCCAGGGAGAGAGAACAGAGCCGGGCAGGGCGAGCAGGCAGTGACCCACAGGCCTCCGTTCCAAACCCGCCAGGCCGGGTGTCCGTCCGTGTACTTCTGTCTTTCCCCCACTCTGTCCCTCGGTCAGTCCTCACGTCTGGCTTCAGGGTGCTTTCCTTGTTGGGAGACTTGGAGGGGAGGAGTCACACCTGCCACACAGCTCATCGTTAACCCTAAAGTTGGCGTGATGTCAGTGTTTGGAGTGGGGAGAAATACCACTCTGTGAGAGAAATCGCAAATATTTTCATTTAAGAAATTTATTTATTTCTTTTACTAAGACAGAGAGAGGGAGGAAGAGAGTGAAGGGAGAAGGGAAGCATTCATTGGTTGTCCCACTCGTTTATGTGTCCTAACGGGGGATCAAATCCGCAGCCTTGTCATTTCGAAATGATGCTCTTAATCGACTGAGCTAACCTGGCAGGGCCTATTTTCTTCTTTGACGATTTTTTTTTTTTTTTTAAAGAGTTTTATTGAAAGAGGAGATTTGTAAAATATGCTGGTCTCATGTGGCTGACACAGGGCATAACAGACCCAAATCATGTACCTTCGACGATTTTTTTTAAATCATCGGTCTTCATGAAAAATTTGCCATGCTCACTTCCTGCAGGAAAGAAAGCCATGACTTGATCACGGATATAGAAATCGATGGCTGCTCTCCTGAGTACTGTCAACAGTTCCACCATGTTTCCAACAGCGACTCAACTGGGCTTCACCACAAGGCTTGCTGGGAAGTTGAGGGTAATGTGCTCCCTTCCACCACCACCTCCTGATGCTCTTTTTTAGCCAGAGTGCACAGCCCAAGAGAGAACTGCCCAAGATTTCGCAGAGAACATAACTACTCAGATGAAAACTACATTTCCCAGTCTCCCTCGCAGCCAGTTGCAGTCATGTGACCAAGTATTTCTCAACTGAAAATAATGCATACTGGCCTGACCTTTGGTGGCACAGTGAATAAAGCACCCACCCTACATGCTGAGGTTGCCTTTAGAAGCCTGAAGCTACTGGTTTGAGCCCAAGGTTGCCAGCTTGAGCAAGGGGTCATTGACTCAACTTGAGCCCAAGGTCACTGGTTCGATCCTGGGTCAAGGCACATATGAGAAGCAATCAAAGCACAACTAAAGTGAAGCAACTATGAGTTGATACTTCTCACTCCCTCCCTTTCTCTCCCTTCCTGTCTCTCTCTCAATAATAATAATAATAATAATAATAATAGGAAGAAGAAGGAGGAGGAGGAGGAGGAGGAGGAGGAGGAGATTAATTCATGCTGCCCTTTCAGGAAGGGTGAGCATTTGCTGTCTTCTATTCCCTTTTTTCTTTTCTTTTGCTCCTTTTTCTCCCCCCCCCCTTTTTTTTTTTTTGTATTTTTCTGAAGCTGGAAACGGGAGAGACAGTCAGACAGACTCCCGCATGCGCCCGACCAGGATCCACCCGGCACGCCCACCAGGGGGCGATGCTCTGCCCCTCCGGGGCGTCGCTCTGTTGCGACCAGAGCCACTCCAGCGCCTGGGGCAGAGGCCAAGGAGCCATCCCCAGTGCCCGGGCCATCTTTGCTCCAATGGAGCCTCGGTGCGGGAGGGGAAGAGAGAGACAGAGAGGAAGGAGAGAGGGAGGGGTGGAGAAAACAAATGGGCGCTTCTCCTGTGTGCCCTGGCCAGGAATTGAACCTGGGACTTCTGCATGCCAGGCCGACGCTCTACCACTGAGCCAACCGGCCAGGGCCTCCTTTTTCTTTTAAAAAATATTTTATTTATTGATTTTACAGAGAGGAGAGACAAAGGACAGGGGAACAAGAAGTATGAACTCATAGTTGCTTCACTTTAGTTGTTCGTTGGTTGCTTGACGTATGTGCCTTGACCAGGCAAGCCCAGGGCTTCGAACCGGGACACGCTATCCACCGCATCGCCACAGGTCAGGCGTTCTACCCCCTTTTTTCGAACTGGGATATGGATCCAGCAGATATGGTAATGAGCCGTCTGAGACTAAGTGGAGGGAAAAGCTTCCATCCCCTCTGCCCTCAGAAGAGCCTCTGTAGGGCCTCAAAGACCTTCCACCTCGCTGACCCCACCCCTGCACAGGACCAGGACCCGGGCTAAGCCAATCAGTAAATTTCACAGCAATGACTGACTCAGGGCTGAGTTTGCGCGCTGGAACCAGGCCCTGGCCGGGTGGCTCAGCGGTAGAGCGTCGGCCTAGCGTGCGGAGGACCTGGGTTCGATTCCTGGCCAGGGCATACGGGAGAAGGATTTGTTAAGAATCCTGGGACAGCGATGTTTCCTTTCTCTGGAAGGCAGAGTGTGTATATGTGGGGTTGATTGGTGCTTAAGAACCTGCCCTCCAGAGCAGGATAGCCTGGATCCAAACCCCAGTCCCACCTCTTACTGTGAGCTGCTGAGAAAAAAAAAATAAGGGTAATTATAGTGCATACTATCTCCTTGTTGTAACAATGGGTTAATACAGATTAGAAAACACGTTGCATAATGTCTGGGCCATAATAAATTCTCAGTAAGTCCTGGCTGTTTTGATTAGGTGATATGTGGGACTTGCGTGGCTATTGGGAAGGACTCTATCCTTAGGGCCAGGGAGCTGCTGGAGTCAGCCAGAACCGCGTCTGGATCTCTTGTTCTGACCACCAATGAATTCCCTCGTCGTTTGGACCAATTTGGGTTGGGTTTTTTTTTATACTTGCAGCTAAAAGTCCTTATCGATACCCTCCTGGTGTGACCTTGGACAAGTCATGTAGCTCTCTGAGCCTCAGTTTCTCTCTCCGTAAAATGGAACCAGGCCCTGGCCGGATGGCTCAGCGGTAGAGCGTCGGCCTAGCGTGCGGAGGACCCGGGTTCGATTCCCGGCCAGGGCATACAGGAGAAGTGCCCATTTGCTTCTCCACCCCTCCGCCGCGCTTTCCTCTCTGTCTCTCTCTTCCCCTCTTGCAGCCAAGGCTCCATTGGAGCAAAGATGGCCCGGGCGCTGGGGATGGCTCTGTGGCCTCTGCCTCAGGCGCTAGAGTGGCTCTGGTCGCAACATGGCGACGCCCAGGATGGGCAGAGCATCGCCCCCTGATGGGCAGAGCGTTGCCCCTGGTGGGCGTGCCGGGTGGATCCCGGTCGGGCGCATGCGGGAGTCTGTCTGACTGTCTCTCCCTGTTTCCAGCTTCAGAAAAATGAAAAAAAAAAAAAAAAAAAATGGAATCAGGAGTGGAGACAGCCATGCACCTTTCCCTGCATCAGGCCCCTTTCCAACAGCAGGCTCGAGGATCTCCACATCTACCCTTCAGTCACAGTCTCCTAAATCCTCTCTCAATGACCTCCGCCCTTTTGCCCTGTGAGCAAAGCATTCAGACTCCCTGTCAGCCCCTCCTAACACACACCCAGCACGGGCACCTCGGTGTTCACTCTCTGGGCACATCCCTCAACACTGCCCCTCCCACACAGCCCTCTGTCCCAAGACTTGGCCCTTCCCGACCCAGCCTCCCCTCCCCCACACCCTCTCCCCCAGTCCCTTCCCAGAGTGCTGCCCTCAGGGCCACTGTGCCTCCAGACAAGGCCAAAGCCCCGTGGGGAGCTCTTTCATGCCTCCACTCTCCCCTCTTACCTGCCCCCACAACCGGAACAATCCCTACCAGGCTCCCTCTCCCAGGAAATGCAGACAGAGGACAGAGACAGGAACTTTAATGTTTCAGGAGCGGGGTTGTGAACAAGATGGGGACTCCCAAGGCCTCCAGCCCCCAAGGGAGGGAAACAGGATGGTCGTGACTGGCGCCAGCTTCCTCCTCTAAATCAAACGGCACCTGCTGGGACAATTCAGGTCCTTGTACGCGCAACTCAAGCCCCCTTGGCAGGGGCACATGATGTTGGTGGCTCCCTTAGTCTGTGGGAAAATGAGAGTTGAGGGTCCAGGGGAGAAGGGGGTTTAGACTTCTTGGGGAGGAGGAACAAGGGCACCGTGATATTGAGACAGATCTGAGTCTGTCTGCTCTACGGCTGACGCCTTCATGACCTTGGGCAACTTAATGAGCTTCTTTGTCTCAGTTTCCTCATCTATCAAATGGAGATAATAAAGAGTAACCTGCAGCCCAGGCCTCAGCGTAGAGCTTCGGCCTGGTGTGTGGAAGTCCAGAGTTTTTTTGTTTTTGTTTTTGTTTTGTTTTTTTACAGAGACAGAGAGAGAGTCAGAGAGAGGGATAGACAGGGACAGACAGACAGGAATGGAGAGATGAGAAGCATCGATCATTAGTTTTTCATTGCACATTGCGACACCTTAGTTGTTCATTGATTGCTTTCTCATATGTGCCTTGACCACCGGCCTTCAGCAGACTGCGTGACCCCTTGCTCGAGCCAGCGACCTTGGGACCTTGGGTCCAAGCTGGTGAGCTTTTGCTCAAACCAGATGAGCCTGCGCTCAAGCTGGCAACCTCGGGGTCTCAAACCTGGGTCCTCGGCATCCCAGTCCAACGCTCTATCCACTGCACCACCGCCTGGTCAGGCGGAAGTCCAGAATTTGATTCCTGGCCAGGGCACACAGGAGAAACACCCATCTGCTTCTCCACCCCTCCACCTCTCCTTCCTCTCTGTCTCTCTCCTCCCCTCCCGCAGCCAAGGCTCCATGGGAGCAAAGTTGGCCCAGGCGCTGAGGATGGCTCTATGGCCTTTGCCTCAGACGCTAGAATGGCTCTGGCCACAACTGAGCAGCACCCCAGATGGGCAGAGCATCGCCCCCTCGTGGGCATGCCAGGTGGATCCTGGTCAGGCGCATGCGGGAGTCTGTCTCTGCCTCCCTGCTTCTCACTTCAGAAAAATACAAAACAACAACAACAAAAAAACAGAGTAACCTGTTTTTTAAGGTTATTATGAGGGTTAAATGAAATAAATTAGATAAAGTGCTTATAATGAAAAGACTTTCTGGCCACATCAGCTATTATAGAGTCAGGCCAGAGCGGTGGGGACGGGGTGGGGGTGGGGGTGCCTGGCTCCTTCCTAAGGGCACTGACAGCTCTCCAGCCTGGGACATGGGGGCCCAGCCCCTCCTCCCTAGGAAGGTGTGGGCCCAGGGCCAGGGAGGAGAGACAGCAGGAACAAGGTGGGAACAAGATGTACTGAGCATTCTGCCCCCTGCATTCCCACGAGGTGGTGACAAGCATGCTCAGCTGAGCACTGGTGGTCGCCAGCACCACAAATTCTTTCCCACAGGCTGGTGGGGTGGGCACTTTCACCCCATTTTCCAGACGAGGAAACTAAGGCTCAGAGGACAAAAGTGACTTGTCCGAGGTCCCAAAGATGGGGTGGGAAGTCAGGATTTACACTAGAGTTCAACTCCGGAGCACCACGGGGTGCTGCCGGTGCCGAGCCTTGCTCTCCTCTGGAAGCGAGGCCGCTGGCGGCAGGGAGGCGGGGTTGCTGGTGAGAAGGTCTTTCCGCACCTACTCTGCCCTGCCTCGGCCGTGTTAGGGTGGAGATGTTCATTCATTCAACAAACACTCGTTGAGCACCTGCTGTGTGCAGGGACTAAGCTCAGGGGTAGGGGTTCAAAGACGAATGAGTATGCTGCAGTCGTGCCCTAGGAGAGCTCCAAGCCGCCCGCGGACACAGAGAGAGGCGTGGCCATCGCGGGAGATGAGTGCTCTGCTGAGCGCGGGGGCCACGGGGGTGGACATTCCAAGGAGAGAAAGCTTGTCAGGAGTGGCAGGCATCGCAGGACGAGCTGGGGTTTGCCAGGCGGAGAAGGAGGAAGGGCACCCCAAACAGTGGGTGAAAAAGCAGGTGCAGCCCTGTGGGTGGTGTTGTTTTTTAACTTTGCCCGGAGGGACTGCCCATCCCCACAGCCTCACCTGGGGCAAGCACGCCATGTCTTTTCTGGCCTTGGGGGCACAGAAGGCGCCACCGTGGTTCAAATCCATGAGGCAGCAGTCGCTGGAGCACTCAGAGTGGTGGGAGCAGCGAGCCCCATTCACCTGCGGGGACAGCCCCTGAGTCGCCAGCTCTCTGGCTGTGTGGCAGGGTCGGGGAGCGTTCTGGGCGTTGCCAAGGCCCCAGGGGGTCGGTTCCACAGGAGAAGCCATGAGAGGGTCACTCCAGGTAGGTACCACCCCTCCGCTTGTCCCACCCCGGCAGCAGCAACGCTCGGAGGAACAGGGAGAAAGAGAGGGGGCCTTGGGTTTTCCCTCTGCCTCTCCTTTACCGGGGCCCCTCATTTCTGTCCCAACGGGTGACCTGCGCTAGCTGAGCAAATACTCCCAAACCGCACTTTTAACAGGAGTATGGGCAAGAGAAGAGGAGGATAAAAAACGTGGGGAAAGGCCCTGGCCGGTTGGCTCAGTGGTAGAGCGTCATCCTGGCGTGCGGAAGTCCCGGGTTTGATTCCCAGCCAGGGCACACAGGAGAGGCGCCCATCTGCTTCTCCACCCCTCCCCCTCTCCTTCCTCTCTGTCTCTCTCTTCCCCTCCCGCAGCGAGGATCCATTGGAGCAAAGATGGCCCGGGCGCTGGGGATGGCTCCTTGGCCTCTGCCCCAGGCGCTAGAGTGGCTCTGGTCGCGACAGAGCGACACCCCGGAGGGGCAGAGCATCGCCCCCTGGTGGGCGTGCCGGGTGGATCCCGGTCGGGCGCATGCGGGAGTCTGTCTGACTGTCTCTCCCGGTTTCTAGCTTCAGAAAAATACAAAAAAATAATAAAATTAAATAAAATTTTAAAAAGTGGGGAAATGTCATGATGCCTAGAAGTCGGGGGAAGGGGCGAAACGAGAGCAGGTGGGTCGGGTACGGCCAGGTCCCGGGGCTGAGATAGTCCAGAGAGAGCGGGGGATGGTGGGAAGCGGGGCGGTGCTGGCCATGGGGCCACCCCCTTTCACCTCCAGAGCTGCCAGCGAGGCGAAGCAGCCTCTGACAAACGTTGGGGACACCTCAAACTTCCAGCCTGGGAACAATCTCCAATCTCCAGTGGTTCCCACCCCACCTGCCACTTCTCTCCCCAAACCCAACCAGTGTCTCCTGGACAGACTGTGACGCCCGGGCCACCACCCGCCACTAGAGTGGAAGGTTCAAAATGCTCTTTGGCTTACCTTCCTTAACTCGTTTCCAAACTGTGGGAAGGCGCCCCAGCAGGGGAGCAGGACCCCCAAGAGGAGCGCGAAGGCTGTGGCCGTGGCCATAGCCTAGGGCAGCAGGTCGGGTGGGGCTCCCCAGGGCTACAGAGACCAACCTCTTTCCCTGACACGTGACCCGGCGCTCGGGGCCGCGCTGGCTGGAGGCGGGGGGGGGGGGGGGGGGGGGGGGGGGGGTGGGGGGGGTGGGGGGGGGTGTGTGTTAAGGAGTTAATGGTCACAGGCTGCCCAGCGCGGCAGACACGGGGGAGACCTCGGGAAGGGATGGTTATTAATAAGGAAAGGCGCTCCCGTCCCCCACCCCTGGTGAGACTCTGATTCAAGCCTTGGACAGGCCAGATTTTATAGATGTGAGGGCCCCCACGGGCCTTCATATACTATATGACTTCTAAATAAAAACTTAAAACTGTAAAAGAAAGCTTTATTGTGAAACCATGTGCCAAAATGAAGATCGCCTCTTTTTGATCTTCTGACCCTCTCTCTGCCCGGCCTGCACCAAATCGCCCTCCACCCCTGGCCTCTTCCAGATAAGGGGTGCCCAGGCTTGTCACCCATAAGTCCCAGGATGTCAGACAAGATGACTTCTTCCAGTCCCAGTAAGTCCTTTCGTTGTCTAAGAATTGATCTGTGAAGTGTACAGAGGTGTCGGGCAGAATGGAGGGGAGGAGAGAGGAAAACTGAGATGCCTGATTCCTGTCGTTTGAGCCCCCCACGCGGAGGGGGGGGGGAGGATTCGGTTATGGCAGCTGAGCTCACTAATGTAGGGGCTCAGGTCTTCTCTCTAAGAATAGCAGCCCCCACTGTATGGAGAGAGAGTTGTGTCCACTATCTCCGTGAACTGTATCAATCAGGGGAATTAGCAGTAGCTGTCACAGTGGAGACTCCTGACATTTCAGTGGCATATTTGCCACTCAGGTGGGTTCCGGTTTGGAACAGGAGACTTCTCTTCCACCATGCACCAGGCCATCGGGAAGGCTGGCCTCTGGGTCACTTTGGAAGATGGAAAAAAGAGATGGAGGAAGTACATAGAATGGATACTTAAATGCCTCTCAGTGTGACCCAAGCCTCTTCCACATACAGACCATCGGCCAGAACTGGTCACATGACCTCACCCTTCTGCAAGGGAGGCTGGGAAATTAAGGGCATCCCGGAATATTTAGTGGATTCTGCTGTATAACTCGTATCCCCATTTTATAGATGAGAAACCCAAAGGGTCAAGGTAGAATAGCATGCCCAAATAACACAATCACATCGCAGAACCAGATAGAAACCCCAGGGCATTCTGACTACTGAGCCTAAGCTCTTCCCACTCCCCTACACTGCCTTGGGTGGCCAGAAGGCTTTGTCCCCAGGAAAAGGACTCCTGTCATCACTATATCCTCTCCTCCAGAAGTCACAGTCTGAAACTCTCTTCAGACTCATGGCCTGCTGCTTTGGTCAGCTAGTTACCCATCCATGAAGTTCACTGTGTCTCCTCCCAGCTCCACTGTGAACTGGCACGGAGCCCCAGGGACTAATAATCCTTTGTATGGAGTCACACCCTCCCTGAGGTATTGGGCCCTGCCACTGTGAGTGTCAGGTAACTGGAAAATATTGCTGACTGCTCAGGAAAGGGGAAGATTAGGAGGCGAAGGCCAGTAGCTGTGTGTCCCGATTAGGAGATTGGAGTCCTTGATCTGGGGTCCAGGGACCCCTGGGAAGTGTATTGAAGGCCCTGAGAGGGTAGTGGAGCTCTTGAAATTCTATGCAAAATATTTTATGCGTGCCTTTAGAAGACTATTTTTGACAGAGGGCTGCAGTTTTCCTGGATCTTAGTTGAGAATCTTCATTTTACAGCGAGGACCAGTTGGGTGGTCACTGAGCCACCTGACCTATGAGCACGGCCACAGCTCTGCCCTTGGTCAGGGCCCAAATTTGGCCACCCTAGTCTTGTATAAGGAGAATGGGGAGCAGTGCAGGGCAGGGGAGCCCCTCACTGGCGGACCTCTGTCTCCCCCCTTCATTTCCGGTCCTGTTGCCTTCCCCCTTCTGACCTTCTCCAGTGTCTCTTTCTTTCCTGCATCTTTCTAGTGGTTTCCATGACAATGTTCTTCCTGGTCTACAGCGAACTGAAAAAAGTAAGGGTATTGTGGTTTATTTGGTTAAAGATAAATGTATTTAAAGAATGATTCTTTATTGTGGAATTACATCCTTCCTATTGGGGAGGGGAGAGAGGTTCAATGTGTTTTATGAAACAAAAGCAATAACACAATGGCCGTTTTGTTCGGTTTTCTGTGTCATTACGTGGTTATTATGTAGGTTGTTAACATATATGCATAAATTCTGTCCGTCCCCAAAATTTTTTGAAAGTTTTATCGGTCTGCGAAATCCAAAACAACTCTGCAGAGAAGTGACCTAGTGGAAACGGTCTGCTGCTCAACGCAGTCCTGAAGGAGCTCTCAGGGTAACCTGCAGAGAGCAAACACGTCGGGGCCCCAGAGAGTCTGAGATGCAGAGACTGCACAGCAAAGCCGTCCTAGGAAGAGGGCCCAGGCAGGCAGTGCCGGGGTGACGCAGTGGGGACACCAGGTTCTACGTGGAATGCCCAGGACACCCCGGACGCCAGCAGGAGCGGCTCCGCTGTGCTGCTTGGAAGGGACTCGGGTTTGGGCCCGCGGAGAGTCAAGGCCTCCTGAGCAGGGGTGCAGAGAGCACAGGTTTGGGGGTGAGGGTGGGTGGAGTGCAGGGAGGCACATCGGGGGACAGGCGGCCTGCTCAGAGGGGTGCAGAGTGGAGTGGGGCGGTCTGTGCTCCAGGGCGTTGGGAGCCCATGGCAGTAATCCCTGCTGAGATGGCTCTTCAGGGGGTGACTGGGCTGGTAGTGGCAGGGCTGGAGTCACGGCAGGGGGACGGGGGACGGCAGGGGGACACAGACCCACCCTGGTAGCCAGAGGTGTGGGGGGAGGGAGGCCGCCCAGCTGTCTGTGAGGACGGGAGGAGAAGGGGAGTCCCAGCCTGGCCAGCTGGAGGTCAGCACACTCCCCACCTCAACCCACCCCACCCACCCCGCCCCCCCACACACCAAAGGACGGGGATGCTCAGAACACAGAGCTTTCATCTTATTTGTTCCCAGGACAGGCTGAGCCTGGGGCGGGCTGTCAGCTTAGCTGGGGAGAAAGCCCTGGAGGGACAGGACAGGCTGACCGACCAGCAGCCTGGACTAGATGGTGGTTTTCTGTTTTTTGTTTGTTTTGTTTTTTAAATGAGAGGAGGGGAGACAGTGAGACAGACTCCCGCATGTGCCCCGACCAGATCCATCAGGCAAACCCACCTGGGGCCAAAGAGCCACTGGCTGCAGGAGGGATAGAGAGAGAGAAGGCGGAGAGGGAGAGGGAGAGAAGCAGATGGTCACTTCTCCTGTGTGCCCTGACTGGGAATCGAACCTGGGATGTCCATATGCCGGGCAACGCTCTATCCACTGAGCAATCCGGCCAGGGCCAAGATGGTAGTTTTCAAATCCTGCCTCTGAACGGCACTGGAGTCCCACAGCTGGGCCAACATGGTCTGCCTGCTATTATAAATGACGTAGAGGCAGATGTGAAGAGCTCTAATTTTCGGGTTTTCTCCCATAGAGTTTTCTTGAACCATTAGCAACTGGTACTCGTGCTGTTTGTTTGGCAGCAAGGGGTCCCAGATAACGCCGCGAAGGAACCGTGAGACACGCAGTGAGCGGGAAAGCCTGGGAACGCAGGGCTGTATTGGTCTGACAGTCTTCCTGTTTCTGGAGACTTCAGAGTACGCTTTCCTATCACACAATCTCTCGGTTCACGGTGCTTCGTAGAGGGCTCTGGACTGCCCCAGTGCCTGGCACCCAAACGGACTGGAGAAGCGTCGGAATGCATGCTCTCCGAGGACCCTTCCATCTTACCCTTCCATTTCAGCGGTGCTTCCCTGGCTCCTCAGAGCCGATCTTCTCTGAAGATCCTCTTCGGACAGAACATTGCACCTTAGTCATTTACTCAGATAATCTCCACAGAATCCTCCCAACAGCCTCACGAGATAAGTACTCTTACCGTATTCTATTTTTATGTATTTATTTATTTTGAGACACAAAAGCCAAGTTTATTTGTTCATTTCAGGCCTCAGTGACATCCTTAGCCTGAGACTCTTTGCCACAGTCCTAACCCCCACATTACTGCAGCCAACCACCTTATGGGGTCTCCCATTCTCTGTAGATTTTTTTTTTTAAGATGTATTGATTTTTTTAAAGACGGAAGAGAGAGAAAGAGAGAAAGGGCGAGGGGAGGAGTAGGAAGCATCCACTCGTAGATGTGCCCTGACCAAGCTGGCCCGGGGTTTTGAACCTACGACCTCAGCAGGTCCAGGCTTTCTCCACTGCGACGCCACAGGTCCGGCCCTCTCTGTCGATTTCACAGAGGCCCACCCCTTCCCCTAGTTTCTTGTTGTTCTCCACCTTAATGAGGTCGATTTGGAGTCCAGCACAAAGGGCCTCCACCAACGTGACATACACAGGCTCATCACAGCTGGATGTAAGGACACCAAGTGGGTGGGCTTGGCGCTTGGCTAAGGCTTTGGCAGCTCCGTGAATTCCGCGCCAGGCCATGGAGGATGCGGGGTCGTCCGCACCTCCTGTAAAGCAGTGGTGACTGACGTCCACTACACTTCCAGCAGCAATGCCTCCCTCGGCCACGGCCTCGGCCATGGTGGTGGCGCGTGGATGGAGCCGAATCTTGAACGCACGCACGCAAGCCGCCGCCGCCGCAGGAGAGAGACTACCGTCTATTCATTCCTGCAGATGAGGGAGTGTGTCTCCAACAGCTCTCACTCTTCCCCAGTATGCCTGCAGCTCTGTCATTCATGCTGTCACCAGTATTTTCATGTCTCCTTCGGACAGTGATCAGATTGATTTCCCCTGTCCTCTACAGCCAGGGAAATGTGGGCAGGAGTGGGGACCGTCCTTTCTAGCAGAACTTTTAAGAGCCAGTGATCACGGCCACCTTTGGAGTTACAGAAACACAAGGAAGAGCAGCGTCTGCACCCAGGTCCCTGAGAGAAGAGGATGAAAAACAGACGCCTGCCCTCCCCCCACCACCACACACACACCCAATGCATACATAATGTGAATAAGAAATAACCTGGATCACTTTTTTTTTTCCTTAAGTGAGAACGGGGAGGCAGAGAGACAGACTCCCGCATGTGCCCTGACCCATCTCCGCAAGCCCCCAATGGGGCGATGCTCTGCCCATCTGGGGCTGTTGTTGCATTGCTCAGCAATTAAGCTATTTTAGCACCTGAAGAGAGGCAGTGAAGCCATCCATCCTCAGCACCCGGGACCAACTTGTTCCAACCATGCCATGGCTGTGGGAGGAGAAGAGAGAAAGAGAGAGAGAGAGAAAGGAGAGGGGGAGGAGTGGAGAAGCAGATGGTCACTTCTCCTGTGTGCCCTGACTGGGAATCAAACCCGGACATCCACACACTGGGCTGATGCTCTACCTCTGAGCCAACCAGCCAGGGCGCTGGATCACTTTTAAGCTGCTAAAATGTGGAGGCAGTTTGTTGCAGCAGCATAGGCTAGCCTATCCTGAGTAATCCAATGTTATATTTTCTTTTGTTGATTAATCTGCCTTCTCCCTGAAAGTATTGGCTCCACATCCCAACTTGAAAAGCAGCAAGAGAAGAAGGAAGCCTGTACCCTAAACGGGGGAGTGGGGATGTGTGTTGGGGTGTGCCCACGCTCCGCCATGCTCTAGGGCAGGGGTTGTGCTGGATGAAATCTCTCCCCAGCCCGGGGGGGTCCTGGACAGACACTGCCCCCAAGCGTCTCTCCCAGACTCCTGTATTTGCTCTCCTGAACTTTATTTTCCACTATTAAAGATGGAATGGCTGGTCTTGCCGGAGGAGGAGAGCTGCACCGCCGAGCCCTGGGGGCACTGCAGGCTGACTATGACCTTGCAGGCCTGGATCTGAACCTCCTCTTCCGGGTGGATGACCAGGGCAAGCAGCCGGTCCGCCAGTCGTGACCCATCCCCGAAGAGAGCCTCGTGCAGAGACCGCTCGTTGTAATGCCACTGCACGGCGCGGTAGTGCGGCGTGTTCCGGCCCTCACTCAGCCGCTCGGCAAACACCAGGGCTTCGAACAGCAGGCTCCCCGGCTGTGTGGCCTGGAACAGGTTCAGGAAGTTGGAGTGCACCTGTGATAGGGCAGAGACAGGATGGGACATGAAATCCAAGGTAAGTCCCAAAGTTCTTCCAACTTCCTGTTGCCTCCACTCCTCGGGACACCTATGTTTCAGATTCAACTACATGGGTTTGGGGGGATTTTTTGGTTGGGTTTTTTTTGTTGTTGTTGTTTTTTAGTTTCCTTTCATTGTCACTGTCTAATATCATCATACTGTGGTCATAAAACATGAGTGATTTGGTAATAATATTGATTCTAGGAAATATGATGAACTTTGAAGTTTAAGGTGTGGTTCATTTTTCTAAACATTCTGTGTGTTTGAGAAGCATGTGCGTTTACTTATTCTAGAGAGTTCTGGGTGTGTCTAATGGCTCAAGCTGATTTGTGTTATTTCCAGCAAGATACCCGGAACTCTATAGTTTTTGGTTTTCATCTATTCCTTGCCAGAAGAGAAATTAAAATCTTCCAAATCTTCCACTGTGGTAGTAGGTGTGTCCGTTTTTCTTTACAGTTATTTAGCTGTGAGAGAGAAGGCAGTCCTGCCGTTTGTGACAACACGGATGGACTTTGAGCACATAGTGGTAAGTGAGACAGAGCTCTGCCAAAGAAAGACGAATGCTACAGGGAATCGCTCTTATTTTTATGTGGAATCTGGGAAGGAGGGAAGGAAAGAAGAAAGGAAGGAAGGAAGGAAGGAAGGAAGGAAGGAAGGAAGGAAGGAATGAAGGAAGGAAGAAAGAAAGGGAGGGAGGGAGGGAGGGAGGGGGGGAGGGAGGAAAGGGAAGGGAAGGGAAGGGAAGGAGGGAGGGAAGAAAAGAACAAAAAAGAAAAGAATAGAAAATAATTCATATAAACAGAGAAAATGATCGCCGGGGTTGGGAGGGAAACAAGGAGAGCTGGTACAAGAGTACAAACTTTTGGTTATAAGATGCATAAGGTTTCAGGCTTTAATGTAAAACATGGTGACTACAGTGGATAACACTCTATTAGATAATTGAAATTTGCTGAGATGTTGGAACTTAAATGTTCTCACCAAACCCCCTCCCAAAAAAAGATGTGAGGTGAGGGGTGTGTTAACTAGATGGTGGGAATCCTTCACGATGTGTGTGTATATATAGATACAGATCAAATCCCCACAATGTATACTTTAAATAGCTTACGATTTTATCTGTCAATTATACCTCAATAAAACTGGGGGAGGGAGATTTTTCTCGTAATCCTATCAGAAATTGCCTCTTATATTTTGAGATTATGTTATTGGGTTTGAATAAATTGCTTATTCCTTCTGAACCATTAATTATTATGCAGTTACTTTGTCTATTCCTAACGATGGTTTTTGTTATAAGTAACTTTTCCCTAGTATTAAAATAACCACATTTCCCTGACCGACAGCGTGGGTGTGTTAGAGCACAGTCCTGTAGTGCAGGCTGTTGCCGGTTTGATTCCCGGTCAGGCACATTCAGGAACAGATGGATGTTCCTGTCTTTCTCTCCCTCTCCCTTCCTCTCTCGCTAAAATGAATAAGAAAAAATTTTAAACAACTCCATTTACTTTTGTTTTGCCCCCTATGTTCCTGATTCTCGGGGTTTAGAAAGCCCCTCAAAAGAGAGGCCCTCCCTCCCAACAACAGAATCAATTGATCCTGACCCTATTGGGATCACAGAAGAGGGCGGGGTCTTCCGTGTGTCCCGTGCGTGCGGAGGCGGGAAGAGGACCGAGGCGCCCCCGTCGGGGCTCAGTCTGCGAGGCGGGAAGAGGACCGAGGCGCCCCCGTCGGGGCTCAGTCTGCGAGGCGGGAAGAGGACCGAGGCGCCCCCGTCGGGGCTCAGTCTGCGAGGCGGGAAGAGGACCGAGGCGCCCCCGTCGGGGCTCAGTCTGCGAGGCGGGAAGGGGACCGAGGCGCCCCCGTCGGGGCTCAGTCTGCGAGGCGGGAAGAGGACCGAGGCGCCCCCCTCAGGGCTCAGTCTGCGAGGCGGGAAGGGGACCGAGGCGCCCCCGTCGGGGCTCAGTCTGCGAGGCGGGAAGAGGCGGGAAGAGGCGGGAAGAGGCGGGAAGAGGACCAAGGCGCCCCCCTCGGGGCTCAGTCTGCGAGGCGGGAAGAGGACCGAGGCGCCCCCCTCAGGGCTCAGTCTGCGAGGCGGGAAGGGGACCGAGGCGCCCCCGTCGGGGCTCAGTCTGCGAGGCGGGAAGAGGCGGGAAGAGGACCAAGGCGCCCCCGTCGGGGCTCAGTCTGCGAGGCGGGAAGAGGACCGAGGCGCCCCCCTCAGGGCTCAGTCTGCGAGGCGGGAAGAGGACCGAGGCGCCCCCGTCGGGGCTCAGTCTGCGAGGCGGGAAGAGGACCGAGGCGCCCCCCTCAGGGCTCAGTCTGCGAGGCGGGAAGAGGACCGAGGCGCCCCCCTGCGAGGCGGGAAGAGGACCGAGGCGCCCCCGTCGGGGCTCAGTCTGCGAGGCGGGAAGAGGACCGAGGCGCCCCCGTCGGGGCTCAGTCTGCGAGGCGGGAAGAGGACCGAGGCGCCCCCGTCGGGGCTCAGTCTGCGAGGCGGGAAGAGGACCGAGGCGCCCCCGTCGGGGCTCAGTCTGCGAGGCGGGAAGAGGACCGAGGCGCCCCCCTGCGAGGCGGGAAGAGGACCGAGGCGCCCCCCTGCGAGGCGGGAAGAGGACCGAGGCGCCCCCCTGCGAGGCGGGAAGAGGGCCGAGGCGCCCCCGTCGGGGCTCAGTCTGCGAGGCGGGAAGAGGACCGAGGCGCCCCCGTCGGGGCTCAGTCTGCCTGGGGCGTCCACGGGCCTCCCGCCCCGGGAGCTGAGCCGGCTCCCAGCGGCCCGTCCTCACTTCCCTTCTCACCTGGCAGTTGAGAATGTCGTAGAGCAGGTCGTTCTTCTGGGCCAGGCTGCTCAGCAGGCGGAGGGCTTGCACCTGAAGAAAGGAAGCAGCCACGCGTGAGCCGGCGGCTGAGTCTGCGTCCCCGCAGAGCAGACCGGCCCGGCCCCCTTCCCCCCGCGGGAGGCTGCGCCCGGGCCGGCCACCTGCGCCAGGATGTAGTCGGACTGAAGGATCTCGATCAGGGCGGGCATCACCCGGCGCAGCTGCGGGTGTGCGAAGTCAGGCAGGCTGAGGCTGTTGAGGAGCCGGAGGCCGGCCAAGTGCAGTTCCGAGTCCCAGATGGTGGACAGCAGCTCCAGGACCTTGATGGAGTGTTCCTGGAGGGAGCGGGGGGGAAAGGTCTGCTGTTCTACGATGGCCCCCAGCACTGCCCCGGCCTCCGCCTCTACTCCTCCCCGCCCCGGCCCACGAGCTCGGAGCCGAACCCCACCGACGAACAAGTCCCTCTCCCTGACACTCTCAGCAGCATCTGGCCGGTTGACCATTCACATATTCTTGAAATTCTTTCCTCGCTTGGCTGCTCTTCCCCAGACTTCCTTCCCGGGCCCTGGGCCCAGCCCCTTCCCCTCTCTCTCCGTGGCTCCCTAGTGCCACCGCCCGGACTGCGCGCTGGGTCCCACCCGTAGGCTGATGCCTTCTGAGTTTGTTTCGAACCTCTCCCTGAACTTGTCGTATCTGCGGATGCCGATTCTCACTAAACCTCTCCGAGGATGAACAGGCTCTCGGCCCGAGCCCGCTCCTTCCACGCCCTTCCCTGTCTCAGCTGGCCCGTCCACCTTCCTTCCCTTGCTCAGCCGAAGATCTGTGGTCCTCCCTGACCTCTCTTTCTCTCACGCCCTCTCCCCAAGCCTTCAGAAAACCCTGTTGGCTCTACCTTCAAAATCTATCAACAATCAAGCCGCCTCTCACCACCCGCCTCTCCCGCTCTGTTCCAGCCCGCTGTTCTCCCATCCCACCGCTGCCCTAGCCCATCTCCCGGCTTCCACCACCACCCACCCCCGCGTGCCGCTTCTGAGCAGCAGGCTTGTTCAAGACGTGCCGCTTGTCCGCTCAAGGGTCCCTAGTTCGTGGAGCGTGAAAGCTAAGGTCCTTACAGTGGTTTATAATCCGACATGCTCCACCCCTCTCTCACTGTTTCCTCAGCCTGACCTCCTAGTCTCTCCTTTGCCTCACGGTTCCCATCACAACAGCCTCCTAGCTGTTCCCGGAACATGCCAGCTACACATCTGTTTGGGGGCTTTCGCACAGGCTGTTCCTTCTACTTAGAATGCTCTCACTCCTGATATCCGTGGCTCCCTCTTACCTCCTTCAGGACCTCCCTGTCACCTCCTGCTACTAGTGCCACACCCTCCCACCCAGCCTCCCTCATGCCCCTTTTTACTTTTCTCCATCATACTATCACATGGCTAACACACTTTTTATTTTTTAATTTTTATTATCAAATAATTATAAATTCACAGGCAATTGCAAAAAAAAAAAAAAAAGTAGTTCAGAGAGGTCCTGTGTGCTTTTCACCTAATTTTCCTCAATGGTGACATCGGGCACAGTAGAACACAATATCAAAACTAGGAAATCAGGCCTGGTCTGCGGTGGCGCAGTGGATAAAGCATCAACCTAGAACGCTGAGGGCACCGGTTCGAAACCCTGGGCTTGCCCGGTCAAAGGCACGTACGAGAAATAACTACTATGGAGTTGATTTTTCCTGCTCCTCCCCTCACCCCCCTTCTCTCTCTCCTCTAAAATCAATAAATAAAAATCTTTAAAAAAAAAGAAAAACAAAGCTAGGAAATTGGTATTGGTACCAAGTGTGTGTATAGTTCCGTGTCATTTTGTCACAGGTGTGGATTCATGTAACCACCGCGAAGTCGACAGATGATCCCACCAGAACTGTCTCAGCATCACAAAGGTGTCCCTGTGGGATCCCTACAGTCACCCCTCTCCCCACCAAAACCGACTCTGACCACTGGCAACCACTGATGCGCTTTCTGTCTTATCATTTTGACATTTGGAGAATGTTACAGAAATGGGAGCATACTTCGTGACCGGCTGAGATTTTTCCCCGCTCAGTATAATGCTCCTGAAGTCCATCCAGGTTGTGTGCACTGCTTCTTGTTACTAAGTAGTGTGCCGCGGTGCGAGCGACCCATGTGTCCGACTATCTATCTCCTGAGACACATCTGGTTGTTTCGTTCTTGACTATTTCAAACAAAGCTCCTAGAAGCAACTGTATACAGGTTTTTGTGCAAATGCAAGGTTTCATTTCTCTAGGATAAATGCGCAGGGGTGCAATTGCTGGTCTGCATGGTAAATGTAGAGCAGTTAGATTTTTTAAGAAACTGCAGACTCTTTTCCAGAGTAGCTGTCAGGCCGTCTTGCATTCCCAGCAGCAATGCCTGAGAGATCCAGTTTCTCAGCATCTTCACCAGTATTTTTTTTAGAGTTTATTTATTCATTTTTAGAGACAGAGGAGAAAGAAAGAAGGGGGGAGGAGCAGGTAGCATCAACTCCCATATGTCCCCTGACCAGACAAGTCCAGGGTTTCGAACCGACGACCTCAGTTCACCAGCATTTAGTTGTAAGTAACTTGGAGTTCAGATGATCTAAAAGGTGTCCAGTTATATTTTATGGTGGTCTTAGTTTGTATTCCCCAACGGCTAGCGATGTTGAACATATTTTCATGGGCTTATTTGCAATTTCTGTATTGTTTTCATTAAAATATCTCTCGCCCTGGCTGGTTTGCTCAGTGGTCCCGGGTTCGATTCCCGGCCAGGGCACACAGGAGAAGCGCCCATCTGCTTCTCCACCCCTCCCCCTCTTCTTCCTCTCTGTCTCTCTCTTCCCCTCCCGCAGCCAAGGCTCCATTGGAGCAAAGTTGGCCCGGGTGCTGAGGATGGCTCTATGGCCTCTGCCTCAGGTGCTAGAGTGGCTCTGGCTGCAACCGAGCAACGCCCCAGATGGGCAGAGCATCGCCCCCTGGTGGGCATGCCGGGTGGATCCCGGTCGGGCGCATGTGGGAGTCTGTCTGACTGCCTCCCCGTTTCCAGCTTCAGAAAAAAAAAAAGAAAAAAAAATACATATATACACACACACATATATATCTCCACATCTTCTGCCCATTTTTAATTGGATTATGTTTTTGATATAGAGTTTTCAAAGCTCTTTATAGGATCTAGATACAAGTCCTTGGTCAGAGACGTGGTTTGCAAATATTTTCTCCCAGTCTGTAGCTTATCTTTTCACCCTCTCAACGTGGTCTTTTTATTTTTTAAAGATTTTATTGATTTTACAGAGAGAAGGGGGGAGAGTGAGAAGTATCACTCATAGTTGCTCCACTTTAGTTGTTCACTGATTGCTTCTCATATGTGCCTCGACCAGGCAAGTCCAGGGTTTCAAACATGTGACCTCAGCATTCCAGGTTAACGCTCTATCCACTGCGCCACCACAGGCCAGGCTCAACATGGTCTTTCATGAAGCAAATGTTTTTAATTTTGATACACTCCAATTTATCCATTTGGTGTCATTTTTTTTTTAAGAGAGTTAGAGAGAGGGATAGATAGGGACAGACAGACAGGAAGACAAGAAGAGAGAGAGATGAAGAGCATCAATCATCAGTTTTTCGTTGCGACACCTTAGTTGTTCATTGATTGCTTTCTCATATGTGCCTTGACCGTGGGCCCTCAGCAGACCAAGTAACCCCTTGCTGGAGCCAGCAACCTTGGGTCCAAGCTGGCGAGCTTTGCTCAAACCAGATGAGCCCACGCTCAAGCTGGCAACCTCGGGGTCTCAAACCTGGGTTCTTCCGCATCCCAGTCAGAGGCTCTATCCACATCACGTGTGTGGTGTCATTTTTACAAATTCTTCATCAATCCCTAGGTCCTCAATATTTTCTCTCCTTTCAAACTGCAAATCCACCCTCACCCCAGCCTTTCTTACCGGCCTTCTTGATTTTATTTTTCCCCGTAGCACTCGTCACATGAAACACAAACGCAGATCTTACTCTGTGTATAGCTCACCTTGCCCTGCTAGAAGCAGAAGTTCTACTGAAAAGTCTTTTTCCTGTTCTGTTCACTACTATGTCTCCTGTGCCCAGCACAGTGCCTTGGTGCAAAGTCAGTGCTCAATATGAATTCATTGCCCTGGCCAGGTAGCTCAGTTGGTCAGAGCATCTTCCTGATATGCCAAGGTTGTAGGTTCGATCCCCACTCCCACTAAGGACACATACAAGAGACAACCAATGAATGCATAAATAAGTGGAACATAAAATCAATGTTTCTCTCTCTCCCTTCCTCTCTCTTTCTAAAATCAATAAAAAAAAATTTTTTTTTAATCCTTTAGCCTGACCAGGTGGTGGCACAGTGTATAGAGCATTGAACTAGGATGCAGAGGACCCAGGTTCGAAACCCCGAGGTCGCCGGCTTGAGTGCAGGCACATCTGGCTCGAGTAGAGGCTCACCAGCTTGAGCAAAGGGTTGCTGGCTTGAGTCCAAGGTCGCTGGCTTGAGCAAGGGGTCACTGGCTCTGCTGTAGCTCCCGGTCAAGGCACATATGATAAAGCAGTCAATGAACAACTAAGAAGCTACAATGAAAAATTGATGCTTCTCATCTCTTTCCCTTCCTGTCTGTCTTTCCTTATTTGTTCCTTTCTCTGACTCTCTGTCTCTGTCAAAAAAAATAAAATCCTTTAAAAAATGCATATAGGCCCTTGCTGGTTAGCTCAGCAGTAGAGCGTTGGCCCGGCATGTGGAAGTCCCAGGTTTGATTCCTGGCTAGGACACAGAGTAGAAGCACCCATCTGCTTCTCCACCCTTCCCCCTCTCCTTCCTCTCTGTCTCTCTCTTCCCCTCCCTCAGCCAAGGCTCATGGGAGCAAAGTTGGCCTGGGCACTGAGGATGGCTCCGTGGCCTCTGCCTCAGGCACTAGAATGGCTCTGGTTGCAAAGGAGCAACACCCCAGATGGGCAGAGCATCGCCCCCTGGTGGGCATGCCGGGTGGGTCCCAGTCGGGCCCATGCGGGAGTCTGTCTGACTGCTTTCCTGCTTCTAACTTTGGAAAAAAATAATGTGTATATGTATACATTTGTTGAATGAATAAAGAGATCTTGACTTCTGACATGAGAGATGCCTGGACCAAGGGGTAGCACTCAAAATAGGTAACCTCACAAGTTGTATCTTTGTGAGCCACATAAGAGGGAGACAAGAATCCTGGGGTGAGGACCACAGCATTCCCATGGGAACACTGCTCCTCCCAGCCCCGCCCCCTCGCTGCCTGCTGAGACCTGGAGGACAGGTAGGATGGGGGTTCAGGCAGACAGAACAGCGGGTGCAAAGACCAAGGAGTGGGAGAGCATGAAGCACACGGTGTAAATGGCTGGGGTGGGAGCAGAGAGGTGGAGAGTCTCAAGGAAGACCAGGCGGGGGGACGGGACAGACCCCTCTGGAGAGGGTGGTCTGCCTTAGGGAATGGACACGAGCTTCACCCTGGATGTGCTGGGTTAGAGGACCCCTAGGCTGTCTAAGGGGAGCAGCTGGCCATAGGCCTGGAGGTCAAGGGAGCCCCCAAGTTGTGGACAGAGACACAGACGAGCACACCGAGATGGCAGCTGAGGCCAGGGAGTGGCTGCTCTCGCTGGGAGAGGAGAACAGGGCGCAGGGCCTGGGGTACAGACCCCAGCGGGAGAGAAGGAACGGTGATGCCCGGGGGCTTGTGGAAAACACAGCTCCCCAGTTGAACTGGACTACAAGTACGGGGGGGCAGGGACTGCCTTTCTAAGCAGCTCTCTGGGCAATTCTGATAAACTTGAGCAGCACCGTCTTTGTGAAAACAGAGGACTGAAGGATGGAGAGGCAACACAAAACTGAAGACCCGGAGGCCTGTTCTCCCAAAAGAGGTTGATGCAAAACAATTTAAAGTGTGGCCTGACCTCCGGTGGCCCAGTGGATAAAGCATCAAGCTAAAGCACTGAGGTCGCTGGTTCCGAAACCCTGGGCTTGCCTGGTCAAGGCACATATGGGAGTTGATGCTTCCTGATCCTCCCTCCTTCTCTCTCTCCCTCTCTCTCTCCTATATCTAAAGTGAATAAATAATATCTTTTTAAAAATCTTTAAAAATAAAATCTTTCAAAAACATTAAAGGGCTGGGGAGGAAATGACGCCGCGGGAACACGCACGTAGGGGGGGGGGGGCGGGCGGGGGGGCGGGCGGGGGGGGGGGGGCGGGCGGGGGGGGGGGGCGGGCGGGCGGGGGCGGGGGGGGCGCACTGACGGAGCCCTTTCCCCCAGACGGTCCGCTCCGGCAAGCACGCCCTGGAGGAAGTCTCCCGTGTCCACAGGGAGATGTGTACAAGAATGTTCACGGCTCAGTGTGCAAACCACTCCAACGCCTGCCCCGGGGCACATGGATAAAGAAAACCGCAGTGGGAAAGAAGGACACAGAGCTAGTAGCCACATCGGTCAGGATGAACCTCAGCGCCCAGGAGGTAAGGCCTACCATGCCGTGCAAACGGCATCCTTCCAGATACAGGAAGCTTAAAAACGGGCCAAACTGGATTTTACCTACTAATTGTCCGCTTTGCCTTTATGTGGTAGGCAGACAGACATGAGCAGAGAAAGGACTATAGGCCGGGTACAGAAGGCCACCAGGACAGAAAGCCCCGGAGCCTAGCAACAGTCAGAACTAGGAAAACAAGGACCCTGCCCCCCACCCCCCAGAGTGACCTTTCCTCCCTTAGCTGGTCACGTGGTGTAGACCTCCCGATTTCATACTGCTGGTTATGGGATTCGGACCCTCCCCTGCCCTTTCCTCCCCTGGCATATTGCTGGTCATTTATTTGGTTTAGACCCCCTTAGAGAAGGAACAAACAAGCAAGCCAGAGAACAGCGCTTAAGGATTAACCCCTGGAGATAACATCTAGGCCTCAGTTAAGTTTCGGCTCCGGATCCAGAAAAGCAGCAAAGCCAGACAAAAGAAAGACTGACCTCAGGGACCAGCTGCACTGACTAAGGACCCTGTGCCTGGCACTTGGGCACCGACCAGTCATGACCCTAAAAGAACACGCCTGGAACGCTAAGGCATATGCTCTTGAGGTCGGCCCCTAGGACCTCCCCTACAATCCCCATCCTTAAAATCCTTTAGGACTGAGATTGCAGGGGGCTCTCCCTTCCGGAGCACACCCACCCATGTCTCCCCCTCCTCCTCCTCTCCTTCCTCCCAGGTGCGGTTTCCCTGCCTCTCTTTCTCCGAAGCTCTAAGGCAGTGGTAGTCAACCTGGTCCCTACCGCCCCCTAGTGGTGGTCAACAGGGTCTCTGCCGCCCATTAGTGGGCGTTCCAGCTTTCATGGTGGGCGGTAGCAGAGCAACCAAAGTATAAATAAAAAGATAGATTTAACTATAGTAAGTTATTCTATAAAGATTTATTCTGCCAAACATAGCGAAAATCCGACATAAAGTACTTGGTAAGTAATTATTATTATATGTTTTAACTTGCTGTAACTCTGCTTTATAAATTTTATAAAGTAAAGTGACTTCCCTACTTTATAAATCACCATGACTGTGGAACCGGTGGGCAGTTAGAAAATTTTACTACTAACAGAGATACAAAAGTGGGCGGTAGGAATAAAAAGGTTGACTACCCCTGCTCTAAGGGATCCCAGGAGACTTGCAATCAGGGGAGCAGTGGGCAGCGGCAGCTCGTCCCTGGCTGACCCCCTGCACCTGTCTCCAAGGTCCCCTTCTCTCTCATTTTCTTCCTGCGCGGCCAAAAAATTCTTTACTTGCGGCCCTGTGTCTCTTGATGGGATCCGTTCTCTCAAGAAGACAAGAACTGAGGTCTCGTCGCCCCCCCCCTGTAACACCGCTACCGTACAAGAGGGTCCGGGCGGGCACAGTAACACCGCAAAGACATCACGGACCTGACAAGCAAAAATGCCAGGGAACGGTCCTGTGGCTGGGGCCGGGGAGGGGCCTCTCGCCCACGGTCCCGTTCTAGTTCTTAGCCCGAGTTCTGGTGGTGCCTGTTCTGTGTTACTGTTCATTCTTTCTACTGTCCACAAACGAAGTGTTCGTAAGTTTTAAATACTGATTTTCAGCGGGGGAGAGCTAGACCATTTATTCGAGAGAAGTTGGGAGGTCAAGGAAGAGGGATTTTTGTTGTTGTTGTTGTTGTTGTTGTGCTTTTCAAGATGGGAGGGACTAGAGCGAGCTGAATACCAAGGCAAGGAGCAGGGGCGGTCACATCAGAGAGGCCCGCGGGAGAGATGCCCTCGGACACGGACACGGGATGAGAACCACCACGGAGACGAGCGTTGACACTGACCGCAGACAGGAAAGGACCTGCGTGGAAGCCAGTAAGGCTGGGGGCCCCGAGAGCAGGAAGCCGGGGTGGGGGTTCGGGCGTGGAGAATGACATTTGGGGGACCAGATTTTCTCCTCAGGGGCCCAGCCACCAGCCTTCGTCCCCGGTTTCAGGCACAGAGCTTCTAAAATCCTTGCAGTCTCCAGATTGGAAGGGCTTTCGTTATTCACGGGGATTCCCTTCCCGTCACCTCTGGGTTTATGCTAATGAGATGACTCCTGGCATATGTCCAGATAGCGTCTGGATGGGGGGGGGGGGGGGGGCTGGTGGACAGAAAAGACCAAACCTTAGTTTACGGGTTGAGACTTTGAGCCCTATCCCTGACCTCGGGGGAGGAGGGACAGGGCTAGAAATTGAGTTCAGTCCCCCATGGCCGATGATCCATTGATCCCCCCTCCAGGGTGAAAGCTCCAGAAAGACCCCCCAGTGACCGGTTCAGAGAACTCCTGGGTTGCACACGCTGAGGTGCCCGGAGGGAGGCGAGCCGCGGGAAGGCCTAGAATCTGACCTTTGCCCCATATGTCGCCCTACGCATCTCTCCCCCTCGCTGCTCCTCCGTGGTAGCCTTTAGAATAAACCAGCAAAGGGCAGCAGGGTTTTCTTCAGTTCCGAGTCATGCCAGTAAACCATCAAGCCTGTACAAGGAGGCCGTGGGGACCTCCGAATTCATAGTCGGCCAGTGAGAAGAGCGGGGACTGGTGACCAGCATATAAAGCGGGGGCCGGCGGGTGGGAGTAAGCCCTTAAACCTGAGTCAGCACTGGAGTGAACCGTAGACACCTGGTTGGGGTCAGAAAGAACCGGGGGGGGGGGCTTTCTGCTGCTTGGGGCTCTGAAATCCTCCTAGAGCCCCAGGTCAGTCCCACCCTGAGAGTCAAAGGCTTTCCATGACCCTGCTGGGAATCTGACCACCATTCCCCCACTTATTTCCAAGGAAAAGCCTATTTCTGGGTCAATAGACTCGGACCCAAACAAACTCCTGGAACCTGACCACTTATCCCATGCCTGTTCAAGGACCCAGGGACTACGGGCGTCCTGTGTACCCTGCCCCACCACGTACGTGCCCCTGGGCTCACCTGAATTTTGAGCTTGAATTTTCTGAAGCCAGAGAAAGCTTTGAGTGTGTTCAGAGCCTGGGTCTTGACACTGTTGTCCTTGTCATCCAGCATGCAGCCCACCAACATAATGTCCTCAGTAGTACAAGCAGAAGCCTAGGGTATATACCGAAGAGATCAATGGAAGAGGCAGGAGAAGTGGGTGTCCTAGACCCAGTGTGTCCCCCCCCCTCCCCCCCTGCCATGTCACCAAGACCCCTCCGCACACAATCCCTCCCACTCTCATCAACCAGAGACAGGTCCCAGGACACAGTCTGGCCAGTCAAGGGGGCAGGATCGGCTGGAGCCCCCGGGGACTCCAGCTGAGCGGGAGGAACCGCCGGCCCCCTCTCCTCTCCTCACCTCGGCCTCCAGCAGGTACACACAGCGCGTGATGCTGTGCAGGATCATGCTCTTGGCGTACTCGTCCTGCTTGCGCTCCAAGGAGTTGAGGAGCCGCCGAAGCTCGCCCGAGTCCCGACCTTGCCGCTCGCGCTCGATGGCCAGGCCTAGACAGCAACCCAGCCCAGGTCAGGCTGCTGCGGGGACCCAGCAGGGGTGAAAGAATGGTGCTAGGAAGAGGGAGGGCGGGGAGGACCTGGGGACACAGCTGCTTTGCCTTTGCAGAAGAGCCTTCTCTCTCTACGCAGGACCACCGGGTACAGTGGACCAGGTGTGCATTGCTCAAGGCACCCTAGCTATTGCTCTGTTACCGCCATCCTAAACATCGCCATTCCCAATAGTGACTGTAACAAGTTCCTGGCACCTGCGGTGTCACGGAGCATCCCATCATCATTGGTACGTGGCAACGATATGCTAGCAGATGGTGATAAAACGCCTTGCAGAACGGGTGCCTCTTTTTACTTTGCCCAAAGCTGTCCTATGAACTAGGGGAGGCTCTGGGCAGGGAGGCTCCCCAATTCTCCCTTGCGGACACCAGCTGCTGCCCGATCCCCACGCGGTGGCGGCATGCTGGCAGCCACAGCGGGCGGAGAAGAATGTGAAGACCAGTCAGATGGAGTCCGGAGGCTCCCCTTCAGGTGCTGCTCACCACCCAGGCCCCCTGAGCCAGGGTGGCTTTCAGGAAGTGGAGAAGAGAGAGAGGAAGGAAGGAGAAACTTGGAGGAGTCACCTTTGGGCCCCTCCCACACTAGAGGCCCCAGGAGCGGGCGCCTCCGGGGGCTGAGCCTGTCCCCAGGGCCTGGGCACTCACGGGCAATGCAGGTGGGCGAGGCGGTGGAGAGAGGCGGCTGGCACTTCATACCAGCCCTGACGGCCTTGTAGAGCAGGTAGACGGCCGTGGCACCTGTGGCCAGGCCCACTACGCTTTTGCGAATGTCCAGCTGCTTCAGGTACTGCTGGACCTGCTGCTTTCCCATGTCCTCAGTACCACCATGCGCCCCGAGGGAGCTAGGCCTGGGGCACTGGGTAAGAGCCTTCTGGAATCAGAACTCTGGCAGGGCCAAGAATCGGAATCAGAACTCAGGCAACAAAGGAAACTAGAGAAATGGTGGGGTGGAGGGTGGTCGGGAAACAGGGCAGCCAGGGTGCTTGGGAGAAGAGCCTTCGCCTACAGGCTGCAGGAAATGAAGGTCAAGACTCGACAGGAATTAAACATCTGGGGCAGGAAAGATCTGCATGTCCCCTTTTCTCCCAGGGAGCCAGGTTGGTGGGGCCCCGGCGGTGGCTTTGGACGCTGCCTTCCTGCCATTAGAGGGCAGCAGAGATCCAGTTTCTGGGCTGGGCCTTTGGAAGTTTCTGGGAGGAGGGTTTGGGGTGTGCCCAGTGGCTGCCCCAGTTCTCTCGCTTCTCTGGCCCTCCTATCTTCCATCTCTTCACCATAGATGCACTGCTGGGCCTTGGGTACGTCCTGAAAGGGGGGACACACTCTATAAAGTTCAGTAGGGTCTTGAGGCAAATCCATCATCTTCCAGCGTTTGCACGATCTCCTACAGTGTACACTGACCTGTGCGACCAATGGTCTTCTTTTCTTTAGAGAGAGAGAGAGAGAGAGGATGGGAGAGAGGTGAGAAGCATCAACTCTTCGTTGCGGCAACAAGTTGTTCATTGATTGTTTCTCAATATGTGCCTTGACTGGGGGGGAGGGTCCAGCACAGCAAGTGACCCCTTGCTCAGGCCAGCGACCTTGGGCTTCAAGCCAGTGACCTTTGGGCCCAAGACAGCAACCATGGGGTCAAGTCTATGATCCCATGCTCAAGCCGAAGACCCCACACTCAAGCTGTTGAGCTCACGCTCAAGCCGGCGACCTTGGGATTTTGAACCTGGGTCCTCAGCATCCCAGGCCAACACTCTAACCACTGTGCAGCTGCCTGGCCAGGCACAACCAAATGCTCTTGAGGGCGGCTGTCTGCATCTCCAACATCCAACACAGTCCTGCACTTAGCAGGTGCTCAAATCATGACTCCGTCATTCTTTGAAGACTTGAGAGTGAAACAGTGACAGAGAATCTGGACACAAGGGCTTCAGGCCCATTTAACCAGTGTGAGCCTGGAGGAGGAAGGGAACTGTGCTTGCCTGGGTCTCAGGTTCTGCATGTGTAACCTGAGGAGATCCCGATGTACCATTCTAAATCTCCAGGACGTTGCCTTGAGCGTGCGGTCGCCAGCTTGAGTGTGGGACCATAGACATGACCCCATGGTCACTGCTTATGCCCAACGTTGCTGGCTCACTGGCTTGGCTGGAACCAATATGAGAAAGCAATCAATGAACAACTAAGGTACTGCAAATATGAGATGATGCTTCTCATCTCTCTCCCTTCCTATCTGTCTGCCCATTCCTGTCAGTCTGTCTCTATAAACAAAACAAACAAACAAATAAATAAAATTCCAGGATCAAAGTTTGGGTAGGTCTGTGCCTTTAAACCATGGGGGCCTAAACCTGTGAGTACTGTGTCTCCACCTCCCCCCACCCCCAGCACACACACAGAGCAGGACAGGGATTGAGGCCTTCTCTCCAGTCAGGAGATGCCACCAGCCTGGAAGATGAAAGCCCAACCTCGGTCACCACTAGGATGGGGCAAGTGAGGCCAGACCCTTTCCTTCTCCTCCTCCTCATGTGACCACAGCTGCTGGCCCTCGCCTGCTGGTACAGAACCAGGAGGTGACAAGCCCCACACCAGGCCCCTGTGCAGAGCCAAGCATTCTGCACCAGAACAGGGCTTCATCTGCCCGGCCGTGAGCTCCCGTTGGAAGGCTCTGGGTCCCGGGCCGACCTGGGCTTGAAGGAGATGGGGAGTTAGGAGAGCAGCCCCTCAAGGACGCCACAGCCAGCTGGCCTGGCCACCACAGCCTTCCTTCGTCACACTGGGCCCCAGGCAACACTCTGACATGGCCATTCTCTTCGTTCTGCTCTGTGACCCTCACACCCCAAGCAGACATGGCGCTCACATGTTTTTTAAAGGCCTCCAAAGGAGAACTCTTTCTTGGCTCTAATCTAAGGCCTTTCTGCTGCTACACCTGAAGCCCATTTCCTTTGGTTCTGCCCTCAGATGATTCAAAGGGATTAGAGACAGAGACTTCCCAGTGTGACATATCACTAGTTCATAGCACAACAGAAAAATAAAGAGAAACATCTGCTTGCTACTGTAAAGTCGATGACTGTCCTTTCTGGGGAATGACCGCATTTGATTCAGATGATGTCTTTCTTAGTTTGAGGAGATTTAAAATATACTCGCAGGCCCTGATCAGTTAGCTCAGTCAGTTAAGAGTGTTGTCCTGAAATGACAAGGTTGTGGGTTCGATCCCCAGTCAGAGTACACACGGGAAGCAACCAATGAATGTATGACTGAGTGGAACAACAAATGGATGCTTCCCTTCCTCCCCCCCCCCCCCTTCTACTCTCTGTCTTTGAAAAAAAGAAAAATTAAACCCTGGCCAGATAGCTCAGTTGGTTGGAGGGTCCTCCTGGAGAATGCAGAGGTTGCCGGTCCGACTCCACAGACAGGGCACACACCGGAGCAGCTCGGTGTTTCCGTCTCTCTCCCTGCCTCTCTCTCAAAATAAATAAACACATGCACTTGCTTTATGAAATTATGGTAGCTGTGCTTTAAATATTCTTTTTAAAATGTAGTTTGCAAATTACTTTATTGATTTTAGAGGGAGAAAGGAAGGGAGGGAGAGAAAGACCGATTTGCCGTTCCACTTATTGATGCATTCCTATCTGTGCCCTCACCAGGCGTTGAACTGACAACCCTCGCATATAGGGAGGACATTCCAGCCAACTGAGCTACCCCCCATACACGTCGTTGGCCCCAAGTTTCACACCTGCCCTCCCCAGGGCAGAAGGAAGGGGCTGCCCCCGCCATCTGCACCAGCTTTCTGCCTTCAGCTGGAGTTCCATCCTGTTAGGTGCAGTTTGGTTCCGTGAGCGAGTCAGCTCCCGCCAGACTGCCAGACCTGAAACCAGCTCAGTTACCGATTTAGCTTCTCGGTTTCTTCATGCTGCATTTACCCCATCAGTAAAATGGGAATATACCACCTACATGGTGCAGGGCGGAGGGGGTTGTTTGTGGCGATAAAGATTAAGTACTGAGAACAGTGCCCAGCACATCGAGTTCACCAGACGCTATGATTATAGTTACTATTTTAATCAGGTTTCACCCGTTATAAAAACGTTGGGCATGGGAAGGCTGTGAGCACATGATGGTGGGCCTCCACCAGCTACACACCATTCGGCCCCTTCCACTCACCCTCCACCGCTCCCACCCCTCCCACCCCAGTCTTCTTCAGCCTAATCGAGCTCAACTCCTGTAACCCATCGAACTGCCTTGAACAATTCCAAATTCGAGGAATTTGAGAAACCTAATATGATACAGAGGGCCTAATGTGCAGGATAGAGTTCTAGGTCATTCCAGAAGGGGACTCAGGAGGGGCCCAATGCTTGCGAGCACAGAAGCTAAGGGCAAGGAAGATTACTTTATTCGCATGAAAAGCCTTTGGAGTCCGACCGGCTTGAGTTTGGGCAAATTCCACAATCCGAGTCTCAATTTCCTCCTGCGGAACACGGGTCTATTAATACCTACCATTACCGGGAAGTGCAGCAGTCAGGAATCAATGTGTTATGACTCGGTGCACACGAGACGTTCAGCACGTGCGAGCTCCCCCCACCCCCCACCCCGCGCACAAAGCCAGAGCAGTGAGGAAAGGATGGGGGGCCGGGCCCCGTCGAGGATCCCTCACTCTCCGAGCCTGTCCCCTCCCCAGCCAGCTCGCACCCCGGCCCAGGAGCAAGATTCGGGGGCCTCCCGGCGGCCGGTTGCTCTCTCGAAGGCGTGGGGACCGCGAGCGGAGGGGGCGGCGCCCCCAGAGGAGGAGGACCGGGCCGGGGTGGAGGCCGCGCCTCTCCCCGCCCGGGGCCTCCCTCTCGCCCTCCCTCTCCGTCTACCTCGCCCCCCCGCCCCCTCCGCGCGCATCCGGCGACGGGCACAGGATGTTCTTTCGCGCTGGTTCCCCACACCCCCCGCGCCCCCGCTCTCACTTTCCCTTCGCTCCCCCTCCCCCACCCCCGGAGCCTTAACTCCTTCCCTCCCGCGCTCCGCAGCCCCCTGGGACGCCAGCCTTCCCACGCAACCCCCCCAGGAGCCCGAGGGCTGCCCCGGGAAGGGAGGACCTGGGCTGTGCTGGGCTCGGGCTCTCGGGATCCAATGGCTGGCCGGGGGTGAAGGGGTGGAGAGGGGCCCCCGGGCCAGAAGCCGGCCGGCACCTTCCCGGCCCCTCCAGTTCAGCGCTGGGGAGGGTGTTGCGTGTGTGTAACCGCACTCCAGGGAGCCACGCGCCCAAGTGGGGCGCCCCGCTGGGCGTCATTAGCTCCAGGCCTGGCGGAGGCGGGAAGAAGGTCAAGGACCCCAACTTTACCCTCTCCCCTGGTTGGGATAAGGGGCCTGGGCCTCCCGCAGGGGACGGAGGTGACGCCCCTCAGGGTAACGTCACTGTTGTCAAGGCAACCGGGGCGGGGAAGCGAACTGGAGCAGGCGAGATGAGACCTTCGAGAAAGAAGGCTTCCAGCGACATTAGCACTCCGGTGGGGGTGGGAGGGGGCGGGGGGCGGGCTTTTCAATCTTTCCGAATTCATTCGCTGGTGGAAGGACAGGTTGTGTTTGCTGTTTCATTCAACAGTTCATTGAGCTTGAACTAGGCTTGAGGCCATGGTTAGGCACTGGGTGGCCCAGGCCCATACGGGTTGACTTAGGGTAGGTTAGCCAAATATCCGGGGTTACTTCCATAGTAAGACTGTAATTATAAATGATGTTCCTTTTCATGCTTAGGTGTCTTGGGGCGTGTGTGTGTGTGGTAGTTAAGGAACCTTGTCGGGAAATTCAGGGAAGGCTCCAACCTGGCAGGAAGAGAAGCTATTTTCTTCTCACTATGCAACGGGCACCGCCTGGGCATTCTCTGTCATCTTTGCCCCTCATTCCGCAAGTATCACTACAGCCTTTTACAGATGAAGAAACTGGCCCAGAGAGGTTGAGAAACTTGCCCAAGGCCAAACAACTTAAGTGTTGGAACCAGGATCCAAACCCAAGTTTATGTGGCCTCCAAAGTTTGATGGTCCCATCCCATCTTATGCTTCCCTATTAAAATAAATAGATATTAAATAAATAAAGACAGTCCATTGCCATAAAGGAGTTTATAATCTACGGGGTTGAAAGTACTCTAAGTAATAACTACAGCTAATAACTAAATAAAATATTGAAAACATTTGAAGGCAGCTCGTAAGGATCAGAGAGGGAAGTTGATAGCAAAATGGCCAAAGTGGGGCGGTGATCACCAGAACATTCCGACAGGAGGCAGATTTTGAGCTGGGTTAGGAGGTGGTGGTTGGGGGGGGGGGGGGCAGGCATGTGTGTATCAGTGCGTGTCTGTGTTGTGTGTGATATGCTTGCTGCCAAGAAATAGAACAATCTAAGGGCATCAAACCAGGGACCCAGGGCTAAGCAGGCTGGAATCTCCAATGGCAAGATCCCACTGTAAACCCAAAGCCGCTGCTTTGCGTGCACTGTCCTTACTGCCTCCCACCTCCTGAGTGGGTTTATTTCTTAGTGGAGCAGAGGCTCCCAGCAGGCAGCCGCACGCATTCCACTCAGCACGCAAGGTCTCTGCCCTTGGTATTTGGCTCAAACTTGGATGTCGGCTTCTCCCTTCCCCACCCCTCTCTGAAGATTTTGGGAAATGAAAAATGGCGGCTCCTCAAAACAAAAGGGCCTGAGGGAGCAGCAGGAAGCCAACAGACTTGATGGGACTGGAAAACCAAGTCTGGAGAGAGAACTGTCAGGGTGAAAAAAGAGCAGTCAACCTGATGGGTCCTTTTGCTGCCCTCCTGCTCTGTGCCAGCTCCGGGCGGTCCTGCGGTCCAGGCACACCACGAATGAATCGGGTCCCTTCAGAGGGAACCCACGGGTTTGAAGTTGGTGTACCCGGTGCACTTGACGAGGGGTCCCAGATGGGTAACGTACACAATAAACCGTCTGAGAAAGACTGTTCCAGCAGGGTGTTTAGGAGGAAGGAAAATCCTGGGCAGAAAAGGGCAGTGTGGCAGCTGCTGTGGGAATCTGGGCCAAAAGGAAGAATCTACGGGGTTGGAGAGGACGGGGTGACAGAAAAATAACAATGCATCTAGTAATAAAAGCAACAAAGAAGAATTTGGTCATAGATCAGATATTGGATGGTGAAGGAGAGAAAATAGTTAAAAATCAATCCACCATCATGGTGATTTGGGGGGACAGCAGGGTCATGGTGGGCAATGCAGAGACGCCGGTGTGAGGAACACGATACGTTCGGTCACTTCTAGGCCATGTGAGCGCAGGTGTCCCGACGGCCCCTGAGCTTGGAGACAGAGAAGTCCGGAAGGGCTGCATTGGGAGAGTGGTTCTGTTACTACAGGTATGCAAACAGCTTCGGGACAAGCACTGACCTGGGATATCAGGGGCAGATTTCATACATCCAGTAGAAGTTTGAGGTCAAGGACAGGGAAGTTACCTCCTGACTGGGAGATTCCAGGAGTGCTGGCTGGGCAGGCAGGTGCGTGGGAAGTATGCCTGTGTGCGTGGGAAGGTGGTCTGTGGCCCAGGCCTGTGCCGGCATCCATCCCCACACCTCTGGCTACAGATGAGCCTCTGGGATGTGAGGCGCTTCAGCAGCCTAGGGTCCCTCCCCCAGCCCCACCCTTGAAGGCCCTGAAGCCCTGGCCTGTTCTGACTGCCAGGGCCTTTCCTGGAACTCAGCAGAGGACGGAGCCCCTCCCTGCCTGCCCTGGCACACGCGAGGCACAGCGTGTCCTCTGGGGTACCTTGCAGACACCCCAGTTGGCTGGGGCGTGGGACAGGTCCCGCCCTCCAGGAAGAGTCCTGCTCTAGGCTGCCATCTGAGGTCCTGGCCCTGGTTCATGCTCACGGTGGCCCCCCCCCCAGACCACAGGGTACAGCAGGTACAGAGGAGGAAGCTCTGTGGCTAGATGGCAGGATTCGTGGGTCTTTGTTGTGGCTTTGGGTAGGAGGGTGGGTAAGGCAAAAATGCAGGGTCTCAGGCTTCCTATCACCTCCCACCTGCTTCTCCCTCCCTCTGAGGAAATCTTCAGGGGCCTGGTGGTTTTCAGGGGTGGGGACAGGAACACACTGAACTCTGGGTCAGCCAAGGACAGAGATGGGGGAGGTCTTTTTGCCCCATATCCCATTTCTCCCAGAATTCTCTTCCTGGGCTCCTGACCACCCTAGAACAAATTTCCACCTCCATCTGCAACGGAGTTACATCGTCCAGAGGCCTCCCAGAATGGTGCGGTTTGGAGGAAATTGGACATGCATCCAGCAGCTGTAAACCCGGCCACACCTGCTGGTGGGGTGAGGGAGTGCCCCTCCCACGTGGGCAGAGCCTGCTCTGCTCAGGCTGGGGCTTGTGAGCCGCTGTAATGGAGGGGCGAGACGCCAGAGGCGTGCGCCAAGCGGCCACGTGGAGGTCCCGAGCGAGCGACAGGCAGGGGCGGGAGCCGGAACCGGAGCCAGCCGTGAGTTCGCCCCTCCCGCTTGAGAGTCGGTCGTCGCTGACCGCAGGCTGCAAGAGCGGTTTATCTGGTGAGCGAGCACACCCACTTACCCAGCTGCTGAGTCAGGCTGTTCTCGCTCCCCGCTCGCCGCCCGCTCGGGACATTGTGTTCCAGCCCCGGCGCGCTGGCAGCGGGCCCAGGCGCTCACACCAGCCTCCTCGCCCTGTTTGTGCTCGCGGCTTGCGCTCGGCGCACAGCCTCCCCGCCGCAGCAACCGGCGGCGCGCTGGGGCCGGGGCCGGGGCCGGGCGCGGGTCCCGGGGACGATCGGGGGTGGCCGTGCAATCCCAGGGACGCGCGCCTCGGCCTGGGGCCCCCGCAGCCTGGCACGATCACCAACCTTAAAGAGCACCCAGACCTATCCATCCCCCACCTGAGCCCTGGTGGGGAAGCCCAGGCGCGTGGGGCCTGGAGTAGCACAGTGGGGGGCGGGAGCGGACAGGTGGTGCAGCTCCACCCGGGAGAAGGAGCCACTGGGCTCCACCGGAGCTCGGCCCAGGAGTCGGCTGGTGGCTGGCTGGGAGCGCGCCGGCCCCAGACTTGGGAGACCTGGGATGCGGTCACGTGACAACGGAAGCCGGTTAGAGGGGGCCGATTCGAGCGATCCCCCGAAGGAGCTCTTCGGCTCCTTTCCAGATCCATGCTTCACACCAGCCTGGAGACTGCAGGGACTCCCAGGAGCTGGCAAAGCAAGCCCGGCCCTTTGGGGTAGTTTGGGAACCCCCTGGAAGGACGCCAGGAATGGGAAGCGCCCAGTCACTGATGGGTGGGAACAATAGTAGGGTGGAGGAAGACAGGCCCCAAACAGGAGCCCCGACTCCTCCCTTGGTTCACCCCCAAAACCAGATGTATTCAGAGTCACGTTTTCTCCTTACCCATCCATCCTTCCGCAGAAAGATAGCACTGGGTGCTGGTCTGCAGGTTCCTCCGGCTCCAGACAGGGACTCACACACTGAGCACCTAACGCATGGAAGCCTCGCTTGGGTCTTTAAATTAAAATTTAAAAATTAAGGCACCATTCCTAAAGTCCTTTGTTTTTCCTCCTTCCCACCTCACGGTTGGCGGTGCCATTTGCCATGCCAGGAAAAGCCAGACTTCCATGTCTACCCATCTTCACCAGCTCTTCTCAGAGAGCCCAGTTGGAACAGCGCCAGCCCCGTCTGCCCTCTGAAGGCCCAGCACACTGGTCTGTACCTTTCCGCACAGCACAGCGTGTGGCCCGTCTCATATTCTGGAGATCTGTTTACTAATCCTGTTCTTCTAACCAGATTAGAAAGGCCTGGAGGCAGAAAGCAAGTCTGGGCCTTTGAGGCCTCCCCCATCACTCCCTCAGCGCATCCCCCACAGGCCAAGCTGGGCCCTGGAGTGGACGTTCGATACATGTTGGGTGTATTGAAATGATTTCCTGCCCTTGGGCAGTTTGCAGGCCAGTTGAAGAGACAAACACACAGTGTGTGAGGTTAAATAATAACCCAGACCAGCAGGTGGTGAGTACCAAATGTTTGTGAGAGCCATAGGGACGGAGCGGGAAGGAGGGGGTGATACAGAGAGGAAGATCCCCGGAGGTTCTAGGCCTTGACCTGCGTCTGTGGAGGAGGAGAGAGGAGGCGTGGAGGTGACTCACACGGGCTGATCTCACAGACCTGCCTCCCTGCTAGGCACTTGACATGCATTATCTCTAATATTGAGGGGGGGGGGTAAGTTTGGAAAAAGTGGAGGGGACAGTGCCCAAGCCAGACCTGCCCAGAGCCAACCAGAGCTTCGAGGCAGCTTTGGATACGGGCTCCCCACCCTCAGTCCCTGGGCACTGTCTTCCCTGGCCTGCCACACCTATACACTCCACCCAGGAGGGCTGCCCAGCACTGACTGCCCCGCTCTGGATACACTCTGGTCCCACCCTGCTGAACAACTGGCTGTGTGACCTTGGGCAAGGCACTTCCTTCCCTACACCTCGCTATCATCTGGACCTCCACTGGAGCGCTCACAGGCTGTGACTCCGAGTCCCAGCAGTGCCACCCCGCACGTTATGTTACCTGGGCTGCTGTGGCTGGCTGCCGCCCCAGAACCCCTCCCCACCCACCCCCACCCCTGCTCCTCGCTCCCTCCCCGTCTGGAGCTGCTAAGTACATCGGGTACAGAGTGTGAGCAGGGATAGTAGGTTTCCTGTGGTTGCAAAAGCAACAGCGGGACTTTCCCGGCAGAGCGGGCTGTGGGAGAAGTGGGGGAGGAGGAAGCAGAGCCAACCTCGAAGGAACCTCCGCTCCCTTCCCTCCCATCCTCGCAGCTCCCAGCTCTCAGAAAGGCTGGTACAGTTTGTTACGCCGCCGAGGCTGGAATGTACCGTGTGTTTCGTATGGCCTCTGTCCAGGGCTACACTGGCCGCTTTATATTTATACTTCCTTCTTCTTCGGCCCTGGCAGACTGCTGTCCGTCACCCCTGCCCGCAGTCTGCCCACCTCCCACCTGACCACCTCCCCCAGCCCACTGTGGGTCCTGCTTGGGCTCTGAACTCTTGTAGGAGGGATGCAGAGAAAGCCCGGGAGGAAAGAAGTTGGATTCTGGAAGCGTGAAGCCCCCAGCCTCCTTTCTCTCGCCCCATCACCCAGCCCTGAAACTGCCTCCCAGGCCGTGGGTGCCCTGCGTTAGGTCTGAAGGTTCTGTGGTGGGCCTGTGAGGTTGACCCGCCACTCCTTGCCACCCGAGCACTTCCGTGGTTCTTGATTCCAGCTAGACTTGTGAGCTGAAGGCTCTATTTAACTTGCCACCTCCTCAAAAGAAAAAAATAATAATTGGCAGACATGCTAATCCATGACCCTTCCCCATCAGTCACAGAGAACACAGCAGAACTGGGGGCTGGGGGCTCCGACCTCCTTAACTCTAGGAGTCTGCCTTCCTAGCAGATGCTGCAAAACGGAATTTGACACGTGGTGACTTAATGATATTCTGATTGTGACAAGTTTAATCTCCTCAAAGTGGCTGAGATATTCAGAGATTGATTTATGATCTGGCCTCCCCCACACCCCCTCAGGAGCATGTGGTATTTTTCACGTAAAAGCTAGTATCGATCACTTCCTAGGGACCAAGCATTGGGCTCTGCTTTATTTACACGAGCTCGTGTAGTCATCGTAGCAACAGCCCAGGGAAGTAGGTACTGCCGTTCGCTCCCTCTGACAGCTAAGGAAACTGCGGCTCAGAGAAGTGACAGAGCTAGGCCGTGTGACTGACGTCAAAGGCAGAACTTCTGAGTGGTCTGCTAAATTGCATAGATTGTACAACCAAATCCTAAACCTTCCATGTTCTAAGGCCAAGGGCCACCACCATCGTGGCCATTCACATGCAGGTTCACATTAGATTCAGGCAGACGGTAAAGAAACAGTGGAGCCAAGAAATGGTGGGCCATTCCTTTATTAAAGTCTCACACCGGCTGACAAGCAAACACACAGGGCTCCCGAAGCCACTGACACATTCTCCGGTTCTTCCTAGAATCAAAGGCCCCACCAGTCTCAGCGGAGCTCGCAAAAGCCCCTCACCTCTGGTTCCCCATCTGCACACCTTCATTCTCCCTGTTCTCTCTCTGCAAACATAGCTTCCTCCCTCTTCCTCTTCTTCTCAACCTTCTGGTGCAAAAACCTCTCCTCCAGCGCACATTAGCGAGACAGTAGCCCTTCCCAAGCAGGAAGGTTAATTTGCAATTTCACAGATCACATACCTGGCCGCTGCCCAGCACCATTTTTAACACTAAAAGTGAGCAAACACAAAACATACAGATTTTTTATTTTATTTTATTGATTCATTTTTAGAGAGGACAGAGAGAAGGAGAGAGAGGAGAGAGAGACAGAGAGAGAAGGGGGGAGGAGCAAGAAGCATCAACTCCCATATGTGCCTTGACCAGGCAAGCCCAGGGCTTCGAACTGGCGACCTCAGCATTTCCAGGTCGACGCTTTATCCACTGGGCCACCACAGGTCAGGCCCAAAACATACAGATTTTACAAACTCATTTGCCCAACACATGTCTAGGGTCCCAGAGTGTTGCTCCTTTCTCCCTTCAGATGATTCGGGGAACTCGGCCTCCGTGGAGCCCTGGCGTACCATGAGGTGGGATTAGCCAGAAGAGTGTTTGCAGCCCTTCTAACAGGCCTCCATGTGGAGGGCTCAGAGGAGAGCCGGGGTGCTGCCGAATGTTCAGGCCTGCTGGCTGGGGGCAGCTTTCCTGGGTGGCGTGCCACTCACCCCTCACCTGGGAACAGGTGCCTGAGTCTATTGATTTGGCCCTGGGATCTGAACACCGGGGGCTGAGCCTGGGTTCCCAGGCTCAGGTCACAGATCTGTCTGACATGGTGGCATGGCCTATCCTAGGACCCACTCACAGCAGGACTTGGGGCGAAGTCACCACCATGTCAATCCCTGACGTTGTGTACCTTTCACTTACATGTCCTAAGTTGGTATGATCTCAAGTTCCTCTAAAGGAAGGAGAACATTACCCCCTTTTCCTGATGGTAAAACTGAGGCAGGGCCTGACCTGTGGTGGCACAGCGGGTAGAGCATCAACCTGGATCACTGAGGTCACTGGTTCGAAGCCCTGGGCTTGCCTGGTCAAGGTACATATGGGAGTTGATGCTTCCTGCTCCTCCCACCCCCACCTCTCTCCTCTCATCTCTCTCTCTAAAAATGAATAAATAAAATCTAAACGATTTTTTAAAAGGACTTAAAAAAAAACAAACAAAACTGAGGCAGGAACAGCTCCATCGCCCACCCAAAGGCAAGAAAGTAGGTTTGTGACTGATATCTGGGGTCCTTTGTTTCACAACACAGGGCCTCCTCTCCTGAGCTAAGAAAGGAAGAGTTTCCCAAGCTGTCCCAAAGCCTGGTGACAGGTAGCCTTTCACCCAGCCCTATTGCCCTAGGAAGGGACACAGCCCCACACTGCCCAGGCCACCCTTCTCTACCCGCAGGGGCTGAAGCCAGGCCACCATATTTCCTGTAGGTAGTTGGCCTGTCCTGTGCCCTGGCTTCCTGTCCTCTGCGGCTCTCATGGGCACATTTTGTCCCCTGTGAGCCCAATTCTTTCTTCCTCTTTCATCGTTCCTTCTCTCTTTCACTCTCCTTGCTCAATGACGGCTCTGTTTCTGTGCCTCCCTCTCTCTGTGTTTGCTTTTCATTTTGTTTTTTGTATGTCCATTCTCCTAGGACGCTTCCTAAGGTCCCTTCTGCCTTCTCCCCCTGATGCTGGCCTGTTTCCCAAGACGCCCTTTCATTCCTGCCCCAGTTCCTCTCACCTCTCCTCCAGCTTCTGCCAGTGTCGAAGGGCTCAGCTTCATGTGTTCAGTGGGCTCTTAATGAGCACCTACTGTGTGCTCCAGGGATTGTGTTAATACACGGAAACTGAAAGTCTGAAAGCTGTGCTGGAGCATTTCTTAAGCACCTACTGTGTGCACTAGGCATTGTGCTTCAAACTGGGGGGCACAAAAAGAGTTGGTTATCGCCCTCAAGAGATCTCTGGGCTCCTTGGGAAGATACACAGAAACAAATCATTATAATGTCCTGGGAAGTTGGGGACAGGGTGTGGCCAGAGAGATTAGAGAGGGCTCCTGTGAGGAGGCCCGTCTTCAAGTCTGACTGAGGAGCTAGACAGGCGGAGCAAGGGTGCAGGGTGTTCTGGGTGGAAGGAACAGTGTGTATAAAGGCACACAGGCGTGAAGCTGCCGTGTGTTCTCTGGCGGGCACTTCAAGTTGTTTGGTGTGGCCTGGACTTGGACGGCAGGTTGGGGAGCCCAGGGAGATGAGGCCAGAGACAGGCAGGCCCAGATGGTGCAGAACCTCATGTTCCAGCCAAAGGGTTACCCTTTCTCTGGAAGCAGCCAGAAGCCCAGGCATCCTCATGGCTCCCTGCAGCCTGGGGGCTTCAGGGCTGGGCATGGGCGAGGCCCAAAGCTTTCTCTCAAGCCCCCATTGACCCATATTTCCTGCCCCTTGGCTCAGGGAGGCCTGTGAGAGAGTCAGACACTTCAATATAGTGCTGTTTCTGCCCCGGCTGATTAGCTCAGTCAGTTAGAATGTCGTCCTGATACGCCAAGGTTGTGGGTTCAGTCCCCGTTAGGGCATGTACGGCAATCAAGCAATGAATGCATAAGTAAGTGGAATAACAAATTGATGTGTCTTTCTCTCTTCTTCCTTCCTCTCTCTCTAAAGTCAATAAAAATAAATAAATATATATATATATATATATAATGCTGTTTCCAAGGCAGAGTTATTCATTCATTATAAATATTTAGCAGGCTCTGATTTTCCAGATGCTGCTCTGAGCATGGGGAATGGGCCATTGAACTCTACAGAAGTCCCAGCTCTCAAGAAACTTACATCCTTGGCAGCCCGGGAGGGAAGATAGGCCACAAAGAAACAAAACCTATAAATTAGCACGATAATTTCAGATTGTGCTAAGAGCAAAGAAAAGAAAACAGTGATGCAGTTGAGAGTATTGAGGTGTGCTGGCAGTCAAGGAAGACGGCTCTCAGGAAAGTTATGTTTGAGCCAAAACCCAGACAACAACAAGAACAAACCAGTATATAAACATCTGGGGGCTTAAGGTTCCCACACATGCAAAGGCCCTGAGGCAAGAAAGAGCTTGGTATTTTCTGAGTTTAGAAAAAAAATTCTGGGCCCTGGCCATTTGGGTCAGTGGATAGAGCATTGGCTTGGGGTATAGACATCAAGGGTTCTATTCCTTTCAGAGCACACATGAGAAATGACCATCTCCTTCTCTCCCCATCCCTCTCCTCCTTTTCCTCTTCCCCTCCCTCAGCCAGTGGCTTGATTGGTTCCAGTGTCATCCCAGGCACCGAGGATGACTCAGTTGGTCCAAACCCTTCAGCCTCAGGTGCTAAGAATAGCTTGGTTGATTCAAACATCGTCCCCAGATGGGGGTTGCTGGGTAGATCCTGGTTGAGGTGCATGCAGGAGTCTATCTAGTGAGATCTTCCCTCCTCCTCTTACTTAAAAAAATGTTGGGTTCAAATTCATTACTCCCCAGCAATTCTATGCAAGGATTTTTGTACCCATTTTACAGAAATGAAAACTGAGGCTTAGAATAGTCAAGGTCCTTGGCCAAAATTATAACTGGTAGTACAAAATATTTGCTCTAAAGCTCCTGCTCTTTTTTTTTTTTTAGCAAGAGAGAGACAGAAAGACAAACAAGAAGAGAGATGAGAAATATCGATTTTATTTTTTACAGCCCCTTCTTTATCTTTTTTTTTTTTTTAAGATTTTTATATATTCATTTTAGAGAGGGGAGAGAGAGGGAGGAGGGAGAAGCAGGAAGCATCAACTCCCACATGTGCCTTGACCGGACAAGCCCAGTGTTTCAAACCAGCAACCTCAGGGTTTCAGATTGATGCTTTATCCACTGCGCCACCACAGATCAGGTGAGAAGCATCAATTCTTTGTTGCAGCACCTTATTTGTTCATTAATTGCTTTCTCATATGTGCCTTGATGGGGGGTGCTCTGGCTGAGCCAGTGACCCCTTCCTTGCTCAAGCCAGCAACCTTGGGCTCAAACCAGTGACGGTGGGGTCATGTCTATGGTCCCACGCTCAAGCCGGATGAGCCCGCCCTCAAGCTGGCAACCTTGAAGTTTCAAACCTGGGTCCTCTGCATCCCGGGCCGACGCTTTATCCACTGCACCACCCCCTAGTGAGGTCCACAGCTCTTTTTTCTACCAAAGTGTCAAGAATAGCAACCATTTGTTCTAAATTATTTAGGAAGGTCCAATTTCCAAAATTCTGTCTTATTGTTTTCGGGACAGTCATCCTGAACATTCTTTGTCCCAAATCATGAGGTCAAGCCCTGTCTCTAGCATGTCACCACCATGCCCCTTCTTTTTGTCATCTGTAAATAGGGAGCGTAATCTGTTCATTATTTTAGGCTTGCTGAGAGGATTAAATGAGATAGTCCACGTGAGAGTCAGTAGAGTGCCGGAAATGGCACGCATTCAGTTCCTGGTAGTTCTTTGTTGCTGTCTTGGAGAGCCCAGGGCAGCTGCTGAGGGCTACTCCCCAAGTCAGGCCTCTGCTGCCTGGGGCAGGCAGGGGCTAGGGGAGGACAGACAGCAGGACAGGGCACAGGGAGGGCCTCTTCCTTCACTCGGCCACTCACTCCTCCTGGGACCCCACACTGACACATCTTGTACTTCGCATTTCCACTGAAATTCCTCACCGTGGGACCGCACCCGGACTGACTCCCCATCTGTCTGGGCAGAGCAGAAGACAGACAGACAGAGCCAGGGACTGGGAAGTGACAATCCTCAGCCCTGTGTGTGCCAGGAGCCCCCCCCCCCCCAGCAGGCTGCCACGCTACAGGAGGGCAGGGACCCCAGAGGGAGCCTGGCAGCGTGGACTGCTGGGGCAGAGCGCTTCTCAGAGGGCGTGGGGACCCGTGGAGTGTGGAGTACGTGACTCCTGCTCCGCTGAGCAGGACAGAGACCCCTCCCCACGCATCCCCAACCTTCTTTGGCTTCCTGCTGACGCGCTGTCACCACACTCACTCACTCACTCACTCACCGCTCCCGGGCACCCCCCCCCCTTGCCCAAGGGCCAGCTGCAGCGGGGGTGGGGGAGGGGAGAGTACTGCCAGGGTTCTCCGCTCCCAAGCCTCCTTCTCCCACCCCTCCCTGGCCCCCAACTGCCGAGCCAAAGGTTTAAAGCCAAACCCCATTCTGTCCTTCCTGCCGCTCAGTGTCCGCTGCTCTGCCTGGGGTTATTTTTAGCAGGGATGCAGGAAAAGCACATTTCTCCTGGACTTTCACTGGGACAGCCCCCCACCCCCCAGCCAAGACTCGGCCAGGCCCCGGAGAGGCCAGTAGGACAGGAAACCCCCCTCCCGGAAAGGGGAACCGGGTACGTTTTCTGTTCCTTCAACTCACCAGTCAAGGAGTTCCAGTCAAGCACTGCTGGGAAATTCTGGCTTCCTTGGGCTGCACTGCATCCCTGGTGTCGTGACCCCACAAACCTGGCCAGCCCGAGGAGCAAGGTGTCAGGGGTCGCGATACCCGGTCTGTGGGCGCAGGGATCCGAGGGAATGGCTTGGTGACAGCTAGTGCCGAGGGTGTGTTTACACACGCTGAGCAGGTCTGTTCTAGGTGTTTCTCTGTATGTGTGTCCTTTCGAAGCAGCGGTCCTTCACTGAGGCAATCTACACGCAGTAAAATGCACAGATCCCAAGCGTACCTCTCAGTGGATCTTGACACACGGACATAACCACGTAACCACCACCTAGATCAGGATTTTGAACGTTTTCAGCACCCCTAATTTCCTTTGTGCCCCCTTTCAGTCGGTTCCCACCAGAGAGGGGATGTGGATCTGATTGCTGTCACCATAGATTCGTGTGTGTGTGTGTGTGTGTGTGTGTGTGCGTGCGCGCGCGTGCGTTACCAGATTAAAAGAAACACAGCTGTGGTCACGCAAGAGGGAAGTAGGCAATAACATTTCTCACGTGAAAAGGGGGCCTCAAAAAAGGAGGATTATTCAAATGCAAAAAAAACTAAGGAATCATGGGCTTGGGGAACAGGAGGTCCCAGAACCCACTGGACCCCTCGGGATTGAGAGCAGAGGGCTCAGACACCTCTCGGAGCAGAGAGCCGGGAGAGGGGAGAGCAGGAGGAGGGAGAAGCCTGCCAGGGCCCCTCTGGGGCCAGCCGCTCCCACGTTCTGCTGGGGGGGTGCCCCTTGTCCAGCCCCTCCCCACTGCAGGCCTCTGCAAGACCAGGGCTGCAGGCAGGAGCGCTAGCTCGCTCTGCAGGGCATCCCCCCCCCAGACCCGGGGTCCGCAGGGCCGCTGCCTGCGCAGTTAGGTTCGCTTTCCTACTGTCCCTTTCTATTTTTTTTTTAATTTTTAAAATTTGACTTGAGAGAGAGAGAAACATCGATTTGTTGTTCCACTTATTTATGCACTTATGGGTTGATTCTTGTATGTGCCCTGATTAGAGACTGAACCTGCAACCTTGGAGTATCAGAATGGCGCTCCAACCAACCTACCTTCTCTTTCGAGGCCTTCATGACTCTGGGCTTCCTGCACCCTTGTCCTGTGATGAGAGGGGAGAGGCTGAGACTCTTCAAGTCGGGAGGCAGAAGGAGAGTCAGTCTCTCCTTCATTTAACAACATTGATGTAAGCCCCCGCGTTGAACTGCAGCTTCTGCTGGGTGCTGCAGACAAGGGCATGACTAAGACAAATTTTTAACATTCTCAGATGAGTCAAGGCCCCATACCCCCTTCACATTGGAGATGAGGGCACAGAGAGGTCAAGTGATTTGTTCAGGATCACACAGCTAGCTGCTGACAGAGATAGGCAAAGAACAGACACCCCTGACTGGGCCCTCCCTAGCTGAAGATAAGAAAGCAAAGGAAGCCAAATGAACAGCCTGACTTCTGGCCTTCTCTCCCTTGCAGGCGTTCTGGGGAAGCAGGGAGACACTGACCTGGAAGTCAAGAGACCTCATTTCTGCTCTGGGTCTTAGAAGCACTTCTTCTCTCTGGGCCTTGGTTCTCTCCTGTGTGTGGGAGGCAGGCCACTCCGCAGGAGCTGTAAGTTTCCTTCAGCTCTGGCTTCCTCCTGGGTACCTGCGTTTTCCTTCCTCAGTGCCTTTGCACTGGCTATTTCTTCTCTGGGAATGCCCTCCCTTTCCCTCCCACTTCCTTTCTCTGACATTCTCCCAATCACTTCTGACTTCATTTAGACGCTGCCCAGGGAGGCCTCCATGATTTGGGGGTTCCACTGAATGGTCACCTAAGTGTCCCCGACCAGAATGGACAGAGACTCCCTTATTTTGTGACCCTCTCATCCTGGGGCAGGGCCTCCCCTGGGGAAGGTATCTGTTTTATCAGCCACCGTTGGAAGAGTTGGAGTGAATTCTTGCTCCCACAAACTTGCACACACCCCTTCCAACTTCCAGAGCCTGAGCTCATCCTTCCTTAGGGCCCCTAAGAGATTGTGCCTTCCTGCTGGGCAGGCCCTACTGACCCAGGGTGTCCGACCGGGGCACTCTGGCAAAGGTAGCCACCCTGGGAAGTGACCTCCAGAAGGATAAAACAGAACAGACAGAGCCTCAGCCAGATGGCTGCCCCACCCCACCTGTCCTGTCCTAATTCACAAACACCTGGGCAGCAACCCGCTCTCATCGGAAACATTCAGCTTCTGTTCCCATGACCACACCCCCACCCACTCCTACCCACATGCCCAGGAATGGAGCTAGCAGCTTTGCAACAATGTAGCCCACGGCCCCTTTGGCTCCCCGACCCCTGCCCCCGCAGGCAGTGTGTACACACACACATGCATTGCACGTGCATGCAAGGGCACACCCACACAATGGTGCCCACATGCACTTGGGAGTACACACACACATGCATTGCACGTGCATGCAGGGGCACACCCACACAATGGTGCCCACATGCACTAGGGAGTACACACTCACATGCATACACAGATGGGTGCACGTAGATATAGACACACATCCTCGGTTCCCAGGCCAGCCGAGCTCACACCTGCTGAACTCAGGTGCTCCTGGGGACATGGGCTGAGGAGGGGGCTCTACTGTTGGGGTCTGGCTGCCTCTGGATTTACATCAAACTGGGTGGGGTTTTTTTTTTTATTAATTTTCCTTACTGATGACCCTAAGGGAAGCAGAGAAAGTCCCAAGAGCTGAGTTCACTGGGGGTTGGGGGGCAGCACCTTGCTTGGGGGCCCGACAGGCATGGGGGTAGGGGTAAGGTTCCGGCACTTCTGTGCACAGACATCTCCAGAGCCATTGTTGGGAGGGGCCAGCAAATGTGAGGCTGCTCCTCTCTCTGCCGTCACTGTCACACTCCCCACTCCATTGCATCCATCCTCCGCGGCTGCAGAGGCCCCCGGCCCCTGGTCTCTTCCGCGGGGAGGGAGGCCGGAAGGCTCTGCGGAGCGCCTGGTCCTCAGCTCAGGGAGGACAGAGGTCTCAGGCAGGATGGCTCCCCGAGTGGAAGGGGCCCTCTTGAGGACTCTTCTAAGGAAGGACAGCAGTCATCCAGAGACTGGGGAGGAGGAGGAGTTTTGTTTGTGATTCAATTACCCCATCTGTAGAGTTGGGCAGAGAGCAAGCTTGGATTCCATTAAACCCAATTCAGCTGTGGTCCCCAGCACAGAGCCTGTGGCTGGTGTGGGGCTCAGTGGGCAGGGAAGGTGAGGGGGTGGACACAAAAATGAGTAAGACACAGTAACTGTCTTCTTCTTCTTCTTCCTCTTCTTCCTCTTCCTCTTCCTCTTTGAGGCAGGGAGAGAGAGAGAGACAGGAACATTGAGCTGTTCCTGTCTGTGCCCCGACCAGGGAATCGAACCAGCAACCTCCACGCTCCAGGACAACACTTCAACTGAGCTAACTGGCCAGGGCTTAATTTTTTTTTTTTTTAAGAGACAGAGAGAGGAAGAGGGGAAGGGGGAAGGGAAGGGAAGCACTCATGTGTTGTTCCACTCAGTTGTGCATTCATTGGTTGCCTCCCATATGTGCCCTGACCAGGAATCGAACCTGCAACCTTGTCGTTTCGAACAACACTCTTCACCGACTGCATGCGGGCCAGGCGGAGGCCGGGGGAACACCACCCAGGCAGAACAGCCGCTGAGAGGAGAGCTCAAACACGACGTGCTCCACAGTGACACGGTCAGCTCTGCCCACCCTCCCCAGGTCATCACAGCCACCACTGTCTGGTCCTCCTGCTACATTTCCTATACTGGTTACTAATGTCACATAGTGGCCCAGGGGAAAAACTTGGGGGCCACCTCTGAATCTGACCTCGCCCACCCCATCCAAAGAGTCCCCTACCCCTTGGGTTATTCTTGTGCCATCCGTCCCATCCACCCTCCTTTCAGGGCCCACCTTGAACATGTCTCACCACCTCCCTCCCAGGGCTTCTAAAGGGAGGGGCCCCCCACCTCCGGGCTTCTACCATCCGCCACGCTGCTGCCAGACCCTCTGCCTCAAACACACAGCTGATCCGTAGCGTGCAATGCTTCACTGGCTCCCCAGCGCCGTCGGGATGAAGGCCCAGATGCCTGACATGGCCACACAGCTCCTGCACCTCTCGGCCTGCCTCAAACTGCACGTGAGGTCCCAGCCGCCCGGGCCCCCCAAACAGCTGTGTGGGTGTACACCTCCGAGTCTTCATGGGTGCTGTGCCTGGTGTCTGGAATGCACACTCTCTCCTGGACCTCGGAAGGACCTTTCCATCTTCCCAGATGGAGGGGTTCCTTCTTGGTCTCTATTAGAAGACATTTGATAATAGTGCTAACAATAATGATTTAAAACAGGGGTCCCCAAACTACAGCCCCGCGGGCCCGCATGCAGCCCCCTGAGGCTATTTATCTGCCCCCGCCGCACTTCTGGAAGGGGCACCTCTTTCATTGGTGGTCAGTGAGAGGAGCATAGTTCCCACTGAAATACTGGTCAGTTTGTTGATTTAAATTTACTTGTTCTTTATTTATTTTTTATTTTTTTATTTTTTTGTATTTTTCTGAAGCTGGAAACAGGGAGAGACAGTCAGACAGACTCCCGCATGCGCCCGACCAGGATCCACCCGGCACGCCCACTAGGGGCGATGCTCTGCCCACCAGGGGGGGATGCTCTGCCCCTCCGGGGCGTCGCTCTGCCACGACCAGAGCCACTCTAGCGCCTGGGGCAGAGGCCAAGGAGCCATCCCCAGCGCCCGGGCCATCTTTGCTCCAATGGAGCCTTGGCTGCAGGAGGGGAAGAGAGAGACAGAGAGGAAGGAGGGGGGTGGGTGGAGAAGCAAATGGGCGCTTCTCCTATGTGCCCTGGCCGGGAATCGAACCCTGGTCCCCCGCACGCCAGGCCGACGCTCTACCGCTGATCCAACCGGCCAGGGCCTTGTTCCTTATTTTAAATATTGTATTTATTTCCGTTCTGTTTTTTTTACTTTAAAATAAGATATGTGCAGTGTGCATAGGGATTTGTTCATAGTTTTTTGTTTGTTTGTTTGTTTGTTTTATAGAGACAGTGAGTCAGAGAGAGGGATTGGTAGGGACAGACAGACAGGAATGGAGAGAGATGAGAAGCATCAATCATTAGTTTTTCATTGTGTGTTGCAACACCTTAGTTGTTCATTGATTGCTCTCTCATATGTGCCTTGACTGTGGGCCTTCAGCAGACCAAGTAACCCCTTGCTGGAGCCAGCGACCTTGGGTTCAAGCTGGTGGGCTTTTGCTCAAACCAGATGAGCCTGCGCTCAAGCTGGTGACCTCGGGGTATCGAACCTGGGTCTTCCGCATCCAAGTCCGACACTCTATCCACTGCGCCACCGCCTGGTCAGGCTGTTCGTAGTTTTTTTTTATAGTCCGGCCCTCCAACTGTCTGAGGGACAGTGAACTGGCCCCCTGTGTAAAAAGTTTGGGGACCCCTAATTTAAAAGTTAACATTGTGACTTGCACATACCAGACACTATTGTAACTGCCATATACATATATAATATATACTGCTCACAAAAGTTAGGGGACCAGGGACCGTGCAGATACTCCAGTACTTTCAGCCTTTTGTATAGTATATTCTCACCAATGAAATAAAAGTTGGTTTTGCATTCATTTGCATAATCGAACAACTTTCTTTGACTTGTCGTTTGCTTTTCTGATGTTCTTGTTTAATAAAATAAATCAAATGCTTTTTTATCACTTTATATTCATTTTGAAATATCCCCCAATTTTTATGATCTATGCTCATTTAATCCTTATAACAGCCTTGATAGGTGCCACCATTTAGCATCTCCATGTTAGAGAAGGGAAAATTGGTACACAGGGACTTTAAGAGACTTAATTACCTAAGGTGACTGGCCTTATAAGTGGCGAAGTGGGATTTCCACACAGTTCGTTCAGCTGAAGAGTTTGTGCATTTAACCCTTGCCCTACACTGCTGCACCCACTGTTCCAACTATTTGCCAACTCACATAGCTTTTGAACATTCAGAGTCAGTTAATGTCTGATGAATGAATTCAAAATTTAATGGATGTGCCTGACCTGTGGTGGCACAGTGGATGGAGCATTGACCCAGAATGCTGAGGTCCCCGGTTCGAAACTCAGAGGTCACCAGGTTGAGGGTGGGCTCACTGGCTTGAGCGCAGGATCATCGGCATGACCCCAAGCTGGCTGGCTTGAGCCCAAAAGGTCACTGGCTTGAGCAAAAGTGTCACAGGCTCAGCTTGAACCCTCCAGTCAAGGCACGTATGAGAAGCAATCAATGAACAACCAAAGTGAAGCAACTATGAGTTGATGCTTCTCATCTATCTCCTCCCTCCCCCTACTCTGAAAATTAATTTTTAAATATTGGCATTTAAAAATTTTTTTTAACGGAATAAAGAGGTATGGCTCATCTTCATTTACGTAAGATGTCCCCCATGCTACAGCTATTTTCTTTCTTTTATCTTTTATTTTTTTTATTTTTTATTTTTTATTTTTCCCAGAGTCAGAGAGAGAGAATCAGAGAGAGGGATAGATAGGGACAGACAGACAGGAACGGAGAGATGAGAAGCATCAATCATTAGTTTTTCATTGCATGTTGCAACACCTTAGTTGTTCATTGATTACTTTCTCACATGTGCCTTGACTGTGGGGCTACAGCAGACCAAGTGACCCCTTGCTCGAGCCAGCGACCTTGGGTCCAAGCTGGTGAGCTTTTTGCTCAAACCAGATGAGCCCGGCGCTCAAGCTGGTGACCTTGGGGTCTCGAACCTGGGTCCTCCACACCCCAGTCCGACACTCTATCCACTGCACCACCGCCTGGTCAGGCTATTTTATTTTTATAGAACATAAAAAAAATTTAAAGAAAATAAATTTTGAGAGTAAAACCCCATACGTCATGTTTTCATCTTATATTCTTGATTTATCCTTACATAGGTTTTATATGAATCTCCAAGCCTAAGTTTTTCAAGTCAATGAAGAGAGATGTCTTCAAATTCCTATAATGGCCTGCTGCTCATGACGTGGGCAGGTGTAAGCTACGCCCTAAGCCACCCCTGTGGTTCTGCCACGAGGGAGGTGGACCCACTGAGAAGAGACCGAATGCCTGGTGAATTGTGGCTGATGCTGAAAGAATGCTCCACCACAATGCACAGACTGTGACACAGTTGTTCCAAATAGCTATCTGGGAGGGCCTTCTGGGGGAGGTGAGGTTTGGGATGAGTCTTGAAAGATTTTGATAACTGGAGAGATGGGAGGAGGGCAGGGAAGTCCAGAGAATGTTTGGCTCCCCGGGTCTGGTGGTAGAAAGGGCAGGAAGGTGGGAAAGAAGAATGTGATACATGGTGAGACCAGGCAGGTAGCAGCCTCAGGGTAGAGTGGAAGGAGTCGTGGTCACCTTCACTTCCACCCTAGGTGACTGTACATTTTTGAACAAGAGGATTTTTTTCTTTTTTCTTTTTCTTTAGAGAGAGGGAGAGACAGAGACAGACAGACAGGGACAGAAAGGAAGAGAGATAGATGAGAAGCATCAACTCGTTGTGGCCCCTTTAGTTGTTCATTGATTGCTTTCTCTTATGTGCCTTGACTGGGGGGCTCCAGCGGAGCCAACGACCTTGGGCTCAAGCCAGCAACCTTGGGCTCAAGCCCGAGACCATGGGGTCATATCTATGATCCCACGCTCAAGCCGACGAGCCCACGCTCAAGCCCGAGACCATGGGGTCATATCTATGATCCCACGCTCAAGCTGACGAGCCCACGCTCAAGCCCGAGACCATGGGGTCATATCTATGATCCCACGCTCAAGCTGACGAGCCCACGCTCAAGCCAGAGACCATGGGGTCATATCTATGATCCCACGCTCAAGCTGACGAGCCCACGCTCAAGCCGGCGACCTTGGGGTCCTGAACCTGGGTCCTCAGCATCGTCCCAGGCTGACACGTCCGTTCACTGAGCCACCACTTAGTCAGGCTGATTTTTTTTTTTTAATTTTTCTGCTATCTTATATGTAAACTGATCATTGAAGCCTTGGGAAAAGCTCAAATGGTAATCCCCAGGGTAGGAGAGCCTGCTGATCCTCCAATCGAAAACACCTGGCTCACAATTTGACCAGCCAACAGCGTTAGTCTCCCCACACTCACTTCTGAAAGGGGATGCCACAGCTTTGCCACTTGCTAGGTCGGCAGGTCATTGGCACCGTTTCCTGGGGTTGTTGTTGTTGAGGATTAAATTAGTTGAGGCAATGGAAACATCTAGAACATGGTCCAGCTTCCAATAAGTGCCCTGCAGAAATTACCCGATCCCGTCGAAAGCCTTTGAAAAGATGCAGCATTTCACCAGGTTATCTCTCTTCTTCGAGGCCACAGGATTTGGCCTTCGCAGCCACCTCTTTCAAGTCCCAGGGTTCTCTCAAGTCTCAGGTTCCTGTTGACCTGAGCAATATCCTCCTCAGCTGCCAAACGACCAGAGTCGGTGGCCCCCCGCCCCGGCTTTTCTTGCCTTTGCCCCTGGTGTAGGCCGATACACTGGTTTCTTGGGATGAGATTCATTTTGCTTTGTGCCCATAGGGCCTGCACAGGAAAGCAAAGCTGCGATGAAACCTGAGTAAATAGTTTCTGGGAGTGCACGGGGCACCCGGCCAAGTTCAGTTCTGCAGGGTCAGCCAGGTTCCTGACACCAGAGCTAAGTCCCTGGAGAGTAGGTGCTGGCGGCTCCTGTCTTCTCCGGGGGGGGGGGGGGGGGGGGCAGGGGGGGGGGCTGTAGGCTCACAGCCCTGCATGTGGCCAGGCTTGGGAAATAGTGGACCTGTTGGTTGTTTGCATGACACGGTGACAGCACCCTGCAGCTGTGCACGGGAGTCCAGAGGGCTCGGAGAACTAGGCTGGGACGGAGGTGAACCCAGCTCCTCACCGCGGGAAGGCAGGTGGAGAGATTAGTTTACAGAACGGAGCCTGGGGCCTTGCCCAGGGCCCAGCCCAGCGAGCTGCTCCTTAGCAAAACGTGAAGGAGGAACCTTGAGGATTCACTTTGTTGTTTGGTTTGTTTTTTTTTTCATATGGGGATTCACTTTGAACTCTCAGGTTCACCTTGCCTCCTTTCCTGCCCTTCTTACCCACTTCTGGAACTTTCTACGAGTGCCCTTTGTAAGGATCAAGAAAAGATCAAATTGTTAGATTCAGGAAAGTGTGCTGGGATTGCCAGAGTGTAGACGCAGAGACAGGGAGGTAAGGATAGGGACCCTGTAAGGCTAAGAACAAAGGAAGACAAACGTTTGCATTCCATTGGTCAGAGACCCTTATCAGAAGTTTATGTTTGAAGTTCGCCAATGAGCTAGACCCAGCCCCTGTTGCTATGCTATGTGCAACTCCCTTAGCAAATAAGTGACCGCTATTTTTGCTTCTGTATTATGTATGCTTGCTTACTTAGGATATATAAGGAACTAGCTGTAAGCGCCCGGGGCGGTTCCCATTTGCAGCTCCTACTGAGTACAGTGTCTCCGGACATCAGGGAACTCGCCCCTGCGCAGGTGAAACTGGCCAATAAAGTTACATCTATACCTACCTCTGAAAGTCTCAGACATTTGTTTTTTTATTATACCCGGTAGATGCTTCACCCTTCCTCATCCGGCCAAAGCTCTTTTCTTAGATCCCCTAAACCAGAGTTTCTCTTTATCGCTATTTTTTTTTTTTTTAACAATTTGATTATGATGTGCCAGGGTGCGATCTCCCTTGTGTTCATACTGTGTGTGTCCGTTCACCAAAAGTGGAACATTTCTGCCATTACTTATTCTAAATGGCTTCAGTACTCCTTCTGACCCAACCACTGTTTCTCAAAGAATGTCTGCGTGAGACCCCTGGGAATTGGTTAACAATACCCACCCAAATAACAGTCTCCCGGGAGCTCAGGAGCTGTGTTTCCAACGAATTCCAGGCTGGGTCTTACTTAGGCTTGGAACAGAGACCCCTCAGCTGAGACTGTGAACGCTTCATTGGCAGGACCTGGGTGTCACTCAATTCTATGCTCCTGCCCCCACCCCATCCCCCAGGCCCTTTTGGTGGAATGGAACCGAAAGCTGCGAGAGGGTTACTCTTCACTAATCAAGTCGGCAGGGTGGGTGCCATCTCCCTTCCCAGGCTCCTGAAGCCTAACTAACACGGGGCGGGTGATACTGGGACTCCCGGATTTCAGGCCTGGGTCAGCAGAGGAAAGAAAGTCACTGGGGCTTTGAGGAGCTCCCCTAGATCCGTTAAGGAAGCCTCCAGGGAAAGCACTCCTGCTGACGTTACCATGTTGGACCTCTGTTCTCTGTAAGATGGAGATAAACGTTTCTTTGGAAGCCTGGCCCGTGGTGGTGCAGTGGATAGAGCATTGACCTGGAATGCTGAGGTCGCCGGTTTGAAACCCCGGGCTTGTCAGGTCAAGGCACATTCAAGAAGCAACTGTGAGTCGATGCTTCCCACTTCTCCCCACCCCGCCTTTCTCTCTCTCTCAAATCAATAAATAAAATCTTAAAAAAAAACCAAACAGTTCTGTGGTGAGGGTTGAGGTGATGGATTCAGCTTCAAAAGTTGGACATTCTGGGTGATAGGTTTAATTCACTTTGGGGTTAAGGGTAGAGGGGGAAAAACAGGTGAGCAGATAAGAAACTATTATATACAAACTCCTTCCTAGAAAATACTGAGAGAAGCAGACAATGTACCAGATTAGTAAATAATCACATACGTTGTGTGTGTTAGATCCACTTTACTGAGGTATAATTTACGTTTAATACAACGCATGCACTTAAGTGTACAGGTTGATGAGTTTTAATAAATGTGTTTGCCTGTGTAACTTCTATGGCAGTATAGATCATTTCCTTCACTCCAAAAGTTTCCTTGTTTCTTTTTACAATCTATCCCCACCTAACCCGAGCTGCCCTTAATCTGCTTTCTGTCACTTTGGATTCAACTGGTATTTTCTAGAACTTCAGATACATAGAATCATGCAATGTGTAATCTTTTGCATCTGGCTTACTTCTTTCTTCTCCTTCCTTCCTTCTTTCCTTCCTTCCTTCCTTCCTTCCTTCCTTCCTTCCTTCCTTCCTTCCTTCCTTCTTTTCTTCCTCCCTCCCTCCCTCCCTCCCTCCCTCCTTCTCTCCCTCCCTCCCTCTCTCCCTCCCTCCCTTCCTTCCTTCCTTCCTTCCTTCCTTCCTTCCTTCCTTCCTTCCCTTTCTTTCTTTCATCAGAAGAGGAGAGATAGTGGGCAGACTCCTGCATGCAACCCAACCGGGATCCACCCAGCAGCCCCACCCCCCTAGGGCCAATGCTTGAATATCAAACTATTTTTAGTGCCTGAGGCTGATGCACTCCAATGGAGCTATCCTCAGTGCCTGGGGGCCATGCTCCAACCAATCGAACTACTGGCTACAGGAGGGGAAGAGGGAGAGAAGGGGGAGAGGGAGGCAGAGAGAAGCAGACGGTTGCTTCTGTGTGCCCTGCCCAGGAATAGAACTGAGGATATCCATATGCTGTGCTGACACTCTATAGCAGTGGTTCTCAACCTTTCTAATGCCATGACCCCGCAATACAGTTCCTCATGTTGCGGTGACCCCAAACCAAAAAATAATTTTGGTGGCTACTTCATAACTGTAATTTTGCTACAGTTATGATTCGGAATGTAAATACCTGATATGCATTATGTATTTTCCGATGGCTTTAGGCGACCACGCCGGGGTCACAACCCACAGGTTGAGAACCGCTGCTCTATAGTGTCAAGTCCACAAACTTTTTACACAGGGGGCCAGTTCACTGTCCCTCAGACCGTTGGAGGGCCGCCACATACAGTGCTCCTCTCACTGACCTCTGAAAGAGGTGCCCCTTTCGGAAGAGTGGCGGGGCCGGATAAATGGCCTCAGGGGGCTGCATGCGGCCCGCGGGCCGTTGTTTGGGGACGCCTGCTCTATACACTGAGCCACCAACTAGGACCTGTATCTGGCTTCTTTTGCTCAACATAATGTTTTTGAGATTTGTCCATGTTTTGACGTGTGTTAGTTTGCTCTTTTCTATTGCTGTATCACATTCCATTGTATGGCTACACCGCAATTTGTTTATCCATTCCTGTAGATGGAGATTATTGTTGTTAGTAGTGTGAGGCTATCATAAAAAAGTTACTATGAACATTCTTGTACAACTCTTTTTGTGAACACATGTTTTTTTATTTCCCTTGGGAGAACTGCTGAGTTATATGGTAAGAGTATGTTGAACTTCCAGAGGAACTGTCAAACTGTATTCCAAAGTGGCTGTATGTTCGCACCAGGCAAGTCTGAGAGTTCCATCTGTTGCACATCTTTGCCAGTTCTTGGTATTGTTGGTCATTAAAATATCATCTGTGGATTGATGATATCTAAAGAGAGACAGAGAGAGGAAGGTAAAGAGAGAAAAAAGCATTCATTTCTTGTTCCATTTAGTTGCGCATTCATTGGTTGCTTCCCACATGTGCCCTGACTGGGGATTGAACCCACAACCCTGTCATTTTGGATAATGCCCTAAGCTAAGGGCACAAGTGGTCTCTCTCATATGTCCACCCTTCCAACCTCTTTTGGGACCACTCCTCCCACCCCCTCTCTTCTCCCTATCTGCTCTCCCTTCTCGCTGTTTCTCCCGTGCTCAGGGCCCCTTCCTGGAATTCTCATCCCCTCACGAGTTCCACAACTGGCCTTTCCTCATCATTCAGGTCTCAGTGCAAGTGTTACCTCCTCAGAGGTCTTTCCTCACCACCTTCTCTGTTGGTGTCCTAAACACTTTTCATCACATGACCCTGATTTTTTCTTTGTAGCAGTGAGCCCTACTGAAACAATCTTACTGCTCTGTCTACTTGTTAGATAGCCTGCCCCATGAAAACATTAGCTCCACAAACAGAAACATCCTGTTTGTTTTTCCCTAGCGCAGTGCCGATGGATAGTAGGTACTCAGTATATCAATATATTGCTGAATGGATTTGTGGTCCAAAGCGGATGTTCAGTATATTGGTCTTTGAGGTCCTGGGGATGAAAGTGTGTGCGTATCAACCAAACAGAAATATCTAAAGCATAAATTATTTTTATTGTCTGGAGCAATTTAATTTTGCATGTAAATATTCATAGAAACCTAAAAATATAGAAAAATAGAAAGAGGAAAATCAGTTATAGTTCCACAAAATTCCTGTGGTTTAGGCCCTGGCCAGTGGCTCAGTGGATAAAGCATTGGCCTAGTGTATGGATGTCCTGGGTTTGATTCCCAGTCAGGGCACACAGGAGAAGTGACCATCTGCTTCTGTTCCCCACCCTTTCCCCCTTATCTCCCTCTTCTCCTCCTTTAGCTTGATTGGTTCAAGTGTTGGCCCCAAGTGCTGAGGATGGCTTGGTTGGTCCGAGTGCACCAGCCCTCAGGCACTAGAAATAGCTTGCTTGAGTACCAAGCATTGGCCCAGACAGGGGTTACTGAGTGGATCCTGGTTGGGGCACATGTGGGAATCTGCCTCACTATCTCCCCTCCTCTCACCTTAAAACATTTTTTTTTCTTCTAGTTTAAAAGTGTTCATGATTTTTAGTTATTAACTAGTTTTATGTTGTTGATTATTTTTAAAGTTAGCTTTTTTTTTTTTTTATAAGGCACACTCTTAGGTAAGAGGTGCCTTTTTTAAAAATTCATTTTAGAGAGGAGAGGGAGAGACAGAGAGGGAGAGAGGAGAGACAGTGGGGGGGGGGAGGAGCTGGAAGCATCAACTCCCATATGTGCCTTGACCAGGCAAGCCCAGGGTTTTGAACCGGCGACCTCAGCATTTCCAGGTCGACACTTTATCCACTGCGCCACCACAGGTCAGGCAAAGTTAGCTTTTTTTAACATTAAAATTTCTTTTATTGACTGATTTGACAGAGAGAGAGGAAAGGAAAAGAGATGCTCCAGCCAACTGAGCTACCCAGATAGGGTACAGTTAGTTTTTGAATAAATAATATTTGTATTGTACATGGAAAAATATTCAAATATTATATACTTCCCAAAAAGGCTGCTCACATACAAACATAGATATAGCTATCAGCATTTACCCCCAAATACTGTGTGCACATTGCTCTGCACCTTCCTTTTTTTTTTTTTTTTGTATTTTTCCGAAGCTGGAAACGGGGAGAGACAGCCAGACAGACTCCCGCATGCGCCCGACCCGGATCCACCCAGCACGCCCACCAGGGGCTACGCTCTGCCCACCAGGGGGCGATGCTCTGCCCCTCCGGGGCGTTGCTCTGCAGCGACCAGAGCCACTCTAGCACCTGGGGCAGAGGCCAAGGAGCCATCCCCAGCGCCCGGGCCATCTTTGCTCCAATGGAGCCTTGGCTGCGGGAGGGGAAGAGAGAGACAGAGAGGAAGGAGGGGGGGTGGAGAAGCAAATGGGCGCTTCTCCTATGTGCCCTGGCCGGGAATCGAACCCGGGTCCCCCGCATGCCAGGCCAACGCTCTACCGCTGAGCCAACCGGCCAGGGCCCCTTCCTTTTTTTTATTTAACAATTTATCTTAGAAATTATTCTACATCAATATGTGTATCAGTTAAGACTAGGTTCAGCACAATGACTGGGTAGTTCAGTTGCTTAGAGTGTCATCCTGACATGCCAAGGTTGTGTGTTTGATCCCCAGTCAGGGCACATGCAAGAATCAACAACTGAATACATAAATAAGTAGAACAACAGCCTGACCAGGCGGTGGTGCAGCAGATAGAGCATTGGACTGGGATGCAGAGGACCCAGGTTCGAGACCCTGAAGTCACCAGCTTGAGCGCGGGCTCATCTGGTTTGAGCAAAAGCTCACCATCTTGGACTCAAGGTCGCTGGCTCGAGCAAGGGGTTACTCGGTCTGCTGAAGGGCCATGGTCAAGGCACATATGAGAAAGCAATCAATGAACAACTAAGGTGTTGCAACGTGCAACAAAAAACTAATGATTGATGCTTCTCATCTCTCTCTGTTCCTGTCTGTCTGTCCCTGTCTATTCCTCTCTCTGACTCTCTCTCTGTCTCTGTAAAGAAAAAAAAAAAAGTGGAACAACAAATCAATGTTTCTCTTTCTCTCTCTCTTTCTAAAAAATAAAAAAATATATATATATATAAAGATTAGAGCCCTGGCTGGTGGCTCAGTAGATAAAATGTCAACCCAACGCACCAGAGGTCATAGGTTTAAATCTCTGGTTGGGCATGTATAAGAAGCAATCAATGAGTATACAATTAAATGGAACAACTAAGTGAAACAATGAATTGATGCTTTTCTCTCTCCATCTTCTCCTCCCACCTTGCTCTCACAAATCAATGGAAAAATTAAGGAAAAAAAAAGATTATGTGCAGCTATGAGTGATGGAAAATTCAAAATATCAGTGCCTTGCAAATTAGACATTGATTTTTCTCTCCATAATGAATTCCAGAGGTAAATAGCCATGCAAAACTAGACTCTACAATTATCAGGGACCCAGATTCTTTCTGTCTTTTATTATGCTGTCCTTGACATGGGGCTTCTACCTCATGGTGCAATACAGCTGCCTGAGCTCCAGCCATTACAGCTGCATCTAGCCAGCAGAAAGAGGAAAGGAAAGACAAGGATTCCTTCCTCCCAGTTAGGACATTTCCTATGACATTTCTGCTCAGCTCCCATTGGCCAGAACACAGAGATACAACTAGCTGCAAGGGAAGCTGGGAAACATATTCTTTATTCTAGGGAACAATAAATCTAGCTCAAAAATCAAAGTAGGCCTGACCAGGCAGTGGTGCAGTGGATGGAGCGTCGGACTGGGATGTGGAGGACCCAGGTTTGAGACCCCGAGGTCGCCAGCTTGAGCACGGGCTCATCTGGTTTGAGCAAGGGCCTACCAGCTTGAACCAAAGGTCGCTGGCTCCAGCAAGGGGTTACTCGGTCTGCTGAAGGCCCGCAGTCAAGGCACATATGAGAAAGCAATCAATGAACAACTAAGGTGTTGCAACGCGCAACAAGAAACTGATGGTTGATGCTTCTCATCTCTCTCCGTTCCTGTCTGTCTGTCCCTGTCTATTCCTCTCTCTGTCCCTGTAAAAATAAATAAATAAATAAATAAATAAATAAATAAATAATTCAAAGTAGGCCTGACCTGTGGTGGCTCAGTGGATAAAACATCAATATGGAACACTGAGGTTGCTGGTTCAAATCCCTGGGCTTGCCCAGTCAAGTCACATACAGGAAGCAACTCCTACAAGTTGATGCTTCCCGTTTCTTCCCCCTCCTTCTCCCCCTCCCTCTCTTTCTCTCTCTCTTCCCTCTTTCCAAAAATCAATAAATAAAATCTAAAAAAAAAGTAGAAGAGAAGAGTGGTATTAGGAGATGACTAACAATCTTTGTTACAGTATACACACATTTGTCATTTGTCTCATTTTAAAAATAGAATCATTTATAGCCACCTGTCCAATGAAAAGTGGGAGCCTCTCATCAAGCCTCATGTCCTGCATTTCCAGACTAAAGTCTCCCTTGGGTGTGTGATTGCTAGAGCTGGGTCACATGTCTATGTTCTAGCTGCATGGGAGGCTGGGAATTTGACTGACATCCAGGTTGAGGGGCAAAACTCATAAGGGAATTTCCCCAAATATAGAAAGGCCATTACAATTTGGACCAATCCTCCTGTCAAAGACAACTATGTAGGCCGTGGCCAGTTACTCAATCAGTTAAGAGCATCATCCCGAAACAACAAGGTTGCTGGTTTGATCCCTGGTCAGGACACACATGGGAAGTAACCAAAAAATGCATGATTGAACCTGACCAGGCGGTGGCGCAGTGGATAGAATGTCGGACTGGAATGTGGAGGACCCAGGTTCAAGACCCCGAGGTTGCCAGCTTGAGCCCAGGGTCGCTGGCTGGAGCAAGGGGTCACTCGGTCTGCTGTAGCCCCCCGGTCAAGGGAACCGCAACAAAGAATTGATGTTTCTTGTCTTTCTTCCTTCCTGTCTGTCTGTCCCTATCTGTCCCTTTCTCTGACTCTCCCTGTCTCTGACACACACACACACACACACACACACACACACACACACACACACACAAAAGCAGCATGATTGAGTGGAACAACAAATGTTTCCCTTCCCCCTCTCTCTCCTTTCCTCTCTATCTCTCTAAAAAACAATAAAAACTAAGCCCTGGCTCAATAGTTCCATTGGTTGGAGCGTCATCCCAGAGCACGGAGGTTGCCAGTCAGATTTCCTGGTCAGGGCACATACAGGAGAAGCTTGATATTTCTGTCTTTCTCCTTTCTCTCTCTCCCTAAAAAAAAAAAAAAAAAAAAAAAGGACAACTTTTATGCCAGATAAATATTTTTAAATCTTCAAGGCATCAGAAATTTAACAAGATAGTAAAGAATTAGCGGACCAAGATACATGAAAAGATAAGAGTCCAGAGAGATTAGAGTTGCCAGATAAAATACAAGCCTGCCAGTCAAATTTGAATTTCAGATAAACGACACATTATTTTTTAGCATAAGCATACTCAGGCAATACTTGGGACTTACTGACAATAAAAAATAATTTGTTGTTTATTTGAAATTCCAATTTAATCGGATGTCCTGTATTTATTATTTGTTCACTCTGGCAACTCTACCAGAGAGGCGAGTCCAGCACTTGGGGCCGCTTTTGCCTGAGGACATTTGCCAATCTGAGTCATTGGAGAGGCTGAGCCTTGCGTTTGAAAGCCTCTTAGGACTAAGGGACAAAATTGGGAGTGCAGAGCCTCCCAGAGTTATTGACTCCCACAGACCACCCCGGGGTAGACTCCACTTCTATGACCGCCAAGGAGCCAGGGCTACGGATATTTATGCCCTTACGTACTCTTGACTCTGGACCAGCTCTGTGATCCACTCACTTTACCCAACAGAACGTGATGACAAGGGTGTTATGCCAGGTCCGGTTTAAGACTTAAGAAGGCGGCTTCCTCCCATATTTTGTCTCTGGGGGAACCCAGTGGCCATGTAGCAAGTTCAACTACCCTAAGAACTGGGACTTAACCAAGGGCTTGGTGACATGTGCCCAGCTGGATTTCAGAACTGCTATGGGCCTGCGGCTGCCACATCCCTGCCTTTCCCTCCTTTTTTGCATACGCGTATCAGTTGAGATTTTCCTTTCTCTGCCTCATCATTTCTTGCAGGGAGCGGACACGTTGTCTTAGTTCAAAGGTCATCAGATTCAGAGGAACATCACTTGAGAGGCCATGTCCATGCCTGGTCCTGAGGTAGATGATGAAGTTACAGATTCAATCCTATTCCAGCAATGAGGTGAGACTTTGGCATCTTTAGGGCGGCATCTATATTTTGCATGTGGAGGCAAGTGAATCATTAGAGGACAGAGATAAATTGTTACTTTAGTGCCACCGATGAACCATGAATTTGAGTCTTCATATTCACACCATTATTAGTTTCCTCCCCTTGAATCTGGACTGCCCTGTGACCTGCTTTGGTCAACTGAATGTGGTGGAAATGACACTGTCAATTTCAGGTCTAAACCTTAAGGCCTGGCAGCTTCCACATTTGTCTTTTTTTTTTTCTTTTTTTTCTTTTTTTTCCCCTTTTTTTCTGAAGCTGGAAACGGGGAGAGACAGTCAGACAGACTCCGCCCGACCGGGATCCACCCGGCACGCCCACCAGGGGCAACACTCTGCCCACCAGGGGGCGATGCTCTGCCCCTCCGGGGCGTCGCTCTGCCGCGACCAGAGCCACTCTAGCGCCTGGGGCAGAGGCCAAGGAGCCATCCCCAGCGCCCGGGCCATCTTTGCTCCAATGGAGCCTTGGCTGCAGGAGGGGAAGAGAGAGGCAGAGAGGAAGAAGGGAGTGGGGGTGGAGAAGCAAATGGGCGCTTCTCCTATGTGCCCTGGCCGGGAATCGAACCCCGGTCCCCCGCACGCCAGGCTGACGCTCTACCGCTGAGCCAACCAGCCAGGGCCACATTTGTCTTTTGAAAGAAGCCAGACACCCTGTTTAGAAGTTCAATGGCCCGGTGACCATCACAGTGTGAGAAACCCGGCTGAGCCTGATGGAGAGACCACGTGGAGAAGAACCAAGGATCACGGCCAATATTCCAGCTGAGGTCCCATTGGCCTTGCACGTGAGTAAGCCTTGTCAAGCTGCACCAACCGAGGCCACTTAGAGTAGAGACCAGTTGTCTCTGCTGAATCCTGTCCAAATTTCAGGATCATGAGCAAAGAAATGAATAGTTATTGTTGTAAGACAGTAATAAGCAAACTAGGGCCCATGGATGGCTGCTTGTTGTTTTTTTTCCCCCAAAATTTTAATTATTGTTTACTAATTGATTTTAGAGAGACAGAGAGAGGAAGGGCAAGAGAAGCATTCATTTGTTGTTCCACTTAGCTGTGCATTCATTGGTTGCTTCCCATATGTGCCCTGACTGGGGATCAAACCCACAACCTTGGCGTATCTGGGATGATGCTCTAACCTGAGCTACCTGGCCAGGACCTGGGCATGATGTCTTCAAGGTTCATCCATATTGTAACATCTACCTGTATTCATCCTTTTTTATGGCCACATAATGTTTTATTATATAGATATACCACATTGGTTTATCCATTCATCGGTTGATAGACATTTGGATTATTTTCACCTTTTAACTATTATGAATAATTATATATATACATTGTTATAGAAGTGTCTGTTTGAATCCCTGTTTTCAATTCTTTTGGGTACATGCCTAGGACTGGAATTGGGTCATATGTAACTCTATGGTTAACATTTTAGGAAATTCCATTCTTAATAGAGGATGAACCATTTTACATTCCCACCAGTAGTACACAAGGGTTCTAATTTCTCTACATACATACACACCAACATGTAGTACCCTTGTCAAAAAAAATCTGTTGACCACATGTCCTGGCCAGGTAGCTCAGTTAATTAGAACATTGTCCCCATACACCAAAGTGTGGGTTTGACCCCTGGTCAGGGCACATACAAGGGTCAACCAATGAATGCATACATAAGTGGAATAGCAAATTGATGTTTCTCTCTCTCTCTCTCCCTCTCTCTCCCTTCCTCTAGTTCTAAAATCAGTAAATAAATTTTAAAAATTAAAAGAAAAACCAGTTGGCCACAAATGTATAGGTTCGTTTCTGGACTCTCAATTCTGTTTCATTGATCTATAAGTCTATCCTTGTGCCAGTACTGACTGTTGATTTTTTTTGAAGATGTTATTTATTGACTTTATAGAGAGGAGTGAGGAGGAGCAAGAAGTATCAACTCAGAGTTGTTTTACTTTAGTTGTTCATTGATTGCTTGTTGTATGTGCCTTGACTGGGTTTTGAACCAGCAACCTCAGTATTCCAGGTCGACGCTTTATCTACTGTGCCACCACAGGCCAGGCGAGTGTTGATATCTTTGTAGTAAGTTTTGGGTTTTTTTTTTTTTTTAATTTTATTTATTTATTTATTTATTTTTAGAGAGGAGAGAGAGAGAGAGAGAGAAGAGGGAGACAGAGAGAGAGAAGGGGGGAGGAGCTGGAAGCATCAACTCCCATATGTGCCTTGACCAGGCAAGCCCAGGGTTTCGAACCGGCAACCTCAGCATTTCCAGGTCGACGCTTTATCCACTGCGCCACCACAGGTCAGGCGGGGTTTTTTTTGTTGTTGTTGTTTTTTTTGTTTTCCAAAGCTGGAAACAGGGATAGACAGACTCCCGCATGAGCCCGACCGGGATCCACCCGGCACGCCTACCAGGGGGCGACGCTCTGCCCACCAGGGGGTGATGCTCTGCCCCTCTGGGGCGTCGCTCTGTCGCTACCAGAGCCACTCTAGTGCCTAGCGCCTGGGGCAGAGGCCAAGGAGCCATCTCCAGCGCCAGGGCCATCTTTGCTCCAATGGAGCCTCGCTACGGGAGGGGAAGAGAGAGACAGAGAGGAAGGAGAGGGGGAGGGGTGGAGAAGCAGACGGGCACCTCTCCTGTGTGCCCTGGCCGGGAATCGAACCCGGGACTTCTGCACGCCAGGCCGACGCTCTACCACTGAGCCAACCGGCCAGGGCTGTAGTAAGTTTTGGAATCAGGAAGTGTGAGTCCTACTTTTTAAAAAATGTTGTTTTGGCTATTATGGGTTCCTTGCAATTCTGTATGAATTTTAGAATCAGCTTTTCAATTTCTATAAAGAAGTCAGCGGGGGCCCTGGTCAGTTGGCTCAGTGGTAGAACATTGGCCGGGCATGTGGAAGTCCCAGGTTTGATTCCCAATGGGGGCACACAGGGGAAATGATCATCTGTTTCTCTATTCCTTCCTCCTTCTCTCTCTCTTTCCTCTCTCTCTCTCTTCCCTGCCTGCAGCCATGGCTTGAAATGGTTAGAGCAAGTTGGTCCTGGGCACTAAGGACGGCTCCCTGGCCTCACCTCAGGCACTGAAATAGCTGGTTGCCGAGTAACAGAGCAGTGGTTCCCTATGGGCAGAGCTTCACTCTGTAGGGGGCTTGCCGGGTGGATCCTGGCCGGGTTGCATGCAGGAGTCTGTCTCTCTGTTTCCCCACCTCTCACTTAATTTAAAAAAAAAAAAAAAAAAAAAAAAGAAGTCAGCTCGGCCTGACCAGTAATGGTGCAGTGGATAGAACATCAATCCAGAATGCTGAGGTTGTTAGTTCGAAGTCTGAGGTCATCATCTTGAGCTTGGGGTCACTGGCTTGATCCCAAGGTCGCCTGCTTAAGCCTGAGGTTGCTAATTTGATCCCTGGTCAAGGCACATATGAGAAGCAATCAATACACAACCAAATGAAGCAATGAATTGATGCTTCTCTCTCCCCCCCTCTCTCCCTTCCTTTCTCTCTCTCTTTCTCTCTCAAAAAAAAAAAAAAAAAAAAAAAAAGTCCGCAGAGACACTTGATGGGATTGCATTGAGTTTGTAGATCAATTTGGGGAGTATTGACATTTTAAGAAAATTAAGCCCTTTAATGTATGAACATAAGATATTTTTCCAACTATTTGGGTCTTTTAACATTTCTTTCAATAATGTTTTGTAGTTTTCATAGTATAAGTTTGGCACTTCTAATTTGTTCATAGTATTTTATTCTTTTTAATACTGTTATAAATGAGATTTTTTTCTTAATTTCAATTTTGGATTTTTCATTGGAAGTGTAAAAAGAATCTGACCAGGTAGTAAGTAGCACAATGGATAGAGCGTTGGCCTGGGATGCTGAGGTCCCAGGTTCAAAACCCTAAGGTCACTAGCTTGAGTGTGGGCTCACCAGCTTGAGTGTGGTCACTGGCTTGAGTGTGGGACCATAGACATGACCCCATGGTCGCTGGCTTGAGTCCAAAGGTCACTGGCTTGAAACCCAAGGTTGCTGGCTTGAGCAAGGGGTCACTGGCTTGGCTGGAGCCCCCCACTCAAGGCACACATGAGAAAGCAATCAATAAACAATTAAGGAGTTGCAACTATGAGTTCATGCTTCTCAGTTCTGTCCCTTCCTTTCTGTCTGGCCCTTTCTGTCTCTCTCTCTCTCTCAAAAGAAAAAAAAAAAAAAAAAAAGAAAGAAAAGAAAAAGAAAGAAAAGGAAAGGAAAGGAAAAGAAGAAAGTGCAAAGAGAAATAGAATTGATTTTTGTCATTGATCTTATATCTTACAACTATGCTGAATTCATTTATTAGTTCTAATGGTTTTTTTAGTGGATTCCTTAGGATTTTTTATACATAAGATCATGTTATCTGTGAGTAGAGATAGTTTTACTTCTTCCTTTCCAAAATGGATGCCTTTCAATTTCTTTTTCTTGCCTGATTGCCCTGAATAGATCCTCCAGTACAATATAAAATAGAAGTGGCACGAGTGGACATCCTTGTCTTGTTCCTTATCTGGTTTCCTGGGGAGAGTATCCAGTCTTTCAAAATTAAGTATATTAGTTGTGGGTTTTCATAGATGCCCTTTATCAGCTTGGGGCCGGCTGCCCGCTTTGTAAATAAAGTGTTACTGGATCACAGCTATGACATTCATTTATGTATTGTCTAGGGCTGTGTTTGTATTATAACGACAGAGTTGAATAGTTGTGACAGAGACCATATGGTCTATACGCTTAAAATATTTACCATCTGGCCCTTTAAGGAAAGTCTGTTGACATCTGTTTTAAACCACTAAGTTTTGGGATAGTTTGCTATGAAACAATGTATAACAACTAAAATAACTCCCCATCTTTGACTGGGACCTCAAAGAACTGCAGCAACTGAGTAAGCAGAACCATAATTAAATACCTCCCCCCCCCACACACACGGACTATAGTAGTTAAGGTGATCCTAGCTTGCTAGTGTCCCGAGGTACCTGCAGAAACAAATGGAAATCCTTTGCATTCGAACCAACTGAGCTATCAAATTATTTGAGTAGCCTCAAATTATTTGTTAAATTTTTATTTCTTCTTATTATTATTTTTTAATTTGGGGGGGTATTTTTCTATTTTTTATTTATTTATTTTTATTGATTGATTTTTAGAGATAGAGAGGGGGGAGAGAGAGAGAGAGAAAGGGGAGGAGCAGGAAGCATCAACTCCCATATGTGCCTTGACCAGGCAAGCCCAAGATTTCGAACTGGCAACCTCAGTGTTCCAGGTCGATGCTTTATCCCACTGCGCCACCACAGGTCAGGCGATTTCTTATTATTTTTAATTGAATTTATTGGAGTGACACTGGTTAACAAAATTATACTGGTTTCAGGTGCACAATTCTATCATCTGTACACTGTACTGTGTGTTTACCACCCCAAGTCAAGTCTCTGTCCGTCGCTGGTTATCTCCTTATACTTCCCTCCACCTTCCCCTACCCCCCGAAACGATTTTTTAAAATGCAACGTCCAATACATAACCAGGTACATGAGCAGATATAACGACATGAGGACCTGACCTGTGGTGGCGCAGTAGATAAAATGTCAATCTGAAGTGCTGAGGTTGCTGGTTCGGAACCTCCGGGCTTGCCTGGTCAAGGCACATTTGAGAAGCAACTACGAGTTGATGCTTCCCACTCCTCTCTCTTCTCTTGCTCTCTCTCCTCTCTCTAAAATCAATAAATAAAATCTTAAAACAAACAAAACAATGACATGAGAAAGAACCAGTAAAAACTGACAATGGAAGCTGACCCACAGCGACTCCAGATTGGAATTAATAGACACAGGTCATAAAACAACTGTACTTACTATTAAGGAGAGAAAAGGCAAGCTTGAAAGTTACACAGGGCACTAAGAGGTATAAGAAGTGACGGGGCGGATCTGAAAAAGAACAAATAGAAATTGTAGAACTAAAAAAAAAAAAAAAAAGAATAACCTGATTTAAGAGTTGAATTGGTGTATTTAAGAGGAGAATTTTTTAAAAGCTGAAGAGAGAATTAGTGAACTGAAAAACACTGGGAGGTCACCCTAGCCCAGGGGTTGGGCTGAGAGATCCGTGAACACCATGTATTTTAAAATGTAATTCCATGAGAGCCATACAATGGCCTGTGTACATTACACATTATCCAATAAAAATTTGGTGTTGTCCCTGAGGACAGCTGTGATTGGCTCCAGCCATCCGCAACCATGAACATGAGCAGTAGGAAATGAATGGGTTGTAATACATGAGAATGTTTTATATTTTTAACTTTCTTATTTTTTTTTATTAAAGATTTGTCTGCAAGCCAGATGCAGCCATCAGAAGAGCCATATCTGGCTCGCGATCCATACGTTCCTGACAGGCAAGGTGCCCTAGCTGGATGGCCAAGAGTGTCGTCTGAAAGCACAGAGGTTGCCGGTTCGATCCCTGATCAGGGCACATATGGAAGCAGATCAATGTTCCTCTCTCTCTCTCTCTCTCTCTCTCTCTCTCTCTCTCTCTCTCCCTTTCTCTCTCTCTAAAATAAATAAAATAACTATGTATATAAAAAAGTAAAACAGCCTGACCAGGCGGTGGCGCAGTGGATAGAGCGTTGGACTGGGATGCAGAGGACCCAGGTTCGAGACCCCAAGGTCGCCAGCTTGAGTGCGGGCTCATCTCCTTTGAGGAAAAGCCCACCAGCTTGAACCCAGGGTCGCTGGCTCCAGCAAGGGGTTACTCGGTCTGCTGAAGGCCCGCAGTCAAGGCACATATGAGAGGGCAATCAGTGAACAACTAAGGTGTTGCAACGCGCAATGAAAAACTAATGATTGATGCTTCTCATCTCTCTCTGTTCCTGTCTGTCTGTCCCTGTCTATCCCTCTCTCTGACTTACTCTCTGTCTCTGTAAATAAATAAATAAAAAAATATTAAAAAAAAAAAAAAAGTAAAACAGTGAGAAGAAAATTTTTGAACAAAGCATGGATGGACCAAAGATAAAAAATATAGAAGAAAGGGATGCAGTGAGAAAATCTAACATGTATTTCAATTGGGGCCCAGAAGGAAAGACGAAAAGGTATAGAAAAGGTATTTTGAATCACTGAGAATTTTTCAAATTGATTGTAAAACTACTAAAAAGGTGCTAAGTAACCATGAAATGACAGATATTCACTCAACCACATAATCTGACTCTTCAAACAGTACATTCTTCATGTACAAAGCTGCTTTTGAAAGGATTCTGAGGCCTGGCCAGTGGCTCAGTGGATAGAGTATAGGCTCAGCATAAGGACATCCCAGGTTTGATTTCTGGTCAGGCAACCACCTGCTTCTCCTCTCCTCTCTCTCCCCTTTCTCTCCCCCTTCTCCTCACACAGCCAGTGGCCCAGTTGGTTTGAGCATCAGGCCTGGGCACTAAGGGATATAGCTCAGTTGGTTCAAGTGCGTCAGCCTCAGGTGCTGAAAATAGCTAGGTTGATTTGAGCATTGACCCCAGACAGAGGTTACTGGGTGGATCCTGGGAGGGGCGCATGTGGGAGTCTGTCTCACTGTCTCCCCTCTTCTCACCCCCCCCCAAAAAGGAAAAGAATAAAAGAAAGGATTTTGAAACCAACATGGAGGTAGCTCTGTAGGGGATGGAATAGGGCTGGGGGGGGGGGGGGTCAAGGGAAGCTGAGTTCAAGTACAAGCTCTGCTGCTTGAACTTCAGTTTTCTCAACTAATAAATGGGACTAGTCACTGGCTGCCTCCACGTTGCCATTGTGAGACTCAAGTGATGCAATACATGTGAATAACCCTAGTGAGTGCCAAGTGCTTAAAAGTGAGATGTGGTTTGATCAGTCTCACAAGCATTCCCAGGGACACTAACAGTAAAAGGTAGGAACAGCTATATAATTTGTAGGCCCCAGTGCAAAATGAAAATTCTGGGCGCCTTGTTGAAAAATGATTAAGAACTTAAAGATGGTGACAGCACAGCATTAAGAGAAGCACAGGCCACTTGCCCATGAAGCCAGCCTTGATGACAAGCCCGGCACAGAACTGCTTTGTACATTATTAGGAAAGGGCTGCTCAGCCTGTACCCAGGTGCCTGCAACCATAGCCTATATTTTCTTTGAATTCTGAAGGGCAGCAATATTTAGGGAAATTGCAAGCACAGGTGTTTCCAAATGCTGAGTAGGGCAAGTGCAGCGACTGGAGTGGTTTTCTGAAAGAGTGGGTGGGGCCAGCTAGGCTGCCATTGGAACTGTGGAACTGACTGTTCCCCACAGACTCTGGCCTAGGGGGAAAAAAAAGCCTGCAGCGGTATGTACAGGGCCTGTTGTTGTTTGCTGCGGTGTATTACAACACGGCCTGGCAACCTCCCGGGCCGTTCTGCCTACCTCCGGAGGAGTCTGGTCCCAGAGCATGTGACATGGCCACACAGCCCTGCAGATTGGCCCACACTGCTCCTTGCTGTTCCCTCAATTACTAGGCTTTTCCAGGTCTGTTTTCTTTTTGCTCAAGCTGTCCTCCCACTGCCTGGGTGTCCCTTTCCTTCATCTTCCATATCCCTCCATCTGGCAAGCACAATCTTTTAAGACTCGGCTCTAATGTCAACTCTTCAATGAGGCCTTTCCTGCCTCTCCCAGGAAGAGTTGTTTCCTCCCTCCTTGGATCCTTCCACTGTACCCCCTGCACACATCTGTCACAGTCCCTGTAACATGAGGAGCACATGCAATGCGGATATCACACGGTCTTTTAGGCTGAAGCTCTCAAGGGCTGGGACAATGTCTTCCCAACTCTGCATACCCTGCACATAGTAAGCACAGTAGATGCTTAATCAACTAATGTTAGTATATAATCATTGTTGTCTTGTTGAATTAATGCATGGATACATTGTTTCAGTGACTCCTCATGGCATCTGGTCAAAAGGGAAGCTTCTAAGCACAGAGACAGGGCCCTCGCCCTTGAGGAGGCTTTAATTGTCTTTTCTGCAGACACCACCTCTTGAAGGCAGGTTATAAAAAGCAGAGAGCCGATTTGGAGCTAGATGTGGCTTCTAATCTGCCTATGAGACTATGAAGACCAATAGCTACGGGATTTAAGGTTTCTGTTTCCTTAAAAAACGCGAGGCTTGAACTAGTTCTTCCTCAAGGCTCCGGAATCTCTCTATAGGAGCGACTCAGAGATGGCCACCTACTTGGAGGGGCCTGGGCCACTCTTGAAGCTGAATTTACTCGGCAAGCCTACCCTTTTGGGGGAGGGGCGCTGGTCGAGAACACAAACATTTTTTGATACTTTGTCGTCTCAATCACCTGGGATCTGATGTTTGAAAGGTCTGTAAAGTCAACTAGCTTGTTCAGGCATTACTTTGTCCAGAGGTAAGGGTAAGTGTGTGTGTGCGTGTGTGTGGGTGGGTGGGGGGGTTCGGTCAGTTTCCTCCATCCTTTGCCTCCAGCCCCACAAAGGACTAGAGCCAGACACGTGGGCTGGCGTGAAGAGGCGGAGGTTACACTAAGGCGGAGGTGCAAATGGATGGGGGCGGGGTCTGATCTGCATGGACGGCGCGCGGCCACCAATCCGGACAGGCAGAGCGACAGCCCGCGCGCCTTTTGGGGGCGGACTGACAGCTCCGGCGCCCAATGGAATGCGGGTCCTGCGGACGGCAGGGGCGGGACAACGCCGGGCGCTGCCCCCGGGATTCGAGCCGGCTTGCGGGCGCTGCCAGTCTCCGGCGGCGGCGTCCGGCGCGCGGGCGGCCTGCTGGGCGGGCTGAGGACGAGCGACGTGCGGGTGAGGCGGAGAGAGAGAGAAAGAGAGAGAGAGAGAGAGAGAGACGAAACCGAGGAGCCACCGCGGCGACAGGTACCGGCGCCAGGGCCTCAGGGATTGGGCGGGCGGCCGCGGCGCCCCGGGAGCCGAATCCCCTCCTTCGCGGTCCGGCCAACGCCGCCGCGCCAGCTCCCCGCCCCCTCGCGCGGCTCCCCAGCCCGGGAGCGGCGCATCCGGGCGAGCCGGGCCGGGGAAGCCTCGAGGCCAGCGCGGCGGAGGCCCCCAGCCCCAGTGCGATGCCCGCCCAGGGAGGCGCGGGGCTGGGCGGCCGCTGCAGCCGCTCCCCGCCCGCCCGCCCGCCGCGCTCCTCTCCCGGAGGCGAGGCCGGTCGCGCCCGCTCGGTTTCACCCGGCTTTTGTTTCCCGCCCGGGTTGACAGGTCCCGGCTCCGGCGCCCGGGGCAGGCGACGGGACCCGCGCCGAGCCGCCGCAGCCGCAGCCGCGGGCGAGAGAGAAACTTCGCCGTACGGGCCCGGGCGGCGGGAGACGCAGAGCCGGGGCGCGCGGGGCGCCTGGACGCCGAGGGCGCGATGGAGCCGCGCTCACCTGGCGGGGCCGCGGAGGGCGCGGATAACGGAGTGGCCGGCGGCGGCTCGCCTCGCGGGAGGACTGCACTCCCGGGGCGGCGGCGGCGGGGCCGCGTTTCCCGCCGTCACCTGCCGCTCGGGGACAAGTGACTGGGAACAGCATCTCCCGCTCGGGCGCTGTTGGAGGGTGCCCGTGGCAGCAGCGCCCATTCTAACAGGTGATTATTCTCATGCCACCTGAAAGCCAATGAGAAGTTGTGCTGGGGTTCCTTATTCAATCTGCTCCTGGGACAGTATAACGCCTGACCCTCGGTGATGTCTGAGGTGTGCTGGCGACGGTGTAAGAGTCAAACCCAGTGCTGATTATTAAAAAATGTAAGGGGGTGGGGGGTCAGCGTCTAAATGAACCTCTTTCGATTGATGAGCCAGGAGGAACATTTTTAGAGTCATTTTTAAAAGTCGGTTTCTGCAGGGGTGGCGAAAGCCTAGTTGATAAGGTACAAGTTGTAAATGGAGAACGCAGAGCTCGAGATTCCCTTCCGTGAGTCGGGACAGCGTGTACAACGTTTGGCCGCCATTCAGTGAATTCTGCATGGAGCAGTTGGAGCTCGTGGTTTTGGATTTACTTTGCAGGAGTGTGTTTTCCAGGGGAATCAGGCTTAGCATTGAATGGGAGCTTTCTTCGCTTCTCTGAGGGGAGACAGGAGTGTTTATATTGATTGTCTTCTCATTCTGTTACATTGTGGACCAGGGAAAAGTTAAGGCAACATTTTGGTGAAGTATTTTTAATACTCCATGGGAATTCTACCGTGCTCCCTCCCCAACCCCCAAAGAGTTTTTAATTTAGAATTAGGGTAGCTTTTTCTCTTGCCATTTGAATCAAAATTCAATTATAGACTTAAAAAATTATGATTCCTGTGGGAAATTTTATTTGTCGTACTTTCACTCAGCATTTTCTGTTTGACTCTTCCAACTGCCCTCCATTTAACAATCTACAGTTTCTGCCCTAACCAATTTAGGACATCTACAGAACAGAAAAGATATATTTAAAAATGATATGTAATAATTATTTTAAAAATACATATTTTAAATGAGTGTTACTAATAACATTCATTTGTGAGAGACATGACTTAGTTTACTCATTTTTTTTCCTAATGTGTCTTGTTTTATATGTCTTTTGGATATAGTTTACGCTTAATGTGCGTTTAACTTAAGAACAAAATTACAATATTTAATTGTTACTTTATTAGTGTTTCATTGAATGGTAATTTTACTTAGCTGATTAGTAACACTATTTAAAGCTGAACTCTATGGCTAGTTGTGACTATTTGGGATTTTAAAAAAGTAATCAAAGATGGTCTTTGTAAAATGTTTTATTTCTCTAAAACAACTGGCTTATATGTTACGAGGGTGTTTTTTTTTGTCTTTCCAACATTAAACAAAATAAGTATGTTTCTGAATAATGTTTTTAGTTTTGGGAATTTTAGGTGAATGGCTTTTTTAAAACTTAACCAGCTCGGTATGAAAAAATTTAAAAATATTGTATTAGACAACTAATTAAATCTTAAATTTTCTGTTTATCCTTGGATTGGAAAAGAATACCTATCTTGGGTTAATTTTAGTTTCCTAGGTTAGACGAATTAGACTAGAGAAGAAAGAACATCCTCTTTCTTTAGCTGTAGAAGTTACTGTTATTAAAAGCTGGGTTGCCTTTTTGACCCTTACTGAGGGTAGATTGATTGAACAGTGGCTTGTATTCATGTAGCATGGGGTTTTTTCTATATAAGTAGTTGTAAGGAATCACATAAGATTGGAAAGTATATTAATTTTACTACTATGGGTAATTAAGTTTAATAATCTTTATTCTATGATGATGCTTAAATATACCACAAATTTTTAAAATTTCAGCTTTATATACACAAAAGCATATTTTAGGAACTTGAGCTATAAAAATATCTTTTATAATTAAAAGCCAATTTTCAAATTCCTGTTTTTAGATATTTTAATTACTGATTTTTGTTCACTTTAACTTGTAGTAGACTGTATCAAAATTATCAACCACATTTCAGTTTCAAAGTTAAGCATAAATTGAATTCTCACATCTACACAGTAAACATTGGGAATGTTTGTAGGTCATTTACCTTCAGATGTGGCTCCTTTTGAGTTTGGGGGTGGGCAAATATTTTTGAATGAATAAAGCCACACACACAAAAAAACAAGAACATGTTAAAACAGCTAAATTTGAGGATAAACCAAATGATACTGTTAAAGATTGCTTTATGTAGTATGCATGTTAATACCTGACATTAGGAATAGCCACTGTAGGCCTCTAATATGTGTAATGTTTGCAATTCCTAAAGAAGTATCTATATTGTACATATTTTGGCACACTAAATTCTGTAATTATGTAATGCTGAACAATTAAAATGTATATTTTATAATTTTGAAACTATTTGAGCTTTCTAATCTAGCTGATTAGTAATTAGATTTTGTTTTTTCATTATTTTACATTTCTAAATTTTTCTACAGTATATTTTAAATTTCTGATACTAGTCCCCTAAAATATAAAAAAAATTGAATCTTTACTCATCGGAGACTGGATTGACATTGGTATCTAAATCACATAACTATTCATTAATTTTTTTTAGAGACAGGAAGGGAGAGAAATGAGAAGCATCAACTCCTAGTTGCAGCACTTTAGTTGTTTGCTGATTGCTTTCTTACATGTGCCCTGATTGGAGGGGGCTCCACCCAAGCCGGTGACCTTGGGCTCAAGCCAGCGACCCTGCACTCAAGCAGTGACCTCAGGGTTTCGAACCTGGGACCTCAGAGTCCCAAGTTAACGCTCCATCCATTGCGCCATCACCAATCAGGCACAAATCACATAACTATTGATTTAAAAACAATAGCCACTTAAATGTGATTTAATTTTCAAATAAAGTGTTTGTTTATTGTGTAAAAGACAGTTCTGCCAAATGAGACAGGTTGGGATAAATTTATAGTAGAACCTATGTACCTTGTAACCATAATCTGTGTAGCCCACAGGTTGTTAAGGATATGTTAGCAGTATTTGAAACACTGAAATTCAAGTACTGAAAATAATTCGTACCTTGTAGTTATGAGAATTGACCTGCATGCTGCTGAAACTTAAACATATAAAACTGTAGTCTTCAAAGGGGCAAGTTCATTTTATGTTTAATTTAGTATTTCATTGTCATTTTTGGGAAACCTCTGGCTAACGAGAGTCACCAGAGGGACTGTGGAGTCTACACATTTGGTATATCTGTTTTCTACCCTTGATCTGTAACAAAAACACTTTAAACATAAGAATACAATTTTATTTTAGTTCTCAAACAAATCAGGCGAAAGATACTGAAATTAAGTTGTGAATTGTAGCTGTTTGCAGCTGCTGTCATTTTTGTAACACTTAGTTAATCAAGGCAGTTATTAGAAAAATGAAAATGATGTATTTTCAGAGTGAAAGAATGGGTTTTGAAGTAAACAGTTTCACATCTGTGAAAGTTAGGAAACATCCACATACTAAGATTTTTTTTTTTTAAGATTAAAAATTAAGTACAATTTTATGTTTAAAGTTTTTTTGATTGGAGAGAAAGAAAGAAACATCATTTTGTTGGTCCACTTATTTTATGCATTCACTGGTTGATTCCTTTGTGTGCCCTGACCGGGTATTGAACCCACAATCTCGGCATATCAGGACGATGCTCTAACCAACTGAGCTACCTGGCCAGGGCCTAAATTGTATGTTTTTGAAATTGTTCATGTTTTGGAAGAAGGAGTAAAAGGTAAAGAAAGATCAAAGACTGGAAGAGAGTCGGCACTCGCCCCTCCCGTTTTGTAATTGGAAACCCTTCCTAAAACAGGCAGTGGTTCATTCTAGAATCATCTGTAATGTTCTGCCTCCATCTTGGCAATTCATAGATGATGTTAAAGGAGGAGCCACTCCTAGTGCCCTGAAAATGACCATCTGATGGTTAGATGCAGGGTTGGGAATTTCGGTTGGATCTCTTCAAAAATAAGATGTGTGTGTGTGTGCATGTTTTTTAATGTTTCTTTTCTATCTCTGGAAATTAAAGAACTTGCTCTGCTGTTAGCTGCAAATTACACACTGGAATTTGAAAGTCATAATACCTCTATCACAGATTCAGCGCTGCAGCGAATTACTTTTTAGGAGTGGAGAAAATACATTCTGAATGAGGATAAAATAGCCTTTACCCATGTTATGTATTAAGCAATGGAATTATTTCCATGTTTTACTTTTTTAAAAAGCAAGACAATAAAATCTTGTAATCTTAACACATTTTTAGATTTTGCCCCTCCCTTAAAAATTATTACATGGTGGATGATGATAATGTTTCATGTTTTGACATTCTAGTTTGGGAAGGGGATTTATGAGAAGAAGGTATTTCACTGAAGCAGAACAGGGTAAGAAACTTGTTTTTCTTTTGAATTATTCTTAGGTTAATACATAATACTTATTAAGAAAAATTGAGATGTTTATCTTTTCCAGCTTAAATTTTTACTAAGAACTTTATAAATTCTTTTAATATATCTTCATTGCTCCTAGATGGACTTCAGAATCTATTCGTTTCCATATGCAGATGTGTGGGTGTATGTACAGTTGACCCTTGAACAATGCAGGGTTAGGGTGCCCACCCTTCCCCCCCAGCTGAAAATCCCCGCATATCTTTTGGCTGTGCCAAAACTTGACTGTAGTCCACCTTCTCCTCTGTGGGTTTGTGTCCATGGATTTAACCAACTGCAGATCTAAAACTGTTATTTTCAATCTGTGGTTGGTAATCTGCAGATGTGGAGGACCAGCTGTACTAATAACCTGCCTTTGCTTTACCAGTAACATAGTTTATTAACACTTATGTTCTGTGGTTTGTATTATATACTGTATTCTTACAGCAGAGTAAGCTAGAGAAAAGAAAACGTTATTTAGGAAATCATAAGGAAGAGAAAATACATTTAATGTATTTTTGAAAAAAATGCACATATTAGTGAACCTGCATAGTTCACACCTGTGTGTTGAAGGGAAGGGTCAATGGTATATAGACACATACAGGTAGATACACAGGTAGATAAGTAAAATTTCTATTTTTTTGCATTTTATATATATAACTTCATATATTTACTATATGTATATGTGCATATACAAATCAACCCATTTACCTATCTATATTATATGACTTCCTAGGTGTATTTATATGTGAATCTCTCCCCCCCTTTTTAAATGAAATCTTACGGCCCCTAGAGGAATAAAGTACATACCTACAAAAAGACTGAAACAAAATGTTCACAGCAGCTTTTCATAATAGGAATGAATTACTGATTCACACAGCAAATACATGAAACTCAGAAATATTATTCCGAGCAAGAGAAGCCAGGCACGTGAATGTACCAAATGATGAATAAAATGATGTATAAAAAATACAAGAGGTTGCCCTTCTGATAAAGAAAGAGGAAGGGAGAGAGAGACAGGAACATTGATCTGTTCCTGTGTGTGCCCCCACCAGGGATCGAACCGAGCTGTCAAGCCAGGGCCAAAAAAGAGAAAAAAAAAGAAAAAGAAAAATTCTTTAAAAAAAAATGCAAGAGGCAAGACTTAGCATGGTGATAGAAATCAGGCCTTGGTTTCTGAGCACTGTGGTTAACTGGAAAAAGGCAAAAGGGAACCTTGTAGGGAAATGGAAATATTCTACAGTTTGATTTGGGTGATGGTAATTCAAGTGCACACTTGTGGTAACTTTATTTTCATATAATTTTTAACTTACAGAAAATTGCAAGATTAGTACAAGGACTATCCAGATTCACCAGTTGTTGGTGTATACATTTGTTCAGGTTATTAAACTGAGTATGTACAATGGGTGCATCTAACGAATTGTAACTTTTACCTTAGTAAGGAAAAAAAGCTACAAAATTATGCTGAAGAGTAGAGAATGATCTTTTATCTGTCAGACGCGGAATACCGCTGTTCAGAATCAATGAAAACGAGAAGCACTGACAGTCTGTGGTCTCTACGCACACATGCGTTTATGCCGCTCCTCTCTGAAGTCTCATGCTGCCTGCCGTGTTTGTGTCAGAAGAAACAGGACACTGAAAACGATTCAAGGCGGAGCTGCCAGCAAGGAAACCCCACTTTGCTCTGTTACTCTGTGCGTGTCACCTAGGGGATGAGGCTGATACCTAGCGATGGCTTTCTGGGAACCGAACCTGCTGACTATTCCTGTTAAAAGTGTGCACACCTACAGTGTGCTCGGTTTTGCACAGACACGTACAGTCTTTACCAGACAGACAGGAGGCAAGCCCGTGTTGTCCTTTTTGCGTGGTGCTGTTTATCACAGGGAGGAAAGATGGGGCTGGCAGCAGTCCACCGGAAGTGTCGTGCTGGTCCGAGAAAGAGTTAACCAGCCTGAGGTTGTAAGAAGATTGCAGACCTAATGATTATGGCTCTATTATCTTCCTACAACCTCAGGGTAGTTAACTCTTTCGTGGGCCTGCACCTGAAAACCACTAACTATTCTCCATCGCTGGTAAGTGAAATTTGCTGTTCTCTCCATTAATTTTAGTGCTTCTGTAGTCTCAACAGAGTACTTTTATTTAAATTATTACATCAGTTTAAATCATAGTTTAGGCTATAATTGTTTTAAAAAAAAAGTCAACCATTTCTTCTCTATAACAGAATTTTAAGTGTGTTCACAGTTTAGGATTAGATATGATTTATAGATAGTGGTTCATTTTATTTTAATTTTTAATTATTTATTTTGTATCTGCATAAGAACATTTTTTATTTGGTTATTTCCTAGAATGGAGGATGTTTGAGATGATTGGAGGTCTAACGAGCGTTGACGCAGGGGATAAACATCTGTTCTGACTTTACTAACCAGAACCATACATTTATGTGGCCTGTGTATTCTTCTTCAACATACATATAAGTTTAGTGAGGGGAAAGATGACAAATGTCCAACATCAGCCAACGTGGATAAAATGACATACTTTTCCCGGTTAATGAGTATGTTCGTGTTCCCCTAAAATGAGGGGTCTCCCCCCTCCCGTACCCACTACACTTCATTAGTTTATTTTTATTTATTCTTTTTAAAAGATTAATTCACTTTATTTATTTATTCATTTATTTATTTTTACAGAGGCAGAGAGAGTCAGACGGACAGGAACGGAGAGAGATGAGAAGCATCAATCATTAGTTTTTTGTTGCGACACCTTAGTTGTTCATTGACTGCTTTCTCATATGTGCCTTGACTGTGGGGCTACAGCAGACCAAGTAACCCCTTACTCAAGCCAACGACCTTGGGTCTAAGCTAGTGAGCTTTTTGCTCAAACCAGATGAGCCTGTGCTCAAGCTGGCAACCTCGGGGTCTCGAACCTGGGTCCTCTGCATCCTAGTCCAACGCTCTATCCACTACACCACCACCTGGTCAGGCTTCATTAGTTTATTGAGAACGAACAGAACAGTTGAGAAGTTTGTGTGGTTTTTTTTGTATTTTTCTGAAGCTGGAAACGGGGAGAGACAGTCAGACAGACTCCCGCATGCGCCTGACCGGGATCCACCCGGCACGCCCACCAGGGGGCGATGCTCTGCTCCTCCGGGGCTTCACTCTGTTGCGACCAGAGCCACTCCAGCGCCTGGGGCAGAGGCCAAGGAGCCATCCCCAGCGCCCAGGCCATCCTTGCTCCAATGGAGCCTCGCTGCAGGAGGGGAAGAGAGAGACAGAGAGGAAGGAGAGGGGGAGGGGTGGAGAAGCAGATGGGCGCTTCTCCTGTGTGCCCTGGCCGGGAATCGAACCCGGTTCCCTCGCACGCCAGGCCGACGTTCCACCGCTGAGCCAACCGGCCAGGGCCCTTAACTGACTTGAATTTAACAACTATCTTAGGTAGCCTTTTGTAGCTTTTTTGTTCTGGGCGCTTCCCCCTCTAAGAACTGGAGAGAACTGTGTAATGAACCTCCACACACCTATTCTCCAGATTGACTCATTCCCAGAGTCTTAGGATATGTGCTGTTCTTAACTGTTAGATTGGTGCGCCATATTTTCTCTCAGTTTTCCCCAGAAGTTTTATTAATAAGTAGAGAAACTTGAAAAGCAGTATATTTTAGCTCAGAGACTTGACTTTGGACAAATATTAATTATGAAATAATTTTTATCCTTAGCTTTCTGTCAATTCATAACCTAGGAAAGAAAGCCTCATTGATTAGCTTTCATTTAGAATCAGTCCAAATATTCTATATCTATGGAACGAAGTGTTGTTCATGGGGAAAGTTCTCTACGCAGTGTGGTGTCTGAGGAATGCTGTTGACCAGATGTTTTCCTGTTACCTTGTCTGTCTCTCAAAACTCAGTCATTGCTGTGCTTTTTAGGTCTCAACTCGGTATCTTCTGCCTGAATTTGAGGCTCAGAATTCCACCTATATCTTGAAACTAAATGTGCTTAAATATCATCTCTAGCAGCTGCACACCCAAACACCAGCCTCCCCCCCCCCCCCCCATTCTGACTTTTCCTCTTTAGCTGTTAATGACTCCATTGTCCTTACTGGTCATTTGTTACTCTTCCTTTAATTCTTAAGCTCATTGAGTCACTAAATCTCTTTGTTTCTAACTTTAAAATGTCTCCGTATCTTTTTGTCCTTTTCATTTCTACTCTGTCCTAATTTGGTTAACATGTTAAAGCAGGAAATTATTCCTAGCTTTTAATGAACTTCTTACATATCAAAATTAAGCCAGTTTTCTAAAGTAAAATAGGAAATTTTCTTTTCTTTTTTTCTTTCTTTTTTTTAAGTGACAGGAGAGAAGAAATACTCCTGCTTGTGCCCTGAAAGGGATCTACCCGGCAACCCGGACTGGGAGGATCTACCCGGCAACCCGTCTGGGGCGGATGCTTGAATCAACTGAGCTATTTTTAGTTCCTGGGGCCGAACAGCCAAGCTATTCCCAGAATCCAGGGCCAATGCTTAAACCAGTCAAGCCACTGACTGCTGCAGGAAGGGAAGAGGGAGAGGAGGGCAAGGGAGGGGGAGAGAAGTATATGGTTGCTTCTCTTGGGTGCCCTGACCAAGAATTGGACCTAGGTTATCCATATGTAGGGTGGATGCTCTAGCCATTGAGCAAACCAGCCAGGACCAAATAGGGCATTTCTTCCCTGCCAGAAAAGGCTTCCATCACCTTCCAGGCAAAGATATCCTGTTTAAAACCTAGGTAATTGTTATATTTAAACCAAAGTAATGTAGAGAGTAGTTCCCCTTATCTGCAGGGGTTTTGTTCCAAGACCCCCAATAGATACTTGAAACCATGGATAGTATTGGCCCCTACGTATACTATGTTTTTTTCCTATAAATACATACATGATCAAGTTTAATTTATAAATTAAGCGCAGTAGAGATTAACAACAACTAATAATAAAATAGAACAATTATAGCTATACTGTAGTAAAAGTTATGTGAATGTGGTCTCAAAAATTTTTTTGAAACTTGTATGTATATATTTTTTAATGTTTATTGATTTTGGAGAGAGAAAGGGGAGACAGAACACTGATCAGTTCCTGTATGTGTCCTGACCGGGGATCAAACTGGCAACCTCTGCGCTTCGGGACAATGCTCTAACCAACCAAAAGCTATCCGGCCCGGGCTCAAAATCTCTTATTGTAGTGTCCTCATCTTTTGACTTAAATGAAGCACTTTATAGCTTCTCTTTGCCATACCTGAATTGCCAGCATTGCTACGATTGCGCTTTGGGCCTTTATGAAGTACAAGAAGGGCTACAGGAGCATGAGCACTGCCGGACCTGGACAGCTGCCAATGTGCGGGGAGCGTGCCCAGCATGGATAAGCGGAACAGAGTGCCGATTAACATGGGGGGGGGGGGATGGAGCACGTGGGGTGAGATTTCATTGTGATGCTCAGAACGGTGTGCAGTTTAAAATCTGAATTGTAGCCTGACCAGGCAGTGGCGCAGTGGATAGAGCGTCGGACTGGGATGCAGAGGACCCAGGTTTGAGACCCTGAGGTCGCCGTCTTGGGCGCGCTCATCTGGTGCAAAGCTCACCAGCTTGGATCCAAGGTCGCCGGCTTGAGCAAGGGGTTACTCCGTCTGCTGAAGGCCCACGGCCAGGGCACATGTGAGAAAGCAATCAGAGAACAACTAAGATGTCACAACGTGCAACGAAAAACTAATGATTGATGCTTCTCATCTCTTTGTTCCTGTCTGTCTGTCCCTGTCTATCCCTCTCTCTGACTCGCTCTCCGTCTCTGTTGAAAAAAGAAACAAAAAAACCTATGAATTGTTTGTTTCTGGAACTTTCCACTTATTGGGGTAACAAACCACCAAAAGCAAAACCGTGGAGAGAGGGGTAGTACTGTAGCCGATTTCCAGGCCCCTCAGCTCAGATACACTGGTGAACGGTGACTGGCAGGGCCCACAGTTCATTGAGGAATACAAGCTGTATATAAGCTATAGACTTTGTCAGATCAAAGAAATGACCCAAGATAAGTTTCTTTTCGCCCAGAATACCTGCAAGTGCTGTACAGTGGGGGAAATACTGAGATTGTACAATAGAATGCATTTTCCGGACTTCCTAGTGTTCACATGGCTACACGTACAGGTCTGTTGGTTTACCTTAAAACTCTTCTCCTGTCTCTTGTCCCATTATTTCCTGGCCAAGATAGTTCCTGTCACAAAGGTATCTTTGCTGTAAGTGACACGATACTCTGTATTATTACTTTGCCTTTTCTTTACAGGCTCCTGGAACCAACATTCGTTAGAAAGATAGGAGACCAAGGTTTGTTGGGAGAATATAAAACGGGGAAAGAAGTGATATCCATTGTACTTGCCATTAGAAGTCATCAGGCCTCCAGGGGTTCGGGCCTGGTTCCTTTCCAGAGGGATGCTAGTTTATGAACTTGGCTTGCTTTTGGTCAGCTGATGGAGATCTTTCATCTTTCTGCTCTTCTGGGAAATGTTTGCATTTCTTCCTGGTAGGAACAAAGATCCAATTTAAGGTTACTGACTTAAGGAATAAGATAATTATCTTATTGTTTTAGGTAATCCAGAATATTTGATATTCTCTTCTGTGGAAACTAGAAATAATATGGGGATTCTGAGTTGCTTGTGCAGAAATTAATTTAATGGTTATTAAGAGTGGAAAATGGAGGAAAAAAATACACTGTTTCCCAGAAGCCTAGTATGGTAGAAATAGACATTGGGATGAGATTCAGGAGTGTTGCTACTAAGTAACTATCTGATCTTGGGCAAGGTAAAGTTATTTAACCTTCTGAACCTTGTTTTAATTGTAACATGAGTGAGTTGGATTAGAAAGGATTTTAAGGGCTCTTCGCAGCTCAAACATTCTAAAATGAGTGTTTTCTCAGGGGAAAAAAAACCTATGTTAGATACTGTTTGTAATTAGTGATTTTTCAGTGGATGTTTTATATATTTTTTTTACTAGAGCAGGGGGGTTGGAACCTTTTTGGCTGAGAGAGCCATGAATCACATATTTTAAATTGTAATTCTGTGAGAGCCATACAAAGACCCGTGTACGTTAGGCATTATCCAGTAAAAATTTGGTGTTGTCCCAGAGGACAGCTGTGATTGGCTCCAGCCACCCGCAACCATGAACATGAGCGGTAGGAAATGAATGGATTGTTAATACATGAGAATGTTTTATATTTTTAACGTTATTATTTTTTTATTAAAGATTTGTCTGCGAGTCAGATGTAGCCATCAAAAGAGCCACATCTGGCTCGTGAGCCATAGGTTCCTGACCCCTGGACTAGAAGATAGGAAAAGAAATAAAGGAGTCAGCGTTCATCAGTGGATGAGGTTTTAGTGTGTTCTATTATCTCAACTGAATTTATTCTGGACTCTTTCACCTTTAATTTGTGTCCATTTTCCTGCCTTTCTCTTTCTTTCTTTTTAATCATCTTTACTTGACAATGTGACTTTTATATCCTTCTTTTTATTGCTTCTCTTTGCTATTGCTTTTTTTTCTTTTCCTTACCGGTCCTTCATTGCCCATATTTCATTATGGGCATGGAATTCTTCAAGTAGACCAGGGGTCTCCAAACTATGGCCCGTGGGCCACATGTGGCCCCCTGAGGCCATTTATGCGGCCCCCCGCCACACTTCCAGAAGGGGCACCTCTTTCATTGGTGGTCAGTGAGAGAGCATAGTTCCCATTGAAATACTGGTCAGTTTGTTGATTTAAATTTACTTGTTTTTTATTTTAAATATTGTATTTGTTCTTGTTTTGTTTTTTTACTTTAAAATAATATATGTGGCCCTGGCCGGTTGGCTCAGTGGTAGAGCGTTGGCCTGGTGTGCAGAAGTCCCGGGTTCGATTCCCGGCCAGAGCACATAGGAGAGGCGCCCATCTGCTTCTCTACCCCTCCCCCTCTCCTTCCTCTCTGTCTCTCTCTTCCCCTCCCGCAGCCAAGGCTCCATTGGAGCAGAGTTGGCCCAGGCGCTGAGGAGGCTCTGTGGCCTCTGCCTCAGGTGCTAGAATGGCTCTGGTTGCAACAGAGCAACGCCCCAGATGGGCAGAGCATCGCCCCCTGGTGGGCATGCTAGGTGGATCCCAGTGGGGCGCATGCGGGAGTCTGTCTGACTGCCTCTCCGTTTCCAACTTCAGACAAATACAAAAAAAAAAAAAGATATGTGCAGTGTGCATAAGGATTTGTACATAGTTTTTTTTATATACTGGCCCTCCAGCAGTCTGAGGATAGTGAACTAGCCCCTGTGTAAAAAGTTTGGGGACCCCTGAAGTAGACCCTTGAATCTGATCTGTCACTGAATTGAATTTAGACAGCCTAGTAGTTGTTAGGATTCATGGGCCCCTCTGTTCTGTGATATAGAGCGGAACGATGAATCCTGCGTAAAGGGAGTAGGGAGCCGAAGAGAGAAGGAATGGTGCGGAAGAGAGTTTCCAAGGATTTTTTTGATATTTTGATTGAAGATATATTTTAAAATATTTAAGTTTTGATGGTAGTGAAGAGTCACTACCATGATATCAAAGTTTGGTCCTAAAGGCTTAATGGGCTGTGAGTTTTCTTGACCAGCTTGTGCCTTACCTCTGATTCGGACTCCTTAACCATCGGAAAGCTGCAGTCAGAGCAAGCTGAACTGAATTGTTAGGGCCAGTTCCTCAAGGTGTTGGTGGTAGATGGAGATAGAGTATGGCATACACTCTTTTTTAAAAAAAGTTTTATTGATTGATTTCAGGAGAGGAAAGGAGAGAGAGAGAGAGAAAGAAAGAGACAGAAACACCAATCTGTTTCCATATGTGCCCTGATGGGGTATTGAACCAGCAACCTCTGTGTATTGGGACGATGCTTTAACCAACCGAGCTACCCAGCCAGGGCGGCACAGACTCTTTAAGAAAGACTGTCACTACTTCTCTGTGATATTGGACAAGCTATTCAGCTTTTCTAAGCCTCCGTTTCCTTTAATACTGGGGAGGGGCAGTATTAATACCTACCTCAGGGTTGTTGTGAGAATTAAATGAGATAATACATCTGAAGGACTTAGTCCGGTGCCTAGTATATGTCTTTGAGCCTGGTATACTTCTTCAATAAGTATAAAGTGCTGTTATAATAAGCACTTCAGTGTTCCAGATAGTAAGTTCTGTTAGGTTCTCATTAGTGTTGTTACAGAGTAAGTAGACAACATAGATCCTGTTCTTAGAAAAGATAAAACGAGTGCACGAAAGAGAAATAACCTAGGTTCCATGGTAAGTGGCAAATGTTTACTTAGAGACTCAGAAGGCAGGAGTAACTGCTAATAATCACGTGAAAACTTATGGAAGGTGACAGAACTTGATCGACCCGAGCTTTGAAGGAATACTTACCAAGTTACAGGCTCCTTGAAGCCAGACTATCTTGGCTTTTCTACTGTGTAACCTTAAGCAATTTATTTAACCTCTCTCCTAGGATTGTTGAGAGAATTAAATGAGTTAATACATGTCAAGCACCTAGAATATGCCTTAAACATGTTTAGAATATGTTAAGTTACTATTAATCTGAGAGAAGGGAACATACATATCATATAGAACATTGACTGTTAATGAAGGGGGTACACCCCTAGGTTTGTTTGAAATGATGAAGCCAAATTGGCTGGAGGGAATAACCTGTTAGAAAAGAGTGGGTGGTTATGTCAGGGCAGAACTATGAATGATTAAGCCAGGGAGTATGACATCTTTTCCATATGTACCGAGGCAACTTTGGGAGGATTGCTCGGGTGATTTTTGAAGCATTCTTGTGTGTTAAAGATAACATTTCTTAGTCTGTATCTTTAACATTTCTCACTCTCTCCCCTGACTTCAATATAACTGACACTTTTTTCAAACTAATTTTGACAATGAAGCTCGTGATCTTCTTTCCTGAACTGTTACTCGATTTCTTTTCCCCAGTGTAGTGGGTTTCTGCTGCTGTTTTTCTCTCTGTGCTTGAACACACCAGTCTAGATTCTAAATCACCAAAGCCTTAAAGCGGGAAGGGCCGTGGAGAGGAAGGGAGGAAAATATCCTTCTGGGCAGCCATCTTGTTTTACAGATGAGGACCTGAGTTCCAGAGGAAGTAACGTCACATGCTCAAGAGCCACAGTTAATTAGTGAGCGGGCCTATGTCTTCCTGAGCTGAACGAAGGCTGTTTTTTTATGTCATCCTAGTGGGATTCGCAACCACTCGGGTGGGAATTACAGTAGTGCTACCATAAATTTTTCTACTGTTACTAAACACCAAGATAAAAAGTAGTGTTACCATCAGGAATAATGGGACAATAATTCACCTCCCCCTTTTTTTTTTTCTACAGGGACAGAGAGTCAGAGAGAGGGACAGATAGGGACAGAAAGACAGGAATGGAGAGAGATGAGAAGCATCAGTCATCAGTTTTTTGTTGCGAGACCTTAGTTCATCAATTGCTCTCTCATATGTGCCTTGACCGTGGGCCTTCAGCAGACCAAGTAACCCCTTGCTTGAGCCAGTGACCTTGGGTCCAAGATGGTGAGCCTTGCTCAAACCAGATGAGCCCGCGCTCAAGCCGGTGACCTCGGGATCTCGAACCTGGGTCCTCTGCATCCCAGTCCGAAGCTCCATCCACTGTGCCACCGCCTCGTCAGGCTAATTCACCCTTCTTAATGAGAAGCCCATTATTACATTTCTTGGACAGGCATTACTCTTGTTTAAGTAACATTTAAAACCAAGACTCCAAAATTTGCTTTAAGTAGAAAAGATTTCTTTCTTTCTTTTTTAGATACTGTAATAGTGCCATAAACATCAATAGATTCTCAAAGTGTACTTTTTGTTTGTTATGACTCTTACAAGAGTGATTAACAGGACAGTAAGGTTAGCATAAAAAATTGGAACGGTTGTATTTTGACTTCACAGCCCCTGACCTTGTACTTTCATTACAGTAGTCTCTCAGCCTACATCTTCTTCAGTCTCTTGCACTTGAATATACACCACACATAATGGTGAGAAACTTATTTAATAGCATCATTTCCTTGTACATTGTTTTCCTACCTAGATGCAATGTGACGGAATACCTGTAAAGCCCTAAGCTTGGGATCTGGCTACTCTAGTTGCTCAATAAATGCTCCCTTCCCTTTTTACAGAGCAGGTAATTTTTTCTTAATATAAGGTCAGTTCCTAATCACTAAGTCACTATAACAACAGGTTTCTTCCTTTAAAATGTATTGTTTTAATGTTGGCACGATGCTCCCCCCCATTCATTTTGAAAATTTGTGTGCTGTACAAATATTGTTTAGTCACATTAAGCATAATTTTATTGTGACATCATTTTACAACTGGTAATCATGTTCTGTATTCTTTCAACCTTGATTAGAGAAGGGAACAGTGGCTGGGGTTACATAGAGATTCTCTCGACGTCTGCTCATCCTGCCATATTCCTGCACAGAAAATAGGCTCTGGACTAGAGTCATTTGTACTGAAATAGTAATTTTAAATGATTTTTAACCACTGTGAAGCTGAATTGTATAATCCACAAATGTCTATACAAAAAACCCCCCTAAACTCCCATGCTCTCAGTGCTTTGTAGCAGATCATTTATTTCTGTTTCCCATGGCTTGGTTTCTTTTTTCTGTCTTCACTTTTCTGAAGGGAGAAGGGGATTTTATTTTCTTTTTATGATCTGTTACTGGTTTTGTACTGAGTGATTACTTTTTATAACAGATTTTATTCTTTATACTATTAGGAGGGCAGAGAAATACCTCAAAATTAGATTTTGGATTTTTTTTTTTTTGAGGGCTGAATTTGTATGTGTATAGTTTTCTCTTAGCCCCATTCTTCATATAATATATAGGATGTTTTTCTATTTTTAAAATATTTCCTTATATAGAATTGTTTTATTGTTGTTTTTAGGAAATCTGTTAAACTATATATTTATGAATGGTTGCTAGCCTTCTAAATTTATATGGTAATAAATTTTGCTGTTAACTTCATTCTTAGAATTTTGTTCTTTTGTAATTTAACTTTTTTTAGGTATAAGCCCTGCAATTCTCATATGTTGAGACAGGGATGATTGATTTTTGTTACTTTCATTATAAATTTGGCCATCAAGTGGAGTGCTTTACTATATTGTTATGCATTATTATAGACTATAGTCCTTGTTATAAAATGTGTTTATTTGTTTTCTATTTTTAATATGATTATGTTCTAGATTTTTAAAATTCATGATATATTTTTAGTTTTTATCTACATCTGTCAATTTAGGTTATAGTTTCCTTTTGTCTTCATATTGTTTTCATTTAATTACTATCCTTTTATTTTCATTTAACAAACATTTTTGTATTACCATTGTGAACATTTCAGGTATATGAGTGTGTCTATAATTTCTAAAGAAGTGTGATTAAGTCTTCCTCTTTTAAATATCTTTAAAGTATTTAAATATTTTGATACTTATCTATTTTGCAGCTAAGAATGCTAAATAACAATAAGATTTTAAATATATTTTATGTAAGTTATTTTATGATGGTCACCTAGCTTTGCCAGACCAATTTTGTTAGTAAATTAGAAACATTTAGAAATTACAAATCCTCCTAATCTAGTGTCCCATGTTTAATAATTTGTCTTTATCCTGTGTCATTTTATCACTTTTATTTTAGAAATTTGTCAAAGGCTTTTCTTAAATTATGAATTATGTTAAATAACTTTGAAAGGAAAATAAAGGTACATTTTAGAACCTACATATTATATAAATGTAGGATAACATTTTGTTTAACAGATTGAGGTAACAGATTATTCAGGGATGTGAAGATATCTTTTAAATTGTTACATTTATTTGTAATTTGTATTCTATTTATTGAAAGGGTTTGATAGCTTGTAATTAAATCAAAAGAGGCTCAGACCTTTAAAAACAAAGTCAGAAAACAAGCTTAAATCATTTGAGAAATAATGGACAGGACGAGGGAGTGCAAAGAAATCTTTACATCAGTAATCTGGAGCAAGATAGTTTCTGTGTTTGAACATATAAATTTAGCTCTGAGCTTCCTGGCAAGCAAGAGAAGAAAGGAAACAGGATGGGTTTCATAGTTATTGTCTGATAAAGAAAGCTTATCAGTTCTTCAGGAGAAACTTTTTCTGAATTCTAAGTTATAAAAGGATTTTGTGATGTGAATTCTTACACAAGGAATCTAATTTATATATTCATTTTTGTCAGTTATTCAATTCCTACTAATGCTGTGTTAGTTGCCATATACCATTTATACGGACTGTAGTTATATTTGTCCTCATTAAATTCATGTCCACCATTGTCAAAAGTGGAAATACCATGTCTGGGGTGTGTTTATGTACTGCCTCTGGAGTTGTAGCCATTGACGAACAGGAAACTGAAAGCTAAGAAGTTCAGGAAATGTATTCTATTTAGACTGTGTGGAAAAAATATATATGATACTTAACCACTGAAACCCATGGCCATTTGAGGACTAAAATTTATATATGCGTTTAGTTAGAGGTGAATATTATGGATTCTTTTAACAATGTTGTCAGATGCTTAGATATAATAGATACAGTATGTGCATTGTAGGCCAGGAAAATTGTGCAATGCTAGGAAAAAAATGCACCAGATTATTATATGTGTTCAGCTATACGCTTTCAAGAAATAGAACAGCTGGCACATCAGTTGAATTCTTTAAGGATGTCTTATTTTCAGAGAACTGCAGTTTTGGTTTTAGTTTAGTTCCAGAGAAGGGGAGGTCCTTTTTACAAGATGGCCCATTTTACACTTAAGAAGTTCTTATGGTTAAGTTTTATTTTCTCATACTGAATTGAACCCTGTTTATATTAATTTGTTAATATACATTATAGTTTTCTTAGCAGTAAAAAGAAAGAATTGATCAAAACTATTTAAAAAATTAAGTGTATCTCAAGTGGGGTTTTTTAAGGTATTGTGGCATTTTATTTTACTAATTAACTTTTAAAAACATTGATATTCTGGCATTTTAGGTGCCTCGGAAAATGCTACTTATAGGAATCTTTATTTTTAAGTTATTAAGTTTTTTTCTGTCAGAGGGGATGTAATTAATGGAAATGCCTGGTAACCTATATTTTCTCACCGTAGCTATACTTAGCTTTAAAAAAACAAACAAACAGTATGTGATTTATATGGATTCAACATTCTTATTCTCTAAGACAAGCTTAAAGTTTTAACAGCTTCTTTAAAATAGGAATTTTCTGATATTGTGTTTTGATTGCTGTTCTATTGGTGTATATTGCAATAAAAGAGGTAACATGACACTTTCACTGCTACAGTAAATGAACATTCTGTTACAAGGTTCTTCGTAGAAATTTTAGCTGCATTGTTCTGCTAGTAATTATCATCACTTTAATAGCCTCATTAAAACCAACTTCTTTTCAGGATTGATTTTGGTTTGGATCTCTTAGGATGATGTGTTCACCTCTGAACTGCTGTGCTGGCCAAGGGGATGGAAAAGGCTGGCTGGCAGGGATTGGGCATTGGTGTACTCCCCAAGAGGTGAGGGCTGTGGTTCCCCCACGGAAAGTCCCAGAGTGTTGTTTCCAGCAGAAGGGGGAATGGGCTTTGAGCTGACAAATCAAGGCATCTCCAGGCCAGACCATAAAGGGCCTGATATGGTCGGATAAGGAGTGGAACTTACCCAGCTGCTGATCCATTGTTGCAATAGGTGCTTTGAAGGGCCTTTTTTACTTTTTTCTTACTATGTAGTACATGTTCATTGTGCAGGAATTTAGTAAATATGTAATCAGTGAAAACAAAATTTTCCTATACTTTTTTTTGTTTTTTGAATGTTGTTAGTTAATTCCCTTAAACTTCATTTAACATCTAGGTTACTTATTTATTTAAAAGGGAGCTTTGTTGAACTGTTCTTTCTACAAGTTGTGCCCATAACAACTTTTAAAATTAATTGTGAAGGAAATAGTTAATTTTAAAGTCTGTTTTTGTTTGATATAATTACTGTTAATTTTTATCTATTTTGTGGGAAACTAGGTATAATGAGAATACGGACCTGGGAGCTAGAGTGGTTCTTTCAGGGGAAGCAGGATCACTGAAGACCAAAGCCCGCCGCCGTGAGTGCTTTGGGGGGTGGGACCCAGGTCCTTCTGGTTCACCATTATGTCAGCATCACTAGGCACGCTGCCTGACACACAGTGTGCCATAAATAGTTGTTCAACGAATGGAGAGGTTTCTCATTAAGCATTTTGAGTACCTCTTATTTCCTGCACTGTGGATAATCCAGATCAGTTACATTCATCTAAAGTTAAGAGCCTTTGCTGCTCAGCCTTTTCTTTTTTAAGTGAAAATTTAATAAACTGATTCTTATAAAAAAAGGTATACAAACACAAACACAAAAAACAAAAATTTCTTATTTCTTCCCCTGAATCTTACTCTCCAGATTAGCCACTATTAATGGCTTGGTATATTTTTTCTAGATATTTTCTTGCCTTTATGAAGGTATATGCATTTTCTTGACACAAATAGAATAATGTACATTCTGTTCTAGAACTTGCTTTGTCCCTATATGCCATTCTCTGTATCAATTTACTATTTATTATTAAGTGAGAGTCAGGGAGGCAGAGACAGACTCCTGCATGCGTGCAGACCCAGATCCACCTAGCAAGCCCCATACCAGGCAATGCTCTGCCCATCTGAGGCTGCTGTTCCCATTGTCTTGGCAGCTGAGCTATTTTAGCACGTAAGGCAAGGCCATAGAGCCATTTTCAGCACCCGGGGCCAACTTACCTGAACCATTGGAGCCATGGCTGCAGGAGAAGAAGGGGTGGTGTAGAAGCAGATGGTCTCTTCTCCTGTGTGTCCTGACCAGGATTCGACCTGGGACTTCCACACGCCAGGCTGATGCTCTATTGCTCAGCCAACAGGCCAGGGCCCATTTCAATTTATATACAGCTGCCTCTTTATTTTTTTTCTTTTTTTTTCTGAAGCTGGAAACGGGGAGAGACAGTCACACAGACTCCCGCATGCGCCTGACCGGGATCCACCCAGCACGCCCACCAGGGGCGACGCTCTGCCGAGACCAGAGCCACTCTAGCGCCTGGGGCAGAGGCCAAGGAGCCATCCCCAGCGCCCGTGCCATCTTTGCTCCAATGGAGTCTTGGCTGCGGGAGGGGAAGAGAGAGACAGAGAGGAAGGGAGGGGGTGGGGTGGAGAAGCAAATGGGCGCTTCTCCTATGTGCCCTGGCCGGGAATCGAACCCGGGTCCCTCGCACGCCAGGCCAACACTCTACTGCTGAGCCAACTGGCCAGGGCTATTTTTTATTTATTTATTTATTTATTATTTTTTTAAGTCAGAGAGAGGGATAGACAGGGATAGACAGGAACAAAGAGAGATGAGAAGCATCAATCATCAGTTTTTCGTTGCGCGTTGCGCCATCTTAGTTGTTCATTGATTGCTTCTAATATGTACCTTGACCATGGGCCTTCAGCAGACCGAGTAACCCCTTGCTCGAGCCAGCGACCTTGGGTCCAAGCTGGTGAGCTTTTTGTGCCTCTTTATTTTTAATTGTTGCATAATAGTCTCTTGTGGAGACGCATAATAGTCCAGCAAAGAAATTTGAGTTGTGTCCCATTTTTAAAAAAAACTATTACAATGTTGTGTTTAATATCTTTCTGCCTATAATTTTGCTTGGTTCTGTGAGACTATCTACAGGAAATTTCCTAGAACTGGTATTGCTGGGCTAGTTAAACTTTTTATAGATACTGGCAAATTCACCCTTAAAAATATTTTACCACTTTGTACTCTCTAATGTTCACTAAGGATGTGGGGTGTTATTTTCATTTGGAAAGAGTTTAGCTTTTGAAAATAAATCTTTTTCATGGTAATTTGAAATGTTCAGAAGGTTGTAGATTTAAGTAATATATTCCGGTTGCCTGACGTACTTAGTTGAAATCAAGTGGGAGGTGGTGCACTGTATTGTCTACAGACCTGTGGTGTGCATTGTGCTGATTCAGATATGGAAGATCAGGATACTGGCTTTCTAGGGTTTCATCTCCTGAGAATGTTTAACATTACTATGTGCAAGTGACAGGCAGAAGGCGTAGGAGACCTAAGTACTGATTTGGGAAGTTAGGATTTGTTGTGCTGGGGAACTATTTAAAGTCCTTGCATGGGGGAGTGTGCTGTCGGAGAGAGTTGTACTGGCAGTATGTATGGGAATGAATGGAAGTGAGTGGATAGGCTGGAAGTAGGCAGGTCAGGGAGAGAGCTGTGGGAATTCAGGAAGGAAATGAAGAAAACCCAGAATATGATGATAACTCTGGACTTGGAAAGTAAGATAGTAGGAAGCACAATGAACAGTTGGCAGGTCTTGTTGATTAAATGGAGAAAATTACATTAAAGTTGTAAAGCTGGGAGAATAGCCAGGAAATACAGATAATGAAGTAAATACAGAAGGGGCCAATTTTGATAAAGCTGATTTTTCTTTAAAAATATAGGGATATAAAAATCCTAAAGTGTGTCTAATAACACTTAAGAGATCAAAAATTGGAGAGAGGAAGAGAGAGAAATTATAATTAGATTGGAAGTTATCCTAACAGATACATAGTAGTTGGAATGAAGAGTGGACATTATGTTCTTCCTTCGGTAGAGATAACTCAGAAAACTTTGATGTGTTGTTTAAAAAATAAACAATTTTATTCCTGAAATTGAATATTTTCTTGAAAAAAGGGCCTTGGAAAAATAGTTTTGGTATCATATGCTATGTGCCTTCTAGTTTAATACAATCTTTTCATCTTGTGGGTTTTTTTTTGTTTTTTTTTGTATTTTTTTTGTATTTTTCTGAAGCTGGAAACCGGGAGGCAGTTGGACAGACTCCCGCATGTGCCCGACTGGGATCCACCTGGCACGCCCACCAGGGGGCGACGCTCCGCCCATCCGGGGCATCGCTCCATTGCAACCAGAGCCACTCTAGCGCCTGAGGCAGAGGCCACGGAGCCATCCCCAGCGCCCGGGCCAACTTTGCTCCAGTGGAGCCTTGGCTGCAGGAGGGGAAGAGAGAGAGACAGAGAGGAAGGAGAGGGGGAGGGGTGGAGAAGCAGATGGGCATATCCCCTGTGTGCCCTGGCCGGGAATCGAACCCGGGACTTCCGCACACCAGGCCGACACTCTACCACTGACCCAACCGGCCAAGGCCTTTTCATCTTGTTTTTAATATCTGTGGGTCTTAAGAAAGGTACATACAGTTCATTGTTAGATAAAAGTTCAGATACCTTATGTATTTTATTTTTATTTATTTTGACAGAGGCACAGAGAGAGAGACAGGAACGTTGAACTGCTCCTGTATGTGCCCTGACCTGGGAATCAAACTAGCAACCTTCACACTCTGGAATGACACTCCAACCAACTGAGCTACCCAGCCAGGGTTTAATTCTTTTATTATTATTATTATTATTTTTTTTTTTTTTTAGATTTTATTCATTATAGAGAGGGGAGAGAGAGAGAGAGAGAGAGAAGTGGGGAGGAGCAGGAAGCATCAACTCCCATATGTGCCTTGACCAGGCAAGCCCAGGGTTTTGAACCGGCAACCTCAGCGTTTCCAGGTTGACGCTTTATCCACTGCGCCACCACAGGTCAGGCTTTATTATTATTTTTTAAGACAGAGAGAGAGGGAAAGAGCAGGGAGGGAGAAGGAAAGTGTTCATTCATTGTTCCACTCAGTCTTGCACCTTTGGTTGCTTCCTGTGTGTGCACTGACCGGGGATCAAACCCTCAACCTTGTCATTTTGGGATGATGTTCTTTAACCGACTGAGCTAACCAGCCAGGGCACCTTGTGTATTTTAATTGATCATTTAAAAAATGTTCCCTGGGCCCCGGGCCGGTTGGATTAGTGGTAGAGTGTTGGCCCCGAGTGTGGATATCCTGGGTTTGATTCCTGGTCAGGGGACACAGGGGAAGCGCCTATCTGCTTCTTCACTCTTACCCCCCTTATTTCTCTCTGTCTCACTCTTCCCCTCCCGCCTCCAAGGCTCCATTGGAGCAAAGTTGGCCTGGGCACCAAGGATGGCTCCATGGCCTCCACCTCAGGTGCTAGAATGGCTCCAGTTGCAATGGAGCAACGGTCCAGAGGAGCAGAGCATTGCCCCCTGGTGGGCATGCTGGGTGGATCCCAGTCGGGCACATGTGGGAGTCTGTCTGTCTGCCTCCCCACTTCTCACTTCAGAAGAATACAGAAAAAAAGGTTCCCTGGCTTTTAAAACTTGACTAATATATCAAATGGTGGGAATCCATATCTTCTGAGAAGGACACAGTGTGAATTTATAGTTTTTACTATCTTAGTAACTTAGTAACTTTTACTGACTTGTCAGGATGGAGCCTATTCACAGGAATGATCTATAATCAGAGTCAGGGACCTGCGACACTGCTGGAGAGTCTGAATGTGAAATGGTTAGGGTGCAGGCTCAGGAGTCCCTTTTGCCCGGTTCCTCTGTTCACTAGAACATTATGCTGCTTTTTTTTTTTTTGCATTTTTCTGAAGCTGGAAACAGGGAGAGACAGTCTGACAGACTCCCGCATGCGCCCGACCAGGATCCACCTGGCACGCCCACCATGGGGCGATGCTCTGCCCACCAGGGGGGCGATGCTCTGCCCATCCTGGGCGTCGCCATGTTGCGACCAGAGCCACTCTAGCGCCTGAGGCAGAGGCCACAGAGCCATCCCCAGCGCCCGGGCCATCTTTGCTCCAATGGAGCCTTGGCTGCGGGAGGGGAAGAGAGAGACAGAGAGGAAGGCGCGGCGGAGGGGTGGAGAAGCAAATGGGCACTTCTCCTGTGTGCCCTGGCCAGGAATCGAACCCGGGTCCTCTGCACGCTAGGCCGACGCTCTACCGCTGAGCCAACCGGCCAGGGCGTAGAACATTATGCTTCTTAATTTTGCCATCTGGAAAAGGCAGTAATAGTTCTTACATGATTACTGAGGTAATCTGTCATGGAATGTACATTATGGTGAGGAGATACAGGCCATAAACAAATACATGTGCCAGGTGGTAAGTGGTGGGTCTGATTGCTGTCATTTCTTGCTCCTTTTATGTCAGGTAATAGGGAAGGACTATCCAATAAGGAAGTATAATATTTAGACTACAGCTGAAGGAAGTTGAGGGAGCAAATGGTGGCTGTCTGAAGGAAGAGTTCCAGGCAGAAGGGAACAGCAAGTGCAGAGGCCCTGAGGAGGGGCATAGTGAAGGGAACAGCAAGTGCAGAGGCCCTGAGGAGAGGGGCATAGTGAAGGGAACAGCAAGTGCAGAGGCCCTGAGGAGAGGGGCATAGTGAAGGGAACAGCAAGTGCAGAGACCCTGAGGAGGGGCATAGTGAAGGGAACAGCAAGTACAGAGGCCCTGAGGAGAGGGGCATAGTGAAGGGAACAGCAAGTGCAGAGGCCCTGAGGAGAGGGGCATAGTGAAGGGAACAGCAAGTGCAGAGGCCCTGAGGAGAGGGGCATAGTGAAGGGAACAGCAAGTACAGAGGCCCTGAGGAGAGGGGCATAGTGAAGGGAACAGCAAGTGCAGAGGCCTTGAGGAGAGGGGCATAGTGAAGGGAACAGCAAGTGCAGGGGCACAAAAGCAGGGTGAGTGAGAGGAGCAATAAGAAATAATTTTAGAGGTAGCTGCTGACCCGCATTGCAGGGTTTTAAACAGAAGGACTTCAGCTTTTACTCTGTGTGAGATGGGAAGTCCTTAGAGTGTTGCCGGAGCAGTTTTTTGTTTGTTTGTTTGTTTGTTTGTTTTTCGGAGACAGTCAGGGACAGACAGACAGGAAAGGAGAGAGACTAGAAGCATCAATTCTTCGTTGCGACGCCTTAGTTTTTCATTGATTGCTTTCTCATATGTGCCTTGACCAGGAGGCTACAGCAGAGCAAGTAACCCTTTGCTCAAGCCAGCGACCTTGGGCTCAAGCTGGTGAGCCTTGCTCAAACCAGATGATCCCATGCTCAAGCTGGGGACCTCGGGGTCTCGAACCTGGATCTTCCATCATCCCAGTTCAGTGCTGTATCCACTGCACCACTGCCTGGTCATGCTCTGGAGCAGTTTTTTAAAGGTAGTCTTATTGTCATTTCTTGCTTTAAAATGTTTCAGTTCTCTTTTTCCTTTGGAGTCAGGTTGTTCAAATGGTTTATTTAGCAGACAGGGTCCTTCACAGTCAGGCCGCTGCCTGTTTATTTAGCATCATCTGCCTCCTTCCCACATATACCGTTCACTTCGGCCAAATTGGATTACGTGCAGCTCCCTGATGGGTCATGATGATTTGTGTCTTGGTGTCTTTCTGTGCACTGTTTACCCTGTGAGGAAACTGTCTCCCTCAGCGCACAGGGTCACGGGCTGTGTGGCAGAAGGTCGTTTCCCTGTGCACAGAGCACCCTGTGCCTTGTCCTCTCGCTCTTCCCTTCCCTGGCCACTTTGTATTCGAGCCTTGTGGTCTTGGACTGGGTTGTGTTTTCTTAAGCAGCTTTGATTTTACTCTCGCCACACCCTGGCCAGTTGAAACTATGCCCATCCTTCAAGAACTAGCTCACACTGCCATCTTTTCCCTGCTTTATAAACTGCCTTCATTTCTCTGCTCTTATACTTTCTAGCTCTCTTATATTCAATCATAATTATCTTGAATTAAAATGTTTCCTTGCCTACCTCATGCAGAATTCTTAGGCTCAGTCATTTCAGTTTCCACTGTAGCCCCCAGTATAGCATCTCGCACAGGTCTCACGTCCAGTAGGTGTTCATGGTGTGCAGGATTCATAGCATAATTAAAAATTACTGGGTTTCAGCTGCTAAGGGCCCCCAAGAGCAAAAGGGAACAAAGTGGGACGCCTGTGAAATTAATAAAACATTGAGTATAACGCAATGTTGATGATGGCCTGTTAACCCTGTTCTCTCCTGTTTACTAGCGCACTGCATTTTGAAGTGTTGTTTGACAAAATGATACAAACTAGTACAAACTAGAATGACAATTATAACAGCTACTAATGTTGCAAGTTTACCATGTAACAGGCACCCTGCTAAGCCCTTTTACATGCATTACTTAAATTTTTTTTTCCTGAAGGGAGAAGTAGGGAGGCAGAGAGACAGACTCCCACATGCGCTGGACCGGGATCCACCTGGCATGCCCACTAGGGTGGTGATGTTCTGCCCATCTGAGGTATTGCTCCATTGCAACCGGAGCCATTCTAGCACCTGAGGCAGAGGCCATGGAGCCATCCTCAGCACCCAGGTGAACTTTGCTGTGGGAAGGGAAGAGAGAGAGAGGAGAAAGGAGAGGGGGAAGGATGGAGAAGCAGATGGGCGCTTCTCCTGTGTGCCCTGACCTGGAATCGAACCCGGGACTTCCACATGCCTGGCTGACGCTCTACCGCTGAGCCAACTGGCCAGGACCCTCCAGTGTATTCTTGATATCAGATACTGTATTCTTCATTGGTTTCTTTTAGGTTTCTCTGTCCTTTTTTTATGCTTGCTATCTCTTTGTTTAAGTTCTGTGTTCCTTGAGCATCCTTATAACCATTTTTTTGAACTGTCTGATAAGTTGCTTACTTCCATTTTGTTTAGCTCTTTTTCTCAAGATTTCTCCCACTCTGTCATTTGGGGCCTGTTTCTTTGCCTCCCCATTTTGTTTGCCTCTTTGTGTTTGTTTCTGTGTGTTTGATAGATCTGGTGTGACACCCAGTCTTTGTGGGGTGGCCTTATATAGTAGGTGTTCTGTGTGGCTCAGTAGTCTGATGTCTCTGATGACCTTATCTGGGTGCTCCAGGAGTGTCCGTCGTGTTATGTGTGCGGTATGTGAACCCTCCTGTTGTAATTGAGTCTCGATTGCTGTTGGCCGTTGTTCGGGGGGCTGACTCTCGAGCCAGCCGACAGTACCGTGAGGCTGGACCTTGCCCGAAGCGTGCGAGCTGTCGTGCAGGTGCTGACCACAGGAAGTGGCGCTCTCGCAGTGGGTTTGGTGCCTGACAAGCTTGTGTCGTATGCTGCTTGTGAAGCTAAGAGGATCCTGCTCTCATGGGCTCTGAAGCTGGCCACTGTGTTTCTTGGTTCTGGGACTCCTGGGAAGGACTCTGGTGCAGGCCAATGTGCCACACTGCCTGGGACCAGCGCTCGGCAACGTGCTTGGAGCCACAACACCTCGCAGTCTGGGGACAGGTGGGGGGACTGGGCCTCATGCCCAGGCCAGCTCTCACCAGCCCTGGGCCCCAGGGCAGGTCAGCAAAAGTCCCAAGGCACCCCGATCCATCTCCCATCTCCCGGGCCTGGCAGGCTCAGTCCCTGAGAGCCCCTGGTGGGATCGGGAGGACAGCCCGGCGACCTCCTCCTGTGAGGGGAGGTGTGGTCCCTGCTTCCACCTCACATGATGCAGTCAGACCCATCTGGCCTCAGCAGGGCGGGGCCACCAGGAGGCCTGCGGCAGGCGGGTGGGTTCTTTGGAGCCACAAGGTGGGTCTGCTGCAAGCCAGGTGGGTGTTCCTATCTGATCTCCTGTGAGGGGGAAGCGCCATGCAGGGTCCCAGCAAAGTGAGGGTAATGGGCACTCCCCCAAAGTCAGACAAGGGAGTCACTGACACCCCTGAGTCTGCCCAGACCTGCACAGCCTGGCCAAGGCAGCTGACTCTTCAGAGGGGCCTAGTCTCTGCAGGTTGGGACAGAGGAGTCCAGAGAGTGGGGCAGTTGTTCCCTCCAGGTGATGCCACAAGCAGCAGTGTGTTCTAGCAAAGAAAGATGGTGTCTGTGGTGCGGGAGTGACTCAGCTCAGGGGTCCTGGTACCCCTCCCAGCGCCTCTCCCCAGAGCCAGAACCCCAGACTCTCCTCACATAAGTCTAGTCCTTTTCTCTCTCTCCACCAGAGCCCAGCGTGAGTGGCTATGAAAGAAATTAAATTTTGTGTTGGCCCTTTAAGAAGGTACCTGTCTCTGCCTGACCAGGCGGTGATGCAGTGGATAGAGCATCAACCTGGGATGCTGAGGATCCAGGTTCAAAACCCCGAGGTTGTTGGCTTGAGCGTGGGTTCACCAGCGTGAGTGTGGGGTCATAGACATTGACCTTATGGTCGCAGGCTTGAGTCCAAGGTCACTGGTGTGAGCAAGGGGTCACTGGCTTGGCTGGAGTCCCCTGGTCTAGGCAGGCATGGGGAAACAATCAGTGAACAACTAAGGTGCTTCTCATCTCTCTCTGTCTCTTGTCAAAAAGAACAAGAGGGTGAGGGTACCTGTGTCTCTAGCCATCTCTCTGGTGGACAGAAACCTCACTGCCTTTCACTGCCAGATTTTATGTGGGCGCCGCCCCTTTGAGGCTCTGGTGCTCTGGACTGGGGAGCCCTGCTTGTGGTGTTAGGCCCCATACTTCTCATAAAGAACTGCCCCAAAGCTTATATCCTTGGTTATAAGACTCCTCTTTAGCTGGTCTTCATTTGGTAATGGAGAGTGATTCTTCTATAATTGAGTTGTAATTCCATTTTGGTCCTGGGAGGGGGTGAGTAACATCCATCCACTCAGCCACCAGCTCGGATCCCTGCCAGGCATTACTTAATTTAATCCTCAGAATCCTAAGAGGTGTGTGACTACTGTTAACCTTATGTCATAGATGGGGAAATTAAGACACAAAGAAGTTAAGTAACTTGCCCAAGATTATACACCTGCTATGTTGTCAAGCCAGGATGCCTACTGAAGCAGACTGTTTGAAGAAGCCATACTCTTAATATAGGATATGATAAAAACCTGGGCACAAAAATGTTCATAGCATTTTTATGTGGAGTAAATGAATTAGGAGTCAGGTATATCATGAATTTTATGCTCCATCTACTTAATAGAATAGCATTTATAACAGTATTCACTTCTTTAAAGTATATAAATCAGTGGTTTTCAGTGTAGTCACTGAGTTGTACAACTATTATCATTATCTCAGTTCAGAACATTTTGTCGCTATAAAAAGGTCTCATACCCATCAGCAGTCACTCCCCACATCCCTCGTTACCCTAGACAACCACCAGTCAACTTTCTGCCTTTATGGATTTACTCATTCTGGACATTTCAAATAATGGAATCATATGATAAATGGCGCTTTGTGTCTGGCTTTTATTTAGCATGGTATTTTCAGTGTTCATTCATGTTGCAGCGTGTTGTCAGTACTTCATTGCTGAGTAATATTCCTTTGTGTGCATTTGCTGTTTTGTTTATCCATTCATTAGTTAATAGATGTTTGAATGGTTTCTACTCTGGTAATGTGAATAATGCTTCTATGAACACTCATATATAAGATTTCGTGTGAACATTTGTTTTTATTTTTTTGTAATTGTTGATTAAATGGTAACTATTTAACTTTGTAGGTACTGCCTGTTTTCCAAAGCAGCTGTATCATTTTATATTCCCCCTAGCATTGCGGTAGGGTTTAATTTTCTCCACATCTTTGTTATGTTAATACCTGTTACTGTCTGTCTTTTTGAGTATGGAGTTGGTATCTCACTGTGGCTTTGATTTGCATTTCCCTAATGACTAATAATATTAAGCATCTTTTCACGTGTCTGTTGGCCGTTTTGTCTCTGTGGAGAAATGTCTATTTGAACCCTTTGCTCAATTTTTTATTGGGTTGTCTTTTTTTTTTTTTTTCTTTCATTTTTCTGAAGCTGGAAACAGGGAGAGACAGTCAGACAGACTCCCGCATGCGCCCGACCGGGATCCACCCGGCACGCCCACCAGGGGCGACGCTCTGCCCACCAGGGGGCGATGCTCTGCCCATCCTGGGCGTCGCCATGTTGCGACCAGAGCCACTCTAGCGCCTGAGGCAGAGGCCACAGAGCCATCCCCAGCGCCTGGGCCATCTTTGCTCCAATGGAGCCTTGGCTGCGGGAGGGGAAGAGAGAGACAGAGAGGAAAGCGCGGCGGAGGGGTGGAGAAGCAAATGGGCGCTTCTCCTGTGTGCCCTGGCCGGGAATCGAACCCGGGTCCTCCGCACACTAGGCCGACGCTCTACCGCTGAGCCAACCGGCCAGGGCCTGGGTTGTCTTTTTATTGAGTTATAGGAGTTCTTAATATATTCTAGATACAGTCCTGTTGTCAGATACATGATTGGCAAAATTCTGTTCCCATGCTGTGTGTTTCTTCACTTTCTTGATTGTGTCCTTTGAAACATAAAAGCTTTTAATTTGCCTGATGTCTAATTTATTTTGTCTTTGTTGCTTGTGCTGTCAATTTCACACAAGAAACTTTTGCTTATTCCAAGGTTGATGAAGATTGATCCGTGTTTTCTTGTAAGAATGTGATAGTTTTAGCTCTAACATTGGGGTCTTGCATCCATTTTGTGTTACTTGTTGTGTGGTGTGAAGAAAGGTGTTCAGCTTTGTAATGTTTGCCAATTGTCCCAGCACCATTTATTGAAAAGACTGTTCATTCCCCCACTGAATTGTCTTGGCACCCTTTTTGAATATCAGTTGATCGTAAATCTGAGTTTATTTCTCAGCTTTCGATTCTGTTCCATTGGTCTGTGTGTCTGTCCTCATCCTAGTGCCACACTGACTTGATTATTGTGCCTTTATAGTAAGTTTTGGAACCCTGAAGTCTGATTCCTCCCGATTTTGGTGTGAACCCAAAAGTGTAAAAAATAAGACTATTCTTTAAAAAGTACTCCTCAATTGAATTTTTTTATTTTTCCAAATTTCTATAACGTATTACATTTATTATTTTAAAATTTTAAGTTTTGGCTAATAGAATATATATTTTTTAACTCAAGCGGCAGGCCTTGGCTCTGTAGATAAAAACCAGAGTTATCTAACTTTTCATGAAGTGTGTATGGAGGTGAGGAGTTGAGGTGCATAGGGTTATGGTTAGAATGAGCCAGTCTCAGATTGAACACTCAGCTCTCTGAACTGTTTCTCTCTCCAATGAGTTTCCCTCAGCTCCTTCAGTTTCTTCTCTGCCTTCTCACCCTCCATTAAAAGCCCTCCCTCACACCCTAGTTCAGGACTTTCTTCAGACATTTCCTAAGAGGAGGTTTGGGAATCTGGCTAGTTTGTGTAATGGCCATTGATAAATGGAATGAGTTGGAGAGCGTGAAGGCAAGCCCCCGGACAGTGCAGTCTGAGCCTGGTAAGCCACTTCGGTGGGAGGTGCTTTTCAAAGGGGAAAAGGGAAGTCATCCCTGCAGAGCTCTTTCCTGCCTTCTCTGCCTCTGTTGTGTTCTGTCAGTGTCTTTGCATCTGTGTATGCTCTTTTCTTATGAAATTGTATGCTCTTAAAGGCAGAGACCTGCAGGTGGTGCTAGGGCTAGTTAAAAGTTAAACAGGCACACAGACTGATGACAGACTGCTGTTCATCCGTTCTGTATAAGCGCCACTGTAGAGTACCTGTGTTATAAAAGTGTGGGGGTTTTCTTTCTAGTTTAAGCGATCTTAAAATCTCAGTATATTGACATTATGAGGGTATATGACATATGTTTGCATATTACTGCAATTCATTTGAGATTGTTCTAAAACAAAAGCAAGTTTTCTAGACCAGCTAAAGAGTATTAATGCCAGTGTCGACCACAAGCCAACTTGGTAGCATTATAGATAAAGAAAAAAAGGGCATACTTCAGTTATCCATAAACTCAGAAATATGCACAAAACTATAGTTTGGCTGCTGTTTTAAAATAACGTACCTATCATTTTGGAAGAGAGATTTATTATCAGTTACAGGCTTTTATTTTTGTAATGACATGGAAAAACTATACCTTTCAGATTCCAAACTGTCCACATTTTTTCTGAACAGTGTTCGCCACTTGGAACTCCATAATAGTTGAATCATTTTACTTTTTCCGGCTTAAAAATGTACTTATGGACTTGGGCTTCCAGCCAAGGTGGATGGATACAGATTAGCGTTTACTGTCTTGGCTGTAATCACATAACAAACAAACAAGGCTGTAATCACATAACAAACAAACAAAAACCATAGAAAATATATATGAACATTTGTTGTTGTTTTGTTCTTTTAGCAGGAAGAGATGAGAAGCATCACTTCATAGTTGAGTCACTTTAATTGTTCATTGATTGCTTCTTATAAATGCCTTGACCTGGGGGCCTCAAGCTGACCCAGTGACCCTGTGCCCAGGCCAGAGACCTTGGCCTCAAGCCAGCAACCCTAGGATCATTTCGTGTTGATCCAACTCTCAAGCTGGCAAGCCTGCGCTCGAGCCGACAACCTCTGGGTTTGGGACCTCAGCGTCCTGGGTCGATGTTATATATCATATATATCAATATATATCTACCACCGGTCATGCAATATATATGAAGTTTCAAACACTGAACAACAGTCAGCGCAGGACAGTGATCCCCAGTAAAGAGGAAAGAAACAGATGAACCCTACAATTATCCTAGCTCACTGCCGGAAGAGCGTTCCCAAGCTGCTGTGTAAGGAGGGGAGCCCAGGCAGAGGCCCCAGTCTCCCTGGAGTCCAGGCCGGCCAAGGCATACCGTTTGGAGAAGAGAGAGCTGAACAAGGAGAGAACTCCACAGGTCTGCAGAGTCCCCTTAAGTCTTTTTCACTTATTTATTTATTTTAAACAATTTCCACTGATTAGAGAGAGAGAGAGAGAGAGAGGAAGAGAAAGTGACGGGGGAGATAGAAGAAGGGAGAGAGAAACATCAACTCACTGTTCTACTTAGTTGTTGTATTCAGTTGTGCACTAATCCATTACTTCTCATAAGTGCCCTGACCAGCGATCGAACCTGTGATGTTGGTGCACTAGGACGCTCTATCCACTGGGCCACCTGACCAGGGTCTAGTCTTCAGATAAGTATTGAGAAGTGCATGTGTTGTGTGCATACTACTCAAAGCCAAGAAAGAACACCCAGTAGAGCAACCCCTGATTTTTTTTCAGGGTGGAGAATAGTTTGTGTTCCCACCAGGCAAAGAGAAGAAAACCTTGTAAGTCGTAGGAATTATTAGCTCAGCAGTGGGGCAGATGAAGCCTTAAACCAGTGGTTCTCAAAGTGTGTGCCAGGGTGCACTGGTGCGCCCTAGAAGATTTCCAGGTGTGACCTATGGTATTCCAGGGAAATATGTGCCTGTTGGGGACCAAAAAACCAACAGGGTTTTTGGAGTTTAGATTTTTGGGGGACAGAGGTGTGGGGAATTGTCTGTACGCTAACAGTCTGCTCAACCCCCCCACCTCACTTGCCTGATTAGGTTGCAAAGGCTGTTAAGCTGTGGTGCTGGATTGTTTACACTACCCCCCATGTTCCCTGGAAAGACTGGAGGCAAGTTTTTTCTATCCTTTGTTTGGTGTAAAGTTAAGATGATATGTTAAGATAAAGATATGTTAAGATGATACGATAAGATAAAGTTAAGATGGGAATTTTCTGCACTCAACACAATTAAGAGTAAAAAGAGAGGAATTCTTCAGTGTATTGACGAGGAAATGAGAGTTTGCCTTTCAAATATATGCCCAAACGTTGAAGAAATCGCTGGAACACATCAGGCTCACGTTTCTCATAAACACAAGAATGAAAAAACACATTCGCGCCAGGACCTGCCGAATTTACTATATCTTACTAAGAATGTATCTGTATATTTAAAACGATAACTTTTTTCGTTTTTTTATTTTTTAACCCCTCTTTTTTATAAATTCTAAAAAGCATAACTCAAAAAATATAACATAACAATGTTTTTTAATGTTAGAATAAATTTAATTTTGTCATGTTTATTTCATTTAATTACCATAAAAGCACACTTGGACTTTATATTTTTTCTTTAATATTTGACTTAATTATTATAACATATTTCTCAGAAATTTGTATATAGTGCACCTACAATTATTTCTAGGATTTTAAATGTGCCCCGACTTTGAAAAGTTTGAGAACCACTGCCCTAAACTGAAGACTCTTCTAATTTTTTCTGACAAAGCTTAAAAACAGACCTCAGAATGATGAGACTGTTTCCAGGTAACTTAACTGTGTCCCAGAACAAAGCTCAATATCTATAGTTACATGAAAATACAGGGTGGGGCGAATGTCAGTTTACAGTTATGTGTACATGAAACACAGAGTTTATTCTTGTGTTACTGTTTATTATTGTAGTATTTTCCATACCAATAATTGTAAGCCTGCTTTTGCCCCACCCTGTAGCTAGCACTCACCAAGGTAAAATTCACATTTGACCTCTGGTCAGAATATCAGGCTGGGAATGAAACAGAAGAATACAGCCCATGAAGAGGAAAACAAAAGACTAGGAGCAGACCCAGACACGACACAGATGATAGAATCAGCAGACAAAGACATTAACACGGCTTTGACTGGGCTCCGTATGTTCAAGATAGTGGAAGAAAGGTTGAGAATGTTAGATGGATATGAAATAGATTTAAAAGACCCAAATTGAACATCCAGAGATGACAACTACAGTGTGTTAGGTGAAAAATATACAATATGGGATTTACAGCAAATTAGTGCAGGAGGAAAGATCCATAAACCTGAAGCCATAGCAATACAAACTATGCAAAATAAAACTCAGGAAATAAAGACTAGGGAAAAAAGGAATAGAGCGTTAATGAATCTGTTAGGCAACTTCAGGTAGTTTAATATACATGTAGTCTACGAGTGGGGGGAGGGATTCTTAAACAACCATGCCAAAATTTTCTAAATTTGATAAAAAACTATAAACCCAGAAATAAAAAGAGGGGAACAAAGAACAGATGTGACAAGTAGAACACAAATGCCAAGATGTTAGATTTACACCAGACTCTGTCAATAATCACAGCAACTATAAAAAGTCTAAACGACTGGCCCTGGCCGGTTGGCTCAGCGGTAGAGCGTCGGCCTAGCGTGCAGAGGACCCGGGTTCGATTCCCGGCCAGGGCACACAGGAGAAGCGCCCATTTGCTTCTCCACCCCTCCGCCGCGCTTTCCTCTCTGTCTCTCTCTTCCCCTCCCGCAGCCAAGGCTCCATTGGAGCAAAGATGGCCCGGGCGCTGGGGATGGCTCTGTGGCCTCTGCCCCAGGCGCTAGAGTGGCTCTGGTCGCAACATGGCGACGCCCAGGATGGGCAGAGCATCGCCCCCTGGTGGGCAGAGCGTCGCCCCCTGGTGGGCGTGCCGGGTGGATCCCGGTCGGGCGCATGCGGGAGTCTGTCTGACTGTCTCTCCCTGTTTCCAGCTTCAGAAAAATGCAAAAAAAAAAAAAAAGTCTAAACGACTTAGTTAAAAGGCAGAACTTAGTAGATTTGGTAAAAAAGCAAGTCTCAACTGTATGCTGCCTGTAGGAAATCTATAGATACAAATAGGCGAAAAGTAAAAGGTTGGAAAAGAATGTTTCATGCTAAGACTAATCAAGAAAGTTGGATTAAGTATATTAATTTCAGACAAACTAGATTTTAGAGCAAAGATTATTACCAGGAATAGAGTCACTTTGTAATGATAAAGTAGTCAATTTCACAAAGTGAAATTAATAGTTCTAAATATTCATGTACCTAGTAACAGCCTTGTCGTACATGAGTCAGAAACTGGTAGCACTGAAAGGAGAAACAGATCCACAGTTATGGTTGGAGATTTTATTTAATACCTTATCTCTCAGTGATTTACAGAACAAGTAGACAGCCTGACCAGGCAGTGGCACGGTGGATAAGAGCATCGATGTGGGAGACTGAGGACCCAGGTTCAAAACCCCAAGGTCTCCGGCTTGAGCGTGGGCTCATCCAGTGGGCTCACCAGCTTGAGTGTGGGCTCGCTGGCTTGAGCAAGGGGTCACTGGCTCAGCTGGAGCCCCCCAGTCAAGGCACATATGAGAGAGCAATGAACAACTAAAGTGCCACAACTATGAGTTGGTGCTTCTTACCTCTCTCCCTTCCTGTCGGTCTGTCTCTCTGCCTCTCCCTCTCAAAAAAAACTAGTAGACCAAAAAATCAGTAATTTAGAAGATTTAAGATTTATATGACAGTCTTTCCAATATAGCAGAATATTCATTCTGTTCATTTGCATACAGAAGTTACTAATATGGACCACATTTTGGTCTAGAAAATAATGTCATTAAATTTAAGATTACTTAAATCATAAAAAGTATGTCATCTGACCAAAAGGAAATTAAATTAAAAATAACAGAATGGTATTTGGAAAATCCGTAAGTATTTAGCAGCTAACACATTTTTAAGAAACTCATGAGTCAAAGAAAAAAACATTCCTTTAGAATGTAGATGGTAGATATTGAAAATGAAAGCAGCATGACAAAATTTGTGGGATATAGCAATGCAAGGCCTCAGAGAAAAACTTATAGCACACAATGCCTTTGTTAGAGAGGAAATAAGGCTGCAAATCAATGTCCTCGGCTTCTACCTTCAGAAACTAGAGAAGAAGAAGCAATTAAACCCAAAGAAAAGAAGAAATGAGTTCAAGGTAAAAGCCAAGCCGGACCTGTGGTGGCGGAGTGAATAAAGCATCGACCTGGAGTGCTGAGGTCGCCAAGACTTGCCCGGTCAGGGCACATACAAGAAGCAACTGCTCTAAAAAAATGTTTCATGCTCCTTCCCCCACCTTTTTCTCTCACTCTCTCTCTCTAAAAAATCAATAAATAAAATCTTAACAGATTAAGTTAAAATAAGAAACCATTGAACTAGAAAACAGAAAAACAGTAAAGAAAGTCAAATCAAAAGCTGGCTCTTTGAGGAGACCAATAAAATTGATAACCTGTCTAAACTGATGGATTAGGAAAAAGAGAAGATACAAATGAGCAATATCGGGAATGAAAGAGTTGATAACGCTGCAGATCTAATAGTTATTAAAAGGCGAAATGAGAGAATCATATGAATTACTTTATGCCAATACATTAGATACTTAGATGAAACGGGCAAATTCCTTGAAAGACACAAAATAATGAAGCTTACTGAAGAAGTTAATAGCTGACCTGTGGTAGTGCAGTGGATAGAGCCTTGACCTAAAATGCTGAGGTCGCTGGTTCGAAATCACTTACGTGGTCAAGGTACATATGAGAAGCAACTACTATGAGTTGATGCTTCAGCTCACCCCCTCTAAAAATCAACAAATAAAAAATCTTAACAACAACAACAAAAAAAAAGAGACCCTGGCCAGTTGGCTCAGTGGCAGAGTGTCGGCCCAACGTGTGGAAGGTGGAAGTACCGGATTTAATTCCCAGCCAAGGCACGCAGGAGAACTGCTCATCTGCTTCTCCACCCTTCCCCCTCTCCTTCCTCTCTGTCTCTCTTTTCTCCTCCTGCAGCCAAGGCTCCATTGGAGCAAAGTTGGCCTGGGTGCTGAGGATGGCTCCGTGGCCTCTACCTCAGGCGCTAGAATGGCTCCAGTTGAAATGGAGCAACGCTCCAGATGGGCAGAGCATTGCCCTCTGGTGGGCATGCCAGGTGAATCCTGGTCGGGCACATACGGGAGTCTGTTTCTCTGCCTCCCTGCTTCTCACTTTAGAAAAATTCAAAAAAAGAAATAAAGAAATTAATAACCTGTATAATGCTATATCTGTTAAAGAAATTGAATTCTCCCAAAGAAAACTCTAGGCTTAGATGACTTCCACCAAACATTTTAGGAAGTTATAATACCAATTTTACACAAATTACTCCATAAAATTGATGAGGGGGTGAACACTTAACTCATTCTATGACACCAGTATTATCCTGATACTTAAAAAATCTATAAAATTTTTAGAAGAAAATATTTGTGACTCCGCATTTGGCAAAAATTTCTAAAATAGCTTGACCAGGCGGTGGTGCAGTGGATAGAGCATCAGACTGGGATGCGGAGGACCCAGGTTCGAGATCCCTGAGGTCGCCAGCTTGAGCGCAGGCTCATCTGCCTTGAGCAGAGCTCATCACCTTGGACCCAAGGTTGCTGGCTTGAGCAAGGGGTTACTCTGTCTGCTGAAGGCCTGCAGTCCAGGCACATATGAGAAAGCAATCAATGAACAACTAAGTTGTCACAACGAAAAACTGATGATTGATGCTTCTCATCTCTTCATTTCTGTCTGTCTGTCCCTATCTATCCCTCTCTCTGACTCTCTCTCTGTCCCTGTAAAAACAAAAACAAAAACAAAACAAAACATTATTTACAAAAGAAAAATGTATAAATTGGACTATATCAATATTTTTTTAATTTTTTTATTTATTTTTTTAGATTTTATTTATTCATTTTTATTAGAGAGAGAGGGAGAGATAGAGAACAGAGGGAAGAGCAGGAAGCATCAACTCCCATATGTGCCTTGACCAGGCAAGCCCAGGGTTTTGAACCGGTGACCTCAGTATTCCAGGTCGACGCTTTATCCACTGCGCCATCACAGGTCAGGCTGACTATATCAATATTAGGAGCATCTCTTGAAAGCCACCCTTAAGAGACTAAAGGGAAAAACCACAGACTGAGAGAAGATATTTTCAAATGTATTCAGTATAAGGAAATCTCAAAACTTAGTAATAAGAAAACAAACCAGTAAAAATAGGCCCTTCACCAGAGAAGCTATATAGATTGCAAATTAGTACATGAAAAAGTGATCAACATCATTTTTCTTCAGGGAAATGCAACTTAAGACCACAATATGTTGTTGCCACTACATTCATATCAGAATGTCTTCAGTTAGAAAAGTTCACAGTACTAAGTGTTGGTAAGGATGAAGAGCAACTAAAACTCATGTACTTCTAGTGGGAATGCAAAGTGGAATAGCCACTTTGGAGAACAGTTTGACCCTGTGACTTAGCCATTGAACTACTAGGCATTTATCCAAGATAAATAGATATGTGTGACCACATAATACACTGTTCACAAAAAATTAGGAGATATTTTATAGTTTCACTCATTTTGAAATATCCCCTAATTTTTGTGAGCAATATATTTATACCTAGATATTCACAGCAGTTTTATTTTTAATAAATGTTAAAACAATGCAAATGTATCAGGCAAATAATCAAAATGTGCATCAATGGACAAATTAAGTAACCAGTACACTGTCTGTGTGTTGGACTCAGCAGTAAAAAGGAATGAACTATTGATACACCCGCATTTTGATTCTCAGTATAATTACAATTAAGAGAGAGAAGCTAGGGAAGAAAGACATGATTCCATTTATATGAAATTTTATAAAATACAACTATTCAGAAAGCAGATCAGTAGATTGCCTGGAGATGCAAGCTGGTGAGGGATGAATTATAAAGGAACACAGGAAACTTTTGTGGGTGACAAATAAGTTCCTTTTTTTTTTTTTTTTTTTTTTAGTGAGAGGAAGGGAGATAGTGAGACAGACTCCCACATGCACCCTGACCAAGATTCATCCGGCAACCCAATCTGGGGCCAATGCTGGAATCAATTGAGCTATTTTTAGTGCCTGAGGCTGATGCACTTGGACCAACTAAGCTATCCTCAGTGCCTGGGTCCCAACACTCGAACCAGTAGAGCCACTGTCTGCCAGAGAAGAAGAGGGGAGAGAAGGAGGAGACGGAGAGGGAAAGAAGCAAATGGTTGCTTCTGTTATGTGCCCTGACTGGGTATTGAACCTGTGGTGTCCATACACTGGGCCCATGCTCTATCCAGTGAGCCAACCGGCCAGGGCAACAAATATGTTCATTGTCTTAATTGTAGTGATAGTTTTATGGATATATATGCATGTGTTAAAACTTAGCAAATTGTATAGTTTAAATATGTATAGATTATTGTAAAGTGTATGTCACTACATCTGTAAAAAATATTCATGTGTGTTCAGCATTTATAACATGTTGCCCAAATTTTGGAATCATGTCAGGGAGTCATAATAATTTTTATTTTTATTTACTTATTTTTAAGATTTTATTCATTGATTTATAGAGGGAGGAGAGTGGGTCAGTGGAATGAGAAGCATCAACTCGTTGCTTCACTTTAGTTGTTTATTGATTGGTTGTTGTTACGTACCTTGACTGGGCAAGTCCTGAGTCTTGAACTGGTGACCTCAGCCTTCCAGATCGGTGCTTTATCCACTGTGCCACCATAGGCCAGGCTCAGAATAATTTTTAAAATAATTTTTCAGTGATTGAATTTGATTCATGTATCATGAATATCAAGTTTACTTAAAATTTGAACTTGGTACAAAATTGAGAACTAAATGAATGTTCCAGTTTGGGCTTTCTGGAATTCTGAGGGAATTTTCGGAAAGATGAATACCAAATGTTAGATTTAATTTTATTGTCAGATTAGAACATTGCTACCCAACTGGAAGATCAATAAAGGGAGAGAAAGGAAAGAAAGTTGTAGAGCTGTAAGTATAAAACGGAGGAAGTCAGAATTCGGGGCTTGGGAGAAACTCCTGGGATCTTGACTAGAAGACTGGGTATTTATGGTAGGTAGGATAATGGCTCCTCAAAGATGTCCACGTCCTAATCACTGGAACGTGTCGATGTTTCCTTACAGAGTAGAGGGGACTTTGCAGATATGATTAAGGTTAAAGATTTCGAGATGGGGAGGTTACCCTGATTACCCAGATGAGCCTAATGTAATTGCATAGATTCACCCCCCCCAGACCAGTCATCTTCTGTTAGGTGTCAGTTAGGATATGAAGGGATTCAGAAGTGTTGGCAAAAGTCATGGTCAGATTAGAGTCGACACCAGCCCTCTTCAGTGGTCCTTGGGCACCACTCGTGTTTGAGTTCCTTAACAGAACTGCAGTACTTGCAAAGCATGTAAGCTGCCAGCACCATAGAAGCCCCAGGATGCTGCCTTTGCGTTGACCTGCTTGCTGTAATACAGGTAGTAACCTCTTTGAAACGCTGCAGCAATGCCTGTAGGGGTGAGATCCTGTCAGTGTCAGCCTGACAGCTCCCGTTTTGACATCCATGAATTTCTTCTCCTTTGATGGCATGACCGATGGCATCTTAGCGTCCAGGCTGTCATCACATCGATTCTTAAGAAACTTTCCCAGCTGTGTCAGAGAGAGACCTGATTACAGGATAGTGGTCAGGGAGGTGCAGTATTGCTGGCTTTGAAAGTGGAGGAGTGGGCCCTGGTCGGCAAACTGGAGCTCGTGCAGCTCTTCCACAAAACACCACGTGCGGGCGCTACCTCGGTAAGGAATGTACCTACCTATATAAAAATAGGCTCTCAAAAGAAATTTCAATCGTTGTACTGTTGATATTTGGCTCTGTTGACTAATGAGTTTGCTGACCACTGGATTAGAGCATCGTCCCAAAGCACAGGGGTTGCCAGTTTGATCCCCGGTCAGGGCACACACAGGAACAGATTGATGTTCCTGTCTGTCTGTCTCTCCCCCCCTTCTCTCTCACTAAAATCAATACATAAAAATAAAACCAAAAGAAAGGAAAAGGGAGGAATGGGCCGCGAGCTAAGGAATTTGTGAGGCCTCTAGAACCTGGAAAAGGCAAAGGAATAGACTGGTTTCTTCCCTGGGGCCTCCAGGAGGAATGCAGCCCTGATACCTTGCTCTTGGCCCAGTAAGATCCATTTCTGACTTCTGACCTCCAGCACTGTAAGATACTGTGTTTTATTTAGACCATTAAGTTTTCGGTAATTTGTTATGGCAGCTATAGAAAACGAGTACAGTAAGGGGGGGTAAAGCTCAGAATTAATAATGTTTGCCAGAGCGTTGCAGTGCAAAGGGAACTCCGTGATACCAAAATAACTTTTTCCATTACTTGGGAGTTGTTTTTCCTTCTGCATATCAAACCACATTTTCCCACAAAGTAAAACATGTACTTACTCATTTTAAAGTAATCCTAAATAGAAAATATTAGCGTTGGAATAAACCTTCTATATCATTCTGGTCTAACCCCCTGAAATGAGCAGTTGGTGCACCTGAGTTTAAATTCAGGCACTGTGCAGCGCTCCACCACATACACCCTTTAATTAGACATTTGTTCTGAAATTGTGGCATGTCTGAGTCACTTCGAAGAGGGTGTTTACTTAATGAGATAGATGAATCTTTTTCTAGTTTGCAGGATTAATTTATGAGATTAACCTGTCACCTTGGAAGGCCCTAAGAGCCTGATCATGAAGAAGTGGCGTAAGTCATAGTCAACAAACTTCGCTGGTCGGTAACTGGATTTGCATATGGGGGAAGGGTACCAACTGGGAATCGGGGAGTTTGCGAGATGGTGGGGACACATCAAAAATGTTCTTTATTTTTTCCTGCCTAGAATCTGTTACATCCTTACAGATTCCACTTGACCCTAGACTTCTCCCCAAACACTGAGTCTCTCCTGTGATGGAACATCCACCTGTTCCCAGACCCCTGTGCTCTGGCAGAGGCCTCTGGCCGTCAGGCTTGGGAGCAGCACCTGTCCCTTCTCTCTCCTCGGCCCCTGGCCTCCTTCCATAGTGTTTATACTTTTGTGGTAGGGATTTAACCAGCCAAGGTTTTGTTCCTTCTGCTAAGGGTTTGTTTGCAGACCCAAAATGCTGTTCTGACCGTTTTTTTCTTGGACATATGATGGAGCTTGGGAAACACAGTGAAGCCATGTTTTAAATCTGCTTTATTTATATTACAGTGCTTTAATGAGACAATATTATAAGAGGATGCAATTTTATGTAGCACCTTTATGCTGGGTCTTTTATAGTATAAAATCTCTGCCTGCCCTCTCCCCATTCCCTGGTAATCCCTGTTCTGCTTTCTCTATGAATTTGTCTATTCTAGAATTATACTGTATTTGTCGTTTTGTGTCTGACTTGTTTCACTCAGCATCGTGTCAGGGTTTTTTTTGTTGTTGTTGTTGTTGTTTTTTGTATTTTTCTGAAGCTGGAAACGGGGAGAGACAGTCAGACAGTCTCCCGCATGCGCCCGACCGGGATCCATCCGGCACGCCCACCAGGGGGCCACGCTCTGCCCACCAGGGGACGATGCTCTGCCCCTCTGGGGCATCGTTCTGCTGCAACAGAGCCACTCTAGTGCCTGGGGCAGAGGCCAAGGAGCCATCCCCAGCGCCGGGAAGCAAATGGGCGCTTCTCCTGTATGCCCTGGCTGGGAATCGAACCCAGAACTTCTGCACGCCAGGCCGACGCTCTACCACTGAGCCAACCGGCCAGGGCTCGTGTCAGGGTTTATCCATATTGTAGCATGTGTCAGAATTTCATTTCTTTGTATGGCTGTATAATACTCAGTTTAATGATGTAATACACACACACACACACACACACACACTGTTTTGTGTGTGGAAGCTCGGATTGTATCCACCATTTGGCTGTTGATTAGAATGCTGCTCTGAGCATTGGTGTCCCAGTGTCTGAGTCTTCTCTGCTTTCCCTGCTGTGGGGTATGTACCCGGGAGTGCAGTAGCTGGATGATAGGGTGATTGTATGTGTAACGTTTTGAGGAACCACCAGATTTTCCCATAGAGGCTGATCCGCTGATGTTTCCACCAGCAGTGCATGGGGGTTCCAGTTTCTCTACGTTCTCACCAACCCTTGTCCTTTTCCCTTTTGGATAATAGCCATGATGATTTTGATTGGAATTCCCCTTATGACTAATGATGTTGAGCATCTTTTCATGTGCTTATTGGCCATTAGTATGTTTTCTCGAAGGTTTCTTCGTTAAAGGAGAAAACGTAAGTACATGAGTGTGCATGGGAGGGTGGTTCTCATTCCCACCCCAGTGTGGAGCAAGGTGGGTAAGTAGAGTGTGCAGTTTCTTTTTCTTTCTTTCTTTTTTTTTTTTACAGAGAGGGATAGACAGGGACAGACAGACAGGAACAAAGATGAGAAGCATCAATCATCAGTTTTTCATTGCACATTGTGACACTTTTAGTTGTTCATTGATTGCTTTCTCATATGTGCCTTGACCGCGGGCCTTCAGCAGACCGAGTGACCCTTTGCTTGAGCCAGCGACCTTGGGTCCAAGCTGGTGAGCTTTTGCTCAAACCAGATGAGCCTGCGCTCAAGCTGGTGATTTCGGGGTCTCGAACCTGGGTCCTCAGCATCCCAGTCCACATTCTATCCACTGCGCCACCGCCTGGTCAGGCAAGTGTGCAGTTCATGTAGTTGTATGTTCTGTCTTCATATTTCATCTGGTTTCCTCTGCGTGCATGTTTATTGAGCTTTTTGTTGTCGTTGTCATGTGTGTCTGTCTTGTCTACAAACACATAGATAACTCCTCCTGATGGACACCCCTGTGTCCCTGAACTTGAATGTCTGAGGGCGGGCTGGAACTGAAAGTAAAGGAGGGCTTTCCCGTTCATCCTTACCTGGATTTTTTCACAGTTAAGATGCATCCCTTGATTTACCTCCTTTACTGTGTTTTCTTTCTTCCTTCCGTGTTTCCGTTGGAGGAGGCTGAAAGCCATTATGGTCCAGACACCTGTGTACTTAGAAGGAACGGTGCTGTCATTTTCTGTGCTCCTAACAGAGTTGCCAGTTCCTATATTCTTTCCTGGTTTCTGTGAAAACTCTCCTGTTGGACAGTAGGACAGCATGGTGCAGGAGATCTAAATTTTAACGAAGAGAACAATGCAGTAAGTAATACACATGGAGAATTAGTGGATAAAACTGTAAAATGACTTCTCATTTGGGGGACTACGACAACTTAGCTTTCACTGTACTGTCGATGCAGTTTTAAGCATATTCTCACTCTTCTGTCATGTCTCTGGTCCTGTTCTGTCACTTCAGAGACCGTGTGCTTATCTTGTATGTCCCTCCTGGAAGGAACTGTGCGTTCCCTCTCTGATGTGCTAGGTAGCAATTTCTCCCCTTTGAACACTTCAGAACAGCAAGTTTTGTCATAGATTAATATCCACAGCTACATAGTCATTTAAAATCCAGAATAAACCTAGGGTAGGAGGAAAAACAAAAATGCTTTTTTATGGAAAAAAGAAATTGAAACTTTCTCAGTGTGTGTCTTACAGGTATAGGTGTTTAGGAATCATCTGTTCTTACTGCCTGTTTTTCATATAACATTAGATAAAAGACAAAAACAATTTTAAACTTTAATTTGCTTATAAAAATTTATATCTTAAATGGCATAACTGGAATTAAGGAGAAATACTGGAAACTTCTGTTCGTTTCTTTATTCTTCCAGATTTATCTGCCTTCAAAAGGTCAAGAGTTTGTTTTATTGTTATCTTAGCATTTTTAATTATTCATGCTACCCCTTTTCATATGGACTGCATGCTACTCAGAACCATTCTCTAAGATTAACAAACTATAGAAGTGATCCCTGAAAGTATAGTCTTCATTCTCTAAGATGAAGATTACTTGTATCCCATGAAGTGTTAGAACCTTGAATGAAGAACAAATTCCTTTATTAAGTGGGACTTATAAAGGTAGCAAGTCAATTTATACAATTTTTAAAAATTTATTTGAACTTTTGAAAGCTATTTCCAAGGAACAAGGTTAGGACCAAAAGTAAAATGTTTTTTGTTTGGCAATATTTGCATTAAAAAATTTAGCTGGTCCAGATTGTGAGCATTCAAAAGAAAAGCCTTGCCTTTGGTGTGTTCTAGCTGTGCTTTCTTAATGCTTTGTTTTTTGTGATTAGAGAGTAAGTGGCAGACCTGTGACACCTCACCCCTAAGTACTGCAGCACAGGTCTCTGAAGGATGAGGTTGTCATTGTGCATGAAACCGCAGTACTGCCTGACTGGTGGTGGCGCAGTGGATAAAACGTCAACCTGGAATGCCGAGGTCGCCAGTTCAAAACCCTGGGCTTGCTGGGTCAGGGTACATACGAGAAGGAACTACTGAGTTGACTTGATGCTTCCTGCTCCTTCTCCACTACCCCCCTTCTCTCTTTCTCTGTCTCTAAAGAAATAAGGAAAGAATAAACCACAGTACTGTATCATTCCAGAAAGCTAACATTATATAGTAATCATGACCTAGTGTAAGCCTGTTTTTTCAAGTTTTTCTAATTCTTCCCAAAATGTAATATAACTTTAGTCTCCCTAATCCAGGTTCCTGCCAAGGACGACACATTGAGTTTGGTTGTTGTATTCCTTTAAACTAAAGCAGCCCCTCCCCCACCACCACCTTTCACCCCCATGGGTTTTATTTATTTACTTAATTCTCTTTTAAAACATTGACATTATTAGGAGTCTAAGCCAGTTGTCTTGTAGAATGTTTCACGGCCTGCTTTTGTCTTCCCTCCTTGCTTGGTTTCAGGTTAAACTGTTTTGTAGAACTGCCCCATACATGCTTGTCATTTATATCACATCAGGGGGCACTGTGACACTGGTTTGCATTGTTATTGGTGCTGCAGAGCTCGGGCATGATGCAGATCACTCGTGTTAGGATATGTCTGTCACATCACTTAATTGGAAAGCCCTTCTTCCTTTTTAAATAATAAGTAATCTGTAGGTTTGTGCTTTGAAACCGTGGGACTCTCCTGTTCCCTAATAACCTCTCACCTGATGGTTTTAATTTGCTTATTGGTTTTTTGTATTTTGTTTTGTTTTTTATTTTGTATTTTTCTGAAGTGAGAAGCAGGGAGGCAGAGAGACAGACTCCTGCATGCGCCTGACCAGGATCCACCCACCGTGCCCACCAGGGGGCGTTGCTCTGCCCATTTGGGGCGTTGCTCCGTTGCAGCCGGAGCCATTCTCAGGGCCTGGATCAACTTTGCTCCAAAGGAGCTTTGGCTGTGGGAAAGGAAGAGAGAGACAGAGAGGAAGGAGAGGGGGAGGGGTGGAGAAGCAGATGAGCGCTTCTCCTGTGTGCCCTGGCCGGGAATCAAACCTGGGACTTCCACACGCTGGGCCGACGCTCTACCACTGAGCCAGCCGGCCAGGGTGCTTATTGATTTAATTCAGGGTTTCCCTTAGGGGTATTAATGGATGTCAGTGTATCTGTGTAGCTTCCTCCACCCCCACGTATATGTACATAGTTTTCCCAGGAGTACAGTCCATGACCTCCAAACTAGTTTAAAGATTTTTCTCCCTGTTTTTGAAGTGCCTGCTACAAGTTTTTGTGCATCAGAGAAGTTTGTTTTAAGAGGTGTGTTTCTAGAAGCTGAGAGTCAGCCCTGTTCATCTAATTTTCCTAATTATCGAGCCCAGCCTCACATGCAACTAGATACTTAATTTTTGTTGTATTTGAGAACGCTGTGCTCTGGCCATTTTCTCACCCTGAGCCACGCGTTTGGATCTTCGGTGTCTGGAATAAACTGCACTGGAAAATAAAGCAAAGGGGTTTCGCCCTGATCTTTGGTGTTTGTTCTCTTTGACGCTGAAATAAATTTAGGTCAGTTGGAAATGAATTTAAACACCATTGCCATATATGTTTTTACTACCTAATTGTCAGTTGTATAAATGAGATGTTTTCCCAAGTGTAAAATGTCTGACTCTAGACAAGAAGGTCCAGCAGGTGACTGACTGTGGGGACCCTTAGGTTTATTATTGGCCTTCTGTATGGACCCAAGGTCACTGGCTTGAGCAAGGGGTTCCTCAGTCTGCTGTAGCCCCCCGGTCAAGGCACATATTATTGGCCTTCTGTGGAATAGCTCTAGAAGTGATTGAGTCTTGACTTTCCCTGCTTACCCAGGACAGCCTGGAATTATCAGGGCAGTGGCCAGTGTGCTAACTTTTGTTTGATCTGTTGAGTAGCCTTTGGTAATACTGGGTTGCCGTGTTTGAAAAAGTGTCTGTCATTTGGGTGACCAGAAGCAGGAGCTTACGTTGGGATAGGAGACTTTGAAAATACACGTTATATACCGTTTAATACAAAAGATCTGTGAAAGTAGGTATTATTGTTATTCTAATTACACAGGTAGGGGAAAAGGCTTATAATAAGCTCAAGTAACCAACATCAAAGAGCTCACACGGAGCTCCAAATTCCTTGCCCTGCTGTTTTACTAATCTGAAAGGTAGAGGCTTTCTACAGACTCTAAATACAAACAAAAGCATGGCCCTTGCTTTCAAAAGATTTTTTATAATCCAACAAGTCTGCTTTATGAATATGTTACAGACAGCAAGTTAAGGGAAGAGCTAAGGAAGTATGTAAGAGGCAGACCAGCTCCCAGTAGAAGTCAAGGCTGGCAGCTGGGGGTCGTGTCTGAGGGGAGAAGGTTGGGGAAGAGGGAGAAGGGCATGTGCGTGGAGACGGGAGAGCAGGGGGCTGGTGGTGGAAGAGGAACGTGTCCGGTCTGGCCAGCGCAGCGATTTTCAGTGGGTGTGTCGTAGGAGTGTCTAAAACAGGGGTCCCCAAACTACGGCCCGCGGGCCACATGCGGCCCCCTGAGGCCATTTATCTGGCCCCCTGCCGTACTTCCGGAAGGGGCACCTCTTTCATTGGTGGTCAGTGAGGAGTACAGGATGCGGATGCTGTATGGGGAGTACTGTATGTGGTGGCACCGCAAAGCACGGCGTTACTCACGTACAGCACTACTTCCAGTGACGCGAGACACACGCATCACGGCTCCAGAAGCGCGTCATATCACTTGTTACAGCTAGCAGTAACAAATATGGAACAGGACATTGACCATCTCATTAGCCAAAAGCAGGCCCATAGTTCCCACTGAAATACTGGTCAGTTTGTTGATTTAAATTTACTTGTTCTTTATTTTAAATATTGTATCAGTTCCCATTTTGTTTTTTTACTTTAAAATAAGATATGTGCAGTGTGCATAGGAATTTGTTCATAGTTTTTTTTATAGGTCCGGCCCTCCAACAGTCTGAGGGACAGTGAACTGGCCCCCTGTGTAAAAAGTTTGGGGACCCCTGGTCTAAAACATTCAGTGCCTGACTGTGGAGTCGAGGCACTGACTCTCTTTCCCTCAGACTGGCAGATGAAAAAATAACAACAGCCAACACAACGAAAGATAGCATCCAGTGTGAATGAATCAAAGTGGTACCTAGTTTTTTGGGTTTTTTTAAAGATTCTTTTCTTTTTAATTTTTTATTTATTCATTTTTTTAGAGAGGAGAGGGAGAGACAGAGAGAGAGAGAGAGAGAGAGAGAGAAAGGGAGAGAGAGGAGAGAGAGGAGAGACAGATATGTGCCTTGACCAGGCAAGCCCAGGGTTTCGAACCGGCGACCTAAGCATTTCCAGGTCGACACTTTATCCACTGCGCCACTACAGGTCAGGCCTGTACCTAGTTTTTGTCACACATATTTTCGCGTGTGCTGCCACATACTTAGTTCATGTGTGCCATGAGACGAAAAGGCTGGGCAAGAGCATCACCCTGACAAGCCATGGTAGGGTTTGATCCCCACTCAGGGCACTGTGACAGAAAAAAAAAAAGATGGGGCCACGAGCTAAACCTGACAAGCTCAGGTGAGCCTACACGAATGGCCTTGCAAACCTGGAGACTTAACCACACAGGATGGTCTGAAATTAGACCTTTCTAACTAAAAGCAGTTCATGGTGGGGAGTAGTCATGTCCTAGAGAGGTATTTTTCTCTAAACAAAGGTCCGTGTTAACTTTACTCAAGCCTGTCTGTTATCTTTCTGCATCTATGATAAGTCCCTAGTAAAGTCTTTGAAATGTAAGGGTCATCTTCTTTTCCTGTCTCCGTGGGGCCAGACACCCCACCAGAGCAGGAACCAGCAAACCCCCTCATTGTTACTGTTACCATGTGAATCATTAACTGTTAACTGTCTTGTTCCGGCCTGTGTAAAGAAGTTTCAATGTGTAGTTTCATTTTTTATCCAGTATTCGAGATTTCCCCAATTTGCCTTCTCCCGTCTCCGTAATCTACCACCAATCAATTTTATGTCACCCCCTTCCACCTTTCCTTTAGATTCCACTGTATAAAATAAGTGGTGAAACCGCCATTTTCTGGCTACTTTCTCAATCCATTGAGACTTTGCTTCCCGACAGTTGGGCTCAAATAAACTCATAAAAAACTTACAAGGTTTGGAAGTGTTTTTTAATGTTGACAGCACAAATTGATGTTTCGCCCTCCTTCCTTCCCCCTTTCTTTCTCTCTCTCTAAAAATCAATAAGTAAAAATTTTTGTGGGGGGAATTGCTGGGATAGAGCATGAGTTGTATTAAAAAAGTAAAAGAAAGTAGTAGAAGCTGGACCTGAAAGGTCGATGAGGGTCCGAGTGTGAAGGGCCTTGAACAGGGGTCCCCAAACTACGGCCCGCGGGCTGCATGCGGCCCCGAGGCCATTTATCCGGCCCGCCGCACTTCCAGAAGGGGCACCTCTTTCATTGGTGGTCAGTGAGTACTGCGAAGCGCGGTGACACACGCGTCATGGCTCCAGAAGCACGTCATATCACTTGTTATGGCTACCAGTGACAAATATGGAACCGGACATTTGACCATCTCATTAGCCAAAAGTAGGCTCATTGTTCCCATTGAAATGCTGGTCAGTTTGTTGATTTAAATTTACTTGTTCTTTATTTTAAATATTGTATTTGTTCCCATTTTGTTTTTTTACTTTAAAATAAGATATGTGCAGTGTGCATAGGGATTTGTTCATAGTTTTTTTTATAGTCCGGCCCTCCAACGGTCTGAGGGACAGTGAACTGGCTCCCTGTGTAAAATGTTTGGGGACCCCTGGCCTTGAATATCATGCTAAGAAGGAACCTCACTCTGAAGGTATTTTTGAGCAGGAGATAAAAAATATGACCCTGTAGAACAGTGGTTTTCACCCTTTTTACACTTAGGGACTGGTGGCCCAGCCGACCTGGAATGGAAACACCCAAAAAGTAAAGTTCTACCTCACCAAGCACGCGTAAGCATGCAACACTGTTTGGTCCCCGAACCCTACATGCACGATGCATTGAGGATGACATCAGTTTGTCCGAATGCTGTTTGTCTGTTGCGCACGATCTGTAAATGCTCTGCAGGTGCAAAAGGTTGTCTGAGCCTGCAAGTTCCTGAGATCTCTAAGACAGCCTCAGTGGTATTTTCATTGGTGATGCGATCACTCTGAGCCATAAGTGACTAAGATCATTGGGTCTGTAATCTTCATACATTAGGGTGGTTAACTCTTTCATGGACCGGCGTGAAATTTTTGGTAGATCTACACCAGTCTATGGACTGGCGGTTGAAAAACACTGCTATAGAAGACCCAATAATAATCGTAATAAATGTTTACATTAAAAAAAAACTTATATTTTGAAGTGATTCAGTGCTAATGTCTTATTAATGCCTCCGAGTAACTCCGAACAATGTACTTTGCCCATTTTACAGATGTGAAACTGAGGCTCAGTGAGATTAAGTAAATTTGCAAATGTCAAATACGTAGATACTGCTGGAGCTAGACCTGAGACTGGGATCCGCCAGCATCCAAAGTCTATTTGGTTTACCACAATGATTAGATTCGTATCATTTATCTTATCAGATCACTTAATGAGTTCTTTTTCATCAAGGATATGGTTATAGGAAAAGGATGTTTTTAAAGTTCTGAAAGGACTACTCCTTGATGTGTAATTATGTTAAGGAATATAGTCACTACCAGACCTATTTTATATAGCTGTCTAATTTGGAAAATTGAGGAGTTGGGTGATGTTTTATTTGCACGCCTCGTGACATCAACACGTGCTTATCGTGAACATTTTTGTTTTCATTTTCAGTGTTTAACCTTATTGCCCCTAAGTACATCTTAGGTCAGGTAGTGCTCAGTTCCTGAGAGCATTTTATGATGCACAAAGAAGTATTGTTTTTCCTAAAATTGTTTTTTCTCAGCAGGTTTTCTACTTACAAAAGACAATGACTACTGATGAAGGTGCCAAGAACAATGGAGAAAGCCCAGCAGCAGTTGTGGCTGAACAGGGAGAGGATATCACCCCCAAAAAAGACAGAGGGGTGTTAAAGGTGAGGCGTGTTGGGAAATTTACTATCTGGAAAGTTTGTTTGTAGAAATATTTTTGGAGGGAAGGCTGGAGGTGGATAATGTTTTACTGAGGCTTACTAAATCCAAACATTATAGCTAAGCTCTCATTGCATCTCATGACTTGTGCTTTATTTTTAATCCCAGACTATAGATGGTGAAACTGAGGCCCAGCTGCGTAAATTAACTTGCCCAGTATCATGTATATATAAGTAAATACAGATCTGGGGTTTCGGTTCAAATGATCTCTGACCCTAAGAGGCGGTCTCTCTCTCTCTCTCTCTCTCTCCTCAGAATGTACAAATGGGTTGTTATTTTAATACAATTTTTCAGTATATTAAAGCCAGCTCAAGACTTTTTTTTTTTTTTTTTTTGAGAGTGAGAGAAGGAGACAGGAACACCAAGCTGCCCTTCCTGTATGTGCCCTGACCCGGGAATCGAACCGGCAACCTGTGTGCTCTGGAGCAACGCTCCAGCCGACCGAGCTATCCAGCCAGGGCTTTATTTTTATTGATTTTGAGACAGAGAGAGGGGAGAGGGAAGGGAAGCATTCATTATTCATTTGTTGTTCCACTCAGCCGTGCATTCTTTGGTTGCTTCCTGTGTGTGCCTTGACTGGGGATTGAACCCTCAACCTTGTCATTTCAGGATGATGCTCTTAACCGACTAAGCTAACCTGCCAGAGCCTCCAAGACTTTTTTTTTTTAAGTGAGAGGTGGGGAGCCTGACCTGTGGTGGCACAGTGGATCAAGCATCAACCTGGAATGCTGAGGTTGCCGGTTCAAAACCCTGGGCTTGCCTGGTCAAGGCACATATGGGAGTTGATGCTTTCAGCTCCTCCTCCCTTCTCTTTCTCTCTCTCTCTCTCTCTCTCTCACTCTCTCATCTAAAATGAATAAATAAATCATAATAATTTAAGTGAGAGGTGGGGAGGTCGAGATACACTACAGCATGCTCCCCGACCGGGATCCACCCAGCAAGCCCCTACCAGGCAATGGTTTGCCCAGCCAGACCACAGTTCCATTGCTCAGCAACCAAGCTATTTTAGCAACTGAGACGAAGGCCATGAAGCCATCCTCAGGGCCCGGGGCCAACTTTGGTCGACCCATTTGAGCTATGGCTGCGTGATGGGGAGAGATTGGGGGAATGGAGAAGCAGATGATCGCTTCTCCTCTATGCTCTGACCAGAAATTGAACCCAGGACTTCCACACACCTGGCCGACGCTCTACCACTGAGCCAACTGGCCAGGGCCGACATTTTTTTTTTTAAGAAAAAGAGAGATAATTTGTAAAGTTCAAAAAGATTAGTTTTTATAAACAAATAGTGAACCTATCTGCAGTAAAGATATTTTTAAGGTTTCATCAGAGAATATATCTCACTTTTGATTTAACTTTCCCCCTTTTAAAACACTTTATATATTTTTTCACTATTGTTAATTGCTTTTACACGTGTTATTTTATTTGTATCACAGTGGCCTCGTGAGATAATTGAATACCTCTTGATTTTTCTATTTCTATATGGAAAATAGACATTTATATTCCATATAAGTGAGTAAGCTAAGGGAGGTTAAATGGCTTTAGTTGTTTGAAGTTATTTCTCCTGTGCTGTTGTTATACATGAAAGTTTTGTATAATTATTCATTATTTTGCTGTAAAGATTATTTTATACATTCTGAATAGTATCTCTGAGGTGAGTTTTAATACTCCCTCGTGTCTGCAGTAGCAAATGAGACTTTTTTCGTTTGTTTTGTCTAATGTTCCTTTTGTGAATGCTCTATTCTGTGCTTGACTCTCTTCTGAATGTACGTTTGACCAATTAGCTTGCTGTGTGCTAAGCCAAGTTTTGGAGACTTAAAGTCACAGAATAAGGGTTTTTATGCTATTGATTTCTATCATTATATGTTCTTTCAGATGGTTCTTTCTCAACCATATAGCTGGTACTCGGCTCACCCTGCAGGGTGCTGTGAGAGAGAGGGAGGTTCTGCAGGCTGGCCTCCGCATCTCCCCCTCTCTTCTCAGAGCGCCCAGCATGCCTCAGCTCCTGCTTTGTCCTAGGGAATAGACGAATAAGATTCTTAGGCTTGTAAGAAACATTTGGAGATTGTAAATCCTTTAAATCATGTCATTTATTACTGTCAACCTAGTCTCAATTAGAGCAGGGGTAGTCAACCTTTTTATACCTACCGCCCACTTTTATATCTCTGTTACTAGTAACATTTTCTTTTTTTTTTTTTTTGTATTTTTCTTAAGTTGGAAACGGGGAGGCAGTCAGACAGACTCCCGCATGCGCCCGACCGGGATCCACCTGGCATGCCCACCACCATCGCCCAGGGGGCGATGCTCTGCTGCAATCAGAGCCATTCTAGCGCCTGAGGCAGAGGCCACAGAGCCATCCTCAGTGCCCAGGCAAACTTTGCTCCAATGGAGCCTCGGCTGCAGGAGGGGAAGAGAGAGGCAGAGAGGAAGGAGAGGGGGAGGGGTAGAGAAGCAGATGGGCGCTTCTCCTGTGTGCCCTGGCCGGGAATCAAACCCGGGACTCCCTCACGCCAGGCTGACGCTCTACCACTGAGCCAACCGGCAGGGCCAATTAACATTTTCTAACCGCCCACCAGTTCCACAGTAATGGTGATTTATAAAGTAGGGAAGTAACTTTACTTTATAAAATTTATAAAGCAGAGTTACAGCGAGTTTAAGCATATAGTAATAATTACTTACCAAGTACTTTATGTCGGATTTTCGCTAAGTTTGGCAGAATAAATCTTTATAAAACAACTTACTATAGTTAAATCTATCTTTTTATTTATACTTTGGTTGCTCCGCTACCACCCACCATGAAAGCTGGAGCGCCCCCTAGTGGGCGGTAGGGACCAGGCTGACTACCACTGGTCTAGAGACTCAGGTTTTATCACGGGGCTTCGGCTTTCCTTTAGGAGTAAATAGGTGCAGCCTGACCAGGCAGCGGCACAGTACCTACCGTGTTGACCGGGGACACTGTAGTCCCAGGTTTGAAACCCTGACGTTGCCTACTTGCACAGGGGCTTATATGGCTGAGTGCGGGATCACTGACATTATCCCAAGGTCACTGGCTTGAGCACCCCCCCCCCCAAGCCACATATAAGAAGTAGTCAGTAAACAACTAAAGTGACGCAGCTACAAGTTGAGACTTCTCATCTTTGTCTCTCTCCCTTCCTCTTTAGAAAAAAAAAAGAGTACATAGGTCTACTAACTGTGTTACCTAAGGCAAATTAGTTAACCTGTGATGATGTTTCCTTATTTGTAAAATTGAAATAATACTACCTACTTCACCCTGGCCAGATAGCTCAGTTGGTTAGAACATCGTCTGGAAGCTCAGAGGTTGCCGGTTTGATCCCGTCAGGGCACATACAGGAACAGATTGATGTTCCCCTCTCTCTCTCTCTCTCTTTCTCTCTCTCTCTCCTATCCTCTCCCCCCCCCCTCCAAAATCAACAAAATAAGCATTTAAAAAAAAATACTACCTATTTAGTGGAGTGAGCATTTAAGCACAGTGCCACACCTATGGTAATCTTATTAACTATTATATATTTTTTTAAAAAGACCAAGGCAGGTCTGTGGAGTCAATAACTAGCCCAGGAAGATAAAACTGCATTGTGTAGCTTCTTTATTATCTGCGGCTTAAGTGTCTGTTTGTCACCAATAGCTTATTGGTTGCTTGCATAACTGTACTAGCCAATGGGGTGAAGTTGCCACGGCTGAACGCAAATTGAGCGGGTCAGGGGGAAGGTGAACATTTGTTTGCATTGGCAATCATCTGTTTTACGTAAAAACTACGTCTTAACGTAATTTCTTTTAAGAATGCCTCCTAGAAAATACAGCACTGAAGAGGAGAGAAAAGGAGCTAAAGCTGCACAAAAACGGCTTTCTCAACAAAAGGAAACCACTGAGCAGAGAAAGACAAGGCTTGCTTCAGTCGCAGAGCAAATGCGTCTTTCTCGGCAAAATGAGACTGATGAGCATAGAGAAACAAGGCTTGCCTCAGATGCAAGACAAAAAAGCCTGTCTCGACAAAATGAGTCCCTTGAACAAAGGCAGGAAAGGAATGCAAAAAAACTGACAGAGTAATGCTGACCTAAACGCAAAAAGGATTAAAACAGTTTCAAACGGAGAAACTTGAATTTTTGAGCATTCCTCTGGTGACATGAATATTAAATGTAAACACTGTCAGTCCTTAAACTTCAAGTTAGAAACTAATCGATTTGACCATGGCAAGAAAGGATTTTCTCAATGTTGCAAGTTCGGAAACATTATAGTTCCACTAATTGAGAATTATCCACGTAGACAATTTCCTGTAAAACTTGCCTTTGCTATGACCATCAATAAGTCTCAGGGCCAAACGCTTAAGCGTGTTGGCATTTTTTTTACCTGAGCCTGCATTTGGACACAGTCAACTTTATGTTGCCTGTTCAAGAGTTCGTGAAAGAACGGATGTAAAATTAAAAATAATTGATGGTCCTCTGCAAGGCGAGCTTAAAAATAATGGAAAGATCTACACAAGAAATGTTGTGTACAAAGAGATCTTTGACATGTGAATTAACATTTTATTATTTAAATCACCTTTATTTATTGAGTTAGCGGCGGCTCTTAAGAAATGTACCGCCAGTGGTTTCCTTCATTGCACTCTACTTTAAGCAATTAAGCAAGTAGAAAGGGGAAACCCCGTGGGGCACTAAGCAAAGGGGCGTCCTCGCTGCCTGCTCTGGGTAATTCAGTTTGAATTAGCAGACACTTTTGCACAAATCATTTTAATTACAATTTATAATATCTAGAACAGTGGTTATTTCGTATGACCGCCGGGCTTTCTAGTATGTTTTTTAAGGCAGTTGAGACTAGGTTGTAGCCTTGAGGCAACCCCAGATTTGGGCACAAGTTCATCTTGCTGGGGAAACCGGAAGTGACAGCACAGCGCCGCTTGTTGGTCTGGACCGCTGTCTGACTCCCTGGTCTTCCTCCATCCCAGAGGCGCCTTGTTCACCTTGTTCATGGTCCTCGCAGTGCGGAGTCCCTCCAGGTGGGGCTCGGGCTCTCAGATACCACACGTAGGTCGTTCAGGGACATGAGCACTTTTCGAATGCCGTGTGATTTCTTTTAGATCAGCTTTTTGGAAACTCCTTTTCCCTTTGAAGTCCATGATTTTTTACAAGTAGCTTTCAATTTAATTTTTAAAATGGTAATTATTTTTCCCAACTTTGTTGATATAATTAACCCGTAACGTTATATAAGCTCATGGTGTAGTGTGATGACTTGATACATTTGTATGTTTCAAAATTATTATCCCAGTAAGCTTCGTTGACATCCGTCACCTGACATAATTACCATTTCTTTTTTTGTGTTGAGAACATTTAAGTTCTACTCCCCTAGTAACTTTGAAGTATATAAATACAGCGTTGTTAATTATAGTCACCATGCTGTACATGAGGTCCCCAGAATTTATTCATGTCATATCTGAAAGTTTATAAGCTTTGGCTTATATCTCACCATTTCCCCTACCTTTTAGCTCCTGGTAAATGTCATTCTACTCTCTGTTTCTGTGAGTTTAGCTTTTTTAGCTTCTACATGTAAGTGATCATAACAGTGTTTTTCTTTCTCGTTCTGGCTTATTTTACTTAGCATAATACATCCACGTTGTCACAAATGGCACGATTCCCTTCTTTCTCATGGTTGAATAATATTCTTGGGTGTGTGTGAGTATGTGTGTCTATGTTACATCTTAATCCATTCAACCATGGACACTTAACTGGCTTTCGAGGCTTGGCTATTGTGAATAATGCTACAATGAACATGGGATGCAGCTGTTTCTCTGAGATAGTGATTTTGTTTCCTTTGGGTTTATATCCAGAACGTGGATTCCTGGATCATTTGCTAGTTCTATTTTTAATTTTTTGAGGAACCTCTGTGGTCTTTTTCATAGTGGCTTCACCAGTTTACATTCCTACCAACAGTGCACAGGTTTCTTTTTATTCCTTGTTTTTGTTTGTTTGTGTTTTAGCGATAGAGACAGAGAGGGACGGACAGGCAGGCAGGGAGAGGGATGAAGACGCATCAATTCTTCGTTGCGACGCCTTAGTTGTTCATTGATTGCTTTCTCATATGTGCCTTGACCTAGGGGACTACAGCAGAGTGAGTGGGACCCCTTGCTCAAGCCAGCAACCATAGGGTCATGTCTATGATCTCACGCTCAAACCTGGGTCCTCTGCATCCCAGTCCATCGCTCCATCCACTGCGCCACCGCCTGGTCAGGCTTTTCCTTATTTTTTGATAATGGCCATTCTAAGAGGTGTGAGGTGATAATCTCATTGAGGTTTTGATTTGCATTTCTAGACATTTTTTTTTTCCAGATTATTTCATTGTTAGTGTATGGAAATGCAACTGGTTTTTATATGTTGATTTTGTATCCTGTTGTTTTACTAAATTTATGGATTAATTCTAACAGTTTTTTTTAATGGAGTTGCCGTAATAATTCTTTTCATTTAGAGACTGAGCTTTTGAACTAAGAAAGTTACAGATTCTAAGATAGTGTTTATGAGGATATGAGGGTCGGGCAGGAGAGACACATCTCAGAGAAGAATGTAAGAACAAATACTTGAATTCTTTAGATGAAACCTCAGACCCCTCCCCCCCAAACGATGTTCTTTTGCTACTGCCTTCTGTTATCTAACAAACATTAATTTAACCTAGGTGATTGGCAGAATAAATTACCCCACCACATGCCTGGATTTGATTTTCTTTCCCAGGACTGACTGTGTTAGTGGCTTGCTCTGCCAAAAACAAAATAAATAGACTGGATTTTATAATAGCTAAATATTTTGCAGCTTGCAGTAGTTTTTGGCATTTCCTTTACTAGCAAATAAATTATTCAGTATTATATCAAACTGCGGTGATGCTTTTTTTATACATATACTACTGCAATAATAGGAATTATAACCTGTTATATCAGAAAATTGGCGTTTTGAAATTAAGTCAAACCGTGGCATCTAGTCAGGAGCTAATGTTTTAGCAAAAGAGGGAAGTAAATCACACCTCACCTTTGAAACTTTGCTGTAGACCTTTTTATGAAAGTTTTTGAAAGTCGATGAATCTTTTTTTTTATATATAATTTTTCTATTGATTTGGGGGGAGAGAGAGGGAAGGAGGGAGGGAAAAGCATCAACTTATTCCACTTAGTTGTACACTCATTACTCATTGGTTGTTTCTCATATGTGCCCTGACTGGGGATCAAACCCGTGACCTTGGGACACCAGGATGACACTATCTCCACTGAGCCACCTGGTCAAGGCTGAAACTCTACTGATCTTTTTGGTCTAATTCAGTTTGTATATGGACTAGCGCTATGTTTTTGAGAGATTTTAGTGTCAAAGTGTGGGACGCATCAAACCAATGAAGGAGGATCTGTCAGTAGATAATTTTGAGGGAGCAATGTGACTAACACTAAGATTAAATATATCACCTGGTCAGGCGGTGGTGCAGTAGATAGAGCATCAGACTAGGATGCGGAGGACCCAGGTTCAAAACCCTGAGGTCACCAGCTTGAGCGCGGGCTTATCTGGTTTGAGCAAGGCTCACCAGCTTGAGCCCAAGGTCGCTGGCCTGAGCAAGGGGTCACTCACTCTGCTGTAGCCAAGGCTCATACGAGAGGGCAATCAATGAACAACTAAGGAACCGCAACAAAGAATTGATGCTTCTCATCTCTCTCCCTTCCTGTCTGTCCCTATCTGTCCTTCTCTCTGTTTCTCTCTGTCTCTGTCACACACACACACACACACACACACACACAAAGGGTATATTATTAACGATTTAGAGTAGAATAGGGCAATTTTCCAATAGTGAGGGTTATGGAGAGAATTAGAAAAGACATAATTATTTACAAGTCTGCCTGGGTCATATGAAATGGATTATGTGATCTTCTGATTCTCTGATCAGAAGTTAAAAGTTCCACTCCTTTTTTCTTGGTGTTTGTCTTTTCTAGATTGTCAAAAGAGTGGGGAACAGTGAGGAAACACCAATGATCGGAGATAAAGTTTATGTCCATTACAAAGGAACATTGTCAAATGGAAAGAAGTTTGATTCCAGTCGTGATAGAAACGAGCCATTTGTCTTTAGTGTTGGCAAAGGTAAGAGGGTATTTTGGGGGCTGTGTTTTGCTTAGATTTGTGGCTATTTATATTATATAGGAGCTAGTGGGTCCTAGCCTTACCAAAAGTAAAAGTCTTTTGAAACAGTAGTTCTCAAATCATGGTCCCTGGATCCCTGGGGGTTCCTGCGATCCTTTTAAGAGGTCCATAGTGTCGTTTTTTTGGGGGTTTTTTTTTGTATTTTTCTGAAGCTGGAAACGGGGAGAGACAGTCAGACTCCCGCATGCGCCCAACCGGGATCCACCCGGCACGCCCACCAGGGGCGACGCTCTGCCCACCAGGGGGCGATGCTCTGCCCCTCCGGGGCGTCGCTCTGCCACGACCAGAGCCACTCTAGCGCCTGGGGCAGAGGCCAAGGAGCCATCCTCAGTGCCTGGGCCATCTTTGCTCCAATGGAGCCTTGGCTGCAGGAGGGGAAGAGAGAAACAGAGAGGAAGGGGGGGTGGAGAAGCAAATGGGCGCTTCTCCTATGTGCCCTGGCCGGGAATCGAACCCGGGTCCCCTGCACGCCAGGCTGACGCTCTACCGCTGAGCCAACCGGCCAGGGCCAGTGTCAAATTATTTTTATAATAAGAATGCTAAGGTGTTAGTTGTCTTTTTACTGTGTTGACACGTGTGCTGATGGTACAAGGCCTGCGGTAGTAAAAATCGCTGACGCCTTGGCACGGATTTAGGCAGTGGCACCAAACTACCAGCTCCGTGTGTCCTCTCCTGCCCTCATTTACTGTTTCAATTAGAAAACAAGGGCAGCCAGTTTCACTTAAGAACGTCTTAGGTACAGTAGAAACAATACTATTTTATTAAGTCCTAACCCTTCAGTTCTGCATTGTCTCACTATTCGTGACGGAAGGGGAAGCACACTGCATACCCAAGTACGACGTGATCTCTGAAACGCACCTGTGCATTTGCTTTAGTTGGGAGCTGAACTGGCTGCAGCTTTTCCCCCATGAAACACTATTTGTATTAGAAAGGGCGAAAACTGTGATTATTCATTATTAGACAGGTATTTTCTTGAATGTGAATGAAACAACCTGTTACTTCAAGGAGAACTGACAAATGAAAATAAGTTTTGGATACTCAAAGGGGCTTTGAGCTTGACGGCTTCTTGAAACATAAAAGACTTCTGATATGATCAATGGGATAACGCACATGATTTAAAAAATATTATGTAGCCCTTGCAAGTTGGCTTAGTGGATAGAACATTGGTCCAGTGTATGGACATCCCAGTTTCAATTCCCGGTCAAGGCCCACAAGAGAAGTGACCGTCTGCTTCTCTCCCTCTTTATCTCCCTCTTCCCCTCCCAGTGGCTCAATTGGTTCGAGCTTTGGCCCTGGGCACTGAGGATAGCTTGGCAATAAAAATAGCTTGGTTGATTTGAGCATCAGCCCCAGATGGGGTTGCTGGGTGGATCCCAGTCAGGGCACATGTGGGAGTCTAACTCCCCTCTCACTTAGAAAAAAAAAGAAAAGGAAATCAATATTTTTCTCCCATGACCAATGCAAGGTATAAAGTAATGCATGAGTAAGAGATCCATTCAAGGTGCAAACCAGACGAATGGATTTTGCTTTAGTAAAATATAAAGAGTTTATTGTTACGTTTTCAGGTTCTACATTGCATCTAACCTTTATGAAACTACTATTTGTCTGGTTTTGATTTAGTATCAGATGATTAATTCATAATTATCTGAAAAGGCTATTAAAATACTCCTACCTTGGCTGGGTAGCTCAATTGGTTAGGCAGGCGTCCCCAAACTACAGCTCGCGGGCTGCATGCAGCCCCCTGAGCCCATTTATCTGGCCCCCGCCGCACTTCCAGAAGGGGCACCTCTTTCATTGGTGGTCAGTGAGAGGAGCACTGTATGTTGTGGCCCTCCAACGGTCTTGAGGGACAGTGAACTGGCCCCCTGTGTAAAAAGTTTGGGGACCCCTAGGTTAGAGGGTCGTCCCAATACGCCAAGGTTGTGGGGTTTGATCCCTGGCCAGGGCACATATGGGAAGCAACCAGTGACAGAAATAAGTGGAACAACAAGTTGATCTCACTCTCTTTTCTTCCCTTTTTCTTTCCCTCCCTATCTCTTTCCCTTCCTCCTTATTTCTTTCCCTCCCTCTCTCTCTCCTTTCCTCTCACTCTCTCCCCACTCCCCCTCTTTCCCTCTCTCAAAATCAGTAAATTTGAATGAATGAAATAAATTTTAAAAATTAAATACTCCTACCTTTTTCAACTGTCCATTTTTGTGAGGTTGGGTTTTTTTGCCATGTATATCAACCAAAATTGCAACAGATGAATGTAAAAGTAGGTATGAAAATCCAGTTATCTTTTACTAAGTCAGACATATTTATTTTTTATTTTTATTTTTTATTTTTCTGAAGCTGGAAACGGGGAGAGACAGTCAGACAGACTCCCGCATGCGCCCAACCGGGATCCACCCGGCACGCCCACCAGGGGCGACGCTCTGCTCACCAGGGGGCGATGCTCTGCCCCTCCGGGGCGTCTCTCTGCCACGACCAGAGCCACTCTAACACCTGGGGCAGAGGCCAAGGAGCCATCCCCAGCGCCCGGGCCATCTTTGCTCCAATGGAGCCTTGGCTACGGGAGGGGAAGAGAGACAGAGAGGAAGGAGGGGGGGTGGAGAAGCAAATGGGTGCTTCTCCTATGTGCCCTGGCCGGGAATCGAACCCGGGTCCCCCACACGCCAGGCCGACGCTCTACCGCTGAGCCAACTGGCCAGGGCCCTAAGTCAGACATATTTTACATTTGTAGAATTACAAAACAATGTCACTTTCCTGGCTAATCTTTTTTTTTAAGTTACAGGAGGGGAGATATGACAGACTCCCGGATGCCCCCAACCGGAATATACCTGACAATTCTGTCTAGGGCTGATGCTTGAATCAACCAAGCTATTCTCAGTGCCTGAGGCAGATAATCTGAGCTAGTCTCAGCACCTGGGGCCAATGCTCGAACCATTTGAGCCACTGGCTGCTGGAGGAGAAGAGAGAGAAGGGAATGGGAGTGGGAGGGGGAGAGAAGCCGATGGTTGCTTCTCATGTATGCTGTGACCAGGCATCGAACCCAGCACACCTGCCTGCCGGGCCGACGCTCTATCTACTGAGCCAATCAGCCAGGCACTAATTTTTTTTGGTCTTGGAAAATATAGTTAGTTTTCATAAAAAGTTATTTTAACATAATGAGGTTCTTTTTATTTAAATAAACTGATATATCTATTTTTATTTTTAATATGGGAGTTGTCTGTAGATATAAAGTAAAAATTTGGGGTCCTCAGTTTTAAAGATGTAAAGAGGTCCTTGGAGGGAAGTGATTAATAACCATTCTTTTCAAGTCTTAAAAATGTGATTTTTACTAATTTCTTTTCAAATGCTTTTTAAATATCTTCAGCTAACTCAATATTCTTATTTATTGAATCTTGTAAGAAAATTATAGTCCGTACATGAAATTGAACTTTGGGGAGTATGTTGCCTGTTGAAAAGTTGTGGCTAAATTATAATGTCTTTTTCATTCATCTCCCCTTGACCTTTTTCTACAGCCCTTTCCCCTACTCTTTCTCTAGTAAACACCATCCTGTTTTCTTTGTTTATGAATTTTTCTTTTTTGCTTAATTCCTTCATTTTTTTTTACCTAGCCCCCCAGCCTCCCTCCCCTCTGACAACGGTCAGTCTGTTCTCTGTAACTATGGGTCTGTTTCTCTTTTGTTTGTTAGTTTACTTTGTTCATTGGATTCCACATATAAGTGAATGTACAATATGTTTTTATTCATATTTGCTCGAGGTATGACAGACTTCTAGTTCATTCCCAGATTAAGCACAGGAGAAAAGGGGCTCAGGGTTTAATTCTTTTTCCTGCCTCACAACGTCATTGAATTGTGAGCTAAGTAGTGATCTGGGAAAGGAAGCATCAAGTGAGGAACTAAGGAGTTGAAGTCTTCCTGCCTGCCTGCCACCCGTCTTCTCCGGTTCTCACAGGTGTTTGTGTCCCCGCCCTTCCGCTCCTGCCCCGCTGTTCTCTCTCCAGGCTCTGGTGCGGGCCATGCGCTGCCCCCTCCTTTGGGTCCTCAGTGAGCTCAGGGCTCACGGGAGATTACCCTTGTGTTTCAATAAGATAGCAATCAAAATCAAATACCATTCGTTTTCATGTATCAGATACTAATGACAGTTAAATTAAAATGTTTTTTCATTTTTGTTGATATAGGGATGTGAACCTCAAGGGCCAGCATCATGGCTGTGACATTAGTTTAGATCAGTGGTAGTCAACCTGGTCCCTACTGCCTACTAGGGGGCACTCCAGCTTTCATGGTGGGCGGTAGCAGAACAACCAAAGTATAAATAAAAAGATTGATTTAACTATAGTAAGTTATTTTATAAAGATTTATTCTGCCAAACTTAGCGAAAATCCGACATAAAGTACTTGGTAAGTAATTATTATTATATGCTTAAACTTGCTGTAACTCTGCTTTATAAATTTTATAAAGTAAAGTTACTTCCCTACTTTATAAATCACCATTACTGTGGAACCGGTGGGCGGTTAGAAAATTTTACTACTAACAGATACAAAAGTGAGCGGTAGGTATAAAAAGGTTGACTCCCTGGCCCTGGCCGGTTGGCTCAGTGGTAGAGCGTCGGCCTGGCGTGCAGAAGTCCCGGGTTCGATTTCCGGCCAGGGCACACAGGAGAAACGCCCATCTGCTTCTCCACCCCTCCCCCTCTCCTTTCTCTCTGTCTCTCTCTTCCCCTCCCGCAGCCGAGGCTCCATTGGAGCAAAGATGGCCCGGGCGCTGGGGATGGCTCCTTGGCCTCTGCCCCAGGCGCTAGAGTGGCTCTGGTCACGGCAGAGCGATGCCCCGGAGGGGCAGAGCATCGCCCCCTGGTGGGCAGAGCGTCGCCCCCTGGTGGGCGTGCCAGGTGGATCCCGGTCAGGCGCATGCAGGAGTCTGTCTGACTGTCTCTCCCTGTTTCTAGCTTCAGAAAAATACAAAAAAAAAAAAAAAAAAAGGTTGACTCCCCCTGGTTTAGATGATCTCAGAGTGAATGGCCATAGCAGACCTTTTTGTTCCCACATCCCTAAAATCTAACTCTTATCTTCTGAATTTCTGTCTGCAAGAAGTTGATGGATTTAAGATGTCTTCTCTCAGCAATTATCTTTGCAAGTAGACTTAAGAAATGCTAAGGCCTGACCAGTGGTGGCAACAGTGGATAGACCATCAACCTGGGACGCTGGGATCCCAGGTTCAAAACCCCAGCATCACTGGCCTGAGGACAGGATCATCAACATCATCCAAAGGTCACTGGTTTGAACACAAGGTCGCTGGCTTGAGTCCCCCATCAAGGCACATATGAGAAGCAATCAGTGAACAACTCAAGTGCTGCAACTACAAGTTGATGCTTCTCATCTCTCTCCCTTCTTGTTTTTCTCTCTCTCTCAAAAAAAAAAAAAAGGAAAAAAAAGAAATGCTAAGAATTTATACTACCACCTTTTCTACCAAGATTTTCTCAGTAGAACGCTCACTCCATGCTGAATAAATCATTTTTGTTCCCTATAATTGTAAGCAGAGAAAAGTGGTGCCTTTTAGTTGACATGGTACCTGTGAGGTCCCTATTTAGAGGTAGCGTGGTCTCATGGGGAGAGCCTCTGGCTGGAAGGCAGGCGGCCAGGCCTCTCTCCACTCTTGACTGCGGTATGTTATGAATAAGCCGCCTAACCTTCCTCCCTGCGCCTGTGGAAACAGCGCATCAGGAGAAGAGCTTTCAGATGAATCCCGAGTCTGTGATTCTGTTCTTGTACTTTCTGTAAAGAGTACGGGAATAAGAACTGTTAATGACTACAAGCAACACAATGACAGAGCCTTTAGATGTTAATTAGAAATATGATAATGGAACAATATACCTTTGGTAAAACTTCTACAACATAATGTGTTCAGTTACCTGTATACAGCAAGAAACATCAGCTAGACTACGGTATTATATATGTATATGTTATGGCAGTAGCTGCTTCTTCAAAATGAAGAGAAACAGTGGACTGTAGTGTGCATATTATACCCTGAACTCTTTTGATCCCTTGTAGTGTACATATTTTCTCAAGGGAACAAATAGAAGTAAATAATTCAATGGAAAGTCATGCTAATTTGGGGATTTTATTGTGACTGCGGTATTTAAAATAGAATTGTAAGAGAGTATTTATAAAAACTTGCATAATACAAGGTGAGGCAAAAGTAGGTTTACAGTTGTTTCTATGGAAAATACAATAATTAATAAATAACAAGAATTATTTTGTGTGCTCACAACTGTAAACCTACTTTTGCCCACTCTGTATACTTGCAAAATATTGCAGATCAGACGTTCGTACTAATTCCTGGGAATCCTTCAGTGAAAGTGCGGCAGGAGTGAATCAGATGTATTTTTTAATTACCTGAAACTTCCTAGTGATTAACCTTATGTTTAAGTCTTTGTAACTTTCATATTTTAAAGGAAAACTTTTACAGTTCAAGTATTTTATTTTCTTGTTCTCCTTTTCTACTCCTGTATGAAAAAGTATTCCTTTCCATATAGCACTGTATAGATTTCATCCTGTTCTAGTGTAAGTATGCTTATATTTCAAACGCAAACATATGTTTAAAAGTTATATATTCAGTAACTTTTATCAGGGGTGCTAAGATCATTCAATGGGGAAAGGACAGTTTTTTCAACAAATGTGATGTTATCTCAAACTGGATATTCACCTGCAGAAAAATAAAGTTGGGCCCTTACTTTATACCATTTATAATTAACTTAAAATTGATCAAAAGCCTAAACATAAGACCTAAAATTCTGTTTTCTTAGAAGGAAATTTAGAGAAAAAGCTTCATGACATTGGATTTGGCAATAGTTTCTTAGATATAATACCAAAAGCACAGGCAGCAAAAAGAAAAAATACATAAGTTATACTCTATCAAAATTTAAAACTTCTTTGTGTCAAAGGATACAGTAACAGTGAAAAGGCAACCTATGGAATGGGAGAAAATACTTGCAAATCTTATATACAATAAGGGGTTAATACCCAGAATACATAAAGAATTCCTATAACTTAACCAAAAACCCCGAATAACCTGATTATAAAAAGGACACCACTGTCCTAGATATTTCTCTGAGAAGATATATAAACAGCCTACACAACCATGAAAAGATGTTCAACGTCACTTGTCACCAGGGAAATACAAATCAAAAGCCACAGTGAGATACCACCGCACATCAGTCAGGATGGCGACTATCAGGAATCAAAATGAGTATTGTCAAAGTTGTGGAAACACGGAAACCCTGCAACCCTTTTGCACTGTTCCGGAGAATGTGAACTGGTGCAGCCACCAAGGAAAATGCTTCTCAAAAAACTGACAGTAGATCTACCACATGATGCAGCAGTTTTGCTCCTGAGAGGATGGCAGGGTCTCACAGACGCACTCCTGTTCATAGCAGCATCGTTCATTATTGCCAGGAGGTGGAAGAACCCGAGTTTATCTACCGGTAAAGGAATAAACAAAATATCATATATACACGCTACAATATCATTTGTTCTTTAAAAAGAGGGAAACTCTGACGTGACAATACGAGTGAACCTTGAAGACATCACGCTAAGGGAAAAAAGACATGGTCCTTCCCGTTTTAAAAGATGTATCTCCTTCTTTGTGTTTTCTCTCTCTGTTGAATTCTCACTGAGTTCATTGAGCGTCCTTATAACCAGTGTTTGGAACTCTGCATCTGGTGTGATTGCTTATCTCCCGTTTGGTTTAGTTCCTTTTCTGGAGTTTTGTTCCGTCCTTTCATTTGGGACATCTTTCTTTGTCTCCTCATTTGGCTGCCTCCCTGTTTGTTTCTGTGTATTAGGTAGAGCTGCTATGTCTTGGTAGAATGGCCTTATGTAGTAGGTGTCCTGAGGGCCCAGTGGCACAGTGGCCCTACACCTGCCACCTACGTTAGCCCACCCTTTGTGTGGGCTCTGTGTGCCCTCCTGCTGTAGTTGAGCCTTGATTGCTGTTGGCCTGTCACTGGGAGGGTCCTACCCAGGCTCATCAGCTTCAAGGACTGGCCACCAGGGAGGAGCTGCTATGCAGCGGAGGGCCACACAGAGCACGACTCCCCTCGTTGTGGCTCTGGTGCTTGAGCCGGATTGTGCCTCAGCCACGGTCTGCACTGATTTTCATAGTCAGAAGTCACAGGGACTTTTCTTCCCAGCACTGAAACCCTGGACTGGGGGCTGGGACCCCTTGTGCCTCAGTGGGGACCTCTGCAGGGGAGATAGCCCTCCTGATTTTTATTCATCATGTAGGTGTGGGACCAGCTCATTCATTGTCTCTGCCCTCCTACCAGGCTCAGTGTGGCTTCCTCCGTACATCTTCAGTTACAGGACTTCTGTTCAGCTCGACTTCAGGTGGTTCTGAATGATGGTGGTTCTGTAGTTTAGTTGTCATTTTGATGTGGTTGTGGGAGAATATGAGTTCCATGTTGACCTACACTACCATCTTGACCGGAAGCCCCAAGATCAAGAATCTTAAACATGTTTCTGCTTTGGCCCAGGAATCCTGCTTCTGGGAGTTGAACCTAAGGCAATGTGGTAGAAGCTTGCTTAACCTACTCCAGATTAGTTAATGCTCTTTACTTGTTGGTATGTATCCTAGGTGATTCCGCTGGCTTCCTGTTCTGTGCTGTGGCCCCACCGCACACTCTGCTTTTGCCGGTGGACTGGACCTGTCAGTGCCTGCCAGCCCCAGACCACTAGGCACACGGCTGTAGTTGAGCAAGTTGGGCTTACTGTTCATTGTAGGGAGGAAGAACACACACCCTGGGATGTCTCAGTAAGAGTGTTCACGAGGATCTATCGTAGGGCTGGGGCTTGCGTTAGGTAATTTGGGGAAGCGTTTGAGGAAGAAGGGCTTCGCTCTGGATTGGATATCATTAGACTGTGGGCAGTTCTTGGGTGTCTGAATGAATCTTACGTAGGATGGCTGATGAGAGACGAGAGCGCCACCTGCTAGGGAAGCAGCAGTCTCTTGTGTTAGCCAGGAGGGGGGATGTTTGGCACTGTGCAGGGTGCGTGGGGATCTTGTGCGGTTGTCCATGTTTAGACAGAAATTTGAAGTGTTCCTGGTTTTGTCTCCCTTCCTCGCCTTGTCTGATGTTGATGTATTGTGAGCTTGTGTGTGTCCAACAGCAGACTAACACGGCCTCGCTGCGTGTCCCGGCCGGCTTCAGACTTCACTGGCGCCTGGCGGTGTCCAGCAGCTTTCAGACATTAACAGCTGTTTTCTTCTTCCTCGGGCTGTTGCTAAGAATCGGTTGAAGATAGTTTTTATCTATTGTACTTTATGTAATTACATAATGTTACAGTATACAATACATTGAAAGTAGTGTAAAAAAAATTTTATGAACACTAAATTGAACATTTTTAGAAAGACTTAAGGTGAAATGCTCAAAGCACTTTTTTTTAAATGGCTATTGAACTAAGGATGGGTAAAATGAAATAGAGGTAATTTAGAATACATTTTTATCAGAAGCATTCTGTGTTTTGGTTGCTTTATAAGTCTCTTCAGACTCCTAACCCACTTTAAAGAAACCCACCTTGTAAATTGCAAGTGAAGTATCCTGTGTGATTCACCTGGTAAAGGCGATGTGGGCTCATCACCAGAGCCACACCCAGAGCCACACCCAGAGACAAGACCGTGGCCTTCTAACACAGTGAGTGCAGTAGTGTACTTATTATATACTTCAATGTGTTTTAAGTTAAAAAATAGTTGAGGTATATATATATCCTTCTTTATGATTTTTCATTATAGCAGTGCTTTAGCCTGACCAGGCAGTGGTACAGTGGATAGAGCATCGGACTGGGATGCGGAGGACCCAGGTTCGAGACCCCGAGGTCGCCAGCTTGAGCGTGGGCTCATCTGGTTTGAGCAAGGCTCACCAGCTAGAGCCCAAGGTCGCTGGCTCGAGCAGGGGGTCACTTGGTCTGCTATGGCCCCCGGTCAAAGCACATATGAGAAAGCAATCAATGAACAACTAAGGAGCTGCAATGAAGAATTGATGTTTCTCATCTTTCTCCCTCCCTGTCTGTCTGTCCCTATCTGTCCCTCTCTCTGACTCTCCCTGTCTCTACCACAAAAAAATAAATAAGTAAAATAATAAAAAAAATAAAGCAGTATTTTAAATTAAATTTGACTTCTGGTTAAATATAAGTCTTCAGGTAGATATCTGACACCATCCATGAGAGCATAAAAGCTCACTGTCACTTCAAAAGCATCAAGTAGGCCCTGACCAGTGGTGACGCAGTGGATAAAGTTTTGACCTGGGATGCTAAGGACCCAGGTTCAAGCACTGAGGTCGCAGGCTTGAGCGTGGGCTCATCTGGCTTGGGTGCAGTGTTGCTAACTTGAGAATGGAATCATAGACGTGATCCCATGGTTGCTGGCTTGAAGCCCAAGGTTGCTGGCTGGAGCTCAAGGTCATTGGCTTGAGCAAGAGGTCACTGGCTCAGCTGGAGCCATGCCCCCCCCATCAAGGCATGCGTGAGAAACAATCAGTGAGCAACTAAAGTAACACAACTATGATTTGATGCTTCTCACTCTCCCTCCTTTCCTGTCTCTCTCTCTCTCTCCTCTCCTCTCTCTCTCTCTTTCTCTTCTCTCTCTCTCTCTCGCTAAAATAGATAGATAGATTGATAGATAAAATAAAAGCATCAAGTGGGACATAGAAGAACATAAAACAGACCAGGCAGTAAGCAAGACATGTCAAGACACAGGTTTGGGCTTGAATGCTAACTTGGGTTAGCAAGTTTGCATTTCTTCTCTAGAGGTCCTGGGGAAAGGACTGTGTCTCCTATGTAGGGAACACTTTGCAGAAGAAATGGGATCGAGGACACCAGCACCCCTGGAGCCTCACACCATACCTTTTCATAAAATGAAACTGAGTTGAATGGGCCCACCCTTCCCTGCTAAATAATGTTTCTTTGGATGACTTTCTCTGCAGCCAAGTGGAAACAAGTGCATCAGAAGTGTTTGTGGCATGATACACTAATAACTTTTTAAATTAATAGTAATAGAGATGTGGCCTGACCAGGTGGTGGTGCAGTGGATAGAGCATTGGTTTGAGATGTTGAGGACCCAGGTTCCAAACCCCGAGGTCACTGACTTGAGCGTGGGCTCATCTGGTTCGAGTGCTGGATCACCAGCTTGAGTGTGGGGTTGCTGGCTTGAGCCTAAGGTCGCTGGCTTGAACCCAAAGGTCGCTGGCTTGGCTGGAGCCCTTCAGTCAAAACACACATGAGAAAGCAGTCAATGAACAACTAAGGTGCCACAACTATGAGTTGATAACTTCTCATTTCTCTCTCTTCCTGTCTGTCTCTGTCCCTCCATATCTATCTTTCTCTCACTAAAAAATAAATAAATAAAAAATAATAGTAATAGAGATGTGTGAAGATGGCATCATAGGTAAAGTCTGTGCTCACCTCCCACAACCACATCAAAATTACAACCAAACTACAGAACAGCCGTCATTGAGAACCACCTGAAGTCCAGCTAGATACAAGTCCTACAACTAAGGGCACAGAGGAGAAGCCACGTTGGACTGGTAAGCGTGGAGCTCCTAAAGAGCTTGGCCCACACCCGCACAGGGCGGTTGAAAACTAGGGGGGATACCATGGCTGTGGAGGCCCTCTCTGAAGAGCAAGGGGGTCCCAGCCCCGGGTTTCAGTGCTGGGAAAAGAAGTCCCCGTAGATCCGGGCTGTGAAGACCAGCAGGGGTTGCGCTGAGTGAGACGGAGGACTGCTGGAGGCCCAGTGCACAGGCTTTCTTGGACTTGCTTGCTCCGAGCTCCAGGGCGGGGGCAGCAGCTCAGTAAGTGCCAGAGAGATATAGGAAGGAACTTGTTGGTCTGACTGAGGGCTGAGGGCTGGAGGGGCAGCTTTCTCCCAGGCAGAAGTAGTGGCAGAGGCCATTGCTCCTTTACTGAGTCCTCCCCCTGGAGGCTCCAAAGCTCTGGCTAATACTGTTTGCCCCACCCTGGTGGTTCCCTGAGACCCCACCCCATCCCAACTTTCAGGCCCACCCAAGTCATTTCCAGTGGCTTTTCCATACAAATGGCTTGTCCTGAGGACTTTCCTTCAATCTCTCACAGGTTCACAAACTCCAGACAAGCAGCATCTGGCCTCGGTGTGCCCTGTACCTCTTGCTAAGTGGTCCCAAGCCTGGCACGAGTGGCAGCCAGCATTAGCTTGCAGCTTAGCCCCTCCCAGGCTCCTCCAAGCCCAGCACAAGTGGCACCCATCAGCAGATCACTTTGTTGCTTATACCAGGTGGCCCCAGACAGAACAAAGGAAGCAGCTGAACTTAACATACATCAGAGCTTGTCCAAAGAAGCCCAGGACCAACACACCTGGTGGCCAGCTTTATACCACATCAGAGCACTACCCAACCACCTCCACAAATGACATACCCAAAGGGCAGGCTTAGCAAGCACCAGAGCCCTGCTAAAGCGAACAACCCTGTTCTGTGGGGTCAGTCCCTGCTTCTCTGCTGTAGTCCTTGCCAGTCCTCACAGCCAGTCAGCCTGAGAGCCAGTCCCTGCCGTTGATGTGTCAGCAGTAATCCAGCTCAGCTACAGCAGGAGGGCTCACGAGGGATACACCTGGAGCCACTCTACTAAGACCAGGACATGTGGCTGCTCTACCCAGTACATAGAAGCAAACAGGGAGCCAGCCACAATGAGGAGACAAAGAAACATGTTCCAAGTGAAGAACAGGACAGTCCAGAAAAAAAACTAAACAAAATGGAGACAAGCAATCTACCAGGTGCAGAGTTCAAAACACTGGTTGTAAGGATGCTCAATGAACTCGGTGGGAAATTTAACAAAGAGATAGGAAACATTGAAAAGAGAAAATTTAAAAGAACCAGCCAGAAATTAATATGCTAGAGGGAATCAACAGAAGATCAGAAGAAGCAGAGGATTAAGTTGCGATTTGGAATACAAGGTAGCAGAAAACAATCAGAACGGGAAAAAGAAAAAAAAGAATCCATCTGACCAGGCAGTGGTAGTGGATAGAGCACTGGACTGGGACGTGGAGGACCCAGGTTCAAAACCCCGAGATCGCCAGCTTGAGCACGGGCTCATCTGGTTTGAGCAAGGCTCACCAGCTTGAGCCCAAGGTCTCTGGCTTGAGCAAGGGGTCACTTGGTCTGCTGTAGCCCCCCCACCCCCGTCAAGGCACATATGAGAAAGCAATCAATGAACAACTAAGGGGCTGCAACAAAGAACTGATACTTCTCACCTCTCTCCCTTCCTGTCTGTCTGTCCCTATCTGTCCCTCTCTCTGTTTCTCTCTGTCACACAAAAAAGCCCAGAAAAACAAATCCAAAGTTTGTTTGGATTTACAAACAAACTTGGCTACTACTTTGCTTTAGGCTACTTTAAGGGCCCTGGAATAACATCAAGTGTAACAACATTCTCATCATAGGGGTACCAGAAGAGCAAGACAGAGATCAGGGGATTGAAAACCTGTTTGAAGGCCCTGGCCTGTTAGCCCAGGTGGCTAAGAACATTGTCCCAAAACAACAGTTGCAGGTTTGACCCCCCTCCCCTCTCTCACTTCCTCTCTCTACCTCTGAAAATCAATAGGAGTGAAGCCCTGGCTGGATAGCTCTGGAGCGCCATCCCAGAGCACAGGGGTTGCCGGTTCGATTCCCGGTCAGGGCACGTACAGGAGCAGCTTGACGTTCCTGTCTCAAAAAAGAAAGAAGAAAGAGAGAGAGAAAGAAAGGAAGGAGGGAAGGAGGGATAAAGAAAAGAAAGAAAGGAGGGATAGAGAGAGAGAAAAAAAGAGAAGAAACCTGTTGGAAGAAATCATGATGGAAAATTTTTTCTAACATGTAAGTCCAGGAAGCACAGAGTCCCATACAAGATGAATCCAAAGAAGCCCATACAAAGGTACATCATGATTAAAATGGCAAAGGTCAGTGACAGAGTATTAAAAACAGCAAGACCAAAGCAGTTACCTGTGAAGGAACTCATGTAAGACTGTCAGCTGATTTCTCAACAGAAACTGTAGGCCAGAAGGGACTGGCATGAAGTACTCAAAGTGACGAAAAGCAAGGACCCACAACCAAGATTCCCCAGCAAAGCCAGCATTTAGAATTGAAGGCCAGATAAAGAGCTACTCAGACAAGCAACACCTCAAGGGGTTCATCATCACTAAACCAGTATTACAGAAAATGTTAACGTGTCTTCTTTAAGAAGAAGGGAAAAAAGATTTAAAATGTGAATAATAAAATGGCAGTAACTACATGCCTATCAATAATTACTCTAAATGTAAATGGGTTAAATGCTTCAATCAAAATACATAGGTGGCCTGACCAGGCGGTGGTGCAGTGGATAGAGCGTATGACTGGGGTGCGGAAGGACCCAGGTTCGAGACCCCAGGGTTGCCAGCTTGAGCGTGGGCTCATCTGGCTTGAGCAAAAAGCTCACTAGTATGGACTCAAGGTCACTGGCTAGAGCAGGGGGTTACTCAGTCTGCTGAAGACCCACGGTCATGGCACATGTGAGAAAGGAATCAATGAACAACTACGGTGTCGCAATGAAAAACTGATGATTGATGCTTCTCATCTCTCTCTGTTCCTATCTATCCCTCTATCTGACTCTCCCTCTATCCCTGTAAAAAAAAAAGACAGGTGGCTGAGGGGATAAGAAAACAAGGTCCATAAACAGGCTGTCTACAAGAGATTCATTTCAGAACAAAAGAAATGCATAGACTGAAAGGGATAGAAAAAGATATTCTATGGAAGTTGAAGCAAGCTAGAAAAGCTGGGGTAGCAATACTTTCATCAGACAAAACAGGCTTCCAAGCAAAGGCCATATCAAGACAAAGAGTGACCCAGCATTCCCCTTCTGGATATTTACTCCAAACACTAATTTGTAGACATGCATCCCTGTGTTCATTGCAACATCATTTACAATATTCAAGATTTAGAAGGAAACTAAATATCCATCAGTAGGTGGTTGGATCAATAAGAGATGAGATGTATGTATATATAAAGTGGAATATGGCCTTGGCCTGTTGGCTCCCACAGCCAGGGCTCAGTTGGAGCAAGTGGGCCCCAGGCGCTGAGGATGGCTTCATGGCCTCACCTCAGGTGCTAAAATAGCTCCAAGCAATGGAGCAATGGCCCCAGGTAGGCAGAGCATCGCCCCCTAGGCCCTTGCCAGGTGGATCCCAGTTGGGGCACATATGGGAGTCTCTCTGCCTCCCCGCTTCTCCCTTACGAAAAATTTTTTTTAAAAAGTATGACTTAGCCATAAAAAAATGAAATCTTGCCATATGCAACGTGGACAGACACCTAGAGAGTGTTACATTAAGTAAAATAAGTCAGAGAAAGAAAAATGCCGTATGATTTCACTTCTATGCAGGATCTAAAGAGCAAAATAAATGAACAAATGAAACAGACTCAGACACAGAGAACGTTTCGGAGGGATGACTGAGAAGGGGGTGGGAGTAAGACGTGCAGGTTGCCAGCTACAGAAGCAGTTTCAGGACGGCAAGTACAGCGTGGGGAGTGTGGTCACTATGTAGTACTAGGTATGGTGGCAGATGTACCGGCCTTATCTGGGGGAGCACCCTTTCTGAGTCTGATTGTTTAATCACGATGTACACCTGGGGCGAGGATAATGTGTGCCAGCTGTCACTGAAAATAAAAATATTATTTTAAAAACTTAACCTACCAACCACAGTCCTGATTGTGTCAGGTAAGAGGTCTTTATAATACAAAAAAAAGTTGTAAAGATTTAGGTCCAAAATTGTTCACTGAAACTTTATAACAGTAAAAAAAAAAAAAAAAAAAAGGCAAACAACTGACATGTTTATTAATGGGAGTAGTAAAATTGTAATATATCCAAAAGATGAAATAGTATATAGTTGTTAGAAGTCATGTCTTCAAGCCTTGGCTTGGTAGCACAGTCGGCTAGAGTGTCACCCAAGTACACCAAGGTTGCGGATGCCATCCCCGGTCAGGGCACATGCAGGAACCAGCCAGTGAATGCGTGAGCAAGGGGAACAGCAAATCCATGTTTCTCCCTCTCCCTCTTTCTCTAAATTTATTTTTAAGAATTTAAAAACAAAGTTATGTTTTCAGCTACTATCCTCTAACAAGAAAAATGTTCATGTAATACGAAATATAAAGAGCAGACAATAGCCTCACCAGGCAGTGGCGCAGTGGATAGAGTGTTTGACCGGGACACAGAGGACCCAGGTTCAAAACCCCGAGGTCGCCAGCTTGAGTGCAGGCTCACCAACTTGAGCATGGGGTCTCTGACTTGAGTGTGGCATCATAGACGTGACCCCATGGTCTTTGGCTTGAGCCCAAAGGTCGCTGGCTTGAAGCCCAAGGTTGCTGGCTTGAGCAAGGGGTCACTCTGCTGTAGCCCCCATGCCCCCACCCCCTTGGTCAAGGCACATACGAGAAAGCAGTCAATGAACAACTAAGGAGCTGCATTGAAGAATTGATGCTTCTCATCTCTCTCCCTTCCTGTCTCTGCCCCTATCTGTCCCTTTTCCTGTCTTTCTGTCTCTGTCACACACAAAAAGGGCAGACTATAAAACCAAATAAACTATGACCAGACTTTTAAGAATGTAAAGATTTGCTATGCAAAGTCTACATATACATATAATTTGAAGGAAATGAACCAAGAAATTGACACTTTACCCTAGGTGCTGAGATTTGAGGTCTTTTTATTGTATTCTTTGTGCTTTTCTATACTTTCTAAGAGTTCTGTAATTAATATTTTTTTATATATCAGGGTGGAATGCTTGCTTTTTGATAAAAGAGTCCCAGTGTTGGTGATACTAGAAGCATGCCTGTGTCCGTATCATCCTGGCTCTTTTCTGTGTGTTTTATTCAGTAAGCGAAGCTTTCACATTCTCAAGTGAGGAGAAAAGCGAAGGCCTGGGCACGGTTTATTTAGTCGGGGGCTCCTGTGGACTTAACCAACAGGTTGGCGTTCCCAGCATCTAAGGCCAGCATACAGGTCATCTATGAATTAAGCTTTTGCTGCTTACACCAACCCTCACCCTTGGGCAGACCCTCCTCATTTATACACTGCTTTAGTGTTTACCACACTTTGTTTAAAAAGAAGAAACAGTACACAGGTTTTTCTCCTCCACTGGGCATACTGCTATACTGCCTGTTCCTTGGAAGAAAGAAGGGAACGGCCACCTCTGAGTTCTTAGTGCCCAACAGGCCTCTGCTCCTCAGTAGTTGGCTAAACATCTTGAACAGCTAGACCGGAGAACCCCCACAATATAAAAATTTCCTGAAGGAGTGGGTAAGATAGTTGTCTTAAAATATCAGTTGATGGTGCCTGACCTGTGGTGGCACAGTGGATAAAGCGTGGACCTGGAACACTGAGGTCGCCAGTTCAAAACCCTGCGCTTGTCTGTTCAAAGCACATATGAGTGTTGATGCTTCCTGCTCCTCCCCCCTTCTCTCTCTTTCCCTCTCTCTCTCCCTCCCTCCCTCCCTCCCTCCCTCCCTCCCTCCTCTCTAAAATGAATAAAGTCTTTAAAAAATGTATCAGTTAATGGTTGAAAAAAATGTTCTTTTTGGCCCACACTGAAACCTACCCGTCTTTGGAGAGTGTCAGCGACATGAAAGCAGCCTGTCACAGCAGACGTGACGTTTTCCTGATGGTTCAGGGCCTTTTGTGCAGTAGGGCCGTGTGTGGACATAGGAATTGATGCAGCCATCTTAGAAGGGCAGTGGGCATCATCTGCCAAACTGGAAATGCACAAAGCAGGCAAACATAGGGACAGATGTCCTTATTAGAGCACTGTTGGTGCTATGTGTCCCAATAGGAGAGGGACTGGGATGGTACGCTGGCTGACGTATTTGTATTTTCAGTGATTGTAATGAACGTTATCCTTTATTAAATACATATTCCATGCCAGGCACTATGTCGTGCATTTGACGTATTCTGTTTAATAATTCTTATAACAATTTTATGGCAGGTACTACTATTATGGTAGCTACTGGTATCTGTTATTACTTAACAGAAGTTAAAGAACTTGCATAAGGTCAGATAACTATAAAGTAAGGGGCAGACCTGGTATTTAAAGCCAGGCGGTCTGAGGTTCAAGCAGGCTACTTTGAACCTCTAAAATGCATATTCTCGTTTTTGTTGGCAGAGAAAGATCAAAATACAGATGATCCTTGGCTTACTGTGGTTTGACTTACAATTTCTCACAATGTAGAAAAGCAATGCACAGTAGGTAGAAACTGGCTGGACTAGACTATGATATTCGGTAGGCTGGTGCATTAAATGCATTTTTACTTACTCTATTTTCTGCTTACATTGGGTTGACCCATGTATACTGCCATCCTAAGTTGAGGAGCATTTATTTATTAAATAAAAAAGCAGGGCCTGACCTGTGGTGGCGCAGTGGGATAAAGCGTCGATCTGGAACACTGAGGTTGCCAGTTCGAAACCCTGGGCTTGCCTGGTCAAGGCACATATGGGAAGTTGATGCTTCCTGTTCTTCCTCCTTCTCTCTCTCTCTCTCTCTCTCTCTCTCTCTCTCTCTCTCCTCTCTCTGAAAATTGAATAAATAAAGTCTTTTTAAAAAAAAAAAAAAAAAAAAAAAAAAAAAAGCAGTTCAGAACCAAACGTATAGTATGCTATCATTTGTGATTTTAAAAGCAGCAGCACATACTGGGAGGATACAAAAGAAACCTAACCGGAAATGTTTGACCTTTTTTTATCTTTCACTTTATATATTTTTCACGTGTTTTGATAAATAGGCATATATTATATAAACTTTAACTAAGATAAGTGTATCTGATATTTTGAGAAGTTATAACACGGAAAACAAAGCTGAGGTCATGAGTCTCAAATGCTTTGTCCCTCTCGCCACTTACACACCTTCGTATAGGGTCCCCCTCCCGTTACCCTGCCGCCAGCTCTCCAGTTCAAGACACACACTCTCCAGAATTCACTTCCTCTGGGGCTCATCGTTTACCCGGTCTCACTTTCAATACTTAAGTTTTTTATTGACCTATAAAATTAAATTTTATCTTAATTTTATATTTTACCCTTGGCTTATTTTAAGAGGAGATGATATAGGCTAAAATATAGTTCTGTAGTTGAGCAGTAAGATTAACTTTAGTTTCCCGCAATGAGGTAAACAAAAAAAAATCTGAATTCTGTGGTTCTCGTGATTTGACAAAAAGACACATACCCTTTTGTTTTTATTTTTTAGAAAAAAGAATTTTTCCTTATGCTAATTTTTAAGGAAAAAAAGCTGTTTCATGGTCTCTTTCATGCAGTTGATTCTTGTCTGTTATCTCTTATTTGTTGTTTTTCTCTCCCCAACTAAATTATATGCTTTCTTAGGACAAATTCCATTTTTATACTCTTTTTTGTTTCATCTCTGCCTAGAAAACACTCATTTATTATTATGGTTGAAACTATAAATTAAGCAACAACTGCAACCCAACTACATTTCAAAGATTATATTCCACCTTTCAAAGACTTAATCTCAAGATGGTGAGAAATTGATACTTTTGTCCTCCTCAGCAGAGTCTCTTCTGATAGCCCTCAAGAAAAAATCATAATTTATTTCTCAGTGTGTAGCTTTTACTGAGTTCTTCTGTAGACCTTATTTCCTAGCTGAGTATGTAGTGTAAAGAATTGGAAATTTGTTTCAACTTTTGTGTTATGACAGTTCAATCTTTTTAAATATGGCCTATAGCTGTTGTTAAAACAGAGACAACTGGTCCAAAATGGAGTCACTTGGGCTAAGCTGCACATCAGTGAACCAAGACTTACACCTAACATAATTGCAGTTTTGGTCTTACCTTTTCCTTTCTCTTAGGCCAGGTTATCAAGGCGTGGGACATTGGGGTGGCTACCATGAAGAAAGGAGAGATTTGCCATATGCTGTGCAAACCGGAATATGCATATGGCTCGGCTGGCAATGTTCCCAAAATTCCCTCCAACGCAACTCTCTTTTTTGAGGTAAGGCTGTCTGTGATGCTGTCTTGTCAGCATCTGCTCTGCTGTAGTGCTGGTTCTGAAGCAACAGGCAGGGGAGCAAGGAGCTAAGCTTGCTGTTGAGAATGAGATCCAATTTATTTCTTTTGGAGCTTGGCTTTCTTGAATTGTTTCCCACAAACCCAAGGGGTGTGTGCCAGCGCTTTCTTAGAAACGTGTCTCTGGCACAGAAAAGTCATATTCAAATAAACAAGCGACCAGGCTTAGGAATAAAGGTCTGGTCAGTTGTGTGAGTATGACGTATTAAAGCTGACCAGAAGACAGACTAGGAATGTGGGAAAGAGAGGTTGAAATAGGCCTCAATCAAGTTGTAAAGTATTTTCCTATTATAAAGGTTTACAAATGTCACAGATCTCATTAGACACAGTAGGGGGTGATAGTAAGTTATTCATCGTGTGTTGAATTGCACATATTTATATTTGGTCAAACCTGATTTTTAAATCAAGGGAGGGATATTCTTGAAACTCTGTAACTATGGTAGGTAAAATACACCCTTGGGTGGTTATAGGCCTGATTTTGTAGGATTTATTCTTACATTTTAAGAAGGGAATTCCGTGAGTCTGGAATGGGAAAGGGGTGGTCTCTGGAGTCAGACAAAATAGTTTCGGGCCAGCACTCTGTAGCTCTGGCGCTCTGCCCAGCAAGCAGTTTCCTAGTACTTCCTGTCTGCCGGGGCTCCGCTCCCCGCAGGGTGTGGTCCCAGACACTGTCATTACAGGAGGGTTCTTTCCAGGTATCAGAGGTGCAGCGCTCGGTTTTTCCTACCCTTCCAGTGACTAAGATGCACATATACATATAAATGTAAATATAAGTGAGTTTTATTTTGTATAATGAAAGGAGAAAGGGTTGCCCTGGCCTGTATGTATGTTGAATTGGCTTTGTTTGCTCTTTTCTCAGCCAAATCTTTTTCCTTTCTAGATTGAGCTCCTTGATTTCAAAGGAGAGGATCTGTTTGAAGATGGAGGCATTATCCGAAGAATCAAACACAAAGGGGAAGGCTATTCATACCCCAACGAGGGAGCCAAGGTGGAAAGTAAGCACATGGGGGGGGCGGGGGCTCCGTGGATGTGGATGAAATGGAGATTTCTTTCTTCAGACCTGTTTATAGAAACGACTATATTGACTGTGTCTCAAGAATTCGTTTTAAATTTGATAATTATTTGAGAATGATTTAATTTAGTAAATACTTACTCAACGTGCACGTGCCAGGTGCTGTGCCAGCCCCTACAAACTTGGACAAACATGAATAAAAGGATAGGCCATCCGTCAGGGGATTCCTACTCTGTGGACTCCTTACCCTAAATACTTACTCATTTATTCCTCACAGTAGTCCGATATGGTAAGGGTTAGTATCCCAAGATGAGAACAGAGAGTTTAGAGAAATGATGTACCTTGCCGGTTGCAGAGTTACTGTACAGAGCAGGCGACTGTAAGGCCCCTTAGGCCTCTCAACCCTGTCCCACTGGCTGTCTTCAAGGTAAAGGGGTTCGTCATTTTAGTTTGATCAAATTGGACGATAGTGCTCATTCTGTCCTACATCATGATGGAGGCCTGGGTTCAAGGTCTGCCTTGCCATTTGTTGAGTGACCTGAGGCTATCCTGTTTTTCTATTTGCTAAATTGGGAGTAAGGACACTGCTGAGGACTAGGATGACGAATCACTCTCCTCCCAGGGCACGCTGGGTAGACCGCTGTGCACCCTGCCGCTTGTCAGTCACTGCTGTAACTGTCAGTCACAGCTGTGACGGGCATCTGCCCATTTCCCCGGTACTGCGGGTGCGCCAGCTCTAGGAGATATTCGTCCTTCTGTTTTCAGCGTCACCTGCAGTGCCTCACACACATGTTCATAAATACTTTCTGCACGGTTAAATGTTGGAAGTACTTCAAAAAAAGAGTTGTGAGAAAACGGAGGAATGGTTTCATTAAGAAAAAAATTCAAATCACTAAACAAGGATGGCACCACGAATAAAAGGCCTATGTTAAAATAAAGAGTTCATTTAAAACTGTAAACTAGAATAGCTTATTTTCTCATCTCTAATATTGTATATACCACTTTGGACCCATATTTCTACGAGCCTGGCAAATTAGTCCAAATTAGTTGTGTGTGTTTTTGGTAATTGGAAATACATAATTATCAATAGTATTACTGTACTACTGCAGTTGGAATGTTTACCTAGTTATCACTCACAGTAAGATTTACAGGAAACGAAGAGCTCAGATGTGTAACGGTGGAGAGACGCCCAGTCCCGGAATCAGGGATACCTCCGGCTTCCGCTGGCCCTGACTGGCCCTCGCCTCTCTGAGCTTCCACTCTTCTTACACACTGCGGCAGGCGGTTCATGAAAGGTGCAAGAAGGATAGAAAATTGTCTACCGTTTATTAACAAGCACTTAAAAAGCTTCTGTATACCATGTATTTAAAATTTTAATTATGAAAAATGTCAAACATATACAAAAGTAGATACTTTTTTCCTACGATACAGTGACTCCCCACATTCGACAATTTATAATATATTAGAGCTGGAAGATTTTTGTCAACCAAATGAAAAGGAAAAAAATTTCTTTTTCCTAAGTGAGACGCAGGGGAAGCAGAGAGATAGATGTCCGCATGTGCCGTGACCAGGATCCACCCAGCAAACCTCCTATAGGGCAGTGCTCTGCATCTGAGGCCACAACTCTGTTGTTTGGCAACTGAGCTATTTCAGCACCTGAGGCAAGACCATGGAGCCATCCTCAGTACCCGGAGCCTACTTGCTCCAATTAAGCCATGGCTGTGGGAGAAGAGAGAGGGAGAGAAGGGAGGGGGACGGGTGGAGAAGCAGATGGTCGCTTCTCCTGTGTGCTCTGACCGGAAATCAAACCCGGGACATCCACACCCAGGGCCATGAGCCAGCTGGTCAAGGCCCAGGAAAATTTTTTTTTAAATTAAAAGGAGGCCCTGGCCTGTTGGCTCAGCGGTAGAGCGTCGGCCTGGCATGTGGAAATCCTGGGTTCAATTCCCGGCCAGGGCACACAGGAGAAGCGCCCATCTGCTTCTCTATCCTTCCCCCTCTCCTTTCTCTCTTTCTCTGTCTTCCGCTCCCGCAGCCAAGGCTCCATTGGAGCAAAGTTGGCCTGGGTGCTAAGGATGGCTCCATGGCCTCGTCTCAGGCACTAGAATGGCTCTGATTGCAGCGGAGCATTGCCCCCGATGGGCATGCCGGGTGATCCTGGTCAGGCTCATGTGGGAGTCTGTCTGACTGCCTCCCTGCTTCTCACTTCAGAAAAATAAAAAAATAAAAGGAAAACCTTTTCCCAGTTATGAACAGTACCACAAAACTACCACTGCAGAATTAACTTTGGAGCAGGCTAAATTAAATCAAATCATGCTTTTGATGATATTTCAATGAGTCATTTTTAAAAACTTTTTGTTTTTATATAATTTTCAACTTAGAGAAAAGTTGTAAAACTAGTACAGAGAATCCCTTATGTGCTTCACCCAACTGTTTCTAATTTAAACATCTTACCGAACCACAGTACATTTACCAAAATCAGGAAACGAACACTGATAAAATACTATTAACTTTTCAACAGATCTTGCTTGGATTTCACCAGTTGCCACACTGACGTCCTCTCTCTGGTTCATGATCACATTCAGGACCCAACATTGCATTTACTTACCATGTCTCTCCCTAGTCCCCTCCAGGCTGAGGCTTCCTCAGTCTTTGTGTGCTTCTCATGACATTCGTGAACACTTTTGAAGACAGCTGACCAGTTATGCTGTAGAATATCCCTCCGTTTGGGTTTGTCTGATGTTCTCCCATGATTATATTAAGGTTATGCCTTTTTGGAGAAATACTACATAAGTGATGTTGTGCCCTTCTCGTTATCAAGAGGTACAGGATGTTGGAGTCTCATTGCTAGTGATGTGTCTTGAGTCACTTGGTAGAGGCGGGGCCTGTCATGTTTCTCCCCTGTAAAGTGCCTGTTTCTTCCCTTTGTCATTACTAGGTATCTCATTGAGAGGGCAATACTAGGAGACTGTGCAAACATCTTTGGCATAGCACCTTCACACGCTGATTATAATTAACATCCATGCATGGTTTTTGCATGCAGCATTTCTTAGTGTGGTATTTTCCTAATAGTGATTTCTTTAAATATTTAATGTTTCTTCTATATTTAGTTGGAATTAGCAGCCTCTTCTCCCCTGTTTGTTTACTCAGTTGATTTCTATCATTATGGGCCCATGGGCATTTATTTTATTGTGTAGATTTTTGTACACTACTTTTCTTATTTTGTTTTTTGTTTTGGGGTTTTATTGTTGTTGTTGTTTTTACAGAGACAGAGTCAGAGAGAGGGATAGACAGGGACAGACAGACAGGGACGGAGAGAGATGAGAAGCATCAATCATCAGTTTTTCATTGTGACACCTTAGTTTTTCATTGATTGCTTTCTCATATATGCCTTGACCGCAGGCCTTCAGCAGACCGAGTAACCCCTTGCTCAAGCCAACGACCTTGGGTCTAAGCTGGTGAGCTTTGCTCAAGCCAGATGAGCGCGGAGTCTCGAACCTGGGTCCTCCACATCCCAGTCCGACGCTCCATCCACTGCGCCACCGCCTGGTCAGGCCTCTTCTTATTTTGTTGCTCTCATTGCCCCACCATTGCCCATTGGAGGATCTCCTTCAGCGGGGTTGCTGTTTCCTGTTACCATCTCTTCGTGGGTTTTAGGCACCTTTTTTTCTTTGGGCACCACAGCTGCCCTAGGCCCATTTTGTCATTCCGCTGCCCCAGGTCTCAAATGAGCCATTTTCCAAGGAACTCTGATTTCTCTTATTGGAGAATGGTATTTATAAAGTAAGATCTGAGTGCTGGGTTTACTCATGCTATGGAATGTTACTGCTTCTAGAACTTCTTAGCAGACAGAGCTAGGAAGTACATGGACCTCAGTATGCATAGACACGCATCTGCGTGTATTTCTCTACTGGTCTGTGTGTACTTTGAAAACCACGGTCCATCCTGACGCTTCCCGTTCCCGTCCAGTGCCATAGCTGGATGTCCTCGCCCTCTTCCTCTGCTCGTTTGAAACTGCTTTCTCCCCAAGTGAGAAACTTGGCTCTCGTCATCTATACTATATTTATTTGTTCAATCACAATATATACAGAAAGTAGTTTCAGAATTACCAACTCATGCACGCCCTGTGAAAAATAAATTTCCTAAGTAGGAGATATTTGTGTATCGTTCGTTTTGTTATTAGCCGTATAGCATACATTGAAAACACTGTTTTCCAACTTAGGTTAGTTCTTTTCTTCCTCACTTCCTTCAGTAGGGTGTTACACATTTGTGAAAGCTGTATTTATTTGTTATATTTGCATTCCACCTGCGGTTTCCCCCACACTCAGGATCATTGTAATTATTCTTTTTGGGTGGCAGGGGGGTGGATATGGGAAGCATTACCATGAAATTCCAAACTGCCGTCACCCCTCAGTATCCACAGGGAGTTGATTTCAGGACATACTGTATTCCCCCCAGACCCCAGTAGACAACCAAAATCTGCTGATGCTCAAGTCCCTTATATAAAATGGTACTTGGCCTGACCAGGCGGTGGCACAGTGGATGGAGTGTCGGACTGGGATGTGGAGGCCCAGGTTCAAGACCCCAAGGTCACCAGCTTGAGCACGGGCTCATCTGGTTTGAGCAAAGCTCACCAGGTTGGACCCAAGGTCGCTGGCTTGAGCAAGGGGTCACTCGGTCTGCTGAAGGCCCACGGTCAAGGCACATATGAGAGTGCAGTCAATGAACAACTAAGGTGTCACGACGAAAAACTGATGATTGATGCTTCTCATCTCTCTCCGTTCCCTGTCTATCCCTCTCTCTGACTCTGTCTCTGTATTAAAAAAAAAAAAAAAAAAGGCCCTGGCCGGTTGGCTCAGCGGTAGAGCGTCGGCCTAGCGTGCAGAGGACCCGGGTTCGATTCCCGGCCAGGGCACACAGGAGAAGCGCCCATTTGCTTCTCCACCCCTCCGCCGCGCTTTCCTCTCTGTCTCTCTCTTCCCCTCCTGCAGCCAAGGCTCCATTGGAGCAAAAGATGGCCCGGGCGCTGGGGATGGCTCTGTGGCCTCTGCCTCAGGCGCTAGAGTGGCTCTGGTCGCAACATGGCGACGCCCAGGATGGGCAGAGCATCGCCCCCTGGTGGGCAGAGCGTCGCCCTCTGGTGGGCGTGCCGGGTGGATCCCGGTCGGGCGCATGCGGGAGTCTGTCTGACTGTCTCTCCCTGTTTCCAGCTTCAGAAAAATGAAAAAAAAAAAAAAAAAAAAAAGTACTTGCAGGTAACCTAAAAACATCTTTTCTTATACTTTAAATCATCTCTAGATTACTTAGAATACCTAATGCAATATAATTGCTCTGCAAATAGTTGTTACACCATATTGTTTAGAATAATGACATGAAATAAAAGTCTGCATGTTCAGTACAGAGGCAATCATCACAGGCCTAACCGTTTAGTACACGTTAGCAACAGTGTAACTTTCCCCCCCTGAATGTTTTTCCTTCACAGTGGACTCCATGGAGGCAGGACCTTCAGGTGGGGAGGGCCAACTTGATACAAAAAGGCCCAGGAGTGCTGCCTCCACCTCCTGCCTGCTGACCTGTTCTCATTTCCCCACTATGTCCTCCTGTAGGTCATCAGCCTCCTCATTTCTGGTTTATTTGTGTATTTCTTCTGCAGAAATGAGCAGATACATGTATTTTTTTTTCTTTTTTCTCTTCTTTGTATTTTTTTTTCTTATATCCCCATCCTTTTTGCAAGAAGAGCAATATACTATGAATGGAATATTTAAAATGTATGTGAATAATCTATGTAATTTTATTTTCTGTTTTTAAATATATTAAGGAAGGGCAACGACTAATTTTTTTCTTAAAAGATTTTTCATTGATTTGAAGAGGGGAGGGACAGGGGAGGGGGGGAGAGAAGCATCAACTCATTGTTCCACTGAGTTCCATTCAATTGTATACATACTCATTGATTGTTTCTTGTATGTTTCCATTCAATTGTATACATACTCATTGATTGTTTCTTGTATGTGCCCTGACTGGGATTGAACCCGGGATGACGCTCTGTCCACTGAGCCACCTGGCCAGGGCCACAATGACTTACTTTTTTTTTTTAACTTATTGAGTTGAGAGAGAGAGAGAAACGTAGGTGGGCCTTGAGCAGGCAAGCCCAGGGTTTCCAACTGGCGACCTTAGTATTCCAGGTTAACCACTTAATCCACTGCGCCACCACAGGTCCGTGATGACTAATCTTTTGTCTCTCATCTTGTTAGATCATACTTTCCTGGGCAGTGGATAACGCATCGACTTGGAGTGCTTGGGTCGCCAGTTCAAGGCCCCTGGCTTGCCCAGTCAAGGCACATGTGAGAAGCAACTATGAGTTAATGCTTCCTGCTCTCCCTCTTCTCTCTCTCTCTCTCTCTGTAAAAATCAATAAACAAGCCCTGGCCGGTTGGCTCAGCGGTAGAGCGTCGGCCTAGCGTGCGGAGGACCCGGGTTCGATTCCCGGCCAGGGCACACAGGAGAAGCGCCCATTTGCTTCTCCACCCCTCCGCCGCTCTTTCCTCTCTGCCTCTCTCGTCCCCTCCCGCAGCCAAGGCTCCATTGGAGCAAAGATAGCCCGGGCGCTGGGGATGGCTCTGTGGCCTCTGCCCCAGGCGCTAGAGTGGCTCTGGTTGCAACATGGCGACACCCAGGATGGGCAGAGCATCGCCCCCTGGTGGGCAGAGCGTCGCCCCTGGTGGGCGTGCCGGGTGGATCCCGGTCGGGCGCATGCGGGAGTCTGTCTGACTGTCTCTCCCTGTTTCCAGCTTCAGAAAAATGGAAAAAAAAAAAAAAAAAAAAATCAATAAACAATTTTTTTTTTTTAATTTTTACTTTTTCTTTCAGAACTCCTTTTCAGTGTTCTGGAGCAGAGCAAATCAGTTTTATAAGATTTAATTGTGTTGTATTTTCATTTATTAAGGCCAGGGTGCCCTGCTTTCCTTCTCTGGAACAAGGTAGCTGTGTGTGGGAGGAGGACAACTGACTTAAAAGTGGTCCCTGTCAGAAACCAAGATCACATTGTTCTTAAAGTTTTCTCAGACTTGACTGGTGTGCCGTTGTTTGTTTATTTGTTTTTTATTGATTATAGAGAGAAGAAAAAAAACATTGATTTGTTGTTCCACTTAGTTGTGCATTCATTGGTTGCTTCTTATATGTGCCCTGACTGGGGATAGAACCCACAACCGTGGCATATTGGGACCAGGCTCTACCCATTAGAGCTACCTGGCCAGGGCCTGGCTTGCTGTTATTTTTGTAGCATCAGCCATACACATAGATTCAAAATCAGGTAGAAATCCTAGAACGAAATCTAGTTCTAGAGTGACAGAGAGCAGTAGACAGTGATCATTCATTGTAATGTGTCTTTATGGAAACACAAGAGTTACAAAGTGCCCCTTCTGTAAGTGAGTAGTCGGGGGAGGGGGCCACACAGGCTTTTTGGGAGAATAGGCTTGTATTATATAGGGTGGGACAAAAATAGGTTTACCGTTGTTTATATGGAAAATAATGCAATAATTAATAAACAATAATACAAGAATAAACTGTTGTGCATTCTCACAACTGTAAAACTACTTTTGCCTACCCTGTATTTGGAATCTGGATATTTTTATGACTTCACACAAGTTACCTAATTACCATGAGCATCTAGTTTTCTTATCTGTAAAATTGGAATAATAATCCCCCCCCCCCAACAGTCTGTTGTGACAGTTAAATGAAGAAGGATGGATGGTGGACACTTATTTTTTTATCCCCTCTATTTTATGTTTTTACAATTTTTTTTTCTCTTTCTTTAAATAGATTTAAGGAAAGAAACCCTTGACTTTCTCTTATATCGGACATTCAGTCCATCCGCAAATCCTTTTGGCTCGACCAGAGTGGACCTGTAACCCTTGATTAATTTGATTTGACCTTGATAAGTCTTCATATTAATTACACCTCATCTTAATAGTAATTTTACTTAAATTGGATCTCTTCAGAATTTTTGTTTGTTTCTTGAAGAATAAAGTTGTGGGCCGAATCAAAAGCCTTTTATTAAATGGTGATCTTTTACTTCCTTTTAATAGTTTGTTTCTCTGTGGTGAAGAAAACTTACATTAGTTTAACAGGATTTATTTCTCAAGGAAATTTTTTTTTTATTTACTGTCTCTGTCAGGATCCTAATGCTTGCAAATCAATTTTTAGGTTTTTTCCTTTTCCTGACATTATGATGACTGTTAGTCATCGTACTTTAGTTTATTTGTCAGGAGTGGCTCCATTGTTCCTTTTAAGCTTCGCTTTCTTAGAAAATCCGGCCTGACTGACCTAAAGGCTCTGAGTGGCCACCAGCCCTCTTCCCCCAGCCCCTGGTCCCTCACATGGCCAGGCTGGTTAAAGTCGGTGCTGGCACAGGCACGTGGGAGGCTGGCCGGGGCTCTGGCCTCTGGCCTCTGGCCGCACAGCGCCTCCAGCCGAGTTTGCATGCAAAGAATGCAGACAAGGGGCAGTGTTTTCAGATGTGAACATTTGAGCTGAGGGATCTCCTGGACGCAGCTGGTAGGCGTGCCCTTCCCTCTCCCCCCCTCTCCCCTCCATTCCCTGTCCGAGCCCACAGACGTGTGCGATGGGGAATGGCTTCCGCACAGAGGAAAGGCTCCGTGGGGTGCTGGGACACGGGGAGGGCGCAAGAAGCGGACCAGAAGTTACGAGCCGTTTGGGAACATGGGACATAGATGAGTTGGGCTGATGGAAACGAGACTCGGGAAACCCAACCGAAAACAGGTGGAGAGAAGACCTCCGTGGAGGTACATGCCGTCCTTCCCAGGGAGCCTGGGCAGGACTCCAAGCTCGCAGTCGGCCGGGACGGGGGAGCCAACGCCGGCTGCGGGCGGTCAGGGTTGTTGCACAATACGGCCAGCTGGGCCAGCAGAGTCGATCCTAGTAGTTGTCAACTTTGGCTGAGTTTAGAATTACCTGGGGAGCTTTTACCCTGATGCCCAGGCTTCGGCCCAGACCGGCCAAACAAAAGTCTCAACCTCTAAGGATGGACTCCTCAGGCACAAGTTTCTGTTGTTGTTTTTAAACTCCCTTAGGTAATTCCAGTTTGCAGCCAGGGATTGAGAATGACTACTCCAGGGTCTGGCTGTGGCTTTTGCTTTTAGGCTAAAGCCAGTAGAGCCAGATTTCTAAAATAAAACAGGGATCTGCCTCAGAAGACACCACATGTTAGGACTCAGACTAGAGATGAGGACATGAAGTAGTTTTGAACTTTTAAAACAGATGTGAAGGGGGAAAGTGAAATAGCAGGTCTGCACAATAGTAAATATGCTGAAGTGTTTTGCTCCTGAAGGAGAAGGAACTTTTTCATACAGCACCAGTGGAAAGGTGTCCTCAGCCTTCCTGTGCACCCCGTGCTCAGCTCAGAATGCCCAGTAAATATTTGCAGTCTTCCCTCAGGGGTCTCTACAATTAGCCCACCCACTCTGGGAAAAGGCCTACCGTGGAAATGTGTTCAACTGCTTAGAAATCCTGTGCGAGGTAACAATAATTACTCGATCTTGCTTAATCCTTCCTCTGTAATATGGTCAGACAACAAAGAATAATCAGCAAATACCGTGAAAGAGAAGAACCAAGGTGAGCTAAGAAGAAACAGATGAGAGCTTTTAAAATATTAATTACTGTTTTCAGGGATATTTAACAGGATACTAAATTTATAAGTAAAACAACCAGCTTCTTTGAAAAAGGAAAAGGAGGATAAAGTTTCTGGAAATTAAGAATATGATTATTGGCCCTGGCTGGTGGCTCAGTGGATGGAGCGTCAGCCCAACATGTGGACAATCCCTGGTTTGATACCCGGTCAGGGCACACAAAAGAGGTGACCATCTGCTTCTCTCCCCTCCTTCTTCTCTCCCCTCTCTCCCTCTTTCCTCTCCTGCAACCAGTGGCTCAATTGGTCAGTGTGGCCCCAGGCACTAAAAATAGCTCAGTACTGGAGCATTGGCCCTAAATGAGGTTGCCAGGTGGATCCCAGCTGGGGTGCATGCAGGGAGTCTGCCTCACTTTCTCCCCCTCCTCTCGCCTAAAAAAAAAAAAGGTGATGATTATCGAAAGCAGAACTCAGAGGAAGGGTTGAAAAGCAAAATGGGAAGGAAGTCCTAGAATCTGAATTGGTGGTGTGAAAGATAGTCAAAGGTATCTCAGAACATAGAGTAAAAAACAAAGAGATGAAAGGTGGAGAAAAATGAGAAGACAGACGTCAAGGACAGACAATGTGCATCTGCTCAAACGTGTAGAGGGGAATTTCCTAGAGAAGATAGAAGAGCCTGACCAGGCAGTGGCACAGTGGATAGAGCGTCGGACTGGGAAGCGGAAGACCCAGGTTCGAGACCCTGAGGTCGCCTGCTTGAGTGCGGGCTCATCTGGTTTGAGCAAAAAGCTCACCAGCTTGGATCCAAGGTCACTGGCTCAAGCAAGGAGTTACTCGGTCCACTGAAGGCCCACGGTCAAGGCACATATGAGAAAGCAATCAATGAACAACTAAGGTGTCGCAATGCGCAACGAAAACTGATGATTGATGCTTCTCATCTCTCTCCCTTCCTGTCTGTCTGTCCCTATGTACCCTCTCTCTCTCTTTGTCTCAAAAAAAAAAAAAAAAAAGAGAAGATAGAAGAGCTAAGAATGCAAGGTCCAGTTGATAGTGGCATACGGGATACATCCTGGGGAAATATCTTAACTGCATAGCTTTAAAGAAACTTTTGAGCTTTTACAGGGAGGAACAAACTATTATCAAGGAATGAGAATCAGAATGACATCTGACTTGTTACACGTGACTAAGTAATAAAAAAAAACAAGCTTTGAGCATTGTGTCTAACTATGAGTATTTTGAACCTAGAATTCCTTACTCAGCCAAATGATCATTTAAGTATGAGAACAAAATTAACTTTCTGGAATATGCAGACTCATACCCTTTTTTGGAAAAAAAAAAAATACTATAGGATACTAAGACATCACAAAAAATAAAGCCAAGAAGTGAAGACTTAGGCATAAGAAACATTAGTAAGCAAAAAAGTAATTTCCAGAACATGACAGTGAAATTGGATACATTTATCTTGAAAGATTCCTGAAGTGGTAGAACTTCAGTGTTAAAAATAATAATAGTTTAACAGTCCGGAGCTAGGTTCTGGGTTGCTTTAACAAAAGGTGGCATTTCCTGACCGGCGGTGGCGCAGTGAATAGGGCGTTGATGCTGGGATGCTGAGGTCTCAGGTTCGAAACCCTGAGGTCACTGGCTTGAGCCTATAAGTCACTGACTTGAAGCCCAAGGTCTCTGGCTTAAGGGAGTCACCGGCTCAGCTGGAGCCCCCACCCTCAGTCAAGACACATATGAGAAGCAGTCAGTGAACAACTAAGGGGCCGCCACTGCAGGTCGATGCTTCTCTTGCTCTCTCCCTTCCTGTCTATTGTGCATGGACGCAAGACACACACACACACACATACACACACACACACACAAGAAAAGCGGCATAGGTGGGAGATGGAGAGGGGAAGCAAGATTGCCTCAAATGACTTTCTCATTCCAGGAGAAATTACACTGAATAATTGTTAACGTTGATAGAGTTATATGCACCTCGAAACGATTTGTTTAAAATTTAATGCTAGGTACTAGTAAGAATAGCATGTAGAACTTCCAAACCACCCAGTGGGAAATAGGGAAGTAAAGGAAAAAGGAGTATTTGGTCAATAATCCAGTAAAAGTAATAAAGGAAAATAACAAGAAAACATAATATAAAACGGTAGGAATAAAACAAATCCTATCAGTGATTACAAAAAATATGGATAGAATAAAGTTCCCTATTCAAGGCAGAAATTCTCATAAGGTTAAAATGACAGCACAATCTAGCTGCCCGTTCTTTATAAATAAGACACCAAAAACAAAATGGCACCAAAAACTGAAAACAGAAGAAAGATTTCATAGATGCCCACACTGAGATCTGATAGAGCTACGAGATTTTATAGTTTGGTTTTTCACGTGCTTTTGAAGCATTTATGAATGTCCTGGCAAATTTTGTCCAGTAAGAGAGAGCAAATTCTTGAAACCACTTTATTATATGTTTTCACAAAATAATGTAGTATGGCACTTGGTCAAAGTGGACAGTGTTTATTCTTTCAAATATTTTGGATTTATATAGCTCCTTCTGAAAAGGTATCTTTAAGTTTTATGGTAGAGTAAAATCTTAGTAGAAAATAGTCATTTTTGTTATTAAAAAAAAACCCAGCCAGTGGATCATTTGTTTTAGTAGTATCAGAAAATAAAAGCTCCATATTGGTAAAAGATTGAAATAGCTCTTAAAATTTATTAAACATTAGGAGTACTGACTAATATATCGAAAAGGAAAATTCCTATATATGTGTGGAAATTATTTCTATTTCCCCTACTGTCCTATTTGCAGACCAGTCATTAAATATATATTTACTTTGTAGCCCTGAACTGTGTTTTAGGCACTGTGAGGTACAGCATAAGACATCGCCTTTGCCTACTTTTCAGTTTTATCTGTACTTGGAGAGCTCTCTCTGTAAAGCCATTGAGTGGTTTCTTATACCAAGTTCTAAGATATGTTATATTTGGTATAATTTACCACTAATTACAGGAAAATAGTAGCTAACATCCATTGAGTTCATCTCTGTGTATCCACAGTTTTCACGTAGTAGATACCCTGACGAATGAATGAATGAGTGAATGAATGAATGCCAGGTACTAGGCTAGAAGCTTTACTCAGTACCTAATTGAATCCCCTCAACAACTGTGAGTTAGCTGATATCATTTCCCCCATTCTGTAAAGAAACGGAGTCAGTTTAAATCACCTTGCCTGGATCCACCATTGTTACGTGGCAAACTGGAACTGGAATCCAGGTCTGATTCAAGTGCTGTCCCGTGTAAGGAGAAGAATAGTGAGGATTTGTTCTGGTGAAGAATTTATGCTCTGAGTGTGCTTCCTGTTTAGACTAGGATATATGTCATCTGCGTGGATGTGATTCTGTTCACGTAGTCAGCTTCCAAGCCTGCTCAGTTAGGATCTGCCCCTCGGTCTCATAAGCAACCTTAGAGTGGTGTTTGTTCATCTCGGGCAGTACGTAATGATGCAGAGGAGGAAGCGACGGTTTGCCTCCACATTGCCCACCGTGCCTGGTGGGAAGAGTGTCTCCTCTAATCAGGAATTAAATATGCTCTCCCGATGTTAGAAATCCGTCTCAGTTCCTCATTTGTCTTTCCAGGCGGTCATTACGATCCCCTGTTTCTTGGATGCTCTTGCTCTGTTAGGAGATATAGGCAGAGAAACTCATTTGGCATGAATGAGGCTGCAGAGAAAAACCCTTGGCAAGTGGAAGTAACCTGTCACAACCTGGTTTTCTCTGGCCAAATGGCCGATCTTGTCTAGTAGTAATGCTGTTACAACATTCCCATTCAGATCCCCATGACCCAGTAATTGTTTTGGGAACGAGTGCAAAGCTATCAGACACCAAGTACTATAATTAGAAAAAGGAAAACAGACACTTACCAGAGCTACATCTTTAGGCTGGAGCATTCACTGCCCTTTTTTTTTTTTTTTTTTTTTTTTTGGTTATGGATCCTCTTTCTCACTTTTGCTTCCTAAAATACAAATTGTACAGTTTTTGCATTCCAGTTTTTGTTACTGCAGTACGCACACGTTTTAACCGGAGTACAAATTGCTGTCAGCACATCGAGTTCATGTGCCAACCACATTCAGAACAGGGTGTTCTGTGCTCTTCAAAACAGAATTGCTCGAGGGCAGTAGGAGAACAATAAGTCAGAGCTCCAGCTGAAGTGATGTTTTGCAGCAGACCAGGCTCACTTGATGTGGTTACCCTCAGATTGCATAGCTGAACTCGAGTCATTTGAGTTGGTTTGACTTCGTGGGGTTCTGACGACCGCCCCCCTTCACCCCTTTAAGTTACACAGACTTTAAGTCAAGAGAAAATGTCCCTTTTTAACTTGTGTATTTCTTTCCCTACCAAAAAAGCCCTAAGTAGAAGCATCCCTCTTCCCTTTGGGCCACGTCATAGATCCTTTACTTCCCGTAAATCATGCTGGCTGGAATTAGCAACAGACCTCCTGAACCCCGAGGCCGGGCTCCCAGTGAGTCATGGTGGTTATTATCAAATATTTATGAAGTGAGTATTTGCATTAAGAGATGCAGGGTCAGGAGCAGCCTGGGTTTTTGTGAGCAGCGATTGTAGAGACCCTTAAAACAGTAGTAGCTGGCCGGGGAGGAGCGAGGCGTGTCTGCCTTCATCACCACAAAGAGGGGTCCCTACTGTAGCAATAGGCACGCATTTGTGTGGCTCCCAGGTGGCGTGTGAGTGCTAGTCAGCAGTCCTGTAAGACTTGTCATACCAGTGCTCTAAGTTTAGAAGCCTTTGCTCCTCATAGATGTACAGAACCAATGGCTTGTGTGGTCCCTGAGGCTGTGCTACCTTCTCTTGTCTAACATTCCAGAGAGCATCCTTTTTAAAAGATGGTGGTTTTGTATATACATACAAAAGGTAGTGTGTGCGTGTGTGTTGTGTATGTATCACACAATCAGTTTCAGATTTTGTGAAAATACTGTACATAGTGCTTGTTCAGGCCCAACCTATAGATTTAGCAGGAAAAAAAAGGTTAGTTCATATATAAGGTAGACTGTATTTATAAAAACGAGTTATTGCAATCTTTTTACCTTCCTATTAGGTGGCCAAACATTGGTGCTCCAGTTTGTCTTCGCGAGACCGGCTGCAATGAATGGTTTTTTCTTTCCTCATTATTTGCCTTCATTATCACTTGACTCCAGGTTTTCATTCTGTGCTTGCCTGCTTCACTTGTCTTTCCCAACATGTTTATTAGTAGACAGATGTTCCCCCTGCTGTGATGGACTGTCACATGTAAAGAGAACTTCTGAGATTATGTGTGTAACGTTAATACTGAGTACATGCATGCATCGAGCTCACACCAGTCTCGGAAACTGCCACACGTGCTGGAATCCTTTGCAGTCTCTGGATTTCCTGTTTTGAGAACACATTCAAACTTGATCAACCGAAAACCACAACGAACGTACCGATAGTTTCCTCCCTCCTAACTGCACTCTCCTTTAGGGAGGAAGATACTTCTAATAATAAACCTCAGACAAAAAGATTTGTCAACGAAGTTGTGAGCTAGTCGGGTAATAAAAACCTCAATACTTGAGGAATTTCACAGTACATGGGCTTGCTCACTCCGCAGATCTTTTTCCATTAGAGGGTGTCATCGCATTAGTCTGGATTAAATTTCTTGGGAAGATTTAAAAATATTTAATGCAAACTTTCTGAACTCAACGCCCCTATCAACATCAGCATTTACTATAGTAAAAACACGTTAAGCCTTAGACTCCCTGCTGAACTTCTCTGGTATACTTATGTATTTAAAAATAATAAAGTTGAAAATTTTTTTCTTTTTCTTTTTTTTTTTTTTTTTTGCATTTCTCTGAAGCTGGAAACGGGGAGAGACAATCAGACAGACTCCCGCATGCGCCCGACTGGGATCCACCCGGCACGCCCACCAGGGGGCGATGCTCTGCCCCTCCGGTGTGTCGCTCTGTCGCGACCAGAGCCACTCTAGCGCCTGGGGCAGAGGCCAAGGAACCATCCCCAGCGCCCGGGCCATCTTTGCTCCATTGGAGCCTCGGCTGCGGGAGGGGAAGAGAGAGACAGAGAGGAAGGAGAGGGGGAGGGTTGGAGAAGCAGTTGGGCGCTTCTCCTGTGTGCCCTGGCCGGGAATCGAACCCGGGACTCCCGCACGCCAGGCCGACGCTCTACCACTGAGCCAACCGGCCAGGGCTTGAATTTATTTTTAAAAAGATTTTCCAATTCAAAAGAATGTTCAGTGTGCTGCAGGTTGATTAAGTTAGAGCATTCCAGAAGTGAGTGGAATAGAATCGTCCGCGTTGATGAGTATGGGACAAAGGGAGCAAAATTCCTGTGTGCCAGCCCCCTACCCCCCGGGGAGTCGGGCCTCTCTAGGTTACCCAGACTTCTTAGCCTTCCGCCTGTGTCTGCAGTGGCGGCATATCAGGTTGGTATCAGTCCCTGCTAATCGGAGAGGCATGACCGTCTGTGAGACGTTGTGATCTCTGGTATCTGCATAACTGCTGTTTACTCAGCAGGGTTTCTCTCGTGTCTCAGGCCCAGGCTAAAGGTAACTGTTCAAATGATTAACTACAGGAATTACCTTTGAAACTGGCTTGTGGCCTATGTTGAGAGTTACATTACTGGGTCGCAGAATCAGAATTTTAGGGCTCTACAGAATGTTTGAGATCATGTAGTGAGTTGGAATTAAATTTGTATTTGGAAAATATATTGTCTCATGGGAACAAGTGATTTTTTTTTTTTTTGTATCTATAGCAAATTATTGATCTAAAGTAAAACAGCCAGTCCAAAAAATAAACATTTTAGGAAATCGTTACCTTCAAATCTAGGCCATTATATTACAAAAATAGGAATAAAGAATTTTCTTTCTTTTTTTTTTTATAAATTTTTATTTTAATGGGGTGACATCAATAAATCAGGGAAGAATTTTCTTAAGAAAGACCAATTATTATATTGTTGTTGTGCTCTGTGGTACAAGCAATCTATTTTTCTTGTTGAGTCAAAGACCTAAATAAATGATCAGGATGGAATGACCCTTACTATTAAAGGAAGTTGAGAGTTTCAGAGAACTGTTGATCCTGGGGGGAAACAGCTAATCAAATCAAGAAAAATATATATCTACATGCATTTTTCTTTCTTTGGCTTGAGAAATAAAAAAACCAGGAAAGCGAGCTGAGTGAGTTTGAGTGGGATGGGGAATTAGGCCCCAAGAAATTGACCCCTTCACTTAACATTTTAGAAGGGGTGATTGAGTGATTTGGTCGAAGTTGTAGGGGACTGCTTATTGGTGTGTCACTCTTGACATGTATGTGTTCCTCCTCCGAGCCACACGGCTGTGTTAGTTGTGAGGTGATGTTATTCTGGGGATTTCCGGTTTTATTCAGATATCTTTGTGAATGCGACTAAGATTCCAAGGGGAAGACAAAGAGCTTCTGTGTTCAGTTCATCTTTGTATCATAAGGGAAATGATCGTTCAGGTGTCTTTCCCGAGCATCTGAACCCAAGGTGTGCGCTTCTAGATGTTTAAACCATTCTATACGTGATACTAAATGTGTGGCACTTTGATAATTATCTATTAAGTAACGTAGTATTTCTTGGTCCTGTGAGGAAACTTCTGCCACATAGGAGGTTTAAATTAAACCTCTGTTTCCACTTGATTTTGTTATCCACTAAGCTATCTTATTGTTAAGGTTATCAGTAATGGGAAGTTTAAACTGAAGACTTAGAGGTTCAGTCTGGGAGACAAAGGTTTGACGAGACAACCATGCATGCCTCTAGAGGAAATGGGGAAGGGGAAATTCTCATTTATCACTGCCCTAAACTCGCCAGACCCGATGGGCAGCTTGGGTGACTGTCCTTTCTCTTCTCCTTCAGTCCACCTGGAAGGCCACTGTGGTGGGAAGATGTTTGATCGCAGAGACGTGGTTTTCATCGTTGGAGAAGGAGAAGACCACGACATTCCCATTGGAATCGACAAAGCTCTGGAGAAAATGCAGCGGGGAGAACAGTGTATTTTGTCTCTTGGACCACGGTGAGTAGCGTCCCGGTTCAGCACACAGTGAAGTTGTCTAAAGCGGTGTGTTTCGACCGCCAGCCCGCCGGAGATGTCGGCCGGTCCACAGCCTCGGGGTGGTTAACGCCCCTGCAGACCAGATCGACATCTCTGGCAGACTGGTGGTTGAAACACACTGCTCTGGGGGTGGGGTGGGGGGTGCTTGCTTTTTCAGTCAACATTTGGTATTTTCAGTGAAGTTAATGCTAACAGTCGAGACAGTGAATTAAATCAAGCTATCGGTAGTGAGGGAGTGAATGATTGGCCGGATGTAACAAAGGTCGAAGGGCCTCTGTTCTTGATTGGTGTGTGTTGAGGATAGGACAGGCCAGTTTTGCTTGCTGGCTTATTCGCTGTGCCCGCCATATTGCCCAGACAGGAAGCTGTTGACAGGTCTCACGTGATCCTCGCATCCCTGCTTCCTGTCTTCTAAACTAGGCAGGAGGCAGTAAACCGTGTGGGGGTTAGCAGTAGCAGAGGCATTTGGATGATTTATTACCACTTGAATTTGTGCCACCTGTTCTTATACAGAGTTCCTGAAAGAAAAAAAAAAAGTGTGTCCTTCCTGGATCTAAAGGCAGCGGAGATGACTCATTTTTGCCTAAATTTCTCCCATCGTAAGGATATCCATTAGCACTTCCAAGCTTAGAATTATCAGACACCAGCAGCCTCTCTTGTGAAAACATGCTTGGTATTATTTTTAGATCTAAAATTATACCATGCATCTCACCCTCCTGTCTTGAGACATGGCCCCGTGAGAGAAGCCGGGCTCTCCTGCTCTGTGGGCCTCAACGTGCCTCTGCTTCTCTCGTGTCTGCTCCCGATAATTATCTATTAAGTAACGTAGTATTTCTCTGGACTTCAGTCGGTAGGACTGTAGGAGATGAGCATCTCAATGGCTACACTTACCCAGAGGAAATATTGTGCCTTTTGTACAGTCACTGGGCTTTGGATCCCCTCCGTGGTCATCAGTGGCGTTTACCTTCGCCCTAACACTTGGACTTGGTCCTGTCTCTCAGTGATGTTGTCACCATGCCTCTACTCGCTTGAAAGCTCTTCCGGAACACTCTACACCTGGCACCTGTCAGAACCCTCGCTGGCGGTACCTCTTAGTTAACACCTTCTTTTTCTCTGCCCTGTCCCTTCCCCCACTACTTGATTCCCACAACAGTGTGTTTTATTTATGTTTGCCCTGCAATTGTAGTTCACTCTTATGTGAACCTGTCCCTCTATATGGAACTTTGTTTTTTTAAATCAGGCAATGCACAGAGAAGGCTTTCTTCTCCATAACTAAACACTATCAAATGATTTTTGATTTGGTATTCCAAAATTATAGTCATTCAAGATTTATCTAAAGAGAGTGGTATTTCTGTCCAGTGTGTGTTTTCAGCTTTAAGTCCCTTGAGGATAAGTTCTGCATACATGGTAAGCATGTGATACTGTTTGAATAGCTTCTTACACTTGAACCTAGCTGCCAGGGCACTAGTCGGGCCAGATGTCTCAAGTCGCATGGCAGACAGAAACAAACTCTCCTTCTAAAGATCAACGCAGTCGTTTCTCACTAGTTGAAGTTGGTCTATCATTAGTGCTTAAGCTCTGTCAGAAAGCGGGTGCCCTCCTGCAGGTCTTTCACCTCTCCTAAGCCTCAGTTCCCCCTCTGTACAATGGGGTGATAGTATCTACCTCATAAAGTTATGGAGAACTGAACGAGATCATGTGTGTGAAGAGCTTGGCTAGTGCCTGCCACATAAACCACTCAGTATAGTTGCTGCTTTTGCTGTTGTGATGTCGGTCTTTGTCTTCCATTTTACTCTCAGACCACGAGAGAAAGGACAACTTGTTATAACATATGTTTTGATTTTTTAGCTCTTCTGAGTCATAAAAGTAGTCAACAACTTTTCATAAATTTCTAAGAGTTTCCCTACTATGTTTTTGGAAATAATTAGCATGTTATTCATTTATGTTTAAATTTTCCCATTGATTTGAAGGAGAGAGGGAAAGGGAGAGAGAAGCATCAACTCATTTCACTCAGTTCCATTTCATCATGCACTCACTGATTGCTTCTCATACGGCCCCAACCAGGGATCAAACCCACGTCCTTGGCCCTCTGGGATGACGCTGTCTGCACTGGGCCACCCGGCGAGGACCAAACTTGTTGTTCTCTCTCGAGACGTTGGTTAGTATGTTGAGTTACGTAAAGGAGCCGCTCTGCGGCGGGAGACTGTTCATACACACACTGCGTGGTGTTACCCGTGTGTGGAGAAGCCCGCACACCACGCAGGTGGTGAGTGCCTGCGCTCAGTAGACTTCAGACTCCCACGCCCTGGGCAGCACTGCGTCTGGGAGCTGTACCCAGGGCAGTGCCCGCACGTGCTCCGTGTGACTTTCTGACACCTCGGTCCTTCTCCAAAGGATTCCCAGGGCATGCCTTCTCTTCCAGTCCAAGAGACTACTTGGCAGGGTGTTTTCATAATAAGAAATTTACAAAACACTCTCAAAGAACCCGATTTTCTCTCTTCTCATTAGGGCAGTATCTTTTATATTGTTTCAAATACTGCGGCTGATTCATCTTTCTCATTTTAGTTTAAATGTGGCTAGCTTGGACTTTTTTCTTTTCCCTCGTTTCCCTTATGTTTCTGTCTTGCACCAACCCTAAACAAATACCTAAGCTGCCGAGAGCCACAGTATCTACCCTAGGAGGCAGTCCAGGTCAAAGACTGCACCGCTGTCTGGGGGCACATGGAGTCCGAGTTCAAGTCCTGACTCGACACTACCTGTCTGCGGGACTCTCAGGGAGCACTTCTCTGTGAGCCTCGGTTTCCTATCTGTACAAAGGGAGCGGCTGGTGAGAACTGAACGGTACAAGTGCTTCTGTGCACAGAAAGGCTGATGGGCATCGCTAGTCACTGTTTGTGTGTCTGCTGTCTGCGGGCAACTCTATACCTAACTTAATTGTACTTTAACACTGAAGTTGAAGGCTTCAAATTAATACCTATTTGTTTTATGTTTCTATACTTGCCTATGTATGTGGGTGTGAACACATATAATGTATACAGTATAAATGAGCTTTTTATTGCAAATTATTATATGAATAATATAGAAAAGGAGTAAAATTTGAATTTGGGTCTTTTGAAAATAAATATTATGAGTGTTCTTATGGGTACCATGTATGGGTATCCCAGAGATTCTGACATTCACTGTGTTCTTTGTCATTCTTTTCTACAAAGCCTATAATCTTTATTTGAAGTACCCCTGCATCAACGGTTTCTTAAGATTAAATTTTTAACATCTCTAGCCAGGAGGAATTTTCTCTGACTTTAAAATTTTTGATTTTTATTGAACTGTGAGGCAATAATTTTATATTTATTATTTATTTTTATTCACTTGGAATGTATTAAAGTTTGCTTTGTGGCCTTTAAAAAAAAACAAATCATCAAAAGACTCTTAAAGTTCTGACCAGTGGTGGCACAGTGATTAGTGTCAACCTGGGATGCTGAAGACCCAGATTCGAAACCCCAGAGTCACCGGCTTGAGTGCGGGCTCATCGGGCTTGAGCGCGGGGTCACTGGCTCAGCTGGAACACCCCCCCCCCATGTCAAGGCACATATGAGAAAGCAATCAGTGAACAACTAAAGTGCTGCAACTACAAGTTGATGCTTCTCATCTCTCTCCCTTCCTCTCCTCTCCCCTCTCTCTCTCTCTCTCGTGCTAAAAAAAGGGACTAAGATATTGTGAATTTTTCTAATTTACCAAATGGAAGTATATTTTTTCCAGTTGTATTGAAAAATAACTGACACACATCATCACTGTGTAAGTTTAAGGCATACAGCACGAGGTTTGACTTACATAAATTGTGAAATATGTTCAGCTAACATTTGTCTTTCATCGTAGATACAATAAAAGAAAAAAAGAAGAAAAGAAAAAAGGGGGGAATCCCATTCATATCAGATTCCTTCTGTTACTGTAGCCCAGCCTGCCTTTTGGTTAGGTCCTAGAATTCCGTCTGTGGCGTTCCGTGTTTCAGGCCGGTGCAGCTCTGTGCCTGGGTGCTTCCTGGCCCGGGCGGATGCCGCCTGAGTCCGGCAGCTCCCTGTGTAACATGGAAGTCAGGGTAGAGGCTCCTCCTCAGGATGATGTGTGCCGCAGACATCTCCACCTCTTCATTTGAACCCGGGGGAGGTTATAGAAATGATACCTTTCTTCAGTCTTTAGCCTCACTGATAATAACCAGGACAGGTTGGTGCCTCCCTTGACCCAGTCCCACACTTCCACCCCAGCCTTGAGACCATTCACTCTTTGTGAATTCCTCTGAGGCCGCTTCTCTCATCCTCAGCGCTAGGGACGTCTTGGGCTGGCTGTTTCTTGGCTGTGGGGACTGCCGTGTGCACTGTAGGGTGTGCATTGTTCCTGTCCCGTTCCACGGGACGCCAGTAGCTCCGCCCTAGTTGTGACAGACCCTTCTGTAGACAACACCAGCTGTCCGTGGGGGTGGGAGGATTCAGTCGCTTCTGTCGAGAGCCGCTGGTCCGAGGCACATGCCAGAGACCGTCTGTTGGGTTTGTACCTGTTTAGCTCAGGGCTCCAAAGATAACATGCTGTCAGTAAACACACACTCGGCAAGAGCTCACCCAACCTAGTTCCTGGCAGTTAAGAGATGTTCTTTATTCACCAGAGGCGGAAGCAGAAGAGCAGATATATAGGTCTAAGAGCTCAGGTAGAGAAAGGGTCACCACTTCCTAAAACCGGCCACTGGTCATTATGTCATCTCAGCTCCCTGCCTAGGATCCCCTTTGCCCTGCTGGTGTGCCTGCCACACCCTGTTCCCACCCGCGCTCTGCCGGCTCCGGCTCGGCTTTCCTTGTCTTGTGTAACAGTGGAGGTGAGTGCGTAAGCACTTCCTCCTGAAAAACTCCGGCAAGGGGTGAAGAGAGGAATGCACACAGCAGGGTCTGTGTTCCCACTCGGGTCCTTCTGCCCCAGAGAGCGTGTACCAGTCTTGACCTGATTGGGCATCTTTCAGCCCGTGGCCAGAGAGTCTGGGTTTGCTGAGATTTCTTGCCGTGTCCTCCCATATGTTCAAAGTAGTCTGGCTCGAAACAGAGGAGAGCAGAAGATATTCCAGTGAACGCTCTCCTGATGTGCTGGGCGTTGCTCTGAGTGCTGGGAAACTGTCGACCCAGACGGACCCAGCTCTGGCAGAACCCCCAGTCTGGTGGGCGCGTACTGCCCAGTGCCTGGGTTTGTGAGAGACCGCACGTGACCCAAGCGAACAGATGCATGTCCCCGCAGTGGTTTTCTTCCATAAGCTCTGGCTGAAAGTGTCACAGGCTGCTGTCTGAGAGTCCCAGGGCTGTGAGAGCCGTTCTCACGATGAGGTGTTAGAGCTTGCTGGGGCTGTTCCTCTCGGTTCCCTATTCCTGCCGTCTGCGTTTCCCAGTGTGCTCTTTAAAAGTATTGAGAAATGCTGTGGCAGTGGATCCTTCCCCCGTGTGAGCCTCCCCGCCGCCCTCGTCCACCGGAAGCAGGACTGGCGGGAGACGGCACTTTCAGAGTCTGAGCTGTGTAAACACCCTCCACGACAGCCTGATAACAGAGACAGAAGACAGTGCCTGCCTCCTCTGGCCTCCTGCTGATAGTGCTTCGGGGAAGGGTTCCGGCAGCCAAGGAATGGCTGTTTTATCAAAAGGCAGAAAACCAAGCAGAGAAAAAGTCAGTGACAGTTAATTAAGGTCACATAAAGCCAGCTGTGCCAGGGAGCACAGGGGCTGCATGCCCCGTGAATGGAGGAGGGAAAGAAAACTCAGTCTGGCCTGGTGTGGTAAACACCACAACAGTGACGCTGGCCCTGGACCCGCTGATCTGCACCTGGTTTGTCTTCAGGGTCTCCGAGGCGCGTAGTAGGTGAAGGCCAGCCCCGCACCAACGTGACGCCACCGTGCCGAAGGAGGTGCCTGGAAATACACCCGTCCTTTTAAAGTTTTATCTCTCTACTCTCCGTTTCAGATATGGTTTTGGAGAGGCAGGGAAGCCTAGATTTGGCATTGACCCTAATGCTGAGCTTATGTATGAAGTTACACTTAAGAGCTTCGAAAAGGTGAGAAAATACCCACTTAATCTGAAACCGTGCTGGGTTTCCTCTCTGTCCGCACCCGTGGCTCGCAAGGGGTGTGGCCAGGCTGGGCGGCCAGCGGTGCTGTCTGCGTGCTATCCCCACCCGGCTGCCTGGCCGTGGGGCCCTGACGGCCCAGGAGCTCTGCGTTCTTACTCTCTGTTCTTATGTGTCAGCCCTTTCTCTCTCTCTCTACCTTTTTTTTTTTTAACTATTTTGGATAGAATCCAAGACTTGTTCCCTTATTTGTTCCTAGACTTGTTCTTTTTGTACTTTTTCCTGGGTTGAAGACAAAAAGGTTCACGTTCTGCCAAGCAGCTCCTCGGGGGCGTGGGGCGCAGTTTTCCAGTGCTTGGACGGACTGTCCCCTTCTCGGGCGGGGAGGAGGCCTGCATCGTGACTCCCGGGTATCCAGCACTGCCGGGCCCCCTAACTCGGGAGGCAGAGCTGCTCCCCCAGGCCTTTTTAGTTTTTTTGCATACCTGTCCGAGGAGACAGAAGAGTTTGTCGGTTGCCACGGGTTCCAGAAACAGGCCTGTGGGTGTGTGCTCCATCCCGGGTCTGGCTCCGGAAGCTCCCAGCAGCGGTCCCTGGGGGACAGACACAGAGCACACGCCCCAGCACAGCGTCCTGCCCACAGTGCCAACCTGAGTCTGCCCGTTAACCTCCGGGCTAACGGGACTGTTTGTTCTATTAGATTCTGAAAGGAAACCATTGTCCCGTAGCCTGTGGCTTTGGGCTGAGAAGTGGGGGGAGGACTGCTGTGGGATTCTCCCCTAACTGACGGTTCTGATCAGACCCCTCACACTGCACGTTCCCCGAAACAAACAGGCTCTCGTCATGATCCACTGCTGCTCTCGGGGAGCTTCTCCTGAGGGCCTGCTGGCTCAGCACGGGCCCTTCAACCTGCCTCCCTAGCACAGTGCTTCTCGTTGCAGAGAGAAGACTCTTGAGCATGTGCTTGTTTGAACCTTTGACTTTCCTCTTCCCGTTTTAGTCAAGCCACTCCTTGCCCTGCCCACCGGGGCTGGGGGGACACTGCGTCCTGGACGCCTGCTCACAGGTGCTCCAGGGAGCCTGGCTCTGTCCTCACTGCAGGGGCACACTCCACGCGGCTCTGCTCGCTGTACATGACACCACGTGAGTGGGTGTGATGTTGGAGGCGGCATGATTTCATTTTCTGCCTCGTAGTATCAAGAATATTTTTATACTTCATAAAGACTAAACCGAATATAAAAATGCAAAGGACCCTTGTTGCTAGATTTTTAAATAACAGCTAAATTGTTAGGAAGCATTCTGGGGTGGCCCGAAAGACTTAAGTAACTTTCTCACTGTTCACTTTAAAGGGCGGGGAGCCGTAGCACCCGGAATACACCACTAGTTAATTGTCTTTTGAATAGCGGGAATTTTACAGTTGCCCACATAAGCGTCACTATTCCTGCTCAGTAAATAGCTCGAACATAGCCTTGTCACTTTCCTGAGAGGACCCCACAGCATCCTGTGGACTCTCTCTGATCCCTCCGAATCCAGCTATTCGTGCTAAAGTGCACTGGTGTCTGGACCTGTCTCTGCAGTAGGGGAGGGTAGTGAGACACGCTGTCCAGGTAACAGAGGACCGTGAAATCACTTAGTTAATGGCTTTGAAATGATGTTTTTGCATCAGCTTTACCCTCCCAATTAGGTTTTACTTAAAATTCCCCGAGTTCACATCTGCAGGGTGATACGGTTTGGAAGCTTTATTATGTCTGGATGCATCAGAGTGCATGAGACACCTGCATGACCTGGAATTTTAAAAACCCTCATGAATATACAACTGTGACTTGACTCCAGCAGTGTTCCCATCTTAGAGCTGAAACATCGAGGCTTGAGAGAAAGCGCTTGCTGAAGTTATGACAGCAGTTCAGTGGTGACACTGACAGGAGGGAAGTAGGGGACCCCAGCTTTTTGGCCTCACCTTACAATTCTAAAGACGCAGTCCTCGGTGGCCTCTGGATGCTGGCGCCCGGCACTGTGGTTTTGCCTGCCCTCCCTCCGGCACAGCCCGGTCGTGGGAAAGGGAGTCCTAGCTGGCCGTGGCTGTGGCAGCGGCACCACCCTAAGGCCGCTGGGCTGGGGGCGCTCGTGTCCTCTGGAAGGAGCTACTGTTTGTTCTTGCTCACAGCAGCTGATGCTTTTTCCTTCTCTGTTCACTTGATCATTGTCACAAATTTGTACAACAGGCCAAAGAGTCCTGGGAGATGGATACCAAAGAAAAACTGAAGCAGGCTGCCATTGTCAAAGAGAAAGGAACTGTGTATTTCAAGGTACGTGCGTTCTTGTGCAGCCCTTTTCCTCTCAGAGAGTTTTCTCAGGTGTCAGGGTCACGCTGCCCCTCCCCTGCTCTGAATTTTATCAGCATCCGTCTGGGTAAGAGTAAGCCTGAATGTTTACAAGTCTGTCATTTACAGTATAGGAAATAGTGAGAAAGAATGAGTTAACTTGACAAAAATATATATATACTGGCCCTGGCTGGTTTGCTCAGTGGATAGAGCGCCAGCACAGTGTGTGGATGTCCCAGGTTCGATTCCTGGTCAGGGCACACAGGAGAAGCAACCGTCTGCTTCTCTACCCCTTTCCTTTCCTCTCCCCCTTCTCTCTATTTTCCACTCCCACAGCCAGTGGCTCGATTGGTTTAAACATAGCCCCAGGTGCTGAGGATACTTGGTTGAGTCGAGTATCAGCCCCAGATGGAGGTTGCCGGGTGGATCCCAGTTGGGGTGCATGTGGGAGTCTGTCTCTATCTCCCCTCCTCTCACTTAAAAACAAAAAACAAGACTTCTTTTCCATGGCCTGCCCTAGACGGTAACCCTCCCCCCTACAGGCAGACTGAAGCATCTCGCTTTGGTCCATAATGGGCACTCCATAAGTGTTCGAGGGGTGAAACAAAACAGAATAGAAGAATTGTTAGTAGTGATGGCATTCATAGGGGTAAGTTTTATATCACCTTCCTTCCCACTGTCCTGGTGAAGTCACTGAGGCACGGGACAGAAGGGAAGGGAACTCGCACAGACTGCAGAGGACGCAGGCAGGAGGAGAGCAGTGACGTCCCCTGCTGGCCTCAGTGCTCCCTGCCACTGCTGCTGTGAGCGCTCCTGGGAAACCCCTGAGTGGTGTTTGTTGTTGATTGCTCCTCTGACACCTCGGAGTGGGCGGGCTCGTCAGGCCTTCAGCCCCCGATGGAAGAGCAGAAGCCACGGCACTTTGTTCAGTTCCAGCCCCGAGGCTGTCGCGCTGCTCCTGCCCAGACAGGAGCCTCGTGTCAGGCGAGCAGCAGGGTCAGCGCGGCAGAGTTCCAGAAAGGAGGGAGTGTCGTCCAGGCTTCTTTCTCTTCTTCCTTGCTTCTGCAGTGGGGACAGAAATTAGAGGATGCTTTCGACAGTTGCAGCCGGGATGCATGAATGTGCTTCAGCAAGTCTTCCTGGAGCACTGGCTCCAGGACCTGCTGTTGCCTTGCCCGCCTTGCCCAGAGGCAGCGGGGACGGTGGTCACCCACACGGAACAACTGGGGAATTGTGCAAGACTGCACAACCGCGGAGTGGTGCAGGTGCAGCAGGGGACAGCGTGTGTGCTTACTGCTTTTCAGACCTTGAGACGAGACCCACTCGGGTCATGAACTCAGTTGAGTGGAAGTGTATGTGGCATTATGTAGTAGTAAGGAGGCATCTTGTTCCATAAATCTTTTCGCTTGGGTGTGAGTGGGTATCGGATAATGAAACATTTATTACTGGGGGTTTTGGTTAAACAGATTTGAAATCTATTGCATTAGGTAATATAGAATCATTTATATTTACTTCTAAAATAATGTATAGGTCACCAGAAAACACTAGAGTCTGGTCGGATGGACTCGGAATCGGAAACTGGGTAAGGGGGCGAGTTTTATGGCTCCAAATGATTGAAAGTCGTTTAAGGTCTATAGAGGTCATTTTATCAAATGAAAAGCTGAGAGAATTAGATTAGTTGATCCCCAAGTTTTTTGTGTTGTTGTTGTTTTTGTGACAGAGACAGAGGGAGACAGAGAGAGGAACAGACAGACTGGAAGGGAGAAAGATGAGAAGCATCAATTCTTTGTTACAACACCTTAGTTGTTCATTGATTGCTTTCTCATATGTGCCTTGACTGGGGGGCTACAGCAGACTGAGTGACCTCTTGCTCAAGCCAGCGACCTTGGGTTTAAGCTGGTGAGCCTTGTCAAACCAGATGAGCCCGCGCTCAAGCTGGCGACCTCGAGGTCTCAAACCTGGTTCCTCCGTGTGCCAGTCTGATGCTCTAATCCCTGCACCACCGCCTGGTCAGGCCCTCAAGTTTTTTTCCAGCCCTAAAGTCCTGTGAGTTTTTAAACTCTCAAGAGCAAGTTTGATTTTTTTTAAATTCAATTTATGTATATGAGATAACTTCTAATCTAGTTAAGTAAGATTCCAAGTGGACTTTTTGTAGACCAAAGCACATAATACACTGGAATAAAAAGAAATTTTTCTTTAAAATCCCTTTCTTAGCCCACAGGTCCAGAATGGTGTTTCTTATATACCTGGAGTCCATTAAATTCTTTAAATGTATTTTTTATATTTCGCAAAACTTCTAAATAGAGTATTAACAGCTTGGAGTAGGGGATTGAGGCTCTTGAAATTGATCTAGAATTATTATCAACTCAGTGTAGTAAAACGCTCAACAATTCATAAACTCTGATTGGTTGTTGATGACCCAGAACTTTGGGGAACAGTATTGGCCATGAAATAACGCTTCAGAGCCACATGTCACGGAGTCGTGTCCTGAGTACAAGCAGAGAGGCAGCGGAGTTTGTGCCGAAAGCATTGCGTAAGTGTCTATACAGTTCCTTGGCCGCGTCTCAGCATGATAACTGCAATAGTGGTTTGTGTATTTCATAATCTTATGAACCCTCTTAAGATTACTGACCTTTGAATAAAGTCTGCATCAGCAGTCACACACATGGAACATATTATTTTTTAACATGCCATTTGATAGACAAAATCTTTCAAAACACAAGTCCATTGGGGGAAAACTAATGAAAGGTTCAAAACCGCTGACCTAAGACTTCTCCCAGAATGTCTCGGAACATTTTGTACTACTAAAAACTTCCCCAGAGGTACCTTCGTAATTGTAGGTAACAGAGCTCAGCAGTGATCCTAGCTTTAGCTCGAAGGCTTCAGAGCAGTCGGTGGAGTGCTTCCAGCACATGGTCCCTGTTCCAATTGCAGGCCAGGTTTCCGCGGGCCACACTCCCTGCTGGGCCTTCCCTTCCCAGGGAGGTGACTGGGAGCGCTGTGCACACGCGGAGGCCAGACTCGTGGGTGACAGTAGATGTGGTGAGATAAGAGTGTACGTTCCATGCCAGCAGTACACTGGAGTCCCGTTTTCACTGACCTGTTGATTTGGTTTACACTTCAGTGGGTAAATCTCTCGGTTTAGTGGAGTTGGATTGCGGTTAGCTTTTAAATGGTTCTGGTTCTGCTGTTTAGGTTGTAAATTCCCAGTACCAGCTTCTGAACACTGCAGAAAAGAAAGGTGGACGAGGACTCTTCACTTGGCTCTAAAAATAAAGCCTTGGTCACAGCACAACATTATGCCAGACATTGTGGAAGCTAGTAAAACAAAGGTGGTTTTTGCCCTGGCCGTTTGGCTCAGTCTTAGAGCGTTGGCTCACTGTGCGGAAGTCCTGGGTTCAGTTCCCGGCCAGGGCACACAGGAGAAGCGCCCATCTGCTTCTCTACCCTTCGATCTCCTCTCTGTCTCTCTCTTCCCCTCCCGCAGCCAAGGCTCCATTGGAGCAAAGTTGGCCGGGGCACTGAGGATGGCTCCATGGCCTCCACCTCAGGCGCTAGAATGGCTCTGGTTGCAGCAAAGCAACGCCCCCTGGTGGGCATGCCGGGTGGATCCCAGTTGGGCATGCAGGAGTCTGTCTCTGCCTCTGCTTCTTATTTCAGAAAAATACAAAAAATAATAATAATAATAAAAAGGTGGTTTTTATTTGCCCCCCGCCCCCAGGCATTCTGCAGAACAGGAGCAGTCATCTCACACCTGGTTAGTGTTTCTCTTCTCTGACTGGAAGGCAGTGGCAAGAAGTTGCAGGACACAGCTGTGACATGGGGTTCTGGTGCCCCCTTGTGTTCGATAGGGAAAGAGCATTTGCAGTTCTAGAGCAGGCTGGTTAAGAATCATCTTTCAACCGCTGAGCCCTTCGCGGACAAGCCAGGCTTTGTGATGTTTTGACCGCTCTTGCTGAACCAAGGAACCAGTTCTATGACTTAGCAACAAGTCAGTTATGACTCAGGATTTTAGGTTTAAAAAACCTCATAAGAAGCGTCAACCCTGCCTTTTTTTTTCCTCCTCCTTCCTACATTCTCTTAGTACAGGGTTTCTCAGCTGTGACACTGCTGACATTTGGGGCTGTGTGAGTCTGTGTTGGTGGGAGGCTGTCGTGTTCATTGCAGGGTATTTAGCACCATCTCTTGTCTCTGCCCACTAAGTGCCACTAGTACCGACCTCCCCCCCCACCAAGTTGTGACAACTAAAAAACGTCTCTGAACATTGCCAAACAAATACCTAAGGCTTTGCACCATTCTGGACCAGGGGCCAAAATGACCCTGGTTGAAACTCCTGTTTTAGCACCTCAGAAGCAGAGAGATCATAAAACAAGTACCTTTGCTCATTGGAAGTAGAGCTCTAAATAAAATTATGTAGGATATGTGTGAAGGAGCCTTCGAATCATTGAAGTGCCCCGTCAGTGTGGAGGGGCTAACTGCTAGGGAGTGTGTTCCCTGCGTTTGTCTGTTGGTTTGTTTTGTTTTTATTTTGGAAATTGTAGCCTTCTACCATTCTGATAATTCAGAACCTGCCAAAGTGGTCAGATCTGGGGCGCTGTCCTCCCTGGCTTGCTTTCCCCGTGGCACTATATGGTCAGATCTGGGGCGCTGTCCTCCCTGGCTTGCTTTCCCTGTGGCACTATATTATGAGGTCATCAGAAAGGTAACAGGTACATTAAAGAGATAGGAGATGAGAAAGAAGGAACCAGGCATCACGGGAAATGTCCTTAGCTAGTGATCTACACAACATGACACCTTTCCCTCTCCTCTACTGCCACTCTACCCCCAGTGATACAACTTTGGGTTCCATAGTTGTATTCCTTTGACCTTAATATTAATTCGGCAAACCTTCACTAAGGGCCTTGTTTTGGTAAATCCCAAAAGGCAGAAGGCACGCTTCCTGTCCTCAAAGAGTTCACAACCCAGCTAGAGAAAAGAGTGACAGAAAAAGAATGCTGCCTGACCAGACGGTGGCGCAGTAGAGTGTGTACCTGGGATGCCGGAGGACCCAGGTTTGAAACCCCAGGGTCGCTGGCTTGAGCGAGGGGTCACCGGCTCAGTTTGAGTCTTCCCCCTCCCAGTTAAGGCACATATGAGAAAGCAGTCAGTGAACGACTAGTGATGCAACTATGAGTTGATGCTTCTCATCTCTCTCCCTTCTTGTTTCTCCCTGTCCCCCCTTTTTCTGTAGTGCCCCCCAAAAAAGAAGTATCGAGCCTATGGCTGTGACCAAATATAATTGCCTTGGTTAGCTCGGGCCGCCAGGATAAAATTCCAGAGACTGGACTGGAACAGTAGGAGTGTGTTTCTCACAGTTCTGGAGCCTGGAAGTCAGGATCAGGGTGCCGCAGGGTCAGTATCTCCTGAGAGTCCTCCCCTCGGGGCGCAGGTGGCGGCTTTCTGGCTGTGTCCTGCATGACTTCCCCTAGGTGCTTGTGGGAGGGGGGGAGAGAGGGGACAAGTCCTCTGATGTCTCTTACAGGGGAACTAATTGCATCATGAGGGCCCCACCTTCAGGCCCCCCCCAAACCTGATGGCCTTCCGTCTCCAAAAACATCAACTGGGGCTAGGGCTTCAGCGAATGAATTGGCGGCTGGCTGGGGAGCAGTTCAGTCCCTAGAAAATACAATGTAATTTTCTTAAGAATTGCGCCATTTATTATGAAAGGACCTGGTTTCATATTTTTACAAACAATCTGTATCGTAAATTTCTGAGGCAGAGAGGACAACAGACTTGATCTGAGGACCCTTTTTCAGAACACCTCGGAATCCTCTTGCAGCGCCTGCGTGGGCAGGGCCGGGCGCTCTCCGACACATTGCTGTGGTGAGGGATGCTCAGAGGGGACGCAGCTTTGCCCTCGCTCAGACCCAGGCTCCCCACGCTACACCGATCTGTGCTGTCCGCACCAAAAATCACCAGGCTTCCTTCTGCTGCTGGAGCTTGTTTCTTAGGCCAGCCCCTTTACCTTCTGTACAGCAGGAACATTCTCGTAGACCTGCTTGGTGGTTTTTCTCTGTGGAGTCACGGAGTGAGTTAGAGTGTATGTCTGCACTGCTTGACTGTGGTAAACCCTCGTGATGTGAGCTGAACACTGTCCATTGGTCCCATTGGATGCAGTGTCCTAATACAAGGGTCCCCAGACTTTTTACACAGGGGGCCAGTTCACTGTCCCTCAGACCATTGGAGGGCCGGACTATAAAAAAAAACTATGAACAAATCCCTATGCATACTGCACATATCTTATTTTAAAGTAAAAAAACAAAACGGGAACAAATACAATATTTAAAATAAAGAACAAGTGAATTTAAATCAACAAACTGACCAGTATTTCAATGGGAACTATGCTCCTCTCACTGACCACCAGTGAAAGTGGTGCCCCTTCCGGAAGTGCGGTGTGGGCCGGATAAATTGCCTCAGGGGGCCGCATGTGGCCTGCGCGCGGGCCATAGTTTGGGGGCCCCTGTCCTATTGGATCTGGCCGCAGTTCTACGATGTAGGAGGATGGATCCCTTTTTTGAGATTGATAATCCCTTTTCATTCATCCTAAAATGGGAGTAAACACAGTCTCAGTCCCATAATTTCTTGTATAGAGCCAGTAGGTAATTGACATGAATTCATGATACATTGTTATTCACAGTATGTTCAAATTCTGCCATTCAGGCAAGAGAGCAAAAATATAATTAAGAAAGACTTCTCATATAGTTAACTGACACCTCTGTAAGTTATGTTTTATAGTTGTTTTTGTTGGATGCCGCTATTCAACTATGCATATTCCCATTGTTTATAGATCAGAGCCGGTTTTTGTAAGGAAGGTTCTGTGAGGACACAGCCCCACCCATTTATTTATATATTGTCTGGAGTTGCTTTTGCACTGCAGTGACAGTTGTAACAGATTGTTTGGCCTGCAAAACCTTAGGTATTTGTTATCTGCCTCTTCCTATAAAGTCTGCCTACCCCTGGTTTAGATAACTGACATTTGCCAGAATGTATAGACTGTGCAGTGCCGAGGGTCAGGAGCAAAGGGAAAAGTAACTTCCCCTTTAAGTAAAGTAGTAACATTGTCTAAAACTACTCAGCAACCTTTTGAAAGTCGGATACATACTAGCAGCAAAGGATGTAGCCCCAAAGCCTTGCTGCCCTCCAGCTGAGAGAACTGCCCCCTGGGACAAGGGGCTGGAGTGCTGGAGAGCAGCCCGTGCCCAGACTGGCCCGAACCAGAAAGAGTGGAGAAGTGTCCATAGCCAGCCCCTACGGACCAAGGGACATGGTCAGATCCCAGGGTTTGTATGTGGAGGGTTCCTCTTTTGAGGGTCGGTGTCTCAGGGAGGCTGCGCTCACACTTCTCTTGTACCCGCTGCAGCCCGTGCAAAGAGTAATAATCACCAGCTTTCCCCTCCCAGGGCGGCAAGTACCTGCAGGCGGTGATCCAGTATGGGAAGATAGTGTCCTGGCTGGAGATGGAGTACGGCTTATCAGAGAAGGAGTCCAAAGCTTCGGAGTCGTTCCTGCTTGCCGCCTTCCTGAACCTGGCCATGTGCTACCTGAAGCTCAGAGAATACACCAAAGCCGTGGAGTGCTGTGACAAGGTAGGCTCCCCGCATGCGCTTGGGCAGACGGACGGATGCGCCTGCTCTCTGCCCCCTCCCTGCTCTCTGCTGCTTTGATTAAAGACTTTTCTGATACTTAGACTGTTTATAATAATATATTATTATGAATGAAAGTTTTGATAAATTAATTTTCATCCACGACCTTCCTTAAATCTCTGGCACTTGGTATCAGATTAGGCATATAACTCCTCAGGTTCAATTTAATAAGAACAGATTTAACTTAAGCCTTTCAGGACTTGAATATAACAGACTTCTCATATAGCGGGTCTGTAAAGAAGTCACCTTTTGCTATCATATTTATTCACTGATGGAGAACACACATAAATAATTTCCAAGACCCACCAAGCATCAGCAGCCCTCTCCCTTTTTACATTTGTGGTGTTATTGCTGTTCCTGGTCCCGTAGTACCTTGGTGTTCTGTGACAGTGTCTATCTGAGTGTGATTCTGATGTTTGTATGCACCAGTGATGCTGACTGTTATGTCAGATGTCTGGTCTCAGTGAACAGTGTATATATTACATATGGGTAACAGCTAATAGTCGAATGTATTTTAAAAGACAAATAGTGGGACCCTGACCAAGTAGCTCAGTTGGTTAGAGCGTCATCCTGATATGCCAAGGTTGTGGGTTCAATCCCAGGGCAGGGCACACATAAGAATCAACAATGAGTGCATAAATAAGTGGAACAAGAAATTGATGTCTCTCTCTCTCTCTCTTTTCTCTCTCAAATCAATAAATTTTAAAATATTTTTAATTTTTAAAAAGATAAACAGAAAAGGGTGAGAAAAACAAGCAACTATTTCATACATACTTTGTAAGATTATTTTTGCATTTTAAGATTGGGAGTTTTGTGGATCAATATGTTCCTTATCCCATTTCACTAAGGTTTTGCCTGAGAAAGAAATGTTACTGTTAATTACTTTTTTAAAGGTTTTTGATTCTTTGTTTTTTATTGTAGTATAAAATTATCCAAAATTCAAACACTATAGAAATATACAAGAAAGTAAAAGTCCATCTCTCCCAAGACCAGTCATCCATCACACACATATTCCTTTCATTTTTTTCCATACAGAAACATATATGTGTATGGGTTTTTTTCAATTTAGAATATATAGATTTAGATATATAGTATTATAAAACAAGGACATCTTTCTGCATTTTATCAATTTATCATATAATTCTTCATTCTTTTATTTATTTTTTTATAAATAAATTTTTATTTTAATGGGGTGACATTAATAAATCAGGGTACATATATTCAAAGAAAACATTTCCAGGTTATCTTGTCATTTAGTTCTGTTGCATACCCATCACCCAAAGAGAGATAGTCCTCCGTCACCCTCTATCCAGTTTTCTTTGTACCCCTCCCCCTCCCCTTCCCCCTCCCCCAACCCCCCCGTAACTACCACAGTCCTGTCCATGTCTCTTAGTCTCGCTTTTATGTCCCACCAATGTATGGAATCCTGCAGTTCTTGTTTTTTTCTGATTAACTTATTTCACTCCGCATAATGTTATCAAGGTTCCACCATTCTGCTGTAAGTGATCCGATGTCATCATTTCTTCTAGCTGAATAGTATACTATGGTGTATATGTGCCCCATCTTCTTTATCCAGTCTTCTATTTTTTTTTACAGTGATTAAAAGCCTTTAAGCAAACTCTTGGCCAATACAGCAAGAATCCATAAAAGAGTAGTGTCCTTAACATGTTCACCAAGTCCAAATTGGCCCCATCACCATGCCAGATCCCTGAAAAATGCAACCCAACCACAGTTCAGTCTGTTAGGAGCTGTCACAGGGAGCAGGAGTCCAGGAAAAGTCCACACAGGAAAAGTCCACATGGCACTGGAATTGTTGTCACCATTCTATACTTCGCAGCTCATGTCCAAGTCCCAATGACCGCTGCTTCTAGCTGGTAATGATTCAGGTAGACTGGAATAATTCTTCATTCTTTTAAATACTATTTAGTATCCATTGTAAGCATCTGTGGTTTATCTAACCAGTCTCCTTCGGTAGATTTCCAGGGGCTTGATTCAATGTCGTGTCTCTTTGCATACCTTTGGGTTTGTTTCTATGGGATAAATTTCTACAAGTGGAAGTAATGGGTCAAAAGAGATGATTGTTTTAATACATTGACATTTTAAGTGTTAATGTATTGTCATTGAATATTATTAATGGTTTTTCTAAATATTATTGGCAACAAAAAAGTTTTATTTTCATTTCTTCTTTTTTTTTCTTTTTTTAAGTGACAGACTTCCACATGCACCCTGACCGGGACTCACCCAACAAGCCCCTTCTGGGACCAATGCTCAAATCAGCCGAGCTATCCTCAGTGCTTAAGGCTGATGCTCAAACCAATCGAGCCACTGGCTGTGGGAGAGGAAGAGAGAGACAAGGGGCAAGGGGGAGGGGGCGGGAGAGAAACAGATGGTCGCTTCTCACAGTGCCTTGACCAGGGATTGGACCGAGATGGATCAAACCCAGGATATCTGCACTCTGGGCTAACGTTCTATCCACTGAGCAAACTGGCCAAGACCTTACTTTCCTTTCTCATTGCACATCTTTTCATTATTTGCCATTTGTACTTCTGTGAACTGCTTATTCACATTCTTCGACCCCATTACTGGTCTGTTTTTGACTGAGGCAGTTGGTACATTATCACTACTAACCCTTTGTCCGACGAGAGGGACGCTGGGACCCTGTTCTCCTTCTTTGTCTTTTAACTTTGTTGATGGTATCTTTTTCCTTAAAGAAAGTTTTCATGTTTATGTAATCAAATTTGTTTTTTTCCTTTCTAGTTAGAAGTTTTCCCCACCCTGAATATAAAAATAACCTCATTCAGTACTTCCAAAACCTAACAGGAACTAGGTTTAATTTATTTTCTTTTTAATTTTTAGAGAGAGATAGGGAGAGAGAAAGACAGAGACAGAGACAGGAACATTGAGCTGTTTCTGTATGTGCCCTGACTGGGGTCAAACTGCCAACCTCTGTGCTTCTGGACGATTCTCCAACCAACTGAGCTATCTGGCCAGGGCTTAATTTTTTTACATTGACTTTTCTAGGAAGAAAGAGAGAAAGGGAGAGAGAGAGGAGAGGTAAGGGAAGCATTCATTTGTTCCACTCAGTCATACATTTGTTGGTTGCTTCCCATGTGTGCCCTGACCAGGGATCGAACCCACAACCCTGTTGTTCCGGGACACTTTATCTGACTGAGCTAACCAGCCAGGGCCTACATTTACTATTTAAAAAATAATAATAAATAAGCCTGTTATATTTTTATGGGGGTTGCATGTAGATATACTTGGCCTAGAACTTATTTTTGTGTTTATGAAATGAGGTGAGAATTACTTAATTTTCTCGGTGGATAGCTGCTGTCTCTGCCCCACGTACTGTCGTTAACCCTTGCCCTGCTGATTGACACAGTCTGTTCTGAGTGCTGTGTTCTGTCCTGCTGACCTGTCTGTTCCCAGACGGCCAGCCAAGCTGTTTTAATTTGAGTGGTGTAAAAAAAAAAAATTTTTTTTTTTCTTATATAAGGCATGTCTCCTCTTATTATTTTTGTCTTCCCAACATTTTCTCAACCATCCTTGGGCATTTACTTCTTCTGTTGAACTTCTCAAGATTCTCTTTCCAAATCCTTTGGGGTCTTTATAGAAATTGTATCAAACACAGACACAAGTTTGGGTGGTTAGTTACATTTCAGTCAGTGGTACAGAATAACCGCAAGCTCGTCTTTTCAGTGTGTTTTCTAACACACTTGGCCAGAGGACGTCAGCACGTTATTTATGTACTGAGTTTCTTTAAAATTCTCACAAGTTACATTCATTCTTTCTTAAACGTAAACCGTCCGTTCTAGGCCCTTGGGCTGGACAGTGCCAACGAGAAGGGCCTGTACCGGAGGGGCGAGGCCCAGCTGCTCATGAACGAGTTCGAGTCAGCCAAGGGCTCCTTCGAGAAGGTGCTGGAAGTCAACCCCCAGAACAAGGCCGCGCGGCTGCAGATTTCCGTGTGCCAGAAGAGGGCCAAGGAGCACAACGAGCGCGACCGCCGGATCTATGCCAACATGTTCACCAAGTTCGCCGAGCGCGATGCCAAGGTGGGCGGGGCCGTCGGGCTCTGGGCGGGGCGAGCGCTGGCCCTGCCCCTTCGGTTTTTATTCCGGGAAGGTTAAGCCTGGGGCCTGGAGCAGCTGCGCCAGCGTTCTGGGAGCACAGACCCAGGAATATGGTGTGCAGCCCAGCCGAGGCTGGTGGAGGTCCCCAGGAGGAAGGCTCTGTCCCCTCCCCAAAGCCCCGTTGCGGAGGGGCGCTGGCCTGGCTGTGCAGATGAGGGAGCTCATTCCCCAGGGATGTGCTAGAGCAGTTCCTGCTTTTAAGAAATGAGCAGATTTAAAAAAAAAACAAAAAACCTCTCTCTCTCTTCTCTTTTTTCTCTTTTTTTTTTTTTTTTGTATTTTTCTGAAGCTGGAAACGGGGAGAGACAGACAGACTCCCGCATGCGCCCAACCGGGATCCACCCGGCTCGCCCACCAGGGGGCGACGCTCTGCCCACCGGGGGACGATGCTCTGCCCCTCCGGGGGCCTCGCTCTGCCGCGACCAGAGCCACTCTAGTGCCTGGGGCAGAGGCCAAGGAGCCATCCCCAGCGCCCGGGTCATCTTTGCTCCAATGGAGCCTCGGCTGCGGGAGGGGAAGAGAGAGACAGAGAGGAAGGAGGGGGGGAGGGGTGGAGAAGCAGATGGGCGCCTCTCCTGTGTGCCCTGGCCGTGAATCGAACCGGGACTTCTGCACACCAGGCTGACGCTCTACCACTGAGCCAACCGGCCAGGGCTTCTCTTTTCTCTAAAATGAATAAATAAATAAAAAAATTAAAAAAAAGAAAAAAAGAAAAGGAGCGCTTCAGGTGTTTCCAGATAACCCTCCATGTTGAGACCCCAGATTCCCCCAGGACTGGGCTGTGGGGGGAGGCCCGCTGTCAGGCCCTTCGTGGGGCAGGTGTGGGCGGGTGGGTCAGCCTCCTCGCTGCAGACCCGCGCTCTGGGCCTGCGCGCCCAGCCCCCTGTCGCACGCGGTGAGGAGACGGCGGCCAGTGGCCACTGTAACCAGGTGGACGGCACAGCCCAGACCACCCACGTGGGAGACCCGCCTTCTCCCCGGGGCCTGGCCGTCTGCTGCCTGAACTAACCCCCGTGTCTCTCTCTTCCCCAGGAGGAGGCCAGTAAAGCGCTGGGCAGGAAGGCCACCGACGCGGTCAGCAGCGAGAAGGCCGCGGGGCGCCCGGCGGCGGCAGACGGGGAGCGCGCACAGGACCATGTATGACGCAGCGCAGAGGAGGGAAGAGTGCTGCCCGCTCGGCCCTCCTCCGCGGGCTCTCACCCCACTCAGGATTCCGCCGTGTCCAGTGTCCAGTTTGTCGTCGTCCGTGTGACTCCGGGAGCCAGTGGCAAAGCCGGTAGCTTCCCACAACAGCGCCCCCTGCTGCTGCCCAGCGCCCCCGTGGGGGGTGGCGTGGGCCCACTCCGGGTGGGACAGACGTGACTGTTAGTGGGGGGAGCTTGAGCCAACAGCGAAGTCCAGCTCATTTCAGTCTCTGTCCACTCTCGCTGTCCGATTCAGGGTCCCCCGAGATACTCCTAACAATCTGGGCCTGCCTGTTAGGTTTTTCCATTTGATTGAATTTTAATAGCACTTCACAAACCTAAAAATAAATGCTTAATGAGCTTCTCCTTTCCTGCTGTTGGACGAGGGAAAGGAGGGCGGGGTTTCGTTTTTAAATAACTGAAGTGCTATGAATGCGACTCAGTATTTGTAACCACCAGAACCCATCGTCCAGGGGTCTGGTGTCCCCTCAGGTCCCCCGCAGTGTCACAGACTTGGAAGCCAGAACCTTCGAGGCCGCTGGTCTCCCGCCTCCCTCCTCGCTGGAGGGGGTCTCTCCCCCACAGCTGGCCTGCCCGGGGAGGAGTCCTGTCGTCCCTAAAACGCTCTTCAGCGATGACGGTGCGCGGAGGGAGTTTCTGGGTTGGCTTTCTCTGTTCTGGATGAAGTCCTAAGAGGCCGAAGTGTGACCAGAGCCATCAGAATTGGGCTTTTCTTGGTTCTTTTCCTCTTAGGAAGTGATGTTGACCACAGGACCGCCCGCTAGTGGCATTGCTGCTGCCCAGCCCCTGGTGTGCACGCTGACCGTCACCGTCGCTGTAAGAGGTGTTCTTACAGCCGGGCCGAAGTGGGTTGATCTACATATCTGTGTAGGATCCAAGCAGCTTTTCTGTTGTCTTTTTTTAAATTCCTGGCTCCTAAACATTTGTATGCTAGTTTATGGAACTTATTTACACTCCTCTTTCATGCAAAAAAAAAAAAAAAACAAGACCGGACAAACAGACCTTGGCTTTTTCTATTAAGCAGCTGAATTAAGTAGTTGCTCTCCTGCGCTTGGGTTTTCTTTGCAGGTGTGACACGCAGTGGCCTTTTCTCCCTGTGCTGAGAGCTGCTTTGTTCTGGTGTGACTTGTGGGAAAGAGTCGACAAAAGCTTCTTTCCCCTGCGGGTGCATCGAGCCTAAAACCTCGGGTCCGCGGCACTGACCCGGCACTGACCGCGAGCATTGACTGCCGGCAGTCTCGATCTGCGTGTGGAGGTGCGTTCAGTCCCTGCAGGTGAATGAGGTCGAGCGCGCTTTCCACTCGGCCTGAGAAACTGGGGAGCCAGTGCTTCAGCCCACAACATCTCCCGTTTCTAAACCCTGAAGACACTGGCAACTATGTCTTAGGTCAGTTTTCATTTTTATGGTGGTTTAAAAAAAACAAACACTTTCGTTATTGTTAGGACCCATGTTAAATTCTAAAAATAAAGGCATTCCCCTTTTATGCCTGTTTTCTTCTCCGTGGACCAAATGGAATCAAGTTGTGTTTCTCCATTCGGGATAACTAAAATTCTTTTAAATTCCCACTTATACTTGATTCTTTTTCCATGAGGTAGTTCTTTTAAAAGCCCCGGATCTCACCACGGAAGTAAAGAAAGCAAAAGCTGCTTTTGCTTATTTGCTTAATTCAGTGGTTCTCAAACTTTTTGAAATCGGGGTGCATTTAAAATCCTACAAATAATTGTAGGCACACTATATACAGATTTCTGAGAAATATGTTATAATAATTAAGTCAAATATTAAGGAAAAAAATATAAAGTTCAAGAGTGCTTTTATGGTAATTAAATGAAGTAAATATGACAAAATTAAATTTATTCTGACTTTAAAAACCATTTTTATGTTACATTTTTTGAGTTATGCCTTTTAGAATTTGTAAAAAAGAGGTTAAAAAATAAAATGACAAAAACATTTTTTATAGAGATACATATATATAGATAGATAGATAGATAGATAGATAGATACACTCAATAAGATTTAGTAAATTCAGCAAGTCTCACGCGAATGTGTTAAGTTTTTTCATTCTTGTGTTTATGAGAAACATGAACCTGATGTGTCCTAGCAATTTCTTCAATGTTTGGGCATATATTTGAAAGACAAACTCATTTCCTCGTCCAGACATTGAAGAATTCCTCTCTTTTTACTCTTAATTGTGTTGAGTGCAGAAAACTCCCACCATACATATCATCTTAACTTTACACCAAACAAAAGATAGAAGAAAGTTGCCTCCAGTCTTTCCGGGGAACATGGGGGGTAGTGTAAACAATCCAGCACCACAGCTTAACAGCCTTTTGCAACCTAATCAGGCAAGTGAGGTGGGGGGTTGGGCAAACAGTCAGCTTACAGCCAATTCCCCACACACTGTCCCCCAAAAATCTAAACTCCAAAAACCTTGTTGGTTTTTTGGTCCCCAACAGGCACATATTTCTCTGGAATACCATAGGGCGCACCTGGAAATCTAATAGGGTGCACCAGTGCACCCTGGCACACACTTTGAGAACCACTGGCTTAATTGCATAGCGTTTGTAGCTCTGGCGACCAGAGCCTGATTCCAGGGGGCCTAAGATTGAGATTTGATCCTGAAAAGGCCATTAGCTTTCTGCAGGTAACAGAGAAAAAGTATCCGAAGTTAGATCAGCCCAGCAGCTGTCTCCCAAATGTGCGAGTAGACCTTAGCAGGTGGAAGGTGCCCATCGCCACTCGAGAAAAAGACACTTCACAACATTCTCGTGTCAGATCCGGTCATCCTAAACAGTTTGTCTAGCAATCAGCAGATGTCTTTGAACCCCCGTTTACACTGCAGATGGACTGGTGATGAATTAAAAACAAATTTTTTTAAAAATCATTCAGATGCACATTTTTTGTGTTCCTTAAATATAAAAAAGATGATTTCACATTGTTCAAATAGTCTTCAGGAAAGGTTGTTTTGGTTGGAAAACTAGAGGGAGTGGGGGCCCAAGTGGAAATGAGACGGAAAATTGGCAAGGACGGCGTCGACCTGCTCTGCCGTAACTCAGCCTGAGACCCTCCGGGGCTGCGGGCGTCTTTGTTCAAATGAACCGAGTAATCAGAGAAACAAGAGGCTTTTTTTCTGCTAACCAGTGAGTATATGCCATTTTAAGTGATTGTAAGGTAGGTTCAGTGTGGGAAATGAAGAGGTTTAACTTGCCCTGTATTAAAAGTGTGTGAAATATAAGTACGTCTGTGTCAGGTGATGCTCTGTGTGAAGCATGCATTTCTGCTTAAATTGAATATTTTATCAGATCATCATGCTAACATACTCTGAACCAGGGGTCGGGAACCTTTTTGACTGAGAGAGCCATGAACGCCACATATTTTAAAATATAATTCCGTGAGCGCCATACAACAACCCGTGTATGTTACACATTATCCAATAAAAATTTGGTGGTGTCCCAGAGGACAGCTGTGATTGGCTCCAGCCACCCGCAACCATGAACATGAGCTGTAGAAAATGAATGGATTGTAATACATGAGAATGTTTTATATTTTTAACATTATTTTTATTAAAGATTTGCAAGCCAGATGCAGCCATCAAAAGAGCCATATCTGGCTCATGAGCCATAGGTTCCTGACCCCTGCTCTGAAGGCTCAAGGAGCCGACGTCACATCCTATGAGTCATGATTCACACGTTACACTACAGAAGGGAGGTGGCATGGGGCCGGGACAGTGGCACACCTTCCCCCGGCGGTGCCATCGAGGTCTACAGCCGGGTCGGTGCAGGCTCCCTTGGTTCTCCGAGTTCCTTGCTCCATCTCTGGGTTTGAGGCACAGCCTCCCCCTGGCTGCTGAATTATTTGATAATGAGATCATTCCCTTTGTTTGACATCGTTTCCTAAGCAAATAATGATCACCTAGGAGTCTTGAGGTGAAGAGCCAGGGAACGTTTCCAGGCTGTACGTTTGTGATCGGGGTGATTCAAGGCAGCCTGTATCCGGCTCCACAGCGTGAGGACTGTCAGTGCAGCGCTTGCTCCATACTTATTTGGTCTTTCTAGCGACACTGAGCTCCCCTCTTAGCGTGGTGCAGTAGAATGTACTCAGCCTGACCAGGCAGTGGCGCAGTGAACAGAGCGTCGCAGCCTCGGATGCTGAGGACCCAGGTTCAAAACCCCAAGATCTCTGGCTTGAAGGTTGACTCCTCCAGCTTGAGCAAGGAGCCCCACCCCCCTCGTCAAGGCACCTATGAGAAAGCAATCAGTGAACAACTAAAGAGCCGCAAGTATGAGCTGATGCTTCTCGGCTCTCTCCTTTCCTATCAGCGCCCCAACACCCCCTCCCCCACTCTCTTGCTTAAAAAAAAAAAGATTTCTGCCCTGGCCAGATAGCTCAGTTGGTTAGAACATATTTCTGAGACATAAAGGTTGTGGGTTCGATCCCTGGCCAGGGCACATACAGGAGCAGATCAGTGTTTCTGTCTCTGTCCCTTCCTCTCTCTCTAAAATCAATAAATAAAATTAAGAAAAATTAAAAAAGATTTCTGCGGAGCCTGTTGTTCAGTGACATATGTCTTCTCCCAGAGGAGAATGGCAGCAGTGCCCAGTAAGGCTCATGGGGTCCCCTGTGGGAAGCAGGGGTTCAGGGGCTCAAACGTCTGCCCTCTCCTTGGGCTGTCAGGCCAGCTAGCTCTTCTCAGCTGTTTCTTGGCCGGATTCTGGAGCACTCCTGTCCCCGCCCCCCCCCCCCCCGCGGGAAGCCTCGTTCAGCGCCCCCAGCAGATTGCCGCCACTTCTCTGCGAGGCTCTGACCCCCACGTTCTCGTGCACCATTGTCTGCAGCCACGGGGTTCCCTGGGTTTGCTCCTTTTCCTGCATGGACTTTGGGGGCGCCCAGTGGCGACCCCGAGGTTACTGGGTAAAAGCTGAGTCCCCTCTGGCCTGGCTGCCCTGCCCTCAGGCTGTGGGGCTGCAGCTGAGGCGTGGGGGGAGCCTGGTGCTGGCTGGTGGCCTGAGGCAATGGGCAGTAGGGGTGCCCAGCCGGTGGAAGTTTGTTATAATTTTACCTTGTGGTTTAACGTGTCTAGCTTGAATATATAATAGAGATTGTTGTCCCCCTCTTCCTCTTCTACCTGTGGGTTTTTGTTTGGTTTTTTTTGAGGTCCTGGAGTACTGTATCGGCTTTTTTTTTTTTAAGTGAAGGAGATTGGAACAGACAGAAAAGGAGACAGATGAGAAGCATCAACTTGTAGTTGTGTCACCTTAGTTGTTCATTGATTGCTTTCTCATACGTGCCTTGACTGGGGGCTCTAGCTGAGCCAGTGACCCCTTGCTCAAGCCGGCGGCGACCTTGGGCCTAAGCCAGTGACCTTGGGGTCATGTCTATGATTCCACGCTCAAGCCGGCGACCTTGGATGTCGAGCTGTTGAGCCGAGTGCTCTGGGCTGCTGCTCCATCCACTACACCACCACTGGTCAGCTTACCGCTTTCACTTTGTAAATATAAAACGGCCAAATAGAGTGTAAGCCCAAGGTAAAATTGTCTTTGGTCACTGCACATTTTTTTAACATTTATTTTATTGATTTTAGAGAAAGGGAGAAAGCGACATCTATTCCTGTATGTGCCCTGACCGGGGATTGAACTAGCAACCTCTGCACTCTGGGACGATGCTCCAACCAACCGAGCTATCTGGCCAGGGCACTGGTGACTGAAAATTTTAATTCACACATGGATTGTTCTACTCGATTGAATATTTTAAAATTTTGAAGTGCTTCTTAACTTTAAAAATTGAAGAATGAATTAAGAAAACATGACTGACTAGAACATAATTATTACTGAAAATAATTTTGTCTATAGAGAAGGGGGTGTTAAAATGATTCATCTAGGGAATCAGAGGACAAGTAGGGCCATAAAGCACAGAGCAGGGGCCCTCAACGGGGTCATCCTAGGAGGTTGGCTGCACAGACTTCCGTTCTGACGTTCCCTCTTGGATGGCTGAATTTCACCTTCAACTGTCTTCCTCAGGAAGAGCTCATGAAAATAGCATTTCTTGCCTGACCAGGTGGTGGCACCATGGATAAAAGTATCAACCTAGGTGCTGAGGACCCAGGTTTGAAACCCCAAGGTTGCTGGCTTAAAGCCCAAGGTTGCTGGCTAGAGCAGGGGGTCACTGGCTTAGCTGAAGCTTACACACACACACACACACACACACACACACACACACACACCCCCCGTCAGTGTCTGATTGCCTGACCAGGTGGTGGCGCCATGGATAAAAGTATCAACCTGGGTGCTGAGGACCCAGGTTTGAAACCCCAAGGTTGCTGGCTTAAAGCCCAAGGTTGCTGGCTAGAGCAGGGGGTCACTGGCTTAGCTGAAGCTTACACACACACACACACACACACACACACCGTCAGTGTCTGATTGCCTGACCAGGTGGTGGCGCCATGGATAAAAGTATCAACCTGGGTGCTGAGGACCCAGGTTTGAAACCCCAAGGTTGCTGGCTTAAAGCCCAAGGTTGCTGGCTAGAGCAGGGGGTCACTGGCTTAGCTGAAGCTTACACACACACACACACACACACACACACACCTGTCAGTGTCTGATTGCCTGACCAGGTGGTGGCGCCATGGATAAAAGTATCAACCTGGGTGCTGAGGACCCAGGTTTTGAAACCCCAAGGTTGCTGGCTTAAAGCCCAAGGTTGCTGGCTAGAGCAGGGGGTCACTGGCTTAGCTGAAGCTTACACACACATACACACACACACACACACACACACACACACACACCTGTCAGTGTCTGATCCTGTGCTTAAGCTGGCAACCCCACACTTAAGCTGACGACCACGGGATTTTGAACCTGGGTGCTCTGCGTCCCAGATCGACGCTTTATCCACTGCGCCACCGCCTGGTCAGGCTAAGGCTCTTTTTAATTAAAGTATAGTTGACTTACAATATTATATTCATTTCAGGTGTACAATAAGACACTTCCTTTCACCTTCCTGGCTCTGGAGTTGCTTCAGGAACCTGGGACAAAAGACCTAATATTACAACAAAAGATGCTCCCATAGCTCTTGTCCCTTAGGACATTCTAAGGGTGTCAGGAGCTCTGGGCCAGAAACGGGGAACCAAATACGTATTTCCTAACAGTCACAATGCTACAGGCTGCTTGACCTTCCATGGGTGTCACCAGCAGAGCGCTCCGTCCCCAATCAGTGGCCTATCTGCTGCTCTGGAATGTTGTATTAGGACGGGCCAGCTGCTACCGCCAACAGCCCCCAAAATTATGTAAGACACACAATAGAGCAGGGGTCCCCAAACTTTTTACACAGGGGGCCAGTTCACTGTCCCTCAGACCGTTGGAGGGCCGGACTATAAGAAAAAACTATGAACAAATCCCTATGCACACTGCACATATCTTATTTTAAAGTAAAAAAAACAAAATGGGCCCTGGCCGGTTGGCTCAGCGGTAGAGCGTCGGCCTAGCGTGCGGAGGACCCGGGTTCGATTCCCGGCCAGGGCACACAGGGCCCATTTGCTTCTCCACCCCTCCGCCGCGCTTTCCTCTCTGTCTCTCTCTTCCCCTCCCGCAGCCGAGGCTCCATTGGAGCAAAGATGGCCCGGGCGCTGGGGATGGCTCTGTGGCCTCTGCCTCAGGCGCTAGAGTGGCTCTGGTCGCAACATGGCGACGCCCAGGATGGGCAGAGCATCGCCCCCTGGTGGGCAGAGCGTCGCCCCATGGTGGGCGTGCCGGGTGGATCCCGGTCGGGCGCATGCGGGAGTCTGTCTGACTGTCTCTCCCTGTTTCCAGCTTCAGAAAAATGAAAAAACAAACAAACAAAAAAAAAACAAAATGGGAACAAATACAATATTTAAAATGAAGAACAAGTAAATTTAAGTCAACAAACTGACCAGTATTTCAATGGGAACTATGGGCCTGCTTTTGGCTAATGAGCTGGTCAATGTGCTCCTCTCACTGATCACCAATGAAAGAGGTGCCCCTTCCGGGAGTGCGGCAGGGGCCAGATAAATGGCCTCGGGGCCGCACGTGGCCCGCGGGCCGTAGTTTGGGGACCCCTGGTCTTGACCTTACTGGAACCTGTTGTCTTGCCACAGCTAAGATACCGTATCTTTGGAATGTCAGAGTCATCTCCTTTTTTCCAGACCCCTCAGGGCACAACCTCCCCGCAGAACACAGAACCCCCTCCTTGTTATCTTGTTCTCCCAGCGGGTCTGTCTCCACGGGCTGTAAGTGTTCATTATCCTGTGCCCACCGATGTCACAGAGGCATGTGTCTCCGTGTCGCACTTGACCCAGTCCAGAGACCTCCCCGCTGAGCTCTCTCCGCCTCCCTAGTCTATCTCCAGTAGATTCCACTGCCCTCCTTAGGCCTCTGATGGCCGTGTATGAAATACAGGGTGGGACTGGTGTTCTCCGGAGCGTTCTTCTCCATTCGTCGAGATTCTGCTTCCCAGCAGTTGTCATCAGTTTGGCTCAAATGAACTAAAATTTTTCCACAGGTTTGGACATTTCTTACCTCGACATTAATTTCATAGTTTTTTTTTTGTTGTTTTTTTTTTCATTTTTCTGAAGCTGGAAACAGGGAGAGACAGTCAGACAGACTCCCGCATGTGCCCGACCGGGATCCACCCGGCACACCCACCAGGGGCGCCGCTCTGCCCACCAGGGGGTGATGCTCTGCCCATCCTGGGGGTCACCATGTTGCGACCAGAGCCATTCTAGCACCTGAGGCAGAGGCCACAGAGCCATCCCCAGCACCCGGGCCATCTTTGCTCCAATGGAGCCTTGGCTGCGGGAGGGGAAGAGAGAGACAGAGAGGGAAGGAGGGGGGGAGGTGGAGAAGCAAATGGGCGCTTCTCCTATGTGCCCTGGCCGGGAATCGAACCCGGTCCCCCGCACGCCAGGCCAACGCTCTACCGCTGAGCCAACCGGCCAGGGCCTAGTGCAGGGTTTTGAAGCAGCAACCTCAGTGTTCCAGGTCGACACTTTATCCACTGCGCCACCACAGGTCAGGCCAAGACCCTACATCCTGAGGACTATCCCTGTTGAATCAAGCACAGGGCTGAGTGTGTTCATGTGGTGTGTAGCATATTTAAACTGAGTCTAGCCTGACCAGGCGGTGGCACAGTGGGTAGAGCATCGGACTGGGATGGGGAGGACCCAGGTTTGAGACCCCAAGGTGACCAGCTTGAGCGCGGGTTCATCTGGTTTGAGCAAAGCTCACCAGCTTGGACCCAAGGTCACTGGCTCGAGCGAGGGGTCAATCGGTCTGCTGGAGCCCTCCGGTCAAGGCACATATGAGAAAGCAATCAATGAACAACTAAGGTGCCGCAACGAAAAATTGACGCTTCTCATCTCTCTCCCTTCCTGTCTGTATTTATTTGACTCTCTCTGTTTCTGTCACCAAAAAAAAAAAAAAAAACGAGTCTAAGGTTGAATGAATGAATGAATGAATGAGTGAGTGATGGCTGCCACAGTGGGACTTCAGTTCTTGCCTTTGTGTTATGGTGGGGGGATTCCCTTTTCCCTCCTCTGGTTCCTTTGGCTGGTTGGATAATTAAATTAACATGAGACAGATTAAAATAGAAAATCTAATTTTGTGTGCATAAGATCCCACATACGTGAGAGGTTCAGGAACAGAAAGAAGAAATGGGCCCTGACCAGTGTCTCAGGAAACAGAGTGTCTACCCCGCATATGGACGTCCCAGGTTCGATTCCCGGTCAGGGCACACAGAAGTGACCACCTGCTTCTCCACCCCTCCCTCTCCCCCTTCTCTCCCTCTTCTGCAGCCAGTGGCTCGATTTGTTCGAGTGTGGCCCGGGGTCAGGTGAGAACAGGTCAGTTGATTTGAGCATCAGCCCCTTGCCGGATGGATCTGTCAGGATACATACAGGAGTCTGGCTTTCTATCTCCCCTCCCCTCACCTAAGAAAAAAAACAAAAAACAAGGTGAAATGAGGTATATCTGACGTCCTGCACTAAGGAATGGGGTAAGGGCCTGGGGCTCCAGAAGAGAAGAGGGTCCTTCCTGGGGCCACAAGAAGACCAGCTGCTCTGTAGTTAGCCGTTTGCCCTGCCATACAGGGAGTTCAAGAAAAGGTTATCTCTGGTAATAACCCTGCTCATAGACAAGGCCCCTAATTCGAATTCTTCTAGGTAGTTAAGAAAAGGAACAGAAGTTCCTCTGGAGCCCGCAGGTCTCCATTACCTTTATCTCAAAATCATCCGCATGCCACACGTGCTCATCTCAGGGAGATGCCTTCGGAACCCCCAGGTCATCGTTCGTCCACTGAGAACTGCCTGCACTACCCACCACCCCAAATCCTCGTAGGTGGTGGGTGGGTTACACTATGAAATAGGTCGGAGGGTTAAAGATGGGGGGCCCCAACGGAACCAACACAGACAGGACCCCGAGCTGCCTGGTCAGTCCCCTGGCTGTGACTTCCGAACTGTTTTCCTTAGGGGCGTCATCTCCCCTGTCATGGTGTGGTCCTGGGGGTCTTGGGGTTTTTTTTCCCCTCTTCCTTGCTTCTCACTTGGAATGCCTTGGCTGTGGCCTCTTGTGCTCCCAAGAACAGTTTGCTCCAGTCCAGGGTTCACGGGTTAGCTTCCTGTGGCTGCCAGAACCAACCACCGTAAACTCGATGCTTAGAACGATGGAAGCGGAGTCTCGAGGCTCCAGGGCCTGAATGGGCTCCCTGCCTGCCCCGGGCTGCGGCGGCTGCCAATCCGGTCTCCCGAGCCAGCCTCTCAGGCTCTCCCTCTGCCTGACCCCTCTCCATCAGAGCTTCCTCTACACCCCTCTTGTAAGGGGGACACGTGCGTTCGTGTGCAGAGCCCACCCGGGTGACCCAGGGTGATCTCCCCACTCAAGATTCTGAACTGGATCCTATCCACAAGGAGTCCCTTGTTCCCTATGAAAGGGAACATCTCGGCCTGACCTGTGGTGGCGCAGTGGATAAAGCGTTGACCTGGAAATGCTGAGGTCACCGGTTCAAAACCCTGGTCTTGCCTGGTCAAGGCACATATGGGAGTTGATGCTTCCTGCTCCTCCCCCCTTCTCTCTCTCTCTCTCTCTCTCTCTCTCTCTCTTTCTGTCTCCTCTAAAATGAATGAATAAATAAAAATAATTTAAAAAAAAAAAAAAAAAGAAAGGGAACATCTCCAGCTTCCATAGGCGAGGACACGGCTACCTTTTATGGACACATTGATTCATTCAGTGTTCATTACTCAACCATTTATGGCATATTGGTATGGGTCCTCTTGCAGTCTTGTTGATAGGCAAAAATTTATAAACCAGTATCCATGACTTCTGATTTTAATACAGTAAAGTTGATATTCTGTGCCCCTCCCCACACCTTCGCTAGAAATTATCTGTATCAGCCAGGGTCCAGTCAAGAAAATTGACACCACACTAATTATTACTATTATTTGTTATTATTTTAGTGAGAGAGAGGGACAGATAGGAAGGGAGAGAGATGAGAAGCATCAACTAACTCATTGTTGTGCCTGAGGGGCTCCAGATGAGTCAGTGACCCCTTGCTGAAGCCAGTGACCTTGAGCTCAAGCTAGCAACCATAAGGTCATGTCTATGATCCCGCACTTCGAGCTAGATGAGCCCGTGCTCAAGACAGCGACCTCGGGGTTTCAAACCTGGGTCCTCAGCATCCCAGGCCAATGCCCTATCCACTGCACCACGGCCTGGTCAGGCCACACTAGTTATTTCAAGGGGGAATGTAAAGTAGGACATTGGTTAAAGAGGCTGGAGGACTGAAAAAGCACAAATGGGACCCTGAGGTGGCCCAGGGATGTTACCCAGAGAGGAAGATCCTAAATGCATGGTGCAGGGGCCTCTTGGAGGTGAGGGTCGGACCTCTGAGGAGAGGTGGTGTCCAGCTGCTGCCACTATCTCAACAGCTCACACGAGGGGCCTCCCACTGCGGGGCTCAGACCTCCGTGGAGAGAGATGTGTCCCTGCTGAGAACGCCTCATGGTGTGGGCCATGGGGAGTATGGAGCAGAGACTCCCAAAACAGGCTGGAGGCTGCAGCCAACTGCTGCTGCCTGCGGCGACGCGTCCCTTACTGATGCAATGCCCAGAAGACCCAGAAAGTGCACAGGACACGTCCCAACTCTGCCCCTAGGTCGGTCTCCCTCTAGTGCCCCCTGCTGGCAGAACTTCACAGGACGCCACCCCACAGGAGACAGGTGGCAGTTCCTGCTCTGATGTGTCAAGGCAGAATATGGAAAGCTAAATTAAGAGCTAAAAGACAGTAACTCAGGCCCTGACCGGTTGGCTCAGTGGTAGAGCGTCGGCCTGGCGTGCAGAAGTCCTGGGTTCGATTCCCGGCCGAGGCACACAGGAGAAGCACCCATCTGCTTCTCCACCCCTCCCCCTCTCCTTCCTCTCTGTCTCTCTCTTCCCCTCCCGCAGCGAGGCTCCATTGGAGCAAAGATGGCCCGGGCACTGGGGATGGCTCCTTGGCCTCTGCCCCAGGTGCTAGAGTGGCTCTGGTCGTGACAGAGCGATGCCCCGGAGGGGCAGAGCATCCCCCCTGGTGGGCAGAGCGTCGCCCCCTGGTGGGCGTGCCGGGTGGATCCCGGTCGGGCGCATGCGGGGAGTCTGTCTGACTGTCTCTCCCCATTTCCAGCGTCAGAAAAATACAAAAAAAATAAAAATAAATAAAAAAATAAAAGACAGTAACTCAGCCTCCATACGCACCCCTCCCGCTATGTTTGAACTTCCATCAAACAACAAGATAAATGTGTGCTTCTGCCTAACAAATGAAGACACTCTGACCCTGTCCCCGAAAGGGGACACACAAACCCCCTACAGCCCTCTCTAACTGATGTTAACTGCTTCTGAACTCAGCCACCGTTATAGCTGAATATTCTGCACCCAGAGACGAAATTGTGATATTAACCAAGGCAGGTTAGTAAGACTCTAGGAAAATTCCCTGGCAAGTGGAATGAGGAAACCGAGACCAATGGCTGAACCAGCATCCAGAACAGCTGAGCACTGAACAACCAGCTAGTAAATCACAAGACCCTAGACCTGACGGGGTAGCTCAGTTGGTTAGAGCTGGTGTACTGTTCCAATACACCCAGGTTGTGGGTTCGATCCCTGGTCAGGGCACCTGTAAGAATCAACCAATAAATGCGTAAATAAGTGGAACAAATCAATGCTTTATTTCTCTCTCTTTCTCTTGCCCTTCCTCTCTCTCTAAAATCAATCAATAAATTTTTTTTTTAATTTTATTTATTCATTTTAGAGAGGAGAGACAGAGAGAGAGAAGGGGAGAGGAGCTGGAAGCATCAACTCCCTACGTGCCTTGACCAGGCAAGCCCAGGGTTTCGAACCGGCGACCTCAGCATTTCCAGGTCGACGGTTTATCCACTGCGCCACCACAGGTCAGGCAATAAATTTTTTTAAATCATAAAGCAAAAGAAAAATAAGTCAGAAGACTCGCCTCGCCTGACTTGTGGTGGTGCAGTGGATAAAGCGTCGACCTGAAACGCTGAGGTCGCCGGTTCGAAACGCTGAGGTCGCCGGTTCGAAACTCTGGGTTTGCCCAGTCAAGGCACATATGGGAGTTGATGCTTCCTGCTCCTTCCCCTCCTCTCTCTCTCCTCTTCTCTAAAATGAATAAATAAAATCTTTAAAAAAAAAAAAAGAAGACTCGCCTGACCGGGTGGTGGCGCAGTGGATAGAGCATCAGACTGGGATGCGGAAGACCCAGGTTCGAGACCCCGAGGCCGCCAGCTTGAGTGAGAGCTCATCTGGTTTGAGCAAAAGCTCACCAGCTTGAGCCCAAGGTCACTGGCTCGAGCAAGGGGTTACTCGGTCTGCTGAAGGCCCGCGGTCAAGGCACGTATGAGAAGGCAATCAATGAACAACTAAGGTGTTGCAATGCGCAATGAAAAACTAATGATTGATGCTTCTCATCTCTTCGTTCCTGTCTGTCTGTCCCTGTCTATCCCTCTCTCTGACTCTCTGTCTCTGTAAAAAAAAAAAAAAAAAAAAAAAAAGACTCTGTCCTCCCTAACTGAAGATACATACCTAAGAGTCGTGGTTTAAATCACCCTAGTCAGGGAGGTGGATACAAAAAGCAGTTAGATCCAGATTAATCCAAGCTGGAGGAGAAACTGACCAGAGAGTGACCCAGAAACTCCTTTCATTATAAACGAAGATTGACACCACATGTAACAGAGGAACTGAGGAGGGTGAATGCCACGGCACTTCCAAGAAAGGACTGAATTAAAAACAAGATCCCCTCCCAACCAGAAGGTGCGGCCAGAATGTGGCACCACAAAGCTTGGGGACAACACCGCCCCCAACGTTGAAAACGGAAAACCCAAGAACTAACTGACCACATGTGCAACTCACTCTCTTCTTGGCCCACGTCCATGTCCATGTGGCTTTATACTCTCATTCGCTGAGGTCCCAGGTTCGAACCCCAAGGTTGCCAGCTTGAGGTGTGGGGGAGCTCATCCAGCTTGAGTGCAGGCTCACCAGGTGAAGCGCAGGGTCGCTGCCTTGAGCCCAAAGGTCACTGGCTTGAAGCCCCAAGGTCATTGGCTTGAGAAAGGGGTCACTGGCCCAGCTGGAGTCCCCTACCCAGGTCAAAGCACATATGAGAAGCAATCAGTGAACAACTAAAGTGATGTAACTACAAGTTGATGCTTCTCATCTCTCTCCCTTCCTATCTTTCTCTCTCTCTGTTATTTACAAAAACTCAGTAAAGCCTGACCAGGCAGTGGTGCAGTGGATAGAGCATCAGACTGGGATGCAGAAGGACCCAGGTTCGAGACCCCAAGGTCGCCAGCTTGAGCACGGGCTCATCTGGTTTGAGCAAAGCTCACCAGCTTGGACCCAAGGTCGCTGGCTCGAGCAAGGGGTTACTTGGTCTGCTGAAGGCCCACGGTCAAGGCACATATGAGAAAGCAATCAATGAACAACTAAGGTGTCGCAATGCACAACGAAAAACTAATGATTGATGCCTCTCATCTCTCCGTTCCTGTCTGTCTGTCCCTGTCTATCCCTCTCTCTGACTCTCTCTGTCTCTGTAAAAAAAAAAAGAATAAAATACAAAAACTCAGTAAATAGGTCAGTTGCATGCTCACAGGTGATGTTTATTTCCTCCTGTCTTCATTGCATAGAGCTGCTATGAACCACAAAGATGGGTGGCTTAAAACAACAGAAGCTGCCTGACCAGGAGGTGGTGCAGTGGATAGTGTCGGATTGGGATGCAGAGGACCCAGGTTCGAGGCCCTGAGGTCGCCAGCTTGAGCGTGGGCTCATCTGGTTTGAGCAAAGCTCACCAGCTTGAGCCCAAGGTCGCTGGTTTGAGCAAGGGCTTACTCGGTCTGCTGAAAGCCCCCGGTCAAGGCACCTATGAGAAAGAAATCTATGAGAAACTAAGATGCCACAACAAAGAATTGATGCTTCTCATCTCTCTCCCTTCCTGTCTGTCTGTCCCTCTCTCTGTATGTCTCTGTTACAAAACAAACAAACAAAAACAGAAGCTTCTTTTCTTGCAATTCTAGAGGCTGGAAGTCTGAAATCCAGGTGCCGGGGCCATTCTCTCTCAAAGGGTGTGGGTGACTGGCCCTGGCCGGTTAGCTCAGTGGTAGAGCGTCGGCCTGGCGTGCAGGAGTCCTGGGTTCGATTCCCGGCAAGGGCACACAGGAGAAGCGCCCATCTGCTTCTCCACCTCTCCCCCTCTCCTTCCTCTCTGTATCTCTCTTCCCCTCCCGCAGCCGAAGCTCCATTGGAGCAAAGATGGTGCTTGGGATGGCTCTGTGGCCTCTGCCTCAGGTACTAGAGTGGCTCTGGTTGCAACAGTGACGCCCCAGATGGGCAGAACATCGCCCCCTAGTGGGCGTGCTTGGTGGATCCCAGTTGGGCGCATGCGGGAGTCTGACTGCCTCCCCATTTCTAGCTTCGGAAAAAAAAAAGAAAAAAAAAACTTAAAAGTCTTTTCCTTGTTAAAAAAAAAAAAAAAAAAGGGTGTGGGTGAGAATCTGTCCCGGGCTCTCTCCTAGCGTCTGGTGGTTCTCAGCAGTGAGAACCTGTGTCTTGTCGGCATGCCACTCTGATCTCTGCCTCTGCGGGAACACAGCGCTCTCCCTGGGCCACTGCCTTCCTGTGACACGTTCCCCCTCTCTCAAGAACACCAGTCACGTCGGAATAGAGCCCCCTCATGACCTCATTTTAACTTCATTGCGTCTGCAAAGCCCAAGTTGCTAAATGAGCTCACATTCTGAGGTACTGGGGGTTCGGACATCAACGTATCTTTTGGGGAAACACAATCCAAACCATAACACCCCCGAATCCAAAAAGACCTACAAAGCACTGGGCCTCATGTTCCATCACAGGTGGCACAACGTACAGCATTCACCTTGAAAGAAATAACTCAGTTTGCTCCAAATCACTGGACCCCTCAGAAGTCTGTTGAGATGTCATGTTCTGACTTTTTTTTTTAAGATTTATTCATTATAGAGAGGGGAGAGAGAGAAAGAGAGGGGGGGAGAGAGAGAGAGAAGGGGAGGAGCAGAAAGCATCAACTCCCATATGTGCCTTGACCAGGCAAGCCCAGGGTTTTGAACCGGCGACCTCAGCGTTTTCAGGTTGACGCTTTATCCACTGCGCCACCACAGGTCAGGCATGTTCCAACATTTTTATGTGTTGCCTCCCACTCTCTGGAATGATTGGCCTTCCTAAGGAGTTTGAAGTCCTTGCTGCTACCTGCTCATTAGGTACAATTAGAGTAACGTCATCAGCAAAGTGACGTTCCCTGAGACAGCAGGATGATTAAAATCTCTGCAGGCTGGATTTTAATCCAGGCTGGAGAGCCCAAGGATAGACAGGGTCTTGAGGCTAGACTGGGAAGGCATACGTATACTGGTGATTTTAAACTGCTTTTGCTAATACAAGTTGTTACAGAAAAAAGGGAAAAAAATCATTTGCCCAATCAATATACCAGCAGGACCAGGGGCTATTCTCCTTTGCTGCAGTAAAGATATCCCATCTGGAACAGATTATGTTTACAATGAATGGCAGAAATTCTCTAAAAAGCCTGCTGCAGAAGCTGAACAGGTGAGAGGAAAGGGGGATGGGGGCGGGGGCGTGGCCGGTAGCAAACCCCTGCAGTATTTCTGCGCATGCGCGTCTGTGTCGTTTTCGTTCTCCAGACGGAGAGCGGAAGTTCTGGGGTCCTTCCCTGTGGTCCTGCACACACCATAATAGGCTTTATCCAGTGGTTCCCAGAGCCAGCGTGAGGATTCTGCCACTGGCCAAGTGGTCACTAAAGAACTCGAGAAATAACCACAGGATGGGTCTATGATCCTACTTGGCGCACTGTGATTCAGACCCGAGCCAAAGTTCCGTTTAGCATCTGGATTACCATAAGCCCCTACTGGCTCCCCCCCCCCCCCCCGCAGGAATTAATGACAACTCAAGCCGGTCTATTAGTAATCTCCAAAAACTCTAAGAATGTCCTTTCCCTCGGGACCCCATCAGGTGCTAGCAAACGGTGCAGGGCCCTTTGAGGGAAGCTTTGGAGATTCGTTTTGCGTGCTTACAGGATTTTGCAAGGTTCTGTCTCAAGAGGATCCTGGACCCAATTCAGTCTAAACGTCTGTTTTATTTCTAGGGACACCAAGGTCAGTGAGCCACCCTCAAAACCTGTGCAGGGCAAGCATTCTCATCACCATCCTCTGGTGTCCACTGTATCTCTGGTGACTAAATGCTGTCACTTGGCCTCTCCTACCTGGGAGTCCAGCTTTCCTGCTGAAATATGGGAGCCCATCGCAGGGTGGTCTCCTCCACCACTCCTGAGCTGTGGGAGCCTGCCAGTGTGGAGCTTTTGGGGGACACTGGTACTCCCTTCAATGTCATTTTTTTTAAAGAGAGAGAGGCAGACAGACCAGAAGGGACAGAGATGAGAAGCATCAACTCCTAGTTGCGGCACCTTAGCTGTTCATTGATTGCTTTCTCATATGTGCCTTGATGGGGGGGGGGCTCCAGCCGAGCCAGTGACCCCTTGCTCAAGCCAGCGACCTTGGGCTCAAGTCAGTGACCTTGCGCTCAAGCCAGAGACCTCAGGGTTTCAAACCTGGGTCCTCTGTGTCCCAAGTCAATGCTCTATCCACTGTGCCACCGCCTGGTCAGGTTTGATGCTGTATTTCTAATGCCCTCGTGTTGGCTGTGTCCTCTGGGACTTCTCATAGAAGACAATAAGGAGATGTGCAGGTCATATGTGACCAATCCATCTCCCATGTCTCCTTTTGTGTGTCTACTGAATTCCTTCTACGTAATTCCAGGGAAGTCTGAGCACCTCACCTCACCCAGTGGGGCCGTCACTGCGTCCAGGTTCTAGTCAATCAACCAGGCACACTGCTCCCTCCTCTCCCCGCTGCACCGGCTAGCATGCCCCGGTGGGCGGGATGGAACAGCCCCCGGCCCACCTCCCATCCTTCCGCAACGTGACTTGACTCAACTCTCATCAAGAGGTGGGGCCTACGTCTCCACTCCCTTGTGACATGCTGTGACCCACAGAACACGACAGACATGATTTTGTGGGTGTTCCGAGGCTAGGTCTCAGAAGCCCTGCTGGTCCCCTTCTTCCCCTCGTGCTGCCCTGGGACTGGCAGGGAAAGCAGCCCAGCTGACCTCCTGGAGGACGGGAGGCCGTGTGCAGACGGTCCCAGCTGCTGGCCCGCACCTACAGGGCAGTCGTCTTGGGGCATTCATCCCGCCCCAGCCGAGCCACCGGATGACGGCCACCACATGAATGATCCCAGTGGAAACCAGCAGAAGAATCGCCTGACTGAGCCGAGCCAAAAAGCCCACCCACAGAAGCAAGAGAAAATAAAACAGCTGTTGTCTTACGCTCCCGAGCATAAAACGGGCACACGCTCCACCCAGAGTCTCTGGTGAGCGACCTCGTGTCACCAAATCCAGGCGACAGCTAGAAGCCCAAATACAAAATGGGTGAAGAGGGCACCCAGAGCAATGATGATGAGGAAATGGTGGGGAGACAGTGGAGAGAGAACGCCTGCAGCATGGACCTCGGGCAGAGCCGACAGGGAGGGGTCGCCAGCGAGAGGCCCGGGGTTGGGAACAGCAAAGCCTCGGGAGTGACCACGAAGAGGTGCCAAGGCCAGGTGAAGGGCAAGGTCACAGGTGGAGAGAGGTAGGGGACTGTGGCCACGTCAGCTATGGCTACAGTCGTGGTCCAGAGAAGGGCAGGGAGTCAGGTGCTGAACTTGGTGACTGAGGAGCAACCAGCGCTGGGCAGACGCCTGCAACAGCTGCGTTGTCAGACAGCGTGGGGTTCAAAGCTGGGACGGAGTCTGGGGAGAAGAGGGGCGGGGCGGGGAGGGCCACGTTCTGGAAGTGGAGCGAGGAGGTCACCCCCACACGTCCCCGCCCACCGGAGCTGGGGGGGGAGGGCGGTGTCCTGGGGGAGGGGCCGTTTTCCGGAAGAGCTGGAGGTGAAGGGAGTCTCCATAGAAGACGGTCCTAGGGCTCTTCCCGTGGCTGCGTTCAGGGGGTTCGGTGGAGAGCTGCAGTAGTGAGGGTTGGGAGGCGGGATGGGGAGGAGGAGAGGGCCAGATGGGGATTAGATTCAGGCAGAAGGCCCCAGGAGTAAACAGGGATAAAGGGTGTAATGAGATTAGCCCGGTGGCGCGGCTGGGGGCCTGGGAAGACGGGGAGAAAAGCAGGGTGCGGGGAAGCGTATACATACGCAAGCAGAAGCAATCCTGCATGTGCAGGGGCAGGAATGGGGGGTCTTACCAGAGCAGTAATCTGGGCTGCCTACCCTCCCTGCAGGAATGGGGGGTCTTACCAGAGCAGTAATCTGGGCTGCCTACCCTTTAAGTCTGGCCGAGGACATGGGGACAAGGGGCTTTTCCAGGACTCTGACTCCTGCCAATACCTTTGCAGGGTTTTTTTTTTAAATCAGTGACTCAACACCAAGGAAACAATGTAATTAAAAGTGGGTAGACTGAGGAACAGAATTGAGACAGAGGAGGGATCAAAGGGACCAGAGGAAAAGAGGACAGAGGGAAAGAGGATGATAGGATGGGATAAACCTGAAGGGAAGGGGGGAGGACACTATGGGGAGGGGGCAAGGGAGATGTTGAGAGGAATACGGGGGAGGGGGGATGCATTCGGGGCGACACTAGAATCTATGAAAACACAATAAATTAAAATCAATTTTAAAAAAGGTGGGTAGAGGTCATGGCTGGTTGGCTCAATATATAGTAACAGCCTGACCTGTGGTGGCGCAGTGGATAAAGCATTGACCTGGAAATGCTGAGGTCGCCGGTTCGAAACCCTGGACTTGCCTGATCAAGGCACATACAGGAGTTGATGCTTCCAGCTCCTCCCCCCTTCTGTCTCTCCTCTGTCTCTCCCTCTCCTCTCTAAAATGAATTAAAAAAAATAAAAAAGGCCCTGGCCGGTTGGCTCAGCGGTAGAGCCTTGGCCTGGTGTGCAGGAGTCCTGGGTTCGATTCCCGGCCAGGGCACACAGGAGAGGCACCCATTTGCTTCTCCACCCCTCCCCCTCTCCTTCCTCTCTGTCTCTCTCTTCCCCTCCCGCAGCGAGGCTCCATTGGAGCAAAGATGGCCCGGGCGCTGGGGATGGCTCTGTGGCCTCTGCCTCAGGCGCTAGAATGGCTCTGGATGCAACAGAGCGACGCCCCAGAGGGGCAAAGCATCGCCCCCTGGTGGGCATGCCGAGTGGATCCCGGTCGGGCGCATGCGGGAGTCTGTCTGACTGCCTCCCCGTTTCCAGCTTCAAAAAAAATAAAAAATAAAAATAAATAAATAAATAAATAAATAAAAATAGATAGTAACAGATAGAGTGTCGGCCTGGAGTATGGACATCCCTGGTTCGATTCCCAGACAGGGCACACGAGAGAAGCAACCATCTGCTTCTCTTTCCCTCCCTCTTCCCCTTCTCTCTCTCTTCCTCTCCCACAGCCAGTGGCTCAGTTGGTTTAAGCATTGGCCCAGGGCGCTGATAGCTCGTTGGTCTGAGCATCAGCCTCAGGTGCTAAAAATAGCTCAGTTGATTCAAGCATCATCTCCAGACGGGTTGTCAGTGGATCCTGGTCAGGGCGCATGTGGGAGTCTGTCTTTCTATCTCCCCTCCTCTTAAAAGGGAGGGGGGCGGGTACAGCCCTGGCCAGATAGCTCAGTTGGTTAGAATGTTGTCTAGAAGAACAGAGGTTACCAGTTTGATCCCCATTCAGGGCACATACAGGAACAGATTTATGTTCTTCTCTCTCTCTCTCTCTCTCTCTCTGTCTCTCTTTCTCTCCTTCCTTCCTCTCTAAAATCAATAAAAATAAACATTAAAAAATAAAAGTTAAAAAAGGTAGGTAAAGGATCCAAACAGAGACCTCTCCAAATGGCCAATAGGCATATGAAAAAATGCTCAGTGTCACTAATCATCAGAGAAATGCAAATTAAAACCACAATGAGCTATCACCTCACGCCTGTCAGAATGGCTGTCATCAATAAATCACCACACAACAAGCTTTGGCGAGGGTGTGGAGAAAAGGGCACCCTCGAGCACTGTTGGTAGAAAGGCAGACTGGTGCAGCCACCATAGAAGGGTGTGAAGGTCCCTCAAAAAATTAAAAATGAAACTGCCTTATAATTCAGTGATTTCGCATCTGGATATATATCCGAGAAAACCCAAAACACCAATTCAAAAGAATGCAAACAGCCCCCATGTTCATTGCAGCATTATTTCCTGTAGCCAAGCTATGTAAGCAACCCAAGTGCCGGTCAATAGATGAGCGGATGAAGAAGAAGGGGGCATGTATACAGTGGAATATTACTTGGCCATAAAAAAGAACGAAATCTTACCCTTTGCAGCAGCAGGGATGGACCTGGAGAGCATTGTGCTGAGATGTCAGGCAGAGAACAGCAAATACCGGGTGATTTCACTGCTCTGTGGAGTGTGAAGAGCAGGATTGATGAACACAGCAGAGACAGATTCCGAGGCACAGAGAGCAGACCGAGGGCTGCTGGAGCGGAGAGCGCTTGGGGGCCGGTGTAGAAGGTAAAAGGATTAAGAAGCTCAAATTGAGGCCTGGCTGGGTAGTCCAGCTGGGTAGAGCATCATCCTGGTATGCCAAGGTTGTGAGTTCGATCCCTAATCAGGACACTCACCGGAGCCAACCAATGAATGCATGAATAAGTAGAACAAGTCCATGTTTGTCTCTAAAATCAACTTCAAAAATTTTTTTAATTTGTTGATTTTAGCAAGAAAGAGGGAGAGAGACGAGAAACATCAACTTGTAGTTGTGTCATTTTAGTTGTTCATTGGTTGCTTTCTCATACGTGCCTTGACCAGGGGGCTCCATCTGAACCAGTGACCCCTTGCTCAAGTCAGTGACCAGGGGGCTCCATCTGAACCAGTGACCCCTTGCTCAAGTCAGTGACCAGGGGGCTCCATCTGAACCAGTGACCCCTTGCTCAAGCCAGTGACCAGGGGATCACATCGATGATTCCTCGCTCAAGCTGGTGACCTCGTGCTGAAGCTGGTGACCTCCGGGTTTCAAACCTGGGACCTCAGCATCCCAGGTTGACACTCTATCCACTGTGCCAGCACCAGTCAGACAGGTTTTTTTGTTTTTTTTTTTTCCATTTTAGATAGGAGAATAGAGAGAGACAGGCAGAGAGAGAGAGAGAGAGAGAGAGAAGGAGGGAGGCACAGGAAGCATCTACTCCCATATGCGCCTTGACGGAGCAAGCCCGGAGTTTCGAACCTGCGACCTCCAGGTCAACGCTTCATCCATTGCGCCACCACAGGCCTGGCCGCCCCTTTTATTTATTTTTTAAGAATAATTTCTTTTGAGGTTGATTTTAAAATACATGTGGAAGTGGAAGGGCCAGGAACAGCTTCCTAAAAGAGAACCTTGCTCTACTGAAGACCGAGACTTTTTGTAAAAGTGCAGTGAGGAGGGCAGAGAGGGTGTGAGCAAGGAGAGGCGGTCTGAGGAATAGACCGGAGCCTGACACGGAGACGGACCCGGGCTGCTGAGACACGTGACGCCACAGCGTGCGGGGAAGGTGAGCCTCTTCCGGAAATGCATCAAGGATTCCCAAGGAGAAAACATGGAAACTTGACCCTTACCCGACACCCCCAAACAGAGACACCCCTGTGGGTTGTCACCCTAGGGAAGGCAGACAACAAAGACTCTGGAAGGTCAAGGAACGTTAAGAAAAGCTGCAGGATGAACACCTCAGGGTGGTGACGGATCTTGTTTCATGACACAAAGCATCAACCTTGCCCTGGCCGGTTGGCTCAGCGGTAGAGCGTCGGCCTGGCGTGCGGGGGACCCGGGTTCAATTCCCGGCCAGGGCACATAGGAGAAGCGCCCATCTGCTTCTCCACCCCCCCCCCCTCCTTCCTCTCTGTCTCTCTCTTCCCCTCCCGCAGCCGAGGCTCCATTGGAGCAAAGATGGCCGAGCGCTGGGGATGGCTCCTTGGCCTCTGCCCCAGGCGCTAGAGTGGCTCTGGTCGCGGCAGAGCATCGCCCCTGGTGGGCAGAGCATCGCCCCTGGTGGGCAGAGCGTCGCCCCCTGGTGGGCGTGCCGGGTGGATCCCGGTCGGGCGCATGCGGGAGTCTGTCTGACTGTCTCTCCCCGTTTCCAGCTTCAGAAAAATACAAAAAAAAAAAAAAAAAAAGCATCAACCTTAAGTGAAAAGTCTGACACACTTGGTGTCATCAAGATCAATAAATAATTCCATTTCTACAACCTTCTGGAACAGGTGAAACTCTGCGTGGTGTGTGAGGACCTGGTGGAGGGGGGCGGGGACGGCGTGGCCAGAGAGGTCAGGGGGCGGCTTCCTGGGGCGGGGAGGCTGTCCAGGGTCTGTTCCATGGGCTCGCTGCGGTTCCGTGGAAGGTGGCTTTATACGGACGCATTAACTTGTACCTTCATGCTGTGTGCGTTTTTCTTTTTTTTTTTTTAAATATTTTATTTATTGATTTTTAGAGAAAGGGGAGAGAGAGAGAGAGAGATTGAAAGGGGAGGAGCAGGAAGCATCAACTCCCATATGTGCCTTGACCAGGCAAGCCCAGGGTTTCGAACCGGCAACCTCAGTGTTCCAGGTTGACGCTTTATCCCACTGCGCCACCACAGGTCAGGCTGTGTGCGTTTTTCTATACCTCTGTTATCCTTCACATAAAGGGTTTTATGAGACAAGTCCTCCCACGTGATGCCGACGAGCCCCGCCTTTAGGGACCCCTGATCGAGAGCCCAGCTGCAGTGACACTATAGTAATCAGGTATGTCTCAGGTGTCAGGAATCCAGCCCTGACTCACGATCCCAGAGAGCCAGTCACACTCCTGGAAACCCCACGCCAGTTGCAGAAATGGCTGTGAGAGAGCTCTCATCTTCACACGGCTGTTCTCCCCCTCCTCGGGGCCCTGCACCCCAAGCTGGCCCCCTCCTGCCCCTGCAGTCCTGGCTGTCATGTCCTGCCAGCTGAGCCACCTGTGCAGTGAGAAAGTGTCCCCTTCTCTGGAGTCCCAGCAACAGCCCTCGGGTGCCCTGACCGTTGCTGTGGCTGGAGGTCTGAAGTCTGACTGCCCAGATGTCCCCGTCCTGGAGTGAGGGAGGGTAGGGTCAGCCTCGGCGGAATCATATTACCCGTGTAGGGGGGTAAAAAATGAAGTTTCCATCAAGGAGAAATGGTGCCCTTACCAAGACAAAAGGAGAAAGATGCTGGGGCGTAAGAGTTGGGATCCGTGGGCTAGCAGCTCCCAATGGGGTCAAAGGAGAGGTGTGGCGGGTAGAGTGGGCAAGGGGGAGGGGCGCAGGCTGTCAGCACAGAGTGGGACGTCAGAAATGCAATTTCAGAGGTGGAGCAGTTTCGGGTGATGACAGGGTCCAGGGTGTGGCCTCGGAGGTGGGTGGCAGACACCAGGGTGTTGGACGCTGGAGAGCCAGTGCCCGGGTTCATTAGTCAGGGTGGAACCCTAGTAAAGCGCCCTGGCGTGTGACTTGGTCTCAGAATGGTATCTAAGACGAGAATTACAGCTCAATAGGCTAAAGCAATTAACACACAATTTCATTCTTTGTCACAGTCTCAAAGGGCTTTGAAGGGATTCGTGTATACAGCTCAAAGCCACACTCTCTCTCCTCTCCCCCCCCCTTCCCCTCCTCTCTCCTCTCTCTGTGCCCTGAAGTGACCCTGGGCTGCTCATGTCCCACCAAACAAAATCAAAAACAAAACAAAAAGTTCCTCTTCCGTATCCAGCTCAACTCCCCCCCCCCCCCCAAGCTTCAGTCTTTTTTAGGAAGGAGAGGGAGATGGAGGAGAAATCGGACTAGTGATTACGGGACTCTTTTTGGCGGACCGAGGAGGGGCCAGTCTGTGCTCAGCTGCCAGGGATCATTGTGTCCTGTCACGGGACAGTGGCCTAGGAGTTAGATGACAGCCACTGGAAGGGCCAGCGGTGGGCACAGCCACATGAACAGGGGACTTTACACCTGTGGTCCCAGCCCCAGCCCTCCACCTGGAAAGCCTCTGGTTGAGAACCTAGAATTCACGCTGAACAAGCAGGAAGCAATGAAGGCAGAAACTTGAGCAGAGGCCACGGTCACCCTGCCCCCCCCCCAATAACAGACCTAGCAGTTTTGTTGATTTACTTTAACAATAAACCTGGATTTGTTTTTATTTAGTATAATAAATTGGGAATTGACATTTGGAAGAACAATGAGTCTGAGACTGTCAATGATATAGACATTCCAGTACAGATCTAATACATTTTAATGCAAATTTAAATAATAAAGAAGTACCAGCCTGACCAGGTGGTGGCGCAGTGGATGGAGCGTCGGACTGGGATGCGGAAGGACCCAGGTTCGAGACCCCAGGATAGCCAGCTTGAGCATGGGCTCATCTGGCTTGAGCAAAAAAGCTCACTAGCATGGACCCAAGGTCACTGGCTCAAGTGAGGGGTTACTTGGTCTGCTGAGGGCCCACGGTCATGGCACATATGAGAAAGCAATCAATGAACTACGGCGTCGCAACGAAAAACTGATGATTGATGCTTCTCATCTGTGTTCCTGTCTGTCTGTCCCTATCTATCCCTCTATCTGATTCTCTCTCTGTCCCTGTAAAAAAATAAAATTAAATTAAAAAAAAAAAAAAGAAGTACCAGCACTCACCCATTAAACAGAGAAAAAGTTGCCTGACCAGGCGGTGGCGCAGTGCATAGAGCATCAGACTGGGACGTGGAGGATCCAGGTTCGAAACCCCGAGGTTACCGGCTTAAACGTGGGCTCATCCGGCTTGAGCACAGGGTCACTGACTTGAGTGTGGGGTCATAGACATGACCTCATGGTCACTGGCTTGAGCACAAGGTCGCTTGCCACTCACTCACTTTACTGTAGCCCCCCCATCAAGGCACATATGAGAAAGCAATCAATGAACACCTAAGGAGCCACAACGAAGATTTAATGCTTCTCATCTCTCTCCCTTCCTGTCTGTCCCTCTCTGTCTCTATCAAAAACAAAACAAAACAAAACACAAAGAAAAAGTTAAATAATAAAACACAAAGTTGGTGAAGTTATTTAGGAAAAAGTGTATCCATACTATTTTGTGTGTGTGAAAGAGAGAGAGACAGGAAGGGAAAAAGAAGAGAAGCATCAACTCGTAGTTGCAGCACCTTAGTTGTTCATTGATTGCTTCTCACATGTGCCTTGACTAGGGGGCTCCAGCTGAGCCAGTGACCCCTTGCTCAAGCCAGAAACTTTGGGCTCAAACCAGAGACCTTGGGCTCAAGCCAGTAACGTTGGGCTTCAAGCCAATGAGTATGGGATCATGTCCCTGATCCTACGCTCAAGCCAGCAACCCTGCACTCAAGCTGGTGAACCCGCACTCAAGTCAGCCACCTTGGGGTTTCAAACCTGGGACTTCAGCGTCCCTGGTCAGTGCTCTGTCCACTGCGCCACCACCGGCCAGGCTCTCCATGCATTAGTATGTACAATTCTTTTCAAGCAGAGAAGCGATTTGACAATACTCATCAAACTTTGTATATTTATTCACAAAATCACTGAAAAGATGAAGAAAATCATACTTATATTCTCACCACTATCACCCTCCAGGTCTGGGCACATATTATCTCATTCCCCCCCCCCAACTTTTTTTTTTTAATTTATTTATTAATTTTTTTTTTTTTTAGAGAGAGGAGAGGGAGAGACAGAGAGAGAGAGAGAGAGAGAGAGAGAGAGAGGAGAGATGGGGGGAGGAGCTGGAAGCATCAACTCCCATATGTGCCTTGACCAGGTAAGCCCAGGGTTTTGAACCGGCGACCTCAGCATTTCCAGGTTGACGCTTTATCCACTGCGCCACCACAGGTCAGGCCCCCCAACTTTTTTGTAGTGATAAAATACACATAACATCATATCAACCCTCTTAACCATTTTAAGTGAACAGTTGTGGTATTAGGTGCATGCATATCGCTGTGCAGTCCTCACCACCATCCATCTGCAGACTCTTGTCATCTGGCGAAACTGAAGCTTCCCAATCAAACGGCCACCCCCCCCCTTCCCCTTCGCCCCGCACCACCATTTACGTCCTGTCTCTACAAATTCGATCACTCTAGGTCCCTCATGTCAGTGGAATCATGCAGTGTGTGTCTTTTAATAGTGGGCTTATTTTTCTTAGCGTCATGACTTCCAAGTCCATCCATGTTACAGCACCTGTCGAAATGCTCTCCCTTCAGACTGAATAACATGCCATTGTATGTGGGCCACATCTGTCCCATGCAGCCCTTGATCAACACCTGGGCAGCTTCTGCCTTTAGGCTGTCGGAAATAATGCTGCTATGAACATGGTTGTTCCAATATCTCCTCAAGACCCCACTTTCCATTCTTTTTATTATTATTATTATTATTATTATTATTATTATTATTTAGTGAGAGGAGGGAGAGAGACAGACTCCGGCATGCGCTATGAGCGGGATCCACCTGGCAAACCCACTAGGGGGCGATGCTCAGCCCATCTGGGGCCCATGCTCCTTGCAATGAAGCCATTTTTTAGCACCTGAGGTGGAGGCCATGGAGCCAACCTCAGCGCCCGGGGCCAACTTGTTCTAATCTAGCCATGGCTGCAGGAGGGGAGGAGAAGAGAGAGAAGGAGAGAGAGGGAGGGAGGGAGGGAGAGAGAGAGAGAAAAGCGAGGGTGGAGAAGCAGGTGGGTGCTTCTCCTGTGTGCCCTGGCCGGGAATCAAACCCGGGACTTCCACACGCTGGGCCAATGCTCTACCACGGAGCCAACCGGTCAGGGCCTTTATTATTATTGTTATTATTTAGTGCCGCTTTCCATTCTTTTGGGTAGATACCCAGAAGTGAAATTGCTGGATCATATGGTTTATTAGCTCATCGTTTTGGAGGTCCCATCGTGGTCTGGCTTCTGGATTGGAGGGTGCCGGTCCGAGTTCAGAGGCGAGAGATGGAAGGCCGCGAGGGGGGCTGGGAGCTGAAAAAGGACGCGGGGAAGCAGCCCGATCCCAAAGTAGGCAGATAGGACATGCTTTATTGGGCCGCTGCGGCAGCCTGACTGACGCAGTGCGCAGGTATTTTATAGTAAAATTACAGGAAAGTGGCACCGAGCCATGATTACAGAGAGGTTACATAAGTGAAGGTCACGTAAGATGGGCGCGCATGCGCACTGTCCCGGCCTGTTTCCCTTAGTCACGCAGGGCTGGATCTGAGGGTTTATGGGACCTGTCCACGCTGACTCCATCTTGTGTAGGCTGTTTACTAATCCTGGGGAGACCAGCTTCCCCGCAGAGGGTATTAGGAACTTGGAGGGAATTAGCTGTGTGACCTTGCGCAGGTCACTTTCCGTCTCTGAGATCAGATCTATATTTCCAAACAGGGGCTCTTGTAAACCACACATGTTCCCAGGCCCCTTTTACTGGGAGATCCTAAATTCAGTGCCTGGCCTGGGGCCTAGGAATTTGGAATATTTTAAAAAAGAGACTCAGGTGATTTTTATCATCAAACAGGTTTCGGAATAACAGGGCCTGAGGATTTCCAAAGTCCCTTGCAGCTGTGATCTTCCGTGACCTCAGGGGCTAAGAGATTAATCTGGAGTCAGACTGACGGGGTTCAATTTCCAGTTACAACTTCTCCTCTCCCTGAAGGAAGGTAATGACGCCTACCATAGGGCTGTTGCACAATGCCAATGGAAGTGGAAGAAAACGAGGGTTTAGCCTACACTAACTAGTACTAAAGAGAAATAACATAAAAGGCCTCTAGCCCTAGCTGTGTCTGAATAGCTCAGTTAGAGCATCCTCAGGATACACAAGGGCTGCAACCCCAGTCAGGGCACATACAGGAATAGATGGATGTTTCTGTCCTTCTCTCTCCCCTCCTCTCTCTCTCTCTCTCTCTCTCTCTCTCTCTCTCTCTCTCTCTCAAGTCAATCAATTAAAAAAGAAAAAAAAAAGTCCTCTAATATCTTTGTGTTATTCCCAGTCGTCCTTCAGCCTGGCTGTCTTGGCCCAGTGGGTTGGTTCCTGTTGCCACCTGGTGGTGAGATTAGCCACTGCATTCACCCAGCCATTTTCCTCCCCAACCCCCAACCTCACTTGGCCCCAGCTCACACCCACCCCCACTCGCCTGCCCGGGTCCCATGGCAAGTCCACCCCATTCAGAAGCCCCTCGGTGAAGGCAGAAGCCCAACGTGGGAGGGCCAGGGGTCCGAGGGTACCAACAGCTCCGAAAGTCTATTCCACATCCTCATCCCGGTGCTGCTGAGTCTCTGACTACACTCTGCCTCCCTAGCTGGTCCCTGCGCAGGCCTGACCCTGCGAGCCACCAGGGGGCTTCTCCGTTCTGCCCCCTCAAGTAATGCTGCATCTGAAGGCCAGCTCTACGCTAGGGACCTTACAGACCTCGTCGCCTGAGGCCCTCACAACCCCTGTGTAAGGCAGAAGGACTTAATTAGTCCTCCCCAGATGAAGAAACTGAAGCGCAGAGTTGAGTGACTGCCACAGAGTCACAGTTTGCAGTGCCGGAGCCACGCCTCAAACCCAGGTGGATCTTACTTAACCCATGACTATTTCCATTAAACCACAAGGCATCTAAGCTAGTGTTTCCCTGCCCTGGCTGCACGTTGAAGTCACCTGTGGGGATGTTAAAGACCACTAATGCCTCGTTAATTGGTCTGGGGTGCGGCTTGAGCACTGGGCTTTGTAAAGTTCAGGTAAGTGTTCTCACGGCGGCTGTAAACACCCATTCTGTTTTCTGTACCTTGAGGCTCTGCTCTTTGCTCTGGTCTGGGGTAATGGCAAACTTCCGTAAGACGTCTGCACGGAGATGTTCGGATCCCTCCGCCCTCACAGGTGCAGCGGAGGTAACCGAGGACATCCCCCGCCCGCAGCGAGAGACCTGGGTTTTTCTGCACCTAGGATGCTGCAGGGTGTGCTCCGAAGCAAGTCATCATCTGCCCTGGAGCAAGCTGGGGAATGTGGGACGCGGTTCTGCTGAGTATGACTGTGAGGCCTCGGGCAAGAGGCTGCACCTCTGTGAAATTGTCTCCTGTGTAAACCATGCACCTACAGCAGCGGTTTCCAACAGGTGAACCCCAGATGCTTTTATCTTCTTTTCCAAGTAAGCGGAGGGGAGACAGTCAGACTCTGGCATGCACCCAGCAACCCCCATCTGGGTCTATGCTCACAACCCAGCTATTTTTAGTGCCTGAAGTGGAGGGTCCAGGGAGCCATCCTCAGCGCTGGGGCTGATGCACTAGAACCAATTGAGACACAGCTGCGGGAGGATAAAAGAGAAAGAGAGAGGGGGAGGGGAGAAGGAGTGGAAAAGCAAATGGGTACTTCTCCTGTGTGCCCTGACCAGTAATTGAACCTGGGACGTCCACACACCAGGCCTACACTCTACCACCAAACCAACCAGCTAGGCCCCCAAGTACTTTTAAAACATGCATACCTGACTATTTCGTCAGGAGCACTGACCTCTTTCTCCTTAGACTGTCAAATTAAAAAATAATAATAATAACAGCCAACACAACATCCATCCCCTGCGAATGCCCTGTCTTGAGCTGTATATAGGTCTTTTACTAAAGTTGCAAATTTTGAGTCACATCACATAATAAGGTTGCTTCTGACTGGTTAATTCTTTTTTTTTTTTTTTTTTTTTTTTTTTTGGTATTTTTCTGAAGTTGGAAACAGGAGGCAGTCAGACAGACTCCCACATGCGCCCGACCGGGATCCACCCGGCATGCCCACCAAGGGGCGATGCTCTGCCCATCTGGGACGTTGCTCTGTTGCAACCAGAGCCATTCTAGTGCCTGAGGCAGAAGCCATGGAGCCGTCCTCAGAGCCCAGGCAAACTTTGCTCCAATGGAGCCTTGGCTGCGGGAGGGGAAGAGAGAGATAGAGAGGAAGGAGAGGGGGAAGGGTGGAGAAGCAGATGGGCGCTTCTCCTGTGTGCCCTGGCTGGGAATCGAACCCGGGACTCCTGCACGCCAGGCCGACGCTCTACCACTGAGCCAACCGGCCAGGGCCTAGCTGATTAATTCTTGGTACAGAGGTCCTTATATCTAAATTTAGGCACCTGATTTTAAAAAAGGTCATTTTGGAGGAAAAAGTGTAGGTAATTACTTTTTTTTTTTTTGGCAAATCAATCAAAATTATACCTTTTTCTTTTTGTCAGATCGGCAAAAACATATTTTTTTTGGTCTACCACAGAATTTTAGTGTGCCATGAGGTGAAAAAAAAGGTTGAAAATTTGTTGATCTATGGCATAAAATGGTTGGAGTAAACGAGCTAATACAGATAAAGCATTTAATTAGCATGCACGAAACCCAGTAAGCTCTCAATGAATTTTTTAACCACTATGACTGCTGGTCCTGACTGGACACCAGCTTCCCACGTGGAATACTGGCCAATTAATCATGAGTGGCAGAAACTCCCTTTTCCTTTTTTATTTTTCTTTTTAAATTTTATTTATTGATTTTAGCAAGAAGGGAAGAGACAGGGAACATTGATCTGCTCCTATATGTGCCTTGACCAGGGATTGAACTGGCAACCTCTGTGCTTCGGACAATGCTCTAAACCTGGGGTCCCCAAACTACAGCCTGCAGGCCGCATGCGGCCCCCTGAGGCCATTTATCTGGCCCCCACTGCACTTCCGGAAGGGGCACCTCTTTCATTGGTGGTCAGTGAGAGGAGCATAGTTCCCATTGAAATACTGGTCAGGGCCCTGGCCGGTTGGCTCAGCGGTAGAGCGTCGGCCTGGCATGCGGGGGACCCGGGTTTGATTCCCGGCCAGGGCACATAGGAGAAGCGCCCATTTGCTTCTCCACCCCCCCCTCCTTCCTCTCTGTCTCTCTCTTCCCCTCCTGCAGCCAAGACTCCATTGGAGCAAAGATGGCCCCGGGCGCTGGGGATGGCTCCTTGGCCTCTGCCTCAGGCGCTAGAGTGGCTCTGGTAGCAACATGGCGACGCCCAGGAGGGGCAGAGCATCGCCCCCTGGTGGGCAGAGTATCGCCCCCTGGTGGGCGTGCCGGGTGGATCCCAGTCGGGCGCATGCGGGAGTCTGTCTGACTGTCTTTCCCCGTTTCCAGCTTCAGAAAAATACAAAAAAAAAAAAAAAAAAAAAAAAAAGAAATACTGGTCAGTTTGTTGATTTTAATTTTCTTGTTCTTTATTTTTTCTTAACTTTCAGTACTTTTTTTATTTATTCATTTTATTGTTTTTTTACATTTTTATTTAGATTTTATTTATTCATTTTTTTATTAGAGAGAGAGAGAGAACAGGGGAAGGAGCTGGAAGCTTCAACTCCCATATGTGCCTTGACCAGGCAAGCCCAGGGTTTTAAGCTGGCGACCTCAGCATTCCAGGTCGACGCTTTATCCACTGCGCCACCACAGGTCAGGCTATTTATTCATTTTAGAGAGGAGAGAGAGAGAGAGGAGGAGGAGCAGGAAGCATCACTCCATATGTGCCTTGACCAGGCAAGCCCAGGGTTTTGAATCGGCGACCTCAGCATTCCAGGTCGACGCTTTATCAACTGCACCACCAAAGGCCAGGCTTTTGTTCTTTATTTTAAATATTGTATTTGTTCCCTTTTTTTTTTTTTTTTTTAACTTTAAAATAAGATATGTTCAGTGTGCATAGGGATTTGTTCATAGTTTTTTTTATAGTCCGGCCCTCCAATGGTCTGAGGGACAGTGAACTGGCCCCCTGTGTAAAAAGTTTGGGGACCCCTGCTCTAAACCAACCAAGCTATCGGGCCAGAACCTCTTTCCCTTTTTAGAACTGCCCTTCGGCCTGCCCTGTGGTGGCACAGCGGGTAGAGCCTCCACCTGGAATGCTGAGGTCGCTGCTCCTAACCCCCCCACCCCCACCCCCGCTTGCCACATACAAGAGGCAACTGCGAGTTGATGTTTCCCGCTCCTCCTCCCCTTTCTCTCTCCATCTCTTTTCTGTCCTTTCCCTAAAATCAATAATGAAAACCTAAAAACAAATAAGCACCCAAACTGCCATTCTGCCCTAGGGTGGACTATCAATCTCATAGAGCCCCGCCCAGAGGCGGGCACATGGCTCCAGTTGGCCAGTCAGAGTGCACCCCCCACCCCCCCACCCCGTCCTCTTGAACTAAACAGACTAACCCCTGGGTGGCAGGTGAATCCAGCGGAGCCAGTCAGGGCCCCGTGGGGGAGCTGGTAGGGTCATGGATCCATCCGCGGTCACCTTTCCCACCAAACGCAGAGGAAGCAGAGAGGGTGAGAGAGAGACTCGAGAACACCTTTTGAGGCCCTGGGCCCAGCCATGCGGGAGGAGAGCATGTTCCTAGCTGGCCCAGATAAGGGGCCAATCAGCTTTTGAGCCTGTGGTAGTTGGCGCTGGACTTCTGTCGCCTGTCATCAGCGGAGCCCTGCCTGGCTTTAGGGTGGACTCTTCGCCCCTGCTGTGAGCAGGCTCAGCGGGGGTTCAGGGGAGAGGACCTGTGAATGGCTCTGTCCTTGGAGGCTGGGTCCTGAGGGCAACTTTCAAGTCACATTAATTGCCCACAAGTGAAAATGTGGCTAGGGAAACTGCCCTTGACCATCCCCCATAGATTAAAGATTAAAGAGGATGGGGGAGACGGCGCCGATAAAGAGTGTGGTCCCTGAACTATAAAGGCCACTATTGGGACAATTAGCAAAAATGTCCATGTGTCAAGGGTATTCCAGAAGTCATGATACTATTCTTGCAGCTTATGTGTAAATTTGAAATAGTTTCAAAACAAAAAGTGAAAGAAAAGCGCTCGTGAATTGCCTGCCGGGCAGAGGACCCCACACCGCGTTCACGCAGCACGCTGGAGGCGCAGCGACTGGGAAGGAATGCCGCGGGCCGTGCTCCTGGGCGCCGGCTGGAGAGGCAGGCGGTTCGGGGCCCAGGTGCGCCGGAAATCTGTCTCTTTAGATACTAAACTCGTGTGTTGTGGGACTAGGACAGAACAAGGGAAAGGCAGGGTCTCCTGTCCCAGCTCACAGTGGTTCTCTGTCTCTCTGTGGGCCTCTCTCTTCGTTCACTTGCTCAGCACGGACTCCGGGCCAGGCCTCGGGGAGACAGCTCTGAGCGGATGGACGAGGTCCCCTGGCCTCGTGGAGCTCGCCTTCCACGGCCAGTCGTGTCTGACGCGGCCTGCTCCACGATTCAGAGAAGTGTGGAGAACCACCCGAGGTTAAACAGGCGCAGTCTGGTCCTGAAGGCCCCCGCAGAGCTGGCACCGTGCTGCGGTGGGTCTCACCCCAGAGTGGACATCGGAATCCCCTAGAAGGTGTGCTGGAATGCTGATGGCCGGGCCCCACCCCGGAGCGTCTGGTGGTCAGTGGTGAGGTCTGAGAATGTGCACTTGTCGCGTGTCCCAAGTGACACCGAGTTTCAAAGGCTCCTCGGGTGATCACAGCCTCCCGTGGGGCCTGAAACTCTCTCTCTTTAAATTACTCCTGTCGGTAAAGCAGTGGTTCTCAAAGTGGAGTCCCATCACAGCTCGCATTCCCAAGGTTACCTCATGGTTCAAGATGGCTGCTAGAGCGCCAGCCGTTGGTGAGGAGCCACTGAGCCATTTCACCCGCAGGTGTTGTAAAGTACCAAAGGCTACAGAATTAATATTAATATTTTAGGAGGCTTGGAGAACATTTTATTAATTTGGGTTAAGGTGTGCAGAGAAATTGTGAGAATAGTCTCTATACTGTGTGATTGGCATTGTATTGTAAATGCAAGGGGAGGAAAACATGGATTCCCAGACATTCCACCACACCTGTGGGGAAAGGGGTGAATGGCTAGCCAGGTGCAGGAAGAGAAAAGCCAAAATAAACCTTTTCTTATAGCAATGAGCCCTTTGCGGGCATTTGTCCCCACCGAAACTACCTCTCCTATGTAAATGCCTGTGTGACTCTGGACAGAGAGATAGCAGATAAACACTAGATAATATAGGAATGCCTTTAATATGTAAAGAGACATCTTTCTACCATTGTGTTGGCTTGTAAATTTTGTTTTCTCCAAAATGATGTATGGTTTGCAAATTGAACGTGGTCCTATCATGTTAAAGGACATATGACTATAACCAATAGCGGTAAGGGGCTCCTAATTGCAATTTTTGCTTCTGTACTTCCCACTTACAAAACTATAAAAACTAAGTAGAGCAAAGGGCCGGCGCGCTCTCCGTCAGATTTCTGTCGGAGTTCCCGCTGCTTGGCCAAGCTAGACAATAAAGCTTTGATGTGTAAACGATGGACCTTGTTTCTGTCTTCCATATTTCGGGTCCCTCCGGATTTGGATTAACAATTGGGTCTTCTCGTCAGCCAATGGAAAGGAAAAAGTATCTGAGAAGGGTGCTTTCCTCCTGTAAAGGCACCTCCCAGAGGTGGTACAAATACTTCCACTTCTATCCCAAGAGCCAGGATTTGGCCCCATGACCATATGGCTACCAGACAGCTGGGGAATGCGTTTTTCTGGGTATCCACATGCTCAGCTGAAAACTGAGGGTTTTATTAATAAAGAAGAAGAAGACATATTAGAGGACAAGCAGATGCTTCCAGACCAATATCCCTCCCGCCCCGCCCCTCAGAAGGATGGTAGTGTTGAAGCTCAGGTCATCGGACTGCCGTTCTTGGAAGATTTTTGCCTCCCGGCTCATTCATTGGCTCTCCAGCATGTATGTCCCTGTCCTAGTTCTTGGCGATGGCCATTTTCAAACAAACTCTTCCAGTGCCCACCCTCTCTGTTCCTTGGCCCCCTTGCCTCAATGGTCTTGTCTTCCGCTTTCCTCCTGCCACGACTTTATCATCCCTTTGTCATGACTGACCCCCTGGAATTCCCGTGTGATCCGTCCCACTGTCTAACCCGGCTCTCTCCCTCTCACTCCCCGACTCCCACCGCTTCCAGCCTCCCCAGAAACTGCATCTACTGAGGGATCTGACACTTTTCCCCTGTCCTTTCAGCTTCTAAATATATTATTTCTCCCAACTCAAAAGCAAAAACCTCCCTCTTAAGTCTACTTCCCCTCTAAAAACCTACCCATTTCTCTGCTTCCCCTGGTCCTGTTCAGTGCATCTCCTCCCTCTCTCTCACTTTTTCTTTTAAGTGAGAGGAGGGGGGATAGAGAAACAGAGTCCCGCATGCGCCCCGACGGGGATCCACCTGGCAACCCCCGTCTGAGGCTGATGCTCGGACCAGCCGACTGTCCTCAGCACCTGGGGACGGTGCTTGAACCAGTCAAGCTACTGGCTGCGGGAAAGGAAGAGGGAGAGAAGGGGGAGAGGGAAGGGAAGAGAAGCAGATGGTTGCTCCTCTTGTGTGCCCTGACCGGGAATTGAACCCAGGACGTCCGCACGCCAGGCTGATGCTCTATCCACTAAGCCAACTGGCCAGGGCCCCCATTCTCTCTTGAAGCCAGACTCTCACTGGTACCACCCCACTCCTGCAAAACTGCCCCTGCCTATGCCACCGGCAACCACCATGGTACGCAGGCCAGCGACCGGTTTCCTTGCTCACCGGCCACGGCCCGTCCCATCAGGCGTCCGGGCGTGCTGGCTTCCCTGGGACAGCCCTGGCTTGTGTCTGTTGCTCTGATGTGATTATGAATAGTGCCCCTTCCCTCTCACAGTTGTCTGAGCTTGGACAGCCCATTACACTGTCACCTTCTCTCTGGGCAGCACCTGACACCTGTCACTCCCTCCTGCCACGCTCGGGCTTCCCTGCCTCCCTGGCCCCTTGGGTGGTCTCTCCCCGTCATCTTGCCCATCCCCCCCCCCCGGCACGGCTCAGCCCCAGTCCCCGTCTGCTCTGACTTCACCGGCTCCCTCCGCTGTTTCCGCCAGGTGATGACTCCTCACTTCACATGTCTGGTCCAGGCTTAACGTGCAGCCGCCACGTGACATCACCCACGGGTGTCCAGTTGACACTTTAAACCTGAATGTCCAACACCCGGCTCTAGACCTCCCCCGCCTGACTCTGCAGTCCTCCTCGTCCCAGTGAATGGAATCTCTGTCCCTCCAGTTGCTGGGAACAATGCCCAGGTGTCACTCTGACCCCTCCTGCCCATACCCAATGTGCCCGGGTAGTCAGTCGTGTCCACTGTCTTCTCACCTGGCCAGTGTCTGGGGGACTGCGACAGCCCCCCTGCTGGCCCCTTGTCCTCCTAAATCTGCTCTCCACACAAAAGCCAGAGGGGTCTAGCCTGACCAGGCGGGGCGTGGTGGATAGGGCGTCAGACTGGGATGCGGAGGACCCAGGTTCGAGACCCCGAGATCGCCAGCTTGAGCGCAGGCTCATCTGGTTTGAGCAAAGCTCACCAGCTTAGACCCAAGGTCGCTCGCTGGCTTGAGCAAGGGGTTACTCACTCTGCTGTAGCCCCAAGGTCAAGGCACATATATGAGAAAGCAATCAATGAACAACTAAGGTGCTGTAACAAAAAATTGATGCTTCTCATCTCTCTCCCCTTCCTGTCTGTCCCTATCTATCCCTCTCTCTGATTCTCTCTCTGTCTCTGTAAAAAATAAATAAATAAATAAATAAAATAAAAACAACCATGCTTCACCTCTCAAAAGGCAAAAAAAAAAAAGCCAGAGTGGTCTTTTTTTTTTTTTTTTTTTTTTCTTTATTTTTCTGAAGCTGGAAACGGGGAGAGACAGACAGGCTCCCACATGCGCCCGACCGGGATCCACCCGGCACGCCCACCAGGGGTGACGCTCTGCCCACCAGGGAGCGATGCTCTGCCCCTCCGGGGCATCGCTCTGCCACGACCAGAGCCACTCTAGCGCCTGGGGCAGAGGCCAAGGAGCCATCCCCAGCGCCCGGGCCATCCCCGCTCCAATGGAGCCTTGGCTGCGGGAGGGGAAGAGAGAGACAGAGAGGAAAGGGGGGGGGTGGAGAAGCAAATGGGCGCTTCTCCTATGTGCCCCGGCTGGGAATCGAACCCGGGTCCCCCGCACGCCAGGCCGACGCTCCACCGCTGAGCCAACCGGCCAGGGCTGCCAGAGTGGTCTTGATGGATCTTGCTCAAAACCCTGCAGTGTCCCCCAGTTTTCACCAAGTAGAACCCAACGTTACCTTAGCCCCCTTGCTCCCCAGCCCCCATCACACCTCTGGTACCTCTCTGGCCTTGTCTACGACTGTCCCCTCACCCACTCGGGTCCAGCCTCAACTGTGGCTGCGCACACTCCTGCGTCAGGGCCTTTGCACTCACTGTCCAGCTGTTTGAATGCTCTTCCCCCGGGCAGTGATGTGACTCACCCCTCACCTCTTCAGATCTTTGCTCAAATGTCACCTTCTCCGAAGGACCTGCCCCATCACTCTGTTTGACTTGCGACCTTCTGTCCTCTCACACTTTTACACATTTCCCTCTTGTCCGGCTTTTATTTTCTGCACGGTGTGCATTACCTTTTAACACAGGGCACGGTGGTTTAGAATGTCAGCGTTACGAGGGCAGGGACTTCAGTTCATTTTGTTCCCGGCCATTCATTGAGAGCCCAGAGCCATGCCTGGCACACATAGGGCTCGATGACTAGATACCCCATGAGCCCTCATTCTGAGCCTCAGCAACTGCTGTCTGTCCCTCTGGCCCCAGCCCTCATCCACCTCTCGTGTCAGTCAGTCCCTTTCCCTGAAGGTCTCCCGCACTGGGTCCACGTGGCTGACTGGCCCAGGACAGATCTGATCTCCTGTCTCTGTGTAGCACGGTGGTGTCAGAAGGCAGTGAGCGGCCTATGCCTGGAGGTGTGTGAGCAGAGGGTGGGGACTGCGTGTGGCAGAGGAGTCCTGATGGCCGGGGGCCACGGTGCGGGACTGGGGGCCACGGTGCGGGACTGGGGGCCACGGTGTGGGACTGGGGGCCACCGTGCGGGTCTGGGGGCCACGGTGCGGGTCTGGTGGCGATGGTGCGGGACTGGGGGCCACGGTGTGGGTCTGGGGGCCACGGTGCAGGACTGGGGGCCACGGTGTGGGTCTGGGGGCCACGGTGCAGGACTGGGGGCCACGGTGTGGGACTGGGGGTGACGGTGCAGGACTGGGGGCCACGGTGCGGGACTGGGGGTCACGGTGCAGGACTGGGGGCCACGGTGCGGGACTGGGGGCCACGGTGCGGGACTGGGGGCCACGGTGCGGGACTGGGGGCCACGGTGTGGGACTGGGGGCCACGGTGTGGGTCTGGGGGCCACGGTGCAGGACTGGTGGCCACGGTGTGGGACTGGGGGCCACGGTGCGGGTCTGGTGGCGATGGTGCGGGACTGGGGGCCACGGTGTGGGACTGGGGGCCACGATGTGGGACTGGGGGCCACGGTGCGGGTCTGGTGGCGATGGTGCAGGACTGGGGGCCACGGTGCGGGTCTGGGAGCCACGGTGTGGGACTGGGGGCCACGGTGTGGGACTGGGGGCCACGGTGCAGGACTGGGGGCCACGGTGCGGGTCTGGGGGCCACGGTGTGGGACTGGGGGCCACAGGTGCGGGTCTGGGGGCCACGGTGTGGGTCTGGGGGCCACGGTGCGGGACTGGGGGCTATGGTGCGGGACTGGGGGCTATGGTGCGGGTCTGGAGGCCACGGTGCGGGTCTGGGGGCCACGGTGCGGGACTGGGGGCCACGGTGCGGGACTGGGGGGACTGGGGGCCACGGTGCGGGACTGGGGGGACTGGGGCCACGGTGCGGGACTGGGGGGACTGGGGCCACGGTGCGGGATTGGGGGGACTGGGGGCCATGGTGCGGGACTGGGGGCCATGGTGCGGGACTGGGGGCCACGGTGCGGGACTGGGGGCCACGGTGCAGAACCTGCAGGGCCCCTTTAAGCTCAGCCTCACACTGACTCTGTGAAAAGCCATGGAATCCCCCAATAACATCAGTTGTCACATTCTACTTTCTAGAGGAGAGAGCAGTACACTTGTTTCTTTCTCTGTGCTCCCCACAACCAGCCCTCACCCCAGGTGATGAGCTCCGGGAAAGAAACACTGGGTTCGAGTCCCACCTTCAGCTCACGCAGCCATCCCCAGGGTGTTATGAGCAAGCCATGGAGAAGCCCCCATGGGCCACTGCAGTGCTGCCCAAGGGCCCTTGGTTCAGACAGCGGGCCTGAGTCCTGAGCGCTGTCCCCCCACCGCCGCCATGGGGCCCTGGACAGGGACGTACCCTTTCTGAGCCTCCTTTTCCTTTTCTGAGAAGCAAGGACAGGACCAGAACACGGGCACTACAGGTCTAGGCTCGCTGAGAGAAATTTCCCTTTAGAACAGTCCGCGAGGGGCTGTGGGACACCAGAGAACGCCGATGGACAGAGGAAGCCTCGAACAACCGCGACAAAAACGAAGCCGACCAAAGGCCGCCATCTCCGAGCTCAGGCCTGGGTTCAGTTTCGGAGGAGCCTGAACATAACACCTTCAGGCTGTGGAATTCCCAGGCTGCTGGTAAACCCACCTGAACGGATCCTTTTGCGATGTAAATTTATTATTTTGCCAGATCAAGAAATTGAGGTTCAGGGCGAGAGGTTCTGAGCAAGGGGGGAGCTTGCCAGAGTGCCCAGCTGGTACCTTTGTTTCTGGGCAAAGCCTTTGTTTGGCTCTTTGCTGCTGCCGCTGCCGCTGCCGCAGACTTTGGAGAACGCCCCTTCTTGCACCTTCGCACCACATTGGCCGGGCCCTGGGCCTCGATCGCCTGGTCTGTGAACGGAAAGTGAAGGAACACACAGCCAGTGGTGACAGGACCCTCGTTCTGTGCCAGACGCCACGCGAGACACTGTGCACACATGTGCAAACCATTCGGTTCTCACAACAACTTCCATAAAGCCAGGGGCAATTATTGTCACCACTTTATGAAGGCCGGAAAACAGAGGCAGGGAGAGGTGAAATAAGATGCCCACCCGCCTCTCAAAGTTCCCACGGGGACTCGAAATAGCACATAACAGGCGCATAGTAGGTGTCTGGTCTGGGGCGTGCCTCCACCGCACCAGCTGTGTGGCCTTGGGCAGCTGCTGACCCCGTCTGTGCTGCAGACATGCTGTGAGCTGGGAGGGTGGATCGGAAGTTCCGGGCCCAGTGCCTGGCACATGGCAGGACGCATGGCTTAGCAGCAGCGTGCATTGTTGGTGGTCGCAAATCTCTGTCTTCTGAAAGTGGATTTGATGTGAGCAAACAGCTAAAATTCATATGGAATTGAGTCTGGTGACTAATGCTGGTGATCAAGTAGAGAAATGTCATTTTTTAGATCCAAACAAGGTAATTATAGCGCCTCAAGCCTGGTTTTCTGTTGTCCTGGTGTCAGATTAGAGGGTCCCAGGGATTACCAGTGTTCCTACCATGAATCTTATCCTTAAACTGACCCTCATTTTAACTAAAATCTTTTATTTTTATTTATTGATTTTAGTTAGAAGGAAGGAAGAGCAAGAGAAAGAGAGAGAGAGAGAGAGGGGGAGAGAGAGAGAGAAAGGAACATCACTCTGCTCCTGTAAGTGTCCTGACCGGGAATCGAACCAGCAACCTCTGCTCTTCAGGACAATGCTCTAACCAACCAAGCCTTCCAGCCAGGGCTTAACCCAAACCTTGATGCCTCCAGTTCGAAACCCTGGGCTTGCCTGGTCAAGGCACATATGGGAGTTGATGCTTCCAGCTCCTCCCCCCCTTCTCTCTCTCTGTCTCTCCTCTCTCTCTCTCTCTCTCTCTCTCTCTCTCTCCTCTCTCTCTCTCTGTCTCTCCCTCTCCTCTCTAAAATGAATAAATAAATTAAAAAAAAAAAACCCTTGATGCCTGATCTTAAATGTGCCCCTGACAAAATCTGAACATTTACACTGTCTCTAAATTCCCCACATGTGCTCACCGCTCGGCCCCACTGAAACCCAGATGTTTCTTTTCATTCTTTTCTGAGTTTCACTTAGCTACTTCCTGTCATTGCCTGGACCCGTACTAATTCTCAAAGGATTTTTAAAAGTGTAATTGCATTCAAAGCATATAAAATTTGAATATGTTCTCTCAAAAGAAACAAAGATAAAGGTTAAAATATTTTTTAAATTACAATTATTTTTCACATGTTTTTTTTGTTTTGTTTTGCTTTCTGAAGCTGGAAACGGGGAGAGACAGTCAGACAGACTCCCGCATGCACCTGACCGGGATCCACCCGGCACGCCCACCAGGGGCGATGCTCTGCTCACCAGGGGGCGATGCTCTGCTCCTCCAGGGCGTCGCTCTGCCGCGACCAGAGCCACTCTAGCGCCTGGGGCAGAGGCCAAGGAGCCATCCCCAGCGCCCGGGCCATCTTTTTGCTCCAATGGAGCCTTGGCTGCGGGAGGGGAAGAGAGAGACAGAGAGGAAGGAGAGGGGGTGGAGAAGCAAATGGGCGCTTCTCCTGTGTGCCCTGGCCGGGAATTGAACCCGGGTCCCCCGCACGCCAGGCTGACGCTCTACCGCTGAGCCAACCGGCCAGGGCCTTTCACATGTTTTTAAAAGTGACTTTTCTAATATATTCAAAATTATGTTTTAAAGCCTGACTGAGCCTGACAGAGCAGTGGCGCAGTGGATAGAGCGTCGGACTGGGATGCAGAGGACCCAGGTTCGAGACCCCGAGGTCGCCAGCTTGAGTGTGGGCTCATCTGATTTGAGCAAAAGCTCACCAGCTTGGACCCAAGGTCACTGGCTCGAGCAAGGGGTTACTCAGTCTGCTAAAGACCCACAGTCAGCCCTGGCCGGTTGGCTCAGCAGTAGAGCGTCAGCCTGGCGTGCGGGGGACCCGGGTTCAATTCCCGGCCAGGGCACACAGGAGAAGCGCCCATTTGCTTCTCCACCCCCTCTCCTTCCTCTCTGTCTCTCTCTTCCCCTCCCACAGCCAAGGCTCCATTGGAGCAAAAAGATGGCCCGGGCGCTGGGGATGGCTCCTTGGCCTCTGCCCCAGGCGCTAGAGTGGCTCTGGTCGTGGCAGAGCAACGCCCTGGAGGGGCAGAGCATCGCCCCCTGGTGGGCAGAGCGTCGCCCCTGGTGGGCGTGCCAGGTGGATCCCGGTCGGGCGCATGCGGGAGTCTGTCTGACTGTCTCTACCCGTTTCCAGCTTCAGAAAAATACAAAAAAAACCCAACCAAACAAACACCCCCCCCCAAAATAAATAAATAAATAAAGGCCCACAGTCAAGGCACATATGAGAAAGCAATCAGTGAACAACTAAGGTGTCACAATGAAAAACTGATAATTGATGCTTCTCATCTTTCTCTGTTCCTGTCTGTCTGTCCCTGTCCTTCTCTTTGACTCTCTTTCTGTCCCTGTAGTAAAAATAAATAAATAAATAAATAAATAAAAGCCTGACTGATGGTGGCACAATGGGTAGAGCGTCGAACTGGGTCGCTGAGGACCCAGGTTTGAAACCCTGAGGTCACCGGCTTGAGCATGGGCTCACCAGCTTCAGCGTGGGGTCGCTGGCTGGAGCGTGGGATCATAGATATGAATGAACCCAAGGTCACTGGCTGGAGCAAGGGGTCAAGACACAGTCCCCAGTCAAGGCACATGTGAGAAGCAATCAGTGAACAACTAAAGTGCTGCAACTATAAGTTGATGCTTTTCATCTCTCTCCCTCCCTTCCTGTCTGTTTGCCTCTCTCTCACCCCCTCCAAAAAAAAGTATTAAAATTAAAAAACAGATATAGTTTATAATGAATGAATATCAAAAGTTTAATCACCCTGGCTGGATAGCTTGGCTGGTTAGAGCATTGTCCCAGGGTATGAAGGTTGCCAGTTCGATCCCCGGTCAGGGAACATAGAGGAACAGATTGTGATGTTCCTGTCTCCGTCTCTTTCTCTCCCTTCCTCTCTCTCTAAAATCAATAAGTAAACTTAAAAAGATAATCATTAAAACAATTCAACCAAATTTAAATGGTTTTGGAAAAATTTAATTCCATCTTCTTAAATATTTTTAGATCTAGTCACAAAATAGCATCCAGTGCCCCACTATTGCCTATAGGAAGAACTGCTACCGTGCTCCACGCATGATGTCCAGACCGACCTATAGACAAAACGAACAGTCGTATAAATTGTTTAATATGGTAAATGCCCCTTGGTTGCCATGTGCACTTTTGTAAATACCATGCTAATTCATTTTTTAAAAGATTTTATTCATTCATTTTATTTTTCATTTGTGTGTGTGTGTGTGTGTGTGTGTGTGTGTGTTGACAGAGACAGAAAGAGTCAGAGAGAGGGACAGATAGGGACAGACAGACAGGAACAGAGAGAGATGAGAACCATCAATTCTTTGTTGAGGCTCCTTAGTTGTTCATTGATTGCTTTCTCATATGTGTCTTGACGGGGGGGGGGGGGGGGCTACAGCAGAGCGAGTGACCCCTTGCTCGAGCCAGCGACCTTGGGTCCAAGCTGGTGAGCTTTGCTCAAACCAGATGAGCCAACGCTCAAGCTGGCGACCTCGGGGGTCTCGAACCTGGGTCCTCCGCATCCCAGTCCGACGCTCTATCTACTGCACCACCTAGTCAGGCTCATGCTAATTCATGAGAACCTTCAAAAGACAAAAAGAAGCAAGAAAACAGATACTTGTGATGCAAGTATCTATCACATCCATGCAACCTGGGAGGGAAGATCTGAAAAATGAATTTCTCTCTCTCTCTCTCTCTTTTTTTTTTTTTTTTCGCTTAAGAGCTTCTCCTGACGGCACTCCAAAGCAATGTCTACCCCTGCCATCCACTTTGGTTTGGGGGACAGTGGGCAGGAGGTGTGGAGACGTGCTCCCTGGGCCTGGCAGTGTTAGGATGCAGATGTTTAGGGTTACAGTCTGCGCCCCACCCCTCCGGTGCCTGTGGTGGTTAGTTCTGTGTTTGTTTGGAGTTTCAGATTATCAGGACCTCTCTGAAGTGAAAGTCCTAGGCAGGAACACACTTGCCCTGGTCAAGGCAGTGGTACTGTTGCATTGTGCCAAGTTCTTGGCTGCAAACAAACATTTTGCCTGAGCTGTGCCTTATGCCTGGAACATTCTCTTTCCCATCTTTGAAATCCTTCCAGTCTCAATTTAAAAATTACCCTCTAAGCCTGACCTGTGGTGGTGCAGTGGATAAAGCGTCAACCTGGAACACTGAGGTCGCCGGTTGGAAACCCTGGGCTTGCCTGGTTGAGGCACATATGGAAAGCAATTACTATGATGCTTCTGGCTCTTCCTCCTCTATTCCCCCCCACACTCTAAAATCAAGAAATAAAATCTTTAAAAAAACAAATCCCCTCTTAGACAGCCGTGTCTGGCTTCTAAATCCAGACTGGTTTCTAAAGTTTAAAAAATCATGTCGCCTATCAGCAAAATATATTTAAGCAAAAGAAAAAAAGCGTGTTGCCTATCAGCAAATATATTTAAGTGTACACCCACCATATAGGCATATTTTTTATAAAGTGTATACACCCACTTCTGTCACCTACTTCCCTATGTATTATATATTAGTCAATTCTAGTTCGTAGTTTTTAATGAAAAATAAAGATACAGGATCAGATGTACAAATTACAAATCAGTGACTCTACCTCAAGCTGCGGGGAGGTGGAGGGGGGCTGGTATAGTATAGTGATGCCATCCTCAGTCTGCTAAGGGTCTGAGAACCTGGGGCTTCAGCCTCTACCCCGCAGCCTCTACCCCTGCGGGTCTGGCCGCAGCGTGAGCACCCTCGGGCCCAGGTCGCAGCGGGAGCACCCTCGGGCCCAGGACGCAGCGGGAGCACCCTCAGGCCCAGGTCGCAGCGTGAGCTCCCTCGGGCCGGGTCGCAGCGGGAGCCCCGTGGGGCCCGGGTCTGGCCGCAGCGGGAGCACCCTCAGGCCCAGGTCGCAGCGTGAGCTCCCTCGGGCCGGGTCGCAGCGGGAGCACCCTCGGGCCGGGTCGCAGCGGGAGCACCCGCTCAGCGCGGCAGGGCCCCACCTGCTTGAGCCAGCCGGAGGTGGGGTGAGGCTGAGCCCGGATTAGCGGGCAGGCAGCGCGGCTCTGGGAGCTGCGGGGCGGCCACGGACCGGGGTGCGGACAGGCGGGCGCACCATGCCGCTGCAGAACGACACCCTCCGGGAGGTGTGGAACTCCGACAGGTGCGGAAAGACCCCGGCGGCCCAGCTGAGCCCTGGGGTCCCAGCCGGAGGGGCTGGGAGGGGCAGGAAAGGGGGGGCCGGCGAACTGACTCCTTCGCCCCCCTCAGCGGGCACGAGGAGGAAGGCGGGAGCCCCGAGGCCCAGCGGCGCCCCAAGCAGGTATGTCGCCCCCGCTTGGAAAGGAGGCGGAGAGACGCCCCCAGGCAGCCGGCGCGGGTGGGTCCTGAAGGGGGCGCCCCCCCAGCAGCGCCGGGCGGTACTTCCCGGAGCGCGTTTGTCTTTCCCTTTGGAGGAAGGGGTGTTTGGGGGCGGGGGCGTCCACAGGAGGACTTCGGGCCCTGGGGCTCCGGCGGTGGCCGTGACGCCGGGGAGGGGTCCTCGCCCCTAGAGGGAGGCTGCCGGTCCCCTCTCGATAAGCCGCGGTTAATTCTGGAGGCTCAAGGGATTAGAGGGTGACAGGCAGCCTTGGAGCCCCCCTCTCCTTCCTGCTCTTCCTTTCGACCCCCCACTCCGCAGCTACTCGCCCGGGGACAGAAGTTGAAGAGGACCGAGGCCCTCGAGTCCCCCGAGTCCCCCTGCCCCGCGGGATCCAAGCCTAGGAGACCTGGAGGCGGGCGGGGGGCCGAGCCCGGGGGCGCCGCGCAGGGTGAGGGACACCAGGGGACCCGACCGGGTGCAGGGGGCGCTGAGACGGGGCGCGGGGCAGGGGCAGAGGGGGTGCAGGGGGTGCGCAGGGGCGAGTGAGAGCCGGGGGCGGGGCGTCCGCAGTGGAAACCGAGCCGGGAGTGGGGGGGACCCCGAGGGCGGAGTCGGGGTGCCGTCCGTGCGGCGCAGGGGTCGGCGCAGCCTGTCCCACCGACCGACCGACCGCGCGTCTCGGCTCAGCCGGGCGGAGGGGGCGGCCGCGGGAGGAGCCCGCCGAGGCCGGGGCGTCGCTGACCGTCTACACCAAGTTCCTCCGGGACCCTGAGGCCAAGAAGCGCGACCCGCGAGAAACCTTCCGGGTAGCCGGCGCCGCGGGCGCAGAGGACGGTGAGGGAGGGTCCGCGGGCGGGGGCGCAGAGAGGGCGGGAGGGGGCAGGGCGAGCACCAGCATCGGGAAACAGCCCCCACTTCTCTGACTTCGTCTTTGAGCCAGAAACAGAAAAACTTTATTCTTTTATTCTTTCCTCCATTTTCAGGGTGGGGAAACTGAGGCACAGAGTTGTTTAAGAATTTTGCCTTAAATGACAGCTAGGGGCCGGAGGTAGCCCGGCGGGTCTGGCTCAAGGTCAGAAACTGTGACAGGCCAGGAACAGCGCAAGTGCGGGGATAACCGTACAGAAGGGGAGAGGACAGGGGGGCGGGGGGAGAGAAGAGAGGGAGGGGAGAAGGCGAGGATCCCAGAGAGAGAGAGAAGGACCCACGGTCTGCGTGCTTTCCCAGAGCAGGACCACCAAGCCCCAGCGCCCCACCCCCACTCCAGCTGCCCTCCCAGCCTGTAGACCTCTGAAGACTGGGGTCACCCCCACTCTTTTTTTTTTTTTTTTTGTATTTTTCCTAAGCTGGAAACAGGGAGAGACAGTCAGACAGACTCCCGCATGCGCCCGACCGGGATCCACTTGGCACGCCCACCAGGGGGCGATGCTCTGCCCCTCCGGGGCGTCACTCTGCCGCGACCAGAGCCACTCTAGCGCCTGAGGCAGAGGCCAAGGAGCCATCCCCAGCGCCCGGGCCATCTTTGCTCCAATGGAGCCTCGGCTGCGGGAGGGGAAGAGAGAGACAGAGAGGAAGGAGAGGGGGAGGGGTGGAGAAGCAGATGGGCGCTTCTCCTGTGTGCCCTGGCCGGGAATCGAACCCGGGACCCTTGCACACCAGGCCAAGGCTCTACCACTGAGCCAACCGGCCAGGGCTCCCCCATTCTTTAAGGAAGGTGGTGGAACCCCTTTCCTCTCCCCTGTCCCAGAAGAAAACCCCTACCCCTGCCTCTCACTCACCTCTCCCACCAACCTGGAGTGCTGGGCTCCCCAAATAATGGGGCCCACCCCAGGTCCCATTAAGAGGAGTTTCTACCCACAGAAGATAAGGAGGAGGAAGAGGAGGACTGTGAAGAGGAAGAGGTGGAGGAGGAGGAAAAGAAAGAGAAAAGATCTCTGCCTTCCAAGAAACCCCCTAAAGGGAAGGCTTCTGCAAACATCAGGGAGAGGAGGGCCAAGGCCCAGGCTCCCAAAGGTGGGTGGGTGTTGAGAGCACAAAGGGAGCAGACAGACAGGTAAACCTAGCCCTGCCTTTTGGGGACTTCTGTTCTCAATGATCCACAGGAGCTGAAACATCAGCATTACCCGGTGCCTGGACCTGAGGGTTTCTCCCTGATGGTCCTTAAGGACGTACTCAATATGCGCTCCTATCACTAACCCCGGCCCCTGCCCCATGTGCTCCGTGAGCCAGGGAGGGCTGAGAATTTGGGTTTTCTTTGTGATTTTTGTTTAGTTCTTTTTATTTTATTTTTTTTCTTTTTCTGAAGTGAGAAGCAGGGAGGCAGAGAGACAGACTCCCGCATGTACCTGATTGGGATCCACCGGGCATGCCCACCAGGGGGTGATGCTCTGCCCATTAGGGCGTTGCTCCGTTGCCACCGGAGCCATTCTAGCGCCTGAGACGGAAGCCATGGAGCTGTCCTCAGTGCCAGGCCAACTTTGCTCCAGTGGAGCCTTGGCTGCGGGAGGGGAAGAGAGAGACAGAGAGGAAGGAGAGGGGGAGAGGTGGAGAAGCAGATGGGCGCTTCTCCTGTGTGCCCTGACCAGGAATCAAACCTGGGACTTCCACGAGCCGGGCCGATGCTCTACCGCTGAGCCAACAGGCCAGAGCCCCTTTGTTTAGTTCTTTTTAAAACCCAATATGAATTATTGTTATGATTTTTATAAAAGCATCAAAGTGATTACAGTAAAAGTCCATCAGTAACTACATGCCACAGCGGCTTCCTGGCCTGAGCAGCTGTCTTACAGGTACCGCGGTCTGGTCCAAAGGTGCCCTTTTCACACTGTGTTAGAAATGAGCTGAGCAGAAGGCAGACTCTGTGCCCCAGTCAGGGCTTTTGCCTCCCTGGGGACTGTCTAACCCCTACCCTTCATTCCCAGGGGACCTGGAAAGCCCTGTCCCCCCACCAAAACCTCTGCGCAGTAAGAAGGTACCAACAGGGGAAGGGCCCAAGACCAGAAAGACGAAGAAGAAAGGTGAGTCTGGTCTCTGGAAGAACAGGGGACTCTGAGCGTGATGAGGGCTCTGACCCCTTCCCAATCACACACAGGACCTGGGGAAGCTGACAAAGACCCCTCAGTGAGCTCGTCCAGAGTGCAGAAGATTCCAGCCATGTTTCTGGTGGGGGCCGATGGCCCAGCTGAGAAAGCGCTGAAGAAGAAAGGTGAGTGGCAGCGGTCTTGGGTGCCTCTGGTGCGTGACACTGAGCAGCTGTCCTGGGGGCGGGGAGCTGGGACACAGTGTGAGGGAAGGAGCATGGGTTCTAGAGTCAGAACGCTTGGGGGACCTCTTGACCACCATTTTAGTAGCTGTGAGGGCTCAGGCAGGTGTGTTTGACTTTCTGAGGCTCTGATAATAGCAATAGGATCGGGTTACTCTTTTGGCATCATGGGCAGCGTGCAAGTGACCCGTGGCGGTTAGGAGCACTTTGCAAACCATGAAGCGCTCTGCCAGGGTTAAGACGCTTGTCCCCGCTTTGTTCCAGGCCCTCCCAAAGGCTCGGAAGAGGAGAAGAAGGAGGAAGAAGATGAGGAAGAAGAGGCGGGCGCCGCGGTGACCAAGAACAGCAATCAGAAGGGCAAAGCGAAAGGAAAAGGCAAAAAGGTTGGGTCTCAGAGGGGCAGGGAACAGGGCTGGGCCTGGGCCTGGGGACTCGAGTGCAGGGAGCAGGGCTGGGGCCTGGGCCTGGGGACTCGAGTGTGGGACCTTGTGCACTTGGGGTTCGACTCGTGGCTCCCCTCTGGCGACAGGGTATGAGGACAAAGGGCACCAGACTTGTGAGCACAGAAGAAGCACTTGTGGGGTCATCAGGTTGGGACTGGCCACCCAGGGGCTTCTGTCCTCTGGTTTCTAAGCGCTCCCCTCTGCAGCCAGAGAGGCCCCCAATGGAGACGCACGCTCTCTGTACCAGGGAGATGCAGGCACACAGGCCAGCAGGCACACGTGTACACACCCTTGGGCACACCGAGGGACCCATCGCCAGCTGTACGAGGCGTTAGTCTATTTCCACCCCACTGCTTTGAACTCCCAAGTGCTTTCTGCTCCTCCACTTGGGACCTCCCAGCCTTCCAGCAACTGAAGGGTTAAGGCTGGCTGTCTGGGGGGGCCTCCAGGGGCCTCCTCCAGGCCTACTGGTGTTCCTTCTCTTGACTGGGCATTCTCCACCAGCAAAGCAGCTTGTTAACTATTTTGTTTTTATTTTATTTTATTTTTTTGTATTTTTCTGAAGCTAGAAATGGGGAGAGACAGACAGAGTCCCACATGCGCCGGACGGGGATCCACCCGGCACGCCCACCAGGGGGCGACGCTCTGCCCACCAGGGGGCGATGCTCCGCCCCTCCGGGGCGGGGCATCGCTCTGCTGCGACCAGAGCCACTTTAGCGTCTGGGGCAGAGGCCAAGGAGCCATCCCCAGCGCCCAGGCCATCTTTGCTCCAATGGAGCCTCGGCTGCAGGAGGAGAAGAGAGAGACAGAGAGGAAGGAGAGGGGGAGGGGTGGAGAAGCAGATGGGCGTTTCTCCTGTGTGCCCTGGCCGGGAATCGAACCCGGGACCTCTGCATGCCAGGCCGACGCTCTACCACTGAGCCAGCCGGCCAGGGCGCTTGTTAACTATTTTGAATATTGCTTTTATAAACTCAGGCACCAACATGCACAAACTCAAGTAAGCAGGAGAGAGAGAGGTGCAACTGGGGAGAGAAAGTGTGAGAAACTGGTCTCCCCACGTGGAGAGATGGCCAGGAGGGAGAGCCAGGGTTTTCGCCGTGTGGGTTGGTTAGGCTGTCCAGGCGTGGTCAGGTCGGGGGGGCTGATTCACATGAGCCACGCTCACCAGGTCCTGATGGAGAAACAGAAAGGGCAGGTTATTCTGTCCCAGGAGGACTGGAGCCAAAGGCAGGACAGCCATCGGTGCCCTAGGCCCTTGAAATTCGCAGCTGCATGAGTGTTTGAATAACGCTGGCTTTCTCCACATCACATTCCGAGCATACTCCTGGGTTTCAGGAGTTTCTTCTGGAGCCACCTAGGGTGGAGGAGAGACGCTCATTTGCCCACAGGCTACGGGGTCGCTTCCTAACACCTGTCTCCCCTCATACAGAGTGCAAACCTCTCTCGGCAAGAACGCGCACCCGAGCCCAGCAGAGCAACCTCGAGGCTCACAGAGTGTCCAATCCTCAACCACACACCCGGGCAGAGAGCCGCTCTCTCCCCTGCTGGGAAAGCTGGGGGTTAGAGACTCTTTGCTCCCCCGCTAGTGAGGGATAGAATACGGGGGAAAGGACACCAGGTCTGTAAGAACAGCAGAGACAGTGTGGGTTACCAAGCCAGGCCACCCGAGAACCTAACACAACCAAACTGTTACTAGCTTTTCCATCAGCACAATTTGCTTGTATATTCATTCATTATATTAAACTATGTGTTACTGCATAACAAACCACCCCAAAACTTGGTGTCTTAAAACAACAAACACATATTTCCTTAGTTTCTGTGAGTCAGAAATCTAGAAGCAGCTTAGTAAGGTAGCTCTGGCTCAGGGTCTTATGAAGTAGCAGTCAAGTCAAGATGTCATCGAGGGCCTTAGCCGGGTAGCTCAGTTGGTTACAGCGCCATCCTGATACACCAAGGCTGTGGGTTCAATCCCCAGTATGGCACATACGAGAATCCACTAATGGATGCATAACTAAGTGGAACTACAAATTGATGCTGCTCTCTCTTTCTCTCTCTCCCTCTCATATCAATTTAAAAATTAATTTTAAAAAATGTCATGTAGGTTTGGCAGTCATTCTGAAAGCTTGACCAGAAATGGAAGGTGCACCTCAGAAAAGGTTCCCGGTCGTGGTTGTTGGCTGGAGGCCTGTCACAGGGCAGCCTGAGTGTCCTTCTGACATGGCAGCCGACTTCCCCCAGAGCCCAAGAATGGCTCAGGAGAGAGCAAAGAAAAGCCATAGTATTTTTTATGATTTAGCACTAAAGTGATTACCCTGCCCTGGCCAGGTAGCTCCGTTGATTAGAGCATCTTCCCGAAGCACAGAAGTTACTGGTTTGATCCCCAGCCAGGGCACACACAGGAACAGATGCTCCTGTCTCTCTCCCTCTCTTTCTTTCTCTAAAATCAACAAAATAAACCATAAAAAAAAAAGAAGTGACCACCCCATTGCTTCTGCCATATTTGCTGGTCACAAGGGCCAGCCGTGATGTGATGTGGGAGGAGACAACACATGGGGGTGAATGTCTGGAAGCAGGGACCGGGGAGGACGACCGTGGAGGCTGGCTCCTGCATCGAGCACTGAGTACTTACTCTGTGCTCACAGTAACAGCAGTAGCTAACATGGGGGTGAATGTCTGGAAGCAGGGACCGGGGAGGACGACCGTGGAGGCTGGCTCCGGCATCGAGCACTGAGTACTTCCTCTGTGCTCACAGTAACAGCAGTAGCTAACATGGGGGTGAAAGTCTGGAAGCAGGGACCGGGGAGGACGACCGTGGAGGCTGGCTCCTGCATCGAGCACTGAGTACTTACTCTGCTCACAGTAACAGCAGTAGCTAACATGGGGGTGAAAGTCTGGAAGCAGGGACCAGGGAGGACGACCGTGGAGGCTGGCTCCTGCATCGAGCACTGAGTACTTACTCTGCTCACAGTAACAGCAGTAGCTAACACTTCCACCGCATCGTGTGCCTGGAACATAGTAATCGATACTTTCAGCCTCCGTCCCCCCACCTGAGAGTGTATCCACATGAAGGAAGCTCTTCCTAAAGGCTCTGAATCCAACAGGTGACTGGGCAGCGTCAGATCCCAACTTCACCTCTCCCTAGCTATGTGAACTAGGGCACATTTCTCAACCTCTTTTTTTTTTTTTTTACAGAGACAGAGAGAGTCAGAGAGAAGGATAGACAGGGACAGACAGACAGGAACGGAGAGAGATGAGAAGCATCAATCATCAGTTTTTCATTGTGACACCTTAGTTGTTCATTGATTGCTTTCTCATATGTGCCTTGACTGTGGGCCTTCAGCAGACTGAGTGACCCCTTGCTCAAGCCAGCAACCTTGGGTCCAAACTGGTGAGCTTTGCTCTAACCAGATGAGCCTGCGCTCAAGCTGGCGACCTCGGGGTCTCGAACCTGGGTCCTCTGCATCCCAGTCCGACGCTCTATCCACTGCACCACCGCCTGGTCAGGCACATTTCTTAACCTCTTGAGATGCAGTTTCCCATCTATACAATGGGACAGTTAGTCACCTCGGTGGATATTGGTAAGAAGATGAGCAATGAGTTAGGATTTGAAAAGTGCTTAGAACTATGCCTGGGCCTGACCTGTGGTGGCGCAGTGGATAAAGCGTCGGCCTGGAAATGCTAAGGTCGCCGGTTCGAAACCCTGGGCTTGCCTTGTCAAGGCACATATGGGAGTTGATGCTTCCAGCTCCTCCCCCCTGTCTCTCTCTCCTCTCTCTCTCTGTCACTCTCTCTCTCTCCTCTCTAAAATGAATAAATTAAAAAAAAAAAAGAATTATGCCTGACATATTAGTCAGCTTTATATGAGTGTTTGTTAAATGTATAAATTAAGTAAGGTCTGCCCCAGGGATTCGCCTACCTACTTCTTAGATACAATAACTAAACCAGGTCTGACCAGGTGGCAGCACAGTGGACAGAGTGTCGGACTAGGACACAGAGGACCCAGGTTCAAAACCCTGAGGTCACTGGCTTGAGCACAGGCTCATCTGACCTGAGCGCAAGCTCACCAGCTTGAGTGTAGGGTTGCTGGTTTGAGCGTGGGATCATAGACATGGTCCCATGGTCACTGACTTGAGCCCAAAAGTCGCTGGCTTGAAGCCCAAGGTTGTTGGCTTAAGCAAGGAGGTCACTTAGACTGCTGTAGCCTCCTGGGCAAGGCACATAAGGGAAAGAAATCAGTGAACAACTAAGGAGCCGCAACAAAGAATTGATACTTGTCATCTCTCTCCCTTCCTGTCTGTCCCTCTCTCTGTCTCTGTCACAAAAACTGAATCAGGGCACTTAACAAATCTGATAATGGTGGAACCAGGATTTGAACCCAGGCTCTCTGGCCCCAGAGCCTGGGCTCCTAACTACAAGCTAAATGAAATAATATTAAAACGCAAGCCTCCCAGCCTCTTCCGAACAGCTGCAGAGCTGGCCGGAAGCTGAGAGGCCAGCCACACTCTGTTCTCTCCCACACAGAAAGCGGTGAGTTGTCCTGCCTCCCATGCCTGCGTTCCAGCACTGGGGACCTGCAGAGGGCAGGGGAGCTAGTGCTCTGGGGCTGATGCACCCTCTGCCCCCTCCCAGAAGGAGGAGAGGGCCCCGTCCCCGCCTGTGGAAGTGGGCGAACCCCGGGAGTTTGTGCTTCAGCCCGCCCCCCAGGGCCGGACAGTGCGCTGCCGGCTGACCCGGGACAAGAAGGGCATGGACCGGGGCCTGTATCCCTCCTACTTCCTGCACCTGGACACAGAGAAAAAGGTGGGTTAGGGAGAGGGGGAGGGGGAGGTGAAGGCCAGGACCCAGGCTGAGGGAGGGTTGGGGCCAAGATGTGAGGCGGGCAGCCGGGCAAAGAGGCTTTCTCTTCCCCTTGCCCCCTCCTCTGCCCATCCCCTCTTCCCCTCCTCTGCCCCATCCCCTCCTCTGCCCCATCCCCTCTTCCCCTCCTCTGCCCCATCCCCTCCTCTGCCCCATCCCCTCCTCTGACCCATCCTCTCCTCTTCCCCTCCTCTGCCCCATCCCCTCTTCCCCTCCTCTGCCCCATCCCCTCCTCTGCCCCATCCCCTCCTCTTCCCCTCCTCTGCCCCATCCCCTCTTCCCCTCCTCTGCCCCATCCCCTCCTCTGCCCCATCCCCTCCTCTGCCCCATCCCCACTTCCCCTCCTCTGCCCCATCCCCTCTTCCCCTCCTCTGCCCCATTCCCTCTTCCCCTCCTCTGCCCCATCCCCTCTTCCCCTCCTCTGCCCCATCCCCACTTCCCCTCCTCTGCCCCATCCCCACTTCCCCTCCTCTGCCCCATCCCCTCTTCCCCTCCTCTGCCCCATCCCCTCTTCCCCTCCTCTGCCCCATCCCCTCTTCCCCTCCTCTGCCCCATCCCCTCCTCTGCCCCATCCCCTCCTCTGCCCCATCCCCACTTCCCCTCCTCTGCCCCATCCCCTCTTCCCCTCCTCTGCCCCATCCCCTCTTCCCCTCCTCTGCCCCATCCCCTCCTCTGCCCCATCTCATCTCCTCTCCTCTTCCCCTCCTCTGCCCCATCCCCTCCTCTGCCCCATCTCATCTCCTCTCCTCTTCCCCTCCTCTGCCCCATCCCCTCCTCTGCCCCATCCCCACTTCCCCTCCTCTGCCCCATCCCCTCTTCCCCTCCTCTGCCCCATCTCCTCTTCCCCTCCTCTGCCCCATCCCCTCCTCTGCCCCATCTCATCTCCTCTCCTCTTCCCCTCCTCTGCCCCATCCCCTCTCTCCCTCCTCTGCCCCATCCCCTCTTCCCCTCCTCTGCCCCATCTCCGCCTCTCCCCAGGTGTTCCTCTTGGCTGGCAGGAAACGGAAACGGAGCAAGACAGCCAATTACCTCATCTCCAGCGACCCTACCAACCTGTCCCGAGGAGGAGAGAATTTTGTCGGGAAGCTGAGGTCGGGCTGGGGAGCTCTTGGCCCCAGGAGGGCCATGCCAGTCTTCTGTGTGCTCTGTTGCCTGAGAGTGCCCACCACACGGGGCAGTCTGGCCCAGGGCTTCTCACACTTTGTACAGACCCCTTAGGGAGCTTGTTAAAATGGTTCAGTGGGTCTGGGATGGGGCAGGGAACTGCATTTTTAATAATGACCCAGGGGATGCCTGCACTGCTCACCCAGGGACCTCCCTTGGAGTAAACACATTCTGTGAGTGAGGCCTGCCGTGTTCATGTGGGGTCCTAGCACCTGGCGCATAGTAGCTATTCAATGAATATTTACTAACTGAATGATTGAGCAGAGGTTTGACGTATATCTCCCCATATACCTCATCTAATCCTCACCACTAATCTGAGAGGTGGAGGGTGGACCCCGGAGTCAACCTTATTTCTTCTATTTATGTATTTAACAAACCCATATAAGGCCGATGTAGGTATCTGTCAAGCATAGTTCTAAGTAACTTCTAAATATTAACTCATTTAATCCTCTTATCAACCAAATGAGGGAAATACTATTCTTACACCCGTTTTACAGATGGAAAAGTTGAGGCTCAGATCAGTTAAAGTAACGTGTCTAAGGTCACACAGCTAGTAAGAAATAGAGCTGAGATTGGAACGCCGCCCAGTCTCCTAGGTCCATCTTTTTTAAAGACCTCTTAGGGGAAGCCTCGGGCAGGGGACCCGAATTGCTCAATACTAAGACATCTTCATCCTTGATGATGATCAAGGAGCTCTCAAAGCGGCTTGACTGCGAGGGTCTTAGCGTAGGGGCGTGGAACCCTCAAGCCCCGCCCCCAGCCCCACCCTGCTTGCAGGTCCAACCTCCTGGGCAACCGCTTCACTGTCTTTGACAATGGGCAGACTCCGCACCGTGGAGGCGGCAGCACTGATGTGGGGAGCCTGCGGCAGGAGCTGGCCGCTGTAATCTATGTGAGACTGCACCTGTACCCACCCCCACCCCGGTGGCAGGCCCCTCTCCTTGCAGGGGCTGGTCTAATGCGCATCTTCCTCCCAGGAAACCAACGTCCTGGGCTTTCGAGGTCCCCGGAGGATGACGGTCATCATTCCGGGCATGAATGCGGACAACGAGAGGGTCCCCATCCGGCCCCGAAATGTGAGCCCTGACCCCTCTCCCTGAGGGCACGACTCCCTACGTGACTCACTCCGTGACTCACCCCCAGGGAGCTAGGGCGGTGTGTGTGTGTGTGTGTGTGTGTGTGGTCAGCTTTCCCAACACCCAACCTCCTGAGCACACTGCACACCCCCACCCCCGTGCAAATTCTTTCTGGCGACTTGTGGAATGAATTCGAGGTCTTTGTAATTGAATTCACTGAAACAAGCACAACATATATATATATTTACACTGAATCATCCATTTACTGGGAGGGGGGCAAAAGTAGGTTTACAGTCGTGAGTACACAAAACATGGAGTTTATTCTTGTTTTATTGTTTATTATTGTATGATTTTACATGCAAACAACTGTAAATCTACTTCTGTCCCACCCTGTATGTATTCATTCCGCGCGTGAATAATACTCGGCACCCATTTACTGAGAGCTAAGTATTATTCTGGGCACCTGGAAGACATGTGAACCAAGCAAAGATCTGCCCTCAGGAAACTGGCCTCCTCTGGGTGCAAGAGAGTAGATCATAATTGTGGGAACTAAGCCCTGGCCGCAGGCGCAGTGGATAGAGCCACGTCCTGGAGCCCCCAGGTCACCAGCTTGATCTGGGGACACCGGCTCCATCCCGGGGTCACCGATTTGAGCCCGTTAGGGCACGAATGAGAAACAGTCAATGAGTGTACAACTAAGTGGAACAATGCGTTAATGTTTCCCTCTCTCCCCCTCCTCTCAAATCAATGGGGGGAAATAGTGAGAAATAAATAAATGATGCAGTATGTTAGAAGATGATAAGTTCTATGGTGGGGGGGATAGGAAAGTTGAACAAGGTGAGAGAGATAAGAAGTGGGTGTCTGTAGGTTTCTGTATTATTAAATACAGTGGTCAGCATGGGCCTCGTTGGGAAGGTCGAATTCGAGCCAAGTCTTGAAGGAGGTGAGGGAGCGATCTGGTAGCTATCTAGGGAAAGATCGCCTGGGTGGAGGGAAGAGTCAGTGCAAAGGCCCCGAGGCAGGAAGGTGTCTAATGGGCTTGAGGAGCAGCAGGTGGCTAGTGTGGCTGGAGGGACATGAGGTAAGAGGTGAGAGTGAGGGGCAGATAGGGCCTGTAGAACTGGTTTTCACTCTGAGACAAACAGGAAGCCAGGGGAGGGTTTGGAACACCGAGTGACATGATTTTACTTATATTTTAAAAGCAAAGTTTGTTTTTTTGTGTGTGTGTGTGTAGGTTAGGGTAAGATGGAGAGGTGTCCCGCAGAAAGGTGACTCCTTCGGACTCAGTCCCCCGCCCTGCTCCTTACCACTGTGGCTTCGTTGAGCCCAGGACTTCAGAGACAAGATGGTTGGCAGGCCCCATACTCACAGTAAAGTCACTTTACTCGTTTACAGTAAAAAATAATATCCCTATCAGCTGATCCCATCTCCTTCCCTGCTGAAAAGTCACAGGGTAATCAGGCACAACCCGCCCATGGGGCACCAGCCGTGGGAGGTTCTGGCCTGGAGGACCCTGTGGATCCCACACTTGCTCCTTCCACACCTGGAATAAACACACATGCCCTCCGGAGGCTGTGTCTCCCGTAAGCACTAGCCGGTGCTGCTCTGGGTCTCTCTTCATCATCTCAGTTCCCTCATCCCACACCCATTTACCAAACCCAGGCACCGGAGATCCAAAACCATCACAACAGTTACCATCAAAACAGTATCAGAGATTTATTGAGCATTTACTCTGTTTCAGGAACTGAGCTAAATAAAAATTCATGTGCTATTAACTTATTTAATCCTCACAACTGAGGGAAACTGAGGCACAGAGCCATTACTCAAATACTATGCCTGCCCTTAGAGTATCTTACTCTGTCCCTTTCAGTGCAGTGGGAGAGAGAAGAGCCAGGTGTTAGGGAAGCTCGGAGCTAAGACATCTAAATCAGACATGGCGTCAGGAAGGCTTCCTGGAGGACACGATCTTGAGCGGACTTGCTCTAACTAAGCCGTGAACATGACAGGCGGCAAGGAGACCCAGGAAAGAAATGTCTCCAGAGCACCTCATACAGAGGCCAATCCTTCTTCCCAGAAACCCCCTTTCAGGACATTTTATCTTAACCACGGTTGACCTGTTCGCCTCCCCAAGCTCAACTGTGCGTTCCTTGTAGGCCCCAGGATGTCTGGTTCATCCTGTAACCAGCTGGCCGTTCTGAGGACCCCTTGGGTACCAATGGCACAGGACACCGACTGTATGCCAGACACTCCTTTCCATTCTCCACCCTCCATACTGGCATCCCACAGCAAAGCCCTGTTCTCCCAGAGGCATACCCTGCCCGCAAGGGCAGCAGAGACCAAGCATGCTCTCAAGGAAGGACACCCTGAATGGGAAGCCGACATCCAGGCTGCGCAAGGCCATGCGTAGGTCCCCGGGCCCCTTCCCCTCAGTCCTAAAATATCTCTGCCACCCCTAACTGTCGTCTCCTCAATTCTGCCCCCGGCCCCCAGGCCAGCGACGGGCTGCTGGTGCGCTGGCAGAACAAGACCCTGGAGAGCCTCATTGAGCTGCACAACAAGCCACCTGTCTGGAACGAAGACAGTGGCTCCTACACCCTCAACTTCCAAGGCAGAGTCACACAGGCCTCTGTCAAGAACTTCCAGATTGTTCACGCTGATGACCGTGAGTATCTGAGGGCCTGGGCCAGGCTGTTCCTCACCACCTCCAGGACCCTAACCCCCCCTCGGGCCTTTTCCTGTCGTCTTTCTCTCTCACCCCGGAATCAGAACATCTAAGGAGGTCGCTCTCTCCTCCAGGAACATTGACACTGTGGTCTCAGGAGCCTCAGGTGTTCCAACAGGTGTCTTGGGGCTCATTATTCCAGGCCCTTATTCTAGCATCGACCAGGGTCCCGGGGTAGAAACTGGGATGTTCTGTATTGAAGGGAGAGTTAAGCTACTGGAGTTTGAAAAGCACTGCTAGCCCGATCCCTCTGTGGTCAGAGGATGCGGAGGCTCTGAGAAGGCCGCCTCCCCTGGTCTCTCAGCCCCTCCGTGCATCACCCTGGCCCCCACATTTAACTTTACAGACACTTACACAGTACTTCCTATGTGCCAGGCACCGTTCTCAGGGCTTTACAGACATTATTTCCTTAAATCTTTTCAACAACCCTGTTAAAAAAAAAAAAGGCCCTATTATTATCCCTATTTGGCAGGTGAAAAAACTGAGGAACAGAGAAATTAAGTAACTTGCCCAAGATCTTACAGCTATTAAGAGGTAAAGCTGGAACTGGGACCCAGAGAGTCTGGCTCCAGGGCTCAGTCCCTAACCGCTTTAGACCTTTAGGAGTAGGGAACATTAATCAAGCACTTCCGAGTGCCTACTCTATTGTCTCCTCTCAAATGAGGGGAAAGGCTGGCTGTTGAAGGGTTAGGGAAACACGGTGTACCCATTAACATAATTAAGTCAAAATGTCCCTGTTAGAAGCTTGGGGGAGAAGTCCGCACTAGGGTAAGGACGCTTGGGAATGGAAAGGTATCTCCCATGGGACTCCCGGTTCCCAGGGTCCACTAACACGAGCGACTTCCCCATCCCCCACTCCATCCTAGGGATGTGCTCCCAGTGTCACCTGTCCCCAGCCCTTGGATAACTGCTCTCCAGATCACATTTCTGGTGGAGCCTGGTCTGGTGAGGTTGGGAGTATTTTTAGCAGCTTCCTGTCCCTATGGATGCTGGGGGAGGTGTGGGGGATGATTGGGGCCACTGGATGAAGAAGGGAACCAGGGGGTTAGTCAAGGGATTGAGCTGGTGGTCTAAGATGGGACTTGGGATGGGTTGGGAGGGGCGGGGAGAAGAAAGGGGGTCAGAAGACAACAGAAACATTGGAAAGAGAGGGCAAAAATAGTTGGAAAAGTTGGCTTGAGGAAGTTTGACGGGTTCCTATACTTAAGTGGCAGTTGCATGCACAGCCCTGGGCGGCAAAAGATAAGGCAGGGTCCCTGTCCTCAGGGGCTTGCAGTCATGGATGGTAGAGCTGCAGGTGGGGCAGGTGGGGTAAGATAAGGAGGGGGGATGGGTGGAGGGTGAACAACTGAGGAAGTGGCTGAGGATCGAGGCCCCACTGCAAGGGAGGGGGACTTCCCCAATGTAGAGGGCAGGGCGGCCAGGATGGGACCCAGGAGGTCCCCCGACACCCGCACCCCTGTTTGCTCATAGCTGATTACATCGTGCTGCAGTTCGGCCGCGTGGCCGAGGACGCCTTCACCCTAGACTACCGGTACCCGCTGTGCGCCCTGCAGGCCTTCGCCATCGCCCTCTCCAGTTTCGACGGGAAGCTAGCCTGCGAGTGATTCCAGCAGCCCGCGGCGTCCCCAGTGCCCGCCCCAGTCAGGGCAAGGATTCAGTGGAGGCTTGTAGGGTCCCTTCACCAAGGCCTCCACTCAAGACTCCTCCTTTGTTGGGGCTTGACCCCCTCACTGTCTCCAGGTGACCTCCTTCCACTCCCCAGCCTGGCCCAAGCCGAGGGAGGGGAGGAGCTCAGACGGCAGGTCCGACGCAGATGAAGAACATCTGGAGTTGGAGCCGCACATGTGGTCGCAGAGTTAGCCTGCGCCGCTTCACACACGCCCCCGCCCCCACCCCGCGCCCCAGTCACTTCCTGTCCAAGAGCAGTAGTCAGTGTTGTTCTAACCCCTCCGGGGCCGCCTGGAGACGGGGCTGGGTGGTGGGGGACGCGGGCCAGGCACCCACATCCCCAATAAAGCCGTGTCCGGGCCAGGCGGAGCAGTGGTGCCTCAGTGCGTGCGGAGGACGAGGCGGCGGGAGGGGTCCGCAGGGCGGGCTCGAGGGCTCCCTTCCCGGCTCCCGCCCAGGCCCCGGGCGCTCCCGCATCCCCTCCCCGGAGCCCAGCGCCGGTCCTACCGAAACTCGGCGAGCTCGCCGGGTCAAGACGCCCCCCACGGGGGCGCCGGGCAGCGAGGGAGGGCCCCGGAGGTCCGGGAAGAGGGGGAAAGGGGGAAATTCGAGAAACAAGCCTCTCGGGGAGAACCAGACAAACCGGGTCCGGACAGGGCGGGCGCAGCCGCCAGGGCGGGGCCAGGGCCGGGGCCCCGGAGTGGGGGGCGGGCTCTCGGGCGGGAAAGGGAGCTCCTCCTCGGCCGCTGCGGACTGGGCTGTGGGGTCGGGAGCCCCGAGGCCCGTGCGCTCCGGGGCGCTTCGTGACGCGGCACCCGGGCCTCGACCTCGACGGGAGTCGGTTCTCGAGGCGGGAGCTCCGCCCTCGGCCCCGCCCAGGCCCGGGCTGCAGATTCCGGTGGGCTACTGGGCTTCGGCTCGGCGCGCAAGGGGAGGTTGGAAGCACCGCGCCCGCGGGCGAGGAACGGGGCACCCGGGCGCAGGCAGGCCGGCCGGCCGGCCGCGGCCGCGGGGAGCGAAGCGGCGGGGTGCGCAGCGCGAGCGCCGGGGGGCGGGCCCGCGTGGCCCCGCCCCGCAGGCCGGGGCCCGCCCCCTGCGCGCCCCGCCCCCTGCGCGCCCCGCCCCCTCCTTCCCGCAGCCCCCACCCCCCGCCGGGCTCCTCAACACAAACTTTCCGTCCCGCTCGCTCCCTCCTCCGCGCCCGGCGCCTCCCGCTCCTGCCTGGCTCATTCCGCACATTCCGGCCAGCCCCCTCCCCACGACCCCCCTTCCCCGGCCCCCCTCTCCGCTCCCTCGGGCCCGGCGGAGCGGCCCGGCCGGAGCGCCCCCGCGAGCTCGGACCAGGTAAGCCGGGAGGAGGCCCTGCTGGGGAGACGTGGTTGGTGGCTCGGTTGTGGATCGAGGAATAGGGGGTACTCGCGGGAGGCTGGGTCCCCGAACTATTGTCCATCCGGAGCCGGAGCCCCGGATTTGGGTGCCGGGAAGTTTAGAGGGAAGGCGGGGGGAGCTCTCCGGGAAGCCCCGCCCACCCTGCCACCCCGCCGCGACCCGGACGAGTCGGTCGGGGGAGGTAGGGAAGCCGGGAGATTGTCCCCGGTGCCGTCGGCTGTCCCAAAGTCCGCCTATGGGGTGTCAAGACAGGGGTCCGGGGGCCACATGGTTTGGGGGTCTTGCCACGGAGGCGCTGGTAACCCAGGGCACCGGGCCCCGCCGCCCTTTGGACTCCAGGCTCGCGCTCTCCGGAGCCTGCCCGGCCCCGGCTTCACGCAGGCCGCGGGCCCGGCCTCCCGGCGCCCAGGCCGGCTCCTGCGCGCGGTGCCCGCGGCGGCGCTGGATCGTGGCGGGTGTCTGGGAGCAAAGCGGCGCTCCCTGGGCGTGTGCCCCCTGAGACGCAGGGGCTTAAGGTCGCTCCAGTCCTGCTGCCCGTGTCGGGGTGGAGGTTCGGAGTTTGTGCCCCGAGCGCAGCGAGCCGCGCTCCAAAGGCGGCTGGATTTGGGGCCTTCTCTTCACCACACTTCCCCGGAGCCCTTGTTTAGACTTGAAGTTTGAGGGAGGCTTGTCCTGACCACCGCCCCCACTACCACCACCATTGTCTGTCCTGCCCTTTATTCCTGCCTTGGGAGGGAAGGCCCCGAGTGCCTGTCTGCATCTGGTTTCCAGCCTAGCCAGACCCTGTCACTGAGACCCCGCTCTGTCCCCTTTCTAGGAGAGGGGCCCAGTCCAGGGCGGAAAGATTCTTGCTGGACAAGTGAGAATGAGGCCCTGCGGGGAGGGCTTCTCAGGGGGCACCTCCCTCTGTGTCTTCCCTCCAGGTAGAGGCAGAGCCAGGTCAGGCCTGGACTTGCAGCTCGGGAGATCAGGGGATAGGGGTGGGGGCTGGACACGGCCCTGAGGGGCTGGTGCCCGCGGCAGCGCTGTGTCCTGTCTCCTGGGGCCTGGTTCTACATACACACCGTCCACCCACAGGAGACACCTCCTTGACCCGAATGCCGGGGCGGCCTGGTCACGGAGGGAAATCCGAAGTCCCCCAAAGCTGCAGGTTTGAGAGAACTATGTCCTCCTGCCGTCCAGCTTTTTGTAGTTCCTTTTTGAAAGGTGTCACCCCGGGACATGTACCTGTGGGCCGCTGGACCCCAGCTCACTCTGTGGGCAGGGGATGGACAGACGTATCTCCTAGGAAATAGGGCTCTGGTGAGGGTGACCTTGTGGGCCCTGATGCCCCCGCCTCAGAGAGAGGTTGGGAGCCAATGGGAGTCCGACGACCTGTTGGGCCTTTCCCTAGCCCTTTAGGGAGAGAACAGTGATTAATGTTAATTAGTGCATTTGGGCTGGGGAATGACTGAGTAGGATGGTCGGTGATTGGCAGGACCGCGCTCTGTGTGTCTGTCTGTCGTGCGTGTGTGTGTGTCTGTCTGTCTGCCTGCCTGCCCTGGGCCCTGCTCCTGCCCTCACCCTCAGAGTGTACCTGGTACATTCTGTCAGTTGCAGAAATATTAAAACTAGAAGGAAACATCTCAATGGAAGAGGTCAAGAAGTTAGATATTAGATATCTGGTCCCAGCTGGGCATCAACTGTCATCTTGGTGGGCCTCTTTCAGCCTCAGTTTCCCTGTTTGGAATAAATGACTCCTCAGGTCCCTTTCTCTGAGCCCCTCCTGGAGTCTCTGTCTCCTGGTCAGCCAGCCCTCTGTCCCTCCCATCATGGAAGCTGACCCTGGCGGGCCCTGGAGAGGTGTGTGGTGACCCCGTGGGCTGAGGAAGAAGGTGAGGACAGACCAGGGGTCGCGGAGGAGTAGCTAAACCGCATGAGCGTGGCTGAAAAAGTTGAGGGCAGCAGCCGCAAGGGCCAGGATGGCCAGGCGGAGTTGGGGGGCTTGCGCTCTGAAGTAGCGATGGCACCTGGCAGGCTGGGAGGGACGCTTGGTATTCAGAGGCCACTTGGATAGCGGGCCCCTCTGCTTGACCCCCCGACCCCTCTAGGGGCTCGGTGTTCAGCTGGAAGGGTGTAGGAGCTGTCAGTCCTCCTGCCCACGCCCACGCTCAGGAGGAACTGGGGAGAGAAGTTCGTGTTTCCCAGAGAGGAGGGTGGGGAAGGGGTGCTGGTATTGCCAGGCCCCAAGGGGCTGGGAGGGTCATGTGGCTCTACCGACTGCAGCTTTCTGCGGAGGTAGCCCGGAGGTCACACTGTCTTCTTCCCACACGGAGGCTGCAGAAGCTGTGAGGTCCCACGGGTGGCCTTGAGTCCCCGTGGACCTCTGGGGAAGCCCTGGGGCCATGGCAGGAGCATGTCTGGTCAGAGCTGGAGCAGAGGTCAGCAGATCACCTCGGCTCTGTCCCTGTGGCCCTGCCCTGCCCTGCCCTGCCCTCCCTCCTGGTGTCCTTCCAGCCTAGGCTCGTCCGCAGGAGAGGTGTTGCCCCCATGGAGGGGACACCGGGTGGCAGAGGGCTCCACTTGTCCCCTCAGGGTCCCACAGGAGACTGTAGGCAGGGGCCAGAAACTCCTGTCACTGCAGGTCCCCGAAGTCCCAGCCCTTGAGGTTTCCTAGAGTGCTGATTGCTTCCTGTGCTCTCTGCCAGGCCCGAGAGCACAGGAAGTGATGGAGGGAAGCGGGAGTGGAAGTGAGTGACGCTGGCTGTGTGTGAGAGAGACGGAGGGGACCTCCTGGGCGGGTGGGTGCCCGCGTGGGAGAACCAGGTAAAACCAGTTTGCTTGTGTGTGGCTGCGCGCGAGGCTGGACGGACACACAGGGAACCTGTATGGGATGTTGTCGGTGATTTTGTAACCTGCCTGTGAGTGAGAGAAACGGGCGTTCTCTGTGTGTGACTGATACTGCGTGTGCCCAAGAGATGCTGTGTGAAAGATGTTCTCGGGGTGCAACTGTGAGTGGCCAATCACACAGGGTGTTTGTGAAGGCTGCTGTCCGCTTGATGGTCAGTGCGCACCCGTGTGTGATGCTGGCTGGGATTCTGATGCTCTGTGTGTGTGAGGGGCACAGCGACTGTATGTTGCTGTGTGTGTCGGGAGTGGAATGAGTAACGTGTGACATACGACGCTGTAGCGTGACCACTTGTGATGCTATGTGTGTGCAAACAGCGTAGGAGATGGGCCCACATTTATATAAAGTCTGATGGTGTGTGTGTGTGTGTGTGTGTGTGTGTGTGTGTAAGCTCTGGGACATGGTGGGCTGTACCCCATGCCGTGGAAGCGAGCTCAGACGCTGTTGTGATACACTGTGTGCAGTAAGGTGTGTAGGTGAAACTGAGCATGCTGAGGGACTGGGGTGTGCCTGAGACCGGCTCTGTGGGTGGTCACTCTCTGGGATTGCCTGGGACTGTGGGACAGTGTGGGCGACGTCCTTCAGGGCTGTACCAGACACGGTGTGGGAGACCGTGTGTGACGAACTCGGGGGCCTGTGGTCCCGATGCCTGTGGCGTCTATGTGGAGGACCATCAGATAGACAGCTGTTAAAAACAGGAAGGGATGTACTCCATGCCACGGAATGATGCACAGAAAATGGTTAAAATCATCCATTCTATTTTATATATTTTTTATCACAATAAAAGAAAAAAGCCAGGAGAGAGATGCGGGTAACAGTGGGCGAGCAGGGCAGGGTGAAGAGGACTGAGTGAGAGAAACCTGTGTGTTTATAGATGACATTGTGACTCACAGCCGGGGGACGGACGGACTGACTGGTGGCAGCTAGTGGGTGACTCGGAGGGCAAGGGGCCTGGGTGCAGGCAAGCTGGGGGGGGGGCACTGGCATGTGACCTGAGAACCTGGGACTTAGTCTCCCCAGATACCCACCAGCTGTATCTCTGTTCCCCCCAAACTTGGATACCCAGCTGTCACTGGAGTGGGACGAGACGAGGAGACAGGACAGAAGCTCAGCGTGGGGGTGCAGGGAGGTCTGGGAACGGGTCCCCTCTCCCTGCAGGTGGTCGGAGGGCTCTGAGTGGCGACCTCCCCCTGCACTGCCCATGGGGGAAGGCACAGGCAGTGAGGACCAGCTCTGAGGAAGGGAGCCTGACGGGCTCCCCTGTCCCTGAGAAGCCTGTGCCCTGGGTAGTTGGGGGGGGGGGGGGTGTGCACAGTGTCTTGATTCCCAAATTGGAAGCACATTAATGAGCGGGGAGGGAAGGAGCTGCCTCCCCGCCCCCCCCACCTCCCTTTTAGTTGGCTCTGCAAATTGCTTCCTCCTGTAAAAACCCCAATCCTGCTCCAGGGAGGAGGGTACTCCCTCCCCAGCCTGGCAGGGTGTGGCCGCTTGGCAGGGTCCCTCAGGGGTCCTTGGATCGGAGCTGGGGGAGGCAGACACCATCCCCACCCCACCCCACCCCCCACTGTCGGGTTCCCACCAGAGCAGGGCCACTTCTAGGGTGGGAGCCTCTGGCAGCTGGAGAACAGCTGGCCTTGCTGTGGGGGTGGGTGGGGGATGGGGGGGTAAGGCCTCCCTTAGCCTTCATCAACTCCCCCCTCCTCAATCCCCTGGCTGGCCAGCCCAGCCCAAGTTTGGGGTGGGAGTCGAACGGAACTGCTGATTTCACTGGGGTCCCTGCAGGAGGGGACGGCTGCTGGCTACTGGACCTGGTCGGGCCACCAGCTTCAGTTTGTCCTTCCAGTGGGTCTGGTGAGGGGGAGGGATGAGAGTGGGGGGACCCTGCCTGGACTTGTCTTGTCCGCATTCCCCACCCACCAGGGCATAGGCTCTGGGGAACCCAAGCTTCAGGACTGTCCCCTAACCTTGGAGGGGAGAGTGGTCTGGAGGCTGCAGGGGCCTCTGCTGCCGCCCCAGTTCCGGCCTCCGGCCTCCGGCCCTGGAGCTGTCCAGCCAGTCATGGCAGCAGGCCTGGCCCTGGGGTGGGGAGTGGGCAGCTGGGGGCCCCTTCTCTTCCCCAGGGCTCCGGAGCCTGTGCACTCAGGCCCCAGAGGGCCCGCTGGTCAGACAGGGGGCAGAGGTAGATGAGGCCACAGGAGGTCCACAGCCTCGTGTCATACCAGGGCCTCTGCTGAGGGAGGTCACCTGTGAAGAGGGGAGGGCAGACGGGACAGGAGCAGGGCTCTCCTGGTCATGATGTGGCCCCGGGGTCCTTCTGTCATTGTTCTCGCTCCCCCACCCCCGCTGCCCCCCTACTTGACTGGATCTGAGGGCACTGAGCTCTCCCCTCTCTGCCCCGCACCCCTCTCCTCTCTGCCCCGCCCTGTCCCCCCTTCCTCTCCAGTCTGGCTCACTTGGGTCTCTTTCCCTCTGTCCCCCGTTAGTGGCAAAGCCCAGCAAGGCAGAGGTTCTAGACCTGGACTAGCCTCAGCAGGAGCTGGGGGGCTGGAGTGGGGTGGGGTGAGGAACCTGCCGCCCTCCCAGCCCCTCTCTGTACGGGGAGAGACCCTGCCCTGGGCCAGGACTGCCATGCCCGGGCCCTGCCCTCACCCCAGGCAGGGGCCCGAGAGGCCTCCCCTCCTCCCTCCCCTCCCCCTCCCCCACGCCTGAGTGTCCAGCCCTGCAGCTGTCTGTCTGGGGGAGCCCCAGCGCCCCCTCACATCCCTGGGCTGGGACCCGGTGTTTGGGGGGTCTGAGGGGAGGAGGGTGGTGCCTCCCTCAGCAGTGGGTCTGGGCAGCCCGAGCAGCAGGCCGGATCCTCACGCTGCCCCCCCACCAGCCCCAGCGTGCGGTAGGACCCAGACCCCAGTCAGTCCCCAGCCGGGTACAGCTGCTTGCCCACCTTTGCCCGTGGGAGGGCCTCGGCCTGGGGGACACATAGATTCGTCTGGGTGTCACGTGGGCACATGTGCTCTGTGCACGGCTGTGTGGCATGGGGGTCACCTGTGCGCCCCTGTGTTGGTGCCTCTGCCCACACGAGTGTTCCTAGAAAGTGAGTCTTGTACGTGTCGCTAAGCGGGTGGAAGGGGCCGGAAGGTGGTCCTTCTTCTCTCCTTGACTGTCCTTGCGGCCACCCCCTGGGCTCCCCTCCCCCTCACCAGCTGCCAGCAGTCCCGGCCAGGGGCCGCCCCACCCCCCCAAGTCTGTCCCAGCTCCCAAGCGCTGCTGTGTTCGCCATATTTGGCCACAGTGCTCCTGCGGGGGGCGGGGCGGGGCTGACATCACCCCAGAAGGGGGGCCACCGCCTGGATGAGGGGAGGGGACAGAGACTTGGGGGAGGCAGGAAAGTTGCTTTGACAAGTCGGCGGCCAGGGCCCCCTGATGCACTGGGCCTCCACTGCCCTGAGGGAGGCCGCTGGGAAGGATTGGGGGGAACGTGGGGGAGGGGTCTCAGCTCACTGTAGCCCCTCTGCTGCCTCCCCCCTGAGAGCTTGTGACAGTGTCAGACTTGGGGGGAGGCCCTGTATCCCAGTTTCTCCAGTATAGGAGTCCCTGTACCCTCACATTTTTATTCCAAGGACTTGGCTTCGGAGGTTGAGGAGGACAGGTGATGGCCAGATAGCTCCCTGGGGTGAGAGGCAGGGGGAGTGGAGGTTTGTGGCCATTGACCGGTCTGGGGCATGGCTCCCTCTCTGCCTGGCTGCCCTCTGCCCGAGGAGATGTTCCTGGCGGTCTTGGTGGTCTCACCGAAGGGGCTGCCGTGGTGTTGGGAGTAACACTAGAGGTTGCTCCAGCCACTTGCACTGGGCGGGGCCCTGGTCTGGACCCAGTGGGGGGACTCAGGACGGGTGCCATGACAGCTGGCCTTCCTTTCTCGCTTCAGATGGTAGAGTTTCTTAGCCCCATCTTCTTGGTTAGGAGATGGAAGCCAGACTGCCCGGGTTCAGAACTCTGCTCTGGCGCTTACTTACGAGCTGTGTGTTCTTGAGCAAGTTGCTTAACCTCTCTCTGATCATGGGTTTCCTCACAGGTAAAGTAGGAATAATACTAGTGTCTGCCCTAAAGCTTATCATGAGAATGAACTGAGTCGGTGTGTGTGTGTGACATCCCAGAACGGGCCTGCCTTTGGCAGGTGCTGTCGTTAGCAGTGTCATTAAGTCTAAACAGCACATCCCCCTGCCTTCAGGCCCCCGGGCCCTTCCCATCCCATGCCACGAGCCGGCCCCTTCCAGCTTTCCCAAGCAAACAGGGAGCCCTACAGGGAGAGAACCTCCACCCATTCGGCAGGACTTGGAATTCATGTCTGGGGGGGAAGAATTTCCTTTTCCAGTTTCTGAGGGCGTCCCCACCTTCCTGCCCCTACCCCGGGTCACCCTGCAGCCCGGAGGAAGTCCCAAGACCTAGCTGTCTGGGGCTCTGAGGCGCCCAGGACCCTGGTATACAGGGGGCACGCGGATTCCGAAGTCGACGGGGGATAGGAGGGTCGAGGGGTTGCCTGTGCTGAGGGCACTGGCCGGGTGTGGTCTGAATGAATAACCCAGCCCGGCCTTTGCAGGGAGCCCCGAGTTCGCAGAGCCCGGGCCTGTCCGCGATGTGGGCCAAGGCAGGGGCGGGCATGCGGGTGGTTTACGGGCCCAGCCGGCCGCTGTGGGCCCAGAGGTGCAAGAACAGGAAGTGGGATGGAGGAGCCGGCCGGGTTGAGCAAGGCTGTTGGCGGGTACCTTCTCAGTGGCTGCCTTGCCAGCCGATGTCTCTCCCCTGCCAGTCCCGAGGAGGCGCTTCCTGCCCCACGCCCCGCTTCCCTGGCAGGGCTCTCCAGTGTTGTCTCCTGGGGAGGGCAAAACCTCACCCTTCCTGGGCCTGGGACCCCCCTCAGCCCACAGCAGGCCCTCAGCACAGCTGGACTGGTGCTGGGGGTGGACAGAGGGGTATGGTTGCGGGGGTGGGGTGGGTGTGTGATGGGGATCCCACGGCTGGGAGCCCCTCTGAGAGCTGCAGACACACCGGGCCCCCCGTGACCCCCCTTCCCCTTGGATGCCATGCTGCCTTTGACAGCTGTGTGACCTTGTGAGCCTCGATTTTCCTCACCTGAGTCGTGGGCATGACTCCCGTGCCCTCCCTGCCTTGCCCCTGAGCACTGAATGAATGAGAGCGTGCTTTGACCCCCACAGCAGCGCTGGGTCGACAAAAGGCAGTAGTGTTGTTACTGGGCCCCACCAGTGTTCAGGGTTGTCATGAGTGGTGTTACGAGCCAGACATGCAGTTGTCCTTGCTGTGAGCTCATTCCATTTTACCCTCCAAACCTCAGGGGACCCTCTCCTCCTTCTACAGGACCGGGGTGCAAACAGGTGAAGGCACTCGCCCCCTCCCCAGGGCCACGCAGCCCCTGCACCTCACCCAGCACCTGGCCCTGGGGAAGGGCACGGCCCGGCCCTGGTCCTCACCTCTCTGTGTCTGCTCCCCAGGCTCAGGCTCCCCAGTGGGCTCAGGCCCAGAGCCCAGGGCAACCAGCACAATAGCGTCCAACAGCTGGAATGCCAGCAGCAGCCCCGGGGAGGCCCGGGAGGACGGGCCCGAGGGCTTGGACAAGGGGCTGGACAACGACGCCGAGGGGGTGTGGAGCCCGGACATCGAGCAGAGCTTCCAGGAGGCCCTGGCCATCTACCCGCCCTGTGGCCGCCGCAAGATCATCCTGTCGGACGAGGGCAAGATGTACGGTGCGTGCGTGTGGGGAGGCGCAGGGACGGGGCAGACGGGACGGGTCCTGGGGAGGCAGCCAGCCAGCTGGGCCCTCCTGGCCCCTCCTCCTGCTCTCTGCCCCCTCACCCAACCGGTTTGGCCAAGTCCCGAGGCTGCCAGCCCGCCGTGGGGCGAGTCTGGGCGTGCAAGCCTGTGTGTCTGGATCCTCCTCACAAACAAGCCAGGCCGGCCCCCTCCACCAGAGCTGGGCCCACACCTCGACACCCCCATCTGCTCTTCCTCTCCTCCCCACTGCTGGCCTGGAGGTTTCGGGGTGACTCAGTGGGCCCGGGAAACTGGGTCATCCCAGGGTGCTCCGGGCTAGGCCTGAGAGAAGGTCCTTGGCCCCGGGAGGGTGTGGGGGAGCCCGAGGGGTGAGGCCTGGGGCGGGAGTCCCCGCACTGAGCAGGCAGGGTTTCCCACTTGAGAGTTCCCTCCAACGTCGGCCTGTGGGAGGGGAGGCCCCGCGGTGACACGGTGACACGGGCCTGTGGCGGGGGGGCTGGGGAGACTCGCTCATTCCTCGGACCCCTCCCCGGTCCCTCCGCCTCCCCTGGCCTCTCTCTTTGCCATCGTGCCCACCACCTGCGTCCAGGAGGGAGTGTCCCCCTCTTGTCCAGCTCTGAGAGGGCTCTCCCAGAACTGCATTTTTGGGATAACTCAACCCTTCTTGGCCTGGCTCTTTGCCAGTTCCCCCCAGCGCTCCCTGACACCCTAGGGCTGAGTGAGACAGGCCCTCAGCCTGTCCCTCCCGGCGTCCAGCACCATGGCGGGTACAGGAAGGAGGCCGCTGGGCCGGGGCTCGGGGCTGCCCCATGTCCCCTGCCCCACCCACTTGCCACTCCCACCCCCTAGCACCAGAGTGCCACTCCCGGGGCAAGCAGATGTTCCCGGGTGCCTTCCACAGGGCGGGGGCGGCAGGCCCCCACTGCCGCCACCCAGATGGCCGGGGCAGCCCCACAGGGTATTTTTAGACTGGGTGGAGGGAAAGGGGTGGAGAGGGGCAGGCTGGAAGGGAGGAGCAGCGGGGCTGGTTCTGTCATCAAAGAGGAATTTGGAGAATGTGGCCATTCTGGGGAGCTGTGAGGTTCCGGGGCCAGGATTTGGGGGGGTAAGACGTATACCCCGCCATGGGGATGCTGACATAGGCTCGGCCATGGGTCCCGGGCCCCCCTCTCCCAGGGCCGAGTCCCCTGGATGCAGGCCAGCTTCTGGACAGAGAGTCCGTGGTGCTGAGTGGTCTCCTCTACCCAAGGCTGACTGACAGGCAGTTGGGTTCTCTCACAGGGCGGGAGAGACACTGGTATCCAGTGACACGGGGGGCACAGGCTCAAGGTCACAGTGACAGGCTCAGTGACACAGATTATCAGTGAAGGAAGCGTGTTGGAGACCATCCCAGTGGTAGTCAACCTGGTCCCTACCGCCCACTAGGGGGCGTTCCAGCTTTCATGGTGGGCGGTAGCGGAGCAACCAAAGTATAAATAAAAAGATAGATTTAACTATAGTAAGTTGTTTTATAAAGATTTATTCTGCCAAACATAGCGAAAATTCAACATAAAGTGCTTGGTAAGTAATTATTATTATATGCTTTAACTTGCTGTAACTCTGCTTTATAAATTTTATAAAGTAAAGTGACTTCCCTACTTTATAAATCATCATTACTGTGGAACCGGTGGGTGGTTAAAAAATTTCACTAGTAACAGAGATACAAAAGTGGGCGGTAGGTATAAAAAGGTTGACTCCCCCTGAACTAGTCTCTCCTGCCTGTTTTACCAGCGAAGGAAAAGGACTTGTCCAGGGTCTCCCATAATGATTGGGACATGGGGGGACAGCTAGGACCCAGTCCAGAACACACTCTCTCTCTCTCTCTCTCTCTCTCTCTCTCTCTCTCTCTCTCACACACACACACACACACACACACACACACACACACACGGCGATGTCGCCACGACATCTACGCCTGGGCCAGGCCTCACTCAACGCAGGGATAGGTACACTCAGAGATCTGCAGCTGGTGACAAGCCCTGCAGGAAGGAAGCCCTGCTGGGGGCTGGGAGAGAGGGGCCCAGCTGTCCCGTCGCCCTTGGGCCACACCTGCTCCTGTCTGTCTGCGGGAACCTGTCTGGCCTCCTGACATCGTCCCACCTCCTCCTCCTTCTCCTCCTCCTCCTCCTCCTCCTCCTCCGCTGCCCCTCCCAGCCCCCTCCCCCAGTGAGCGGCCCCCAGTCCTGAGGCTGTGGGGGGAACTCCCAGGACATTCCCAGCAGCACCCTCGGTTGCCGGCTAGTGCCCCTGAGGGTGGGGGTTGCGGTGCAGAGGGGGGGGAGGGGCCCAGCATGGTTTCCCGTCTCCCGCCACCAGCTCCTCACTCTCCCCCCCTCGCCCCCATCCAGGTCGGAACGAGCTGATCGCACGCTACATCAAATTGAGGACCGGGAAGACTCGGACCAGAAAGCAGGTAAAGAGACTCAGCCGTGGCCCCTCTGCCCACACGCGCTCTCGGCACAGGAAGGGGCCGACCTGTCCCACTGTCCGGCCGCCCCCGCCCTCTCCGTGGGACTTCACACCCCGCCGCGCTGCGTCATCGCTCTGCCCGTCCTGTCTGACCCCCTCCCCACCCCGCCCAAGACCTTTGGTTCAGTGACCACAGATCTGCCCCACAGGGCAGCTGTGGCAGCTGCGTGGTCCCTGCCCTGAGAGGCCCACTGACCGGTCAGGGATCAGACGGGCGGACGGGTGAGCGCAGAGCAGGCAGCCAGCGGAGAGAGGGGTGTGCGCTGTCGCTGGCTGGGGGACAAGCCTCTGACCCAGCCCACGCAGGGGGAGGGGGCACTGGGAAGCTGCCCAACGGAGGTGACACTCAAGAAGCATTTTAAGTAGAAACAGAATTTAGCCAGGCGGGAAGAGGGAGTGGGGTTCCTCCTGGCTGAGGAGGTTGGGTACGCAGATAATAATTGTGAATCCATACAGAGTGAACTTGATATTAATTGATTTGGTCCTCACAGCCACCTTACGAGATAGGTACAGTCATTATCTCCATTTTACACATGAGGAAACTGAGGCATGGGAATGTTAAGTAACTTCCTCGGGGTCGCTCGGCTGGTCGGCAGGGGACCGAGGGTTCAGTCCACCAGGCAGGGAAGAGCCTTCAGTCCACAGCGTGGGCTGTGGTGGGGGGTAGAGGGAGGGGTAGGAAGCACTGCGGGACTTGGAAGGGGCTAGAACGGGGCGTGGCAGGTGGCAGGAATGCCGGCCCAGGAGCCCTCGGGCAGTAGGTTAGGGCCAGGCAGAGGCAGGGACCTAGATCACCAGCAGTCAGTGGTGGCCCGGCTGGTGGCAATGGTGAGAGGGTAGTGGTGGTGGGCATGGAAACACGACGACTTGAGAGATAAAGATGAGTTGACTTGCAGTCCAGGGAGGCTGGCGGTGTGGTGACGGGAAGGCTGGAGGGAGTGGGTTCGGGTGGGGTGCCCGGGGGGCGCCCGGGAGGGGTGGCAGGCAGGCTGGAGGCGAGGCGCGTACCCAGAGGAGTGGAGGCCGCCTCTGACCTTCAGCCCTCCCCGCCTGCCTGGGGTCTGGGTGGGGTGGGCCCTCTGCACCCATCTCCGCAGACCCTCCGCGTGCATGGGACAGGCATTTATGAACACCCTCCTGGCCAGCTCATGTCACACAGCCTTTCATTTTCTTATTGAGCGTCTACCTTGTGCCAAGCACTGTGGATGCAGCTGGGAACCAGGCGGTCAAGGGCCCTGTTCCCAGGAGCCTGGGAAGGCGGGGGGAACACTGACAGATCAGACCCACCCCCCACCCCGGGTTCAAAGCCCTGCTCCCTACCTGAGGAGAGGGGGCGCTTCTCCTCCAGCCTCTTTTCCTGGGCCAGTAGATTAGCAAATCAAGGAAGACCCTCCGAGCAGAGTAAGCACTCTACAACAGTGGTCCCCAACCCCCAGGCCTCAGACTGGTACCGGTCCACAGAGAAAAAAATAAATAACTTACATTATTTCCGTTTTATTTATATTTAAGTCTGAACAATGTTTTATTTTTTAAAAATGACCAGATTGGCCCTGGCCGGTTGGCTCAGTAGTAGAGTGTCGGCCTGGCGTGCAGGAGTCCCAAGTTCGATTCCCGGCCAAGGCACACAGGAGAAGCGCCTATCTGCTTCTCCATCCCTCCCCCACTCCTTCCTCTCTGTCTCTCTCTTCCCTTCCCGCAGCCAAGGCTCCATTGGAGCAAAGTTGGCCCGGGTGCTGAGGATGGCTCTGTGGCCTCTGCTTCAGGTGCTGGAATGGCTCTGGTTGCAACAGAGTGACGCCCCGGTTGGGCAGAGCATCGCCCCTAGTGGGCATGCCAGGTGGATCCCGGTCAGGCACATGCGAGAGTCTGTCTGACTGCCTCCGCATTTCCAACTTCAGAGAAATACAAAAAAAAAAAAAGTACAGGCTCAAAATCTTGAGTTACTAAATAAATGGGGCAAGCAAAATAGCGGGAAATTAGAAATTATTGAACAGACTGCTTGACACAGTAGCTTTGATTAACATGATAGATGGAAAGGATGGTTTTACTGGGCTCCAAAAGGCATTTAAAAATTAATGTAATCTGTCCTGACCTGTGGTGGCGCAGTGGATAAAGCGTCGACCTGGAAATGCTGAGGTCGCCGGTTCGAAACCCTGGGCTTGCCTGGTCAAGGCACATATGGGAGTTGATGCTTCCTGCTCCTCCCCCCTTCTCTCTCTCTCTCTCTCTCCTTTCTAAAATGAATAAAAATAAAAAATAAAAAAATAAAAAATTAATGTAATCTGTAAATAAATGTGAGAATTCAAATATACAGAAATCTATGGAATAAAGTTATGATCTCCTTTCACATTAAAAAAAAATGACCAGCCTGACCTGTGGTGGCGCAGTGGATAAAGCGTCGACCTGGAAACCCTGAGGTCGCCGGTTCAAATCCCTGGGCTTGCCTGGTCAAGACACATATGGGAGTTGATGCTTCCAGCTCCTCCCCGCCTTCTCTCTCTCTGTCTCTCCTCTCTCTCTCTCTCTCTCTCTCTCTCTCTCTGTCTCTCTGTCTCTCCCTCTCCTTTCTAAAATGAATAAATAAATAAAAATTTAAAAAAAAAAATGACCAGATTGCCTCTGTTACATCCGTCTAAGACTCACTCTTGACGCTTGTCTCAGTCACGTGATACATTTATCCGTCCCACCCTAAAGGCCGGTCCGTGAAAATATTTTCTGACATTAAACCGGTCCGTGGGCCTGATTGGGCGGTGGCGCAGTGGATAGAGCGTTGGACTGGGATGCCGAGGACCCAGTTTCGAGACCCCAAGGTCACCAGCTTGAGCGCAGGCTCATCTGGCTTGAGCAAAATAAAAAATGCTCACCAGCTTAGACCCAAGGTCGCTGGCTCAAGCAAGGGGTTACTCGGTCTGCTGAAGGCCTGCGGTCAAGGCACATATGAGAAAGCAATCAATGAACTAAGGTGTCACAACGAAAAACTGATGATTGATGCTTCTCATCTCTCTCTGTTCCTGTCTGTCTGTCCCTATCTATCCTTCTCTCTGACTCTCTCTGTCCCTGTAAAGAAAAAAATAAAATAAAATAAAATAAAAAATACTTAAACCGGCCCTGGCCGGTTGGCTCAGCGGTAGAGTGTCGGCCTGGCGTGCGGGGGACCCGGGTTCGATTCCCGGCCAGGGCACATAGGAGAAGCGCCCATTTGCTTCTCCACCCCCCCCTCCTTCCTCTCTGTCTCTCTCTTCCCCTCCCGCAGCCAAGGCTCCATTGGAGCAAAGATGGCCCGGGCGCTGGGGATGGCTCCTTGGCCTCTACCCCAGGCGCTAGAGTGGCTCTGGTCACGGCAGAGCGACGCCCCAGAGGGGCAGAGCATCGACCCCTGGTGGGCAGAGCGTTGCCCCTGGTGGGCGTGCCGGGTGGATCCCGGTCGGGTCGGGCGCATGCGGGAGTCTGTCTGACTGTCTCTCCCCATTTCCAGCTTCAGAAAAAAAAAACACAAACAAACAAAAAAAAAGAAAAGAAAAGAAAAAATACTTAAACCAGTCCGTGGCTCAAAAAAGGTTGGGGACCACTGCTCTACAAGGTTCTGCTGCTGCGGTTATTAGTACTGTCCTTAGAACCAGAAAGCCGTCCTGGCTGCGAGGGAAGGCACCGACTCAGCGGGTCCTGCTGCAGCCGGAAGACGTGTTTGCAGGAACCGCAGTGTGAGCGGGGAGGGGCCGAGGGGCCTTGCGCTCCGTCACTTTGGTCACTTTGGTCACTTTGACGTGAGGTCCAGAGAGGGTAGCAGAACGGCCTTCCTTCTGGGCCCAGCATCAGATCTGCTCTGGACCAGGCATCCATGAGGGCTGACTGTTCAGTGAGGCTTTATTTTAATTACAAAATGAAAGCATAAAGCAATAATTATAAATACAACCAGCTGCGGGCCGCCTCAGTATTAAACACCGCTGGCCTTGTCATTTCGCACGGGTGACCCTCCCCTCACTTAATTTTTTTTTCTTAGAAGTCTGACTTCTAATAGCTCCTTAAAAGGGGACCCATCCTATGGTTGGGAGGATGCCTCTGTGTGTCTCAAAGAGCAAGCAGCGAACAAGCTAGGTCGCTTTAGTTTTTTAAAAATACAGTTTCAGTTTTTGTTTTTTACAGATATTTACAGTAATTGGTAGCAAGCCCAAAGCCTCCATATTAAAAAAAAACAACCAGAGCAGCAGCTAAATATGACATTAGGATTAAGTCCTGTGTGACTTTCAGATGTCACAGAGTTGGCCATTTGGAGATGGTCCTGTGTGCCAAGGCTCGGGAAGCGTCCAGCTAGCACAGCTCGGCGGTGAAGCAGGCGGGCTCTGGAGCCCCACCAGCTGGGTTCGATTCCCAGCTCCACCTCACCTGCAGCTGTGGGATGTTGGATAAGCTGCGTAACCTCTCTGTGCTCTGGCTCCCTCCTCTGTAAATCGGAAATAATACTAATAACACCTTCTTAGCGCTGGCGTGGGGAAAGTGCTAAGGACCATAGAAGGTGTGCTCTTAAACGTTGGTCACTGTCCAGACGTGAAGTAGGCGGTAACCTGGCTGGATCTGCGTCGGATTCCTGCGCGTCCGCTGTGTCCCAACCAAGGAGTGTGGGGGCTGCTCGGCATCAGATACATAGTACCGTTTAGTCTGCCATTAAAAAAAGAAAGGGTGGGCCCTGGCCGGTTGGCTCAGTGGTAGAGCGTCGGCCTGGCGTGCAGGGGACCTGGGTTCGATTCCCGGCCAGGGCACATAGGAGAACCGCCCATTTGCTTCTCCACCCCACCCCCTCCTTCCTCTCTGTCTCTCTCTTCCCCTCCCGCAGCCAAGGCTCCATTGGAGCAAAGATGGCCCGGGCACTGGGGATGGCTCCTTGGCCTCTTCCCCAGGCTCTACAGTGGCTCTGGTTGCGGCAGAGCGACGCCCTGGAGGGGCAGAGCATCGCCCCCTGGTGGGCAGAGCATCACCCCTGGTGGGCGTGCCGGGTGGATCCCGGTCGGGCGCATGCGGGAGTCTGTCTGACTGTCTCTCCCCGTTTCCAGCTTCAGAAAAATACAAAAAAAAAAAAAAAAAAAGAAAGAAAGGGTGCCTGACCTGTGGTGGCGCAGTGGGTAAAGCATTGACCTGAAATGCTGAGGTTGCCGGTTCAAAACCCTGGGCTTGCCTGGTCAAGGCACATATGGGAGTTGATGCTTCCTGCTCTCCCCTCCATAAATGAACAAATAAAAAAATCTTTTTAAAAAAGAGAGAGAGGCCTGACCTGTGGTGGCGCAGTGGATAAAGCGTCGACCTGGAAATGCTGAGGTCGCTGGTTCGAAACCCTGGGCTTGCCTGGTCAAGGCACATATGGGAGTTGATGCTTCCAGCTCCTCCCCCCTCCTCTCTCTCTGTCTCTCCCTCTCCTCTCTAAAATGAATAAAAAAAAAAAGAGAGAGAGAGAGAGAAAGGAACTGGTGTTTGTGTATGGGCGGGATAAAGCCAACTTGCAAAGAAAGCCAGCAGCAATTGCTGACAATAAAAGCGTGAAGCAGCCGAGAGGAGCCGTGTGCTTCCTTGCGTTTCAGGGGAAACGGCGACCTTTACGGTCCTCGGAGGCTCGGGGCCAGGCCCTCGACGAGGTCAAGGGTCTAAGACGCTGTGCGAGCCCACGGCACCCAGCTCCGGACCGTGATTAGCACGGGTTTGCCGGGGAAGGGAAGCTTCCGGGAGACGGGCTGGAGAAGACGTGTAATTAAGAGCACCTACTGTGTGTTGGTGTTTCCTGCCACTTGTCAGTCCGAGCAGAAGGAAGGCGTGTTGGGTTCGCAGCTGTCCGAGCAGAGCGGGAGTAGGGCCGGCCTGGTTTGCAGGCCAGCAAGCTGTCGGGGTGACAGGGAGACTCTGGCAGGGGTACGGGGTGGGGGTGGGGGCTTCCTTAGAGAATACGGCCTCACGTGCAAGCCAATGGCCTGCGGGAACATCGTGGTGATTGCGGGCCCCTGTGTTGCGAATCAGAGAGAGATGTCTCCCTATGAGAAGCGCAGTGAGGGAGAGTCAGCACCCTGGGGAAACGCGTGGGTCCTCTTCCCCTGGGTGAGATGCAGTCCACCGCGGGGCGCACGGCTTGGCCAGCAGGGCCTGGAGTGGGTGTCCGCGCTCACTGGGCCGGGCGCTCTCACGCCATCCACGACCTATACCACTATAAATACGTGCGGCCCGAGAAGCCACTATGGGCTCTGGTTCTAAACAGGGCTGAGCAGAAAGCAGAACTGTCAGGGCTGCGGAGTCCGTCCCACCCCCTACCCCCCACCTCCGTCCCCAGAGACGAGGGCTGGGACGCCCCTTGCCCGCGGCCGCCCCAGGCTGCGCCTCCTCACTGTCTTGTGTTTTCCTCTCCGGCCGGGCGCGGGGCGGCCCCCAGGTGTCCAGCCACATACAGGTTCTAGCTCGGAAGAAGGTGCGGGAATACCAGGTCGGCATCAAGGTACGTTGGGAGCCTGACCGGGGCGTCCAGCCCCGCCGCGGCCCCTCGCCCACAGCGCTTCCGCCGCTGTCTGCGCACGTCTCGGGCCTCCGCCTGGCCGGCTCTCCGGCCCCGCCTCGCCTCTCCTCTGGCTGAAGCTCTGTCCTGGCCTCTCCTTCCACTCTCTGCTCTCTCTCTCTCTGTCTCTCTCTCTGTCTCTCTACAGGTCTCTAGCCACTTGCAGGTTCTAGCCAGGCGGAAATCTCGGGAGATTCAGTCCAAGCTGAAGGTATGGGGTCCCTTGCCGCTCGGTCGGGCCCTGCCCAGGCCTGTTGCTGCTCTTTGACTCCCCAGGTCAGGGCAGGGAGGGGGCTGAGGAACTGCTGGGGGTGGGGGTGGGGGTCTCAGAAACACACGCAGCAGCCAGGAGCCCAGAGGCTACAGGGCCCCCTCCAGACACGGGGTGCGAGCCCCAGGGGACAGTCAGCGGGGCGGTGAGGAAGGGGAAGACCAGCGAAGCCCTGCTTCCCTTCTCCATTCTCCTTGTTTTCCTTCCTCCTCATCGCTGCTTGCTCCTTGCATGGGGACTGCAGGTGGGCCGGGGGTGGGGTGGGGGGACGGATTCGGGGTATGGGCTGGAAGCGCTCTTGCCGCGGACAGGGCCGTCCCTTGCATTGGACACTCACACTGGGCTGCTCTGCGCCTGGGGATGTCAGATCCTGGGGTTTCTCGGCCTGGACTGTGCCGGGGCCCTTGTAGGCTGCGCCTTCCTCTCTGCCCATCGCTGCCCGGCGGGCTGGCACGCTGCCCTCCCCCGCTCTCCGTGCCCACAGCACAGCTCCCGAGGACATGGACGGACGAAGGGGTGCCGGGGTGGCCTCCGTCATCCTACCCTGTCCAGGGCGCCCCCAGCTGGCAAGCACTCCCTGTGGGTGGCAGTGAGGGGGGCGGAGGTCCACAGCCACCTCTGAGCTCCCCTGGGCTCCTTGGAAGCTGAGAGCCAGGGGGACACTGAGCGGAGGGAGGGGGGAAGACACGTCCCCGCCCCGTGTCACCTTCATCCGTGCCTCTTCTAACCTGTTCTCCCTCCTTCACAGGCCATGAACCTGGTGAGTAGCAGCGCCCCTCCTCCAGGGGGGCCTGGGGCAGAGCATGTAATACAAGCTTTTCAGATTATGGATTGTAAATCAATTTCATAGGTTTGCAAATGGAGTTTTGTTAAATGAAATATAGTGGTTCTCAAACTTTAGCATGTATCAGAATCACCTGGAAGGCTTGTGAAGACATTTGCCTGACCAGGTGGTGGTGCAGTGGATAGAGTGACGGACTAGGATGCAGAGGACCCAGGTTCGAAGCCCCGAGGTCACTGGCTTGAGCACGGCTCATCTGGCTTGAGTGTGGGGTCATCAGCTTGAGTGTGGGGTCGCTGGCTTGAGCATGGGATCATAGATATGACCCCATGGTCACTGGCATGAGCCCAACGGTTTCTGGCTTGAGCCCAAGGTCGCTGGCTTGACCAAGGGGTCACTCGCTCTGCTATAGCCCCCCTTCAAGGTAGGGCACATAGGAGAAAGGAATCAATGAACAACTAAGGTGCTGCAACAAAGAATTGATGCTTCTCATCTCTTTCCCTTCCTGTCTGTCTGTCCCTCTCTCTGTCTCTCTCTCTCTCTCTCTCTCTCTCACACACACACACCACACACACACACACACACACACACACACACACAAAGACAGGTTTCTGGGTCTCACCCTCTAGCCTTTCTGAGTCAGTGGATCTGAGCTGGGGTCTGAGGATTTGCATTTCTAACCAGCTTTCAGGTGATGCTGGTGCTGTTGGTCCAGGGACCATACTCTGAGAACCACTGGTGACCTAGAATAGAAAATATGACAGTGCATGAAACAAAATAAGGGGAACTATTCTGGTACATACTGGGTTATAAAATAAAATAAAATTATTTCTGCCTGGCCTGACCTGTGGTGGCGCAGTAGATAAAAGGTCAACCTGTAGTGCTGAGGTCACCGGTTCAAAACCCTGGGCTTAACTGGTCAAGGCCCATATGGGAGTTGATGCTTCTTGCCCCTCTCCCCTTCTCTCTCTCTTTTCTCTCTAAAAATGAATAAATAAAAATCTTTAAAAAAATTATTTTTGGCCCTGGCTGGTTGGCTCAGTGGTAGAGCGTTGACCTGGCGTGCGGGGGACCCGGGTTCAATTCCCGGCCAGGGCACATAGGAGAAGCGCCCATTTGCTTCTCCACCCCCCCCCTCCTTCCTCTCTGTCTCTCTCTTCCCCTCCTGCAGCCAAGGCTCCATTGGAGCAAAGATGGCCCGGGCGCTGGGGATGGCTCCTTGGCCTCTGCCCCAGGCGCTAGAGTGGCTCTGGTCGTGGCAGAGCGACGCCCCGGAGGGGCAGAGCATCGCCCCCTGGTGGGCAGAGCATCGCCCCCTGGTGGGCGTGCCGGGTGGATCCTGGTCGGGCGCATTCGGGAGTCTGTCTGTCTCTCCCCGTTTCCAGCTTCAGAAAAATACAAAAAAAAAATAAATTATTTTTGCCTGACCAGGCAGTGGCGCAGTGGATAGAGCATCAACCTGGGACACCAAGGTCCCAGGTTTGAAACCCCGAGGTCACGGTTCGCACACAGGCTCATCCGGCTTGAGTTCAGGCTTCTCAGCTTGAGCGCGGGGTCACTGGTTTGAACCCAAAGGTCACTGGCTTGAAGCCAACCAAGGTCATTGGCTTGAGCCAAAGGTCTCTGGCTTGAGCAAGGGTTCACTGGCTCAGCTGGAGCCCCTCGGTCAAGGCACATATGAGAAGCAATCAATGAACAACTAAGGTGCTGCAACTATGAGTTGATGCTTCTCATATCTCTCCATTCCAGTCTATCAGTCTCTCTCTGTCTCTGTCTGTCTGTCTCTAACCCCCTCTTGCAAAAACAATAACAACAGCAAAATTATTTCTTACTGTGGACTGTGGTTAGAGGGCGAGGCACACTTAGGAGACAGGCCTAGAGAAGGGCGGGGCTCTCCTTAGGCCATAGAGCAGCGCTGGGGCTGTCGGCCCGATCTGGGCTCCCTGAGCCTGGAAGGCCTGGGCGGGGGGCCCTGAAGCCAGCCCTTGTCCTGTCTCTGGCCTCACCCGGGCTTCACAGGACCCGTCCTTCCCCTAGGATCAAGTCTCCAAGGACAAGGCCCTCCAGAGCATGGCGTCCATGTCCTCCGCCCAGATCGTCTCTGCCAGCGTCCTCCAGAACAAGTTCAGCCCACCTTCCCCTCTGCCCCAGGCTGTCTTCTCTACTTCCTCACGGGTACAGGGGTCCCGGGAGGTGGGGCTGGGGGGAGGCACTCACGTCAGGGCCTGGCCGTGGTGAGGGTCGTGGATCCTGACCTCGCCTCACCACTGGGCCTTGTCCCATCCCCCCAGTTCTGGAGCAGCCCCCCTCTCCTGGGACAGCAGCCTGGACCCTCTCAGGAGTGAGTATGGGGACATGTCCCTCCCACACCCCCTTCTTTCCCTTGGCAACCCCACTAGACTTCCCCTCCCATCTGGGTTCCAGCAATAGCTGAGCAAAGTTTACATTCAAAAAACAGAGGGATGGCAAAGGCCAGGAAGAGAGCTAATGTATGTGTCTATTCATTCGTGTGTTTGTTCATTCATGGCCTCACTCGTCCTCTGTCCTTCAATTACTTTCCACTCAGTTCATCTCCAAATTCACCTCTCAGTCAGTGAGTCAAGTAGTCGAGTACACTTGGTTCCTTCAGTTCTAAGATGACTTCCATCAGAGACACACCCTCAGTGTAACGAGCAGCGGTTTAGGGCGGGGTTGAAAAATGCTGTATTGCGCACGTCCATTGTGAGATGCAGCAGGATTTTTACAAAAGTGACAATGTGAAGAAAACAAAAGCTTGTGAGTGAGTTAGCTCGTGGGCCTGCCTTTCTGGGCCTCCGCAGGAAGTCTGGGTGGCTCCCTGTTGGGAAATCCCAGATGAGAACCCAAGTGACTAGACCAGGCGGAAGGTAGGGAAGGGTGTGACCCTCTAACCTGGCTGTGCTCCCGTCTGCAGCATCAAGCCCTTTGCACAGCCAGCCTACCCCATCCAGCCGCCCCTGCCGCCGCCGCTCAGCAGTAAGTGCCCCATGAGACTGCCGCCACCACCTGTCCCTCCCTTGGCACCTGCTCCTCTGCGCAGAAGACCTGGGGCCCTGCTGTGTGTGTGTCTGTGTGTGTGTGCGCGCACGCGTGCACACTGGGAAGGGGGAGGGGTGGCCTCTACAGGGATGGGACAGACCAGGAATAGCCCCCTTACCTTTTACAATGTTGCTTCCACAACTCTGCTAGAAGCACACAGCACTAACAGTACTACACTTATAGACCGTCTGGATATAAAATTCCTTATAAGGAAATCCACCAAAGTCTTAACAGAGCCTCAGTCTCCCTAGGTGTTAGGATTCTGGGTAATTTTTATTTTTCCCTCTTGACTTGTCTATTTTCTGTTTGAATACACCTTAGTAGTGACAAAGGAGATATTCGCGCTGTTCATCCCCGGGGCCACCACACACAGTCACGCAGGTTGTACACTGAACAAGGACACCGGGCATAGTCGTCAAGGTCCAGCCTGGGTTCCCATTTTCTAATTTGCACAAAGGCTCTGCGTGTGTGTGTGTGTGTGTGTGTGTTGAGGGGGCAGCTGTGTATGTAACCACGTGCAAGCACCCATGGCAATGAGGGTCCTTCTTGTCACCCAGGTTACGAGCCCCTGGCCCCACTGCCCCCAGCTGCTGCCTCTGTGCCCGTGTGGCAAGACCGCACCATCGCCTCCTCCCGGCTGCGGCTCCTCGAATATTCCGCCTTCATGGAGGTGCAGCGCGACCCTGACACGGTAGTGTGTTCGTGGGCACGGTGGTCACGGGGTGGGCAGCTACAGGGCAGGTCTGGCCCCGCCCCCGGCCCTGCACACTTGGGTGCCCTCCTGACCCGGTACTATGCCCTCCCCACAGTACAGCAAACACCTGTTTGTGCACATCGGCCAGACGAACCCTGCCTTCTCGGACCCGCCTCTGGAGGCGGTCGACGTGCGTCAGATCTACGACAAGTTCCCGGAGAAAAAGGGGGGACTGAAGGAGCTCTACGAGAAGGGTCCCCCGAACGCCTTCTTCCTGGTCAAGTTCTGGGTGAGCTGCCCCGCCCTCCCTGCTGCGGACAGCCCTTCCCCCAGGGGCAGTGCAGCTGGGCCACGACAGGACAGACCACCTTTCTCCCTGGGGCAGGCGGGCAGCACTGGAGACGGGTGCTTGGGCAGGACGCGGAGGTGGCGTGCCGGGAAGCCACCCTCCGGCCTCCAGCGCCTAATGCCACCTCCGCCCTCCCCTCCAGGCGGACCTCAACAGCACCATCCAGGAGGGCCCGGGCGCCTTCTACGGGGTCAGCTCCCAGTACAGCTCGGCCGATAGTATGACCATCAGTGTCTCCACCAAGGTGTGCTCCTTCGGCAAGCAGGTGGTGGAGAAGGTGGAGGTGAGTGGGGGCTGCGGGAGGGCAGGGGGGGGCAGGAGTAGGCTGGCGGAGGGGTGAGGAGGGGAGGTGTGGGCAGGCGAGGGGGGCCAGGCGCAGGCTGGCGGAGGGATGGGCAGGGTGGGGGCGGGCAGGCGCAGGCTGGGGGTCGAGCAGGCAGGATGGGGTTGAAGTGGGCGTGGGCGGAGTGGGGGGGGCCAGGCGCAGTCTGGCGGACGGATGAGCGGGGGGGGGGGGGGGGGGGGTTGTTCAGGCGCAGGCTGGGGGACGGATGAGGGGGGGGTGTTCAGGCGCAGGCTGGGGGACGGATGGGGGGGGGTGTTCAGGCGCAGGCTGGGGGACGGATGAGCGGGGGGGGGGTGGTGTTCAGGCGCAGGCTGGCGGAGGGATGGGCAGGCTGGGGGTCGAGCAGGATGGGGTTGAAGTGGGCGTGGGCGGGGTGGGGGGGCCAGGCGCAGGCTGGCCGACGGATGGGCAGGGTGGGGGCGGGCAGGATGAGGTTGGGGTTGGTGGGGGGGGGGCTAGGCGCAGGCTGGTGGGTGGGCGGGCCGGCATGGGGGTGCCAGGCGCAGGCTGGCGAAGTGACGCCTTCCCGCGGCCCCGCAGACGGAGTACGCCCGGCTAGAGAACGGGCGCTTCGTGTACCGCATCCACCGCTCGCCCATGTGTGAGTACATGATCAACTTCATCCACAAGCTGAAGCACCTGCCCGAGAAGTACATGATGAACAGTGTCCTGGAGAACTTCACCATCCTGCAGGTGAGGGGCGGCGGTGAGGGTGTGGGGGCCCCAGGAGGGCGCCAGGCTCAGGGGCCTCAAAGCGGAGGTGGCCAGGCCCACTGCTCAGAGACAGAGACAGAGACCGAGCCCCAGAGGGGAGCAGGGTCTGCTCGGCCCCCATCCCCTGAGGCCGTGGGCTGCCTACCCACCTGAATCTTCCTGCCCGGCCCCCAGGTGGTCACGAGCCGCGACTCCCAGGAGACCCTGCTTGTCATTGCTTTTGTCTTCGAAGTCTCCACCAGCGAGCACGGGGCCCAGCACCACGTCTACAAGCTCGTCAAAGACTAGGGTGCCCCCCGCCCCCACTAGCAGGATGCGGGGCGAGCGTCCTTTCACACACCTGCCTGGCACCCCCGTGGGCCCGAGATCGAGGATTCATCTGCCTGCCGGCCCAGCCCCGGGAGGCCTCTCCACCTTCCCGCAGCACACACACTCCCTGCCACTGTTCTGCGCTTTATTTGTGGGCGGAGAGGGGCGGCTCAGCGGCGGGGCCGCCTGGCCAGGATGCCGAGCCACCGCCACCCAGTTTCCCAGCCTTGCGTGAATGGGAGGGCCGCGTGGGCTTGAGTGTGTGCGGCCGCCAGCCTCTCGGCAGAGCGTGATGCTCGGGTGAGGCGGACTGCGGGGGGATCTGGTGCAGACCGAGGTCAGGAAGGAGCGAGGGGCTGCGGCTGGCTTGAGAAGAAGAGGGAGGGGCCCCGCACTGTCTGTGCACCTGCTGTGTGCCATCCTCAGACCCTGCGAGGCCCGCGTGGGCTCTGGCGTGGGCTCGGTGTCTCAGAGATGGTAGGCAGAGTGGGAGTTCCCACCGAGGGCCGCCTGTCCCCCCAGAGACGGGTTTACACTACCTCCCTGCAGCGGACCGGCCCCACACTGAGGCGCTGGTGCCAGCTGGCTTGGGGGCCCCCTGACACCGGCAGAGCTGCGTCTGACCAGGCCCGGGAAGGTGGGCAACGGGTACCGGGCACCGGTGGGGCACCTGTCAGCCCACAATCCACCACGGCCTCGGGGGCCGCCTGCTCCGCCTCCCCGAAGCTGCCCTGGCCCGGGTCCTTTGCCAAGCGCCCCTGCCCCCACCCAGCAGCCTCGGGTGGAGGAAGCCTCCGGGAGCAGGCCAGGCTCAGAAGTAGACTTGAGGGTCAGGTAGAAGATGGCGTCCCAGCCGCTGGGCAGACCTGTGGCCAGGGCACAGGAGGCAGTGAGAGGCTTTGGTGTTTTCTCTTGCCCGAGGCTGGTTTGGTGAACTGCTGGTGGGTGCCTGTCCCCGTGATGCCCACCTGTCTCCCACCTGGAGCAGCGGCTCCCCAGACCTGGCCCTGGGGTGGAAGGTTCACCCCGCCTGCCTCCTCTCCCAGACACCCGGGCCCCTCGGCCCCGGCCGCCGGGTATTTATGAGTTTCATATGAAGTACTGTGCCCTTCCCTTCCTCACCCGCCCCGCCCCTGAGCTTCCTGAAGGTCCTCACAGTTTGCCTATCGCTCAGGCCACCTCCAAACCCAACCTAGGTTTTATAATGTATATTATATATTTTTTGTGTATTTTTTAAATCCAGCTGTGATGGGTTATATCATAAACGTGGCGCAGGGCTGGGGCAGGCGCCCTCAAGGCCTGCTCAAAAATGAAATTAAAGTTATTTGTTTGTGGGTTAGTCGTGTGACCTGTTGTGTGGACCAGCTTCCGGGGGGGGGGGGGGTGCTCCTACCTTAGGTATTGGTGTGTCACCCCGCCCCATCTTTGCTGGGTGACCCCAAGCCGTACCCACATTCAAAATAGGTATGAGTCAGGCTTAACCAAATAGCTCGGTGAGAGCATCATGTTGACACGCCAAGGTTGCAGGTTCGATCCCCAGTCAGGGCACATACAAGAATCAACCACTGAATGCAAACATAAGTGGAACGACAAATCGATGTGGCTCTCTCCCTTCCTTTCTCTAAAATCAATACAAAGCTGTGATCCAGGGGTCCCATGGAAGCGGTCCAGCCCCCACCTCTCTCCAAGCCTCTCCTGCCATGAGTTGAACAGTGAACTGTACCCTGAGCTGCCCTGAGCTTTTCCTGTTGCTGCCTGTCTCTCTCGATAACAATGCCATTTGTTTTTGTCTTATGATCTAAAATTCAAACTAAAGACCACCTTTGGCATCTTTCTGCCTCGGAGGAACCAGTTACTTGGACGAAATAGCTTTGTCTCACTCAGTTGTGTATATTTTTTTAGGATTTTATTTATTGCTTTTACAGGCCAGGGTGAGAAGTATCATCTTGTAGTTGCTTCACATTAGTTGTTCATTGCTTGCTTGTTGCATGTCACAGGTGCCTTGAGCAGGCAAGCCCAGGGTTTCAAAATGGCTACCTCAGCGTTCCAGGTCAATGTTCTAGCCACTGCACCACCCCAGGCCAGGCAAGGAATAGCTCTGTCTCTCTGAGTGAAGTGACTTGCCAAAGGTCATACACCCACTGCGTCGGGCCCCGTGCTAACTCCCCACGGTCTTCTTCGCAGTGTACACTGCTGTTCTCACCCGCCGCCACGCTCCTCAGGAGGACAGAGCCTCAGGGAGGGAGGGTGCTCCCAAGTGGGTGGTCCTAGCAGGGGAAACCAGACTCCAAGTTTCTCCTGTCTGCCTGGAAAAGCACCGAGCAGGGACCCTGTGGGGGGAGGGGGGACTGTATCCTCAGTGGACATGCAGTGTTTGACACCGACATTTCACTGGGCATCCTGTGTTTTCATTTGCTAACTCTGGTAACCCTGCTCCAGAATCTAGTCTTCTAGGTGATTCTGGCCCAAGCTTCCAACTGGGCAGATGGAAAACACGCAGGTCCCTCTCCTCACTCAGCCAGTCAGTGGCAACACCAGGATTTGACCTGGTCTGTCTGACTCCTAAGTCCGTGCATCTGATATACTTCTTAAATAATTACCTGACCAGGTGGTTGCGCAGTGGATAGAGCGTCGACCTGGGAGGCTGAGGACCCAGGCTTGAAACCCTGAGGTCGCTGGCTTGAGTGTGGGATCATAGACATGATCCCATGGTTGCTGGCTTGAATCCAAAGGTCACTGGCTTGAAGCCCAAGGTCGCTGGCTTGAGTCCAAAGGTCGCTGGTTTGAGCAAGGGGTCACTGGCTTGGCTGGAGCCCCCAGTCAAGGCACATATGAAAAAGCAATCGATGAGCAACTAAAGTACTGCAACTACGAGTTGATGCTTCTCATCTCTCTCCCTGTTTGTCTCTCTCTCTGAAAAATATAATAATAATTAGGTGGCCTTTGTCTCGGTCCACCACATTGGAGAGACTCCATCCAGACTGTCACGAGCAGGATGGGGAGGTTAGTCAGAGCTCCAGCCAGGTGGGAGCGGTTTCTGGGGAAATTGGTTTGTGACGGACTCATCATGTGTGAGGCCTGGGGCTAGATGCAAAATCTAATCTCTGCACTAATACGTGATTACATCTATTGGGTGCTTGAAGCATTGTCATGTGGTTGCTGGCTTTGCTGCTCTTCTGGAGTAATCAGCTGTCTGGTAACCTCTGTAAGCACCATGTCGGGCCCTGCCAGTTGGTAGAGCATCTGCCTGGCATGTGGAGGTCCCAGGTTCTATTCCCAGTCAGGGCACACAGGAGAAGCGCCCATCTGCTTCTCCACTCCTCCCCCTCTAGCTTCTCTCTCTTTCTCTCTCTCTCCCCCTCTCTCTCTCTCTCTTCCCCTCCTGCAGCCATGGCTCACTTGGCCTCAGGCGCTGAGGTTGGGTTCCACAATACTAAGAAAGAGCTCAGTTGCTGAGCAACAGAGCAACGCCCCAGATGGGCAGAGCATCGCCCTCTAGTGGGCATGCCGGGTGGATCCCGGTCCGGGCGCATGCGGAAGTCTGTCTCTCTGTCTCCCCACTCATTGAACAAAAAAAATAAAAAGTGACGGTCTCTCATGCAGAAAATTCAAGGAGTGAAATATGAGCAGCCTCCTTGCTTTCTCTTCTCTGCCCCCTGCCCCCAACCAAAGTAGGAGAGGAGCCAGCGTAAGAAGACAGGTCTTCGGAGCCAGAAGCCCACGGTTTTCCTGGAAGTGGCTCTCTCCTTTTCCGGTTCTGTGGGAAGCTGCACAGAAGGGCCAACAAAGCTGGAGCCCAAAGTTCTGTCTTTCCTGCCGCTGTTTCCCGGGGAAGAGGGAGGAGTGCCATCATGTTGTCAATTCCACAGTCAACTCTGGAGAGTGTCTTGGGGGTTCCTGAGGGCTCTTGACTTCCCTGCAGCACAACTGCTGGAAAACGGGCTCCCCAGAAACCTGCATCCCGACTTCTAACTTGGCTGCACACCGAGCTCTGGAGGCTGGGATTTGATGAAAATAGTTCAAGCCTCCTTTACAGTAGAATCAGTCCGCCCCACACGTGTTCTCCCTTTGGGAGAACCATTCCGCTGCCGACCTTTTCTCTTGATTGACGTGCGGTCAGTCTCCCGAGGGAGCCACGTGTCTGATCAGATACCCCAGAGCCCAGCTGAAAACGGTCAGGGTTTCAGATCGAGCTGGTTTGTAGAGACTCTTTTCCCTAATACAGAAGGCTCAGATTTGTAAAGTGGAGTAGCTTTCATTTAGTCAGGTTCAGATTCATAATGCAGGAAGACTCAAGTTTCCAAGCATTTCTGAAACATACCCGTTTCCTTTGCCTTAGTTTCCAAAACTACTTTTTAAGGATTTTACTCCTCGACTCATTTCAGACAGGAGGGGTGATGGAGTTCGTCTCCCCATTCGTCAGCACATTGCTGAGGTGTCCTCGGGACGCCTCCACTCAGTCTGACATTTATGTACCAGGTCCAGTACATTTATGGATGTGGTTATATGAAATTACTTTTTTTTTTTTTAACTGAGGGGGAGAGATGAGAAGCATTACCTTTGTTGCAGCACTCTAGTTCATTGATTGCTTTCTCGTGTGTGCCTTGACCAGGGGGTTCCAGCTGAGCCCGTGACCGCTTGCTCAAGCCAGCAACCTTGGACTCAAGCCAGTGACCTTGGGTTTCAAGCCAGCGACCTTGGGCTTCAAGCCAGCGACCTTGGGCTTCAAGCCAGTGACCTTTGGGCTCAAGCCAGCAACCGTAGGGTCATGTCTGTGATCCCGTGCTCAAGCCAGCAGGATTTTGAACCTGGGTCCTCAGTGTCCCAGGTCGACGCTCTATTCACTGCGCCACCACCTGGTCAGGCCAAAATTACCATCTTATCACTGTTGTGTAATTGAGTGCTATGTGCCTGGCACTGCAAAACACGTGATGATTTTACGTTGGTACTCCTGTTTTTCAGGTAAGTACCATTATCACCTGCACTTTTTTCCTTTTAAGTGAGAGGAGCGGAGATAATGAGACAAACTCCTAGGTGCTCCCCAAACGGATCCACCTGGCAACCCTCATCTGGGGCAGACACTCAGACCAGTGGGATACCCTCCGCACCTGAGGCCGACACTCGGAACAATTGAGTCACTGGCTGAGAGAGAGAAAGAGGGAGAGAGGGAGGAGAGGGAGAGGAAGAGAAGGAGATGGTTGCTTCTCATGTGTGCTGTAACACCAGTGGCCAAGGCCAAGCAGGTTCACACTGGATTCGGACAGACGGTAGAGGAACTCAGGAACTGGAAAGTGTTGGGCTATTCCGTTTAATCAAGTCTCCCAACGGCGGGCAAGCCCACAGGCAGGGGAAACTGCTTCTCAGGCAAACAAACAGCAAAATGGCCCCTCACAGTGGCGGGCAGGCAACCCACCATCCGCAATCCCCCCCGAGCACAAGCGCCCATTGCCTCACATGGACCATACACATGTGGCTCATGTACCAATCAGGCAAAGTACTTGCAGCTGGTAAACCAGTGAGCAAGCCTAACACAGCTGCCCCACGTGTTCCCTGACCGGGGATTGAACCCGGGATGTCCGCATGCTGAGCCAGTGCTCTATCCACTGAACCAACCAGCCAGGCCCACCTGAACTTTCAAACAGACAACCAGTCTTAGAGACCCTAATACACTTGGCTCAACAGGCTCACATGGCTCCCCAGTGGCAGAGCTGGGATTCCAACTGGCAGTGGGGGGACCTTCAGCCCACAGGTAGCCACATGACTGGTGTTGCACCCACAAAGTTGAGTATGCATCTGAGGTCATGAGAGATCTCCAAGACCCTTGGCTCCACTGTGACATCGCTCACGACGGGGCGTTTCAAGCCTTTACCTCGTGGCTCTATTTTCTCTTAACTGCTCAGTGCCCTGCAAACAGCTTTGTGGCAGAGAAGGCATAAAGTACATTCACACTTGTAAATTACTTTTGTATTACGCTCCACAGCCAAATTTTCTTGCCATTTTAAGTATTGCCCTTTTTTTCCCCTTGGTTACAGATTATAGAACTTTAGAAATCCCCAAATAAAAATCCCAACTCCCAAGTTAAACATGGTCAAATGTTATGTAAACTCCCAATAATCTTTACTATACATAAACACTTCAATAAAACCAGGTCCTAACTTTACAGCCAGCTTTGTCCCTCCTTAAGTAAAGGGAACATCGTCTAACAAGCCTACTTTATTACTCCTAATACTGTAATAACCTAAGAACAAGTTAGGCTCACCCCATTAGTGTAGCTATTTCACCTGCAAACTAAAGTACTAAAACTGCTCAAGCTCTTTGTTGAGAACCTTGTATGCATCTCGTTCAGTGCCGGGTGAAGCTTGTTTGGAGGGGCAGCATGTTTCTGTGTTAGCCTTGCAGCTCTATTAGAACTGGTGAGAGGGCCTAACCAGGCAGTGGCCCAGTAGATAGAGCATCGGACTGGGGTGCAGAGGACCCAGGTTCAAAACCCTAAGGTCACCGGTTTGAATACAGGACTCCAAGGTCGCTGACTTGAGCAAGGGCTCGCTAGCTCTGCTGTAGGTCCCATGCCCCACCCCCAAGGCACATGAGAAAGCAATGAACCAAGGAGCCCCAATAAATACTTCTCATCACTCTCCCTTCCTGTCTGTCCATCTGTCACACACAGACTGGCGAGGTGGACTGGTTCATTTAGCAAGATTAATAAAGGAGGTTCAGGTCACAGGTATAAATCCCCGTTGGCCAAGTCACTTTTCCAGGGTCCAGCACTCAAGGCAGGAACAGCAGCCAAGTCCCCCAGGTCAGGAAGGAGCAGAGCCTGGAAGTCTCCATAGCCCCATCCTACCCATTTGTTCCCCTTAAAAAGGTCATCTTGTATTTCCCCAAACATCACAGGGTAAAATGCTACCCTGGTCACACAGTATATCCTACTTGGGGCCAGGCACCCATCAGGCCATATAATAAGCCTGCTGCCAAGGGCCCCGTCAACGTCAGAGCAGCCTGTGGACTAGTGTGCTGCCGGAGCGAGCACCCAGGCTGGAGTCCCGGCCCTGCCCTGCCCTCTCAGGGCCGGAGCTCAGTCCTGGTTAGCATTGCGCTGTCACAGGTTATAAACATCCAAGTGATGGGAGTAAGGACAGTTTTGCTGACAGTAGGTCAGCCTTCCCTCCCTGATTTACAGGATGGGTAAGACGACCCTTGCTGTGCTGTGGCACCCAGCACCAACCTACCCGCACCTCCCTCCCCAGCCACAGGCAGACGGCGGACACGGTAGCACTCTGGTTTATTAGGCTGCGCCCTAGTACAGGCGCTGGGGCTTGCCCATGGTGCTCTTGATGTACAGAGCCCGGACGTTCTGCCAGTTCTTTTTGAGCAGTGACACCAGGAAATTAACGGCCAAGTGGATGTTGTACACGAGCTCATCATCTGTCATCTTCACATGGCCAACAGCCACAGCCAGACACAGCACCTGTGGGGGGACAAAGGTCAGAGCAGGTCGGTGGCTGGAGGGAAGAGAACACGGGAAGCGTGGGACAGCTACACGGCCGACAGCCCGCCTGTCCCTCTCAGGAACCTAACGAGCAGTACTCTGGCTCCACACCAGGAAGATGGGAGCTCCCGGAAAAGCTTCCACTGCACCCAGGGACTATCACTTGTCCAAAGTATCCGCAGACAGACACCCGGATTCCCACGTGGAGAATGTGGGCCCACGTCAGGCCCTGCCTCAACCCAGACACCAGCCCCACGTCCTTCCTCACCTTCTTCATCTGGAACTTGATGGTGGATTTCACTTCATCGACTTTGGCCACCATGTTCTCATTGTGGGTCAACAAGGAAGGGAACTTGCCAGCCTTATTCAGGCCTGGGCCCAGGATTCTCGGGATCTGCTTGATCAGAGACTCTGAAGCCAAAAAGGCGTCATACTTCTTGGCTGATAGAGAGAGCAAGCCATGGGACGCTTAGGACCCTGCAAGGCCGCTGTCCAAACAGGGCTGTGAGCCCACCACACCCGTGGCCCCTAATCAGTGCAATCTATTCCTTCTCCAGGTACTAAGTCTTTTTTTATCCTCTCCTCAATCCAGTACTAATCAGCTCCACCCTCCGACCTTTACTGGTCCAACACACACACAAACCCCAGTACCAGAAGCCCAGGCTGACCACAATCCGTGCTGCAATGGGAAACGCACTCTGCGTACTCCTGCCTTCCCAGTTTCTCGCTTCATGAAACTGGGGCACCCTTTCCTAACTGTAAAACGCTTAGGCCACAGAGATTTTAAAAAAATGAAATTGGATCTTGTAGTAGAAATTCCTGTTCAGCACAACAGCACCTGACAACCCACTTAACGGGACCTCACCTGTTCAGAAGGAACCACTGCCCAGCCTGTTCCCTTATAAAATTTGATCCTCAAAGCAAATACATAAAGAACTTTCCTAATTCAAGTTAACCAACCACTACAGGTCCTTTGGGTCACAATTCTACCCTCCGTATCATTTAAAATGCCTTTAAATAAATGGTACTGGTACCTCGTCTGGACCCCTCCCCGGAGAACTGCCGGCCCACCCTCTCCCCACACTCACCCAGCTTCTTGACCAGTTTCTTATTCTTGTTGAGTTTCTTCAGCGCCTCGATGTCCATGTGGGGGATGTCCACGGCCTTGGCCTCATCGCAGTGCTGCTGGTCCCCCAGAACACACACGGAGAACTTGGGGCGGGGAGTGGACTTCAGCCTGCGTTTGGGGACAGGTCAGGTCAGGCCCAGACCCAGGTCCCAAGGACAGGGGCTGGGACCGCTGCAGCCACCGAGCCTTACCCAGAGCGTCCACGTTCACCAACAGCTAGTCTGGCTTCTCAAACTAGCCGGCGGGCTCGGCCCAGGCCTCGCCAAGCCTCCCCTCTTGTTTTAAGACCCAGGGTGGGGGTCCGTCCAGCCGCGCCTGCCCCGAGAGCAGGGGGTCTGAACTACCCGGGCGCATCAGTGCCACGCGTGCCCGCCCACCCGGGCTCAACAGGAGCCTCGCGGGCGGGCGGGCGGGGGCCGCGGGGGCACTGAGGGCTGGGTGGGGGCAGAACGGTGCCAACCTGACGGTGCCCGAGAAGCGTTTGTCCTTCTGAGGGTCATAGTTCTTCAGGCTGATCTGCAGCTCCACGGTCTCCAAAAACCTGGGGGAGGGACGGACCACACGTGAGCCGGCCGCCCGCCGGCCCCCACCCGCCCCCCGCGGAGGCCCGCGCTTACTTCCGGCGCTTGCGCTGGTTCCCGTGCAGGACCTCCCGCACCGCCTCGTACAGGGTGTCGCGGGAGACTTTGCTGCTGCGGGAGACAAGAGAGACGAGCGTTCAGGACCCGGACCAACACCCCCGGCGTCGCAGGAGCCTCCGATCTAGCCACTGGGGGTTCTGACACTAGGTAGGAGGATCTGAGCCCCAGGACCAGGCGCAGGCCCCGGGGAAGAGGGGCCCTCCTGGCGGCCGGGCTTGGCTCATGAACTTGAATTGCGGGGCCCGCAGCGAAGCAAGGACAAGGCCACCCCGATTCCGTCAGTGAGGCCTCCTTCCCCATGGGGAGATCTGGAAGTGTGGATGAGTACGGATAGCACCCTAAACATCACCTCATGGTTCCTCGCGCCGCAAAAGCCGGAAAAAAGATTCAACGATCTCGCGCAGGCGCTCAAATAGGGGACCTTGTTCTCGCGAGAGATGCCCGGTCGCTTCCCTCCAGAGCGTGGTCGGTCGCTCTATCCCCGGGAGCGCCGCCGTCCGCGGCCGCTGGAGGGCGCAGCCGCACGTGGCACCGCTAGATCAGCCTGGACTACCGGAGATGCCGCAGTCTGGGACGCCAGGCGGCACACTGAGACGTTCCGCTTTCGCGTCAGCAGCTGCCAGGTCCTTAAGGAAGAGGCTAGCTCCAGGGCTCGAGCTTCAAAAGTCACGCATACTGGGCACCGCATTTGTAATGGTCGTTTGAGAGGGTGCTGCAACTCCTGCATGTTTGTCCCCAGAATTCCTCTGCCCACCTTCGCACCTGTCTCGGTTCTCAAAAGCAGGCTTTACTCCTGACCTCTGTATCCTCATCGCCTCGCTCTAATGGGGGGCTCAGCGCTCCCGACAGAGTTGTGAGAAGGGACATGGCCATCCAGTTGTGTTCTTGGCCCCTGACAGCCTGCAGTGGGGAAGGGTTGGAAGGGACTGGAATGAACGGTCACCCGACTGTTGCTTCAGTAGCATCTACCTGTTCAGCGTTTCCTATGAACAAGGCGCCTCGCTAGGTGCTGTGGGAACATAAAGATGTTAAACAGGCCTGGCCTGTGGTGGCGCCGTGGACAGAGCTTCGACCTGGAATGCTGAGGTCATGGGTTCCAGACCCTGGTCAAGGCACATGCATCAAGCAAGCCAAGAACACCTGAAGTTAAGCAACTATACTTCTCACTACCCCACCCGTCTCTCCTCTCCTCTCTATAAAATCAATAAATAAAATCTTAAAAAAAAAAAAGTTAGACATGCCCACAGTATGCACACCCTGTCCGCCCCCTCCTGTTCAGGCACCACCCTCTTCTCCGCCCACAGTAACCCCAGGAGCCCTGGAGCCCTACTCAAGCATCTCCCCAAAAGCAGCCCCCAACTCCAGACTGACTCACTCCCACCTCAAGCCCCCCCCCCCCCCCAGTGGTCACTGCCCACACCTACTCCACAGGCAGCTAATAGGGCTGGGGTGCAGGACCACACAAAACAGGAATGAATGAACTGGACCACCTTCCCCTCACAAAACATTTCACTGGGGAAAAGATGCCCCCTTCACTGAGCAGGATGCAGTGCTGGGGGGGGGGGGTGAGTTGATTTTCAACAAATACCCTGAGTTAATAGGAAGGCGGGCACTGCTTCTAATGAGATATTATTGAGCCTCTCGCTTTTTATTAAATACTAGATACATTATAGGACAAACAGAGGATCATAACATACACTGGAGAACAAGAGATCTGTACTGAGCATCCAGGTCCCCCAGGGCTCCTGAGCACCATTTGTCTGTGCTGGGTCTGCTGGGACCCTATGGGGTTTACAGGAGAGCTTCTGTCGCCGCAGCCTGAGGCAGAAGTGACAAGGAGAGAGCCGGGGTCAGCAGCTCATCCAAGATGGCCTCTCTGCAGCCGGAACAGGGAGGCAGCTGGAGCCTGGGAGGGCCAGGCTCGGCCTTTACCCCCAGCCCGGGGGTCCGGGCACCGTGTGGAGGGCGGAGGTGTCCTTCAGGGAGCTGGTGAGGGAGCTGTAGAAGAGCGCCCCGCGGTGGAGGGTCAGGGGGCCAGGCGTCTCAGGGCAGCCTGCAGGGACTTCCTCAGGAAAGTGGTGTTGAGCGCCAGCGGGCTGGCCAGGCCCAGCTTCTGGGTTTCGGTGATCTAGGGAGAAGGAAGAACCGTGCCAGGACTCCAGCGGCTGGTCCCTCCCCTCCCACCTGACCCCGGCTCTGCTCAGAAAGCAGAGGAACCAGGACACACAGATGATGGAAGGAGGCGAACACGTCCCGGGCCACCGAACCTCACTGTATCACCACGGTGAGGTGAGGTCCTTGGATTCGGGGGGGGCCTGGGCCAAGTACTAACTGCCATGTCAGTAACCCTGACAGCCCAGTGCTTCCTACGTGGCAGCACCTCACAGGCATGACGGCCTACGATCCTCACAACCCTCCCCGTCACAGGTGAGCAGACGGCTTCCGGTCACCCCTCTGCAGCTGCCACGGTCCTTCCGGGCCACGCTGTTTCTTTCCTGACCTGTTGCTACAACCTCCCGATAGGCCTCCACCCTGCGTCTTCATTCTCTAAGGCCCACTCCTAACAGAAGTCAGAGGTTTATTGATAAAATGCGAATCTGATCAAGCCACTCCAGCTGAAGGCCCCGGGCGAACTCCGGAGGCCTCGTACAGGAGTTCCTCCTTCCAGGTTCTGGAGGATCCAGGGGCCTTCTGTCTGATATGTGTTCATGTATTCATTTTCCTGGGAGGAGCGATAGCTTTCACCAAACCATCAAATGGGCCTGTGACTCCCAAGAAAAGGGTAAAGAGACCACAGCCAAGAATACCAGACCTTCCAGATAAAGTCTAAGCTCCTCACCATAACCTACAGGGCCCGGCCAAGAATACCAGACCTTCAAGATAAAGTCCAAGCTCCTCACCATAACCTACAGGGTCCTCCCTTCCTAAGATGCTACCATGGCCTGGCACTGTGACATTAGGCAAGTTACCTTAACCTTCCCGAGTCTCAGTTTCCTTATCTATAAAATGAAGCTAATGGCCCTGGCTGGTAGCTCAGTTGGCGAGAGCATCGCCCCCGAAAATGCCAAGGTTGCAGGTTCGATCCCAGGTCAGGGCACGTATGGGAAGCAATCAGTGAACGCACAACTAAGTGGAACAACAAATGAGTGCTTCTCTCTCTCCTTCCCTTCCTCTCTCTGTCTCTCTAAAATCAATTTTTAAAAATGAGCTAGAGAAGAAACTGTAATGACATGGGGAAATGTTTACAATACAGATAAATACATGAAACGGAGCTGATACAGTTACTTTCACCTGGTGCTAACGCCGTAAGAAACCAGCCAGTGAACGGATGTGGGGCAGGTTTAGTGCAGTGCCCGAGAGGTAGCAGGGGCTACGCAGTACCCGCTCTTGGTGCTCCAGCTCTGAGAGGTAGCAGGGGCTACGCAAGTACCTGCTCTTGGTGCTCCAGCTCTGAGAGGTAGCAGGGGCTACGCAGTACCCGCTCTTGGTGCTTCAGCTCTGAGAGGTAGCAGGGGCTACGCAAGTACCCACTCTTGGTGCTCCAGCTCTGAGAGGTAGCAGGGGCTACGCAAGTACCCGCTCTTGGTGCTCCAGCTCTGAGAGGTAGCAGGGGCTACGCAAGTACCCGCTCTTGGTGCTCCAGCTCTGAGAGGTAGCAGGGGCTACGCAGTACCCGCTCTTGGAGCTTCAGCTCTGAGAGGTAGCAGGGGCTACGCAGTACCCGCTCTTGGTGCTCCAGCTCTGAGAGGTAGCAGGGGCTACGCAGTACCCGCTCTTGGTGCTCCAGCTCTGAGAGGTAGCAGGGGCTACGCAGGTACCCGCTCTTGGTACTCCAGCTCTCCGCCCTCTTGCCCTACCAAGTCCCACGTTCCTAGGGCCCAGCTACAGTGAGCTACCCGCAGCCCCCTAGACGGTCACTGTTGCCTCTGCCTGGAACGTCCTTTCCTCCACCTTGGCCCTTGACTACCGCTCACCTTTTACGAGGCAGGGACCCTGTCCCAATTCACAACCACAAACAAGGGCTAGTTGCCCCCTCTTCCTCTGCCACCAGAAACCCTGTGCACACCTGTCACCTGGCCCCTAGCAGATGTTACAATAATCTGTTCATCCCCTCTCCCCTCTGGCTGGCCCAGTGTTAGGGGAGAGGGTCAGGTCAAAGACAGGGAGTGTGATACAGTTACTGCTGACTCCCCACGTAGCACCTGGCCCACAGCCGTGCTGGCTGGACGCGCAGACTTCTAAGGAGTCTCATTCCCTAGTCCTGGGCTTGAACTTGTGGTTTCCCCGCTGACACTCAGGGTTTTCACCCTGGCACACAGACGGACAGGTTCCGGCCGGTTCAGAGCAGCAGGAGCGGCCCCCGTGGCCCCGTGAACACTCACATTGGCCTGATACTTGGTCATCACTGTCAGCAGGAGCTTGGCATAGGCGATGGACGTGGCAGCTGCTGGCCCCTCTTTACAGAGCCTCTCCATCAGCACGCCGAACGTCTCGGGGGTCATCTCCACCTGCACACACGGGACAGGAGCACAAGAAAAGGCCTTGCATTCAATTCGCAACTCCACCGCTCCTTAACGGGGTGACCCTATGCCATCACTTAGCCAAAATAAGCCTCCGTTTCCACGTCCGGGAAATGGGGCTCATAAACGCTAACTCGGAAGACTGGGGAAAGGATGAAATGAGAGAAAGCCTGGCACAGAGCTCTCAGGGAATGGTGGCTCGGCTGCAAAGGCTCAGACTAGGATGCCTAGCCTGGCGTGGTGGCAGCAGGTACACAGGAGCGGTCCTGCCCGCAGAACAGCAGCGCTTCATAGCCATCAGTCAGCGAACATTCTGTGCACCAGGCACCACTCTGAGCCCTTTACACCAGTCATCCCGTTCAAACCTCACCTGATGCTGCCCTGTGGCGGCGCAGTGGATAAAGCATCCACCTGGAGCGCTGAGGTCACCTGTTCAAAACCCCGGGCTTGCCTGGTCAAGGCCCTTACAAGAAGCTACTATGAGTTGATCTTTCTCTCTTACTTTCTGTCTCTAAAGTCAATAAATAGAATCTTTTTTTAAAGAAAAAGAAGAAAGATTTTTAAGAAACACAATACCCCCCACCCCACTCTGAGGTGGCAGGTGCTATCCTCACTCCCCTCTGTAATGAGGAGCAGGCAAAGAGGTTAGGTCAGCACCTGAGTTACACACAAGTGAGGCAGAGGGTTAGGTACTGACACAGAAAAACTGCCACTGCTACCTGAATACTATTAAGTGAATAATGCAAAATACAGAGCACCGAGCTTGGTGTTACCATCTTATATCAAAAGCAAAGGACATTTAAACATGTGTCTTTGTCGATACAAAGCATCTCTGGGAGGTTCCCCTGAAACTAGTAGCGTTCACCCAGAGGGGCAGAATCTGGGTGGCTGGGGGGCATTTTTCACTATTTCTTTCTTTTTATTTTATTTTATTTTAATTTTTTGAATTTTATTTATTCATTTTTAGAAGAGAGAGAGGGAAAGAGACAGAGAGAGAGAAGGGGGGAGAAGCTGGAAGCATCAACTCCCATATGTGCCTTGACCAGGCAAGCCCAGGGTTTCAAACCGGCAACCTCAGCATTTCCAGGTCGACGCTTTATCCCACTGCGCCACCACAGGTCAGGCTCTTTCTTCTTTTTTAATGAGGGTGGGGGGACAGACAGACAGGAAGGGAGAGAGGTGAGAAGCATCATCTCACAGCTGTGGCACCTTAGTTGACTGCTTTCTCATATGTGCCTTGACCATGGGGCTCCAGCTGAGCCAGTGACCCCTTGCTCAAGCCAGTGACCTTGGGCTCAAGCCAGTGACCTTGGGCTCAAGCCAGTGACCATCGGGTCATGTCTATGATCCCACGCTCAAGCTAGTGACCTCGGGATTTCGAACTTGGGTCCTCAGTGTCCCGGGCCAATGCTCTATCCACTATGCCACCACCTAGTCAGGCAAACTTTTTCTTTCTTTCCTTTTTTTTAATGTTCATTTTGGCCTGATTTGTGATGGCGCGGTAAATGAAGCCTGAACCTAGAATGCTGAGGTTGCTGGTTCAAAACCCAAGGTTTGCCTGGTCAAGGCACATATGGGAGTTGATACTTCTTGCTCCTCCCGCCCTCTCTCTCTCTCTTGTCTCTCTGAAAAATAAAACCTAGCCTGACCAGGCAGTGGCGCAGTGGATAGAGCATCGAACTGGGATGCAGAGGACCCAGGTTCGAGACCCTGAGGTCACCAGCTTGAGCGTGGGCTCATCTGGTTTGAGCAAAATCCCACCAGCTTGAATCCAAGGGTGCTGGCTCCAGCAAGGGGTTACTCGGTCTGCTGAAGGCCCACGGTCAAGGCACATATGAGAAAGCAATCAATGAACAACTAAGGTGTTGCAACACGCAATGAAAAACTAATGATTGATGCTTCTCATCTCTCTCTGTTCCTGTCTGTCTGTCCCTGTCTATCCCTCTCTCTGACTCCCTCTTTGTCTCTGTAAAAAAAAAAAAAAAGAAAGAAAGAAAGAAAAGAAAAGAAAAGAAAAGAAAATTCTTTCTTAAAAAAAAAATAGCCCTGGCCGGTTGGCTCAGTGGTAAAGCATCGGCCTGGTGTGCAGGAGTCCCGGGTTTGATTCCCGGCCAGGGCACACAGGAGAGGCGCCCATCTGCTTCTCCACCCCTCCTCCTCTCCTTCCTCTCTGTCTCTCTCTTCCCCTCCCGCAGCCAAGGCTCCACTGGAGCAAAGTTGGCCCAGGAGCTGAGGATGGTTCTGTGGCCTCTGCCTCAGGCGCTAGAATGGATCTGGTTGCAACAGAGCAACACCCCAGATGGGCAGAGCATCGCCCCCTGGTGGGCGTGCCGGGTGGATCCCGGTCAGGCGCATGCGGGAGTCTGTCTGACTGCCTCCCTGTTTCCAACTTAAGAAAAATACAAAAAAAAAAAACCCTAAAAAAATGTTTATTTTATTGATTTTAGAGAGAGGAAGGGAGAGGGTGAGAGAGAGAGACAGGAACATCAACCCATTCCTGTATGTGCCCTGACGGGGGATTGAACTGGCAACCTCTGTGCAGTGGAACAATGCTCTAACCAACAGAGCTATTGGGCTATTTTTTTTTTTTGAGCTTCCAAAATTGTGAACATATAAATTTATAACCTCCTGAAAAATAAAATGAAATTTATGCACACACCACAGAAAGTCCCTGCCAAGGACTGAGCCAGTGGGAGGCAGAGAAGGGATTTACCACACAGCCCGCTCTGCGCTGCCAGCCTGACGCCCCGGGACCCTCCCGCTGCCACGGGCACCCCGCTGTAGGGCAGCGATCACCAAGGGACTGGAAGCCCAGGCGCCCACGCCGTCCACAGCTCTGCAGCACTGTTTTGTCCCCTCTTCCCTGAGGGAGCCGCATACCTGTCGCTCCAGGAGTGACTGCAATACCGAGAACGTCTGCTCCTTCCAGGGCAGCTCCAGGATCTGCCTGCAAAGCACAGGCGCCGGGGTCAGGCCTGGCCTCCCACCCCAGCCTGGGTCTCTACTGCTCCTTCCCCAAGGCAGGGACAGGCCTGGGGACAGCCAGGATCCCCAGCTAGCAGAGGAAGGGGTCAGAGCCCCCTGCTGCAGCAGCGCCCACACTTGGTGCCGGCCGGCCACAACCCAAGACCCCGGGAGCTGACGATGAAGGAGCTGGCAGTGGGATGTACAAAAGGTGCGGGCAACCGGGGAACAGGACGGTGGATAGGATGACCCACGTGAGGCTTCCCGAAGGCGAGTCCTCCCTGCGGAGCCCAACCCATTGGGCGGCTTGCGCCAGCGGGCTTCCTGTTCTACCGCGGCCCTGGGCTTGTCTGGAAAGGCAGCATGTCACACGGACAGTGTGGCCTCTGGGTGCGGACCTGGATTGATCCCCGGCTTTGTCTCACGTGCTCGCTGCGTGAACTCTGGCCACGCCCCTCACCCTGTCTGAGCGTCAGTCTACCGTCTCTATGGTGGCAGCGGGTGCGCAAAGAATAACTGAGATAATGACTCTAAAGCACAGACAGTGCTGCCTGACCTGTGGTGGTGCAGTGGACAGAGCGTCCACCTGGAACGCTGAGGTCGCCGGGTTGAAACCCTGGGCATGCCTGGTCAAGGCACATACAGCAATCAATCAGTGAACAACTAAAGTGAAGCAACTATGAGTTGATACTTCTCATTCTCCCCTACTCTCTCCTCTCTCTGTAGAATCATCCGGTAAATTCTCTAATGAATAAATAAATAAACAAAGCACAGACGGGGTTTGCTATGTGGTGGCTGATAGTCTTCAAGACTGTCCCCTTCTCATTTTAGACTTAGCATTCTACAGTGCATGTTGGTGTCCAATGGGGTCTTACCTACTTCTTATTCCTGCATGTCTGTGTCCTGACTCCCCAGTTTTAATATCAATTTAATAACAATTTCTGAGCATTCACTAAGTGCCAAATACTATACTGCAGTCTTTACATGGATTATCGCATTTACTATCTGGAGAAGTCCTACAGAGCGCATATTAGCCTCATCTTTCACACGAAGAAGCTCTGCGGGGCTCAGAGATATGAAATAACCTGTCTGAATTACTCATTTTAAAAAAGGACAAGGATGGCCCTGGCCGGTTGGCTCAGTGGTAGAGCGTTGGCCTGGCATGCAGAAATCCCGGGTTCAATTCCCAGTCAGGGCACACAGGAGAAGCGCCCATCTGCTTCTCCACCCCTCCCCCTCTCCTTCCTCTCTGTCTCTCTCTTCCCCTCCTGCAGCGAGGCTCCATTGGAGCAAAGATGGCCCGGGCGCTGGGGATGGCTCCTTGGCCTCTGCCCCAGGCGCTAGAGTGGCTCTGGTCGCAACAGAGCGATGCCCCGGAGGGGCAGAGCATCGCCCCCTGGTGGGCAGAGCGTCGCCCCCTGGTGGGCGTGCCGGGTGGATCCCGGTCGGGCGCATGCAGGAGTCTGTCTGACTGTCTCTCCCTGTTTCCAGCTTCAGAAAAATACAAAAAAAGCCCTGGCCGGTTGGCTCAGCGGGGGACCCGGGTTCGATTCCCGGCCAGGGCACATAGGAGAAGCGCCCATTTGCTTCTCCACCCCCCCTCCTTCCTCTCTGTCTCTCTCTTCCCCTCCCGCAGCCGAGGCTCCATTGGAGCAAAGATGGATGGCCCGGGCGCTGGGGATGGCTCCTTGGCCTCTGCCCCAGGCGCTAGAGTGGCTCTGGTCGCGGCAGAGCGATGCCCCAGAGGGGCAGAGCATCGCCCCCTGGTGGGCAGAGCCTCGCCCCTGGTGGGCGTGCTGGGTGGATCCCGGTCGGGCGCATGCGGGAGTCTGTCTGACTGTCTCTCCCCGTTTCCAGCTTCAGAAAAATACAAAAAAAAAAAAATACAAAAAAACAAACAAACATAAAAAAGGACAAGGTTGAGATCTGAAACCATGTCTGACTACAGAGCTCTCAACCACAGTGCCAATTTCTTTCTTTTTCAAAAAAGTTATTGATTTTAGAGAGAGAGGAAGGGAGAGAGACAGAAACATTGATCTGTTTCTTTACGTGCCCTGACTAGGGATTGAACCAGCAACCTCTGCATATCAGGACGATGCTCTAACCCAGGGGTAGTCAACCTTTTAATACCTACCGCCTACTTTTTTTTTTTTTTCTTTTTTTTTTAAATTTTTTTTTTTAATTTTATTTATTCATTTTAGAGAGGAGAGAGAGAGGAGAGAGAGGGAGAGAGAGGAGAGAGAGACAGAGAGAAGGGGGGAGGAGCTGGAAGCATCAACTCCCATATGTGCCTTGACCAGGCAAGCCCAGGGTTTCGAACCGGCAACCTCAGCATTTCCAGGTCAACGCTTTATCCACTGCGCCACCACAGGTCAGGCCCTACCGCCTACTTTTGTATCTCTGTTAGTAGTAAAATTTTCTAACCGCCCACCGGTTCCACAGTAATGGTGACTTATAAAGTAGGGAAGTAATTTTACTTTATAAAATTTATAAAGCAGAGTTACAGCAAGTTAAAGCATATAATAATAATTACTTACCAAGTACTTTATGTAGGATTTTCACTAAGTTTGGCAGAATAAATCTTTATAAAACAACTCACTATAGGCCCTGGCCGGTTGGCTCAGCGGTAGAGCGTCGGCCTGGCGTGTGGGGGACCCGGGTTCGATTCCCGGCCAGAGCACATAGGAGAAGCGCCCATTTGCTTCTCCACCCCCCCCTTCCTCTCTGTCTCTCTCTTCCCCTCCCGCAGCCAAGGCTCCACTGGAGCAAGGATGGCCCGGGCGCTGGGGATGGCTCCTTGGCCTCTGCCCCAGGCGCTAGAGTGGCTCTGGTCGCGGCAGAGCGACGCCCCGGAGGGGCAGAGCATCGCCCCCTGGTGGGCAAAGCGTCACCCCTGGTGGGCGTGCCTGGTGGATCCCGGTGGGGCGCATGCGGGAGTCTGTCTGACTGTCTCTCCCTGTTTCCAGCTTCAGATAAATACAAAAAAACAAAACAAAACAACTTACTATAGTTAAATCTTTTTATTTATACTTTGGTTGCTCCGCTACCGCCCACCATGAAAGCTGGAGCACCCCCTAGTGGGCGGTAGGGACCAGGTTGACTACCACTGCTCTAACCAATGGAGCTATTAGACCAAGGCAACACAGTGCCAGTTTCCAACTACGCTGTGAACTCCTCAAGAGCTGGGACCCCCAACCTCATCTCAGCATTCCACAAGGCACCTGGCATGAAAGACTGACAGCCCGGGCTTGGGAAGTGGGCACGGGACAGCAACTTGCACGGGCCCACGTGGGAAGGCACAAGCCAGGTTCAGACAACAGCGAGAGGGGGCACCTCCTGTGTTTTGGGCACAGGGTCTGAAGCCCAGTTGGCTCCCACTCCACAATGCCAGGAACAGACTTGGCCCGAGGGAGCATGTGGGAGGGGCATGGCGGCGGATACACTCACCCCAGCATGTGGACCTGCCTGTCTGGCTCCAGGGCCTCGTCCTTCACCAGACAACACAGTAGCTCTGTTTGAGCTGGACCTGGGTAGGGACAGAGCGCTCGGTCCGTTACAGGGGCCTCGTTGGAGAAGTGTCCACTCACTGGACACCCAGCTCCTGCCAGGGCCACCCTGGGGTGGAGGCTGGTTTCCGACTCACCTGCCTCTGGGGCCTGGAGCACAGGGCCGAGGAGAGCTCTGCAGACGGGGTAGGTGTACTTGGCACAGAAGGAAGTCAGGGAAGTTGTCAGCAGGCGAGAGGCTGAGGAAGTCAGGGACAGAATCTACAGCCAACGGGGAGGAAAATACTATTTATTTATTTTTTGTATTTTTCTGAAGTGAGAAGCGAGGAGGCAGAGAGACAGACTCCCACATGCACCCAACCGGGATCCACCAGGCATGCCCACTAGGGGGCGATGCTCTGTCCATCTGGGGCATTGCCCCGTTACAACTGGAGCCATTCTAGCACCTGAGGTGGAGGCCATGGAGCCATCCTCAGCACCCGGGTCAACTTTGCTCCAATGGAGCCTTGGCTGCAGGAGGGGAAGAGAGAGACAGAGAGAAAGGAAAAGAAGAAGGGTGGAGAAGCAGATGGTTGCTTCTCCTGTGTGCCCTGGCCTGGAATTGAACCCAGGACTTCCACACGCTAGGCCGACGCTCTAATCACTGAGCCAGCCGGCCAGGGCCAAGGAGAATACTATTTAATCCATTTCCTCTTCTCTTCACTAAGTGCTGACTAGACACATATTTCAGATGGTGGTGTGTGTTACAGAGGGAAAGAAAAGTTCTTTCATCTCGGACTATATGAACCTACCCACTGGAAGAAGCACTTAGCTCCCTTCCCCAGTTCCCAAATCCTTCTGAAGGTCTGAGGTTCAAGGAGGAATGAGGGGCCATGTGGGTAGATGGCCTGAGGTCCATGCCCTTCCCTTGCCCCAGGCTGCCTGGGCGGGCCAGATGCCCGCAAGGCTGGGGACAGCCTCCCGCAAGCGCTCAGACCCTCTCCCTCAGTGTGCCCGGCCGTCCAAGCACGCCCCAACGAGCCTGCCCGCCCGAGTGCGCCCCCGGACGTGCCTACCCGTCCGAGAAAGAGGCTCCTGGCCAGCACAGTGGCGTTGCCGAGGCTGAGGGCTGGTGAAAGGGACAGCAGCCAGGTACAGAGCCGCAGGAGACCCGTGTCCGAGAGCTGGGGCAGCTGCAGCTGGGCACAGAGCAGGGCCACCTGCTGAGCAGGAAGGGGGACAGAGGGACACACAGTCTGTCTCTGCTAGGCTCTCAGCCCAACCGGGCCGCCGAGGGGGAGGGCAAGGACACTCCAGGGTAAAGTAAGGCTGGGCAGGCTGCCCTACAGGGTGCGGGAGAGGACTAAGAAACCACTCAGGATGAGCCCTGCCTGAGACCAAACAACCCAACAAGCTCCCCGCCCGAGAAATGCCGCCGGAGGCAGGGAAGCGGAGTGGAACGGAGAGGGCGGGGAGAGGGGTGTGCGCTCAGGGCCAGGCAGTCTTCCTGGACTCACCTGGCCGGGGCTGCATTCATGGAGAAGCTGCAGCTCAGCTGGCGGGGCACCCTCCAACCCCTGGGGAGGCAAACCCGGGTTAGGGCTGGCAGAGTGCCCGGGGACCAGTCACTGAGGTCACCCCTTCGACTACAGCGGGTGGCTGAGGACCCCGGAGGTGCTACCAGAGGGGAGGGACTCATTTGGGATGAGATGAGATATCTGTACTTCGGCCGAGAACTGCCCAGCAGCGACTGTCCTCAGATCTTCACTCCACACCCCCCTTCAGCCACCCACCACCCCGCTGGGGCCTCCCTGCACTGGGGCCGCCTGGGGCACAGCCGAGGTCCGGGGAGATGGAAGGGCCAGTCACCTCCCCGAAGGTCGTGAGCAGCTGCTGCAGCCTGGGCACCTGGGCCTGCGGAAGAGAGCCCGGTCACTGCCCAGTCCCCGCCCGCTCCCCGCGGCCCCCAGCCCAGTCCCGGCTCCCTCTCCTGAGAAGGCCCATCGTCGGTGGGAGCTGGCAGGCAAGGATGATTCAAGAGTGCCAAGAATATAAACCCTGAAAAGAGCTTAGGAACTCAAACTAGACAGGGGCCATGCAAATCCAGCTGTCTGGACTGCTCTTCTCCGCACCCACCCTAACGGGGCAGCCCCAGGCCGTGAGCGGGGAGTGCAGGCGGGGTGCCGGCTTCAACCCTGGCTCCCACAGAACGGGGGGCTCCCGAGCCTCTCCTCTTGACTGGTACCCTTTAGCCTCATGGGACAGATCATTAGGTCCAGGGTTTCCGACTTCCCACAACTCCCTTCAGCAGAGTCTACAGAGCAGAGACCACATTCCTTCAACCCCACCCTCCTGTCTCCTGCTCCACGGACTCCAGTTACCTTAGCTGGGTCAGTGTCCCAACCGGCTTCTGCCCTGGACAAAGCCCCCCACTCCTGCAGGCCCACTCTACAGCCACCTCCTCGTCCTGGTACCTGGACAGCTTCGGGCAGCTCCAGACTCGCGGCGGCTCCCTTGGCATCCTGCGGCCTCTGACCCGCCTCTCTGGGCTCGGCCCCCACAGCAGGCTGGGTCTTCACGGGAGAAGCGCCTCCTCCGTCTGCCAAGGTTTCCAAAGGTTCGCGTTCAGCCCTGTCTTCCTCGTGACTTCCCTCTTCTTCCCTTTCCAAACAACGGAACCTTTTGGGGGCCCTCTCCCCCTCGGGACTGGGAGGCTCTTCCTCGGACTCCTTTCGACGTTTCCCGGGCCGCTGGGGGTCCTTGGCCTCCTCGTCCTCCTCCTCCTCTTCTTCTTCAGGGTCTGGAGACGGGGTCGCCGGGAAGCGCCTGCCCCCGGGGCCCAGCTGCTTACACAGGTCCCGCAGCTGTCTCCGGCAGCTGCCAGACAGCGGGGATGCTGCCCGCGCGGGCGCCTCACCGCCCAGGTCCCTCCGCAGCAGCTCGCCCAGGGCCCGGAGCCAGGCGTCCGGCTCAGGGCTCCGATCCTGCCGGGCGACCTGCAGCAGAGGGAGCAGCCGGTCTTCAGGCAGCGACGGCCTAACGGCCATCAACAGGGACATCAGGTTCCGCCGGCACACCCGAGGCAACAGCAGCAGCAGTGGCTTCCTGGGTGGCAGACAGGGGAGAGGGGCAAGCGGTTAAGAGACTTGCTAGAGTCATTCAGCAAGTGTTCACTGAGCATCTAGCCTACCCTGGGCCCTGCTTTGACATTTCCTAAGTCAGCTGAAAAATTCTTGCCGGGACTACTCGATAATAGGCCCACACTTTTTTCTTTACATAAAAAATAAAAAGGCCCTGGCGGGTTGGCTCAGTGGTAGAGCGTCGGCCTGGCGTGCAGAAGTCCCGGGTTCGATTCCCGGCCAGGGCACACAGGAGAAGCGCCCATCTGCTTCTCCACCCCTCCCCCTCTCCTTCCTCTCTGTCTCTCTCTTCCCCTCCCGCAGCCAAGGCTCCATTGGAGCAAAGATGGCCCGGGCGCTGGGGATGGCTCCTTGGCCTCTGCCCCAGGCGCTAGAGTGGCTCTGGTCGCAACAGAGCGACAACCCGGAGGGGCAGAGCATCGCCCCCTGGTGGGCAGAGCATCGCCCCCTGGTGGGCGTGCCGGGTGGATCCCGGTCAGGCGCATGTGGGAGTCTGTCTGACTGTCTCTCCCCATTTCCGGCTTCAGAAAAATACCAAAAAAATAAAATAAATAAAAAAAAAGTGACCCTGGCAGGGTAGCTCAGTTGATTACAGCATCTTCCCGAGAGGCCGAGGTTGTGGGTTCAATCCCCAGTCAGGGAACATGCAAGAGACAAAGCAATGACGGCACGGATAAGCAAATAAGTCAGTGTTTCCTTCTGTGTCTCTCTGCCTTCCTCTCTGTCTCTAAAAATCAATCAATAAATATAAAAAACTTGAGCAGGCGGTGGCGCAGTGGATAGAGCGTCGGACTGGGATGTGGAGGACCCAGGTTCGAGACCCCGAGGTCACCAGCTTGAGCGCGGGCTCATCTGGTTTGAGCAAAGCTCACCAGCTTGGACCCAAGGTCGCTGGCTCGAGCAAGGGGTTACTCAGTCTGCTGAAGGCCCGCGGTCAAGGCACATATGAGAAAGCAATCAATGAACAACTAAGGTGTTGCAACGAAAAACTGATGATTGATGCTTCTCATCTCTCTCCGTTCCTGTCTGTCTATTCCTCTCTCTGACTCTCTCTCTGTCTCTGTAAAAAAAAATAAAATAAAAATAAATAAATACATAAATAAACATAAAAAAAATAAACAAGTCCTTTCCCAAACTATACAAAAAGATACTCCCAGATGCTGAGCAAGGCTGTCTGTGGCCCAGTGCTCCGCTTGGCACTGCCCTGGAACTCAGGGGTGCCATCTGTCAGCTCTGATGCTCCCTTCACCAGAATGAGCTCCCCAGAGCCAGAGGCCGTGTCTCCTTCCCGAGCCCCCGCGCCCAGCACGGCACCAGTCCCCAGCGGGCACTTGGTGCGCATTTGCTGAATGAAGTGACTCTGAGAATAAGTGTCAGATACCAGCAGGGCTTCCGTGGACAAAGCGTCGTACTGTCTGTAAGGTGGTGAGGGCACAAGTCCAGCTGCTGTGTGACCTGAGCTTGCTGGTGCCAGCTAGTCACGGTGCAGCCTGCCCACCAGCCAGCCTGCTGCGGCTCCTCTCTGTACACAGCTGGGCAGAGCTGTTCAACACCACACACAGGTCTCGGGATATATGTGAGGGGGAAAGAAACCCCCAAATTTTCTTTGTGAAAAACACTGAAAGAGAAAACTAGAATAAAAGTTAAAAAGATTTAAACTGGAGACAGGGTTCAGGCATCGGGTAAAATTCCCTTGGTTTTGCCTTTCTTTCTGTGCAGGTTTCAGACTCATCCTAACAAATGTCAACATATGCCAGGACTCAGAAATACACACCGCTCCATCCCAGAAGGGATCTTCTTTACTTAAGCATTATTTTTAAATGCTTATTTATTGATTTTAGCGAGAGAGGAAGGGAGAGAGAGAGAGAGAGAGAGAGAGAGAGAGAGACAGGAACATCGATCTGTTCCTGTATGTGCCCTCATCAGGGACTGAACCAGCAACCTCTGTGCTTTGGGATGATGCTCTAACCAACTAAGCAATCCGGCCAGGACCTACTTAAACATTTTAAAAATAAAGTCCTGCCTGACCAGGCGGTGGCGCAGTGGATAGAGCATCAGACTGGGATGCAGAAGGACCCAGGTTCGAGACCCTGAGCTCGGCAGCTTGAGCGCGGGTTCATCTGGTTTGAGCAAAGCTCACCAGCTTGGACCCAAGATCGCTGGCTCCAGCAAGGGGTTACTTGGTCTGCTGAAGGCACGCAGTCAAGGCACATATGAGAAAGCAATCAATGAACAACTAAGGTGTTGCAGCGTGCAATGAAAAACTAATGATTGATGCTTCTCATCTCTCTCCGTTCCTGTCTGTCTGTCCCTGTCTATCCCTCTCTCTGACTCACTCTCTGTCTCTGTAAAAAAAAAAAAAAAAAAAAGTCCTCAATTCATTCTTTAAAAAAAAAAAAAAAAAAAGTTTGAGGTGGATATTTGAGAGTAGAGAGGTGGGCTTTTAGCTTTTTTATGTGCATGGTCACCCTTACTGGAGTTAAGTGTTAAATGTAGAAAAAGAATACATAGGATTACAAAAGAAACCAATGATACTGAAGTACAAGTTCTATCCAGGGGCCTTACGTTAAGATCCCCTCCCCTAGACTAAACCAGATATCTGGAAAATATTTCTATAGCCTCCAATTTGGGGTTTTGAAAGTTCTCCTGACCCATCACTTGGGAGTATGAGAAGAAAATATAAAAATATAACAACTTCTGTTTCTACCTATCTAAAACATAAGAAATTAAGTATTACAAATTTTTAATATATGATTGGCCCTCCATATTCCAGTCTCTAGCCTAATTCAGAGGTAGGGGTTTCCAAGAAGAGTGGAAGGCTGGCTCTTCGGATGCCTAGGGGATGCAGGTGGCACCTCACTCACTTTTTTTTTTTTTTACTTTCTAGGTATTTTAGTTAAATATGATAGTTAATTGTATTTATGGATACAGGATTATCTTTTTTTAAGAAAACCAGAACCCTCACAAAACCTACACATGGCTTATCAGGACGCCTGAAAAACAACTGAATACCAATAAGGAAACACAACCAAACAAACGAGAAAAGGGCAGGGCCAGCACTTCAGCTCCTAGTAGGAACTGCCAGCCTCATGAAGTGGTTAAAAAGCTAATAATAATAATAAATAAATAAGTGCACATTGACCCAAAGACTAGAAATGATCACGAAAGTAATCTTGCCCTGAAACGTATGTCATACTTTGAAAACTGATAATACAAAGCAACCGCCACCAGAAGTTTGTCATTTATCTCATTTTAAATGTCCATTTCTGTACACTTTATAATGCACGCATTTTAACACACGTGTAACATCGTGCATACGTATGCCTATACTGCAGGTACGAGCTCGGTTTTTTTCCAGAGATGGACTTATAATCGCTCATTTACACCCTGCCGGGGGCACGCCTCACGTGCAGGCCGGCACACAGGGTCTCCATGCGGTGCCGCAGGGTGCCCGGCAGGGGAGGCAGCGGCCCCGGCCCCCCGCGCCGGGCTGGGAAGGGTGACACGCGCGCCCAACGCCCCGCCGGCGGCCGCGGCCGACTCACAGCTGCAGCCGGCAGTCCGGGCCCTCCGCGACGGGCTCCTCCCGGCACAGCGCCTCCAGGAGGTAGCCCCAGGCGAAGGGCTCCCCGCCACGGCGACCCAGGGTCCGCAGCACCCCCAGGCCGCGCCGCGCGCCGTCCGGCCCCTCCTGCAGCGCCTGCAGCAGGAGGCGGGCGGGGGCCTCCAGCGGAGCCCAGGGCGCCGCTTCCGCGCGCTCAGTCGGAGCGGACGCCGCCTCCGGGGCTGCCATGCCCGGGGCCTGCGTGTCTCCCGCGCTCCGTGTCGAGCCTTAGCTCCCAGGCCTGAAGAAAGGGAGAGGGACTCCAGCCTTCGCCCGGGCGCCACGGCGGGAACCCGCCCACATTCCCTCCTCAGTGTCCCAAGTGCGTCGGGACGCACGGTACCCCGGGAGACGCGTGCGCTGGGAAAAGGAAGGAAGCTAGAGGCCGGGTGGGGCAGGGCGGGGTCTGGGGGTGGGCCGGAAGAGGCGGGGCCATCAGGAGCGAGGGCAGCGGGAAGACCAATCGGGTGGGTCCTCCGGAAGGGGCGGGTCCAAAACGAACGGAGTTTGTTTCTGGGAGGAGTCATCCCAGAGCTAGCGGGACGGGGCGGGGCTTGATGGAGGGGCGGATCTTTCGCCTGCTGTGCCCTATCCTTCCTCCACTGCTGTCTGTAGTAGGACAGGGGTGCTGAATGGATGTCAGGAATCCTGTTGTACTTCAGAAGCCAACCATCGTTTTTTTCTTTAAAGATATTTATTTATTAATTTGAGAGAGAGAGAAAGAGAAGGGGGGAGGAGCGGGAAGCATCAACTCATAGTAGTTGCTTCTCCTATGTGCATTAATCGGGCAAGCCCAGGGTTTTGAACCAGCAACTTCAGCATTGAGGTCAACGCTTTATCGACTGCACCACCACAGGTCCGGCAAACCATCATTTAATTTTAGCTGACGCCCATATTGCTTGTAGACCATAGGCTTTGATAGGATTTGATCACAGATCACCACCCGGCGATAACGTCACCTGTTTCACCGGGCCATCAACTGCTATCATTCGGGTTTCAGTCGTCTCCAGACATATTTGATGTACAAATATCCCTGAGAATGGGGTCGCAGGGATAAAAGCTAACGCCCTCTATGTGATCAGAGGCCTTGCCTGGAACTTACTCCTATAGACGAAAAAGAAGCCTTGCTCTGATTGTTTGTAAGGGGCCAGGGTGGCTCCACATCCCAGGGTTTCAGTTAAAGGAAATCTGCTGGAGGAGGCAGGCTTCATGCAAAGGGAGGTGCAATACTGTGCTGTATAAGAAATCCAATATATTTGGTCATGCAGATGGACTGAAATATACCGTATTTCCTCGTATATAAGACGCACCTTTTTCCAAAAAATTTGGGGGTCTAAAAACTAAGTGCGTCAACACACCCAGTGGTTGTAGATTTTTTTTTACTTGCTTTTCCGGCTTTTTCACGCTTGTTTTTGCGCTCATTGTTGAAGACAGTGAGTGATTCGTCATCAGACACAGATGAGAACAAGCTAATGGATGGGAGTTTTGACAGTGATGAGGAGTTGTATGAATTTTATGATGAATACAACTTGAGTTGAATAACTTTATGTAATACTGTACATTTATTTTTCCAATTTCGGACCCCCAAATTAAGGTGCATTTTATACATGGGGAAATACGATACTTGTCGGATATAGTTGGTCTTCATCCACAGTTCCTAGTTTACAGTTCTCAAACCTCTCAGAATCTCTCAAATGACTAGACTCTAGTCACTAGAGCAACAGAGGTGTCTCTTGTTATATTAATGAAGTGACTTTTGGATCCATCTCACCAACAGGAGCCAATCATGTGATTATACAACTTTCAGCCCCAACCCCTGACTCCCCAGGATAGAAGGGGGTGGTGCTTGATATTGAATCAAACACCAATGGCCAAAGAATTAGTCAATCATGACTACCTAATGAAGCCTCCATAAAATCCCCCAAAAGAATACCTCCTTGGATCAACCAATGAGTGCATAAATAAGTGGAACTACAAACTGATGTTTCCTATCTCTAATATCAATAAAAATCTTTCACCCTGAACAGGCGGTGGCGCAGCGGATAGAGCGTCGGACTAGGACGCAGAGCACTCAGGTTCGAAACCCCAAGGTCGCGGGCTTGAGCTTGGGCTCCTCTGGTTTGAGCAAGGCTCACCAGGTTGAGCCCAAGGTCGCTGGCTTGAGCAAGGGGTTACACAGTCTGCTGAAGCTCCCGTTCAAGGCACATATGAGAAAGCAATCAATGAACAACTAAGGTGCCGCAACTAAGAGTTGATGCTTCTCATCTATTTCCCTTCCTATCTGTTCCTCTGTCACCAAAAAAAATTTTTTTAACTAAAATAACGGAAGAATACGTCCTTAGCTTTTCCCCATGAGCTTCTGTGTTGGGGAACCAGAGCACTTCCTCCTTGCTGGGCCCCAAACTCCAGGAGGACAGAAGCTCCTTCCTTTGGGACCTTGCCCCAAGTACCTCTTTACCTGTCTGTTGATTCATATTCTTTCATTTCCTTGCTAGTAAATCGCTAATCCAGTGGGTCTTGAGTTTTGAGAGCCATTCTAGCAAACTAATTGAACCCGAGGAAGGGGTTGTGGGACCTTGTGATGTGAAGGCGGGGGTGGGGGGGGTGTCAGAAACACAGGTAACAACCTGGGCTTGCACGACTGGCCTCCGAAGTGGAGGGTGGTGTGTGGGACCGAGCCGGTGGAATCTGATCCTATCCCTGTGCAGATGGTATCAGAATTAAGTTGAATTCTTGGGCTCTCTTTTGCCGTCCAAGAATTGTTTGTTGGCATAGGGAGGCTTCCACACATCACACATTGGGATTGGGCCCGGAACCCTTTCAGCCCTTCAGGAGGGATCATTGTAGGGGATAGGAATAAAGGGAGAGGGGAGAAGAGCCCCACAGCACCTCATAAGCCCTACTTTTGGTATCAGCTTATATTTCTCATCCAACTTCTGCTGCCACATGAACATCCATTCATTCAATAAGTCTTTACTGTGCACCTGGGGCTGGGGAAACAGGGAACAAAACAAAGATTTGCACACATTGTTGCTGACACTAAAGTGGGAAGACAAGTAAATATATAATAGAATGTTTGATTGTGATAGTGCCTTTAAGAAGAATATAGTAGGGAAAGGAGAGGTAATTTTTTAAAAAATTGATTTTAGAGAGAGAGAGAAAGGAGGGGGGAGAAGCAGGAAGTATCAACTCTTAGTAGTTGCTTCTCTTATGTGCCTTGACCCGGCAAGCCCAGGACCTTGAATTGATGACTTCAGCACTCCAAGTTAATGCTTTATCCACTGCACCACCACAGGTCAGGAGAAAGAGGTAATATTAAGTAGGTAGTCAGGTAGAGGTTTGTGGGAGACCATTTCAAACAGAAGGGAGGGAACAGCAAATGCAAAGGCCCTGGGGCAGAAATGTAGCCGGAGCCAAGTGTACTTGCTAAGGAGCAATAAGAAATAAGATCAGAGAAATCACCAGATCTTACAAGGCTTTGGGGTCATAGAGAGGACCTTGGCTTTTCCTCTGAATAGTATGGAAAGCCATAGGAATACTTTAAGCTGGGTCTAATTTCCATTGGAGCCAAAATTTTAATTTTTTCCCAAATAATTTCAAGGGAGTTGTTGGAAAAGAGTAAGGAGTATTTCTTAGTGCCAAATAGCACTATCTAAGAAATACAAAGGCCAAAATAGCAGCAAAGAAACTTCTTCCAGGCATGTATATCTCAGGTCAGCAAATTTTTTTAAAATGTGGGTTTTTTTGTGAGAGAGCAAGAGAGACAAGCAGGAAGGGAGAGAGATGAGAAACATTGTAGTTGCGTCACTTTAGTTGTTCATTGATTACTTCTTATATGTGTTTGAGGGGGGTGAGGGCTCCAGCCAGCGACCTTGGGCTTCAAGCTACCAGCCATGGGATCATGTCTCTGATCCCATGCTCAAGCCAGTGACTTAGGGGTTTCGAACCTGAAACCTCAGCATCCCAGGTTGACGCTCTAACCACAGTGCCACCACTGGTCCAGCAGCAATTTTTACTTCATAGATGTTTATGATCTTCAAATGACCAGCTGTTGCAGGGGCAGATCCTGATGAGTAGTGGGCAGAGCCAAGAATGCTAACCAGCCTTTAATGCCTTGCCCACTCTCAACCACCAGCTTTTTTTTTTTTTTTTTTTTTTTTTTACAGGGACAGAGAGAGTCAGAGAGAGGGATAGACAGGACAGAGAGAGATGAGAAGCATCAATCATAAGTTTTTTGCTGCAACACCTTAGTTGTTCATTGATTGCTTTCTCATATGTGCCTTGACCGTGGGCCTTCAGCAGACCGAGTAACCCCTTGCTCAAGCCAGAGACCTTGGGTCCAAGCTGGTGAGCTTTTCCTCAAACCAGATGAGCCTGCACTCAAGCTGGCGACCTCGGGGTCTCGAACCCGGGTCCTCTGCATCCCAGTCCGACGCTCTATCCACTGCGCCACTGCCTGGTCAGGCAACCACCAGCTTTACTTCATGGTGGCTCTAGTTTGTGCCCATCAAGGTCTGCATTTTCACCAATGGGAAGGAGAACAGGGAGTAAAGTTCTCAGTGTGGCTCAAGAACCCTGGAGGATCCTCTGTACACCTTTTCTTTTTCTTTTTCTTTTTTCTTTTTTCTTTTTTTTTTTTTGAGAGGGAGAGAGACAGGAAGGGAAAGAGATGAAAAGTATCAACTTATATTTGCGTCACTTTATTGATTGCTTTCTCATATGAGCCTTGACCAAGGGGGCTCCAGCTGAGCCGGTGACCTTGGATTTCAAACCAGCAGCCATGGGATCATGTCAATAATCCAAGACTCAGGCCAGAGATCTCTCACTCAAGCTGGTGAGCCCGTGCTCAAGCCAGCAACCGTGGGGTTTCGAACCTGGGGCCTCAGCCTCCCAGGTGGACGCCCTATCCACTGGGCCACCACCGGTCAGGCTCTCTGTACACTTTGATGGGATCCGTGATGTCATTACTATTTTTATAATACCAAGATGTTATTTTCCTTTTCCACTCATTCTCTTATGAGCATTAAGTGAAGTTTCCCAGAGGCTAAGTGATGCAACAGATTAAATGCAGAAGCAACCTTTGTTTGGGGTGGGGGTGGGGTCCCTGCATTATGAGCAGACACTCTTCAGACACCAGAAGTAAAGGCTTAGGTGCAGTTTATTGATTTCCCCCCAGAATCCTTTTACAAAAGAGCAAAGTTAAAATCCATGATCCCAGCGAGAGTGAGAACCCTTCCCCTGCCCCCAGAGCCCTCGCCCCCTTCCTGTGCTCACAGAGGTGCAGGGCTGGCTAGGTGCCTCCCCCACCAAATCCCAGAAGGGAAAAGACTGACCACCTAGCACACCCTGCCCTCAGCCCCATCCCACGTGTCGATCCTGGTTACAGGAAACCATGGTAAGAACTGTTGGGATTCAGCAGGAGTTCAAGACTCCAGAAGGCCATGGCCAGGGGACAGTCTGCAAACATTTCATCTTCTAGCAACGCTGTGGGGCCCAGCACCTGGGAGGAGGGACAGAAATCAGTGAAAAGCTATTCGCTTCAACCCTAAGTGCCCCGGGAACAAGGGAAGCGGGCTCACACGTGAGACTGGGGAGGTTGTACACAGCACAGGGCTGCCACATTTAAGAGCAGGCTCCATGAATGTCATAGACATTAGACAGGTGTTTTTGTTTTGTTTTGTTTTTTGGTTTTTTAAATTTTTTTTATTTTTCTGAAGCTGGAAACGGGGAGAGACAGTCAGACTCCCGCATGCGCCGGACTGGGATCCACCCGGCACGCCCACCAGGGGGCGATGCTCTGCCCCTCTGGGGCGTCGCTCTGCCGAGACCAGAGCCACTCTAGCGCCTGGGACAGAGGCCAAGGAGCCATCCCCAGCGCCCGGGCCATCTTTGCTCCAATGGAGCCTTGGCTGTGGGAGGGGAAGAGAGAGACAGAGAGGAAGGGGGGGGTGGAGAAGCAAATGGGCGCTTCTCCTATGTGCCCTGGCCGGGAATCGAACCCGGGTCCCCCGCATGCCAGGCCGACGCTCTACCGCTGAGCCAACCGGCCAGGGCCAGACATTAGACACATTAGACAGGTTTTACATGGGTCACAGACATTTGCTATAAACCAGGACCAGCAACCTCCCCCGCCCATATCCCTGCTGTTACCATCTCACTCCCAGGGGCCAGCTGTATACTCTCTGAGCAGGGAGGATCAGAAGGTGGGGCCTTTTCCGGGAGCTGGTGCAGGTAAATGCAGTCCGACTTGAAGGGGCAGTGGCCTTTCCTCTGAATGAAGAACCGGCACCGGATCTGGCTGCGAGAGAGAAGGACAGGAGGAGAGGAGACCGTCACCTTCAAGCCCTGTTGCCCCCATGAACAAAGGGGCGCTGAAGGCTGACCCACAAGTTTGGGTAGGTTGCACAGAGCACAAAGGCACCATAGCATTGTCGACAGCATCCACGGTACACTCATTACACCTGTTTTCCAGCAGATGGCAGTCAAGTATCAAGAGCTGCCTTTCTTTTATTCCTTTAGTCTGGACCCTGGGAATCTCCCTGCCTCCTTTGAACTAAGTTTCAGTGATACCATAGAAGGAGCGCAGATAGCAGATAACCCTAAAATATGTTTCTGGAACCAAGTTAGAACAATGTCCTGCTCGGAGGTGTGGCCTTAGGATTTGATAATGACATTAGGAAGTTTCCCACTTCTGAGATTTCAAAGTCACTCCGTGAAAGGTCAGGTACAGAAGGGGTTTGTGGGCAACTTGTGATCCACTTAAGTAAGACCAGGTTTCTTGCCTGACCAGGTGGTGGCGCAGTGGATGGAGTGTCAGACTGGGATGCAGAGGACCCAGGTTCGAGACTCCGAGGTTGCCAGCTTGAGCGCAGGCTCATCTGGTTTGAGCAAAAGCCCACAGGCTTGAGCCCAAGGTCGCTGGCTCCAGCGAGGGGTTACTCGGTATGCTGAAGGCCCGCGGTAAAGGCACATATGAGAAAGCAATCAATGAACAACTGGGGTGTTGCAACGTGCAATGAAAAACTAATGATTGATGCTTCTCATCTCTCTCCGTTCCCGTCTGTCTGTTCCTGTCTATCCCTCTCTCTGACTCACAGTCTCTGTAAAAAATAAATAAAAAAAATAAAAATAAAAAAAATAAAAAAAGACCAGGTTTCTTCCTGTGAGAGGGATGAATAAGAGAGAGGAAGGGAGTCTGCAGGCTTCTCCTGCATGATCACTCTGCTTGCTTCGCACAATCGAGTCTTCCCCATTTCCTCTGGTCCCCATGTGAATGCAGCACCCACAGGCACCCAAGCAGGAAGCCTGGGAATCCCTCCAAACAGCCATCCCTCCTCCTCCTCCTCCTCCTCCTCCTCCCCCTCCCCCTCCTCCCCCCTCCCCCTCCCCCTCCCCCTCCCCCTCCTCCTCCTCCCCCTCCTCCTCCCCCTCCCCCTCCCCCTCCTCCTCCCCCTCCACCTCCTCCCCCTCCCCCTCCTCTTCCTCCTCCCATTTGATCAACGCCAGCATCAGGACCGCTCCATCCCGGCAGCCCGCAGGACTCCCGCTTACAACCTGTCCAGACCCCACCAGCTCCCCTCAGCCAGCTCTCATGACAGTAGCAGTCTTGTGGTCACCGACGCTGGAAACATAAGTCATCCTACACTTTCCTTTCAACCTCAGGGTCAGGTGGCCGCCCCAGGTCTGGCCCTTCTTCCTCTCAAGTCAGAATGCTCTCCACTGCTCCTTCCAGCACGTGCTGTGAGTCGGAATGCTGGGTTCAAACCCACTTCCGTCACACAGACTGTGCCTCAGTTTCTTCTTCTGCAGTGTGAGGATGGTAAGAGTCTCTACTTCGTGGAGTTTATGGTATGCAAGGTCTGTGATACATAACCCCCTCCACCTACACTGTCCCCTCTCATGCCTGAGGCCTGGGCACGCCCCTCTGGAGACCCCCAACGGGGGTCCCCGGTGCCAGTCTGTCCCCGCTGGGACCTCTCCCTGCCCGAGTGCTCTCGCTTTCCGCCTGAGGGGCCCCTACTCCTCTTCCAGCACCAGCTCAGGTGCTTCCCCGTCCATGAGGCTCCCCCCAGGCATTTATCTAGGCAACTCTGTCGATAAAGTTAGTACAGTTCCCGGGGGAAATCTAGGTGTCTTTCCAACAAGGTTGACTATCCCAACCTTTATCCAAGTATCTTTGTATATTACAAGTCTAATAAATAAACCCTTTGGAAAGGCAGAATTGACAACCTGGAGTTGTAGCTAATTCCAGAGTTTGGATAAATGCCTCCCCTCCCCAAGAGATAAAATCTACCCAAATGGCCTGACTGGTGGAGGTGCAGTGGATCAAGCATCGACCTGGAATGCTGAGGTCGCTGGTTCAAAACCCTGGGCTTGCCTGGTCAAGGCACATATGGGAGTTGATGCTTCCTGCCCCTCCCCCTCTTTCTCTCTCTCTCTCTCATCTCTAAAATGAATAAATAAAAATAATTTTTAAAATAAATAAATAAATAAATAAATAAATAAAATCTACCCAAATGTTCCCTGTCTTCAACAGCTATCTTTTAGTCTCCTCAGAGACCCATGTTTTCAAAGATCATCTAAGCAAACAATATACTATATTCATATCAATTGACCTTCCTGGCCCTTGCTGATTAGCTCAGTGGTAGAGTGTCAGCCTGGCATGTGGAAGTCCCAGGTTCGGTTCCCAGTCAAAGCACACAGGAGAGGCATCCATCTGCTTCTCCACCCCTTCTCTCTCTCTCTCTCTCTCTCTCTCTCTCTCTCTCTCTCTTCCTATTCCACAGCCATGGCTAAAGAGGTTGGAGCAAGTTGGCCCCAGGTGCTGAGGATGGCTCCATGGCCTTGCCTCAGGCACTGAAATAGCTCTGTTGCTGAGCAATGGAGTAGCGGCCCCAGATGAGCAGAGCATCGCCCCCTAGTGGGCTTGCTGGGTGGATCCCGGTCAGGGTGCATGCAGGAATCTGTCTCTGCCTCCCCGCCTCTCATATAATATAAACAAAAAACAAACAAAAAATTACCTTCTTGCTTAAAAAATAAAAAAATCAGAAATAAAAGGCAAGCAGAGAACCAGAGGCAGCCTGATAGATCCTGACCCAGGCTAGAAGAGAAATGCACTTTATTCTTCCACTGCTACCTCCGTCACCTAAGACGCCAGTTTGTTCATCCGGCTTTCGTAAATAGTGGAAATAGCTCACACCCTCGCCCGCCAGGATTTGGGGGATCCCGGGAGGGGACACCGTGGCTGAGCTGGAATGGATCAGGCACTGTCTTCCCTTCCTCCCGAAACCCCGTCCCAGCCTCACCTGGTGCGAGCCTTGAAGTCCCTGATGAGTCGCTCCTTCTCAGGCCCCTTGCTCACCCAGAGCCTGTGGGGGATGACGTAGCTGGAATGCACGCGGCACTGGGGACAGGCCCTGCGAGGTGGGAGAACAGTCGCGACTCACCGTGGGCCTCCAAGCCCAGGTCCCTCCGGGGCGTTCCTCTCCCGCCCTGCTGGCCTCCCCCGCGCCACACGGACTTGATGACGTCCCGCGGGAAGTCCGCTCGGCTCCTCCGCCAGGTGCGCAGGCAGCCCAGGCAGTGGGCGTGGGTGCAGTTGGGCAGGATGCCGAAGAGCCGCTTGTCCGCTGGCTTGTCCCACACCTTGTCCATGCAGATGCCGCACACGACGTCCCGGCTGTCCTGCTCCCTCTGCAGCCACGGGCCGGGTCAGAGGACATCTACGCACACTCACACACGTGCACGCACAGGCACAGGCACACAGCCACCCCAGGTTCAGCCCAGGGGACCGCAGAGCCCTCCGCCAGCAGGTCTGGGCATCCTGGAGGTCCCCTGTGGCATCCTCTGCCACGCCCTCTCCCCCATTACCTGCTCAAGTTCCATGCGCTGAAGTGAGGCCACGAGCTTCCGGACAGGGTCTGACTTAGACTGAGACTCCTGGGAGTAGCTGGGATGTCGTCCATCGGCAGCTGTCGGGGAAAACTGGGTCCGTTCATGCATGTACTCATTCGTGGGGCATCTACTGAGTGACTGTCCACGCAAGCCTCTGTGGACGCATGAAGTCCCATCCCCCCCCCCCCCCCCCCCCCCCCCCCCCGCAGCTCAGAGTCCTGTCAGAACCATTTGTCTCTAATACAACTATACAACTACTTAGGACTGTGCTGCCCAGTACAGCCACCTATGCTTATGAGGGCCTGAACGGGGACTCGTCCAAACTGAGACGAGCTGCAATGTACACATAAGATTTTAAACTTGAGTACAAAAAAAGACTAAATATTTCAGTGATAATTTTATATTGGTTACATGTTGAAATAATAGTATTGATATTAGACATATAACTTGATATATTGGATTAAATAAAACATTAAAATTAATTTTACCTGTTGCCTTTTTTTTTTTAATCTATTGCTTTTTAATGTTTTCAGTGTGGCTACTAGAAAATTTGAAATTACATATGTGAATTATAAAATGATGTGACCACTTTGGAAAATAGTTTGGCAGGTTCTCAAAATATTAAACACGTTACCATATGATCCAACAAGTTCACTCCTAGGTATACACTCAAGAGAAATAAAAACATATGTCCATCCTGACCAGGCAGTGCCGCAGTGGTTAGAACGTAGGCCTGGGACGCTGAGGACCCAGGTTCAAAACCCCAAGGTCTGGCCCTGGCCGGTTGGCTCAACGGTAGAGCGTTGGCCTGGTGTGCGGGGGACCCGGGTTCGATTCCCAGCCGGGGCACATAGGAGAAGCGCCCATTTGCTTCTCCACCACCCCCCCTTCCTCTCTGTCTCTCTCTTCCCCTCCCGCAGCAAGGCTCCATTGGAGCAAAGATGGCCCGGGCACTGGGGATGGCTCCTTGGCCTCTGCCCCAGGCGCTAGAGTGGCTCTGGTCGCGGCAGAGCGACGCCCCGGAGGGGCAGAGCGTCACCCCTGGTGGGCGTGTCGGGTGGATCCTGGTCGGGCGCATGCGGGAGTCTGTCTGACTGTCTCTCCCTGTTTCCAGCTTCAGAAAAATACAAAAACAAAACAAAACAAAAAAAACCCCCAAAACCCCAAGGTCTCCAGCTTGAGTGTGGACTCATCCGGCTTGAGCATGGGGTCGCCAGCTTGAACACGAGATCATGGACATGACCCCAAGGTCGCTGGCTTGAGCAAAGGGTTACTGGCTCAGCTGGAGCCCTCCAGTCAAAGCACGTGAGGAAGCAATCAATGAACAACTAAGGCACCGCAATGAAGAATTGATGCTTCTCATCTCTCTCCCTTCCTGTCTGTCTCTGTCTGTCTGTCTCTCTCTCTCAAAAACAAACAAAAACAAATGTCCACACAAAAACTTGTTGTACATGAATTCTCATAACCAAATTATTCATAATATACAAAAAGGAAAAACAACCCAACTGTCCATCAACTGATGAATAAGACAGAAGCAGTGTATCTATACGGTGGAACATTATTTGGCCGCAAATAGGTATGAAGTACTGTTCCGTGGTACAGGTGTGAAGCTAGAAAGCACTATGCTAAGTGGAAGGAGCCGGACCGGAAAGGTCACATACTGTATCATCCCGTTTATAGAAATGCCCAGAGCAGGCAGATCCAGAGGGACCGGAGGCAGATTCAGGGCTGCCAGGGGCCAGAGTGGACGGAGAACGACTGCTCGTGGGTCTCTTTTGGGGGTGATGAAAATACTTTAAAACCGGATTGTGGTAATGTTTGTACAACCCCGACTATATGATATTACATTTAAATTGGTGGGTTTGTGAGTGATATCTCAATAAAGCTGTTTCCAAAAGTTACACGCAGGACTTACGTTTCTCTTAGCCAGTGCTGCATTACAGCAACCGTTTAACAAATAACCACTAACATTTCATGTTTACTCTGTGCCAGGTACTTTGCTAAGCACATCACACCCCCATACCGCCCTGGGCAGGTGAGGAAACAGAGGGCCAGAGAGGTTAAGTGACTTGTCCAAGATCACACAGCTATTTCATGGTGGAGCTGACATTTGAAACTATGTGGTTTTACTCCACAAGCAACAGGGCATTATGCTTCTAGAACACAGACAGCAATGGTGGGTAGGATTGGGGGGACATGTTCCTGTAGCTGGGAATCTTTTTTTTTTTTTACAGAGAGAGAGTCAGAGAGAGGGATAGATAGGGACAGACAGACAGACAGAAATGGAGAGAGATGAGAAGCATCAATCATTAGTTTTTTGTTGCAACACCTTAGTTGTTCATTGATTGCTTTCTCATATGTGCCTTGACTGCAGGCCTTCAGCAGACCGAGTACCCCTTGCTCTAGCCAGCAACCTTGGGTCCAAGCTGGTGAGGTTTGCTCAAACCAGGTGAGCCTGCGCTCAAGCTGGTGACCTTGGGGTCTCAAACCTGAGTCCTCCGCATCCCAGACCAATGCTCTATCCACTGTGCCACCACCTGGTCAGGCTGTAGCTGAGAATCTTGAGGAGGGGGAGGGATGGAAAGAAATATAAACCTTGCTCAGAGACAGAGCAGGCACCCTGCCTCAGATCCCACCTGCTGCACCCCTGATGACTCACATGATGACAACAGGAACTTCCTGGAACTGCCACCAAGCTCTTCATTCTGGCTGGCCAGCGCCTCCAGGCCAGGCTCCAGGCCCCAGTCCCAACCCACAGCCCCGGAGGGCAAGTAGGTGGGCTCAGAGTCCCTGCGAGTTAGCCCCAGCAGGGGTCCTGGCAGGGTGACAAGTGGCTCCGAATGGCGGCGGTCCCACTGCAGGTGGCCAGGGGGCGGCAGGTGTTGATAGCTGTGCGGGAGGAGAAGGGTGAGGGGACAGGGAGAGCCGCTCTGGGGGCCCCCCAGCTAGCTCGGCCTGCCGCTCGGAGCTGGGAGGGGAGAGGAGGCTCGGGAAGCGCAATGGTCCACTGGGGAACAATTCCTCCCGTGTCCCCCACCCCGCTGCCATCCGAGGAGAAGAGGTGCTCACCTGCATCGGTCTCCGTGGAAGCAGAAGCCTCGCTGGAAGTATCTGCAGACCTGGGACACCTTCCTGTCTTGAGCCACGTGGCAGCTGGACCCCCAGTGACAGGTCCCGCGGTCAGAGGTCCTGAAAGATCGTCTGAGTCAGTCATAGGGAGGCTGTGTGACATGAGGAGGACATGGGCTCCAGAGCTGGTCCTGTGTTTAAATCCTGACCCAACTGGGAACCCTGGCTGGGGGGGTAACTCACCCTTAAACATGAGGGTAAAAACGCCTCGGGGTTGTTGCGAGATTTTTTTTCTTTTTTAAAAAATTTTTTCCATTGACTTGAGAGAGAGAGAGCGAGAGAGAGAGAGAAGGAGAAGCATCAACTTGTTGATTCACTTAGTTGCTCCATTTAGTTGTGCATTCATTGACTGCTTGGCCTTCCTGCCCTGACTGGGGATCAAACCTGTGACCTCAACATGCCAGGATAATGCTTTATCCACAGAGCTACCTGGCCAGGGCCTATTGCGGGTGTTTTTGAAGATCTTGCACAATGCACACAGCAGGTGCTCAGTAAATCACGGTGGTTACTATTACTTCCTCCAAGTGCTAGTCTTCTGGGTCCCAGAGTCAGAATTCTGGGTTGATATGCTGGTACCAGAGCTGGCTTCGTGGGCACGGACCTGTGTGATCACATGCTCTAATGCTATGCTCCCGCTGCCTTGAAACGATTACATTTCAGAACAAGGGGCCCTGGTTTTCATTTTGTGCTGGGATCCACAAGTCATATAGCTGGTTTTGCCTACTACTATATTTCTTGGTAACATGAGCTTGGACAAGGCATTCAATCGCTCCAAGCCTCAGTTTCTTCATTTGTAAAAAGAAGGTAATATTAGTACCTACTTCACAGGGTGACGTCAAACTCAAATGAGACAATGCATGTGAAGTACCTGGCACATTGCAAGCCCTCTCTAAATACTACTGGCCAAAGTTGTCATCGCTCCCTTGTTATTATCACTACCATCATCGCTATTACAGGGTTCTGGAGGGTCAGGGTGCAAGGTGGGACAGGGAGGGAGGGAGGGAGGGAGGGAGGAAGCTGAGTTGGGCACACATGGTCATTGAGAATCTACGGCCCTGGCCAGTTGGCTCAGTGGTAGAGCCTCGGCCTGGCGTGCAGGGGTCCCTGGTTCGATTCCCGGCCAGGGCACACAGGAGAGGCGCCCATCTGCTTCTCCACCCCTCCCCCTCTCCTTCCTCTCTCTCTCTTCCCCTCCCGCAGCAGAGGTTCCATTGGAGCAAAGATGGCCTGGGCGCTGGGGATGGCTCCTTGGCCTCTGCCCCAGGCGCTAGAGTGGCTCTGGTCTCGGCAGAGCATCGCCCCCTGGTGGGCAGAGCGTCGCCCCCTGGTGGGCGTGCCGGGTGGATACCGGTCGGGCGCATGCAGGAGTCTGACTGTCTCTCCCGGTTTCCAGCTTCAGAAAAAATACAAAAAAAAAAAAAAAAAAGAGAATCTACTACGTGTCCCAGCCTGGGCCAGGGCTCTGGGGCAGCCACGAGTTAGAGAGGACCGCTGCTCTTGTCATCTGCTTCCTTTCCTGGACGCAGGCGATGTGACCAAGGCACCGGGGACAGGGACAAAGGCCAGAGGCTAGCTCCAAGGGAACACAGCCTGCCAGCCCCCGCTGAGGGCCGGCCACAAACGGACTGTCCGGGAGCAAGAGCGAGGCCCTGGCGGAGGGGCAGGCGGACGGAGGGGAAGATGGGCCACAGGCGCCTGGGCTCGTCTGGGAAGGGGCCAGGCTGTGGAGCCCCTGGACCGGAACCTGCCGGGGAAGCTAGGCTGGGGCCACGGAGAAACCAGGGCCAGGACTGGGGGAGGGGCGGGGCCGGCTGGTGAGGCACTGGCCTCGGACACAGGGACACAGAACTTCAGCAGGGGACCAAGAAAACTCAGTGATAAAAAGAAATTACACTTTAGAGCAATTTTGAAAGAGATCAAAATTAAGGCAAAATAAAAATTCACCGTGAACAAAAAGATCAAAGTGTTAAAAATGAAGACGGGACACCCCCCCACCCCGTCGCCCCCGCCTTGCCCCCGCCCAGCAGCGAGGACACACAGAACCAAGCCAGGGGCTCCGGCAGCGGTGAGAAAAGGCGGCCCCCTGGCCGGTGGCTTCAGACAGCCAGCCGGTAGGGCCTGGAGGGGGGCCGGCAGCAGCAACATTATCCCGGGGATTACAATTCCATAGTAGTAACAGTAGCTGCTATTGTTGCTCTTTTTTTTTTGTATTTTTCTGAAGCTGGAAACGGGGAGAGACAGTCAGACAGACTTCCGCATGCGCCCGACCGGGATCCACCCGGCATGCCCACCAGGGGGCGATGCTCTGCCCCTCCGGGGCGTCACTGTGCCTCGACCAGAGCCACTCCAGCACCTGGGGCAGAGGCCAAGGAGCCATCCCCAGCGCCCGGGCCATCTTTGCTCCAATGGAGCCTTGGCTGCGGGAGGGGAAGAGAGAGACAGAGAGGAAGGGGGGGGGGGGTGGAGAAGCAAATGGGCGCTTCTCCTATGTGCCCTGGCCGGGAATCGAACCTGGGTCCCCGCACGCCAGGCCGACGCTCTACCGCTGAGCCAACCGGCCAGGGCCTATTGTTGCTCTTTTTATGGAAGCCAGGAGTATAAAATGAGATCTTCAGGCAGCCGGGCTCTCCACTGCCTCCTACTCCACGTTCCTCCCTTGCCCCTCCCCCTCCCCCCACAAGTCCCCCCTTTCCTCTGGCCTGCCCCATCTCTCTGGGTCTCTTCCTTGCTCTTTGCTCCACCTCCCCCAGCCTTTCTCTGGCCCCAGACTCATGAATTAAAAATAAATAAATAAATAAATAAATGAGAGCCTTCTTTCCTTCCTTCCTCCCTCCCTCTCTTTTCATTCTTTTCAGGCGACAAAGGGAGAGATGAAAAGCATGAACTTGTAGTTGTGACACTATAAGTTGTTTATTGATTGCTTCTCATATGTGTCTTGAGAGGGGTGAGGGCTCCAACTGAACCAGTGACCCCTCACTCAAGCCAGTGTGACCTTGGGCTTCAGGCCAGTGACCATAGGGTCATGTCTGTGATCCCACACTCAAGCCAGTGACCCCTCACTCAAGCTGGTGAGCCCGTGTTCAAGCCAAGCAGCCTTGAGTTTCAAACCTCGGTCTTCAGCATCCCAGGTCAATGTTCTATCCACTATGCCACCGCATGGTCAGGCAAGTGAGATCTTTAAATAGCAGTTTTTGATGATAGACCACTGTAATGTTTGGCACTTAATCCAGAGGAAATTCAAAGAACTGAGGACCCCTATTGTAACAAATCGTCTTTCATTTCCACCCACTTACTTGTGTGAACAAGATTTCTCAGTGTTTCCATTTAAAATAATTACAAATTGAAATCGATGTCAAACCCTGTCTTATTCTAGCAATAAGTAATATTCACCCATGGATACATGAGGTTTTTTTCAGCGGGGGGAATGAAAGCAATAGCTCCATCTATATCAGGAGAAATCTTTTTATTATTTAGTAATTCATTGCTAAAATGTATAGCGTACAGTATTTAAGTTGTTTTGATCAATTTGTTATAAAGTAGCATACCTTAATTCTGTGGGTTACATAGAGACACCAAGGCAGGATACAGAAGAAGTTTTAGGAGGAGATTTATTAACAAGCCGGCTACATATGACTTACACAGGGTATAGCTAACCCAAATCGTGTCGTCTCGAATATAGCTCTGAGGTAGTTATATAGACATGATCACATATAGTTAATTATGTGGGGGAGCATGACACAATAGTTAATTACTAACAAGTTTGCAACATTCATCTATAGGATCTATTGAAAGGAAAAAACATTCCCTTCTATTAAAACTTACAAGGTAACACAATAGCAGAAAATGTCATTTTACATATCAACACAGTAGCAAAAAAATGCCATTTTACATATCAAAAGACATTCCTAAATCTTCTAGTGTCTACCCCCCCCCCCATCCCTGTTGCCACAGCGAATTGGTTAGCTTAGGATAAGGAGAGAGGCCAAATGAAAATACCCTTGGAAACTAATAAACTAGTCCACTCTTGTTTAATTTATAAGTTTTTATACATATAAAGGATTTCAAGAGGGATGATTATTAGAAAGCATATAAAATGTTACAGAATGCAGGTTTTACAAGCAAGGGGGAGTTGGCCTGGTGATCCCTTTGTCTAGAGGTATCGTCACTCTCAGGACTCCAGGAGGGGAGGAAGAGCCGGAATCAGTGTAGGATATGTAAACACTGTCTCCTAAAGAATTTTATTGAGGGGAAAGAGGAAGTTCTTTGTTGTCCAGCAAGTTGTGGCCTCAGTCCTTCCAGAGGAGTATAGTTAAACTATCATTAGTTACTAACTTTTGCCCCTTTAATCTTTCTCTATTTTTTTTTCTTTTCAGAAAGGAGGGGTTAGGGGGCCTGACTCTTCCTTCTAAAATACTAATGTTAATTTTTGCAATTCTTCAGCACCTTATCACAAATACCTAAATCTAGTACTACTAATACCTAAATCTAGAAAAAAAAGTTTTAATTTGTTTTACAGATATTTTTGTTACAAGAACATATAATATTGTGATCAGCAAAAGACTTCTGAGAACAAACATTTTTATATTAGGATAAAATTCCGTGTGGAAAGTAGAACAGAATAGACATTCAAGGAGAAAAAGGAATTATGTAAAAATGTAATCTGACCTGTGGTGGCGCAGTGGATAAAGAAAGCTTTGACCTGGAACGCTTAGGTCGCCGGTTCAAAGCCCTGGACTTGCCCAGTCAAGGCACAGACAACAAGCAATCAAGGAACTAAAGTGAAGCAGCTATGAGTTGATACATCTCACTCTCCTATCCCTCTCTCCCCTCTCTCTGTAAAATCAATCAGTAAAAATCTTTTTTAAAAAGGAGCAATAGACTCATTTTGTTTTTAAGTGGAAGCGTTTATAATAGATTAGAAATCATTACCTTTGCAACTATTTACATTAAGATAAAACACATTAATTAGATAACTGGGAGTGTGGCGGGGATACGTGGTTTTTCAGGTTCCTTTTAGGAGGTTTATAGAGGACGGACACGCCTGAACTGGTATGTTTCTGATCCCAATTACAATGTGGGGCGTAGACAGGAAGAGGCTGGAGTGGGGGCGACCAGATCCATGGGTGACAGCCAAGCTTAGGGAGGGCTGGGAGGGGGGAGGGGAGAGGTAGAAATGAGTCTCTGTGGAGGGGGTGGGTGGGGTCAGAGGAGGAGCCCCTCATCTCCTAGGGAAGGAAAAGCAGCCCAGAGAGGAAGGGCTCCCCGACCTCCAGTCCCCAGTCCATCAACGGGAAGCCTCTGGGAGGGAAGGTGTGCTGGGGAAGCTTTGCTTTTCCCCAAAGACCACCGACGAGGATGACCTCCAGGACTGCCTAGAGAGGCCGCCCCCCCTCTAGCTCCTTCACAAGCCACGAGGTCCAGGGACAGAGCACTCCCAGCACATCCAGAGGGCTCTCTCGGATTAGATGAGGTTAAGGGCTCTGGAATCAAATTGATCTGAGAAACTCTTCTCTAATTTCCTAGAGCCATGTTACATAATGCTTATTGGATATGAACACATTAAAGCTCTGCTAAGGTCTGCAAAGGAGCGTGCTTGATTTAACCCAGCATTGCTTCAATTTGTTTTTGTTTGTTGAGGCGCCCCACCCACCCACCCTGAACAAAGCAATAAAACAGGTTTTGTTTATGAAAATGTCAAATCAGTTCATTTAATCCCCCAAAACAAGGCTTGACAATCAGGGGGTCATGTTTCGTTTTCAAAATCAGAGGCTCAGCCTGACCAGCGGTGGCACAGAAGATAAGGTATGGACCCCCGGAACGCTGAGGTCGAGGGTTCAAAACCCCAAGGTCACTGTCTCTGAACACGGGGCTCGTCAGTGCAGGGTCGCTGGCGTGAAAGGCCCCAGGTCGCTCGTTTAGGCAAGGGAACACTGCCTTGTCTCCAGTCAAGACATGTAGGAGAAGCTCCATGTACAACTAACATGAAAGCAACTACGAGTTGATGCTTCTCACCCTCTGTTTGTCTCTCTCTCTCAAAATAAAAATCCGAGGCTCAGATAGATAAAGTAACAGACTTGGTATGATAACCCAGGTGTCCTCACTCAGCCCAATAACCCTCTAGTTAACTAAGACTGACCTGTCAGGGGTGCGGGCTGCTGAGTGTGGGGAATTTCTCAAGCTAAATTCTGAGGCCAAGGGGTGGGGACTGAGAAGCCAGAGGTCACAGGAGGCAGCAGAGGGGCTTAGTGGCTTGAGGGCTGGAGCAGCAGACCCTGAGCAGTGAGCCTGCAGAATCAGGACCAACTAAAGGTTGGGGTAAGGGGTGGTGGGGATGGTGTTGGGGGTTGGGAGAAGGGCAGGGATGAGAAGGGCAGTGTCGGGGACAGTCACGGGGGAGGGGGGGGAGCCTGCCAAATGAGCCCCCTGACCAGGGTGCTTAAAAGATGAGGGCCTGCCTGACCTGTGGTTGACCTGAAACGCTGAGGTCGCCAGTTCGAAACCCCAGGCTTGCCTGGTCAAGGCACACGCAGGAAGCAACTACTATGAGAAGCAGCTAGAGTACTACAAGTTGGTGCTTTTCGCTATCCCCCTACTCCTTTCTCTAAAAACCAATCACTAAATTAAAACAAAACAAAACCTGACGGCCCAAACTTAGTCTAGGCTGCCACCTTCCTGGCCCTGCCCAAAGCTCAGGGAAGAACAATTAAAAATCTCCTTTAGTTGGTTCCTGAGATTATCATTAGAGAACAGAGAGAAGAGAACAGAAAGAGGCCATGTGGCCAGGAGAAGCAGCCAAGATGGTGGAGTATTGAGTGAGAGGCCAGTTTGTGCGGTTTGACGCTGGAGAAGGAAGGAGATGGGGAACAGAGGTGAATAAGTCTGGTGAGCTAGAAACCTTTGATTCTAGGAAACTCGGATATCCGTCAGTAGCTTTGTGAGCACTGAATGTGAGTGGGTTTTGGAGCCCAGTGTGTGTTTTTACTTGCCCGCCGGGTGAAAGCTAGGATTAAAGACTATGGTCCACCAGTTTTTGGCTCCGTTGTTCCTTTACCGACTGTCCGAATCCAATGGAAACCTGCATGGGCCAGGCTGCTGTGCTGGCAGCCCTGCCCACTGGCCTTACAACTGGCGTAGTCGGCAGGATTCGATACAGATCGGCAAGGAGCCTTTGAGCGGTGGAGTAGAGGACTGGCTAGTGTTAGGGTTCCCCATGGCTGTCCTTTTGGGGATTGTAGGCTGGCTGACTTTTACAGCCATGCGTGAGGAAACTGAGAGCTCTGTGGAAGAGGCTGCCCGGGACCTGCAAACCGAGCAGTGGAAGGAGCTGGAGCAAATGCCAGAGAAACAGATGCTGACCCTGGAGCTGGAGGAAGCGCTGGAGGAGGTTTGCTGACCAGGTTTGCGAGATTCGCCTGGAAATGGAGCAGCTGCTGGAGGATTCACAGGTTCATGAGTTGCAGATTGCCCTGGATGTTGTGGAGAGCCAGCAGCAGCAGGAGGCCGGGGCTGAGGCTGAGGCTGAGGCTAGGTCTGGAGCTGCAAGGTCTGAGGAGCAGAAGGCTGCGGCAGCCCGGGGCTCAAGACCGGCAACCGGAGCTGGTGTTTTCAGTTCCTCTTTGGAGGATGAGAAGAATCAGGCTGGAGTTGCAATCCGCAGTCTCCAGAAGATGAGAGCCCAGCTGGAAGCAGCACCTACTATGGCCCTGGTAGGTCTGCGATTTTGGGACATAGGGCTGGACATGCTTTCCGGAGCAGAGATGAAAATGCTGACTGCCATTGCCACGTGCTCCTCTTTGGGACAGTGTAAGACCTGCCAAGATGGCAGGAATGAGGGGGGTGGCTGATGCCCCATGTGTATGGACTGATGATTTCCTGGACTACGACCAGAGTGGGCATTGGCTCCTTTGTTGGATGGATTTATGGATTATGGACAATGTTAAATACCCTGATGGGGGTAGGGGTGGCTTTACTGAAAGCACTCCCCTGCCCCGGGAAGCTTTTCCCGTGGCTAGAAAGAAGGCCGAGGACATTTTGCGCTTTGGGCAAAGTGCTCAGAGACTGGTGAAGTGTACCTTTGTGATTGTTGTAACTGTATGATTTATCATGTTGTACTTGTGTAATGTGCCTAATTTCCTTGCACGGGGATGCTGGTGATGTAAATTGTGGGTAGTAAAGTGAGCATAGGGGTGGATTGTTGGGCAGATAAAATATATTATGCTCACTTTGTTAAAGATGGCACTGCCCACGAGGAGGTAGTCGCCCAGGTGATATTAATGTGTGTTGGGGGTGGGCTAAAGGCAGGTAGAATCCTTGTAACCTGGGGCTTGGTTTTAGGATTAAGCCTTCCCCACCCTTTTTGATGTGGGGCGGTACAATCCAATCATGCCTCAGAGAAGTGACTTTGTATTAGAGACTTCCCTATTTTGTATATTGGATTAAAGGTTATGAAGCTACACTATAAAATGGGGGCAGAACAGAAGCTTATGCTCTTGGTTCCTGAGATTATCATTAGAGGAGAGAGCAGAGAGAAGAGAGCAGAAAGAGGCCATGTGGCCAGGAGAAGCAGCCAAGATGGCGGAGTATTGAGTGAAAGGCCAGTTTGTGCGGTTTGACACTGGAGAAGGAAGGAGATGGGGAACAGAGGTGAGTAAGTCTGGTGAGCTAGAAACCTTTGATTCTAGGAAACTTGGATAAGTCAGTAGCTTTGTGAGCAATGAATGTGAGTGGGTTTTGGAGCCCAGTGTATGTTTTTACTTGCCCTCTGGGTGCAAGCTAGAATTAAAGACTATGGCCCACCAAAAAACCAACCAAACAAACAAACAAAAAAAACTCCTTTAATGAGCATCTACTTTCTTATTCTTCTTCTTCTTTTGTCTATCCCTAGTGGCAGCTATATGGCTGCCTTTCTTCCGCTAAAAGGAACTAGGAATTAGGGTCTGTAAAGCCAGTAGCCAGGGCCACTATCACAGCCGCCCAGCCCATGTAGGTTCGCATTGGATTCGGACAGTCAGTAAAGGAACAACGGAGCCAAAAACTGGTGGACCATAGTCTTTAATTCTAGCTTGCACCTGGCGGGCAAGTAAAAACACACACTGGGCTCCAAAACCCACTCACATTCACTGCTCACAAAGCTACTGACTTATCCGAGTTTCCTAGAATCAAAGGTTTCTAGCTCACCAGACTTATTCTCCTCAGTTCCCCATCTCCTTCCTTCTCCAGCGTCAAACCGCACAAACTGGCCTCTCACTCAATACTTCTCCATCTTGGCTGCTTCTCCTGGCCACATGACCTCTTTCTGCTCTCTGCTCTGTTCCCTCTGCTCTCTCATGCTAATCATCCCAGGAACCAAAAGAGCAAGCTCTCGTTCTGCCCCCATTTTATAGTGTAGAAACCCAAACCTTTAATCCAATATACAAAATAGGGAAGTTTCTAATACAGTCACTTCTCTGAGGCATGATTGGATTGTACCGCCCCACATCAAAAAGGGTGGGAAAGTCGCCTGACCTGTGGTGGCGCAGTGAATAAAAGCGTCGACCCAGAAATGCTGAGGTCACCGGTTCAAAACCCGGGGCTTGCCTGGTCAAGGCACATATGGGAGTTGATGCTTCCAGCTCCTCCCCCCTGTCTCTCTCTCTCTCTCTCTCTCTCCTCTCTAAAATGAATAAATAAATAAAAATTTGTTAAAAAAAAAAAAAAAAAAAAAAAGGGTGGGAAAGGCTTAGTCCCAAAACCAAGCCCCAGGCTACAAGGATTCTGGCTGCCTTTAGCCCACCACCAACACACATCAATATCACCTGGGCAACGGCCTCCACGTGGGCAGCGTCATCTTTAACAAAGTGAGCATAATATATTTTATCCGCCCAACAGGGTCTCACACTAAGACTCTAAAATCTACAATTATCTCCCCTTGACCCAAACTTTAGTTCCCTTCGAGCTATTGGCAAAATGGACTTGTGCTCAGGCACACAAATCTGGGGGAGGGCCTCGCGGGCCAGCACGCCCACGAGAATGGCGCTCTAATGGGGTAACGTTCAGTCTGAAGTGTTTGCATTCAGATATTCATGAACACCTAGCGCAGTGCTCAGTGCTGGGGCCACGAAGGTGACAGGGAACCGGACCCACCGGCACGGAGCTGGGCGGTGTCTCTGGGCATAGAAACCTTTGTTGGGAGGAGGAGAAAGCAGGCAAGTGGAAATCTCTGCCCTAAATGGTCAACCCCCGAGCTAGGCTTGACCCAGCTGTGCAGCCGTAGAGTGCCTTTTGCCCCCTCTGGTCCTAGTCTCCTCCTCTGGACTGGGCGCGGCTGGGAGAAGGTCTCTAGACCCTTCCAACACTGGGGTAGCGGGCAAGGAAGTCCCTCCTCCCCTAAACTTACCCCCAAACACTTAGAGACTGAGCTTTCAGTGGTCTAGCCAACCCCCCCCCCCAATTTTCTCCCACCGTCCTGTGTTCCCCTGAGACCCAGGTTCCTACCTGACTGGCCACTGGGGGTGGGGTCGGCTTTCCCCACCACTGCCACTGTCACCATCCTGTCCCGCAGGGTCCATGGCAGCGGCAGCCCCTCATGAGAATCAGGCAGGGCAGCTCTGACGCACCTTTATCCCGCCCTCTCTGGGCGGGGCCAATGGGAGGAGGGCTCTGTGGCCAGGCCCACCCCTTCCTGTGGGCGGAGATCTGTAGGCAGGAGGGATGTAGGGTGAGGGCTGGACCGCTGGGGACCAGGGATGTTGGTGGAATGGGCATGCAGGCCTTCAGCGGTCCCTCGGTGATTTCTGAAAGAAACTGGGGGGTGGTTGAAAGACCTTAAGCACCCTGGAAGGCAGGGTGACTTGGGAGGGCCCCATGAGGACCAAGGACCTGGGAGGCTGGAGGGCTGAGTCCTGGGGTTGGATTCTCAGGGGAACTTGTAACCGAGCAGGCCAGAGGGGAGCTTCAGCCCACCTCGGGGCCGTGTGAAGCCCACAGGTGGAGCCAAGGTTGGTGGACAGATCCGAGGGCGGGCGGGAGCCTCCAGGAGATGGTGCCAGCCAGCTGAGGACCACAGGGAGGCCTCTCCCAGACTGGCCCTATGCTGGACAGACCCAAGAGGCTCTGGGAACCTGCCTCCAGGCCCAAGACGTTCTTTCTGCAAAGGTCACTGTGGCCTGGTCTGTGTTTGCCAGCTTGCTCTCCTGATGACAAGATATTAGACTAGTGTCCATGACTCCCAGGAGCCCCCCTGAGAGGTGACCAGGAGGCTTGCCTGAGGCTCTATCCAGTGAGGATGTTCCAAACTGAATGACAGCAAGTCAGCCAACCAGAGCCGCTCTCCAGGGAGTGTAAGTGCCGGGTAGAGTCATAGCTCCCCTGGGGAGAACAGTGGGCTGGGCCCTTTGAGGGTGGGGAGGTGGGGGGAGGGGACTGTTACTATCAGAGCCCTTCCAGCTCGGACTACTCAGACCCCCTTCACACCCATGTTACTTCTCTCTCCCCTAGGCACTGTCCCATGAAGGGGGTCAATTAGGAAAGTTAAAAAACAAATAAGAGGAATTTACAATAGTTAAAAGTTCAAGGAGAGATTTTAAAATTGAATGTAAACAACTTCCTAGCCTGACCAGTGGTGTCACAGTGGATAGAGCATGGACCTGGGACACTGAGGTCCCAAGTTCGAAACCCTGAGGCTGCTGGTTTGAGCGTGGACTCCTCCGGCTTGAACGCAGGTTCTCCAGCATGAGCGTGGGATCATGGACATGATCCCAAGGTCCCTGGCTTGAGCCCATGAGTTGCTGGCTTGTAGCCCAAGGTCACTGGCTTGAGCAAGGGGTCACTGGCTCAGCTTGAGTCTCCCCTCAGGGCACACGTGAGAAAACAATCAATGAACAACTGAAGTGAAGCAACAACGAGGTGATGCTTCTCATCTCTCTCCCTTCCTGTCTCTCTCTCAAAGCAAACAGACAAACAAAACAAATTTCCTCTCCATCAGTAAATTGAGATTCTAGATTGGGAAACCAATAGTCTTGGAGACCTAGCTTCTTGTTTTACTTTTGCCAGATCAAAATTATTTCAAAAAAATTTTTTTTCGTGGGTGCTCTCTTCTCGCTCTCCTGCAGGCGGTGCCAGCTGAGACTCCCAGTAGTGGTATAAGTGTGCCTGTTTCTGCAATTAGCCCTTTGTCTGATTATGTGACAGTGTTATTTATTTTTAACATGGTTGATTTAATTTCATTATGTTTTCCCTAGGAAGAAGTTTTAAATGTGTATAGGGTAAAATTTTAGCTTAAATAATTTTATGGGCCCTGGCCGGTTGGCTTAGTGGTAGAGCATCGGCCTGGAGTGCGGAAGTCCTGGGTTCGATTCCCAGCCAGGGCACACAGGAGAAGCGCCCATCTGCTTCTCCACCCTTCCCCCTCTCCTTCCTCTCTGTCTCTCTCTTCCCCTCCCGCAGCCGAGGCTCCATTGGAGCATAGATGGCCCAGGTGCTGAGGATGGCTCCATGGCCTCTGCCTCAGGCGCTAGAGTGGCTCTGGTGGCAACAGAGTGACGCCCCGGATGGGCAGAGCATCGCCCCCTGGTGGGCGTGCCAGGTGGATCCCGGTCGGGCGCATGCAGGAGTCTGACTGCCTCCCCGTTTCCAGCTTTGGAAAAATACAAAAAAAAAAAAAAAAAAAAAAAATTTATGGACTCGAGGTTTCATGATACTGCATAAAATTTAGAAACGGGATAGATAATAGACTTTTGAAAGGTCTATCCACTTGAAGATTATATGAATTTTTCCCAATGTTTTCTTCTTTTTATGTTGTATAAACATATCAAGTTTACCCATTCTCCTGTTGGTAAACATCTTGGTTGTTTCCAAGTTTTTGCTTTTGCTGCAATGCACATACCTACAAGGTGTAATGGGGTGGGTTTCACTCTGGGTACTGTCTTGGGTTGGTTTCTCCAGGGTAGATTTGGGGGTTCACCTGCAGGATACTCGTGTTGGAGTGCTTTTTGGAACAACACCTGCAGGAAACGGAAGGAAGCAGGACTGGGTAGCGAGTAAGGCTGGACTGCAATGTGGTTACAACAGGCACTTCAGTTCGGGGGCTGGGGTGATGCTTCAATTTGTCCCAAGTCAGGGCACGGAGGCTGGTGTGCTCCCCATGTTGGCTCTAGGCTGCCCGGAGGGGGTGTGTGTGCTCATCCTGGGCAGGGCAGCTCCCTCCAAGAAGGGCAGGTTCCTGCGAGAAACGCAGCTGAGGGCTCAGCAGTCCGTTCTCCCAGCAGCCATGGAGATTAGTGCCTGGGTCTTAAGAGGTGAAACCTGGGGGGGTGGCCACAGCTGCCCACCACATATTCTTTTTTTTTTTTAATTTAGTGAGAGGCAGGGAGGCAGACAGACTCCCGCATGCGCCTCAACTGGGATCCCTTTTAGCACATCCACTAAGGGGTGATGCTCTGCCCATCTGAGGTGTTGCTCCGTTGCAACCGGAGCCATTCTAGTACCTGAGACAAAGGCCATGGAGCCATCCTCAGCGCCCAGGCCAACTTTGCTCCAATGGAGCCCTGGTTGCAGGAGAGGCAGAGAGACAAAGGAGAGGGGGAGGGGTGGAGAAACAGACGGGTGCTTATCCTGTGTGCCCTGGCCAGGAATCGAACCCTGGATAGCCACACACCTAGCCGACGCTCTACTGCTGAGCCAACCGGCCAGAGCCCACAGTCATATTCTAACTTACTAGATTTTGCTGAATTGTTTTCAAGTTGTCTCCACTTCTCCCTTCTGCGCTGTATGAGAATTTGTGCACTGTTCTTCCACTCCACGCATCCTATCCGGGTTTTCCCATACTATTTTCTGGATGATTTCTCCAGGTCTTTCTGGATGTGCCAAAATGATCCCTTTGGCTGCTTCTAATCTGTCTTTCTAATTAATTGAGTTTCTTCTTTCTTTTTTCCTGGAAATTCCAGGCATTTCTTTTAAAATATTTGTCTTTTTCTTTTCCCTTAAAGAGCAAATTATTCCTTTCTTATGGTTTCAATTTCTTTGTTTTTACTGCTCTGAAACATCTCCTGTATTATCATCAATGTTTTTTGTTGTTTTTTTCAGAGACAGAGAGAGAGCCAGAGTGAGTGACAGGGACAGACAGACAGGAACGGAGAGAGTTGAGAAGCATCAATCATCAGTTTTTCATGCAACACCTTAGTTGTTCATTGATTGCTTTCTCATATGTGCCTTGACCGTGGGGCTACAGCAGACCGAGTAACCCCTTGCTTGAGCCAGCGACCTTGGGTCCAAGCTGGTGAGCTTTGCTCAAACCAGATGAGGCTGCTCTCGAGCTGGCGGCCTTGGGGTTTCAAACCTGGGCCCTCCGCATCCCAGTCCGAAGCTCTATTCACTGCGCCACCACCTGGTCAGGCCAATGTTTATATTTTTGAAGTCCCAGGGCTCTGATTCCTCTGGTTGGTGTTGTTTTTTTTTTTTTATGAAGTGTCTTTTTTTTTTAACTTTCTTATTATTTTATTTATTCATTCATTTTAGAGAGGAGAGGGAGAGACAGAGAGAGAGAGGAGAGACAGAGAGAGAGAAGGGGGGGAGGAGCTGGAAGCATCAACTCCCATATGTGCCTTGACCAGGCAAGCCCAGGGTTTCGAACCAGCGACCTCAGCATTTCCAGGTCGACGCTTTATCCACTGCGCCACCACAGGTCAGGCTCTTCTCTGGTTGTTTTGTCTCTTTATTGTCATGCGGGCTCGCTTCTCCGCATCTGTAATTTTTTTTTTTATTTTTTTTTTGCTTTCTTCTCCCAATGCCTTCACATGGGTTCTTTCTCTGGATGTGTCTGTGACCTCCGCATCTGTAATTTCATGGGAGTTCTGTACTGCCTGTGTCCATCACGCACTGGAGAAGTTGGCAGCTGCTGCTTAAAGGCTGCCGAGGGCTGTTTTCAGGCTGGGGCCTCATTTCTTTTTCTCTTTCTCTCTTTCTCTTTCTCTTTCCCCTTCCCCTCCCTTCCTTCCCTCCTTCCCTTCCTTCCTTCCCTCCCTCCCTCCCTCCCTCCCTCCCTCCCTCCCTCCCTCCCTCCCTCCTTCCTTCCTTCCTCCCTCCCTCCCTCCCTCCCTCCCTCCCTGCCTTCCTTCTGTTCTTTTTAATTTCAGAAGCAGTTTATAAAATAATTGCAAAGATAGTATCTTCTAATTCTCTTAATGTTGTTTTCTCCATTTTTTTTTCTTTTTAGTCTAAATATTTAATTCATTTGTCCCAAGTATCATTAAAAAGAGACCAGGTGAACAACTGTCATCGCCAAGGTTTTGCTCATGAGTCAGAGCGGAGAGTCTCAGGCCCCGGGTCAGTGCAGTCCTGGGGACACCTCTCCCCCGGCTGAGTGACCCAGGCTCACGTCTGTCGTCTTCCCTCCTCACCTGTACAACGGCAGAGGGGAGTATTTGCCTCGCAGGGTTGTGGCGAGGATTAGAGGTGACCTGCACAGTGCCCAGCAGAAAATAGGTGCTTACTAAAGACTGCCACTGAGTGGCAGCCACGGCAGGGTGCCCGAGGGACACGATGCTCTCCCTTTGCAGCCCCCAGCCCCCAGGTCACAAGAGGAAACTGGCGCGGAGACTTCGCTTCCCCTCTGGCCGAGTCACGCCGTTCTGCACCCCGCATTCTTCCCTCTGGAGGTTGCGAAGAGGACTGGCCTTGCACAGCTGACCACCAGTCCTCGGCTGGGCTTCCCCGTCCGATGGTGTGGGAGCGGGCCGGGAGGGGAGGAAACCAACCAAGCAATCCAGACGATTCCATCGTGGGCATGGCTACCAGTTTCAGAGGTGCCCTTCTCCCCAGCATCCTTCCTCCTCGGCTCCCCTGGGACCGTCCCTCTCCTGGCTGAGATGAACTATAGGAACTTGACAGAGCTCAGATGGCTCCACACAGCCGGCAGGTGTCAGACTTGACTGCTACCTTGATCTGTGAGCCTCCCGGGACGGTCCCCTTGGGCCAGGCTGGGCCGGGAGTGGCCCTTGGCTCTTCCCCTGGCTCCTCTACGCTGGCGGGCTGGGAGTCTGCAGGAGGCTCCCTTGTAGCTTTTTTGTCCGTGGGAGGCAAAAGCAACCGACCGAAGATGGGAAGAGGAAGACTGTCCACTCCCCCCCCCCCCATGGCTCTCTTGGCAGGAGCAGCTGAGTATGAACGAGCTCCAGGCGTCTTGCTCAAGTGCGAGGTCCGGGGGCAGCGGCCACGGGCACCCTGGCTGCCCCAGATGTCCTGCTCACTGAACTCTGCTCCCAGCCAATCAGCAGGTGGCTCTGGGCTCCTGCGTCCTGCAGTGTTGGTGATATTCTAGCCTTGAGGGCCTCTTGGTAGCATTCCCCGTCCAGCCCGGGGGTGAGCGGCTTCCCTAAGTTACCAATGCCGGGATCTTCAGTCCCTTCGATACTTCTGTAACCATCTCCTGGAGTAAACTCCCCACTTTGAAACGTTTAGTAGTCATTGTTTTCTGACCGGAGCCAAAACACACCCTGAACTTGCCTCACAGGCTGCAGCCGAGTGCTGGTTCCCGGAGCCTCTGTGAAGGAGGCACCCTGGGATGCGAAGGAAAAACCGGGGTGTTGGGTAAGGAGAGGAAAACCCCGACCGCTTGTGGGGGCACAAACCTGACAGCGAATGACAACCTTTGGGCTGGCAAGGCCTACCTCCCACTAGAAACCCAGGAGAGCTGCCTCTTGAGGCCCTTCAGGGACCCTCCCGGACCCCCACACCAGGCACGGCTCCACAAGCCCTCGTCAGAGTGTCTCTCCCTCACACCCCAGACTCCCCGCAGCCCTGGCAGACTACCAGCGCTGAGCAGAGGGGGGGGGGGGCCAGGGAGCCCCTACGAAGAACACACAGAGAACTGAGTCAGGCTAATCAACTCTTAAATATTTAATTCCCATTTATTTAAAGTTCCGTCAGTCTGTGTACACTATTTATATTAAAAACACAGGAAACTGGGGCTCCTAGCAAAAATATACATTTCCATTTTGGAGATTGTTCAGACACCAAGAATAGCATCTTCTCAGCACTAGAGCTGGCTGTATGTGTGTGTGTGTGGGGTAGAATGGGGCAGGGGTAGAGGCGGTGGGCCAGGCAGAGCGTCTCCCCCTAGACCCCTAGAGTGCTGCCCAGGGGGGCACCTAGCCCAGGGGGCAGGGCGGGAGAGGGAAGACTCTTGCCAGCAGGGAGTGACCATGGGCTCTCTGGGGAAGGCCACGCTGGCAGGGCACACGCTGGGCTTACCCTTTCTCTAGGGCACTTCCTCCCAGAGCTGCAGTTTTGAAGGACAGGATCCAGGAAGTGGGCTCTGACCCAGGTTCTGAGACCCTAGCCTGTCCCCATGGCTCCAGCCAGCTTCCTCCCCAGAAAGGAGCCCCCCTGCTCAGCACTGAGTGCAGCTGCGGAGGGGAGGGGAAGGCAGGGGAGGGGAGATAAGGGGCCAGAGGAATGAGACTGGCCTGGCCTGGCCAGGTCCCTGTCACTAGGGGCTGTGCAGGGAGAGTTGCAGGTGACCAGCTGAGCTAAGTAGAGGGGAGAGGGAGGGTAGCGGAGCTGCTGGGACAGATGGGTGCCTCCACCAACAGTATCAGTTTATCTCTGGCACCTTCCCCTTTGAGCAGGTGCTGGGCTGACTCAGCAGGACACCCTGCTGACCAGGGACCTGGCCCAGCCCTGCGAACAAGGACACAGCTCTGCCTGTCCCCCTACAGGCGCCGCTGGGCATGCATCCGCCTTGGGGGGTGGGGTGGGGTCGAACCTGCAGATAAAGTGAATTTAGTGCTTGTGGTGTGTGCTGGAGGGGGGCTCCAGGAGTGTGTGGGCACCTGCAGCTCAGGCCAGGGCCTGGTCCCCCGGCTGGAGAGGAACTGGTCGTGAGTCCTGGCCCTGGGGAGCGGGCGTGGAGCCGACAGCACAGGCGCGGTGCCGGCAAGGCTGCGGCAGAGTGGCCGGCGGCGGACAGGGGTGCCCACTGCTGGAGGCCTACCCCGGCCCGCTTGCTGCTTCACCACCAACCTCTGCCTCTCGAGAGGCTCACTCCTCTTCCTGGGGTGTGGGGCCCCCGCCTGCAGGAAACCCACCTCCTTCCAGGCTAGGGGAGGCCCCCAGCAGCCAGCGTGGGGGGCCATCAGCAACCACGGCCTGGGAGACCCGTGGAAACAACAAAAGGACGTTGGTGTGAGTGGGGCTGGGGCCTGTGGCTGGAGTGGGGTCTGCTGGGTCAGGGGTGCCTGCTTCAGCCCGGGGACGATGGTACAGTCCCCGCGAGGCACCATGGCCTTCAGGGGAGGCCCAGTGACTAGGGCCGCTGCCAGCCCAGGTCCTGCGCGGCTTCCCCAGGAACTGGGCCCAGGGTTAGTGTTTCTTTGGATGGCTCAGGTCCGTGCTGTGGAGACAGGAGCAGAACGAGGCCCTCACACCTGCAGGACAGGCCCCACACCCTCCGCGGCAGGGGCAGGGCAAAGCAGAGGTCCTATTCTATGCTGCTGGTGAAATAATACAAACCTCCTCACAAGAAATGGAAGAGGAACAGACGTGGGGATGGGGGAGAGAGAAGGAGGACGAGGGAGGAAGGAAGAGAGAAACCTAGAGAAAGGAAGAGGAAGAGCAGACGTTAGAGAAGAGAAGGGAACCGAGACTGAGGAGAGGGGGGGACCGTGGGAGAGAGGTGTGGGTGTGACGGCACCAGTGCGTCTCGCTGCTCTGCGCGACGCGAGTGTGCGGGGGCGGCGCCGGGGAAGTCCATCCCGTGGCGGGCCCTGTCCCGGCGCAGCCGCCTGCCCCGTCCTTGGCCCGCGGAGGCCCTGGGCCCACACGTCAGTACATGTCCTTGTAGATCTCCTGCAGCAGGGGGTGCAGCGAGGTCTCCGTCTCGGTCTTCTTGATCCGCTGCATCATCTGCGCATGCTCGGTGACCAGCTGCCGCAGGTCCGCCATCTTCTGCAGCAGCTTGGGGAAGAGGTACTGGGCGTCGGGGTGGTTGGCCTGCAGGTGGAACTCGAGGGCACGCAGGATGGTGTCCTGGATGGCCTCCACCTGTGACACGTTCATGAGGCCCGGCCGGTCTGTGGGGACACAGGACCGAGTGTGGACGGGCACGGGCACGCGTGGGCTCTCAGAAGGCCCAGGAGTGTCCATGCGCCCGCCCTGGGGGCACCTGGTCCGGGGTCATGGCGAGGGGCCCACTGCCTGCACTGACACCGGCTCTGCCCGAGGAGTGCTGCCGCCCCCGCACTGTCTCAGCCTCCCTGTGCCTGCGTCCGCCCCGTAACTGAGGAGGATGGAAGGACCCCCACACAGAGCGGTGCCCACCACTGTCAGCATGATTATTACTGTAATTATTGTGTTGGAAAGGAAAAATGTTGCTAAAATACAGAATATTCTCCACCAGCGTAAACGGCCCCCATCGACATGCTGGTCTTGCCCTCTCGGCCTTCTGTCTCGTCCCATGTCTGTAGACAGGGCTGCCGGACGCACAGCCGGTGTCCGCAGTGGAAGCCCAGTCCTGGAGGGCTGGCTCTACTGGCCTGGCCCACTGCCCCACCCACACTCACCCCCGCACAGAATGATGGCAGCTATGAAGAGAGCCAGGTCACTGTCGTCAAGTTCCAGGGCATTGAACTTGACAGCAAACTCGAACTTGGGCTCGATGATATCACTGAAGGGCTTGCGGAGGCTGCGCAGGAACTCCCGGGTGACAAAGCCGGTGCCGTTGGCCACCAGCAGCCCGTCCTTGTTGACAATGGAGGCCAGCATGGCAAAGATGGCCTCGTGCACGCCGTATTTGAGCAGGGTCACCTGGTCGTTGAGGAAGAGGCTGCCGAAGCTGGGGATGCTCTTGGCGAACTCGGTGAGCTCGCGCACGGTCTCCACCGTGGTGCACTGGCAGCGGTAGAAGACGTGCACGCTGATCTCCTTGTAGGGCGGCAGGCCGTTCACCAGCTGCTTCCACACCAGGCCCTTCTCCGCCTGCCACAGTGTCTCGATGTCGTGGATCACAAAGGGCTGCGAAGCAGGCCTGGTCAGAGGCCAGGCCGTGGGGACCCCGCCGGTGCGCTCCCCAAACCCCCGCCTGTACCATGAATTGGGGGAGGGGGCTGGCTCCCCCAGGAGTCAGGGCCCCGCTGTGCCGAGCCCGGCACTCACCGCTGTGTGGCTGGTCTTGCCGGTGAGGATGCCGCGGGCCTTCTTTTTGGTCATGTTGAAGTTCTTCAGGTAGGCGCTGTAGATGTGCTTGGAGAAGGCCCGCAGGTCAGCCACCTGCGGGCTGTGCTGGCTCCCCTCACTTGCCGTCAGCCCTGCCACCAGCTTCCTCTTCTCGGCCTCTGGCATCCGGCCAAAGCGGATGGCTGGGGGTGGGGGGGGAGGCAGTCATGAGGACTCCCCGCAGGAGCCAGAGCCTCTAACCTCCTCGTCTCTCTACAGGCGCATGGGCCAAAATGGAGACCCGTCCTTGGAACCCAGGGCCCTCCCTCAGAAGCTCCGGGACTGCAAGCTGGAGTGTTGGGGAACCCTTCAGAACGTGTGCTCCAGGGCTGTAGGGCTTCTGGACCACCTGGCCGGCAGGTGGCACAGTGTGACAGGCAGGAAAACAGTCTTCGGTGTCAAAGGCCTGAGCCTGAGTTCCAGTGAGCAGCTCACTCGCATGTGACTTCAGGCAGGCTACCTCGTTTTCCATCAGAAAAACGGGGCTGACACTTAAATCTCACTGGATGGTCAGAATAAATAATCCACATTACAGACTGTAGTCATTAGTAAAGGAGCAGGAAACCAATCTGGCTTCTCTCAGAGAAAAAGCAAGACTCACTCAGCCACATAAGGGGCCTGAGCAGACAGACTGAAGGAGAGACCACAGCCGAACCTGCCAGACCCCATCACCTAAAAAGGCTGCAGACGGAGCGCTCAGGCCCTGCCAGCCCCGAGATCCAAGGCAGTTAGGGGACGCACGGGTGAAAAGGGAACCGAGAGGCTTTCCCCAGAGAGGTAAAGAGGGGGCAGGTGGGCTTTTCAAAATCCCCCTCTCTGGGGTCTGAAGAGAGAGCCTGCAGGAGGCCCGGAGCACTGGGCAGGCTGTCCCCTCGGAGTGGCTGGCCTCCAGGGGACTCCTGCCTGGCTCCTGGCATGTGGGGCCACTTGCTGGCTCGGCCCTTGCTCAATAACCAATAAGGGCTGTGGGCCCGGCCTTCGCAGCAGCTTTTCATGCTGTGCCAGACCATTCGGGACAGGCTTGAGGTTCTGGGAGTGGTCTTTCCAACAGCACCAGGGCTGAGGTGATTCCCACTTCCCTTCTGGGCCGGAGGGAAAGCCACAGATAGAGCGCTGACTGCCCCGGTGTCCCATGGTGCAGAGGGCAGACCTTGGGCTAGGCTGTGCCAGCTCCAGGACTCAGGGTCCAGGTCAGCAACTGAGGCGCCCCCTGTCTGGGCTCCCTGGAACTGGCGCTGAGCGGTGCGGCATGCGCAGCGCCAGTGCAGAGCCGGGCGGCAGCGCTCACCGTTGTGGGACATGCCCAGCGCCAGGCACTTCTGGAAGCGGCAGTACTGGCACTTGTTGCGGTTCTTCTTCTGGATCTTGCAGCTGCGCTCGCACTTCTCGTACTCCAGCTTCATGCGGATCGTGCGGCGGAAGAAGCCCTGCGGGACGTGCGCGGAGGAAGCGCAGGGAAGGGACAGGCTTGGGGATCCTGCCGCCCACCAGGTCGTCCTAGGGACCCCGTTGTGCACGAAGATGTACAAACCCCTGGAATTTGGAAGTAGTGGGGGAACTATTTTGGAAGGAAGTGGGAGGAGGGTCAACAACTCCAAAACATTTGAAATAACTAAAATAATATACCATCATTACCCTAAATGTTTCTTTGTTAATTTGGTAACGAAACTGTACCGTGACCAATTGGCTTATTCATAAATATCTGGTTCTGCGTGTTTCCTAGGTGATGATTTAATAAAATAACACAGGCAGTCTCCGGGTTACCGAGATAGATTCTGTAGGTTTGTTCTTAAGTTGAATGTGTACATAAGTTGGAACAGGGACATTTACCTATTGAATGCAACTTAGGTGTTTGTTTTAAGGTAGTATTTATTTTTACCTTTCTGTGTACATAAATACTTAAACATTTTCAAACCAACAGAACCTATCTCGTTCGTGACCTTGGGACTGCCTGTGTGTGATCTGACAGGTGTGCAGTTAGGAGGAAGAACCCAAAATCACTACTGAAAAAAGAGATGTACCATTTGTTTTCTTTTTTCCTCAAAGAGCCCCCCTGTCAGGCTTTGAGGTGCAGGAACCCCTGACCTCAGGAAGGAGCCTCAGCCCAAGACCTCCCTTCTGTCCTGCCTGTCTTTTCCAGCCAAGCCCCCAGGGGGCGCAAACAGCCCAGGTAAGTGGCTGGGTCAGCGCAGCAGGTGCCCAGCAGGGCAGTGTGGACAAGGGATCCCTCCTCTCCAGCAGGACCCAGAGCTGAGGCCTGGACTGGGCCCAGGGCCCTGGCTACTGCCCAGGCAGGAATTCCGCAGTGGGGAGGGGCAGGGAAACCCTAGTTGGCAGGTCACCTCGTCATGTGAGCACGGCTCTAGTGGCCAGCCAGCACCCCCCTGCCCATACCTTGCACCCCTCACACGCATGGACGCCGTAGTGGAAGCCCGATGCCTTGTCCCCGCACACGCGGCACTCCATGTTGAGGCTGCCGCACGAAGCCCCGTCGCAGCCCATCTGCAGCTGGTCCAGAAGAGAGGGTGGGGAGGCGCTCCGGGAGAGGTCTGTGGACAACACAAGTGGCTGCACGTTCCGCTGGGCCAGGCTGCGCACTCACAGCCCTCGGCCACGCCATCTAAGAGTTGTGTGGCCACAGAAGTCAACCTTCCTGAGGATCAGTTTCTTCACCTAGAGCATGGGGTGAGCGACAGCTTCTCTCAGGGGGATGGCGGTTTCCATAGCACCCCCAGACCTGCCACCCAGCAGGCATTTCAAATGGCACCTGGGCTAACTGGGTGAGGCAGAGCCTCCCTGGGGGCGGGGTGCGGGGGGGGGTGTGCAGACAGAATCACTCCAGACTGTCCCTGGGAGGTGGCCACGTGGAGTTCTGCGGGAGGTGTGTGGCAAGGGCAGCAGAAGCGCAGAGCTCCGCAGAGCACCCCTCCACCGGGAAGCGATCCTTGCAGGGACTCGGACGTGCTGTGAAGTGGGAAGGACCTCCCAAGAGGCTCAGGTGCACTCCCACGAAGCTTGCTCACACACAGAGAGCATAGGTATCAGTCACACTGACTGGGCGGCTCATGAATTTTCACAAGCGTTTTTCTATTAAATGTACAGATGTTTGAACCAGGTGCTGAGTGTTAGCAAAGAAAGCAGGTGGCCATGGCAACGACTTCGGGGTATATATACCGTCTGATGAAAGTAAGAACTGCTAGGAGTCTCTTCTGAATCTCTCCCTTGGAGCAGAAAAGAGCCCTTCCCTTGGAAAAGGGACCCACACTGAGTTCAGGTCTCCTGACCCAGCCCAGTGCTGCATGACCCACCTGCCCTGCCCTGCCCTGCCCTGCCCTGCCTGCTAACCTGCCTTTCTCTGCTCTCCTCCTCGATAACTCAGCAACCTCCCTGGGGCCAGGGGCCAACCCCCAAACCAGAGCATCAGCAGTGTAGAGCAGACAGCCCTACGGAGACCCAGACCATGGAATAAGCCCAGACTTAACATTTTCTATCTGCAAAAGATCTAATTCTCGCCTGACCTGTGGTGGCGCAGTGGATAAAGCGTCGACCTGGAAATGCTGAGGTTGCCGGTTCGAAACCCTGGGCTTGCCTGGTCAAGGCACATATGGGAGTTGATGCTTCCAGCTCCTCCCCCCTTCTCTCTCTCCTCTCTCTCTTTCCTCTCTAAAATGAATAAATAAAAGATTAAAAAATTAAAAAAAAAAAATCTAATTCTCTGCACCATGGAGTGACCTCCCAGAGTGCACACCACTCCCCGCCACCTCCTCCACTCCCCGCCACCTCCTCCACTCCCCGCCCCCATCCCAGGGGGACAGGAGGAGAGCCCCTGCCGGCCACATCCTGGACTCAGCGGGGGCACAAGCAGCCCACAGCAGAGGACCCAGCAGCCGGCCACCCTCTGGTTGAGGAGGGCAGAGGTGACACGAGTCCCTGGTCCCTAAGACAGCCTGTCCTGTCCCAGAGCCTTAGCTCCCACCCTTCTCTCACTCCAGAACACGCACCCCCCTGCAGCCCAGACAGAGTGGGGGGCCTCCATCTCCTGGGCAAGGACTGCAGCCTGGCAGGCCGGGCCGCTGGTCTGCTCAGTGGCCTTTGTCACCACCCTCAGTGCGGGGCTCCCCCATGAGGACGTGCGGGCCCCAGGACAGGTGCCCAGAGGCTGTGGGATAGGTGGTCCTAAGGCTGGTGAGGCGTTATAATGGGCGGTAGATGGCGCTCTCCCAGCTGCGGGGAGAAGACCAGTGTGCACCCTCCCCTAGGGACCCGTGCAGACGCTGGTGAGAGGGTTCCGGCACGTCCCCTGATCCGTGTGGTCTGCCTGCGTGTGTGCTTTGTGGCACTTCCTGTGGGCACCAGGGCTGTTCCCGGGGCTCACACGTCTGCCCCTCTGCTAGACCCGGAGCGTCTCAGGTCATGTTCCCTTTAGATCTCCACGCTCCCTCAACAGGGACCAGAGGGACCTCAGAGCATCCACCTCTTGCTGCTTCCTCGTTCTCCCTCGTGGCCCTGGGGGCTCGGCAGGACTGGTCACGTGGTTGCCGTCGGTGCTGCGCGGCGATGCCACCCTCTTCATTCACACACACTGAAGAGCAGGGCAGGACCAGCCCCTGCCCTCCACTAGCGGAGCTGAGAACCGAAAGACACCGGGGCACCACGCGGCGAGGGCAGCGCTGGCCGAGGGGCTGGCCGAGCGGGGCAGGACTGCGGGGAGCCACCACCTGGCGCGAGGTGGTCGGGGAAGGTTACGGCCCCTCTCTCTGGCTCAGATGTGAGTGCTCAGGTGACCTCCAAGTGGCACCAGGTGCTCGGAGACGATGGGCACGGAGGTAAGAATGCAGCTCAGGAGCCGTGCAGCCCAACTTCAGATCAGGGTCCTGTGCTGAAAACCCAGCTGTGTCCCCGGGCCTGTTTCCTCCTCTGTGAAAGGGGGTCACCGTGAGGTGGGCAGGAGGTAACGCAGAGACAGCTCTCGGAGCTGGAGGTGCCGTGTGAACACCAGCCCAGGTCTGGGTGGTGCCCACGAACGCCGCAGTCCTGCGGGTTCCCAGCTCTGTGCCCCGCAGGCAGGGACCATGCCTCTCTCTTCCTTCTTCTGGGTGTCTCTTTCCCCCACAGCTGCACAGAAACCCAAGGTGTGTGTGTGGGGGGGTGTCTCTGCTCATGAGGCCTGGGGAGCCCCTGGAACAAGACCTAACCTCCTCTTGTGGTGCCTGGCCTGTTGCTGGCCTCTGCCTCAGAGGTGACAGGACCACCCCGAACCCTGGAAGCCAAGGTGTCCACCCTATTACCCACGGAGTCAGCCAGAGCTCTGGACTGAAGAGAAACGCTGGATGAGAGTCCGAGAGGGGCCCCGTCAGGAGAAGCTGCAAACTGGGTGGGAAAACAGGCCCAGGGCAGGGGCGACCTGCAGACGTCCTGCCCCGGGCGGCTAACAGGTGCAGGCTGCCGAACCCGAGAGTGGTCGGGGAGGTCTGGCGGCCTCAGCGGACAGGACAACGGCACCCCCTGCCTGTCCGAGGGAACAAGGAACCACAGTAGCTGATACACAGGCAGAGAGGCGCCTGGGTGAGCAGACGTGCACACGTCTCGCGGGGGGCTCTTGTTTTTGTTTTGTCTTTTTGACAGACAGAGCAAGTCGGAGAGAGGGACAGACAGGGAGAGAGATGAGAGGCATCACCTCATAGCTGCGGCTCCTCAGCTGTTCACTGATTGCTTCTCACCTGTGCCTTGACGAGGGAGGGCTACAGCAGAGCCAGGGACCACGAGGTCGTGTCTATGGTCCCACGGTTAAGCAGCGACCCCTTGCTCAAGCTGGTGAGCCCATGTTCAAGCTGGTGACCTCGGGGTTTCGAACCTAGATCCTCCGTGTCCCAGTCCGATGTTCTATGCCCTGCGCCACCACCTTGTCAGGCGGGGGGCGCTTTTGTTGCGGGGTTATCAGGGATACTGCAGTGGTGGCAGCTTGGGGGTGGATTTTCCAAAGATAAAGGTTCTGTTTCCTCTTTGCTGACCACCTGGCTTAAAGGTTTACTCTCAAATCACCATCACGTCCTCCCTGAGAGTACTGATGGCAGGATGCCCCGCCTCTCGGAACAAGTTCTGGAGGTTCCATCACCTCCCAGGACCCCCTGGTGGTCACTGGGTTCCGAGAGGCCCTCCCCCCCCCGAAAACCCCTGCCCTGGCCCCCCCCCAGCACGTCGAGTGAGGAGACCCTGGGCTTGTGTGAGGGCCGTCTGCCCTGGCCCCCCTCAGCATGTCGAGTGAGGAGACCCTGGGCTTGTGTGAGGGCCGCCTGCCCGCACAGCGCTGTCCACCCGGCCCGGCCCATCCTCTGCTCTCCAGAAACACACTTGCTCACCTGGTGGCCACCACGTGGACCTTAAGCCCTGACCCTGAACTTTACTCCAGCCACAGCCTGCCTGGCCCCCCAGGAGGGAGAGGGAAGCAGCATGCATCAGGCCCCACCGAACGCCCAGCATGTCAGTGTCTGCATGCTGTCAGGATCATCTGCACTTCGGGAGACAGTGATGCCACCAGGTAAAGACGGGGAGACTGACACATGGTGGGACCGGCACGTGAACCCCGCCCTGACTCCCCTGGGAAACGGTGTGTCTGCACCAACCGCACCTCTCTTTAGTGCGTGCCCGCTGTGTGCTAGGCACGCCGCGGACCCATCACACCGTTCATCTCGTGAACCTCAGAACCACCCTTCCCGCAGCTCTTCCTGCCCCCATTTTATAGGCGAGAAAACAGGCTCAGAGGCTAATTAACATGCTGACAGGGCTCTGCTGGTTACTTTTACGTGTCCACTTGGCCAGGCCTTGGTACCTGTAGGACCCAACTTCTGGCCAGACATGTCCTGGTGTCCCCGTGAAGGTGTTCTAGACGTGATTAACATTTGAATCACTCCTCTCCATAGGCCTCCCGAAGGGAGAAGGAATCGTCTCCAGGTGGCGTCTAGACTGGAGCTTCAACATCACTGTCCCTGGATGCTTCCAGCCTGCCGGCCTGTCCTACAGGATGTTGACTTGCCAGCCGTCACAATGGCCTGAGCCGAGTCCTTAAAATAACCCCCCACACTCACTCACACACATCCTACTGGTCTGTGTCTCTAGTCTAGAGAACCATCACACTGCAGAAAAGTGAGATCTGTGTCCACTGGGGCTGACTCCCCCTCTCAGCAGCCCAGTCTCCCGTGCATATAAACACACGTTCATTACCGCTGATCAGTCGTTTGTGATCCTGGTGAATGAGACGCGTCACTGCTGAGGCTGACACTGCCATGGTTCACGGCGTGGACTCGGCGCGCACTAGCCCTCTCACCCAGAAGGTATCAGCCGCACCGTCTTTGATTACAAGGTCGGCACACAGACACTGTTGACCTGACTCCCGTCACGCTGTGTGGCTGGGAGCGCTCCTGCATGTCTCGTCTCCCTGGCTCCGAGCATGCCGCTGGGACAGCTGTGAGGGGCCCGGAGAGGCCGGCCCTGTGTCCCCGCTCTGCTGGCAGAACCCCCCAGGCAGACAGCTTCGGAACTCAGGACCAGTTTACCAGGCAGCCTCCTTCCTTCTGCTGTGCTGTTTGCGTGGGCTGTGGGCTCCTCAGGGCAGCCTCCAGCTCGGCCTTCCACTGACCGGCTCAGGACACCCGCCAGGCGCTGGCTGAGACAGCGGAAGCGCCAGGCCAAGAGGAAGGACACTTCTCTTCCTCGGCCCCACACCGAGACCCCGAGCCCTTTCCTCGGTGTGCCTGGGGTGTCCATCACTGACGCAGCAGGGGACGCAGACAGGAGTGGGCTGTGGCACCAGCGGCCGCTGCCCTGCCCCCGCCCAGGGGAGGGACCTGGGCGCTGAGTGTCCCTGTTGCTGTCCCACCTGCCTCCCTGCAGTGGGGGCGGCTGGCAGGGGGGAGCTGTGCAGAGAGGCGGGTCTGCGCGGGACCTCTGGGCGCTTGGGCACGCTATGTAGCCTTCCTGCTGCTGCAGGCTCGAGCTGCACCCCATCCTTGTGGGTCCTGGGGGCCCCGGGGTCAGAGTCACAGACCCGTGGGTGGGGCAGGGAACCAGCAGGTGCTGAGACCTGGGCCGTGTCCGACAGCACCGTCTGCTCCTCGCCTGGCTGGCCGGGCAGGACGCAGCCTTTGAAGGTGAGGGGACTGGCGCGGAGAGCGCGCCACGGCTCCTAGTGGCTGCCCTGGACGCCTGCCCTGGTCTGTGTGGCCCCAAGACAGGATGAGGCTCTGTCTCTGGCACCCCTCACCTGCTGGCCCTTCCTTTAACCTATTCACGAAAAACAATTTAACTGCTTTTCAGCGTAAGTGAGAGCTGCAGGCTTGTTGGGAGAAACGGCGTACGGCAGCTTAGGACAGACCCTCCCGTCCTGGCCCTGCTCCTCGGGGCCCCCCCTCAGCCTGTGTCTGCTCTCCTAGGCTCCTCCTGGGTACAGGTGGTGTTTTAAACAACAGGATCCCCCATCGTGAGAAACGTACTTCCCGTCAGGACATGCAGACCGACCTTCGCCTCTAGTGGCCAGAGCGTTCCCCAGGACGGCTCTACCACAGGGCACACAGCTCGCTCCCCAGACGGCGCGTTCCCGTCCCTGCGTTTACGGCCAGCGCTGCAGTACACAGGCCACAGGCGTGGACATCGCTGTGCCTGCTGAGCGAGCGTGCGCAGGGGCCACACTCCAGGACGGACTGTGGGATCTGACTCTGTTTTCCTGTCGGGCAGCTTGTCTGGTAGACTTTGTGAGACGTTTTTATAAACTAACGCATTTAATATATGGTGATCGTGTTAAACAACCCCCTCCTGTTTCAATTATTGAACAAGGAGGTCTTTCTACCTCCACGTCACTGATTTACTGATAAACGAAATCTATCAAACATGGGGTGGCTGGGCACACTCTTGCCCAAACGTCTCCCTGTGTGCCCAGTGCCCACCCACGGACCTCCGCGAGATGCCGTTACACGCCCACCTCGCCCTGCGGGTGCGGCCAGGCACCACGCTCTGGTCTGCATGTGAACAGCAGTGCACTGGGGATGGGTCCCCACATGGGTATGCAGAAACCTCAGGGCAGGGCATTCGTCTGCAGGCAAGTTCTCTGTGCCAGGGCCCAGAAGACGTAGGGACGGTGGGCCGGGGCAGGAAGTGAGGCCGCGCATCCCATGTCCTCTCTTCCCTGTCACTCTGTCTGGATGTCCTCAGTGACATCACCTGCTCATCCTTAGCCCCCAGTGTCCTCCCTCTGCATCTAGCCCCTCCTCCCGTCTCAAGGTCAGAACAGGATGTGTTGTCAGTGCTGAGTGACCGACCACCCCCGGCTGACCACTCCTCTCTTCTGAGAAAGGCTGGGCTACCGAAGCCATCCCAGCCACCAGCCAACGGGGGCGGGCTTCCCTCGGGATGCACACCTTCTCCTAGGCCCTGAAATACACGAGCCCACTGAGGTCGTCCCTGGGTGTCGGGTGGGGTCCGAGGGCGGGTGCTGGCTCTCCCCACCCCTCCCCCACCACAGGCCCCGAAGAGGAAGAAATTGCAAAGCCCAGGACCTGCTCTGCAGGTCGAGGGTGCGGGGCTCTTGGGGCCAGGCCCAGGTGGAGCCTGTCTCACCTCAGCAGCCCCCCGCGCCCCCTAACTCTTAACTCTGACACGTCCACCTTCTTCTACCCACGCAGGCACAGGGGCCCGAGCCGTCCTTACAATGACGGGACAGGCCCGCTCCTCTGCCCCGGATCATCCCCGGGGGCCAGGCCTCTGTCAGCTGAAACCAGCAGCGAGAACAGGATGTCCCCCGCTCCTGCAGCAGGTCCTGACCGAGTCCCCAAGGGAAGGGCCAGGGTCAGCTGGACACGCGGGCGCTCAGGGGCAGGGGACGGGGGAAGCTGGGAAGAAGCGCTGGGCAGGGGACGCCAGGGGCTGGAGCAGTGGGTGTGGGTGCCCTGGACGGTGGGTACAAGGCCACGACGACGAGGATGGTGATGAAGATGGGGCGGAAGCACAAGAGAACAACGTCTACACTGCTGCTGACAGCGGGCAGTGAAGGGGAGCCGAGAGCAGGGGGCTGAAGCACAACAGCAGTGTCAGTCCGCTAACTGCCCGTGTTTACACCTAACGCCAGTGCACCCAGCGATGTGTGCCATCAGCACCGACTCAGCGGGGCTGTGTTTTGAACGATCCTCACATTCACAGGTGCAGTGATCTTTCTGGCGTGTGGTTACTGCAGACAGATCCCACCCCCGTGGCAGTGGCCGTGGAGAAATGACGACATGCATGGCACGTGCCGGTTCAGGTGGGTCCCACAGAAGTGTGGGTCTGTGTCCCCTGCGATCCCGCTGCTTTAGAGAGAGACGTGATGAACGGGCCCAGGGTCCTGCAGCGGGTGAGCAGCACACGGGCGAGAGCCTGGGCCGTGTGGCTCCAGCCCTCACCCACGCCACGACCCCACGCTCCCACGATGCTGCCTGCAGAAGGCGGCTCTCCGTCCGCCAGCCGCGCCCCCTCCTCACCTGCGTAGCTGCTGGAAGGAAGCTCGTGCTCTGGTCCCCCGTTGAGCCCGGGGGCTCCCTGAGTCTCTGCCACTTCCGCTTTCTCCTCCTCTTCCCGGACCTCAGGGGCTTCCTCCCGCGGCTGCTCCATGGCTGACGTCCCCTCGGCGCCACGCCTGCAGGCCCGGTCATAGCTCTGGCATCATCTGGGTCTGAGCACAGATGGACCTCTACAGGGCAGTTCCTGTCAGCCTGGCGGAGGGGAGACAGGAAGAGGCTGGGGAGGCCATGGAAGGGAGCAGGGGTGCGGCGGGTGGGGCACGGAGGAGGACCCCCGTCTGGGGCAGCCCAGGTGGGGCACGGAGGAGGGCCCCCGTCTGGGGCAGCCCAGGTGGGGCACGGAGGAGGACCCCCGTCTGGGGGTAGCCCAGGTGGGGCACGGAGGAGGACCCCCGTCTGGGGCAGCCCAGGTGGGGCACGGAGGAGGACCCCCGTCTGGGGGTAGCCCAGGTGGGGCACGGAGGAGGACCCCCGTCTGGGGCAGCCCTGGTGGGGCACGGAGGAGGGCCCCCGTCTGGGGGTAGCCCAGGTGGGGCACGGAGGAGGACCCCCGTCTGGGGCAGCCCAGGTGGGGCACGGAGGAGGACCACGTCTGGGGTAGCCCAGGTGGGGCACGGAGGAGGACCCCCGTCTGGGGGCAGCCCAGGTGGGGCACGGAGGAGGACCACGTCTGGGGTAGCCCAGGTGGGGCACGGAGGAGGGCCCCTGTCTGGGGGTAGCCCAGGTGGGGCACGGAGGAGGACCCCCGTCTGGGGCAGCCCAGGTGGGGCACGGAGGAGGACCCCCGTCTGGGGTAGCCCAGGTGGGGCACGGAGGAGGACCCCCGTCTGGGGCAGCCCAGGTGGGGCACGGAGGAGGGCCCCCGTCTGGGGGTAGCCCAGGTGGGGCACGGAGGAGGGCCCCCGTCTGGGGGTAGCCCAGGTGGGGCACGGAGGAGGACCCCCGTCTGGGGCAGCCCAGGTGGGGCACGGAGGAGGACCACGTCTGGGGACAGCCGGGCTCCCCACGCCCCGCAGTGCTACCCCATGGCCTCCACGCCTTACATCAGTCACTTCCCTCCCTCCCGCCCTCCGCCCGCCTGGCTCCTGCGGCAGGCCCGCGGGGTTCAGAGCAGTCCCCATCAGCCAGGCAGGGTGACAGGCCTGTGACACCCTTCCCCGCCTCCTCTGCTGCATCCTGGTTTTTGAGCCCCAGTCGACAGGAGACACAGGAGAACGACCTGAGGGGCTTTTGAAACTTTCTGATGCTCCAGTCCTGACACCCTGACAGGCACCCACGGCCAGCCCCCACGCTGTCCCCACCGGCACACAGGCCCCAGCACCACTGTCTGAAGCAGCCGTTGTGCAGGGCGACTTCAGGTACGCGGAAGAGACACGGCCTCGCCGGCCTCGCTCGCAGCCGGCAGGTCTGCAGCCAGACCCCAGTGAGAGCCATCAGGCGAAGGGGATGCACTGCCCCAAAGGTGGGTAATAGATGGTGACCGCCAGGCCTACATCACCTGGGGGGAGACAGTTCCAGCCTCAACAGCTAAGACATTGTCCACAAATGCCAGCCAGAGGCGGCAAGGTCCAGAGGTGTCATGGGAGCTGTCCGGCAGGGGACAGTGCAGGGAGGCCCTGAGAGTGGGTGGACGCTGGCCAGGGGACACGGCATGGCCCTCCTGTTGGGGATACAGCCCGAGAAGGACTTGGAGGCAGCGCAGTGAAGAGCGGTGTGGAGTCCTGCTGGCTGGGAGTGGGGTGGGGGGGCGGAGGACTTGGAGGGATGCCTGGGAGGGGGCTCTCTCCGGGCACATGCGCTGCCATGCCCCGGCCCTGCGAGGGGGGACGAGGTCTGTGCTACGTCAGTGCAGACCTGCACGATCAGGAGCGGAAGACACCTGCTTCAGGGAGACTGGCATCTGTGGGACCCCTCATCTCTGACGTCCTCCGGGCAGCTCAAACTCGGCCTGTCCCAACAGAGCCCTGCCTCCCCCAAACCCGCCTCCTCTGCAGTCCCTGCCCCAGAGAGCCACACGCCCTGGACCCAGCTATCGAGGCCGGAGGCAGAAGCCCTCTGAGCCCCCCTCCTGCTCCAGCCTGCGAGCTCAGCTGCACTGGAACCACTGGGAGTTTCTGGGCCCTTCCCTAGAGGGCCTCATCTGACTGGTCTGGGGCGTAGCGTGGACATCAGTATTTTTATTTTTCATTCCCCGAGGACTGTAATCGTTCCTTCTCATCAAGCCTTCGTCTTCCTGTTGGACTGGCACAATAACCCGAGCTGGTCTCCTAGAGGCAGTTTGGAAATCAGCCCTAGAGTCTAAGAGCTGGGGAACTGGCACTCTGCAGGGACGGGGGCCTCCTTGGTGATGTGACAGCCACAGGAAGGGATTCAGTTCACCAAAGAGACCATGACACCCCAAGGAAGGAGCACCGAGAGCAACGCACGGCAGTGGCCGGAGGCGGGAGGGACGCAGGACAGCCTGGCGTCTCGGAGCCAAAGGCAGGGCCGTCTTTGGGGGCAGGGGGCCGACCGCTCAGCTGTGGCAGTTTGCGGGGTGATAGACGGAAACCACCGGATTCGGGGACTGTGAGGCCATCCGTGACCTCGTGAGACAAGCTTCAGCCGAGTGCATGTGCGGGGGAGGCTGGGCTCTGAAGAAGCCGTTGCAGCAAGGAGGCTGGGACCGCGGGGGTTAGCCGCTCGGTGACCACGTCAGGGAAGGAAAGGCACACAAGCACGCTAGACCGAGAAACGGCAAAGCCAGGCCGGGGGTTTCAGGATAGAAAGAACTCAGATAAGCTACAGCCGAGGAGAGGTGTGACGAGGGGGTCGGGGAGGTTCAGGGGGAAGCCCGGGCACAGGACTGCTGGGGCCCAGGATACAAAGAAGTATCACAGCAGTGTGTGTGTGTGTGTGTGTGTGTGTGTGTGTGTGTGTGTAGGGGGGGGAAGCACACGTGTGTGTGTGTGTGTGTGTAGGGGGAAGCACACGTGTGTGTGTGTGTGTGTAGGGGGGAAGCACACGTGTGTGTGTGTGTAGGGGGAAGCACACGTGTGTGTGTGTAGGGGGGAAGCACACGTGTGTGTGTGTGTGTGTAGGGGGAAGCATACATGTGTGTGTGTGTGTGTGTAGGGGGAAGCACACGTGTGTGTGTGTGTGTAGGGGGGAAGCACACGTGTGTGTGTGTGTAGGGGGGAAGCACACATGTGTGTGTGTGTGTGTGTAGGGGGGAAGCACACGTGTGTGTGTGTGTGTGTGTGTGTGTGTGTGTGTGTGTGTAGGGGGGAAGCACACGTGTGTGTGTGTGTGTGTGTGTGTGTGTGTGTGTGTGTGTGTAGGGGGGAAGCACACACACGTGGACTGGCCTAGCTCTGAGCACAGAAGACGGGACTTGAAGAAAGCAGAGGGCTGGGTGGAACCACTTTGGCAAACAGGACAGGGAGTTAGCTGGAAAGAACAAGAGCTACAATAATTGAAACAGTGTGGCACTGTCCATGAAGAGACAATAGATGAAAGAGAATACAAAAGTCCTAAGCATGCCAACACATATGGAACTCCTCGAATATGCTGTAAAGACAGCACTTCAATCCAAGGGAAAAGGACCCTTCAATAAATGGTACACGCCGGGACCTGTGAGCAGCTAGCTGTCTAGATACCAAGACAAGGCCCGAATAAATAAAAGATTTTAGAGTTAAAACAAACATACACGAACTATACAAACAGTCTTGAGACGGGGAAAGGACTAAGAATGACTCTAAACCCATAAATCTTTACGGGTTAAAAGATTAAGGGAAACATTAATAAATTTCATTTCAAAAATAACCCCAAACTTTCTACACGATAAAAAAAAAAAACCATTAGAAGAAAAAACAAAGAAACAAACAGGTAATAAATTGAGAAAAATATCTGCGACTCTTATCAGAAAAAGGGTCAATTTCTCCCAAATAGTTCCTAAAAATTAATAAGCAAAAGACCAGCAATCCAACAGTAAAATGGGCCAAGAATATAAAAAACATATATGCAGACCAGGAATACTTTGGCTTCTACGTGTATGAAAAGATGCTCAACATCGTTCATAGATAGGGAACTGCAAATCAAAAAAACACTGAACTACACTTTTCACTGTCAGATGCCAGCACAGCCTCTACAGAGGCTAACCGGGCCACAGCTACCCAAATTCCAGGTACCTGTTCCCTCTGACCCAGAAACACCTCTTCTGGGTGGTTGACCTAAGCCACACTTCCGCTTGCGCAAAACGACACAGCAGATAACACCATGTATCCACACAGATTACTCATAACAGTACTATCTGACTAGTGAGAGGTGGGGAACCAACTAAAGGTTCATTCACAAGGGACTTACTAAATAAACTGTGATACAGAAAACATGGAATTCTATGCAACCCCACAGAGAACGATGCCGTTATGAACTGGGAACAGAAGTCAAATACACACGGAAAAATGCCAAAGGTAGTAAGAGAGCGTAAATAGAATGTACGATTGCCAAATGGCCACAGCAGAACGGGAAGACTTAGGAGAAGCATGTGGAATCCTAGCGCTCTGACCGGCGGCCAACGCAGCCCTGGAAGGCCCACTCCAGGGTCCGTTGGGTGAAAAATTAAAGGCCTGTTTTACCAGGTTCCTAGTGCACACGGCTGCACACGTCCTGAGTGAAAGGCAGTATGAGGACGCTTAGCTAAAGAAGAGAGCGGACTGTGGGGAGGAGGCTGGTGACAACACTGGCAAAGGGATCTGGCAATCACCAGAGCAGTCTGAGACTGTTGTGGCATTTGTTAAACTGGAAAATGAGCTATTATCCAAACAGTGAGGACCAGAGAGACACTGAATCTTCATGTTGCATGGAATGAGAAGTCTGGAGGTGAAGGCGGCATGGGCGGAGGAGGGAAGAGGCACCCAGCCAGGCCGACGGCTGAGGGCCACCGGAGGTTCCCAGGAGTAGGACCAAGAGGACACGCAGCAGGTGACGGGGGTCAGACAATGTGACACCTGAGAGCCAGGCGCACTGGCCACAGGGTACGTGGAATGAGACTGATCAGAACAAACTGTTTGGGGATGCGTGGACCTGGGGTGTCGTGGACATGTGGAGATGCACACCAGGCTGGGTGACGAGAGCCAGTGAGAGGGGACAGGAAGATTTGGGGGTTCCCTTGGCAGACAGAAACTACCACACTGCCTTCTTCTATAGGTACTTGACAAAGTGTTTTCTCACACACCCCCTCCGATGCCCTGAGTGACCCTGGGAGACGGGGCGGAGCTCAGTATCAGGACTGAGTCCTGGAGGGAGGAGCAGGGGGGACTGAGCCCTCACTCCACGCCCGGCACCTGCAGGGCACAGCACACACAGGCTCTGCTCCGTCCTCACATGGCCTCACATGGCCCCACACGGCCCCGCACAGTCAGCCTTGTGAGCTCCCCTGGGCAGCTGAGGGAAGGGACAGGAAGCCCAGGCCTGCCGGGCCGACCTGCTGTCTCTGTGACACACCAGAGGATGAAGCCAATGACCAGGGGTTTTGGACACGACGGAGTACGAGCCTGGCTGGGCCGGGACAAGCCTCAGCGTCTGCTTCCACACTGGCTGGTTGGTGTTTCACCAGGACCTGGGTCACGGTTCTCAGTCTCTGCGGGTGCCCATGGCTTGCTCCCTGGGATCAAATATGGCTCTGGGCTCTGGCTAGAGTTTTGGATTTGGGGTCAGGGTTCCTGGATTCCAGGTGATTGTTCCTCCCCAGCCTGGAGTTGTCTCTTCTGGCTGTGAGCTCTTACAGACAGACACCAGCTGCGGGGCTGGGGGTGCGGGGGCGGGGGGCGTCCCTTGGGATGGTTCACATTTAGACGCCGCCACTGCGCTGCGCCCGTGCCTGCGTTCTGCCAGGAGCCGCCCATGTCCACACAGCCCTGCCTGTTCCCTCCGCGGCCGAGGGCTACCCGCCCCACCACTGTACCAGCCTGTCAGGCCAGGAGCTCCTCGGACACCCCCTTCCCGACTAGGCCCAGTGCACAGGCTGCAACTCCGCAGGGAGCCCACCTGCCATCACCCTCGCAGCGAAGCCTATTCTCCCCCTGCAGGCCTGGCGCCAGGTGTAACTTCCCCGTGGCCGAGAAACCCTGGTTTCACCATGGCCCCCCACCCACCGCACTGGGCAAAGCCAGAAGCTCTGATCAGGCCACAGTTGCGCCCACTTAGGAGGCTGGCGCTGTCCTCAGACAGGACAAGGGTCCTGTGGCCAGCACGAGGACGGCCTGCGCTGCTGCCCCTGGGGGCCAAAGGAGAGTCTCTAGCAAAAGAATTCTTTGCAAAACAGATGCCTGGGCTGCTCTGATTCTGGTGTGCACAAATGCGCACACACGCACGCACAGCACACACGTGCTCAGTGCTCCCAGGCCAAGACCCACTCCCTCACCCTAAGAAGGAACTCAGGCCCTCTGGGAGCCACAGTGGGGGAGGGCCACGACTCCACTCATTCCCACGGGGCAGGGAAGTTTCCCGGGCGGAGCGAGTGCGCAGCTTAACATCTTAACCTCGGTGACCGAGAGCTCTGAGCGGCCCAGGTGGCCGGAGCAACAACGCAACCGGGGCCCTAAACCTTCCCGCCAAGTCCAGCTCAGGAAACGAAGCGCTCCTGACACCTGCACACTGGCCGGTGTGTACCAAGCGGGGTCAGTGATGTGCCAGGGCCCCAGCCGCCACGTGGCGCGGCTGGAGCAGAGCCTCAGACTCGTCACGTCCATCACAGTGGTACCCGCGTCCACGCCAGGGCACACAACACACCAGGCCTGTGTATACACATGCATCTCCTCACCACCACCCTGAGTCAGGTGCTATCCCAGCCCCGTTTAACCGGTGAGGAAACCACGGAGCAGGGCTCGAGCCCACGCAGGTGGGTGAGGCCCTGTCACTGTGCCGCGCACCTCAAGTGCGGTGCCGGTGAAGCCGGACTGGAGGCTGGCACGCCCCGCCCAGCCTGGGCCCCAGGGCTCTAGAAGCTGCTGAGACTCGGTCGAGAGCCATCACCCCTGGAACCTCAGTCCAGCTGCCGGCTGCTACCTGTTTCTGTCAGGAACACCCTGGTCAAAGCCCTCTGGACTGTCCCCGCCAGCAGGGAGCCACCGTGTGCTGAAGACGGCCCTGGGCCCTGGGCCGCGGCACCTTCACCAGCCCGTTTGGCTCACCCATGCTCCCACGTCATGTCACTCCCTGAACAGGGACGCTCAGCTGGCCTCTCCCGGTGGCTGCCCCTCTATGGGCTGAGGCCAACCCCTTCAGGCCCCTGCCCCTCCTCCTCAGGAAGCTCGCCTTCCTTCGCTAGCTCCATCTGCCCCTCCGGCCACAGCCCCGGCCCCGGCCTGCAGCTCCACAGCCCCCGTCACGGGGTTGGAGGTCCCCCGGACGGCGCCCTCCATTCTTGCTGAGGTAGGGCCCCAGCATCTGGCACAGCGCCTGGCATTCAGTGGGTGCTCAACAGACACTTGATGAATGAATAACCAGACTGAAAACAGTAACACCTGCCATGCTGCAATCAGTTGTGGCATCCGCCCCTGGGTCGATTCTCCTGTGTGACTGCCTGCCTTGAGGTGCAGGGCTCCACGGAAGTACTTCACTGCTGCCAGCCCGGCCTGGGCCCCTCCCTCTCGGGGGTCGGGGAAGACACTCACCCCACAGCATCTCTCAGCCCTAAAACTGGGGTGACACTGCCTAACCCGAGGAGCTGTTGTAAGGATTAAATAGCCACACAGCACCTGCTCGCCAGTGCTGGGGACACAGTGTGTCCCACCGAGAGGAACTGTAGCTGCTGCTATTGTCATCGCTGGCGGCTCATTTTATTTTTTATTTATTTATTTTTTTGTGACAGAGACAGAAAGAAACAGAGAGGGACAGATAGGGACAGACAGAAAGGGAGAGAGACGAGAAGCATCAATTCTTTGTTGCGACACCTTAGTTGTTCATTGATTGCTTTCTCATATGTGCCTTGACTGGGGGGCTACAGCAGAGCGAGTGACCCCTTGCTCGAGCCAGCGACCTTAGGCTTCAAGCCAGCGACCTTTGGGCTCAAGGTGGTAAGCCTGCACTCAAACCAGATGAGCCCGCGCTCAAGCTGGTGACCTCGCGGTTTTGAACCTGGGTCCACTGTGTCCCATTCCGATGCTCTGTGCCACCACCTGGTCAGGTGCTGTCAGCTCATTTTAGGGGACTGTGCGCAGCGAGTGCTATTCCAGGTCCAGAAATGCACCAGCCTACTGCATTCCAGGACCAGTACAAACATAATTCCCCAACTTCCTGCCTTACAATCAGCTGTGGCAACAGAGGACGGACAGGGAGCTCCCTACCCAGGCCCAGGCTGCGCTGTTCAGAGAAAGGAGTCCAGATCCTCCTCTGCCTCTCCCTCCCTGCCCCCTCCTCCCTCACCCCCCCATTCTCCTCCATGGCAGGGCAAGAGGGTCAGCAGCCTCCGGATAAAGGGCAGAGCTGTCCCACGTCCCTGGCGGGTGCTTTCAGGCTGGGCAGTGCGGGAGGCCACGAGAGAATGGCCTGGCTGACCCTCTCCCAAGCTTTCCAATCAATCATTAATCCGGGCGCTGACCCAGTGCCCTGGTTTCCCAGACAGGCACCTCCCGGAGCTGTGCTCCCCACTGCTGAGGCAGGCCGCCCCAGTCCCCTCAAGGCACCCCAGAGCCCAATGGCTCCAGCTCCGCAGTGCACCCCCAAGCACGGCCTGGGGGCCAGTTTCCTTCAGAGAGTGCTAGACCCTGAGAAGTGACACCCAGCAGGCCATGCTGCCCCTCACATTCTACAATTCCTCCAATCCCACCCACAGCCAGCCCTGCAGCCCGCTGGAGTGGGGCTGACCCAAACTAAAGGGAAAAGCCTGACCCCAGGGAGCCGCTGAGAACGTGCCCCGAGAGGAGATCGGAGGGGGTGGCCGGCCTTGGCCTCCTGAGAGGGAACGAGACTGACCAGCCCAGGAGAAACAGGACGCGGTTGGAGGGGAAGGGCACACAAGGGGCCTTCAGGGCTGAGTGACTTCTGAGCCCCCTGAGGACAGATGAGACAAAGAAGAACCCTGCAGCCAAGCCAGGGTCACTCAGTTCTGTCTAGGAGAAACTGTCGCTCCTAGATTCAAGCTTCACCTGACAGTGTTCATGTCCTCTGACCTTGTAATTCCCCTCCTAGAAAAATGTACCAGGCTGTTCAATGCAGTGTTATTTATAATCATGAAATAAATTTTTATAATAATGAAGAATAACAGAAATGACTCAATGTTCAATAATAGAGGAATGGTTAAATAAATGAGAGCACCCCTAGAAAACGGAGTATTATCCAGCCATAGACTGTTTCCCTAGACTATTTATTTTCCATAGACTATTCAGTAAACTTAAATGGAAATTAGCAGAACTAAATTATACAGCAAAAATCCCATAAAAAAGACCAGAGAAAGAATGAAAGTAAGTGCCCGTGTATGAATGGGTAAGTGATTTACTGGTTTTGTTTTTTTCCCTTCTTTTCTAACTGAGAAGAGGGGAGATAGACAGACTCCTGCAAGCACCCTCACAGGGATCCACCCAGCAGCCCCGGTCTGGGGCCCATGCTCTGCCCTTCTGGGGCCACGCTCACAGCTGAGCTATTTTTGGCGGGTGAGGCAGATGCTCCATGGAGCCATCAGTGCCCGGGGCTGATGTGCTCGAACCACTCATACCAGGGCTGCGGGAGGAGGCGACAGGGAGAGAGAAGGGGAAGGGGAGGGGTTGGAGAAGCAAGTGGTCACTTCTTCTGCGTGCCCTGACCAGGAATTGAACCTGGGATGTCCATACACTGGGCCAACACTCTACCGCTGAGCCAACCAGCCAGGGCGTGACTTCCTGTGTTTCTGTCACTGTGCTTCTTACGCTTTCTGTGCTCCACAGGTAGCAGCATCCTCACCTCACTTGACCCAGCAGAGCACATGGCACGCTGCTGAACCCTTCCTCCTTTAGCCTCGTCCTCACCAGACTCCAGGTTTCCCGCTGCCTTACCGGCTACCCCTTGGCAAGCATTTTGCTGGTGCCAGTGAGCCATTTCCTTCCCGGTCTCTTAGACTTAGGGTCTCTGTCATCCTGTACGCCCTCCCTGCATGACCTTAAGCTGGCTCGTGGCGTTCCACACCTTCACTATGCTGATGGCTCCCACATTTACCTCTCTCTCCAGTCCCAGCTTCTCCCACACCCCCATGTGGAGGCCCAAGGTATCACAAGTCCAACATCCAAAAGCCCTTGACTCGCCCCACCCCCCAACATCTTTCCTACCTCAGTAGATGTCAGAGTCAGCAAATCCTGTTGGCTCTGCCTTCAATAAATACCCAGAGTCTAATCCCTTCCCATCACCTCCCTGGCTAGGAGCCCGCTCCAGGCCTCACCACCTCTCGCCTGGATTACAGCAACAGCCTGCTAGCTGGCCTCCCTGCTACGGCTCCACTCCCTGCGCTCCACACAGCAGCTAGTGCTCCTTGCGGTCAGATTCTGTCCCTCCACGACCACATCCCTCCAGGAGTGGCCTGCCTCTCTTTCCACAGGCCTGCGAGGCCCTCCAGCACGGCCCCTGCCCACTCCCCCTTCCCGGTATACCAGGCGCCGGGCACACGGCCCCCCTGCCAGTCTGGAGCACAGCAGGCTGCTCTGCTGCAGGGCCTCTGCAGCCGAGACTGTCCCTCTAGTGCAGGGGTCGGGAACCTATGGCTTGCGAGCCAGATGCGGCTCTTTTGATGGCTGTATCTGGCTCACAGACAAATCTTTAATGAAAAAATAATGTTAACAATATAAAACATACTCATGTATTACATACAATCCATTCATTTCCTACCGCTCATGTTCATGGTTGCGGGTGGCTGGAGCCAATCACAGCTGTCCTCCGGGACAACACCAAATTTTTATTGGATAATGCATAATGTACAGGGGTCGTTGTATGGTTCTCACGGAATTACATTTTAAAGTATGTGGCGTTCATGGCTCTCTCAGCCAGAAAGGTTCCCGACCCCTGCTCTAGTGTACACGGCTGGCTGCCTCCCCTCCTCGGGGCTCGGGCACTTCCAGTTCCCTCTCCGCTTCACTTTCTCTGTCTCTCACCACTACCTGGAATAGTATTCATGCGTGCGTGCGTGCGTGTTGTGTGGGTACATGCACACACGCATACATACGTGTATATGCCCGTATATGGGGGAGTTGTTTTGGGGTTTTTTTTGGGTTCTTTTGTTTGTTTGGGGTTTTTTTTGACAGAGGCAGGGAGAGAGAGAGAGAAAGAGAGACAGGAACATTAAGCTGTGCTCCAGAACTACGCACCAACCAACTATCTGGCCAGGGCTTAACTTTTAAAAATTTATTTATTGTAAGAGACAGAGAGAGGAAGGGAGAGGGAGGGGATGGGGGAAGGGAAGCATTCATTTGGTGTTCCACTCAGCCGTGCATGAATTGGTTGCTTCCTATGTGTGTCCTGACCGGGGATCAAACCCACAACCTTGTCGTTTTGGGACGATGCTCTTAAACTCGTTTGTTTACTGCTTGTGTCTCCCCAAAAGAATATAAACCCCATGAGGCAGATTTTCACATGATAGATTCATATCCTTGTCTTAGAGGAGTGACTGGCAGACAGTAATTATTCAATAAGTATTTGCTGACAAGGATGGTTCAACCTACCTAAATCGATCAATGTAATACACCACATCAACACAACAAAAGACAAAAATCATATTCTATCAATAGATGCAGAAGAGGCATTAGATAAGATACATCCATCGATGTTTACCTCTCAAAATGGGTATAGAAGGAAAGTACCTCAACATACTAAAGGCCATATATGACAAACCCTCAGCCAACATACTATATACTAAATGGTGAAGGCTTTCCCTCTAAAATCAGAACAAGACAAAGCTGCCCAATCTCTCCACTCTTTCCCCCCCTTTTTTTACAGAGACAGAGAGAGAGTCAGAGAGAGGGATAGACAGGGACAGACAGACAGGAACGAAGAGAGATGAGAAGCATCAATCATCAGTTTTTCGTTGTGACACCTTAGTTGTTCATTGATTGCTTTCTCATATGTGCCTTGACCGTGGGCCTTCAGCAGACCGAGTAATCCCTTGCTCGAGCCAGTGACCTTGGGTCCAAGCTGGTGAGCTTTGCTCAAACCAGATGAGCCCGCGCTCAAGCTGGTGACCTCAGGGTCTCAAACCTGGGTTCTCCACGTCCCGGTCTGATGCTCCATCCACTGCGCCACCACTTGGTCAGGCTCCACTTTTTTTTTTTTTTTAATTTGTTTTAGAGAGAAGAGAGAGAGAGAAGAGGGGCAGGAGCAGGAAGCATCAACTCCCATATGTGCCTTGACCAGGTAAACCCACAGTTTCAAACTGGAACCATAAAAACCCTCAAATAGCCAAAGCAATCCTGAGAAAAAGAATGGAGCCAGAGGTATCACACTCCCTGACCTCAAATTACACTGCAGAGCCACAATAGATCATCTTTAAAACAGCACGGTAATGGCAGAAAACCAGACACACAGACCAACAGAACAAAATCAAGAGCCCAGAAATGCCTGACCTGTGGTGGCGCAGTGGATAAAACGTCAATCTGAAATGCTGAGATCACAGGTTCGAAACCCTGGGTGTGCCTGGTCAAGGCACATATAAGAAGCAATCAATGAACAACTAAAGTGGAGTATCTTGGTCAGTGGCCAAGACATGGAAACAACCATGGTGTCCCTCGACAGAGGACTGGATAAAGATGATGTGGTGGGCCCTGGCCGGTTGGCTCAGTGGTAGAGCGTCGGCCTGGCGTGCAGAAGTCCCGGGTTCGATTCCCGGCCAGGGTACACAGGAGAGGCTCCCATCTGCTTCTCCACCCCTCCCCCTCTCCTTCCTCTCTGTCTCTCTCTTCCCCTCCCGCAGCCAAGGCTCCACAGGAGCAAAGATGGCCCGGGCGCTGGGGATGGCTCCTCGGCCTCTGCCCCAGGCGCTAGAGTGGCTCTGGTCGCAATAGAGCGTCGCCCCCTGGTGGGCGTGCCGGGTGGATCCCGGTCGGGCGCATGCGGGAGTCTGTCTGACTGTCTCTCCCCGTTTCCGGCTTCAGAAAAATACAGAAAAAAAAAAGAAAGATGTGGTGCATCTATACAATGGAACACCACTCAGCCATAAGAAATGATGACACAGCACCATTTATGACAACAAGGATGGACCTTGAGAACATTATACTTAGTGAAATAAGCAAATCAGAAAAAGCTAAGAACTGTATGATTTCACACATAAGTGGGATATAAAAACAAGACTCATGAACACAGACAGAAATGAAGTGGTTACCAGGGGGAGGGGGGCAGAGGGGAGTAAAGAGGGACAAATATAGATGACAGAAAATGATCTGACTTTGGGTGATAGCACACAATACAATCAACAATTCAAATGCTATAGAAATGTTTACCTGAAACCTAGGTACTCTTACTGATCAGTGTCACCCCATTAAGTTTCATTTTATAACTAAAAATTTACAAAAATACCTGCTGAATAAATGAATAATATTTATCATTGAAAAGAGAGGTCTATTGGTGGACCAGCCTGAAGTAGCCCGGAAAGATGAGCCGTCCTCCGGACTCAGTTTTCCAGGGCATCCCAGCTGCTCTTCAGACTGTAATCTCATCAGGATTACAACGCAGAGCAGGGGACAGGAGGCAGGGAGTCCACAGGCGCCTCGGGGAGGCAGTTCATTTGTCTTGGACGGAGTCTGGGGCACGCCTGCCCCGCTTTGACTCTATAATCCCCTCTCTGAGCTGCCTTCGGGTAGTAAGTGCTCAGCGGCAGGAGCCTGGGTCATTCACAGGACTTGGCTCTTCTCGGGCCAGGGGTGGGAGGTGGTGACAGGTCCTCAGGTGCTTGGAAAGTGTTTACACTTCACTCAGCCAGGGAGGAAGATAAGACCAGCACCTGCAACCACCCAGGGGAAGGCTGCAGGCGCGGAAGGGAAGGAGGTGGCCGTGCTGAGGAGGTGGGAAGGGCCCTGCTGCAGGCCTGGCGGAAGGGAAGGAGGTGGCCGTGGTGAGGAGGTGGGAAGGCCCTGCTGCAGGCCTGGCGGAAGGTTCAAGGCCAAGGAGAGCTGGCTGATCCAGAAATGATCTTAAAAGTAAAATACGCTCACTAGAGAAAACAATGAAGTCAAGAAGCAGATTATTTTTGGAACACAGACTGAGGGGGGCATTCCAGGAAGGGGACACGCTCCGAGGCCCAGGAGAGGGGGTGCAGACACAAGAAGACCGAGGTGGCGGGGTCCAGAGAAGGCTGGGGAAGCGGTCACAGCCAGACCACACACACACACAGACAGTCCTGCGACTCTTCATGTGGTGCCTAGCCCAATTCTCCTTGAACCAAACAGCACATAGTGTTTCTGAGTGCCAGGCATTATTGTAAACTTCTCATGCTCCGTGACTCACTTAGATATCACAAGTGAGGGTTACGAAGCAGGTACTATTTTCTTCTTTTTTTTTAAGTGGCCGGGCAACGGACAGGGACAGACAGACAAAAAGGGAGAGAGATGAGAAGTATTACCTCATAGTTGTGGCACTTTAGTTGTTCATGGATTGCTTTCTCTCTATCTCTCTTAAAGATTTTATTTACTGACTTTTTTTAAGAGAGAGGACAGAGAGAGAAAGAGAAAGGAATGGGGGAGGGGCAGGAAGTATCAACTCATAGTTGCTTCTTATATGCGCCTTGACCCGGCAAGCCCAGGGTTTCAAACCAGCAACCTAAGTGTTCCAAGCCAACTCTATCCACTGTGCCACCACAGGTCAGGCATTGATTGCTTTCCCATATGTGCCTTGACCAGGGCGGGTAGGGATACTTCAACAGGCCTTGGGCTCAAGCCAGAGACCATGGGTCATGTCTGTGATCCTGTGCTCAAGCTGGCCAGCCCACGCTCCAGCCAGTGATCTCGGGGTTTCGAAGCTGGGTCCTCAGTGTCCCAGGTGGATGCTCTATCCCCTGTGCCTCTGCCTGCTCAGGCTGAAGCAGGCACTATTATCATCTCTATTTACAGAGGAGAAAAGCAGAGCAAGGAAGCGTGAAGTAATTTCCATGACCACTGAGCCAGTCTGCCTTCAGGGTGGGCGCTCCCAACCATTCCACTGTACCGCCCGCTGCTTCCGCTTGTGAACCTCTGATGCTAAAACGTATCCCGTAACCTGGCAAGCGGACCCCTCCTCCAACTAACTTCCATTCCTAGGCCGGTCCTGCCTGACCTCTGGCCACCACGTCTCAGCCTGCAGCCTCTTCATCCCCAAAGCCAGGGGTCGGGAACCTTTCTGGCTGAGAGAGCCATGAACGCCACATATTTTAAAATGTAATTCCGTGAGAGCCATACAACGACCCATGTACGTTACACATTATCCAATAAAAATTTGGTGTTGTCCCGGAGGACAGCTGTGATTGGCTCCAGCCACCCGCAACCATGAACATGAGCGGTAGGAAATGAATAGATTGTAATACATGAGAATGTTTTATATTTTTAACATTATTTTTTTTATTAAAGATTTGTCTGCAAGCCAGATGCAGCCATCAAAAGAGCCACTCTTGGCTTGCGAGCCATAGGTTCCCGACCCCTGCCCAAAGCCATCGTCTCCCAGTGACGCCTCTCAGTTACTGCGGCGTTTGTCCTTCGACAGCCTCCCAAGCCCACCTCTCCCTTAGTCTGCCACTCCCTCCTGATGTTCGGCTCTTACAGCCCCAACAACCAAGAGGAAGCTGACGTGCTGGAACACAATCCTCCACAGGTAAGAAGCACAAGTCCTATCTTTCTTCCTACGTCAACGAGGGCCGAAGTGTCACCTAGGCGCCATCTCTTTATCAGCCCTTGGATAAGGCAATTCAACAGACGACAGCCACTGCCCAGGCGCTGCCGAAACCCAGACTCCTGAATGTGGAGGTGAGGAGACAGGGACACGGTGGAGAGAGCGCCGGTGCTGGACTGAGTACAAGTATGCTCCCCACTGTCACACTAGGCTGTGAACCACTGCTCTGTCACTAGCCACATCCCCAACTGCTCCGTGGCTCAGTTTCCCCATCTCTAAGATGGGCCTGATAGCCACATGTGCTCCCTAATGAAGGCCGCAAGGCTCAAAGAGAGGAAATGTGAGAACGTATATTATATAATCCATGCACCGAAATGTTCATGAAGGATATCTCTTAGAGATAATTTTCATTTCTTCTCTTATGGCTTATCTGATTTTTCTCAATTTTCTATAAGGAACACATGCTGTTAGGGGGAGATCTGGAAGCACGACAGAAACGGGAGACAGCATTATTTAGAAAGCAGCAAGCGGAGCAGAAACGGCGAAGACAGCCGTCTCAGGATGCAACATGCTGGCTCGGCCACGGCACACAGGGCTCTCTGCCGACCTCCTCCCAGAGCAGCGGGCGGCCCAGGTGTGGGGCTCGGGCGGAGGCCCTGCAACAGCGAGGGGTCGGCTGTACGTGGGCCTCACGCCCGCTGTGTATAAGACCCCTGAGCTAACGCACACCAGCCCAGCAGCCTACACAACTGTGAGGGGACAGTCAGGACCGGAGGGAAGGAGGGAAGGAGGGAGGGAGGGAGGGAGGGTGTGATGGCGGGAGACGAACAGTTTTCATGTGTTCATAGTGGTCATTTGCAGCCTGTCGCTGTCTTCTGTACTGAAACTGAGTGGAAGAGCCAGGAGGCTCCTTCCCTGCGCCCTGCTTCCTCCTGCATTGAAGCTCGGGCTCCCACCGGAGTGAAATTGGCTCAGGAGGGGGCGAGGACTGACCCCGCGGAAACACAGCCTCACCAGCCACAGGACTGCAAAGACCTCTCAGTACCTGCAGCTGCTCTCCCCCGCCCCCAGCACACACCTGCCTGGCTGCCCTCCGAATCCCAGATAAGGGCCTGCTTACCAAATATTTGAAAAGCACGAGGTTCCCCAGGAGGGACGGGGGAGCCAGCGGTGAGGGAGCGGAAGGCCAACCCCAGGGCGCCGGAGCAGCCTCTCAGCACCAAGCACCGTGAGGGCCGCGGACTGGCCGGACTGGCCGTGCCCTCGCCTGGCAGTGCTCCCGGCTCCGACAGCAGGCGGCCTGCACTTCAGGCCGACGGGGCAGCTGCTCAGCTCTGGGCGAGAACACCGGCCAGACACTGCATGCTCAGCCCTCGGGCCCTGAGCCAGGGGCAGGGCTGCGCGGGGTGCGATGGGGAAATGCCCGCACTGGCACGACTTAGCGATGCCACTGGGTGCATTCGCTCAGAAAGCGGAAAGCCAGACACGTTGGGTCACGTCAGCCCCCAAGGAGGATTCCTGCCCCAGCTGGCAGCAGGGGGACCGGGCTCCCGCAAAGGGAAGCAGAGGAAGCCCTACCCCCAGTGACGAGGGGACTGTGCCCGCCTACACGACCTTCCCTCTGAGCCGCTCTCTCCGGGTGCCCGCCCCTGCCTATGGGCAGCAGTGCCCCAGTGGCAGGGGGTCCTCTCCAGAATGCACCTCAGGAGGAGGCAGAAGCCCCCAGAGTGCCTGGGGGCCCCCACTCGCTGCCTGCTCCCTGCCAGCCCGCCCCCTCCCCTGGAGGCCTGTGAGGACACACGGCAATGCTGGACCCGCGGGCCGCGGGCTTTCCGGGACTCGCAGCTCTGCAGCAACGGGACGAGAGGCCTCGATAAACCATATCCCCATCGAGCCAGAGCCACTGCTGTCCTCAAAACAACCGCTCCGGGGAGGAACACCACGGGCACACGAGCAGCAGACACTACTCACCAGGTGCCAGGTGTCTGCCCTTGGACAGCTGCTAACCAAGCAGGGGGCCGGCAGAGCAGCCCTGGAGAACTCGGTGTTGCTGCACGGCCCTCCCTGCTGGCTGCCTCACCGAGAACCTCCACCCAAACCTGGGCATGGGCGGTGTGTCCCCACCCACAGCGACCTGCTGGGCAGGGCCCGTACCTTTCCCCAGCAGTGCTCCCCTCCCCCCCCAGGAACCAAGCAGGCTCAGGGGCCAACGTGGGGATGCAGGGCAGGCCCAGGCTGGCACGGCGCCAACAGCTCACCTCCAGAACACCCGGACAAGAGCGTGTTCTCCAACGGTGGTGAGCGGGGCCAACAGCCCGCCTCCCGGCCTGCCTGGGGGAGAGGAGCCTCCCCCGTCAGCTCAGATCCCACGGGGCTGCTGTCCTGCTGCATTCTGAGCACGAGAACCTGGTGCCTGTGCCACCATCACGACGACCAGCCACCTCAGAGGAGGCAGACTGGCACAGGAGCAAGGGCAGGGCTTTGGCCCAAACAGCACTGGGTTTGAATCCCGGCTTTGCTACTTCCTAGCTGAGCGGCCTTGGGGAAATTGCTTCACCTCTCTGAGTCTGTTTCCTTATATGTGGGAGCACAATGGCTCAGCCAGGGAGAGGACATAACTTGTCTGCAGTCACGGGCGGGGCAGCTCTGGAGCTTGGTCCCGAGTCCCACTTCCTGGCTCCCGGGGCCGCTTGTGACTACATCAGCGATTCTCACCCACTGTGCTGCGGGGATTCTCAAAACACGCAATACCTGCTTACTGAGTCAGGGCACAGACCTCTTTTCCCTTAGACTGTTGAATAAAAAAGTGACAACAGCCAACACAACAGCCATCCGGTGTGAATGAGTCAAAAGTATACCTATTTTTTTGTCAGATTCACCAAAAAATATATTTTTGGGTGTGCCACAGAATTCTAGTAATTAGCTATGTGTGCCACAAGATGATAAGGATTGAAAATTACTGGACTACCTCAAGATGTTTCTCAATGGCAGGTACAATTGACAGAAAAATAGTGTCTTTTCCAAAATGGCTGTCACCCATTCCCAAAAGTCAGTGAAAAGTTCTTTCCAAAGTTCTCTGCCTTCAAAAACCAACTAACCAACCGACCGACCGACCGACCAAACAACAAACAACAAAACCCCGAAGTTCTCTGGTTCAAATGGAAGTCGTCCTCACAGACCACCAACTTGACCAGGTGACTAAAGTCAGCACCCCCTCTGCGGGGCCAGCTGGCCCCATCATGCTTCCAGGTGTGAAGTGGCAGGAAGCACTCATCACCTAGGTGGGCTCGCACCAAAACCTAAGTCTGATCACAAGGGAACAATCAGACAAACACGGAAGGTGGAGGATCTATGACAGAGTGTCAAGAAAAAGTGACAAGCTGTCAGCAATGGGTGAATCTTAGTGAAGGAGATACAGATGTTCACGCAGCGTTCTGTCCTTTTTCTATAGCTTTGGCCTTTTGATTAATAAAAAAAACCCAGAGAGTAAAAAGCTGTTCTGCCTTCAGCCCACCCCATGGCTCTGAGCCACAAAGACTTAGTTGTATCTTGTCTGACTCGTTCCCCAGTGTCCAGAATATAAAAATCCAAGCTTCTCTGCTTACTGTTCGAGGCTTGGCACAAACGGGACCTCCCAGAGTTTTGTAAGCTCATCTTCCACAAAACTACAACCAGAACCATCTTGTCAGCCAGCAACTCTCATGAAGCACCCTCCAAGGGTCAGGTCAGATGCCGTCCATGGGTCAGGCGCCAAGCCGGCCCAGAGGCAGTGTGATGGACAGACGCAACGCTGCCCTGTGGAGCTTTCCTTACAAGTCACCCGTCGGCACTTGGCTCTCATCAAATCCTGCCTATGACCTCTTGACCAGTACTTCCAAGCAAGACCTCCTTCCCAACTTTTCTTGGGAAATGAATGTTTTACTGAATCCCCAAACTCTGAGAATATTGACAAGTTGGGAAAACGGGAAAAAGTATTACAATCCTCTGGTGAGAATTAAAGCTGAACAATCAACCTAAAGATGTGATTGTTTTTTTGTTTTGAGGAATCCACTACCTTCAATTCAAAGCAAGAATAAGAAACGAACACGCAGAGTTGAAGGTTAAGACTGACGTTTCTGGGACACAGCATAGGAGTGGCCACAATCTAATCAAAGTTTGCTTGTAGCCACTGCCATGTGTCCGTGTGTTCAGGGCCCTGTCTGCTGCTAATGGTGAGTCATCCTTGCAAACATGCATTAATTTAATATACATAGTTTATGCAAACCCTACAAGGGATATTCTAAGACAGTGGTCCCCGACCTTTTTTGGGCCACGGACCGGTTTAATGTCAGAAAATATTTTCACGGACCGGCCTTTAGGGTGGGACAGATAAATGTATCACGTGACCGAGACAAGTGTCAAGAGTGAGTCTTAGACGATGGAACAGAGGGAATCTGGTCATTTTTTAAAAATAAAACATCGTTCAGAGTTAAATATAAATAAAATGGAAATAATGTAAGTTATTTATTCTTTCTCTGCGGACTGGTACCAAATGGCCCATGGACCGGTACCAGTCCACAGCCCAGGAGTTGGGGACCACTGTTCTAAGAAATATGTTTGGAAACAAGTCCTTCAACTGGCAATTTTGACATGTGATTCTGTATCGTGGTGTTAACTTACCTAGAAGATACACTTGTTATGATTATTCAACCACTACCCAATAATGCTCAATGGCACCATCTAGCATTTGACTACTTGCTCTAGAACAAGGGTCCCCAAACTTTTTACACAGGGGGCCAGTTCACTGTCCCTCAGACTGTTGGAGGGCCAGACTATTAAAAAAACTATGAACAACTCCCTATGCACACTGCACATATTTTAAAGTAAAAAAACAAAACGGGAACAAATACAATATTTAAAATAAAGAACAAGTAAATTTAAATCAACAAACTGACCAGTATTTCAATGGAAACTATGAGTCTGCTTTTGGCTAATGAGATGGTCAATGTCCAATTCCATATTTGTCACTGCTAGCCGTAACAAGTGATATGACACACTTCTGGAGCCGTGAGGCGTCTGTCCCGCGTCACTGGAAGTAGTACTGTACGTGAGCGATGCTGCGCTTTGCGGCGCCGCCACATAGAGTGCTCCTCTCACTGACCACCAATGAAAGAGGTGCCCCTTCCGGAAGTGCGGTGGGGGCCGGATAAATGGCCTCAGGGGGCCGCATGTGGCCCGCGGGCCGTAGTTTGGGGACCCCTGCTCTAGAAGAAGGGGCAGGAGGAGATGTACTGTGGAACTCGAGGACACAAAATCAGAATCAGTAAAAGTAGTTCTCGATTAGAAAAAGCAATAGCCAAACCAAAACTGGCGCAAGCAAAGTGTTTTTATCACTAAAAAAAAAAAGAGCTTATACAAAGTAACATATACATAGATGTCCAGACTGAAAATACTTGTGCCTGGCCTGTGGTGGCACAGTGGATAAAGCATCGACCTGGAACGCTGAGGTCGCCTGTTCATAACCCTGGGCCTGCCTGGTCAAGGCACATATGGGTGTTGATGCTTCCTGCTCCTCCCCACTTCTCTCTCTGTCTCTCTCTCTCTCCTCTCTAAAATGAATAAAGTCTTAAAAATAAATACCTTTGGACACACATTTTATTCAACCAACATCAAGTCAAAGAGAAAGAAATTTTTCTATATCTGGAATATTTGTCATGAAACAAACATCAAGATTATTAGAAAGGGTAATTAATGCTTTGTATATTTTACAATTTCATTTTAGACTCGCAAAAATATGACGAATTAATTTTTTACAAAAGTGGATGACAACTCAATAAAGAGAACAAATTGTTTTCAAACAATTGAAATGACTCAAATGGAAAAAATATTTTAAAAAGAACCTTGATCTATCTTTACACCTTTTATAATATAAAATTAACTAAAAATGGATAGATCTAAATGTAAAATTTTTTAAATGACAAGCTTTTAGAAGAAAACACAGGATAAATTCTTTGTTATCTTGGTTCTTGCTAAAGGTTCTTAGATATGACATCAAAAACAGGATTCATTAAAAACCTTTTGATAAATTGGGTTTCATCAAAATTAAGGACTTCTGCTCTTTGAAAGGCTCGGTTAAGAGAATGAAAAGACAAGCCACTGACTTGGAGAAAATATTTACAAATCACATACCTGACAAAGGACTTGTATCTAAGATAAACAAAGAACTCCCAAACCATAGCAGGTAAGAAAACAAACATCCCAATTAAGAAATTGGCAAAAGACCTGAATAGACATTTCATCAAAGAAGGTACCATATACAGATGACAAATAAACACATAGAAATGGTGCTCAGCATCCTCTGTCCTTAGGGAAAAGCAAATTAAAACCACAATAAGGCCCCGGCCAGTTGGCTCAGTGGTAGAGCGTCGGCCTGGCATGCAGGAGTCCCAGGTTCGATTCCCGGCCAGGGCACACAGGAGAAGCACCCATCTGCTTCTCCACCCCTCCCCTTCTCCTTCCTCTCTGTCTCTCTCTTCCCCTCCCGCAGCCAAGGCTCCACTGGAGCAAAGTTGGCCCGGGCACTGAGGATGGCTCCATGGCCTCGAATGGCTCTGGTTGCAACAGAGCGGTGCCCCAGATGGGCGGAGCATCGCCCTCTGGTGGGCATGCCAGGTGGATCCTGGTCGGGTGCATGCGGGAGTCTGTCTGACTGCCTCCCCGTTTCCAACTTCAGAAAAATACAAAAAAAAAAACCCCACCAAAAATAAAAAAAAACACAATAAGACAGCATCTATTAGAATGGCCACAACAAACAAAACAAAAACCCTGAAACTGACAACACCAAATGCTAATAGGGCTATGGAAAAAGAGGAATGCTCACACACTGCTGGTAGGGACACGGGGGAACAGCCACTTTGGAAAATAGTTGGTCAGACTAACGTATTCCCACCATTCACCCAGGAATCCCACTCCTAGGTTTCATTTCACTTAGGCACTGTATTTCCCATGTATAAGACACACCTTAATTTTGGGGCCCAAAAATAGGGGGGAAATGTATTACATAAAGTTATTATTTTTTTTAATTTTTATTTATTGATTTATTTTATTTTAATTTATTCATTTTAGAGAGGAGAGAGAGGGAGAGAAAGAGAGAGGAGAGAGACAGGGGGGAGGAGCTGGAAGCATCAACTCCCATATGTGCCTTGACCAGGCAAGCCCAGGGTTTTGAACCGGCGACCTCAGCATTTCCAGGTCGACGCTTTATCCACTGCGCCACCACAGGTCAGGCCTTATTTATTTATTTTTTACAGAGACAGACTGAGTCAGAGAGAGGGATAGACAGGGATAGACAGACAGGAACGGAGAGAGATGAGAAGCATCAATCATTAGTTTTTCATTGCGCGTTGCAACACCTTAGTTGTTCATTGATTGCTTTCTCATATGTGCCTTGACCGCAGGCCTTCAGCAGACTGAGTAACCCCTTGCTGGAGCCAGTGACTTTGGGGTCTCGAACCCGGGTCCTCTGCATCCCAGTCCAACACTCTATCCACTGTGCCACCACCTGGTCAGGCTACATAAAGTTATTGAACTCAAGTTTTATTCATCATAAAATTCATACAACTCCTCATCTGCGTGAAAAAAGCGGGAAATGCAAGTAAAAAAACCCTATAACCACTATATAAGTTGCACCTAGTTTTTAGGCCCCAAACTTCAGGAGAAAGGTGCGTCTTATACATGGGAAACTATGGTAAATTCCTATGTTTAAACCAGCATATGAATGTGTATTCAAAATCGACAAAAACCAGAAATAACCTAAATGTGCCTCAACTGAGGACTGCATAAATAAATTGTGGCACATCCTTACAATGGACAACTTAATAACAAAAGGAACAAACTACAAATACAGCAGCAACACTGGGTATATTTCGATACATTACGCTAAGTGAAAGGCTCAAAAGGCTACATACTTTATGATTCTGTTTGCATGATGTTCTAGAAAAGGCAAAACTATAGGAACAGAGAATAGATCAGGGGTTAGTGATACGGTGAGGTCTGGCACAAGGTAATGTCATTATTTTTAGCGGGTGACGGCGAGGTTCTTTATCTGGATTATGATGGTGATTAATGATTGAGTTTGCCTAAACTCAGAACTGCACACCAAACAGGGGTGAATTTTAAAAAAATTTATTGATTGGCCCTGGTCAGTTTGCTCAATGGATAGATCGCTGGCCCAGTGTATGGATGTCCCAGGTTCTAGTCCCCGTCAGGACACACAGGAGAAGTAACCATCTGCTTCTCTTCTCCTCCCTATTCCCCTCCTGCAGCCAGTGGTTCGATTGGTTCAAGTATCAACCCCAAGTGCTGAGAATAACCTGGTTGGTTCAAGCATATCAGCCCTAGGCACTATAAATAGCTCAGTTGATTCAAGCATTAGTCCCAGGCAGGGGTTGGTGGTGATACTAGGTGGATCCCAGTCAGGGCGCATGTGAGAGTCTTTTGCTCTATCTCCCCTCTTCTCACTTAAAAAAAAATTATTGATTGATTTTAAAAAGAAAGAGGAAGGGGAGAGGGGGAGAGAGGGAGAGGGAAAGAGAAAGGGGAAAAAGAGAGAAAGAGAGAGAGAAACATTTATTTGTTGTTCCATTTAATTGTGCATCCATTAGCTCAGGGGTAGTCAACCTTTTTATATCTACCACCCACTTTTTTTTTTGGAGGTTATTTTTTTCTTTTTTAATTTTTATTTTTTATTTTTATTTACTCATTTTAGAAAGGAGAGGGAGAGACAGAGAGAGGAGAGACAGAGAGAGAGAAGGGAGGAGGGGCTGGAAGCATCAACTCCCATATGTGCCTTGACCAGGCAAGCCCAGGGTTTTGAACCGGCGACCTCAGCATTTCCAGGTCGACGCTTTATCCACTGCACCACCACAGGTCAGGCCTCTACCACCCACTTTTGTATCTCTGTTAGTAGTAAAATTTTCTAACCACCCACCAGTTCCACAGTAATAGTGATTTATAAAGTAGGAAAGTAACTTTACTTTATAAAATTTATAAAGCATAGTTACAGCAAGTTAAAGCATATAATAATTACTTACCAAGTACTTTATGTCAGATTTTCGCTAAGTTTGGCAGAATAAGTCTTTATAAAACAACTTACTATAGTTAAATCTATCTTTTTATTTATACTTTGGTTGCTCCACTACCGCCCACCATGAAAGCTGGAATGCCCACTAGTGGACAGTAGGGACCAGTTTGACTACCACTGCATTAGCTGCTTTCCATATGTGCCCTGACTGGGAATCAAACCCACTCACTACCTTTGTGTTTCAGGACGATGCTCTAACCAAAAGGGTGAATTTTGGTGTCTAGAAGTTTAAAAAAATAAAGATTTTAAATGTCACATTAATAACTTTTAAATATTAAATATTTGTGGCATTATCCTTAAATCACTAAGTGATTTTTGACATTCATTTTGTTAATATTCTCTCCCGTTAACATTTTCTACTATTAAATATCTTTATCAGGTAAAGGTCATTTTTTACATGTTGATAAAAACATAATCTTGTCACAATATATTGTTCCTAAATAATAATAATGTATCTACTATTAGATCTTTCTTTTTCTTTTACAGGAGAACCTTTGAAACTTTTATCACATAAAAAAAAGAATTTGCAGTTTATCATGGTCTCTCACTCTTATTTAAAAACTCATTAATACGGTGTTATGAAAGCTATGATTTTGGGAATTCCCAGAAAATTCTTTGCCTTTTCCCCGAATCCTAAAAGTTAACAAGTGTCGGGAGTTTGAAAGCACCAGTCTCAATAGTTGCCCAGGCAACCTCTGCTATGACCCCATGGCAACCTTCCACCCAGAGCCCCCTTCAACTGACACACGCTGAAGGGACTGATCTGGGAACTATGTGACAGCAGTGACCTAGACCAGTGGTCCCCAATCACCGGGCCACGGACCGGTACAGGTTCGTGAGCCATTTGGTACCAGTCCACAGAGAAAGAATAAATAACTTACATTATTTCTGTTTTATTTATATTTAAGTCTGAACGATGTTTTTTAAAAAAAAAATGACCAGATTCCCTCTGCTACATCCGTCTAAGACTCACTCTTGACACTTGTCTCGGTCATGAGATACATTTATCTGCCCCACCCTAAAGGCAGGTCCATGAAAATATTTTCTGACATTAAACCGGCCCGTGGCCCAAAAAAGGTTGGGGACCACTGACCTAGACCGCTACAGGGTGGGATGCCAAAAAGGAGCTAGACAGCCTGACCAGGCGGTGGCGCAGTGCATAGAGCATCGGACTGGGACGCAGAGGACCCAGGTTCCAGACCTCAAGGTCGCCAGCTTGAGCGCAGGCTCATCTGATTTGAGCAAAGCTCAAAGTCGCTGGCTCGAGCAAGGGGTCCTTCGGTCTGCTGAAGGCCCGTGGGTCAAGGCACATATGAGAAAGCAATCAATGAACAACTAAGGTGTCGCAACGAAAAACTGATGATTGATGGTTATCTCTCTCCATTCTTGTCTGTCTGTCCCTGTCTACCCCTCTCTCTGACTCTCTCTCTGTCTCTGTTTAAAAAAAACCCCAAAACAAAAAGGAGCTAGACAGAGTCTGCCCTGGACAAGGGCGGGCGTGCTGGGGGCTGTGTGGCTGAGGCCACACAAGGCGTGGACAGCTCAGAGGGAGGAACACTTCCACTCTGGAGAGGCTGGGGCACTTCTGGAGTAGGGGCACGGCCTTCCTTTCAGCTGGGCCGGAAGGCTGGAGAGGCACTTCCAGAGGCCAGGGTGAGCCAGGCGTGGCAGCCCAGGACGCCGTGCACGTCCGGGAACGGCGCGCTGTCCCTCTGGCTGGGGCAGGCTGTGCTCTCCGAAGGGCAGATAAGGCACTTGAACGTGGCCTTGACTTTGCAGTTACGAAGGGTGGGCCTGATTCTGTGGCAGGAAGGAACCAGCGAGGAGCTCTGGAGCCAGTGCTCGTAAGAGCAGAGAGGCGGCCAGACCACCAGGGGCTCTGAAACCACAGTGAGCGAGGCCGAGGGGCTGAAACCCCATCTCTCAGCCTTCTGAACTCGGCACTCGGGTCACTGGACTGTCCAGCACACCGGCTCCAGCCCTCTGGGCCTTGGCACAGTCTGCTCTTTCCACTTGGGACACCGTGACACCTGCCTCACCCTCATCTCGCCTTCTGGATCACTTCCTCGGAAAGCCTCCCGCCGCGCACTCCTGCCATCTCTGGATTTCCCCAAGCACAGCCTTCCCACACCTCTGGCTACTGCAGTTTCCTTCTTTATTCGGAGATGTGCTTTATTGCCTGCTTGCGTGATGGCAGGGGTATAACACTCTCCCGGGCAGAATGCGTGGTCTGCTCTACCTTAAGCAGCATGCAGTGCCATGCTGTCCTACACCACAAAGCCCTCACCCGGCTCTAGACAGCAAACCTGCCCAGCACCCCAGAAGGCCCTTCTTGTCCCTCCCCAGCACTGCCCCAATGACAGGAGACCACTTTTCCGATGCGATCACCATCAGTGAGTTTTGCCTGTTGTGCAACCAGCATCTCCTGCTTCGAGTTTGTGAGCCGATCAAGGGCAGGCATGGAGTTGTCCCTGCTGCTCCCTGGACCCCAAAGGTGCTGGGTGCAGCGCAGGCGTTTAAACTGCTGACTGCATGACCGGATAGGGCTGGTGGTGGGAGGGACAGTGCCATGGGGCCCCGAACCTCTGCGGACGCTGCTATCCTGCCGGCGACGCCCTCCCTGTATCACTCATCTCACTCCTAACTCCCTCTGTTTTAAAGATCTCCTTCAAGTTCCATTCCTTTGCCTGACCGGTGGTGGCACAGTGGATGGAGTGTCGGCATGGGATGGTGAGGACCCAGGTTCGAAACCCTGAGGTTACCGGCTTGAGTGCAGGCTCACCAACTTGAGCATGGGGTCACCGGCTTGAGCCCAAAGGTCTCTAGCTTAAAGCCCAAAGTTGCTGGCTTGAGCCCAAAGGTCACTGGCTTGAAGCCCAAGGTTGCTGACTTGAGCAAGGGGTCACCAGCTTGGCTGGAGCCGCCTGGTCAAGGCACACATGAGAAAGCAATCCATGAACAATAAAGGTGCAAGAATTGATGCTTCTCATCTCTCTCCCTTCCTGTCTGTCTCTCTCACTCTCTGTCTCTCTTGCTCACTTAAAGAAAAAAAGTTCCATCCCCTCTGAGAAAGCTCGCCCCCAAGGCATCGCCACCCAGCACCCTGCCCCACAGATGCTGCTGGCACGATCTTTCTGGTAGATGTGTGCGCACCTCTAGACCCAGCTCCCAAACCATCTGAGTCTCTCAAAGGAGAGACCAGTTTTTACTCCTCATTACATGAGCACCGACCTCTCTCACCTCTTCACTGTCCGCAGAGAGTGAAAGAGTATCCTGAGCTGCAGAGAATTCCCTCTGGCCTGTCCTTCTCACAGGGCTACGAGGGTCACACCAGAAAACAGCTGGGACGATGCTGCAGACGCCACGGGTAACTTGACAAATCTAACACATTTAAATGTCCAGTTACATGAATGGGTGCTGGAAAATTACTGGTTAAACTACACATACTGTATGTCCCCATGTATAAGGCACTCTCCTGTATAAAATGCACCTTAATTTTGGGGCCCAAAATTTGAAATAAAATGTATTACATAAAGTTATTCAACTCAAGTTTTATTCATCATAAAAGTCATACAACTCCTCATCCCTGTCAAAACTCCCATCCATTAGCTCGTCCTCATCTATGTTTGATGAGGAATCACTTTCTTCTACAATGAGTGCAAAAACAAGCGCGAAAAAGCAGGAAATGTAAGTTAAAAAACCTAAAACCACTGTTTAAGACGCATCCGGTTTTTAGACCCCAAATTTTTTGAGGGACAGTGCATCTTATACACGGGGAAATACAGTACATCATATGTACAACAAAAAGTTTTTTTCTTGAGAGAGAGACAGACAGACAGAGACAGGAAGGGAGAAAGATGAGAATCAGTTGATCAATGATTGCTTCTCATACAGACCTTGACTGGGTGGGGGGCTCAAGCTGAGCCAGTGACCCTTGCTCAAGCCGGAGACCTTGGTCTTCAAGCCAGAGACCCTGGGATCACGTTGATGATCCTGTGTTCAAGCTGGCGACCCCGTGCTCAGGCTGGTGACCTAGTGGTTTCGAACCTGGGTCCTCGGTGTCCCAGGCCAACGCTCTATGCACTGCGCCACTGCTGTTCAGGTCAAAAAAAGTTTTTTTTAAAAAGAACAAAGTGAATGTGAACTTTTTTGTTGTTGTTGTCAACTAGACTTTAATTTAAAATAATAAAATAATTTTAACTATAGTCTTAAAATATAATTAACTGAGTATTCTTAAGGAAAAATATATGTTTAAAAAAAAAAAGAATGCAGATCTGTGCATGCTCATGTGAAAAAATTCCCAAAATACATTTAAGTGGAAAGAGCTAGGTGTCGAAACAAGTCAGTGTGCTCCCTGCTGCCACAGGGTACAGGAGGAGGAGGAGACCACAGACACACAGACACACAGACACCCGGGCATGGAAACTTCTGAAGGACAAAGAGGAATGACCACTGTCACCGTCACCCCTGGGAGTGGGGCTGGAGACCCCACATCTAGTTCCAGTCAGCCCCCTCCTGTCACACAGCTTTCTCATCTGTCTACGCGTTACTCTTCCTTTCTAAGGTTTTATTTATTGTTTTTAGAGAGGACAGAGAGGCAGAAAGGCACTGGCGGGGCGGGGGCGCCGGAAGCATCAGCTCCTTGTAGTTGCTTCTCCTCCGTGCCTCGACCAGGCGAGCCCGAAGTTTCGAACTGGTGTCCTCAGCGTTCCAGGTCAATGCTCTATCCACTGAGCCAGCACCACAGGTCAGGCTACGTGTTATTTTTCTAATAATAAACATCTGACATAAAAATAAGCTAAAACGAGGGGCTGAGCTCGTACCAGCACGGCTCTCCTCCTCCCCTGCCTGGAGTCCGTCCTGCGGGTAAACCACAGGTAGTGTTTGCGGGCTCAGGCCTGAAGGCAGAGAGGAAGAGCCAGCAGCCTGTGCTCCCCCAGGGCACCCCTTGGGGCTGTGGAGGAGCCGCAAGGACGCAATTCCATCCTTTGTCTGCTCCAGAGCAGGGAGCTGACAGCCAGGGCCCATGGGAGTGGGGTCAGGGCCTCAGGCAGGTCACTGCTGCCCACCCTGTCCTGAGCCGAAGGACAAGGGCCTCCAGGGGGCTGCTAGTCTTCCCAGCTCAGAGCTCCACAACACCCCGGGCAGGCTTCCTGCGGCCTGAAATAACCACAGGCCCCGGCCTCTCCTCTCCTGCCCCCTGCACCTGCTGCTCCTCCAACACCCCGCACCAGGTCCACTCTAGTCACACTGGCTGCAATGCCAACGTCCTTGGGCTGTCCCTCACTAGTTTATTTTCAACTCTCCACTGTCCCCTTTCCCTGACTTTCTTCTGGTGGCCTCGGCTCAGGCCCTGCCAACCCCTCACCTGAGCCCGCCTCTAGACACTTCCTTGCCCCCATCCAGACTCCTTATTCCTGCTGGTGAGACTCCTAAGACCAGACACGATCTGTCACACCCTTGCTCACACATCTCCTGCAGCTCTCTGTGCCCAAAGAATAAAATCCATCTCCTCAATGTGGCATCCAACACCTCTCACACTCGGGCCCCTACCTTCCAGGGCCCAACCACAGTGGGTAAGGGCAGTGATAACAGTCGAATGTACCAAGTGCCTCTTAATCCCTGTAACAACCTGGATTATTTTTTGACAGATGAGAAAACCGAACACAGGAGGGTTAAGTAACTTGCCCAGGGTCACAATCTAAGCTCATAAGGAGTGTGGGTTAGAACAAACTTTTAATCCTTCCATCTTCCCTGAAAGATTAAAACCTTAAGGGCTGGGATATGCCCTTTTTTTTTCTTTTCTTTTTAAAAAATCTTTGCAGAAGCTTGCCAAAGCAGACGGTGATGCAGTGCATAGAGTGTTAGCCTGAGATGCTGAGGACTCAGGTTCGAATCCCCGAGGTCTCCAGCTTTAGCGTGGGATCATAGCTATGACCCCACATTCGCTGGCTTGAAGCCCAAGGTCACTGGCTTCAGCAAAGGGCACTTGCTCTGCTGGAGCCCCCAGGTCAAGGCACATCCGAGAAAGCAATCAATTACTAAAGTGCTGCAACAAGTTGATGCTTCTCATCTCTTTCCCTTCCTGTCTGTCTGTCCCTGCCTATCCCTGTTTCCATCTCTCTCTCTCACTGGGGAAAAAAGAAATCTTTGCGGAGGCTCCCCGTTGCCTAACTTCACAGGAAGAACCGGGTGAGGGGTGCAGGAGAGAGGGCATTAGGTGTTCCTAAGATGGAAATCAAAGATAAATTATCCCTAGAATTCTCTTTTGAGTTCCAAGAAGGAATACAATGTTAAACAGCACAGGAATTTTATAGAAAGCAGAAGCTGTATTTTTTTACATGACTAACTACAGCATCTTGAGACACCTGATTAATCAATGCAGACGAAGCAGTCATACCAATTTGACGAGACCTGGAGAAGGATTTTACTACTATAATGGTTTCATTTGACGACAAGCTGTCAGGGACAGCCCAGCGCAGCGGATGCCAGGCGCCTGGCCAGGAACACGCCTCCTGATGCCGACCCCACGCCTGGAGCAGTGTCTCCCGGCACGGCCACGGCATGTCCAGGAACGGGCGCGTCCTGCACCAGCCCCGGCTGCTATGGGGCTGGGACTTGGCTCTTCAAACATGGCTCCAATCCCAGAGGGTGGGCGCTCAGATGCCAACTGTTCCCACTTCCTCAGGCTCTAAGTCTAAGGGCTTCTGCTGGGGCCAGAATGTGGGGCAAAAAAATAATGATGACAATGACAGAGAGAGGGCAGGAGAGGGCGCAGAGGAGCAGCATGGCAGGGAAGAGCGCTGCTGTGATCAACTCTGGGGGCTGCTCCGCCAGGCTCTGCGCAGGCGCGTACGGCCTGTTCTCTCACGCGGTCCCCCACGCCCTCTCTGCCACCCTCACCCTGTGCCGCCCTTGCCCACTTACCTATGTCTCCGCTCTGGAATGGGCACTCCTGGACTCGTCCTAATCACTAGCTAAGTCCGTGGGGAATGGATGGGGGCAGACCTGGCAGATGGTCTGCGCTGTGTCTGCGCCCCCTTCTCCCTTAGCTGGAGCACCCCAATTTCGTTCCAGGCAGTACTGGGCACGGCGGAAAGACCTCACAGTGCCTCCTGCAGCCACAGGAGGCCAGCGAGAAGAGGAAACTCCTGGTGGGACTTCCAGGAAAGGACCTTAAGAAGGAGACAAACAGCCAGATGTCCTTCTTGTCCCTCCTCCTTATTTCCGGAAACCTGACACGATGGCTGGAGCCCCAGCAGCCATCCTAGGCCATGACCCGACCCTAAGGGTGGCAGAGCAGAGCCCAGCTCTCGATGTCTTCCCCGGCACTCTTTTAAACACCTGCAGAGAACACAGCTCTTTTGGTTTAAGCCCCTGCTATTTCTGGTCTCTGCTTACTAACTGCCAGATGTAATTTCTGACTGATTCATGAATAAACCAATTAAACTTGTTTTTTTGTGTTCGTTGTTTTTTTTTACATGACTCATTGGTGGTGCAGTGGATAGGGCGGCAACCTGGAATGCTGAGGTCGCCGGTTTGAAACCCTGGGCTTGCCCGGTCAGGGCACAGATGAGAAGCAACAACTACAAGCTGATGCTTCCAGCTCCTTCCCCACCCCCCACCCCCAATAAAATCTTCAAAAAAATAAATTAGTCATTGTTGATTTAGTCCAAAGGCCAGTCACCACCTCTGACCTCTGGTCCTTGTGATATAATGACATTTTGCCATTAATGAGGGACATCAGGAAGAGCAAGGGACAGAAGCAATACAAGGAAGAGGTAGTAAAAGCTGGAGAAGCAGAGGGTGAATAAAGATGGTGACGAATGAGGCAGCAGGGGAGCAGGACAATCGGGGCAGAGAAGGGACATGGCGGGAGGACGGGCAGGAAGGGAGGGTCAAGGCCCAGAGCAAGGACAAGGGAAGAGGGGGGCAGGGTGGAGACCCTGGAGAGATGAGCAGGGGGGAGGGGCAAGGGGGAAGGGGGAAGGGAGGAAGGGAAAGGGGAAAGGGGAAAATGGAAAGGGGGAAGGGGAAATGGGGGAGGGGAAAGGGGGAAGGGGAAAGGGGGGAGGGGGAAGGGAGAGGGAAAGGGAAAGGGAAAGGGGGGAGGGAAAGGGAAAAGGGGGGAAGGGGAAAGGGGGAAGGGGGAAGAGGGGAAGGGGGAAGAGGGGAAGGGAAAGGGAAAGGGGAAAGGGGGAAGGGGGAAGGGGAAAATGGAAAGGGGGAAGGGGAAAAGGAAAGGGGAAGTAGGAAGGGAAAAGGGAAAGGGGAAGGGGAAGGGGAAGGGGAAAGGGGAAGGGAAAGGGAGAGGGGAAGGGGAAGGGGAAGGGGAAAGGAAAAGGGGAAAGGGGGAAAGGGAAGGGGAAAAGGGAAGGGGAAAAAGGGAAGGGAGGCTATTAAAGTGTGTTGCAGCAGCAGTGACCATCCAGTGCCCTCGCTGTGGGCTGGGCTTTGTGCCAGTACGCTCTATGCATTCTTTCTAACACTCCCCCTCCTGAGGGGCCATTATGCCCATTTCACAATTGAGGTAACTGGCTCTGAGATATTAAATAACTTCCCCTCACAGACAGGGGTAGAGACAGAAGACTTTCCTGAAGTATCCTAAAATGGGAATGACGGGCCCCATTATCCTTCCCTCTCTTTATTCTACCGCCTGGAATTCAGATGTGATGGCTGGATTCATGGTAGCCATTTGGACCATAGACAATAGCCACAGCCTAAGAATGACAGAATGGGGAAATGGAAGAAGCATGGGTCCTTGATGATCCAGTGGAGTTCCCACAATTGCTTGAGACCACAGACAACCTAACTCATTTGCAGTCCCCATCCATAGATCCTTCCAGAACTGCTTCAGATCTCAGTTGCTCCACTTTCCTCTAACCCTCAACAACAGCCCCTAAGGCCCGTTCCTGGAGAGCCTGGCTTGGCCATCTCTTTGCGGTGCACTCTCCTAGAAAAATGAAGTAAAACTAGAAAAGAAACGAGCTGAGGGTCCACAGGAAAAACCTTGATGCCTCCAAAGAAGCCACCCTGGTGATCTGCTCCCAGGGGACCTTGGAGAGCAGCATGTGACACTGTAACAGTTGACTGTCATTATTTAGAGAAATGGAAGAAAGGAGAAGTTCATCAAGATACCTGGGGTCACTCCTCAGAAACATAAAAGGTCCTAGGAATCTCTATAACAGTGCTAGCAAATCATCATCCAAGGAAACAAGTTGGTTGTCCAAATCTCAAAAAGAGGATAGCTCCTTCTGAACACACGCACCAGCCGGCGGAGGCAGGTCTGCACGCAACAGCATCCCGTGGAGTCGGTCCTGCACGGCTGGCTGCAGCTTCCTGTGTGCTCGGCCTTCTCTCCGACTAGATGCCGCTCGAGGAGAGCGGCGGTGCCATTACCAGACCAGCATTTTCAGCAACAGCACCCAGCAGAGCAGTAAACACACAGGTGCTGAATTCACGACCGAGAGCCGTTGGGAAAGGACTAATGGCAATCATGTGAGTGGCCTAAGCTGTCCGCCAACGACGAGCCTTGTGCCTGCCTCTGAGCAGAAGCTGACTCCCGAAGTCCCGGCCAGCGGGCCTGAGTCTGTGCTGTCCCTGCTCACTGTCTCCACCAGGTGATTGCTGGACAGCCTCGGGGGACCTTCAAGCTCTCCGAGACTATTTTTGTGCTAGAGTCCCAAGAGGCCAGAGAACTCAGGGGAAGCTGAGGAGGAGGGACGACACAGGCTGTGTTCAGCTCTGCCCGGAGCCTATTCGACCCACACTTTTGCGCTGTAGAAATCTCAGAGTATAGGAACCTTAACTGGGCTGGAAACAAAGGGCAGCCGTGGGTGACACTTGGCTCTAAACACCAGGATACTGAGCTCTCACACCCTGGTCTCCTTGGGGGTCCCGGGCATGTGGAATCCTCCACTCCTAAAGCGACAGTCCCTTCCGGAAGTGCAGCCTTATTTTAAAATTAAAGGTTCCAGCCCTGGCTGGTTTGCTCAGTGGATAGAGCGTCAGTCCAGCAATCAGACGTCCCTGTTCGACTCCCTCTCAGGGCGCACAATAGAAGCAACCACCTGCTTCTCCACCCCTCCCCCTCCCCCTTCTCCTCTAGTAGCCAGTGGCTCGAACGGTTCCTCAGTCCCAGGTGCTGAGGATTGCTCGGTTGATTCTAACATCAGCAGACAGGGGCTGCCAGGTGGATCCCGGTCGGGGTGCATGTGGGAGTCTGTGTCCTCTCCTCTCTCTTACAAAAAAAAAGGTTCTTAGGGCCCACTAGGGACTATAATTAGTGTGTATTCCTCTACCTGGCACTCAGAGAAGCTGAGTCAGGGGATGGAATGTGGGACATGAAGTCTTAAGGCCAGAAACCACTTTAGTCTGCAGGATGTAGTGGCTTTTTCTGGCTGCTGGCTGGCTGTGACTCTCTGGAACCTCAGTGAGATGGAGAACCGCTACCCTGTTCCAGCCACACTTCTACCAACCTGGCACACAACTCGCCAAAACACCAAGCCTTCCTGCTTTCTCTTCCTGCATTTATGTCTCAATCACCTTCCTACCTTCCTGCCTTCCCTGTACTCAACCAGAGAAAGTCAACACAACTCAACAACAGGCAACACCACATGTTGAATGCCAGCAGCTTTCAGCACTAAGAAAAGGAAGACGTTGTTCCCGAGTTCGATTCCTAGTCAGGGCACACAGAAGAACCTATCTGCTTCTCCAACCCTCCTCCTTCTCTTTCTCTCTCTCTCCCTCTTCTCTTCCTGCAGCAATGGCTCAATTGGACCCAGTTGGCCCCAGGCGCTGAGGATGGCTCTGTGACCTCTGCCTCAGATGCTAAAAAGAAATGACTCAGTTGCTGAGCAATGGAGCAACGGCCCCAGATGGGCAGAGCATCACTCCTTAGTGGGCTTGCCAGGTGGATCCTGGTCAGGGCGCATGCAGGAGTCTGTCTCTGCCTCCCCTCCTCTCACTAAAAAATTAAAAAAAGAAAAACAGAAGCCCTGGCTGGTTGGCTCAGCAGTAGAGCACTGGCCTGGTGTGTGACAGTCCTAGGTTTGATTCCCAGCCAGGGCACAAAGGAGAAGCGCCCATCTGCTTCTCCACCCCTCCCCCTCTCCTTCCTGTCTGTCTCTCTCTTCCCCTCCCACAGCCAAGGCTCCATTGGAGCAAAGTTGGCCCCAGGCACTGAGGCCGGCTCCATGGCCTCTGCCTCGGGCGCTAGAATGGCCCTGGTTGCAACAGAGCAACACCCCAGATGGGCAGAGCATCGCCCCCTGGTGGGCATGCCGGGTGGATTCCAGTCAGGCTCATGCGGGAGCCTGTCTGTCTGCCTTTCCGCTTCTACCTTTGGAAAAATGTCCCCCCCCCCCAAAAAAAAAAAAGAAAAAGAAAAACAGAAAGAAAAGCAAGACCTTGTTTTCAAGGAGCTCAGGGTCTGGTAAGAAAAGGAACATGGAAACAACAGCACCCACAGAGTGGCAATCACTATAGAAAAGACCCAGCACAGAAAAAGCAAAGGCCACTCTGCTGGAAGGGCTGAGGGGGGCTGTCACCGGGCGGCCGGCACCTCCAGCGAGGAAGAGCATGTGCAAAGCGCAGAAGCCCGAGCGTGTGCTGTTGCAGACGGCAGTGGGGTTACCACCTGCCAGACAGGGCCCTTTTACAGCTGAGAAGACTGAGAAACAGAGAGGATAAGCAACTTGCCCCAAATTACATGTTACCAAAGGACAAACAGGTTCTAAATCAAACAGTTGGACTCAAATCTGAGCTCTTAAAAGCATGAGTTGCCAAACTAGGAAATGAACACAAAAACTGAGCCAGGACCGCTCTGCACCTTGGTCCCGCCAGAAGCAAAATGCTTTAAGGAATGAAGACTTTCACAACCCAGGGCACAAAACTTGCCCATTATTTAATAGAGTCCATCCTGAAAAAGAAGAGCTCACAGCCCAGAGTTCCAAACCACACAAGCAAATAAACCCCTGAGACGGAGAAGCAGGCCCTGGCCGGTTGGCTCAGTGGTAGAGCGTCAGCCTGGCGTGCAGAAGCCCCGGGTTCAATTCCCAGCCAGGGCACACAGGAGAAGCGCCCATCTGCTTCTCCACCCCTCCCCCTATCCTTCCTCTCTGTCTCTCTCTTTCCTTCCCACAGCCGAGGCTCCATTGGAGCAAAGATGGCCTGGGCGCTGGGGTTGGCTCCTCGGCCTCTGCCCCAGGCGCTAGAGTGGCTCTGGTCGCAACAGAGCAAAACCCCGGAGGGGCAGAGCATCGCCCCCTGGTGGGCAGAGCGTTGCCCCCTGGTGGGCGTGCCAGGTGGATCCCGGTCGGGCACATGCGGGAGTCTGTCTGACTGTCTCTCCCCGTTTCTGGGTTCAGAAAAATACAAAAGAAAAAAAAAAAAAGATTAAGTAGCAGCGCAGAACCAGAAGTCCTAAAATAACCCGAAAGAGACTACAGAATGAGGAGATTTAGATGTCTGAAGAGATAAAGCTGGCCACAAAAAAACAGCTACGGAGACTCGGATGGCAGAATGGTCAACGTGTGTCTAAAGGAGTTCCAGAAAGCCCGAGTAGAGGGAAGGGGAGAAAACCAAAGAGACAATGACTGAGCATTGCCCAGAATTTAAGAAAAGAATTAGCCTGCCCTGGCCAAATAGCTCGGTTGGTTAGAGCATCGTCCGGAAGCACAGAGGTTGCTGGTTTGATCCCTGGTCAGGACACAGACAGGAACAGACCGGTGTTCCTCTCTCTCTCTCTCCATTCCTCTCTTTCAAATCAATAAAATAAACATTGAAATAATCATAATAATAATAATCAGCCTGACCTGTGATGGTGCAGTGGACGAGGTGTTGACCTGGGATGCTGAGGTTGCTGGTTCGAAGCCCTGGGCTTGCCGGGTCAAGGCCCAGACAAGAAGCAATGATGAGTTGATGCTCCCCGCTTCTCCCCACCACTTTTCTCTTTCTTCACCCTCCCACTCTTTAAAATCTATAAAGAAAACCTTAAAAATAAAAAGAATTATATGTAAGATGATAACATCACGGGAACCTGGGTGAAGAGATACAGAAACTCCCTAAATCTAAATTTATCTAAAATAATTCCAAAATAAAAGTGGGTTTTTGTTTGATTTTTGTGTTTTTATTTAAAGTTAAGACTTCAGGCCCTGGCCAGTTAGCTTGGCTGGGTAGAATATCATCCTGAAACACCAAGGTTGCAGGTTTGATTCCTGGTCAGGGCACATACAAAAACCCACCTCTGAATGTAAAACTAAACAGAACAACAAATGAATGCTGACAACCCTCTCCTCTCTCTCTCTTTAAAATCAATTTTAAAAAAGGTAAGTCTTCAGACAGAACTAGCACACCAATCCTGAGCACGAAAATGAAAAACAAACCCACACGTACCTTCAAACAGTTCTAAACAGAAGTATATAGAGGAATGTATTAACTACATTAGAGTAAACATAGCTGTACGATTGTCACGTAGTAAAAAGATGAAGGAGAAGAGGACAAGTAGGAGGAAGAATGGAAATAAGACATGTAATTTTCAAACCAGTAAAGGGAAGAAAGAAAAGTCAGTCTAACATAAGGCAGGAAAGGAGAAAAAGGCAAAAAAGAAAGACTTATGGAAAGGACTCAAACACGATCACATATTGAAACCCAATCCCAAAGATGTAAATAGATAAAATGCATTTAGAACAGATTTCCATAAACAGCCACATTCTGTTTATGAAATTTGAGACTCCTAGCACACGATGAGGCAGAAAGGTTGAAAACACAAGGCAAGATGATCAGACTTAAAGGCAAAAGCAGGAGAGATTGAGGAAGAATCAACAAGACATGGTGACTGATTAAAAGACACTGGAAAGAAGAGACAAATGATGACAACCACCAGGGACCCAGGGTGTGGGGATGCTCCCATGTCGGTCGAGACTGAGGGAAGAGCAGGTCTGGCCAAAACTATAAGGGGTCTTTGGGGGCATGTTGAGTTTCAGGAGTTCTGGACACCCCCTGGTGAAGATGTCCCATAAGCAGTTGCAGACACAGTCACAAGGTCAGTGGGTTATTCCAGTTTTTCAGAGAAGATTCTTAACAACACTCAGTATTAAGAATGTACATAATTCTTGCCTGACCAGGCGGTGGTGCAGTGGATAGAGCATCGGACTGGGATGCCGAGGACCCAGGTTCGAGACCCCAAGGTCACCAGCTTGAGTGCGGGCTCATCTGGCTTGAGAGTGGGCTCACTGGCTTGAGCATGGGATCATCAACAAGACCCCATGGTCAAGACCCCATGGTCGCTGTCTTGAAGCCCAAGGTCGCTGCCTTGAGCCAACGTCTCTGGCTTGAGCAAAGGGTCCCTCGCTCTGCTGTAGCCCCCCCCTCGTCAAGGCACATGAGAAAGCAATCAGTGAACAACTAAGGAGCCGCAACAAAGAACTGATGCTTCTCATCTCTCTCCCTTCCTGTCTGTCCCTATATGTACCTCTGTCACACACACACACAAAAACAATGTACAAAATTCTTGTTTGTTTCTTTTAAAAAATCCAAAAAGCAACCAAACCCGAAGCCCCAGTCCCAGGACTTATCATGATCATGACAGTAAACTTGTTTTTCCAACTGGCGCCTGGCCCACCCAAGCTCTGCCCCTGCTGGGTGGTGGGAAGGGGGTGGGAAGGGGGTGGGAAGGGGAGGCTCCCGCGAGGGGGAGCCTGGGCCCCCAGAGCCACCCTGAGTCCTGCAGACGCAGGGCAAGCTCTCTGGAGGGAGGTGCCCAGTCTGTGCAGCCACAGGAGACAGCGAGGATCAGGAGCCTGACTCCCTAGGGTTTGCTGCCAGTGGGCTGACCACCCCACTGCTGAATCCCCAGGTTCAACTCCAAGAGTCACTCAGTCACCCAGTGCCCAGTCTGGCTCTCGGGTAGAGTAACGCAGAACCGTATGTAATACAAGAAAGACCGTGACAAGCGCCCCAGAGAAACTCAAGACTCAGTGGTTCAAAGAGTGGCAAGCTCCCCTGCAGTCATGAGTCCATGCAGCAGACCCCATGGGAAATGTGCCCTGTCACATAACTCCGGGGGCGCCAGCACCCTGCAGCTGTGCGCCCAGGAGTTGGGCCACCAGGACTTGGGCCTCCGTGCCCCACCACGGAAGCCGGTCATTTCTATTAACACGTGTGAGGTGCTGAGGAGTCGAGGCACACTGTTTCCGAGCACTCTCTCATTGACCCCGCCCAGTTCCCTATGGGGCCGCACCCGGGGTCCTCCTGTCCTGCAAATGAGGACCTGAGACTCAGAAGCAAAGGAACTCTCCCCCGCGCACTGAGGGAGGGTGCAGAACCTGGCTCTGGATGCAGGTCTCTCTCCAGAGCCCACACTCTGAACAGCTTTGCCATATCACCTCACGTATGTCCACGTTCTGTTTACCCAGCCAGGCCCCGACTGCACTGCCCTGCCCTGGCCAGCATGGGGCACAGGGGACAGACGAGGACAGTGGCCGGACAGCAGCGGGAGCGGCTGGTGCTGATGGTCACGTGATGCCCGGGCTGAATGAATCTCCCAATGACAGAGCACACGGTGTCAGGCACAGTGCTACACACTATGTACTCTAATCCTCAAAACAATCTGTCAGACCCATTTTCCAGACGAGGAAACGGAAGCTCAGAGGGGCTAATAACCTGGAAAGACCCTCGCTAATGAGTGGGAGAATCAGGGTTCAAACCCCGACACACCCCCAAGGACCTTACCTGTGGCTGCTGTGCACACAACCCTGACCCTCTCCTTCTCCCTCTCCAGGCCTAGGAGCTGGGGCGCAGGGCAGGCGGGGGGCCCTGCCTCCGGACTTGGGGAGCCATGCGCACTAATCGCTGTCAAAGGAAAACACTGTCCCTGTTTCAGGCCCGGGAACCGACGTGCCAGAGGTCAGCGAGCACAGGGAAGAACCCTGCAAAGCCTTTCCCCCAATAAGGTCACATCCACAGGTTCTGGGGACTAGGATGTGGACATACATTTTGGGGCACGATCCAACCAGCTACATGCGGTGAAATCAGGACACTGAGGACAAACACTGAGGGAAGGGGAAGGACACCGTGGAAGGCAGAGAGGGGCTCAAGCTGCCATAGGCTCCTGGGAACACAGAGAAATGGAGACGTGGGAGAGGGGAGACAGCAAGCAGTTCTCCAGAAAACAGAGCCCTCCGGCAGGCAGGCGGCGTGTGGGCCCGGCAGTCCGCACGGAGGGTCAGGGCAGGAGGTCCGGTATCGGTCTAATAGGAGGTCACGGCCACAGGAAGGGCCGAGAGGAGCGGGCGAGAAGTGGAGAAAGGGCAGCACCTCCAGGATGCTCACACTCAGGTAGGGCCGAGAGGAGCGGGCGAGAAGTGGAGAAAGGGCAGAACCTCCAGGACGCTCACACTCAGGTAGGGGCGGGAGGAGCGGGCGAGAAGTGGAGAAAGGGCAGAACCTCCAGGATGCTCACACTCAGGTAGGGGCGGGAGGAACCGGGCGAGAAGTGGAGAAAGGGCAGAACCTCCAGGATGCTCACACTCAGGTAGGGGCGGGAGGAACCGGGCGAGAAGTGGAGAAAGGACAGAACCTCCAGGATGCTCACACTCAGGTAGGGGCGGGAGGAACCGGGCGAGAAGTGGAGAAAGGGCAGAACCTCCAGGACGCTCACACTCAGGTAGGGGCGGGAGGAACCGGGCAGGAAGTGGAGAAAGGACAGAACCTCCAGGACGCTCACACTCAGGTAGGGGCAGGAGGAGCCGGGCAGGAAGTGGAGAAAGGACAGAACCTCCAGGACGCTCACACTCAGGTAGGGGCAGGAGGAACCGGGCAGGAAGTGGAGAAAGGACAGAACCTCCAGGACGCTCACACTCAGGTAGGGCCGAGAGGAGCGGGCGAGAAGTGGAGAAAGGGCACAACCTCCAGGACGCTCACACTCAGGTAGGGGCGAGAGGAACCGGGCGAGAAGTGGAGAAAGGGCAGAACCTCCAGGACGCTCACACTCAGGTAGGGGCGGGAGGAACCGGGCGAGAAGTAAAGAAAGGGCACAACCCCCAGGATGCTCACACTCAGGTAGGGGCGGGAGGAGCCGGGCGGGAAGTGGAGAAAGGGCAGAACCTCCAGGATGCTCACACTCAGGTAGGGGCGAGAGGAGCCGGGCAGGAAGTGGAGAAAGGACAGAACCTCCAGGATGCTCACACTCAGGTAGGGGCGGGAGGAACCGGGCGAGAAGTGGAGAAAGGGCAGAACCTCCAGGATGCTCACACTCAGGTAGGGGTGAGAGGAACCGGGCGAGAAGTGGAGAAAGGGCAGAACCTCCAGGATGCTCACACTCAGGTAGGGGCGAGAGGAACCGGGCGAGAAGTGGAGAAAGGGCAGAACCTCCAGGATGCTCACACTCAGGTAGGGGCAGGAGGAGCCGGGCGAGAAGTGGAGAAAGGGCACAACCCCCAGGATGCTCACACTCAGGTAGGGGCGAGAGGAACCGGGCGAGAAGTAAAGAAAGGGCACAACCCCCAGGATGCTCACACTCAGGTAGGGGCAGGAGGAGCCGGGCGAGAAGTGGAGAAAGGGCAGAACCTCCAGGATGCTCACACTCAGGTAGGGGCAGGAGGAGCCGGGCGAGAAGTGGAGAAAGGGCACAACCCCCAGGATGCGAACACTCAGGTAGGGGAGAGAGGAACCGGGCAAGAAGTAAAGAAAGGGCACAACCCCCAGGATGCTCACACTCAGGTAGGGGCGAGAGGAACCGGGCGAGAAGTGGAGAAAGGGCAGAACCTCCAGGACGCTCACACTCAGGTGAGGGTGAGAGGAACCGGGCGAGAAGTGGAGAAAGGGCAGAACCTCCAGGACGCTCACACTCAGGTGAGGGTGAGAGGAACCGGGCGAGAAGTGGAGAAAGGGCAGAACCCCCAGGATGCTCACACTCAGGTAGGGGCGGGAGGAGCCGGGCAGGAAGTGGAGAAAGGGCACAACCTCCAGGACGCTCACACTCAGGTAGGGGCGGGAGGAACCGGGCGAGAAGTGGAGAAAGGGCACAACCTCCAGGACGCTCACACTCAGGTAGGGGCGGGAGGAACCGGGCGAGAAGTGGGGAAAGGGCACAACCTCCAGGATGCTCACACTCAGGTAGGGGCGGGAGGAGCCGGGCGAGAAGTGGAGAAAGGGCAGAACCTCCAGGACGCTCACACTCAGGTAGGGGCGAGAGGAACCGGGCGAGAAGTAAAGAAAGGGCACAACCCCCAGGATGCTCACACTCAGGTAGGGGCGAGAAGTGGAGAAAGGGCAGAACCTCCAGGACGCTCACACTCAGGTAGGGGCGAGAGGAACCGGGCGAGAAGTGGAGAAAGGGCAGAACCTCCAGGACGCTCACACTCAGGTAGGGGCGAGAGGAACCGGGCAGGAAGTGGAGAAAGGGCAGAACCTCCAGGACGCTCACACTCAGGTAGGGGCGGGAGGAACCGGGCGAGAAGTGGAGAAAGGGCAGAACCTCCAGGACGCTCACACTCAGGTAGGGGCGGGAGGAACCGGGCGAGAAGTGGAGAAAGGACAGAACCTCCAGGATGCTCACACTCAGGTAGGGGCGAGAGGAACCGGGCGAGAAGTGGAGAAAGGGCAGAACCTCCAGGACGCTCACACTCAGGTAGGGGCGGGAGGAACCGGGCGAGAAGTGGAGAAAGGACAGAACCTCCAGGACGCTCACACTCAGGTAGGGGCGAGAGGAACCGGGCGAGAAGTGGAGAAAGGACAGAACCTCCAGGATGCTCACACTCAGGTAGGGGCGGGAGGAACCGGGCGAGAAGTGGAGAAAGGGCAGAACCTCCAGGACGCTCACACTCAGGTAGGGGCGGGAGGAACCGGGCGAGAAGTGGAGAAAGGGCACAACCCCCAGGATGCTCACACTCAGGTAGGGGCGGGAGGAACCGGGCGAGAAGTGGAGAAAGGGCAGAACCTCCAGGATGCTCACACTCAGGTAGGGGCGGGAGGAACCGGGCGACAAGTGGAGAAAGGGCAGAACCTCCAGGACGCTCACACTCAGGTAGGGGCGGGAGGAACCGGGCGAGAAGTGGAGAAAGGGCACAACCCCCAGGATGCTCACACTCAGGTAGGGGCGGGAGGAACCAGGCGGCAAAGGCCCAATCAGAGAGGAAGGGACACGCGTCCCCTCCTAGAGGGCAGGGCCCGCCTCCTCCTGCGGTGCATTGACAGCACCTAAGGAGCTAGCACACAACTGCTGAAGTGACAGTAAATGAATGATGCTAGAGGCCCGACACAGGAGAGATTCCTGAGACGTGAAGAGAAGATGCTCAGGCATCCGTTGGCAGCGCAGTGGTCTCCGCAGCTATAAGCGGCAGCGCCGTGTGAGGGGGACGGGTAAGTGGGGGTGGCGGGTGGGGGGGAGGCTTGGGGCGCACACCGAGGGAAATGGGACGTGACCACCTGAGAGATGAATGAAAGGATGACAGCCAGCTGCTGCTGCAGAAGGAGAATTTCTAGGGCCTTAAGTGACCCCCAATCAGGGACAAGGGAGCTCTCAGCCACCCACAGCACTGCCCGGGCCACCCGGCTCCCTGTTCAGACCCCGAGTGCATATTCCTCATACGCATCTAAAACACGAGCAGATGCCACAGCGCGTCCCTGAACGGCAGGACTGCCGTGAGCCCGCGGGCGGGCGGCTGCTGTGGTGACCTGGGGAGACCTACCCGGGGTCCCTGGCCACGCTCCGCGTCCTGGGTGGGCAGCAGGCTTTCCCAGACAGGAGTTGTGTGGAGAGGGGCAGGGACCGAAGCCTGTGGGTGACTCAGGCAGTGTTTACCAGCAAGTGGGCGCCCACCACCTCCGAGAGGCAGACCAGGGATTGCATCAGACTTCCTGGAAACGTTTCTTCATTTCTATTTTTGAAGGCACACAACTCCCAGAGTGACAGCTCTCCTGATGACTGCGAAAGGCCTTCCCATCAGCAGCTGAAACCAACATCTTCTTACACACACTCGACCAGCCCAACCTGACTCACTCCCCGACGTGTCTACATCCACATGCGACAGGGGAAGTAATGCCATGCAACCGCCGTATGGGCAACAGGAAATGAGGCAACATCACAGGCCACGGCGAGGACGAAGGAGATCAGAGCTCCCAGACACCACCACCATCTTACCCGACAGGCAGGACGGGCAAGCCCAGCACAGGGGCGTGTGCCCACTGACTCCCAAACTAACTGGTTCCGAGCGTGTTCTATTTCAAAAGCTCACAGGACTTCCTTTATAATGAACTCAGACTCAGTGAGTCAGGCAGCTCTCATGCCCCGCGGAGAAGGTGAATTAGTGTAACTCTAGAACTTGGGAACGTGGCAAAATGTATCATTATCCTTACATTCTGATTCATTTGAAATGTACACACACCAGCACACACACACACGTAAAACACGTAAAACAATACCTACAAAGTGCAGGACTCTGCCAGGCAGTGGGAGGTAATGCTGAGAAGACAGACGTGTGTGTGAAACCACACGGTTCTCGCTCTCGTGCTTTTCCATCCGACTGCCTTCACTGAGCCTAACACTGTCAGGAGCCATCCACGTTGTCGCAAAGGACAGTATTTATCTTCTTTTCTTTTTAAGATTTCTTTTTTTTTTTTGTATTTTTCCAAAGTTGGAAACGGGGAAGCAGTCAGACAGACTCCCGCATGCGCCCAACCGGGATCCACCCGGCATGCCCACCAGGGGGCGATGCTCTGCCCATCTTGGGGCATTGCTCTGCCGCAATCAGAGCCATTCTAGCGCCTGAGGCAGAGGCCACAGAGCCATCCTCAGCGCCCGGGCAAACTTTGCTCCAGTGGAGCCTTGGCTGCGGAAGGGGGAAGAGAGAGACAGAGAGGAAGGAGAGGGGGATGGGTGGAGAAGCAGATGGGCGCTTCTCCTGTGTGCCCTGGCCGGGAATCAAACCCGGGACTCCTGCACGCCAGGCCGACGCTCTACCACTGAGCCAACCAGCCAAGGCCATCTTTTTAAGATTTTATTTATTGATTTTAGAGACAGGAAAGAGAGAGAGAGAAAGAGAGAGAGAGAGAAAGGGGAGGAGCAGGAAGCATCAACTCCCATATGTGCCTTGACCAGGCAAGCCCAGGGTTTCAAGCTGGTGACCTCAGCGGTCCAGGTAAACGCTTTATCCACTGCGCCACCACAGGTCAGGATTTTTTTATTGTAGTATTCTACTGTACATGCATGTCATATCTTTATCCAATCCTCTGTTGAGGACACGTAGGTGTTTCCATGTTTGGCTACTGTGATCAATGCTGCTGTGAACCTAGGGTTACATGTATCTTTATGAATAAGTGTTTTCAAATTTTTCAGCTAGATACCCAGAACAGGGATTGCTGTGTCTATTCTTAATTTTTTGAGGACCCTCCATACTGTTTTCCATAGTGGATACACCAAACTGTACATTTTAAACAAGTGAGTTTAAGATATTTGAAGGAAGGCCCAATAAAGCTGCTAAGTAACAGTATCACAAAGTGACCTCAGTGTGGTTGTCAGAAAGAGGGCGTGGAAAGGTGTTTATGTGGCGGGGAGGGAAGAGAACATGAAAGACTATCCCATCAAAGTACTAACTGTGGGCCCTGGCCGGTTGGCTCAGTGGTAGAGCGTCAGCCTGGCGTGCAGGAGTCCCGGGTTCGATTCCCGGCTAGGGCACACAGGAGAAGCGCCCATCTGCTTCTCCACCCCTCCCACTCTCCTTCCTCTCTATCTCTTTCTTCCCCTCCCGCAGCCAAGGCTCCATTGGAGCAAAGTTTGCCCAGGCGCTGAGGATGGCTCTGTGGCCTCTGCCTCAGGCGCTAGAATGGCTCTGATTGCGGCAGAGCGATGCCCCAAGATGGGCAGAGCATCGCCCCCTGGTGGGCATGCCGGGTGGATCCCGGTTGGGCGCATGTGGGAATCTGTCTGACTGCCTCCCGGTTTCCAACTTCAGGAAGAAAAAAAAAAAGTACTAACTGTGGCGATTCTCTGAGAGAAAGGTTCTAGGTCGTTTTTATTTTCATCTTTGTAGTATCCCTCTGTATTTTCCAAGTATTCTAAACTGTAGATGTTAGTTTAACTGACAAAAAAAGAAAAGAAAATTATATATATATCAGACGAGGTTTAAAAATCTACAACTACACCTGACCAAGCGGTGGTGTAGAGCATAGAGCACTGGCCTGGGACACTGAGGATCCAGGATCGAAGCCCTGAGGTCGCCGGCTTGAGTGCAGGCTCACCAGCTTTACCACAGGATCAGAGACATGATTTCATGGTCACTGGCTCAGCTGCCCCCTCCCCTCTGCTCAAGGTACATATAAGAAACAATCAGCCCTGACCAGGCAGTGGCGCAGTGGATAGAGTGTCAGACTGGGATGCCAAGGACCCAGGTTCGAGACCCCCGAGGTCGCCAGCTTGAGTGCGGGCTCATCTGGCTTGAGCAAAAAGCTCAGCAGCTTGTACCCAAGGTCGCTGGCTCGAGCAAAGGGTTACTCGGTTTGCTGAAGGCCCGCGGTCAAGGCACATATGAGAAAGCAATCAATGAACAACTAAGGTGTCACAACGAAAAACTGATGATTGATACTTTTCATCTCTCTCCGTTCCTGTCTGTCTGTCCCTGTCTATCCCTCACTCTGACTCTCTCTCTCTGTCCCTGTAAAAAAAAAACCAAACCAAACAATCAATGAACTAAGGTGCCAACAACTATGAGTTGATGCTTCTCATTTCTCTCTTTCTTGCTAAACAAGTAAAACAGAATCTATAACTAGACTTTAAGTAGGTCCACGGCACAGAACTAGAAACGTCTGACTGTGTTAACTTGGGTACATCTAGGATTGTCCTAGTCTTCGCACCAAAAGTAGCCAGGCAGCTAAGCACAGGAATGCTCTATTCCAGATAAACGAGGCAGCGGGTCCTGGTTGGGAAGGACGTGTCGGGGCCCCAGAGCTTTCTCCCCTCTGCAAACACTTGGAAAGAAAACCGTAGTCACCATAAAGCTCAGATACCACCAAACAACGCAAAAGAAGATCAGAGATGGGAACAAATGCAGCTGGAAACCTCCCAAACACTGTCAGGAATCGCTTCCGGGTTGTGAAGTGTGTGGCCCTCACGACCATCACGCACTGGCCCTCCATGACCTCTAACTCCAAAGGCCTCTCTCTGAGGAGTCATGGTTCCCCAACCAGGCTCCCCACTCAAGTCTTTGGGGAACTTGAAAATTCCTGGACTTCATTCCTGGAAATTCTCATTCAAGAGGCCTCAGGCGTGGCCAGGAATCTACCCTCTTCCCAAAACTCCCTGGTGAGTCTGCCAGCTAAGCCACGTCTGGGAAACAGGGGACTAGACACCATCTGGGATAACTCGCAACAGGGCCACCTGCGAGTCGGGCTGCAGGATCCCACAGGGCCAGCGCTATGGATCAAGAGGCTACTGAGTGCAGAGAGGGAAACTCCAAGGGGAAATTCCATGCGTGTTAGACAGTTGGTGCTGAAGCCTGAGGACAGCGAGCAAATCCCTCGGACAGAGCCTGTTTGGAAGGTTCTCTCAGGCCCCGTGATCTTGGGTGCTAATCTGTGAAAAAGGACTGATTAGTGTAACTTCCTCTGGGCGGTCAAAATAAAAATCCATTCCCTTTAACAACAACCATGAGCCAGCAAGCTCAGCAGCCCCCGTGGAGTCAGAAGCAGAAAAGGACACAGTGTGGTGTCACAGAAAGAGCCCTGGGTCTGAGTCACAGAGATCTGGGCTCAAAATCCCTGCTCTCCATTGCGTACTGGCTGTCTGTGGACTAAACATGACTGCTATCTCTCTGCCACTCCTTCCAGCAAGACATGAAGTCCAGTTCCCCTCCCTGGACCTGGGCTGGCCCAGCAGAGGTCCGGCCACACGGTCTCCAGGCTGCTGAAAGAACATGTGAACGCAGCGTTTGCTTGAACAAACAATATCCCCCTAGTGCCCTTTCACCAACAAGCACCCCTTTTAGAGCCCTTGTTGGCCAAGGGTACGTCTTCATACAAAGTACAGGAACTAAGCTCCCCCTACAACTGGGAAGCGCCCGATGTCCCAGAATGACTCACTGCCCCCCACCACACCATGCCTCACCTTCCGTGACAGTGGCTTCTTTGTCCCAGCCACACGAGTTTGAGAAGTCACCTTCTCAGACAGACTCCTCCACCTTCCTCCAACACCCAGGGAAGGACCAAGACCTGGCCTCCCAGAAACCCAACCTTTCCATTTCTGACCTTCCCATTCCCACCGCCACCAAAAGGCAGTCTTCAAGGCCAGGCAGACCGGAGTGTCCTCTGCAACTGACTAGCTGCGGCCCACACGCACGTCTCTTACCCTCTCTGAGACTTCGTGTCCTCAACACGCACGTCTCTTACCCTCTCTGAGACTTCGTGTCCTCAACACGCACATCTCTTACCCTCTCTGAGGCTTCGTGTCCTCAGCTGCAAACTGAGTATGAATCAGTACTGCCTTCTTTCTGTGGTCACTTCGAAGATAAGGAAAAATGCAGCCAGAGTACAAAGTACAGAGGTACTTGATCCGTACCAAGTGTCACCTGCAGGCCGGAAACTTTCACCTGGGTAAACACAGACACCCCTCGCCGAGTCCCTGCCTGCAGCCCTCTCCCACGGCAACCCCGTACACCGCTAGCGCAGGGACGGCCCCAGCTGACAGCGGTCACGTTTGCTCTCCTGAGCAGAGAGGCCTTCCAAGACGTCAGCAGTCCACAGATCAGCCCCAAGTTTTCAGACTAACATGTGAGATTATTTATAATCACGGCTCCATGCTGTCACCCAGGCCTGCAGCTTGCTGTTGGAGGCAGCCTTCTGAAACAGCTCACACCACCACCTGCCTCCTCTTACTCCCCTGTGTAACCGAATCCACAGAAATGGCAAGATCACAAATGTCATCATAAACCACTAAGTTTGGGATAATTTGTTATGAAGCAATAAATACCGAATACTCTTAACTTCCCCAATCTCAGCTGAGCTGCTGCTCCCTTACTCACATGTACCCCTTCCGCAGCATCTCTGCACCCCCCGGCCTGCGACTCTGCCCGGCCTGCAAGGCCTGCTGCACAGGCCGATGTTTGCTGCACAAGCCGATGTCCACCGCACAGGCCATGCCCGCCTCACAGGCCGATGTCCGCCTCACAGGCCACGCCCGCCGCACAGGGCGATGTCCGCCTCACAGGCCATACCCACCGCACAGGCCATGCCCGCCGCACAAGCCGATGTCCGCCGCACAAGCCGATGTCCGCCGCACAAGCCGATGTCCGCCGCACAAGCCGATGTCCGCCTCACAGGCCATGTCCGCCGCACAAGCCGATGTCCGCCGCACAAGCCGATGTCCGCCGCACAGGCCGATGCCCGCCTCACAGGCCGATGCCCGCCGCACAAGCCGATGTCCGCCGCACAAGCCGATGTCCGCCGCACAAGCCGATGTCCGCCTCACAGGCCATGTCCGCCGCACAAGCCGATGTCCGCCGCACAAGCCGATGTCCGCCGCACAGGCCGATGCCCGCCTCACAGGCTGATGCCCGCCGCACAAGCCGATGTCCGCCGCACAGGCTGATGTTCGCCGCACAAGCTGATGTCCACCGCACAGGCCATGCCCGCCGCACAGGCGGATATCCACGCTAAGCCTCTCTCTTCAGGCCCCGCCAGCCAGCTGCCAGAAGCCTCCCTCCCCACAGTATTCCCAGCAGATCTCCATCACGCCATCTGTCACACTGTAGCACTATCAATCTGTTGTGCAAAATGACACACATCGAGGTTACTCATTACAGCCAAAGACTGGAAATCACCTGCACATCCATCGGCAGGTGGGAATGGCACACCCACAGGAGAGAGAAAGAATGAGGAACTCCGCATGGGCTGGTATGCAAAGACGGACAAGGACCACACAACCCAAGCAGCGGGCCAGTGACTACAGCAGACGGCATCGGCCTGGAAAGCAATGATGTGATAAGAGATAGGGGTGCATGGTCATAAATGACAGCAGCTACGAAGCTGTCTCCATGAGGGGGGACCGGCTGGGGCTGAGAGGCGGGGGAGGGAAAGAAGGAATACCTTCTGAACTTGTAGCAAGTCAGGAATTTGTATTCAAAAATAAGCAGCTCTGAAAGACTAAGAGCTATCCCCCTAAGGTCAGGACTAAGACAAGGATGTCTAGTGTTTCCCCTTCTACTCATGCTGTACTAGAGATTCTAACGGGGCAATCAGGTGAGAAAAGAAAACAAGTTATCAAGATTGAAAAGGGAGCCTAACCAGTGGTGGCACAGTGGGTAGAGCATCAACCTGGGATGCTGAGGTCCTAGGTTCAAAGCCTTGAGGTTATGGCTTGAGCACAGGGGTTGCTGGCTTGAATGTGGGATCAGATATGACCCTATGGTTGCTGGCTTGAGCAAGGGGTCATTGGCTTGTCTGGAGCCCCCTGGTCGAGGCACATATGAGAAGCGATCAATGAACAACTAAGGAGCTGCAACAACGAGTTGATGCTTCTCATTTCTCTCCCTTCCTCTCTCTCTCTCTTGAAAAAAAATAAAAAGAGTAAGGGCATGGGAAGCCTTGTACATTGCTGATATAAATGTAAAATGACGCAGTCACTATGGTGGTTCCTTAATAAATTAAAAACAGATTCACCACGTGGTCTAGCAATTATACATCTGGATATATGCCCAGAAGAGTGTAAAGCAGAGAAATTAACAGATATTTGAATATTCGTGTCTATAGGAGCACACTCACAATACCCCAAAGGGGGAAGTAACCTATGAATGGATAAAGAAAATGTGATCTATGCAAACAATAAAATATTATTCAGCCATAAAAAGGGAACTCTCATATGCTACAACATGAATGAACCTTGAAGGCATTGTGTTTATAAAAGGACAAATACTGTAAGATCGCCTGACCAGGTGGTGGCGCAGTGAATAGAGCTTCGGACCAGGATGCGCAGGACCTAGGTTCGAGACCCCGAGGTTGCCAGCTTGAGCGAGGTCTCATCTGGTTTGAGCAAAGCTCACCAGCTTGGACTCAAGGTCGCTGGCTCGAGCAAGGGGTTGCTTGGTCTACTGTAGCCCCCAGTCAAGGCACCTATGAGAAAGCAATCAATCAACAACTAAGGTGTCACAACAAAAAACTAATGATTGATGCTTCTCATCTCTCTCTGATCCTGTCTGTCCCTATCTATCCCTCTCTCTGACTCTAAAAGAAACCACAACAAACAAACAAACAAACAAAAAATACTATAATATCCCACTCATATATTTGACATAGTTATAGTCAAATCCACAACTACAGAAAGCGTAATGGCGGGTGCGAGGGGAAGGGAGAGAGAATGGGGGGGTATTACTAATAGGCGCAGAACTTCATATCTGCAACATGAAAAACAGCGCTGGGGCTGAGTGGCGGTGACAACCACACCACAATGTGGTGCACGGAACACCACAGCACTGCACGTTTAAAACAAGGTTAAAATGGTAAATTTTATGTTATCTTACAATTAAAAATGGCCAATTAAAAACAACAAACAATTAATTAATTAATCGAGTGAATGAGGACATGGTGCAGCCACTCTGGAATAAAGTGGTCCCTCAAAACGTTAAACTCAGAGCTCCCATATGACACGGCAATGCCACTTGCGGGTCTATTCCCGGAAGAACTTGACGCGTATGTCCACACGAGTGTTCAGAGCAGGCCAACAGTGGGAACGCCCCAACACCCACCAGCTGACAAATGGACAGACGAAATGCAGTCTCGTCCATACCACAGAGTGTTGTTGGGCAGCCGTATGGACCGAAGCACCGTACGTACAACACAGACAGACGGACGGACAGATGGATGGACGAACCCTGAAGACGCTGCGCTGAGTGAAGGGAGCCAGACACAGAAGGCCTCATACTGTGATTCTGGTGCTACGAAATGTCCACAACGGGGAGGTCCCTACAGGAGGGCCGCTTTGTGGTCGCCGGGGGCTGGTGAGGGTGCTGCTGGACTAACTGCCTGTTTCAGAGGTGATGAAAATGTTCTGGAATTAAGACAGTGGTGGTGGCTGTACGACCTAGTACATATACTAAAAATCACCAAAGCATGTCCTTTAAAGTGGTGAACTTTCTTATGGGACGTGTATATCAGTTTGTAAATGCTGTGGAAATACAGACTATAAAAGAAAATGAACGGCTCGCACTGCCCCGGGACTCCGTGCGTGGGAAGCCTGTCCCTGTCCACGGCCGCCCACCCCACCCCCACTGGTCTGCCCGGAGTCTCCTCCAGCTCTGTGTCCCCTGGCCCCTGGCTGCCCGCCAGCCCTTCGCCTCTCGTGACTTCCCACTTTCTGACTCTTGGGCAAGGCCTGCCCCTGCCTCAGGGCACCCACCCCTGCTCTGGTGGGTCCCCACCTCCCACTCAGACCTATCCGAGGCCATCTGGAGGCTGGGACACCAGCCCCAGGAGTCACCCCAGACGGGCCGCCCAACGGCCAGGGCTGCGGTCAGCAGCGTGTGTCAGCTGAGGGATACGGTTTCACACAGGAACTTATTATAGCTCAGGAGCGGAGGAAGGGAGCAGAGCAGAGCAGAGCAGGCTTTGGGGAGACACACGGGAAGCTACCCTGCGCTGCGGCCTAGAGGTCGTCTGCCAGGTCTCGCCAGGCCTGGGACCCACAGGAAGACAGGTACGGGCCAGGGAGGTCCACAGAAACACACGGCTTACGGAGATCACCCATTCATAAGTGTCTGTGTGCGGACCAGAGTGCCCCGGACGTGAGGATGACAAGTCTCACCCCGGGGCTCAGGCAAGCCTTCGCCTCAACTCCTGCTGGAGACCCCATTTCCTTCATAAGAAGTAAAGGGGCCTGACAGAGCAGTGGTGCAGTGGATAGAGTCAGACTGGGATGCAGAGGACCCAGGTTCGAGACCCCGAGGTCACCAGTTTGAGTGCGGGCTCATCTGGTTTGAGCAAAGCTCACCAGCTTGGACCCAAGGTCGCTGGCTTGAGCAAGGGGTCACTCGGTCTTCTGTAGCCTCCTAGTCAAGGCACATATGAGAAAGCAATCAATGAACAACTAAGGTGTCGCAACAAAAAACTGATGGTTGATGCTTCTCATCTCTTTGCTCCTGCCTGTTTGTCCCTATCGTGTCCCTCTCTCTGACTCTATCTCTGTAAAAAAAAAAAAAAAAAAGGAAAGGTAGGGTTAGCCTATCCCTCCCAGAATGCCCTTCCTCAACTGCCCCCTGGCTCTGAGTTGTTCTTCCAAGGTGGAATTTGAGCTGTTGATCCCAAGCACGCTGAGAACATCTTCCCCTTGCCAGAGACTACGCTCAGATCCCACTGATGACCGAAGTGCCATGGGCGGCGGCTGGCCGCAGGTGTCAGTAGGGCACGATGGCCAGGTGTCCCAGACCTGTCAGACCACCTGCCTCCACACTGCCAGGTGGGGAGAGCCAGCCAGGCGAAGGGTCATGGAGAGAGCAGGGCCCGGTGCAGGAGCAAGCCCCATCAGGACACTTCCTCCTCCCCCATGTCTGGCCCATACGCGGGCCCCTTGGTCTGCAGGCCTCTTCCTGGCCAGCCTGCTTGCCAACTCAGCAAGAAGTCCTCACAGCCATCTGCTACACACGCTACCCCCACCCTCATCACCCAGTTTGTTCGCTGTGCAAGACAGAGCCAGGGACCCGGGCTGTCCTCTCTGTCATTCTTCTCAAGACCCCGCCCCCAGCCCGGGCATGACCCCGCCCCCAGCCCGGGCATGACCCCTCCCGTCTTCTCTTTGCCGCCCTTTCTTTCCCGAGCTCCCGAGAGGTCTCTCTAGAAGCTACAGAAAGACACTCTGACTTGAGGTGGTCTCCTTTTCCAGGTTTGTAAAGGAAGGCAAAAGGACAGAGGATGGGTAGGCACAGCAAATTGGGGGCGGGGGAGACAGGAAGGAACACCCGGGAGAGGCAGAGACAGACCCCAGGAACCCTCTGCCCTCACCCTTTAAGTGAGTACAATGAACGACCAGAGGGTTCTTTCCAAATGCCAGCCTCTGAGCACAGGCCCTTCTCTGCAGTCACAAAGGGCAAGGAGGGTCAGAGAGCAGACAGGTACATGATGAAACCACCTGAAAAACGGGAAAGGCAAGTCACAAAACTGAATGTTAAACAGTATCCCTTTTCTATTTATTTATTTTGTTTATTTATTTTTTTACAGAGACAGAGAGAGTCAGAAAGAGGGATAGACAGGGACAGACAGACAGGAACGGAGAGATGAGAAGCATCAATCGTTAGTTTTTTGTTGTGCATTGCGACACCTTAGTTGTTCATTGATTGCTTTCTCATATGTGCCTTGACCATGGGCCCTTTTTTTTTTTTTAATATTTTTTTATTTATTCATTTTAGAGAGGAGAAAGGGGGGGGGAGGGGGGAGGAGCAGGAAGCATCAACTCCCATATGTGCCTTGACCAAGCAAGCCCAGGGATTCGAACTGGCGACCTCTGTGTTTCCAGGTTGATGCTTTATCCACTGCGCCACCACAGGTCAGGCGACCACGGGCCTTCAACAGACCAAGTAACCCCTTGCTTGAGCCAGCGACCTTGGGTCCAAGCTGGTGAGCTTTTGCTCAAACCAGATGATCCCGCGCTCAAGCTGGCGACCTCAGGGTCTCGAACCTGGGTCCTCAGCATCCCAGTCCGACGCTCTATCCATTAGGCCACCGCCTAGTCAGACAGTATCCCTTTTTTTAAATTGACTTGAGGAAGGGGAGGTGAGAGAGAAAGACAAACACACAGAAAGAGAGAAATCGATTTGCTGTTCCATTTATCTTTGCATTCTTTGGTTGATTCTTGTAGGTGCCCTGACCAGGGCTCAGGATGACACTCTAACCAGTGAAGCCAGCCATCCAAGGCAACAGAGCCATTTTTGAAGGAAAAGAAAATACACACACACAATCGTGGTGAAATCCGAAAGAACCCAGGGCAGCGTTTACAGCCGTCGCTTGGCCTGGCTACATGTGGCTTTTATTTTCTCAGTACTTATCTATCAATATATTTTCTTTTTTTTTAATTTTTTTATTTTATTTATTTATTTATTTATTTATTTGGTTGGTTGGTTTTTGTTTGTTTTTTTACAGAGACAGAGAGTGAGTCAGAGAGAGGGATAGACAGGGACAGACAGACAGGAACGGAGAGAGATGAGAAGCATCAATCATTAGTTTTTCGTTGCGCGTTGCAACACCTTAGTTGTTCATTGATTGCTTTCTCATATGTGCCTTGACCGCGGGCCTTCAGCAGACCGAGTAACCCCTTGCTGGAGCCAGCGACCTTGGGTTCAAGCTGGTGGGCTTTTTCCTCAAACCAGATGAGCCCACACTCAAGCCGGTGACCTCGGGGTCTCGAACCCGGGTCCTCTGCATCCCAGTCCGATGCTCTATCCACTGTGCCACCGCCTGGTCAGACTATCAATATATTTTCTAATTGTCAATAGTGAATAAGCATTATTTATGCAATTAAAGCATTATAACTTAAAAATCACACACAAATAAACTCTTGTGCCTGAGTGTCAGCTCTGCTTTCTAAAAAGGAAAGTTTCCCAAATTCCCATGAGGCCAGCTACTGGTAGCATCTAATTAATTTCTAAAACCCCAAATACAAGTTTCCACTGTTACTAGTAAGATACACAGCTTGTCCTTCTTCCAAACCCCAGGCCTGAACACCCAGAACCACCGGGCAGTGTCTGCGCCCATGGGATACAAACTCCGACCCCCCCAGAGCTGACACCCAGAAGTCAGGGCCTCTCGGGGAGAGGGGACTGACATCCTCAGGCCAGAAGGCCCCTCACCTAACCCGGCTGCCTCTTCCAGGGCCCAGGCAGGGTGAGCAGGGGTGGGCGACAGCGGCAGCCACGGGACCTGCCTGTGGGGTTGAGTTCCACAGGTGTCACAGACTAGAGCCAATGCCCACTGCAGCCAGCATGACTGGCACCCCCCTATAAGCGCTGGGTCTCCGGGGTCCAGAGAGATGCAAACAGTAAAACAACCAACCCTCGCTGAGAGCCTCCTCTGTGCCCTCATGTCTGAGCTCTTTCAGTCCTCAAATCACCCCTGAGCAGTAGGGTCTGGGGTCCTCCCACACCCCCAGTTATCAGAGGAGGCAGCCGCTGAGGGACAAAGCCTCACAGTGCCAGCGCTTAGTCCCCTGCAGTCGGGCTCCCAACCCCGACCCTCCACATTCCCTCAAGTCCTTATTCTCACACAGCCAGTGAGCTAGAAACATGCGGGTGCCGCCCGCCGTCTCCTGCTGGCTCCAGGGGAAAGCTCACTCCCTTCGGGGGCCACTGCGGACCTGAGGACAGGCCACCAAAGCAGGCAGGTGGGCGCAGTCCCCAGAGCCCAGCCAAGGCCGCCGCTGAGATGCCACTATGCCTGCTCTTCTGAGTACCAGTGCCGCCCCCGTACCCCAACCCCTGCCTCCAGCCGGGAAGTGGAAGCAGAAATAGATACAGCTCTCCGAAGATAAACCAAGGACGGCAAGGTACAAGAAAGGAACAAAATGAAACGCCACTCTGGTCTGAGCCCAGGAAGTCCTGCTGGTCGAGGAAGGGCCTGCGCTGCCGAGCAGGACCCGTACCAGGAGCCCCGACTCCCCCACAGCCTCTGCCCCAGCCCGGGGGCACGGACCTGCACACATGTCGGCACCTGACTGGAAAGGGGCCCCGGGCTAAGGGGATCCACGCAGAAACCGCAGGTACTGAACAGAGAAGAGGGGAGGAAGGGCCCGCGCTGCCGAGCAGGACCCGTACCAGGAGCCCCGACTCCCCCCCAGCCTCTGCCCCAGCCCAGGGGCACGGACCTGCACACAGGTCGGCACCCGACTGGAAAGGGGCCCCGGGCTAAGGGGATCCACGCAGAAACCACAGGTACTGAATGGAGAAGAGGGGAGGAAGGGCCCGAGCTGCCAGCAGGACCCGTACCAGGAGCCCCGACGCCCCCCCAGCCTCTGCCCCAGCCCGGGGGCACGGACCTGCACACATGTCGGCACCTGACTGGAAAGGGGCCCCGGGCTAAGGGGATCCACGCAGAAACCGCAGGTACTGAACGGAGAAGAGGGCTCCAAAGGGCATTGTCTGTCAGCTGTGTGACTCAGCAAGTTACTGAGCCTCTCTGATCCTGTCTAGCCCTCCCCTCTATTAAGTGGGGCAGAACCAACACCCCCATCTTGCAGGCTGGTCCGAGGGCGAGTGAGCTCATCAATGGGGTGACAACCGACCGGCCCAGGGAAATGGGAACAAGGCAGTCTCCCTCCCTCCCTTCTCTCCGCACGCGCTCCTCTGGGCGGCCCCTCTCCTTCACCAGCTGAAAGCAGACGGGTTCCTCACTCGGAGGGGACACTGTTTTTCTCCTAGGAGCCCCTTCTACCCTACCTGGCTGACCCCCAGTTAGCTGGCTATTTCTTATGGTTCTAGAAGGCTGTTAACCGCCTTGGAGCAGATCCAGGAGCCACAAAGCACAGCCGTCCCCAGGGGTTCCTCTGGCCAGTGACCTGGAGGCGGCTCTGCAGGGGGCCTGGCGCCTGCCACCCTTTGCTTCTGCTCAGTGAACAGCAGGAGCCCGGTGCTGGAGAGCAGGGGTGTCCGCTGGGGCCCGCGGTGTCCGGCCCAACACGTGTTTTCTGAGATGGAAGAGTCAAGTCCAGACCGGTCCCCTCTGGGAAGCCCTGCAGGGGGCGGTCAAAAACACCGGCTTTGATCATTTGGGTTCAAATCCCCACCCTGCTGCTTACTCACTGTGAGGCTTTCGGCAGCGTTGTGACCCAGTCTGAGCCTCAGCGCCCTCATCTGTAACAGGGGCCCATGGTTCCCACCTCTCAGGCTGGTGTGGATGAAAACCAGGTGACGTACAATGATCAGCACAGAGCACGCAACCCATGGGAGTCACAGTCTATTCAGCTTCTGGGTATCAACTGGCCTCTGTCGGGAATGGGAAGGGGATTAGACACAGGCAACGACAGCTCTTCAAGAACGCAGACTCCAACGGCAGGGTCCAGAGTACAGGCAACAACCCCACCATCGTGGACCAGGCTCGGTGCCAAGCCGGAGGTGTGCGGCGGGGGCCTGACCAGACCCGCAGCGGAGAAAGCGTGGAGAAGGAGGCAGCTGGGGAACGCTGGCAAGGCCCAAACTCTCAGTACTCTCCAGCGAGCTTCAACCAGGGAGGGGAATGACTGGGAGAGGGGGCCCAGAACGAGCGCGTCAGCTTACGTTTCCTTCGACAGATGTATGACTGTCGCCCCACGAAATGACTTTCCAGACAGGGCTCTGGTGTCAGCCAGTGCCAGGACCGTGCTGTGGCCAAGAGGGCCATCCAGTCACCATTCCACCCAACAAGTGCTTGGTGACATCTCTGCACAAGGCACCTGCCCGTTAAGGAGCCAATCTCCAGAAAGATGCTCTCTGCTCACGGCTAATGAACACCTGTCGGGACTGAGGACGTGACCGTGCCCAGCATGCTGCTCCTTGAGACCCCAGCAAGGTCTCAGACTCCGAGAACATCAGATGGGTGAACCAGTTCTTTCTCATGACAGAAGGAGAAAACAGAACGGAGGGCAAGGTTCAAGCTGCCATCCACTGAGAGACAGACATAGCTGGGCAGAGGCTCTGGGCACGCTCCAGCCAGCTCGTGCAAGGCATGCCGTGGTTACTCACAACACGCCCAGCATGGAGGCACAGAAGTGATTCAAAAACAGATGGTCCGGCTAAGTGCGGGAGCAGACAAGTGAGCCCTAGGCTTGCAGGGGACAGAGGGAGGCCCTGGCCTGGGGGCAGATATGCCTGCTGGGTCAGGAAATGGGCTAGAAAACAGACTAAATATTTTTCTAAAAGGTGACACACTGCAAGGATATGAGAGGCGAACTGTAAGCAGATGTTGTAAACATGCTGGGATGTTAAGATGCCAAAAAACAAAGTCATAGGAATCAGACACTGGAACAATATAAACAGGCTGGATTGACTGATACAATTCTGACTGGGTGCATTCTGCAGTCTGGGAATAGCCTAGTGATTTTCACTAGAGAGACAGAAATTACCATTGGTCAGTTTGTTTATTGCCAAAAATGTTTTAGTTTTCTCTTCTTTTTTGTGTGTGTGACAGAGAGAGGGATAGATAGAGACAGACAGGAAGGGAGAGAGATGAGAAGCATCAATTCTTTGTTGTGGCATCTTAGTTGTTCATGGATTGCTTTCTCATATGTGCCTTGACTGGGCGGGGGGGGGGGGGCTACAGCAGACCAAGTGACCCCTTGCTCAAGCCAGCGACCCCATGCTCAAACTGGTGAGCCCACGCTCAAGCTGGCGACCTTGGGGTTTCAAACCTGGATCCTCAGCATCCTAGTCCGACGCTCTATCCACCGTGCCACCATCTGGTCAGGTATGTTTTAGTTTTCAATGATAATCAATTTGTTTATTACTAAAGATTAAGAAATTTTTTTCAATGACAATCTATTGGGAGCTATTATTAAAAATAGGTTCTGGGCAGAGTCACCTAGGACTGTGAAATCCAGGACACAGGTGGGGAGGATTTAGTCCAGGGGTCTCAAACTCGCGGCCCACGTGGATTAGTCTGCGGGCCGCACAAAATTGTTCGGCGGGCCGCAAGTTTGAGACCCCTGATTTAGTCCATACAGACGATCTGCCCCTGCCCCCAGCTGACAACGAGGCTGACCAGACTACTGACAGGCTGTAGTTCCAGCAAGGTGCCAGAGCCCCACAACTGTCAAGGGGTCACTATGCAGGGAGTGACTTTTCAAGCTGGGCTTACTTGACCCTTTGGGATCTAAGTCTTAGAAACCCAAGCATACTGTGAGGACCTACAGGAGGTGGACTCGTGAAGCGGCTCTGAGACGTGGGGAGGGGGAGGGACCCAGGTGACGACCATAACTGGATGGGGGCACCAGCTCAGGTGCTCCAGTCCCCTCTGGCAGCCCCCAGCACTGTGGGGAGTAACAGGGAACAGGCACTGCTCCGGAGAGACAGGGTAGGAAGATGGGGGGCTGTGAAGAAAGCACTTTGGTGGGCGACTGTGGGGCCCACACGGGGCAGACCAGGAGCACGGGAGTAAAAAGAAGTGGCAGGCTTGGGCCGAGAAGGAGGGTGAAGAGTGAAGACCCCGGACACCACCCCAAAACTGCCTGGCGAGAGTGGCCAACTGCACTCCTGAGTGCACAGCCCCAGACCACCAATGACAGTGGGACTTTTACTGGTCAGGAAGAGAAGGTGCTTTTACCGCCACTTCTAGTGTTTTAAGTTGACTGCCGACCTGCTGGTATTCCCTAGATATGAAGTGACAGATCTCTACGAAAAGGGACTGAGGAACACAGGCATAAAGACCAAGAGGTGTTGTGGGAAAAGAGAAAGGAAGAAAGAGACGAAGGGCCACGTGAAGTAAGCGATTTTATAGTGTTTCAGGGTCACAGGTGAGCTAGCCCCCAATTGCGTCTCAGACCTCATTTCTATCTTCTTCCTCTCTTGCTCTGCTCCAGCCACAATGGCCTCCTGACTATTTCTCAAATGCACCAGACATGTCCCTGCCTCAGGATCTTTGCACTTGCTTTCCCTCTACCTGTAAGATTCTTCCCACACATGGCCCAGTCTCCTCTTTCAGCTCAAATATTACTTTCTCAGTGAGGCTGTCCCCAAGCCTTCTATTTAAATCTGCCACTGCCTCTTTCCTGCTTTATTTTCCATATAGCATTTATCACCATCTGACATGTGATTTACTTAAATCTGGCCCTCTCCCCTGCCCCTCACTACAACCCCCATGAGAGCAGAAGATATATATATATATATATATATATATTTAAGATTTTATTTATTCATTATAGAGAGGGGGGAGAGAGAGAGATAGAAGGGGGGAGGAGCAGGAAGCATCAACTCCCATATGTGCCTTGACCAGGCAAGCCCAGGGTTTTGAACTGGCAACCTCAGCATTTCCAGGTTGACGCTTTATCCACTGCGCCACCACAGGTCAGGCCAGAGAGCAGAAGACATTTTTATCTGCTTTGCTCACTCCTTCATCCTCACGCCTAGAACATAAGAGGTACCCAATAAATACCTACTGGATGAATGGAAGGAAGAAGAGATGAGGGAAGGTAAAATTAGAGCCAGATTTAAACCAATCCTGGATCATCAACAGCCTGAGAGAAACCCTTTATTAACAACTTAATTAAATGTGTGGGATGAGTTCCAAAAGCAAGGACCAGACACCATGTGAGGCCTTCTCTTTTGCTCCCAACTAGTCACTAGGACTCCCCTGGGGGCACAGTGTCTCAAATATTGTTCTGGAAAGAGGCTGAACTTAGATCTCCAACTGCCATGAAAGGGATGCTCTAAGACAGACATAGCAAAAAGCAGGGTTGGCTGGGTCACCTGGCAGGGGATGAGCCCTGCCGTCGTTTCCTGTTGCCACTGAAACAGATGGCCACAAACTTGTGGCTTAAAACAAAGTATTTTATTCTCCTACAGTTCTGGCGGTCAGAAGTCCACAGTCAGTTTCCCTGGGCCGAACCAAGGTACCGGCTGGGCATGCTCCCCCCCGCCCCCCCCAGGTCCTAGGCTGGCTGGGCATGCTCCCCCCGCCACCCCCCCAGGTCCTAGGCCGGCTGGGCATGCTCCCCCCGCCACCCCCCCAGGTCCTAGACCGGCTGGGCATGCTCCCCCCCACCGCCCCCCCAGGTCCTAGGCTGGCTGGGCATGCTCCTCCCCGCCCCCCCCAGGTCCTAGGCTGGCTGGGCATGCTCCTCCCCGCCCCCCCTCAGGTCCTAGAACAGCTGGGCATGCTCCCCCCCGCCACCCCCCCAGGTCCTAGACCGGCTGGGCATGCTCCCCCCCCCCCCCCCCCCCAGGTCCTAGGCTGGCTGGGCATGCTCCCCCCACCGCCCCCCCAGGTCCTAGACCGGCTGGGCATGCTCCCCCCCGCCGCCCCCCCAGGTCCTAGGCCGGCTGGGCATGCTCCCCCCCGCCACCCCCCCAGGTCCTAGGCTGGCTGGGCATGCTCCCCCCCGCCGCCCCCCCAGGTCCTAGGCTGGCTGGGCATGCTCCCCCCGCTGCCCCCCCAGGTCCTAGGCCGGCTGGGCATGCTCCCCCCCGCCGCCCCCCCAGGTCCTAGACCAGCTGGGCATGCTCCCCCCCACCGCCCCCCCAGGTCCTAGGCCGGCTGGGCATGCTCCCCCCCGCCGCCCCCCCAGGTCCTAGGCCGGCTGGGCATGCTCCCCCCCGCCGCCCCCCCAGGTCCTAGGCTGGCATCTGTTCCCTCGCCAGCCTGCCCAGCCTGCTGCCCTTTTCCAGCCTCTAGAGCTGCATTCCTCACATTCCTGGCCTCTTCCTCATCCTCAGAGCCCCAGAAGAGCATCTCCCATGGAAGTCACACCGCCTTCTTCCCTACCAAACCTCCCTTTGCCTCCATCTTAAAAAGACACTTGTTGACTGCACTTAGGGCCCACGCAGAAATTCCAGGATAATCTATCTCTCCATCTCAAGATCCTTAATTTAATAGCATCCACAAAGTCCACTTTTCCATAGAAGGTAGGGAGCATCCCCCGGGCCCCGGGTTTACAGCCTGGATATCTTTGGGGGCCATTACCCCATCAACCACCACAAAAGACAGACCCTAAGAGTTTGGAAGAAACCTAGTTCAGACCCCTGGGCCACATGAAAGAAGAGTCAGCTCAGCGGTCCTGGCAGCACCCCAGGCCAGGTCCTCATTTGGCCGCACTGCTGCTGGCCTTGCCAACCTTGCTCTCAGCCCGGTGAAACTAATTTTGGACTTCTGACCTCCAGAACTTTAGAATCTGTATGTTTTGTTTTAAGCCTCTCTCCTTAGAAGAGAGGGCAGTCTTCTCTCCTCTGACCTGAAGCCCCCGATGGACCACTCAGGAGTTCCCCTCAGGGTGCACAAGCTGAGGGTCAAGGGGAGCCCCTCAGGCTCACTGGCCCGGCCGGAAGACTTTTGTAGGCAGAAAAGCTGAAAAAAAATGTCTGGGTCACACGAACAAGCTTGAGCTCAGGGATGGTGGGCTCCAAGCACCCCTCTGGGTTTGGAGAGGAAGACTGCTGTGATCAGGGCGCCAGAGCAGCTGGAAATGTCGGACACCGGGAACCGACAGGTAAAGGACAATCCACATGCCACACGTTACCAACTCTGCTCTGCATGGCGCCACTGGGAGCTGTGGGAAGGGGGCTCCTGCCAGACACTACAAGACCCGGAGAACCACCACCACTCAAGGACACAGCATCAGACCTCAGACACTGCCCCTCTGTTGTGTAGACGTCACGTGGTTCCCTACGAAACTGGAACACGCTGCTCGTTGTGAATGATTTCATTCCACCTCCAAAACCCTCGGTGAGGTGACTGACTAGGGTAGCCTTCCAATGTAAGAACTATACACTTATCTTATAGCTTTTATTGACAGGCCACCAGTGGACCCAGCCAGCCAGATATATTTAGTGGGGAAATGACAGAGCAGTGGTTCTTGACCAGAGGTGATTTTGTCCCCAGGGGGCCTGTGGCAATGTCTGGAGGCATTCTTTGGGGCTTTAGGGGATACTGGCATCTAGTGGGTGGATGCTACTACACATCCTACAATACACAGAAAGTGCACGCAACAAAGCATTACCCAGCCCCAAATGTCTACAGAGCTGGGGCTGAGAAACCCCGTGCAGGAGGAAATGAAACTGGAGGCAAAGAAAATCAAGTAAGAGTTCTGAGCAAGGAAATGTTTTAGGCCAGTGGTCCCCAACCTTTTTTGGGCCACGGACTTGTTTAATGTCAGAAAATATTTTCACGGACCGGCCTTTAGGGTGGGATGGATAAATGTATCATGTGACCGAGACATGCATCAAGAGTGAGTCTTAGACGGGTGTAACAGAGGGAATCTGGTCATTTTTTAAAAATAAAACATCATTCAGAGTTAAATATAAATAAAACGGAAATAATGTAAGTTATTTATTCTTTCTCTGCGGACTGGTACCAAATGGCCCACAGACTGGTACTGGTCCGCGGCCCAGGGGTTGGGGATCACTGTTTTAGGCGATTAAGGGAAGTTGAGGCACATGCTTGCTTATTTGGGAATAGGGATAATGAGCGCTCTGGGTTCTGTTAAATTCAAGGGCGGCCTGTTTGTGAGGAGGGTGGGCCCACAGACTACTGTGCACGCAGGGCGGCCTGCCTGCTCAATGCCGCTGTTGGGAGAGTGAACTTGGCCTGTACTACCATCAGATTGGCAGCCAACAACTCTTGTGCCTCTGAGTCACAACTCGTGGATGAGGAAAGTGCCAAAAGCAGGAATCAGATAAGGATCAAGAGTTAGAGCAGCCCTGGCCAGTTGGCTCAGTGGAAAGAGTGTCGAGCTGGCGTATGGACGTCCTGGGTTCGATTCCCAGTCAGGGCACACAGCAGAAGTGACCATCTGCCTCTCTCCCCCTTCCTCTCCCTTATTCTTCCCCTTCCCCTTCCCCTCCTGTAGCCAGTGGCTAAACTGGTTCTAGCGTGGGCCCCGGGCACTGAGGGTAGCTTGGTTGATTCGAGCATGGGGCCCCAGACCGGGGTTCCCAGGTGGGTCCCGGTTGGGGCGCATGCCGAAGTCTACCTATCTTCCCTCCTCTCACTTAGAAAAAAAAAAGAAAGACAGAGCAGATTACAAACAAAAGCAATGAAAATCTATTTTAACCTAATAATGGAGAAAGGAACTTAAGCATGACGTGGTTTTACCATGACACTGGCAGCCTCTCCCTTCAATATCCTCCTCCCGAGAGGACGCTTTCAAAGCTGTGTCACTATTAGCTGTGGAGATGTGGCCATGGTCTCGGGAAGCCCCCGAGATGACGACACGACGGGGCAGAAGTGAGGCTTTACATTCTGGGCTCGAAAGAAAAAGGAGGGGCGCCGCAAGGCACCGTGAGCACCGCCCGGTTCAGCAGATGCACAGAGAAGACCCCCCTCATCCCCCCCAGCCAGGCTGCTGTGCCACAGCCGAGCATCGGTGCATCGGGGAGGACCGGCTCAGGGAAGCATCACTCCCGGTCCGCCACCTCAGCCCCGAGCTCTGCAGGAAGGGGCCGCACCGGCAATCACGGAGGCTCGCTCTACTCTTTAAAGCACAGCACCGCTCTCAGGAGCTAAGTCACACCCAGGTCTCTGACACTGGGCCACTCCAGCCCTCCCCGTGGCCTCTTCACAGACAGGGAGGCAAGGGTGAGCAAGGACAGGAGGTGCTCAAACCCAGGGGCCGGGCCCCAGGGAGCCCCAGAAAGCCCCAGGAGGTGCCAGCTGTAACACAGTCCATGTGGAGCCACCTCTGTCTCAAGTCGTCCCTCCAATCTCGTCCTTCCTCAAATGCTTTTTGGCCTGACCAGGCGGTGGCGCAGTGGATAGAGCATCGGACTGGGATGCAGAAGACCCAGGTTCGAGACCCCAAGGTCGCCAGCTTGAGTGAGGGCTCATCTGGTTTGAGCAAAAGCTCACCAGCTTGAGCCCAACGTCCCTGGCTCAAGCAAGGGGTTCCTCGGTCTGCTGAAGGTCCACGGTCAAGGCACATAAAAAAACCAACCAAACAAAAAAACTCCAAATGCTTTTTGCTGTTCTCCCCCCGTGACCTCTTCTTTTCCCTCTCTCTGTCTCTCTCCCGACCACTCTAACTTGTCCTTCTCACTTCCCAATGGTCTAGGACACTGAAACCGAAGTGCATTCGAAACACTGTTAGCGGTGTTACATGAAGTCCTGTACCTCCTGCTTTTTCCAAAATAAGTTATGATTAATTTTTTAATGTGCCTTGACAATAAAACCTACATTTAGTTGCCTCTTAATTTTTGTGAGCCCTTATATCTCTCCCACGTGTCAGCGTCCAGTAATAACGAAGGTGGGGTAGAGGGGCTGCTCCGCCTATGCCTTGGGTACTTAACCTGTGTGGCAGATAGATCAAAAGCAATCATTTTAACAGCGACCAGAAAAACTCAGTGAACCTGAGGAAGAATTTCCTAACATTTAAATTACTGCAGTGGTCTTTTACCTGACCCCTCCACCTCCATACTGTCTCCAGTCAATCCACATTATTGCAATATTAACACAATCGCGCCCTGCTTCAAAACCATCAATGGCTTCCACTGCCCAAAGAACATATAGTGCCAATTCCTTCATCTGGCTTTCAACAGCCTCTATCAACCTAGAAATTCCCAACAACGGTTTCCAGGAATGGAAATCAAGAGAAGACGCACTTGTCTCCTAGCGGTGTTCAGATCCGGGCCAGGTGACCTCACACAGGGATGCTGGTCTCCAAGGAGGCCTCCCTCCCTCCCTCCCTCCCTCCCTCCCATTAAACCAGGCCTCTTGGCATTCGCACCCTTCTGTAGTCCCCTCCTTGAACCTGAGCATGTCCTACGTCAAGGAAACACAGAGAAAGTGACACTGTGTGGCTTCTAAAGCGTAAACAGCAAGGTTATGAGAAACCTCGCCATCTCTGCCTGGACCTCTCAGGACACTGGGACGTTCCTGCTCAGAGTCCAGCTGTCACACTGTAAGAGGCCCAGGGCACATGGCGAGGCCGCCTGCCGGCACTCAGTGCACAGCCAGCGTCCAGTGCCAGCCATGTGACTGAGTCAGTGTGGACGGCCAGCCCAGCTGAGCCTTCAGATGGCCACGGCTCCAGCCCCCATTTGACTACCACGATGTGAGCCACCAAGTGAGAACTGCCAGCAGAGCCCGCTCAACCCACAGAGCCATTCACGATAACAAAGTGCCACTTTACTTCAGAATGTCTTAGATGAACCAACAAAAACTAACATCAAATCCTGACCCTTCAGTGCAAGCCTTCTAAATGTCTCGTGTTAACAGCCTGGCCTGTGGTAGCACAAGGGATAGAGAGAGTGTCAACCTGGAATGCTGAGGTCACCAGTTCGAATCCCTGGGCTTGCCAAGGCACATACATCGAGTAAGCAATGACCAACTAAGGCGAAGCAACTATGAGTTGATACTTCTCGCTCCCCTCCCCCATAAAAATATCAATAAATAAAATCTTTAAGAAATATCTATCTTGCCTGACCAGGCGGTGGTGCAGTGGATAGAGCATCAGACTGGGATGCAGAGGACCCAGGTTCGAGACCCCAGGTCGCCAGCTTGAACGCGGGCTCATCTGGTTTGAGCAAAGCTCACCAGCTTGGACCCAAGGTCACTGGCTTGAGCAAGGGGTCACTTGGTCTGCTGAAGGCCCACGGTCAAGGCACATATGAGAAAGCAATCAATGAACAACTAAGGTGTTGCAACGAAAAACTGATGATTGATGCTTCTCATCTCTCTGTGTTCCTGTCTGTCCCTATCTATCCCTCTCTCTGACTCTTTCTCTGTGTCTCTATAAAAATATATATATATATATATATATCTTGTGTACCAAAACAGAAATTATACAAAAAAGCACTAGTGATTGAGTTGCAAGCTAAACTAGCCATTTTTCTCATGAAACACAATTTTCACTTGAAAGAAAAGATGAATAGACTTTTCCTTGAAAATGAAGTGACAGTCACTTCAAGAAAAAAATCTTGACTGACCAGGTGGTGGTGCAGTGGATAGAGCATCAGGCTTAGACACAGAGGACCCAGGTTCAAAACCCTGAGGTCACCAGCTTGAACATGGGATCGCTGGCTTGAGTGTGGGATAATACACATAACCCCATGGTCGCTGCCTGGAGCCTAATAGTTGCTGGCTTAAAGCCCAAGGTTGCAAGCTTGAGCCCAAGGTTACTGGCTTGAGCAAGGGTCACTCGTTCTGCTGTAACCCCCCACCCCCGTCAAGGCACACAACAACGAATGGATACTTCTCACCTCTCTCCCTTCCAGTCTGTCTGTCTCTATCTGCCCCTCTCTTTGTCTGTCACAAAAAAAAAAAAAAAAAAAAAAAAAAAAAAAAAAAAAAAAAAAAGACCCGCCCTGGCCGGTTCACTCTGTGAAGAGTGTCAGAGTAAAATTGCCCGTTTCGATTCCCAGTCAGGGCACACACAGGAACAGCTCATTGTTCCTCTTTCTCTCTCTCTCTCTCTCTCTTTTTCTCTCTGTTCCCTTTCCTCTCTCTCACTATAATCAGAAGAAAAAAAAAAGAAGAAAGAAAGAAAAAAACTTGACAGTATATTACCAATGATACAAATCAATTTCCATGAGTAATTCAAATTACGGAAAAGCTGTAGCCACCACTGTGAGTTCCACAACTCCCCAATACTGCAAGACTTTTGGGATGAGCTCAGTGGGGATATTAATGAATATTACTTACTGATATTATAAAATGAGACATCAACATTTAGAAGACCTCTATAACTCAGTGAACTAATGACCAATTCAAAGTAAAAGATCTAATTCAAAGTGCAAGATGAATTTTAACGTCACAAAGAATGGAAAGTTTGTTGATGAGGTTTTAGACACCACATTCCAACTAACCTTGAAGATATCTTGTCAAGTTTTGGTGTCATATCAAAAAGAACATCCACAATTATCTGCGAAACACATTAAAATAACCCTCTTGCCCTTGCCGGATGGCTCAGTTGTTTGGAATGACGTCCAAATATGCCAGGATTGTGCATTTGATCCCCGGTCAGAACACATACAGAATTCAACCAATAAATGCATAAATAAGTGGAACAACAAATAAATCTTTCTCTCTCTCCCTGGCCCCGCCTCTCTCTCTAAAATAAATACAAAATCATTCAATAGAATAACCCTGTCATTCTCAATGAGGTATCTGTGTGAAACCAGGATTTTGTTCATATCCTTCAAATACGATGTATTTTTAGAGACTGCACATAGAAGCAGTTATGAGAATTCAGCTCCTATGAGACCAGAAATTAAGAGATTAGCAAAAAAATGTAAAACAAAGTCAATCCTCACAACTTGTTTGTTCTGAAAAATAGTTAATTTTCATTAAAAATGTCACTGCCTGAATTGTGGTGGCGCAGTGAATAAAGCCTCAGCCTGGAACATTGAGGTCATAGATTCGAAACCCTGGGCTTGCCTGGTCAAGACACAAATGGGAGTCGATGCTTCCTGCTCCTCCCCCCTTCTCTATCTCTATAAAAATGAATAAATAAAATCTAAAAAAATTAAAAAATTTTCACCTATGATAAGTTTCACAGGTTTTTATTATTACGGTAAATGAATTAATTCTTAAAAATTCCTCTGGTATTTCTGATGGTAAACAAAAGTTCTTGGGGCCCCTAATAATATTTAGGGGTGTAAAGGCTTTCAATTTCAAGGCCCCTCAGAAATTTTGAGAATCACTTTTTTATAACAGTCTAAAGTTGACTTCAAAATAAACCAACTCCCGGCCTGACCTGTGGTGGCGCAGTGGATAAAACAACCTGGAACACTGACGTCGCCAGTTCAAAACCCTAGGCTTGCCTGGTCAAGGCATATATGGGAGTTAATGCTTCTTGCTTCTCCCCACCTTCTCTCTCCCTCCCTCTCTCTCTCCTCTCTAAAATAAATAAATAGGTAGAGCGTCGGCCTAGCGTGCGGAGGACCCGGGTTCGATTCCCGGCCAGGGCACACAGGAGAAGCGCCCATTTGCTTCTCCACCCCTCCGCCGCGCCTTCCTCTCTGTCTCTCTCTTCCCCTCCCGCAGCCAAGGCTCCATTGGAGCAAAGATGGCCCGGGCGCTGGGGATGGCTCCTTGGCCTCTGCCCCAGGCGCTAGAGTGGCTCTGGTCGCAACATGGCAACGCCCAGGATGGGCAGAGCATCGCCCCCTGGTGGGCAGAGCTTCGCCCCTGGTGGGCGTGCCGGGTGGATCCCAGTCAGGCGCATGCGGGAGTCTGTCTGACTGTCTCTCCCTGTTTCCAGCTTCAGAAAAATGCAAAAAATAAAATAAAATAAATAAATAAATAAAATTTAAAAAAAATAAAAAATAAACCAACTTCTGTTCAAAGCGCCGTCTGAACCCAGCTTCTCCAGGGACAAAGCCGACTCCCAGTGGGGACTTGCCCCTCTCAGTGAGGGTCTTTGGACAGCAGTGTGGTCTTAGTCCCCACCAGGTCGCTGATGTCTCAAAACCCTGTCTGTGCATATGTCTCCTCTCCCCAGCTAGGTGCCACACATCTGGGGCGTCAGACCATATGTGAGACCTCTGTCACAGCACAAGGCCCACAAAAGCGCCTCAAGGAGGAAAGACTAGGATGGCAACCCGCAGTTTTTTTCATTCACACCGGAAAATCTGATAAAGCTATAGCCTCACCTTTGCCAGGAGAAACTAAAAGAGAGAGAGAGAGAGAGAGAACTTCTAGCTGGAAGTAGCTCAGGGCTCGACTGGACAACTGGCCCCACGACGTGCACACGGCTGCCACTGTGGCTAGCTGTGGCAAAAACAAATGACAAAGAAAATCAACTCAACTCAGCAGCTCTTCCTGCTCAGGGGAACTTATACTTCATCCCCTCTCGGGGAACAGAAGCCTCCCAACTCCCCTTCTTCCTCCTTCACGTCTCCTTCGGAGGAAAGGACTTGGTGTGTGGGTTTGAGAACAGGAGGGGCTCCTGCCTGAGGCCTTCCTGCAAGGCCCACAAACAACCTGAGCCCACAGACAGACACCCGGCACTGTGCGACAACAGGAAAACGCACAGGGTGTTCAAGGCAGAGAAAGGGAAGTGAAGCCCATAAACAGTCATTGGAACCACCGAAACTCAGAGATGAAAACGAATCAGACAGGATCCCCATGTTTCTCCTGGCCCCCAGCGTGGACCCCCACCCAAGCTTCCCAAATCGCTGGGACAATGAACATCAGATTCCCTGGGGCTCCCTGTCTGGAGTTTGCAAGTCCAGCCAGGCCTCCTGAGAACAGGGAGGCAGCAATGGGAGGCCCGGAGCCTTGTCCAGACCCCGGGAGGACCGCTGCCCGGGCAGACACAGCAGAAACGAGTCTGTTTCATGCCCTGTTGGGGACCAAACGCCAACAGGGCCTTTGCAGTGTAGATTTTGGGGGGACAGAGGCGTGGGGAACTGGCAGTAAGCTGGCAGTCTGCCCAACCCCCCACCTCACTTGTTCTGTGAAGTTGCTAAAGGCTATTTTTTTCCCACACCTTCATGTTAGCTGTGGTGCTGGATTGTTTATACTCATCCTACCCCCCCCCCCATGTCCCTCAGAAAGACTGCAGGCAGTTTCTTTTTATCCTTTGTTTTGTGAAGTTAAGATGTTCTATATGGTGGGGTTTTCTAAACTTGGTAGAATTCTTGGGATGCCTCGGAAATGTGACTTTGCTTTAATGATCTCTTTGATTTGCTAATAGCCTCACTTTGCCCTATAAATAAAGCAGGTAGGGGGGTGCAGGTTTGCTTTTTGAAAGCTATCTCTAGCATTGCAAAGAGACCTCCCGAGCTCATCCTTTTTCTCTTTAAGCCTCTTTTTCTTAATTACACGCCCTTCCCAGGACCTGGAATTACTAGCCGCTGGTTCGTGCCAATGACCGGTCCCCCTTTTGCCAGCAGACTGATGCACGAGACAGGGACCGATTCTGCTTTCTCCACTGTCACTGTTCCCCACGTGCCAGTATCGTGACTGGCACATAGTGGACAGTCAAAAATGTTTGTTGCGCCTGACCAGGCGGTGGCGCAGTGGAAAGAGCGTCGGACTGGGATGCAGAGGACCCAGGTTCGAGACCCTGAGGTCGCCAGCTTGAGCGCGGGCTCATCTGGTTTGAGCAAAAAGCCTATCAGCTTGAACCCAAGGTTGCTGGCTTGAGCAAGGGGTTACTCAGTCTGCTGAAGGCCCGTGATCAAGGCACATATGAGAAAGCAATCAATGAACAACTAAGGTGTTGCAACGCACAATGAAAAACTAATGATTGATGCTTCTCATCTCTCTTCGTTCCTGTCTGTCTGTCCCTGTCTATCCCTCTCTCTCACTCTCCGTCTCTGTAAAAAATAAATTAAAAAAAAAATGTTCGTTGCATAAATGAAAAAGAACGATGAACACCATCTTTGTGGTCTGGCAACCATATGGGTAGAGAAGGAAGCATGTACATTTATTTATTCAACAAATATTTACTTAGCATCTTCTGTGCCAGGCATGGTACTAGCCACAATAGGAAACAAAGTAAGTCCCTTCCTTTGTGGGGCTTATGTTTTAGTGGGTATAAAGGTGAAAATCTCAATGTTTCTCCCCCCCCCCCGAAAAGCTATAAACATGATAGACATTCAATAATTATTTAGTAAGTGCCTGCTATGGGCCAGTGATGAGTCCCAGATGCTAGGACAGGCACCTGGGCTGGGGCTCACCCCCACTGAAATGACTGCGCGTCCTACACCAGAACTCCAGAGCTCTAGATCTGGGACGTGTGCATCAGTTGTGAAAGACCCCGGGCAAGGAGACGGGATTACCTCTTTGGTGCATCTGTCTTCATCTGTTGGTGAGCAGAAGCCACTGTGTGAGTATCACGTACATGCCCAAAACACCACGCAGCACTGCAGAATAGAAAGAAACCCAACAGCTTTAGCTGACAGGGCTCAGAAAAACAGCTTGCGCATGTTATTATTAAAGGCGCAGGGCTCAAGGAGAGCTCCTGAGGCGAGCTGGCTCCTCCTCTGTTCCTCATTCACACACCCTGAGAGGCTGTTATCCTGAGCCGGAGTCAGCAAGTATTTCCCAATCCTGGAAGTCAAGTCGCCTGCTCATTTCCAAGTAAGAAGACACCAGCTTCACTGATTGTACCAGGGTGGGGCAGAAGGAACTGGAGCAATACCCCCGTGGGCAGCAGTTCATACGCGGAGATGCCCTGAGCCATGCCTGATGCTTTGACCAGGGGCCCGTGGAGACAGGACTGGAGTCACACCCTAAGCGCCAGCCTCTGACCGACAAAGGCCAGGAACTATCTACCAAGTAAGAAGACCCACATGTCTGCAACCTGATGCGCAGGGACACGTCCAGCCTGCCAGACGCAAGCAAGTGCCCAGCTCTCCTCTTGACCCCGCAGAACTCAGCGGCTGTGAGGAGCTCCTGCCCCCAGATCCACAGGCACAGAAAACTGATCAGGGACATCAAACTCTCTACAAGCAGCAGCCACTGGGCCATCTGGGACAAGATGGCACAGCCAAGGGCATCACATACAGAGCTTCTGACATGACACACGCAAGGGCCCAGCAGGACAGACAGAGTCCAGAGACACGCTGTGCAGGGAAGAAGAAGACTGTCCCCAGCGCGGACAATGCTGGACTGCTGGGCGGCTCCTGGCATTTCCAGATGGCAGGGAACACCCCTGGAGGGGGAGCCTCAGGAGAGCATGGAGCCGAAGCCTTTAGAAGTGACAGGTCCAACCTCCCGAGAGAGACGCTGCACGGTCCTCACGGTCCTCAGACAGGCCAGCATCGCAGGCCCTGAGACGCCCGCAGGGCAGCCAGGACAGGCTACCCCCACGCAGGGGCCCCCTGGCCTCTCAGGCCAGCCCCCAACACGGACTGCCCTCTCTCAGGGTCCTGGGGAAGGGACCGCAGGTGGAGTTGGCAGGCTGAGTGAGGGCAGTTCTTCCTGAGTGGCCTGAGGCACACACCAGAGAAGGAAGAAAGCACTGTCAGAGAGGCAGGGAGAAAGGCGGCCAGATAAAAGAGCTGTTTAGTAAACTTGGTGCATCAATAAGGAAGTGATGGGCTACACCATCTGTAGAATAATGTCCGAGGCCTCACTGCTCACACCTTGAAAAAGAGGGACAGGCTGACCCAGGCTGTAAAAATCAATGAATGGAAACTTGGTAATTGGCAATCATGACCACCCACATAGAAATAAACAGACTGGCCTGACCAGGCAGTGGATAGAACGTCCGCCTACGATGCTGAGGACCCAGGTTTAAGACCCCGTGGTTGCCGGCTTGTGTGGGCTCATCAGCTGGAGCGCGGAGTTGCCGGCTTGAGCCACAAGCTCATAGACATGACCCCAGGGTCACTGGCTTGGCTGGAGCACCCCCCCCCCCCCCGCATCAAGGCACATATGAGAAAGCAATCAATGAACAAACTAAGCTGCCACAACTATGAGTTGATGCTTCTCATCTCTCTCCCTTCCTGTCTGTCTCTCTCAAAAAAAACAAAAAACAAAAAAAAAGAGACAAAAAAAACAACCGAGTGGACTAACTGCAAGAAGCTACCCATCGCTCTACATTCGCTTGGAAAAAAAAGAGAGAAGCTATCCAGCCAGGGCTGCTGGTGGCCAAGCTGCTCCACAAGCACTGGACTTGACCTCTTCCCCAGCCCTTCTCACCCACCACCTCGACGCACAGAACAGGTGGGCAAAGACAGAAGAATCGCAAACTGCTCCATGTCAGGAAAAATACTCTGGAACCAGAGATAAGACTAAATTACCACCAAACACACAAACTCAACTTTATTAGAATGACCATTAAAACCCTAGGGAGATGTTTTTCATAGGAACAAGGGATCCCTTTCGGTCCATTCTGCCCAATCCCCCCCCCCCCCAGTGCTATTAGGAGGGGGCCCAGCGGGTCCGTGGAAAGGGGACTGTCTCAGCCATCCATGACCCTATTCCTTTCACAGAAAAGTTCAGTGCACAAGAGGAGTCCAAAACTTTAAAGTCTGGTCTGGCTGGTTCAGTTGGCTCTCCACCAAAGCTCCTGAAAGTTACCAATTATATGTCCAATTCTGGCTCAAAGACAGAGTGCACGATCCTCAAAAGAGACCTAGAAACCCAGAGCCAGGTGAAACAACAGGCGTCGTTTCTAAACGTGAGAGTGAGTCACACCTTCTGAATCCTCCAAGACCAGACTGGGCAGAAACAGAGGATATATTATTTCCTGACAATCTCTCCAGGGAACCAACGCCAAATAAAGGAGTCCATGTTAAAGACATCTGAAAAAAACTTTCTGCCTGGCAAGAAGGTTAAACACTCAGACACACCACCAAGGTGGTAGGCTCTCTAGCCCAGAAGTTTTCAACATTTTTACACTTGGAAACCACTGAAAATAGAATTATTTTTGGGTACCAGTAAGGCAGAAGTCACCCTGAGCATAAACAAATTTGACTAAGATCATTGGGTCTTATCATCTTCATACAACATCGGGGTGGTGAACTCTTTTGCGAACCCGCACAAAATTGCTGGCAGACCAGTCCTCGGATAGGTGGTCAAAAACACCGCTCTAACCTGACCAGGTGGTGGCACAGTGGATAGAGCGTCAGACTGGGATGTGGAGGACCCAGGTTCGAGACCCCGAGGTCTCCAGCTTGAGCAGGCTCATCTGGTTTGAGCAAAAGCCCACCAGCTTGAGCCCAAGGTCATTGGCTCGAGCAAGGAATCACTTCCTCTGCTGTAGCCGCCGCCCCTCCTTCAAGGCACATATGAGAAATCAATCAATGAACAACTAAGGAGCCGCAATGAAGAACTGATTTTCTCATCTCTCTCCCTTCCTGTCTGTCTCTATCTGTCCCTCTCTCTGACTCTGTCTCTGCCACACACAAAAAAACAACAAAAAACACCGCTCTAGCTCCAGAGAATGATCTCTATGACTAGAAGCAACTTAAGTTCCTGACATAGTCTAATCAATGCAGCCCCACAAACTGTCCGAGCAGGTATTGACCTGACATTGGATGTAAAGCCTAGGCAAAGGAAATAGGACTTGAGTGTCAACTTCCCTCTTGGATCCACAGGAAAACACGTCCCCAAGGGAAACAGTAGGAGAAACTTAGAGAACCTGCCAACAGCAGAGGCACAAAGGAAAATCAGCAGCTGGTTCAAACCCCCAATAATAAAAGGGACGGATGCCTGCCAGCCCTAGAGCTATCCAGCGGTAATCTATTTAAAACTCAAACAGGAAAAAAAAAATTGTCTGGAGTCAAGTACAGAGGGGGAAAAAAGGGTTGAGGGCCACACTACAGGCCTTCCCTGGGGCATATTCTCTGGAGACTTCCCTTCGCTCTCCGGATTGAGGCTCAGGACAGAGAGGGTGGGAGTCAGGGCAGAGACGGGCTGGGGGACAGTTCCGTGTGTGCAGTACACCCAGGGTGGAAAGACACAGCGCCCTGTTTCCTGGAAGGGGAAAAGGGCTGGAAGAGGCCTCCAGCTACGCCTGGCGCACGCCCAGCGAAGCGGCCAGTCTCTTCCCAAGGGTTCCTGGAAGTCAACAGACCCATAAAAAAGAAGTATTAAAGCTGAGATTAGAAGCATGGTCTACATATCCGAAACATCATCTCTGATGCAACAGCAGCGGAGCAAATTCTCCCACACAGGCCATAACCTGCTCTTTAGCTCCGACGTTCATTCAGCTCCCTACTGGGTCAGGGGCAGAACACCCTCACCCCACCGCTAGATCCACGGCAGGTCAAGGGGAAAACACAGTAAGTAGTACGTGGAGTAATGCTTCTTCTTGAGGCTGAAAGCACAGGGCGAGAAGGAGAAGTAGGTGACCGGGCTAATAAGAAAATCAGAGAGAGGAGCTAAAACAGGGCCCCCGCGGGCAGGCTGGGGCGGAGAGGCTTTAAGTAAACAGGATCGGGAGGCGCGGGGCTGGAAAAGCTTGGTAACACCGCGAGGAAGATGATGGGGGAGCATTCATATCGAGAAGGCTCTCAGGCCCCGGGGGGAAGAGGGGTTAGGGATGAGAACAGAGAGCAAAGGCTGAGACGGCAAGGACGGAAGGACGAAAGCAGGCGACAAGGATACCCAGGGGGGGCAGAGAAGATCCTCAAGGCGACCCTGGCAAGAGGGCACTGCACTCGAGGACAGCAGAGAAGAGATGAAGATAGAGGTCAAAGGCAAGGGTGGGCCACGGGAGAGGAGCACACCGCGCCCGAGACCGGGTTCTCTCCCAATACTGAAGTGGGAGGAGACGGAGCCACGAGGCCCAAGTGGGGTCACAGAGTCGAGTGGGGGAGGCCTGCAGTTCGGGCTCACGCGGCAGTGAAGGTCCAAGAGGCGGCGGGGTAGCGCCAGGGCGGCAACGGACCCCCGCGGACCGGCCCAGGTCGGATCGTTGGGAGGCGGCACCGGCTGAGTCCGCCGACCCCTGCCGCTCTTCCCACCCGACTCTCCTCCCGGGCCTTGCGCCCCGACTCTGTTGGCCGCCTCAGCCCGGGCCGGCCGTTGACCTCCGCTGCTTGCCGGCCGCTTCCCCCGACCTGGACTGACCTGTCCTGGCCGTGCCTCGCGCCACCGCCGCCGTCCCGCAGGCTCCGCAGGGTCCTCCGGCTCCTGCCAAAACTTTTCCCATTAATCCCCAGCTCCGCGGCGGGCCCCGGCGTCACACGCTGCGCGGCCCGGCCCCGCCCCCGACAGCGTGATGTCACCGCGCAGCTCGGTTTCTCTCCCCCCAAACACATCAGGCCACGCCCCTTTCCGCCACTACCGCGGCCAATCACCGCGCCTCCCGGAGACTCCTCGGATTCTGCCGCTCCTCCCACCGCACGCTGCCCTGGGCCCGCCTGCAGCGCCCTCTAGTGCGGGAAGCGGCCCGGCAGCTAAGGGAGGAGCTGGGAAGGGAGTTCGAGGCCAAGTAAAAACAAGTCTAGAAAGGATCACAAAAGGGAACGGAAAGCTGGAAGAGAACTAGAGACAGTGGTGGGATTCAAATAATTTAACAACCGGTTCTCAGCCCTAAAGACCATTTTTTTGTTTGTTTTTTTTTTGGTGACAGAGACAGAGAGACAGAGAGAGGGACAGATAGGGACAGACAGGTAGGAATGGAGAGAGATGAGAAACATCAATTCTTCCTTGGGCTCCTTAGTTGTTCATTGATTGCTTTCTCATATATGCCTTGAGGGGGGGAGGCTATAGCAGACCTAGTGACCCCTTGCACAAGCCAGAGACCTTGGGCTCAAGCCAGCGACCTTGGGCTCAAGCCAGCGACCATGAGGTTATAGCTATGATCCCACGCTTAAGCCAGCGACCCCCATGCTCAAGCTGGTGAGCCCACACTCCAGCCTGATGAGCCCACACTCAAGCTGGGCGACCTTGGGGTTTTGAATCTGGGTCCTCCGCGTCCCAGTCGGATGCTCTATCCATTGCACCACTGCCTGGTTGGGCAAGACCGTTTTAAGTATAAAATAAATGATACACCGAAAGGTAGTTTATTATTTCATGCGTTTAATAAATAACAATGAAAGAGGCACACAAAACTAGATTATGTTATAAGAAAGAGTTTTAAAATATTAATGAAAAAATATTAAATACCTGACCAAAAAAAAAATAAAACTGTTAGGATGTTTCTGTATTTCTTCTTCTTTTTTTATATATTTTATTTTTTACAGGGACAGAGAGAGGGTCAGAGAGAGGGACAGACAGGGACAGACAGTAATGGAAAGAGATGAGAAGCATCAATCATCAGTTTTTCTTTTTTTTTTTTCTTTTTTTTTTTTTCTGAAGCTGGAAACGGGGAGAGACAGTCAGACAGACTCCCGCATGCGCCCGACCGGGATCCACCTGGCACGCCCACCAGGGGCGATGCTCTGCCCACCAGGGGGCAATGCTCTGCCCCTCTGGGGCATCGCTCTGCCGCGACCAGAGCCACTCTAGCGCCTGGGGCAGAGGCCAAGGAGCCATCCCCAGCGCCCGGGCCATCTTTGCTCCAATGGAGCCTTGGCTGCGGGAGGGGAAGAGAGAGACAGAGAGGAAGGAGGGGGGGGTGGAGAAGCAAATGGGCGCTTCTCCTATGTGCCCTGGCCGGAGTCAAACCCGGGTCCCCCGCACGCCAGGCCGATGCACGCCAGGCCGATGCTCTACCGCTGCAATCATCAGTTTTTCATTGTGACACCTTAGTTGTTCATTGATTGCTTTCTCATATGTGCCTTGACCGTGGGCCTTCAGCAGACCAAGTAACCCCTTGCTCAAGCAAGCGAACTTGGGTCCAAGCTGGTGAGCTTTTGCTCAAACCAGGTGAACCCACGCTCAAGCTGGTGACCTCAGGGTCTCGAACCTGGGTACTCCACATCCCAGTCCGATGCTCTATCCACTGCTCCACGCCTGGTCAGGCTGTATTTCTTCTTGATTGGCATCCTTACTTGCAATTTTCTTCGCTTTGATCCGAGCATCATCAGCTGTGTGATTTATCTTTAGTCATCTTTTCACTGTAGGAGTAGGATCTCATTCCATTAAAGGTAGGCCAATCAGACTAATAGTCATTGTGTTTGATATATTAGAAACAGGAGACTTCTCATCTCTGAATATATTGTGTTCATCTTTGGAAAAATCCACCTTATAGAGAAATTTATTTTTCTGGACTTCTTTCCTATTTTTCCATGTACTGTACTTATCTAATAGGCTTGCCACATAAATGGGGAGCATCCTCCCTACTGTTGTAGAAAATTATGTTCTTGCTTCTTAACCCAGGCGTTTAGGACCTGGAAGGGACCTGTTATCCCAACCTGTCATTTTAGGTATACTATAAAAAGGTACCTGGCCCCTGGGATGCAGTCTAATGCAAGAGGCTGGGTTTGTTATCTTGACTCAGGGGTATAAATCAATGGTAACCTCATCCTCTCCCCCATCTTTAAAGTAGAGATTGCCCCTCCCTAGAGGCAGATTAAGGTTAGTTGAGGCCCCAGGTGCAGAAGAAATTATTGGGCCCCTTAAAAAAGAGAGAGAGAGAGCCTGACCTGTGGTGGCGCAGTGGATAAAGCTTCGACCTGGAATGCTGAGGTCGCTGGTTCAAAACCCTGGGCTTGCCTGGTCAAGGCACATATGGGAGTTGATGCTTTCTGCTCCTCCCTTCTCTCTCTCTCTCTCTCTTTCTCTTTCCCTCTCTCTCTCCTCTTTAAAATGAATAAATAAATAAAGTTTAAAAAAAATTAAAAAAAAAAAAGAGAGAGAGAGAGAGCCCTGGCCAGATAGCTCAGTTGGTTACAGCATCATTCCGAATCACAGAGGTTACTGGTTCAATCCCTGGTCAGGGCACATACAGGAACAGATCGATGTTCCCATCTCTCCCACTCTCTCCCTTCCTCTCTCTAAAATCAATAAAATATTTTTTTAAAAGAGAGAGAGGCCCTGGCCGGTTGGCTCAGTGGTAGAGCGTCAGCCTGGCATGCAGGAGTCCTGGGTTCGATTCCCTGCCAGGGCACACAGGAGAAGCACCCATCTGCTTCTCCACCCCTCCCCCTCTCCTTCCTCTCTGTCTCTCTCTTCCCCTCCCGCAGCCAAGGCTCCATTGGAGCAAAGTTGGCCCGGGTGCTGGGAATGGCTCTATGGCCTCTGCCTCAGGCACTAGAATGGCTCTGGTTGCAACAGAGCAATGCCCCAGATGGGCAGAGCATCGCCCCCTGGTGGGCATGCCGGGTGGATCCCAGTCGGGCACATGCGGAAGTCTGTCTGACTGCCTCCCCATTTCCAACTTCAGAAAAATACAAAAAAAAAAAAAAAAGAGAGAGAGAGAGAGAGAGAAAATAAATAAAAATAAAATAAAAAAGAGACAGGGAAAATAAAAATACGTGTTAACCATATTTTTAAATAAATAAAAAATATTATGTACTATTAATGTTAAAATTGCACATATGAAACTGTTGGGCAGATAAAATATATTATGCTCACTTTGTTAAAGATGGCACTGCCCACGTGGAAACCCGTCGCCCAGGTGATGGTTTTGGTTGCCCTTCTTGCTTGGGATGGTCGTGATTATATTAATGTGTGTTGGGGGCAGGCTGTGGGTAGGCAGGATCCTTGTAGCCTGGGGCTTGGTTTTGGGACTAAGCCTTTCCCATCCTTTTTGATGTGGGGTGGTGCACTCTCATGAGGAATCCCATTATGCCTCAGATAAGTGACTTTGTATCGGAGACTTCCTTGTTTGTATATTGGATTAAAGATTTTGGTTTCTACACTATAAAGTGGGGCAGACCGGGAGCTTGCTTTCTCTCGGTTCCTGAGATTAGCATTAGAGAGGAGAGCAGAGAAAGGCCACATGGAGGAGAGGAGAGGTAGCCAAGATGGCGGAGTGGTGAAGGATAAGCCCAGTTTGTGCAGAGAAGGAGATGGGAAACAGAGGTGAATAAATCTGGTGAGCTAGAAACCTTTGATTCTAGGAAACTCAGATAAGTCAGTAGTTTTGTGAGCACTGAATGAGTGGGTTTTGGAGCCCAGTGTGTGTTTTTACTTGCCTGCCGGGTGCAAGCTAGGATTAAAGGTGATGGCCCACCAGTTCTTGGCTCCATTGTTTCATTACTGTCCGAATCTAATACGAAC